>NC_072012.1:15939317-17151817 GCF_027791375.1 Indicator indicator | reverse complement strand
ACCTCGAACTGAGAGTGATGAAGTCTGGGAAGCTCTTGGAAATGCATAAAGCACAAGATATGGGGCTGGTGGGGCTGAGAACTGAGCCTAGTGTTTGGCAGCTGCAGCCAGGAGAGGAGGAGGACTGCTGCTCCTGCTAAAGCACTTAGACATGAGAGTTCACTGCCTCTCCCCTCCCAGATCCACCACCACATTCCTGTGGCATCTTGGGCAAATTGCTGAGAGGAAGGTTTTGAAAGGGAACAAGGTGAAAGTGGAGCCCCTCTGCCTTGGAGCAACAAGGAAAAAAAGCAGTCACCTGGCTCTTGGCATGTCTCCTTCACTGCCTGCCTGATCAGTGAGGAGAAGAAAGGGACTTGGAGATCCCCCAGAGTGAGGTCCTACCCTCTTGATTTATTTTTCCCTTCCTGGAGACCTTCTGTCTCCCACTGACTGGGCAGGGGATTTAGGGATTTACTGTCAGGACTGACTTATCTGCTCACTTGGCACAAGTGAGGTGCCTGTGGTAGGCAGCCTGGCTCATACCCTAGACCTTTTGTTCTTTTTTCCTGTCTTCTTGATTAGTGTGGTTTCTATTCTTGTTAAACCATCACCCTTTTTTTCCTTCACAAGTATAGGGAATAAAGTGTTGATTCCTTCTTGAGTACTGGCAGTGGCCAGCCCAGGTATTTTGGAGACATTTCTACCTCCATCACCAGTCTTGGCAGAGGGAAGCAAGTACAACTCCCACCTGGTATCTGTGTATTCACCTCTTCATCAACATCTCGGGGTTCAGAATTCAAACTCTCGAAACTCAGGGTTTTAGAATGGATGCCTGCAACACCCACTGCAGGTGAGAGTCACCAGCAGTTGAGACATCTTGCCATAAAGGAAGGTCTGGTTTTAAAAAGTACTTAATCACAGGAAAGTATCTTTTTGAAAAGCCCCTGTTGCTCAGCTTAAGATCATTATTTTTAAGAAGATGAAAATAAAATTAATAAGTGGCAAATGTTTTTCCTTGTGAAAAACACTCATCCCCATGTTACAAATAAAGATGGGTAAGGCAGGGAATTAATAAAAAAATATAAATTATTTATTAATTTAACTCCACCACCCACATAACTATATACAAAAGTTATGAAATATTATACAGATTCGGTATGGCTGCTTGAAAAATATCTTCAGAATATCGGAGTGGTTGCAAATAGTTTGAGAGAACAGTAGTTGGAAAAGGTAAATCCAAAAGCAGTATGTTACCCTTACTAATAAAAGGCAGGTATTTCCTGGAGACTCTAGGAATATATCAATCTACTCCCAATGCTGGTTGCCAATGGTGGGAATTGTTCTGGTGTCTCGTTTTATCATAAAATCCTCGTGGAACTGCTGCTGCTTATTATCCACACATGTGGGAGGCAAAACCGAGAGAGAGAGAGAGTGTGCTCTGAAGCTACCCATTTTAAACACCCATGCTAATTTGTGTCATAATGCTACCATAAAGCATGTCCCAGAAGATGAAACACGCCTGGCTTGTCCTGGAACGGGGTCTGTGGCTGGCACATGGCTCTGGGGAGAGGGGCCCATGTGCATCCGCTGACATACCCTGGGAGGGGGAGGTGGCTTCCCCTGCTTCCTTTTCCCATGCTTCTCTGCTTTTTCCCCATGCCAGGTGCTCCAGGGGAAAAGGGGGTTTGGATGTGCTGCCACACCCAGTGAGTAAACCATCTCCTGTGCTGAGTCGGTGTCTGCTGGAGCTGCTGGCACTTGAGCCTTATGTTACAGCTTGTAAACGCCAGTCACATTTTCCAGGTGCATGAGGCTTTCTCAGCCATTCAGGGGTACATCACAGCCAAGTGTCACCCAAGAGACCTGCCAAGCTGATGTCCAAGAGCTGCCCCTGGCAGGTCTTCCAACAGTTCTTGGGATGTTTTTCCACCAAGCAGTGGTTTGATGCAGGTCGGAACATACGAGTCTGTTTTTAAAGACTTCTGATTGCCCGTGGGTGTGGATGTGGGTCCATATCCAGGACAAGCTTCTCTAAACTTCAAGAAAACTATCTATATGCTGTCCTTTCAGGCTGCCCAGGTTAGTCAGTGATGCCAACTATGATTCTGTGGGACTTGGGGTGGGATCCATCTCATTTTGAGCTAGTTATCTAGGCAGTGGAAGGGGGTACTCAAAAGTGGTCCACCCAAGGTAGGTATCTAAGGTAGGAAGGAAATCTCCCCTTGGATGTGCTCTCTGATGACAGTTGAGAAAGGTGAGACACCACACCTTGACTGGCTGCAACTTAGGAGTTTAAAGGTAAAAATCTGCTTTTAGTGAGCAATGAACTGGGGAAGAAAAGCTCCATTCACAATGCTGGGGCACCTTGGGGTGGGTGTAGCCTGGCAGAGGCTCCCTGCAGGCAGTGCTTCATAACCCAGTGAAGTCTCCATCTCTTAATATTTAGAATGAACCAGAGACACGTGCTGCAAGACTAACACCTCCTATAGCAAAAGCCACAATCATTTCTTTCTCCATCCAGGTCTTTGGTGTCTGGAAGAGGTCATATGAAGTCCTAGGGTGAAATTCCAGCTCATCTCCATTAATGCCAGTGAAGCTGGATTTGCCCTTGGAACCCCAGTTTGGTACCTCTGAAAGATGTGGTCTTGCAACAAGCAGAGGTGGTTTAATCCAGCACTGCCATGACTTCACCCAACATGATGGTTTAACAGTGCTGACAGGGGCTTTTCCACACTTCAGCAGGATTGTTAGTCTTGGCTGAAAAGTTCCAGTAACTGGAGGTTAAGTTGATCCATCCCAAACCCAACAGCCTCTGCTGCCAAGACTTCTCCTGCTATCCTTTGCCACACCATCCATCTTTCCATCCAACATGCTTGATCCCGTGTACCCTGCTCAAAGGGGTTGATGAAGAGGAGAAAGTGATACTCAGAGTCTGAAATGTGACCAGGGCAAGGAAAGGCTTCAAGGGGACTTCCCAGGCCAGGAGAGGTGAAGAACATCTGTATGAGCTCTATCATGTTTTTATCAGCTTCCTCAGAGGACAGAGCCCACTCTCTTGCTAAGAGAACAGAAAGAGTTGGGGAAATAAATCATGATGGGGTTAAAGAAAACAAAGAGCTGTGTTTGTCTCCTGAGCCTCTTGAGAGAGAGAGAGATCATGAATTGTTGCTGTTCTGAGGTACACATTTTGTGCTGCATAAAGCTTTGTAAGTTTGATATAGTTTGAACAGTAGTAAAGCATGGAGCAGTAAGTCAGTGTGCAGCAGATGAAGACAGATTGTACCTTTTCTGAGGAGCGGATTTGTAGTAGGGAAGGGTAAGAGGAGAGCAACATAGATATGTGGTGAGCTTACTGGAAAGCAGTGCAGAGGAGGTTCTGCAGCACAGCAGGAGCTGTGCTCCAAATCTGCAGGTCTTGGGCTGTGTTTCCAGACTCATTTCTTCCACCACATGCTTCCAATAGGTTGTGTTGTGGCAATGCTGGGTCTGTGATGCTGAGGGAGTATCCTGGTTAGATACTGCTCCAGTAAGCAGTGTGGTTCAGGAGGAAGATTTGAGGACAATAAACCAAAGTGATCCATGTCCAGTTCATGTCATGTCCACGCAGAGATCAGGTCTTGCTGTCACACATTTAAAGATGCTCCTGCAGTTGTCTTGCCTGATAACACCTTATCTCTAAATGTCAAAAAATACTGTCTGATGTGAAAGATACTTTTAGGGATATGAACTGAAAGATTTTCAGGTAGTGGAGCTCTAGTGCTTTTTAGCAGTGCTGCCCATAGGGAACATGCACGCAGAGCTGCCTAGACCTCAGCTTCCCTCCCTTTGGTAGCTGAAGGGCAAGACTTGGGTGCCACTGCTGGGTTTTTAGTGACTGGAGTTCTGTAATGCTAACTTCATCCATTTATGGACATTTTGTGGTGTAGGATGGCTATCATTGTGCCTTTATCTATGAGGCATTTCCTAGCCACTGTCCCATTCATACAAAGAGAGGCAGAGACATGTGTCTGTCAGTCAAACAGATGAATACATATGTCAGTGTGGGGTGTTTGGTAAAGGTCTCATATAACCATAATGTGACACCCCAAAAATCAGTTTGATTTGTCACAACATTGATTTGTTTGGCAGATGGGTAGATCTTGTAAATCATCTAGATGTGGTGAAACTTAAAACTGGGTGTATTTGTTACAGGGTGTTTCAAATAAATATATTTAATTCGTAGTTTCACATCTGTAGGTTTCCTGGGGTGAATCCTAAGGAGCTGTATGGTTCTTGTTGTGCTACCTTTCGTATTCCATCTTCTGGTAGTACTCTAGACTGAAGTTTAACCACTGCTGAGGATGCTTTGCTACCAAAACTGTGAAACAAGCAAACATGAAGACAGAGATCTCCAGAACAAAGAACTTGTCTGAACTGTGGGTCAGAGAGAATGTAACTTTTGAAGGAAACCAGAAAAATAACCCATGAGTTTTCCTGAGGAGCCATTTCCTGATCCTTCTCTCCATTCCCCAGGTCTGTGAGCATGTATGACATGCTAGGTGTAGCATTTCAGAGCTGTTGCTTAGCTGACTGCTGCTGATACCTTGTGGAAATAGAAGCTGTCAGCTATCCATCCTTTCCCATCCATTCCTTCAGTGGCACCAAATGGAACTGGCTCCTCAGTGACTTGCCTTGATGGATGGAGATTTCATTGTCCCTTAAACATTGCATAACATGCCTGTCCCCTTTCTCTAGTGTACTGACATGGCAAGTTGGGATGAGGAATGGGAGGCCAGTACCAGAAACAAAATCCAGTTCTCTGCAGCTTTTAGCAATGCCTTTGGCCTAAAGTCTGATCTTGGTGGTCGTTAGTCCAAACTGTGCACATTTATGGGTATATGAGTCCAGATAAAATGGGGTGCCAAATTCTTGTCTGTAGATATGCTCCACAGGAATGACTCATCTCGCTGTACACATGAAGTATTTAAGTAGCAACAGGGACCAAGTGTTGGTTAACTTCTCACCTATTTGTTCAGCAGCTGGGTTAGTTATAAAGATAGTGCCGAGCTCCAGATCGTCACAGTTACAAAGGTTGTAGTGCCAATTTAAAACTAATTTGCTTGCACCCATGTAAAATGCAGTCCTAGCAAGGATAGGAACAGCACTCGCATTTAAACATTATCTGTGCAGAGCCCTGTGAAAAATGCTGTTTGTAACCAGCCTGTGAGAAGGTGAGGGGACTCCACCTTGTTGTTTTTTGCCCATGAAGAAAGAGCAAAGAGTTCATTTTACAGCTGCTAGTCTTGAGATTGCAGGCAGGCATCCAGTTATCAAGCTGGCCTCTTCCAATCACCCACCCTGTTGGCAAACAAAGCTGTGCCTGTCCAGCATTACCACATTTTTTTATAACTGTGTTGTTCCACTGATCTCTCTGGGTATCTCCAGATAATATAAGCACTAAACAGGGGGTTTCAAAATGGAAAATAGGGAGCTGGAAGAGGAACAGCAGAAGGAAATGAGCTGGCTAGCTTTCTGATGGTGTTTGAGAGGTTTCTGAGTGGGTCTGCAGATGTGGACTACCTCTGCTGTTAGAGGAACAACCTCAAAAGATTTAGGAGTGCCTCTGGGATGAGGCTAATGCCACCCCTGATGTCTGCCATCAGATATTACCATTTGCCCACCAGCCAGCCCACACAGTTGGGTTTTCACAAGCTCACACTTCAGCTGCATGAATTGTTTGCTCCTCTGCATTGGACTCTATCATATGCCATGCCTAGCACTGCATCAATGGAAAATGCAAGAAATCCCTCATGAAGCACAGTTTCCACTTCCTGTCTTCCCAACAAATATCTTTTCCTAACTCAGTGCTCTCCTTTGAAGGGATTTAAAGTCAAGAAGTGTTATGCTTGAGGTTTTGCAAGGGTTTGGCAAAAACAAAAGCCAAGATCTGCTGGCCGTTTTCAAATAGCACTTGGAATGAGCTGTGATCAAAACCAAATTCCCTCCTCTTCAGCGCAATTTCTGGACTTCTCTCTGTGAGCTCCTAGCCTTCCTAGTGTATATTTGCAGAAGAGCCCCAGTGAGACGATGGCCAGGGCAAGCATTTGCCTTTTAGCAAAGCCCTGCAGTGCTTTCACCCAAGAAATGAGCTTATGGGGACTGGAAGCAGTTGCTGCATTTGTGTTAACAGGCCACCATTTTCAACTGCTGGAGATTTCCAAAGCAAATGAAATGTTCATCAAAGCAAGTTCCCTCCCCTGCTTTCAGTTGTTGAAAATACTACAAAGGAAGATGGAAAGAAACATGTAATCCTTCACCGCATTGAGGATTTACTTGTTTATTTAGATTCCCTGTCTGTTCCAAATGTTCTGCCAGAGAAAGCCCATCCAGGCTCCAGGAATGCTTGACACACTTTTAAAAAAATAATCTAGATGTGTAGTAGACAGAAATCCATCAGAAGACACTGACTTTCTTCACAGTGCACCAGTGCAGCAATCACATGAAAGTCTCACCAGTACAATAAAATATCTCAGGATGCTTTTTACAGGAAAAAAAATGAAGAAGGCACATGATCCTGGGCAGAAATAGGTTTGAATAGTGGCTCCTCTAGATCACAAACTTTTTTGATGGGGCTGTCCTTAATCCCCAGACACCTTCTCTTTTTCTGCTTGGAAAATGTTGCCTGGGTAGAAAACTTGGAACTTGGTGCCTTTGTAGTCAGTGAAATGAGATAGTTGTCTTCAGAGGGTGATTCCTCCCACTGCCCTAAGTGGTGGAGATCACCCTCTCTAAGGATGTCTCTCCCTGCAGATACTACAGGGGAAACTGAAAGAGAGAAGCCCAGACTGGAGTCTCACTTTTAGCTGCTTAAGAGAAGAGAGTTGAAACCTGTCTCTTCCCTTCCCTCACAAACAGGAGTGCATATCAAAAGCTGGAAATCCCTTCTGGGGGCAATACTGCAATAAGTTAGTAGTGGGCAGAATGAGAGGGACATTTTTCAGCCAATGCCCATCATCTCCCCCAGCCACCAAATTTAAACTTATGGGATCTCGAATGCTCCTAGAGACTCCTGAGATTTTACCCTTTAGGGAAAAATCTGAAAGAAGACAGATAACATATTTAAGACAATTCAGTTCCTGAAAAGGCAAACCCAATCAGTTCTGTGCTTTGCAGGTGTTGTCCTTATTTCACATGTTGACACAAAGAGCAAAGAGCAGAGTCATGTCAAAATCTGGGGCTTCTGAAGGGCTGCTAATCTGAAGCAAATCTAGAGTTTTCACCCCTTGGCCTGAACGCCAGTTTCATATCAGAAAGAGGGCAACCTTCCTTCACACATTCAATGTAACTTCAGTGAGCTGGACTGGTCTGCAAAAACAGTTAATAAAAGTAATTGTGAATCATTAGCATCATTAAAATCTACAATCTTTGGGTCTTATCTGAATACAAAAGTGAAAGAGAAGACTTTATTTTAAAAGGTATAAAAACCAAATAGAACTTCCAAAGAAAGCCTTCTGCTTTTGAAGAGTGTGAGATGTTTCAAGGAACACCTCAATTAACCCTTGCTTTAATAAGTTTTTGTGTAAAGCTCACCTGTTCCTATTTCATTTATGCTGTCCCCTCAGCTCATGTGCTCCTCAGTCCAGAGAGCCCTGTTTGAGGAGGAGGACAGAGTGAAGAAGCTGCAGCAGAAAGTGGCAACACTGGAAAAGCGCAACAAGCAGCTGCGAGATCGGGTGAAGAAAGTCAAGAGGTCCCTCCGGCAAGCCAGGAAAAACACCAGGCATATGGAGCAGATGAATCAAAAGCTCAGTGAGAAACTTTCCTCTGCAGGTGGTCAAATCCCCTATATTAACTCTTTGAAGCAGGAGAACTCTCATGCTACCTACCTTAAAGTATAATGCAAGGGTAGGTGCTCAGGCCAACAGCAACAGTGAGTTTTGCCTGCATTAGGTCAGGATCTGGCTCTCACACCTTGTCTACACTGTGCTTCAAATCCTGCATGGAAAATGAATCTGAACTTGCTTTAAACACAGTGCTAGATTAAACAGAAAGGCAAACTGTATATGGCTGGGTGTTGCAGACACAGTCAAAAGCCATATCCTCACTGTCCTGGGAGGATGTAGGACCAGATGATAATCTGTGCTTCTCTGCCCTCACTGCCCTCCACCTCCACCACCAGTTTTAGATTGTCTTTGATGAAAGTGCTGGTTCAGCCCCATAGGCCATTGCAGGCACTTGACACAGGAGGAGCTCATCTTGGAAAGATCTGCTGCCAATTTACCTACACCACATGGGCTGGGTGAGCCAGGTCAGAGGGATATATGGAGATGGATGTTGTAGGAAGGACGCAGGCATGAGTGCTCTTTGCTCTATCATGGTTGATCTTTGCTTTATCATCACCCCCAAGCTCTCAACCTCCCTTAAGCTTGACTAAAGTCTTCATTCAGTGTCTGAACAAAGACTATGTCCAGGACACTGTCAGTTTGGACCCTCTTCAAAACGAGGTATAGATGTGCCCAAATTGTCTTAAGACTGATTATAAATATCCCTAAATATACTAAATAAAATACCTAATATTTTTTATTTTCCCAGGAAGTGCCTCAATGGTCTCAGTAACTCTCTCATGTGCCTTCATCATTGCCCAGACAAGAGGGTTTTAAACTACATCATTTTGAAACTGTAACTAGGACCTAATCCACCTCTTGCAATCAGAAGAGGGTGTAGCCTTACTGTTAGTGGTTGCTGCATCAGGCCCAGTGGGCAATTTCAGATCCCATTTTCAACAGGTTTAATTTACAGTGTGGATAAGGCTTCAAGTTTTGTATTCACTGTTTGAGGTTTAATGGAGGTTGCTGGGCAGCCCCACAGAATCACTCTTAGATACTGTAGAGACCACATCAATATCTACAGGGCATTAAAAAGTAAGGTAGTTTATATATGTATATATTTTAAAATCCTACAGAAAATATTTTTATTACACATTTGATATAGTCTAATTTCTTAAAATATGAAGTAAATCCTGTTTGTTGGTTATCTCATTAAAAAAAAAAAAATTCTATCATGTCCTTTATATGACATTTACAAACTGACTCCATGCTGTGTCTCAGCACTCAGAGTATATCTCGGCTACAGCCCTGTTGGACCATACTTTAACTACCCTTGCCCTAGGAAAAGCCCTTATCAGCTTTCAACCATCAGCTGCAGTCCAAACTGAACTCCAAAGTTAAACCTCATGTTGGCTTCTAGGGTGCTGCCAAGTTGAATTACCTTCCAGTTTAGCTCCTTTTGGAAACAGAACTTTCTTTTTTTCCATCTTGAAATAATATTGGCGTTTCTTAAGATTCTGACTCCTCTATGAGCTCCACTGGTTTCAAAGGCTTTGCCTACCGAATCAGCACAATTTGAGTTGTTTTGTGCTGTAGTCAGCAATGCTATTTCCTGAGAATTACTACAGACCTAAGGCTTCCCTGGAAGCCAGCGAGATATTTTTAACTCTAAAATTTAAATCCATAGGAAAGTAACTAATTTTTTTTTTGTTGTTGCTGTTTGTTTCTGGTTTCTAAACTGCTGTTTAAATAAATGAACTGTTTATCCTGGTAGAGGTATCCAAAGCTTGTGTTCTAATTTTGTGTTAATAAAAATATTCCCTCTGCTACTCAGTCATCTTTTATAAATGTGTGTATGAAATGGATAAAGTAAAACTAATATAGCTACACCTTTGTTATTTTTACAAATTTTCCAAACATGGTGTCAAAATATATTTCTTCTTTTGGTTGATCGTTTTGTCTCTTGATGAAAACATTGGAATTTTCTTCCTATTTCACCCCATTCTCTAGCTAAAAAAAAAACAACAACAACAAAAAAACCCAAACAAACCAAACCAAAATAAAACAAAACAAAAAAGTGTACTATTTTGTTCTCCTTGTCAGTGTTGTGAGAATATTGTTGCTTTGCAAAGAAAACAGAAGGAAAAACCCCAAATGCCAAATTCAAATATAACCCAAAAGCTTCCCTCTGGGTACAAACCCAAAGAAACTTGGTTCCTTTCATTCCTTCTTGGTTTTGGATCATTTCCAGCGATAAGGACTAGCAGTGAGATCAGATTACAAGTTAACCCTCTCAACAAGTAACAGGAGATGCCAAGCCCAAATAAAAATACCGTTAAAGTGCCACCACTGATTGCTGATGACAGTATCCAGAGAGCGACCAGGGCAGAAAATGTTACTGTGAAGAGGAATTTGGGTTACATCCATTCAGACTGGTATATATCACATAGGGCTATACATCATGCAGGCACACTAGTTTTTAGACCAACTCTGTAGCTATCTCAGAGACCAGTTTTCTGGAAACCCACAGAAAAGGGCAAAACTTCATGTAATTCTCCAGTTTAAGGAGAATCCCAGTGTTCCAGAGTTGTATCAATAAAGCCCATTTCTAACACACAAAGCTTCTCATCAAGCTAGGTAACCTCTCATTAATGAAGCAAAGGAGTCCAGATTAATTTCTGATAGTGGGAGCAAAAAACAAAGTGAAAACTGTGGCAAGCAGATAAAACTGACAAGGCGTGTCATTCTTTCTTATAATAAATCCAAGTAATTGCAAAGAAATTTCATTTTTCATCCCCATTTAACCCCAATTACTTTCATTTAATCATAGAAACATTGCTGTTTCCCTCCAAACCAAACCAAACCACACCAAACCACTTTGCATGTGAAACATCATTTCCAACATGTGCTTGGGTTTAGGCATGTTCCTAATCCCCTAAAACAAACACAGAGAGCAGGACAGTATGTTCCAGCATATGTGGCACTGCTGGGAGGACTTATTTGCTCCAGTTGCATCAGCTGTGCAGGAAACCAGGATAAGTCCTCCCAATAGGGATTTCCCAGGTGGCATCAGAGCTCATGCCTGGGGATGCAGGCACAACACAGATGTAGTGAACAAGGAGTGATACTACTTACTGAGGAATCATCTTAGGGTGAGTCAAGATTTTGTGTGCATGACACCAACTTGGGCAGGAGTGTTGATCTGCTTGAGAGCAGGAAGACTGCAGAGGGTGCTGGATCAATGGGCTGAGACCAATTGCAGAAGGTTCAACAAGGCCAAGTGCCAGGTTCTGCATCTGGGTCAGAACAACCCCATGCAATGCTACAGGCCTGGGGGAGGGTGCCTGGAAAGCTGACCAGTGGCTGCACCTCAAATATGATGTTCAGTTTTGGGCCTCTCACTGCAATAAGGACACTGAGGTGCTGAAGCATGTCCAAAGAAGGACAATGAAGC
This sequence comes from Indicator indicator, assembly GCF_027791375.1. Classification (NCBI taxonomy): domain Eukaryota; kingdom Metazoa; phylum Chordata; class Aves; order Piciformes; family Indicatoridae; genus Indicator; species Indicator indicator. Next base: position 17,140,576 of record NC_072012.1, on the reverse strand, counting down.
TCGTGAAGGATCCACAAAGAAAAAGACATTTCTCAGAACAAGGTAGTGGTGAATAATTGTTTTGCAATGTCAAAATATAATCAGTGAAGTGACATTTTCTTTGGCAGACTCCCACTTTGGAATCATGACAAAATTGGCAGAAGTCCCTTCATGTCCTTATACCACCCAGGGCAGGGGGTAAAATCAGCAGGAAGCCTTTGAAATGCTTTGGGTTTGCAATGCACACATACTCAGTAAAGCCTTCACAGTGCTTCACGGCTGAAAGAGCAGTGAATGCCCTTAATGAACCTTCTTCAGCCTGCCTTGGGTCTTCATTCCAAATGGACAGTCAAGCTGCCAAAGACAGCAGCACAGACAGCCTATGCTAGAACATATAAAAGCAGATTTTTATTGTATCTCATCCTCCATATTGCCCTGGGGCTGGATCATATGCTGGGGGATGCTCTGGTCTGTATATGCAGGGAGGTGACACAAGCACAATAAGCTCAGAAAGGAGATGAGGAGTAGCAAAAGGGAAAACATAGGAGCTAGAGCAATCATAAGACCAGAATGGTCTTACAGAGAAGGCTACCTGTACCTTGGATGGGACTCTTGGAAAAGAAAGAAATGATCTCCAGAGGTGCCTTTCAACCTCTGCCATTCTGTGATTTGCTATGCACTGTCCATCAAGGGTCTGCATAAGGGAGCCCAAAAATTCCCACAGGTGAGGATTTGATTGTGTTAGTGACTTTTCAGTAAGGTGAAAGGAAGTATTGATTTGCTTAACATACACACCTGCAAAGGACTGGTGTGTGACAAGTGCCTGGGGATGCTGCAGGAAGGTGTGAGATTGAGCAGAAGCCAGAGCATTCAACCTCCTTCCTCCAAGCTCACCAAAAGTTCTTGTTTCTCTGGACAAGTGTTCAAACACCAGGCATGGCTACGATTTCAAAGCTTCTCTTTGAATTACTGAGAAAAAACAGTAGCCTTAATGAGAATAAGCCCAAGGTGTCGTGTTAGTGGCACAAGTTTACCAAATTGGGAAAATCCTCTAACCACAAGCTAGACAGAGCTTTGACTTCAGCTGCTGCTGTGCCCACAAATTGTACCAGAAAACCACATATTAGCTCATATATGTGGATATGTGGCTTCCCTGTCATTCGACTTGTCCAGCATGCAAGGAATGCAGTCAGATCCACCGGGCTGGGCTGCAGCCACCCATATTGACATGCCCCTTGAATCCTTCAAACCCCTTGGTACCAGGGTTCAGAGTGAGTTTTGTCTTTCCGTGTTTTGTTGGGAAATAAATAGCATAGAGCTGCAGTTCTGCTTTCAATTACCTAGAACTGGGACTTGGTTGGAACTGAGTGGAAATTTTCCTACAAATATGAATCTTTCTGAATGTCAGACAGTTGTCTGCTGACTGTACCCTCTGAAAGTCAGATTTATCAGCATCCTGCCCTCCTCACACACAGCAGAGCAAGCTTCCCACAAATTGGCCACCTCAATGAACATAGAATCATAGAATTGTTAGGGTTGGAAGGGATCTCAAGGATCGTCTAGTTCCAAACCCAGTGCCATGGGCAGGGACACCTCACACTAGAACAGGTTGCTCAGAGCCACATCGAGCCTGGCCTTAAAAACTGTTACAGTGTGAGAGCTGAAATCCCCCTCCCACACTGACAATAACCAGGCTAGCACAGTCTGGAAGCAAATGAAGCTGTATTTACAGGCAAATCTACAATCTATGATGAAATGCAATGAATATGTACAAATACACACTATTCACAACAGTTACAAATATATACAATCAACAAAAAAAACCACAACAAAGCTCCCCAACCCCCCCCCAAGGGGTTGTGCTTCCTTCCTCCCCCCCCAGCCAGAAGGACTCCCCCAGGCCCCCCTGGCAGAAGGCAGAGAGCCAAGAAGCAGAGAGGCTGTTAGACTTAGCTTGTCAAGGTCAGTATGTGGGTGTGTGTTATCTTCAGACAGAAAAGAAGCAGGCAGGCTGAGAGAAGGCTATGAGACTGCTGTACCTTGTTTTGAGTGCTCCTTCTTAAACATTTCTGTCTCTCCAATGGAAGTGTTTAGAATAATCATTATTTGGCTTTTTTACACCCAATAGTGATTTATTTACATCCTTTCACTTTCTCTGCTCGAACTTCATGAGAAGAAAAATTAAAGACAGTCTTAAAACCATCACAGACATAATGGAGTCAAAAGCATCTCATCATACACACTACACTGCAAGCATGAGGAAGAAAGTGGCCAGGGCCACCAGAAAGTTCTCTGAGGGTTTTGCAGCTAGAATTTGCATTGCAGCAGCTCACAAATGTATTACTTCCCAGTTGCTGCCATGTCCCTCTATGGTACCCTGCCACTATCCTTCCTGTGGGTGGAATCATCTCTGCTAACATCAGCCCACACTATGCACTCTACCTTGTGAAGGTAGGGATGCATCACTGTGTACAGGCATCATTTCTCCTCACATTGTTTTTCAGGTGTTGGGCTGACTTCAAGAGAACTCTGACAGTGTGTTGCTCAGTGCCCTCCCTCACCACGGGAGGGGGATAATTAGTGTGTCCTTCTCTTCTTGGTCACCAGGGCAGACTATTAGTCAGAAATGCTATAAGACATTTTTGTACTTGAGTGTGCTTGGCCCTGTTCCCCTTGGCTTTGGCTCTGGCTGTGTCCCTGTCATCTGAGATCTGTAGCTGACTGGCTCACGAGAGGCCGTGTTAAGTCCTTCAAATTTGTGCATGTGCTCACTTCCACCAGGAGCTCCTCCGTCCACACACAGTGGATTGATAGCTAGATCTTTGGAGGGAATGAGCAGACACTGTGGTGAGATGTACCCATGTTCAGCACCCAGGTCTCCTCTCCACTTCATATACAGATTGACCCAGTTCTCCTCTCACATTAGGCAGAAGCAGCAATGACATCAAGTCACTGCTGATGGTGCAGACAAGCTGATTTTGTCAAGGTTGTGGCAGATTACAGGTGCATACTTGCATTAGTGTGAAGTAAAGCTCAGCAATGAGAGCTGACCTTTCTCACCCCAGTGCCTTCAAAAAAGACTCTTTCTGGGAGAGACAACCTCTATCATACATGTTTGTAGCAGGAGATAGCCAGGAGCTGCCTTGCTCCAACTCTAGTTCCAGATAAAGCACCAGCACAGACAGCAATGAACAAGTGATTATTTCTGTGTGGGAGTGACCCTGGTAAGCTGTCCTTGAGGCACTGCTTTCAGGTGGTGACTTGAAAATGCTTAAAATACCTTAAGCAAGGCTTTGCATGGTCTCCCTCCACTCACTGTCAAGCAAAGGTACCAATGCACACACAGATACCTAAAGTCATAAGTCAGTTCTGCATAGGGAAGTTCAGGCATCCTTGACTTTCGATCCCTGCTTCAGTTCCTAAAAGTGCCAGCTGCTCTAGTGGGGCAAGGAGAGTAGATGCCAGCTTATCAATGAGGGGATGCAGCTTCTTGCAGAGGATGAATCAAAGCAGTCTGCATTAGGTGCCCAAATTTGGATTGCTCATTCAGATGGGAACACACCTAGCTGAATGTATGAGATGGGACAAATGTACTCTTGCCTAGAGGAAAGACCAGGGAAGTCTATTCTGTTTTTCAACATCAAGAGCTTTGCTTACAGCCTTAGACTATTGAATGTCTTTACACAGTCTGCAAACATAACCCAGATCCTTCCCAGGGACTGCCATGATTTGGCACTTTTGATACACTCAGGCTTCCTGGCAGGAGGCAAACTGAGGAATCCTACATGATAGGAACCATGGGGACATCATCCCTTTGCTCTTACCATGCAGGGGTTCTTCCAGTGCTCCCCATACCAGCAGAGGCTGGAAATGCATTGTTTTTTCTCAGTGTTTCCCTGCAGAGCAGACATGCTCTTTGGAGAGCAGAGAATATATTTGACATTTCATTTTTCTCTATTCTGTTTACCCTAACAGACAAGCCATAATCCAAGCCATGATTTTTACAGGACTCTGTTCCAGTGCCTCACCACCCTCACAGTAAAGAATTTCTTCCTTATATCTAACCTAAATCTATTCTCTTTCAGTCTCAAACTGTTACCCCTCATCCTATCACCATAGGCCCTGATAAAGAATTCTTCCCCATTTTCCCTGCAGGCCCCCTTCAAGTAGTGGGTGGCTGCAATAAGAGTCTCCCTGGAGCTTTCTCTTCTCCAGGTTGAACAACCCCAACTGCCTCTGCCTGTCCTCATAGGAGAGCTGTTCTGGACCTGCTCATTTTCATGGCCCTCCTCTGGACCTACTCCAACAGGTTGTCTTTCTTGTGCCAAGGACTCCAGTGCTGGATGCAGTACTTCAGGCAGGGTTTCATGAGAGCAGACTATATGGAAACAAAGACCTTTGTCAGCCTGCTGGCCACACTTATTTTAACCTACACAGCTCAGTTTCTTAATGTCTGCCTCACCCAGGAGGTGAGCATGGGTCTGATGGGCAGAGATACTCCCACAGGGTTGCTGTAGCTTGGGAGGAGGAGAGAGGGCACACCTGAGAACAGCTGGACCAGCAAAGAGGGGAGGAGGAAAGTGCAGAGTCCCAATCATTCATTTAGGCTGTCCCAACCATTCATTTATGTCTCAGATGACATTTCTCTGCACAGAGAAAAGCAGAGAGCCTCCAAAGCAAAAAACTTATTTGATGTGCCATACCAGTAAACCCCAACCAAACACAGGAGAGGATGAGATGCCTGATCTTCACCCACTGTCTGAGGACAAATACATGACCACATTGCAAAGGGTGCTCACTTGAACTGTTCCCATGCATTTCCATGGGAATGAAAAACATTTTTTTTCCTTTCTAATATTTCTTTTGTGATTATTTTCTGAAATAGCTGGAGACTTGGCCTCAAGAGATAAGGAAAAGGAAATGCCACAGACTGTTGTCAATAAATTATTTTTCCCATTTCTTGATGCCAGGAAAAGCAGCTCTTGCTGGGAGAAAAGAGACCATGGGTTATGCTCTCTTTGAATAGTTTGTTTCAGAGATATTAGAAATTGCAATGTGCACCAAAGGCTGTGGTATATTAGTTGGAAGCTGGCAGCAACAAAACCCTTTTCTGTAGTAAAAGAAACCATCTTCTACTCTGATCTCTCTTCTCTTGTGCATATATAGGTGCTTCAGGCAAGCTTTAGGATTACAATCTGTTCTTCTTCAGTGCACCAAACCAGGGCTCCATTTTGGTCCCCATGAACACAAGACAAAGAGATAATTCCTGCCTCAAGAAACAGATCTTATAATTGTGGATGGAACCAGTACTGCTTTCCAGGAGAACAGGACAGTTGAGATTTCACCACGCTTCCAGTAGCTATGTTTACACTGTGCAGACATCTCTGCATCTGTAAAATACTTAATTTTTCTCTAAGTATTTTTACTGATTTTTTTACCATCACCATCATTGCAGCAAAGAGCTAATCTCCGATTGGGACATTTTTATAGCAAGTCTATTATTTTTGTTGAAAATCCACCTTTTTTTTCAGGCAAGTTATAATGAATGGTTAAGAGTTCTTCAGCTGCAGACACTCAGCCAAGTCTCCCTCTCAGCCAGCTTCACTGTCCCAGCCTTATGGACCACACTAGTGGTGAGATCTCCATCACTGTACTACGGTTAGGCAAAACAGTGAAATACAATGGTCCAAATAGTATCAGTGGCTAAAAGGCTCTTCCAGAAAGCCTTATCTGTAGTTGCACCCTCATGCCACCAGAGAAGCCCATCCTGCGTCCACACCTAGCTCAAGAAACCACCTCCTGTTCTCTTGTGTCCTCGTGACATGAGGGAGCATGACAGTATCAACTGCTTTTGCTCCTAGCCCCATTGTTTGAGACGCTCCCTTGATAATCCATGTGTCTCCACAAGTGGGTCACAGTGGCACCAAATATGAACCACCACACACTCATGCTATAGCCACGCTACACTTAAATGGTCTGTCACAAAACATGGCTGCCAGCCAGAGAGTGCCTGAGATGCTAGCTCATCTCCTCCAGAGAGGACACCTAAAGGTTATGTCAACTAGGTGAAGAAAATGGTAAGAACAGTTTGGCAGAGTGACCTTTAAATCTCCCATGACAGATGTCTCCAATAAAGTACTTGGATCTTACCTTTCCTTCTTTCCTGCAGACCTCCATTACCATTGGTAGCTATGGCCAGAGCCCTAGGCACATCTGGAGCAGAGCTCTACTAACAAGCAATGAAGCTGCAACAAGGTCATTTAAGAAGAGAAATTAGAAAATATTTCACACTGATTGGAGACCAGGAGCTGATTATGGGAGCAGACTGCAAACTCCACAGAAAAGGTATAGAGACTGTGATGAAGTCTTAGGTTTTTGACAGAGACTGGGCAAGGTTAGATAGGTGGCCAATGCAGGCACTGAACTGCTTCTAAATAGGAAGCTCACCTTGATGGGGAGACAAGACCCTGCAAAGACAGACTGCTGGATTAAACACTGCTTTATTTTTGCCTCTCAGCACAGCCTTAGTAGGATGATTTTCTAGGCATTACTAAGGGTTTTTCATTGAGACCTTGTAGAAGGCACACATGCCAAGGGCAGGTACATGCAGAAATAGCTACCACATCTGGCAGCTATAGAGACATGCATGTCAGCATCTCAGATAACTGAGCAGTTCCTTTATTTCAATGGGTACCCAAGGAAATAAAATGGTAAGCAAATAATACTGAAGTAGAATAAATAATAATAACAGCAATAAAAAGTAAGATGGAAACCAGTATTAGTAAAAGAAGGTGTAACAAAATTGACAACAACATGGGTGTTTTATAAAAATCATCAGATTAGAGCCAGCCAATATTGCCATCGTGGTGACAGTGTCTAGTTTTAAGGTATAACCTAACAGATAGTTTAACACACAAGTGGACCATGCACACATGGACCATGGGAGGTTAGAAACCATGGTTCAACACCCTCCTCCACACCTACCTTCTCATCAAGGTATAAACTGTGGCTGAAGCCTCAGCTGTGAAAGGACCCTCTGAGAAGACCTGGACCAAAACACATCCAGGAGTACAAAACCTCCTGGACCAGCCGCAAGGAATGTGGCTTTGAAGGCCAGTACCACCAACACAGACCAAAGGAGGGGGGAAAACCTGGTTCAGGTGCTCATCTTGTGTTTTTTTCATGCAAGAGCAACTAATATTAAAGGGAATGAGCAGCATCCAGGCCCCAAACTGGCAGCTTCCAGGTGAGTGCACATTTTCAGGTGAAAATCATGAAGGTGCCAGATCTGGAGGATACCATACACTGATGTGATGTGACATGCACAAACGATTCAGGAGGTATCTATACTCAGGGCATGTTGGACAAGCATAGACAACAAATATCAAACCTCTTGAGATGCAGACCTCTTGAGGCAGAAGACTACAGCACTACTAAGGAGGTGTTTGACACCTGCCAGGAGCCTTCAGAGCTTGCATGATAATGTAAGAAAGGAATAATATATTGATAGTGGCTTGACATGGACCTATTGAACCTTAAATACTGGGTGCAATGATTGCTGTCCTTGCAGTCATGTGAGTCAGCTAGAGGCTAAGAGTATCTGGGGAAGAAAATAGTATTCACACATCCCCTTACATTGAATCCGCTTCCTTCACACCTCCAGCAAAGCCTTGCAAGTGACAAAGCAAATGAAACATCTAAGGACTAGACCTCCCTGCCTTACAAAGCAACACAACAGCCCAACCTCCTGGATGTGGAGGTGAAACCACAGCTGCAGAGCACCTTTGATTCATGACCAGCCCCAGGATGCCGGGCAATAGGCAACTGCCCACGACGTCAGGCCTGTCTTACCTAGTCCCGTCCTTCTGCATACAAACCTGCAAGTGATGTATGGTCTTCATTGATGAGCAAGGAGTGGGAAGAAGAAGCATAAAACAGAGATGTGAAGAAGTTACAGGCAGCTTTGTCAACACAGAGCTCATTAGCCCAGGGAGCTCAGCCCTTCCCTGCTCACCGAGGCGGGAACAGCGCCGAGCGGCGCGGCACGGCACGGCACGAGCCCTCCTCTAAGCGGGCCCGGGCCCGAGCCCGAGCCTCAGTGAGCAGGTCGCAGATCTGCCCTGTCTCGACTTGCTGGGTTTTTAAATCAGTCGCCGGAGCAGAGAGTCCGCCCACGCCGCACCTGCCTCTCGGGAGCTGGTTTAAAAACCTCAGCAAGTCGAGACAGGTCAGATCTGCGATCTCAGCCCTTCCCTGCTCACGGAGGCAGGAGCAGCGCTGAGCGGCACAGCACGATACAGCACAGCCCGAGCCCTCCTCTTGAGCCAGCTTCTCTCTGCCGAGAGGCGGGCGCGGCGTGGGCACAGTCTCCACTCTGGCGGTAGGTGATAAGTAAAGTTTCAGCCGCGGACCTCGAAAGGGCGGCCGTAGGTGTTTTCACCAGAGGGAGGAGCGGAGTCAGGTGGGTTTGTCGTTCAGTAAGGTCACGCGGGCAGGATCAGAGGTGGTCGCAGCTCCTCGTAAAAGTGTTTCCAAAAGATAGGTGTCAGCCCAGAGAGAGGTCCTTCATAAACACGCAGGTATGCAAACTCCTGGCTGTAAGGAGTGCCAGAATCTCTCACTTCCCGTGGCAGACTACAGGGACTGCACCTGTACTTGCTGTGAGCAAGTGGGTGACCTTTTCTGTCTCGTGGCTGAGCTAAAGGAGGAAGTAGAAAGGCTGTGGACTATTAGGGAGTGTGGGAGGAAGCTGGACTGGTGGAATCAGGTTCTGCCATCCTTCAAACAGTCCCATCAGCCATGTAGTAGTCAGGATACTAAATGCTCCTGACTCTCTTACCAGCTTCCCAAACAGAATGACTCAGAAGCTGGAGAGCAATGGAGACAAATTCTTCCCAAGTGTGCCAGGCATGGCACCCCCCAAGCCACTGAACCCCCTCAGGTGCCCCTGTTATAATAGATATGCTGTTCTTACTGAACCTGTTTCCACCAAAACCAACGTTCAGCAAGCGGAACCATCTAGCAGCAGCTATGAAAGCTTATCTAGTTTATGTCGTTCAGAGAGGCTAGGGGTGAGTAAACCTACTCAAAACATCTGTAGTCAAGAAGAAAAGCCAGGTGCTTGTTATCGGGGACTCGCTTCTGAAGGGCGTTGAGGGTCCTATATGCAGACCTGATCCACTCTTTAGGGAATCTTTTGCCTACCTGGGGCCAGGATCAAGGACATAGTAAGAAAGCTTCCTACCCTGATCTGCCCAGCTGACTACTACCCATTGTTGTTTTTCCAAGAAGGCAATGATGAAATTTCAAAAAGAAGTTTAAGATCAATGAAGAAGGATTTAGGAGCCCTGGGACGAATGGTTAAGGGGTCAGGAGTACAAGTAGTATTTGCTTCTGCCCCCCCACTAGCTATGCCTAATGATAGACTAAACATGAAAATCCAGCAGATTAATGCCTGGCTGCAGGACTGGTGTCAACGACAGGATTTTGGGTTCTTTGATCTTTGCTACTCTACAAGACTCTAGGCCTGCTGACTATAGAAAAAAACTGCTTATCTCTAAGAAGAAAAAGAATCCTGGGACAAGAACTGGCAAGGCTGATTGATAGGTCTTTAAACTAATTTTGAAGGGGGAAGAGGGAAAAACGAGCCTCACTGAGGACATTCCTGGGACAATTGTGAGGCAGGGTACCAGTTCCACTGCTGTCCCAGGGGCTGTAGGGGGTAGTGGATTATGCAACACCCACAATGGTAACAGATACTCCTCTGCTAAGTCTCTGAAGTGTCTATATACCAATGCAAGAAGCAGGATGAACTGGAAATCTGGGTGCAGTTGCAGGGTTATGATCTTGTTGCAGTTACAGAGCCATGGTGGGACAGCTCCCATGACTGGAATGTGGTTATGGAGGGCTATGTTCTTTTCAGGAAGGACAGGCTGACAAGGTGAGGTGGTGGAGTTGCTCTCTATGTGAATAAGCAACTGGAATGTGTTGAGCTCAACCCAGGGGGAGATGATAAAAGCATTGAAAGCTTATGGGTAAGAGTGAAGGGACGTACAAACACGGATGTAGTGCACTGATAACAACTTTCTCCTGCAAGTAGTTGAAGAACCAACCAGGAGAAGTGCAATACTGGACCTGATATTAACAAACAAAGGACTGGTTGTAGTTGTCAAGGTTGGGGTAATCTTGGTTGCAGTGACCATGACATGTTAGAGTTTAATATCAACAGACAAAGAAGCAGGGTGATAAGTAGAATTTCAGCCCTGGACTTCAAAAGGGCCAACTTTCCCCTCTTTAAGACTCTACTTGGAAATATCCAATGGACTAGGGCTCTGGAAGGAAAGGGGGCCCAAGAGAGCTGGTTGATGTTCAAACATTACCTCCTCTAAGCTCAAGAGAAATGTTTTCCCATGAAAAAAATAATCAAGTAAGGCAAGGAGAAGACCTGCATGGATAAGCAAGGGACTCTTAGTAAAACTCAAAAAAGAGGTTTACAATATGTGGAAAAAAGGCCTGGTCAATTGGGAGGATTATAGACATATAGCCAAAGAATGTAGAGATGCAACAAGGAAAGCCAAGGCCCTCCTGGAACTGAATCTTTCCCCAGGGGTGAAGGAGACCAAGAAGATTTTTTTCAAATACATCAGTGATAAAAGGAAGAGCAGGCAAAAGGTGGGCACACTGCTGAATGAGAGGGGGGATGCAGTAACTGCTGATGCAGAGATGGCAGAGTTGCTGAATGCCTTCTTTGCCTCAGTCTTCACTCCTAAGACCAGCCCTCAGGAACCTCAGTCTCTAGAGACAAGGGAGCAGAACTGGAGAGATTTGGACATTCCACTGGTCAGTCAGGACCGGGTTAGAGATCTCTTATTGGTTGTGGAGTCTCCTTCTCTGGAGACTTTCAAAACCCACCTGGATACATTCCTGTGTGGACTACCCTAAGTGATCCTGCTCTGGCAGGGGGGTTGGACCTGATGATCTCTTGAAGTCCCTTCCAATCTCTGATATACTGTGATACTGTGAAATTGCATTCCAGATGCAGCAACCTTGCTGGAAATCCAGTGGGAAAGAGGTGGTGAGGACCTGTGCAGGCAACAGGGAGTATCCAGTGGTGATGAAGGGCAGCCATGACAGCCAAGGCTGCTTCTCATGAATGTCACAACAGACAGCAGGGAGAAAATGGTCCTTCTCACAGGTCCTGTCGAGTCCTCTGCCTAAAATGTTCATCGGAGCACCAAGCTGCCAGGAAAAACAAGGGTAACAAGGCAAACATTTTTGGAAATGATGAAAGACCTCAAAAAACACAGATTTGGGCTCTCAGAACAGGAGGGGTTTTCAGGGTGTGCTCTAGCCAGTGGGCTGAAGTTCAGTTTTGGGATGCAAGTAGATTTTCTGGTCTTCTCCTAAATGACTTGCATGCAAAGCCAAAGGAAGCCTGAAAAGCAGGAACTGGGATGCAGGTTTTAGCTTCACGTTTTGCTATTTTCTTCCATCCGTTCCTCTTCTGTGGGAATATTTGCTGATGTGCTGTTTCCTCTTTCTGAGGACATGTATTTAGAGGAAGACCAAAGGGCAATGCAGACTAAATTTCTGAGTTTCACTCAGATTCCATAATACAAGTGGCAATTCAGTAGGATAAGCTCATTCCTTTTTTCTTTTTTTAAAATGGATTTCACTAAGAAGCATGAACAGGCAAAAATCCCTCTAAGCAATCAGTCCAGTCTAATTTGCTAGACTTTCCTTAAAGCAATTAAAGATAGAATGATGCAATGACCCAGTTCAGGACCCAATTAAGACTGAATCAATAAATCAGTAGGTTTAAATCACCACCATAAGGCCACAGATAATCAAAACAAGTTATGAGGCTGATGCTAAACAGAATTACTGTGTTAACATTGCCACAGGAGAATTTAAAGAATGAAATACTTTCCAATTGAGGCCCCCAGCTCATCTTATTGCAGCCAGCTTGGTGCTGATGGACACAGTCTGGTACAGATCTGTCAGCTTGCTGAGGGCCATTGCCAGGACGTACAGCAAAACAGGTCTCTGGTGACTTTCAGTCACAGATGTCAGGACCTTATCTACCTGTACAGCCACATCTGGGGCTAAATTATTTCATCAGTCTGTCACTACCTCCTTTGAACAGACAAGTAAAGCCCCTAGGGGTCCTGCTAACAAAGTCTTCTTTACCACAGCTGTTAGCTCTTTCTTGAAGGTCTTTGTCTTCTAGTGAAATTGCTGAACAGTTGTTTCTGTCCACAGATTTAGATGAACCATTGGTAAACTCAAGCACATGGCACCTGCTGCATAATGTGACTTGCTTCCTCAAGATGATCCTTTAGCCAGCACGATGGCAAGTTGTCCTTCAGGAAAGCATCTAGACTACTGGCTTCACCAACAAATGTTTGCACAGATGCTCATTTTCATGGAGGAAAAAAAAAAGAGAAAAGGTGAAACAGAGGGTGAAAGGTAAAAGCAAAATCTGAATTCTTCTTCTGTTCCTTGGGATATTTAACTAACATGTACATTATCTGGACTTGTTAGCAAAGGCTCAGCCAGTGCTGAAATCTTTTGGCCTGGCCTGATGAAGCCCATCACCAGATTGGTTGTGGCATCTCCATGATTGGAAATAGTCAAAAGCTATCTGGGCATGGTCCTGGGAAACTTGTTTTAGGTCATTCTGCTTGTTGAACAGGGGAGTTGGACCAGACAATCAACAAGACATTCCTGCCAGCCTCAACCATTCCATAGTTCCATTTTAAGATCCCTGCAAAGCATGTCAGAGATGAGCATAGAAGTACTAGAACACTTAGGAAGGTAAAAGCAGTTGGAAGTCGCTCGACACAAGCCTCCAAGATGATTGTCAGTTGACTTGGCAGAGGATTCTGATGTTGACGTGTTTGGTGGCAGTGAAGTTAAATGGAATTCAGCCCCAGCCTGATCACAGATGAATTCTCTCTGTTGATACTGTCAACTAAAAGCACCTCAAAGCTTGTCCTCTTTCTTCTTTCCACTCTTGGAATACATGATAAAATCCTAGTGTACTGGAAAGGCATAATGGCCTAGTCCCAAAGCTTCAGTTTATGCCATGTTGTCCCTCTGTTTTAGTTGAACAGGGACATTCATATAAAAAAAAAGTATAATGAAGTATGAGATAGTGCAATGGCCTTAAGGACGAAATTCAGTGTATGTACAACAAGAGAAAGGGTAGGACTGTCTATGCTGCAAGGAAACAATCACTTTTCCTGAAAGTCCTGTGCAGAATGTCCCCACCTGGCTGTGGGGGCCCTGAACCACAAGGTGTCTGTCCTTGCGCAGGTTGGATGGTCTTTGAAGCTAGGCACCTGCATATAATCTGCTTCAACAGATACCACTCCCATAAAAATCCTCTTGACTGTGAAAGAAGAGCTGCTCATAGTCTAGCAGTGTCCATTGGAACCCTGGTTCTGCTGAGGGACAGTGCTAAAGTCCAAATGAGCTGAGAAATGGGCTTCATATAGCATGAATAAAAGCCAGTGGCTTAAGCCAGACTATCAGTGCACAGTAACAATCAGAAAGCCTTCAAAATAAGGATGGTCTTCTTCCCTCCACTGCAAACATAGCTCTTAGCAATGTTGCAAACACAGTATTTTCTATATCTTGGCCTTGTCCCTTTAGCTTCTCTGTACTGACAAGAACTTTTTACTGAGGATGAAGATTGAAGAAAATGCACAAAGATTAAGTAAATATTCACTTGACATCAAGAGCTCATCTTAAAGCATCAGGATTTTAATGGTACTGTGGTGATCTTCTGTCCCATTTCACTGGAAGCCAGGAAAAGCTTAGTGCCCACTGAGAGTACAGAGGACCCCATGATTTTAAAACCAAGAACTCAGAAGATGGTTTTCCTGGCTGAGATTTTCATTTTATGGCAGAATGTGGGATAAGCCTTAAACTACCATAAGTCTGCAGAACTGGAACCAAACCAGGAGAGCCAACAGGCAGGAGCTTGGTACTGGATGTGGAGGGATCATCAGAGTTCAGACTTGTGTGATAAGGGAGGGCTGTGGAGTTTTTCTGTAGGATCTGCTATACCTTGTGACAGTGCAGATCATGTGTCTGTGCCTTCCTAGGGATGTGCTTTTCCAGAGCACAAATGGGAAGTCACTCTCCTGGTGCAGTCCAGCATCTAATCCTAGTTCTGTGGCCACAGTTGTGTATCACTGCTTTGAGATAGTAATTAGATTGGTTCACAATGTAAGAGCTATTTAATTAATTTGCCTTTCTCTTTATATTGCTGTGAGCTGGCCATGATCCCTGCTATTCATTCCAGCTCTGTCACTTAGCCAGATGTCAGAAACTACCTGGGTTTGATGGAAAGCATGGGTCCGCCTTGGGTACCCAACAACTTTTGTCTGGGTATAGTGATTTTGCCAGCTATTTTTAAAGGGAAAGGAATTCTTGTGTGACAGTGAGTGAAAGCCAGGAAAGCAGAAATGAAAGTGGGGAAAATTAAGAGGGAAAAATAAAAGAGCAAGTCATAATACATGGAGGGAACATTGTGTGGCAGAAAAAGCAGCAGATGATGAAGCACACACAATAGCCTTTGCAGCTCACTGCTGACTACAGAGGAACTTGGAAACAGTAGCAAAAATCCCATCTCCTTTCATGATTCCCACCACAAGATATGTAAGTCAACAGGACCAGCTCAAAGGTGAGGCAGTCTCCAACAAATGCATCTCCTTCACCCAGCTCCACAGCTACTCTCAACTCCCAGAAGACAGTGTCTCTGTATGTTGACACAGCATCACTTCTAACAGTAACTTTAAGAAACATCTGAAGGGCGTTTCCTGGGGGAGAGAAAGAATCTCACTGTCCTTTGGGACACAAAGGAATATTGGTGTATAGAACACAACATTGGAGCAGCCCTAGAAATAACATCTGCTACAAGGACAGGCTCAGGGAGCTGGGGTTGTTCAGTTTGGATAAGAGAAGGCTTATCCTAATAGCATCCAATAGGAGACCTAATAGCAGTCTTCCAGTACCTGAAGAGGGCCTGCAAGAAGGCTGGTGAGGGACTGTTTCCAAAGGCCTGCAGTGATGAGGGACAATGGTTTGATATCAGAGAAGGGTAGATTTAGATTGGATGTTAGGAGCAACTTCTTTGCCATGAGGTTGGTGGAACACTGGACCAGGTTGCCCAGGGAGGTAGTTGAGGCCCCATCCCTGGAGATAATCAAGGTCAGGCTCGACAAGGCTCTGAATAACCTGATGTAGTAGAGGGCAGTTGGGCTAGATGACCTTTGGAGGTCCCTTCCACCCCAAGCCATTTTATGATTCTATGATAATTCACACCCTTTCTTGCATGTGGGTGCACTTAGAAACATCAGACTTCACACCAAGGTGATTTAATTGGATTTATTGGAGGAAAACAATTAGTCATCCCTTTAAATTGCCATTATGATAGAAATCTCGATATGTATACATGATTGTCAAGGCAGAGAACCACTTGCGACGTAGCCCCATTAACAATTTGCAGTATTGCAAACTCATTATGCAGATAAAACTTTTGAAATGCCTTAATACATGCATGAAGTAAATACACATTCTCCCTTCTGTTTGGACATGGATGTTGTTATGAACTTGTACCAATCACAAGACCTGCAATATTAGGCACACTGACATTCCTTGATTAAGAGTTAAGCCTCTGTAGAAAACATGCTTACAGTTTCATTAAAAAGTCAACCGAGAGACGTTTTGCAGTTGGGGATATTTGGGGAGTCACTAGTCTGGGCCGACTGGGGTTTTTTTCATTTTTCACTGACCCAAATCAGATACCTACATGAAAAAAGGGCTCAACTGACCAAACTGCTGTTTCTCAACAAGAGGTCAATGTGGAACAGGGTGTTGATGTTGCATGGACCAGAAACATGAGTCACACCATAACTCCCACTAAGCTACAGCTTTCCACAAGCTTCACTTTGGGGATCGTGCTACAGCTTGATCTAGTGAGACATAGCATGTGTGATGTCATGCTGGGCTCAGGGCATGTAAATGAGAGATGAAAAAGCTCAGAGCTACACTGAGCACTCCCCTAGGAGCTCCCACTCACCAGGAACCACAGGGTGCATCCACCTCCTTATGGAGCCTTGCACCATGTGCTGCCTCAGCAATCTGAACTCAGGCTGGTTTACATCCATGATGATTTTTTATGGTGCCATGTAGTACTTTGGCAATGGCACAGCATCCTGGCTGAGCACTAGCCTTGAAGGTGGGCTCAAGACTTCTTGGTGCTTTCAGCCAGTATGGAGCAATCCCTTGCATGATTTCCAAGAACTGATACTTGCTCTGCATGCCACCAGCATGGTGCTTTCTCTCCAGCCCTGCTTCATGGCATGCCTTTGCCAGGAATCCAGAGCAATTTCCCAGCCCTTTCAGGCGGTGCTGCTTCCCAAATATTGGGAATTACAGCATTTTTCACAATAACACAGAAACCACTCAGGAGCTGGCACCACTGCCCTGCTGATGTCCTTGGGCTGGAACCACTGCAAGTACATGTGGCCATCCTGTACCCTGCCTTAGAAAGACCAGCACAAATGAAAATGGATCAATGATTAAGGGAAGAGAAGGCAATGCCACGATTTCCATGGGGAAGAAGGAAAAGTGCCACAACCAACTCTTTCACAGTTAAATGGTGGTACTATTATGGAGGTTCCAGGATTAACTGCTGGTATTTATATGGGAATGCTCTGGAAACAATGGGATAATTAGCTCAGCCCTCTGCCCTGTTTTGTGCAGGCAAAGAATCACAGCATCTTGGTCCCCAAAATGCAGTTCATTCTGCAACAGGTGAAAAAGAAATATCATGTAGGAAGAAAAAAATGCTAAGAACTGTGTGAAGAAAAACAAACCAAAAGAAAAGAGAAAGCCCAAAGAGGCACACCAACATGCTTCTTGGTAGTCCTGAGTGTTAGCACCCCAGGAAAGGAATTTTTGATTCAGAACAAATTTTTAAGCATTGTACTAAAAAAGGGATCCCCACCTCCCTGACTGTCTGTTTCTAGGCATGTATATGTGGCTGCTGCATAGTTTTAAGCTGCTCTGGATGGTGACTCTTCCTGCACATGCTGCAGAGAACTCAACAGAAAGACAAAATAAATCACCAGACTTTGCAGTATCTTGTTTACAAAACATCAACTTTTGCACTTACTCAAACTTGATGGATTTCGAGCTACAGACACACTGAGTCATTTAAAAGCAAAACGTAGAAGTAAAGCCCTCGAAGAAAAGGTTGGGTTGAATGTGCATAAAGACTTGGGAAATACAAAAACAGTGAACAGCAGTTTAATACATGCAGTGCAGTATCATGCATTAATTGGACATTTGATGTCATCATTAATTCAGAAGTGTTTTTTCACAACACTTGTGAGTGTACATGCCCTAATTCCACTCTGGAGCATGGAAAAAATGTAAAAGCAGCTTTTCTGACCTTATCATTTATGAAGAGATGGAAAAAAAATAGCTACCTAGACAGATCAATAGCACTGGTCATGGTAGGGAAGGGATCTTGAAAACCAGAGTCTGGGCTAAAGAGCCTTTATCCCCCATTACAAACACTATTTACACAGCTTTGACTCAACCATGCAAAGCTGGCCCATAAAACCTGAACAAACTCCTGATCTCCCACTGGTGGGATCTGCAATCCCCAGGGCCACAACATACACACGTTTGTCACAGAGACTGGACCACCCCAGCAGTCAGGATGAGAAGGCAGGAGCCAGCAGCAGGGATGCAGGGAAAGACAAAAGGGATTGTGTAAAACTTGCTGCTGGACAAGCAATGGAATAGCTGATTCACCAGGGAAAACTCCGCTCATACTATGGTGCGAGGAGGTGGCGATTTCCTCACTCAGCCATTGCTGATGGTGACTTGCCAACCAATCCTCCACACTAGGTTTTGATGCTTTTTTCCTTGTATTCCATGGTCTCTGTGTGTTTCTGCTTTTTGCTTGAATGAGTCTAATTCTTTGCATCAAGTTTCTGGTGCAAATCAGCATGATAAGGAAAGCAAACTTCCCTTCCCATGAATAATTTCTGGGATGCGTTCAGGCCCCAACTCAGACAGATAAATGCACATGACAGCAAGGATATAAATAATCCCAATTAAATGAGAGTTTCAATATGCTGAAAGGAAGATACTTCTGTACGTTGAGGCTGAGAATAGAATCTGTTAGTTTACCAGCAGATGAATCCCCTGACCCTTTGGAAAGAGCATAAAGCAACAGGCTATGGTCTACATGAACTTGTTGGCAAAGTCAGTCTGGTGTTTTTAAGCTATGCTCACTCAGTGCTACTCAGTGCTGGAGCTGTTATCACAGAGGGATAGCACAGCTACCTACATCTGATCTAGTTAACACCAAGTTCACATCCAAGGATAGCTGGAATCTATCTGGCTTTCTGTTGTGGCTTTTTTTTCCCTAAAAACACTTAAGGAAGAGGCAGCCTTGGATCTATCTCCCACTGCATTTCTTGAGCATCCAGGAGGACTGTGTTCTTGTCTGCAGAGGGTTTGGGGAGAAAAGACAGAGATCAGGGGCTGCATTAGCTTCTGGGGCTGGGAAAAACTTTGGACAAGCTCTGAAGTCCCTCAGGGCCAGGCAGGGGTCCAGAAGAACTGGTTATAGAAAAAATACTATCAACAGCCATGGAGGTATGCAGGACACATGCACCATGGAAACTGTCTAATGCCTACTGCAGAACTACATGGAGATGTCCACCATTATGCTGACACCCTTTTTGTGGTTTGATTCATATCAGGAACAAACCTCTACCATTGCTTGATTTTATTTCAGCACTACAACCGTAACAGACACACAAGGCATAGGCAAAATCCTACTGTTTCTTCTGCACCCACTACTCTAATGGCACCTGTACAATAGCAACCAGGACAGAAGACACCAGAGTAACACAGTCTCAGGAAAGCATCACTGCTAGGTTTTTCCCATACACCTACTTCCCCACTAGCTGTGCCATGGGGCCAATATCTGTTAGATGCTGCAGAAGGGGTGATCCAGCAGACAGTTAGGGTGCACTGGGAATGAAGTCAAATGATGCAAAATCATCAACAGAAGCCCCTGCCACTATGATACTGACTTTCACCTTGCAGAATTCACTGGTAGCCTGTCCTCACAACTTCTTCTGCAGACTAAGGCGTCAGCTGGAGTTTTTCTGGATGTATTTTTCTCAGCAAGCACACTGCTGTGGGCATCAGAGATGGTCTCTGTGACTCTAGAGGTAAAAATCAACAATCAAAGCTGCAAGCAAAGAAAAAGAAGGGGAAGGAGCTGAGGAAAAAAAATTCACAAAGGAAAAAACACATAGTTGCCAGTAAAGTAAAGCAGAAAACAGTAACACACAGGTGAGTCCAGGCTGAAATCCTCATTTTAGGAGCAAATCACACATTGCTTAGTAGGACAGTCCATTGGGAAAGAGCCCAGAGGAATTTCTTTCTACTCCTTCAGGAAAAGGCCAGTTGAGCATTTCTTTTCAATCTTCTACTTTGGTGCTAGTAGCCCATTCCCCACATGCACACATTATTCACTCCTGATTGTGCATTCACATGAGAGTGACAGAGCAAAGGTGGATCAGGGCAGAAGGACATGCAACAGCACTGGAGCATCCCCAGGAAGTGATGCTGGAGTGTTTGTTGGACCACACTGTATTGCCAAGGGGCAAATAGCTCCAGTCCCCTCCATACAGCTGGCCTGGGTGCTGCTAAGTCATCCCAGTTAACAGATTTACCCAGATTTAAAATGAGAAGTTTTAATCAAGAGATACTTCAGGACTCAATGACGTGAGAGATGGCTAAGCATGTGGTGAACCCTGGGTCAGGTCTTCAGCTGTGTTTCACTGATGCAAAAGAAGAGCTTCCCACCACCCGAAATTGTACTAGAAAGAAACAATTTTGCTTTGAAGAGCTTCTGTTTCTTAAGATCCCAGCAGTTGATAGCAAGCCAAAAAGAATGATGATACACAACTACAGCAGAGTATTACTTGCAGGAAGGGGACCAAACCATCATTAATTTCAAGTGTAGAAGGAAAGAATACCCCTCACAATAAAAATCACAGAAAGCATCCAACAACGAGGGGCAGCCAGTCCCCCCTCATCTACAGGACAGCCTGTCTGCCTGTGCTCCTCTTGCTGCTCTTGGTTTTGCAGATTGAAATCCATGTGCTTCTCTTTTTTTCTGCAAGACGACATTTGGATGCTGTATTTTGATTAGTGCCCTTAGCAACTACATCTTTGAAACAACTGTACAAGGACTAAAATAGTCCCTGGCTAAATCTGCTTTTGGTTGCATGTGTGTAAACATGGGTAACTCCACTGAGCCCAAACAGGCAGGCTGCCTATTTATATTCCTGCAACCGGAGCAGAATAGATCAGCTGAGCTTATGTGGGTTCAAAAGAGCTCTCCTAAACTAAAGTTTCCTTCCCTTTTAGACACCTTTGCAGCAAGACATAAGTAGCTCCCAGGGTAAATACTGATGAAAGTTCTTCCTACTCTTTGTCAGTGGGGTGGGAGGATATGGTGGCAATGGCCAGGAGATGGGGTCAGGAATGTGACTTGCAGCAAGGAGATCCCCTGTTCTGCAGTCTGCCCAAAGCTTGGTCAGAAGTCCTCATCGGGGAAATTCTATGGAGTTTTGCTACCAGCACCCAAGAGACCAATATCTGTTGCCTTTGCCAAAATGAGAAGCTGAAGTTGAAGCCATTCTGTGTTAGCATTCATACCAGCTGCAACATGATGATGGGAGACACCGTGGGTCCCTCCAAAAATGGGAAGCATCTTAATGCCAAGGAAAGCAGAGATCTAACTGGTGCAACAGCTTTATGTGCCACCAAAGGAGTAGCCATTTCAGAGTTAGTGTTTACTGTCATCTGTTTTTTCAGCTTTTAGCACTCAAAGCACAATGGATGAAGTCCTGACTCTGCTAGTTGAGGTCAACTGATGAAGCTGAAGGAGGATTTTGAATTCTCAATGAAAAAATATGTATTTCCTGTTTTTTCCCAGCATGGTCACTATTGCCCAATACATTCAGCTGTGTCTGTGGCTGGCTTTCAAAATTTCTTGTGCAGTATAGATGACATGAATGTGGCAATCAAGAGAGGTGCAGGGAACAGGTTGGGCCTCTGGCAGCTGATGGCCCTGTCCAGGGTGTGGGAGGCTCAGAGCAGCTGTAGAAACGTGCCTGCCTCTGCCCCCTTGCTCTTTGCCTTGAAGGAAAAATCACTGCTGGGAATGGCATAGAAGTAACCTGAAGCTTCTTGGCAAATCCAGGAAGATTTGCTTTCCTCTCTTTTTCAAGCTGCTTTGATGCCTGGCTGTATGACAGTCATGGTGTCTCTTTGTAATTGATGCACCAGCACACAGAGCCTGGAAAGTGCATATATTAATTAAAAAATTGGGGAGATTGATCTTACTTTTGTATATGAGTTTCTGGAGGAGGGGGAGGCAAGTGTCACCATTGCTTCTGCATATGCTCATGCCTTTCACCGAGACTTTGCTTTCCCAGGTCAGTGGACCTTTCCAGCCCTTGGTCAGACCTAAGTATGATGGAGGAACACTACACAAGATCCTGCACTTTGCATCTAAGAACCTGTCACAGAGGAGTGCAAAGAATCAGCTCTCTCCCTGAGGCTGAAACCCAGAAATCAGAGATTAACATCCAAACTGAATTTTGGCAACTCTGGGAGGTGCTGAGCATCGGCAACACCAGGCAAAGCACCTCTGGCACAGAGCCCTTGGGCTGGATGTGCCCTGTGCCAGAGGCCAGGCTGGGAGGAGGCTGGTGGATTAAATGTCTTGCTTGAGGGCCGAACAGAGAGTTCTTGGACTCCTGGTCTCACATCTTCCTTTTCTTTCACTCTGCTCATAACACACAGCAACTTGAAGGAGATAGGAGCTGCAAGATGAGCCCGTGCTCTGTCATTCATTTGCTCAGCTCTAGTTGGCTCCTGACCAGCAGCACCATGTATCTGCCTCTCCTCTGAAACATGGGTGCTGCAGATCCCCAGCACTACAGGAATGAGGACAAGGATGAACTGACTCCCAGCTGGTGGCAATTTAACTCTCACCATGGCTTTCAAGGAGAAAGAGGGTAGGCAACTCAGCAGTTCTTTAATCTGAACACTAACAGCTGTGCTAAAGCCAGACAGTCTTGCAGTTCGATTTGAGGAGCAAGAAATGGCATGCCATTGAAATCCTCCCATGTTGCAAAGTTAACATCAATTCCTACCTACAGAAATAGCCTATCCCCCAGCAAACTGGAAGGAGGGACATTACTGGAAGTACTTCTTAAACAGAAAAAAAAATAATGCTCAGAAAAGCATCTCTAGTTAAATAATCCAGTTGAGATGTTTGTAGTTAATGGAAAAAAATACAGCATATATGGTTACCTACACTGAGAAAAAAGTGAATCACTGGGGAAAAGAATGAGTGTTCATTAGTTAGAACATTGCTAGACTCACATATATATATATATATATATGTATTTATATATATGTATATATATGTACAGCACCGTTAAAGACCGTTAGATCCATTCCCCCTGGAGTCATTGCAGTTTGTGATAAATGAAACATTTCAGAATTGCAGTATAAAATATGGCCATAAAAAAATCTTCTTTCTTCTAGTCCTTCGCTGAGCGTGCACTGCAGGGTGGGATGGCGCAGAGGCAACCTGCCAGCCCAGCCACCTGCCCGTTCCTCGCTGCCCCAGCTCTCACTTGCTCCCTGTGTGCACTGTGGTCACTGTGGTGGGTCTGGGTCTCCGGTCCCCTCCTACTGCAGAAACGCCTGAAGAAGCAGATGAAACAAAACTACACAGAGTTGATGGAGACATACCTAAAAGGAAAGCCAGAAACAGAGTTACAAATGTTATTTTAGGAGGTAAGAATGTGGGCAAAGTTGAGTTTCTTTGGCAACACAATAAAGAGTAGAGGAAACCACAGCTGGGGATGGCATTCCTGCTCTTCCTGCAGCAGTGGGCTGGCTGGGTACCTCCACAAGGCATCTTCTGGCCCATGGCCCTTCACCTACTGCCACCACTGACAGTTGCATATGCCTGCTGAAACGAATAAATGCCCAGCTTTGGTACATGTTCAACCAGACTGATTCCATGTTTTTAGGGCTGTAGATAAAGAATTGTGGGATTCAAAAATCCCTCCAGAATTGTACTTAGAATAATTTTCCTCATGAGCATGTTAAAGATGATTAAATTTCTCATCATGGCCATCTAGCTAAATGAACAAACTGTGCACCTGGACTAAAAATATTTCCCAAGGCATCCTGAAAATCTGCTGATAAGAAATAACAGCGGGTCAAATTCATTTCTGAGTTCCAGAAAACGTAGAGGGGATATAAATTTGTGTGACTTAGATATCATTCTAGTGACAGCTCAGGTCACTCCAGGCTTTGCTAGTATGTCTCCATGATGTCCAGCTAAGAGATGTAAGTTGATATTGCTTGAGTAACTGGACTCAGAATTTACTCAGGTAGTTAATTTCGAACTAATCAAAGACTTCAAAAATGGAGTTTTAACTAAATTATAAAGCTTATAGAAAGTATCTACTTCCAGTGAACCCTCCACCACAGCTTTAAAAACCCAAACCTTCCAAAGCATAACCTCTGAAACCACAAAGTAGGCTGGGTTTTGAACGACAGATTCAGACTGTGCTATTCCTGCACGATGTCGGCAGTTTCTATGGAAAGCATTAATGAAGAGAAATAAAACATATCCTTGCCAGAGCTTTCCATGGATGAACTACCCCTCTTGCAGCAGCTGTTAAGACCTCAGAACAGATTCTTAGATTTTGCTGGCACAAGCAGGTCTCCAGCATTATCGGCACTGATGTGCAAAGGCAGCTCCCGTCTGAGAAGAGCTGCCGAAGGGGAAACTGGCATAGTCACCTCGCTCTGACAACATAAGACTGATACTCACAAGTGATCCAAAACACAGTTTGTTTTTCCACCCTGGCGAATAAAGGAGGGATGATATATATTAATATATTTTCAGACTGGAGTTTGATGTAGCCCTTTGATTACTTAGGACCTTTTTGATGCTTGTTACAGACTTCAACTACTTTTCTCTGCTTCAAGGTAGCATTCCAACCTCAGGGATGACCATGCTGTACTACACTTGGCCACATCCTCCTTCCCACCATTTGATACCTTGGCTTCACACTGCAATTTATTGATTACCTTAAAAACAGAGAGATATAGGTCCTGTAATTAATTGAGGCAGTCCAATGATGTCTAAACAGAATAAACTAGGCATGGACTGAGAATCATACCAATACACTTTAGAAATCCCAACTGATTCACTTAGACTTGGCTGATAGGTAGCACTGTCCAGCCTAATACATCATCTCTGCTCTGTCTTAACACAGGCAACAGCCTAATATAACCTAATCCCAGGCAAAGGCTGTATTTAATCGTCTTTAGTGATGTGAAATTGCTGCAGTTGAAACTATTTGCAGAGCTCATTAAATGTCTATTAATAGCACTGGGCAGTATTGTATTTTGTAATGGTGGCACAGCTGTTTCATGGAACTTGCTGGATGGGATCTTTCTTGTGCAAAAAATCTGTTCCCAGAGAGAACCACTGAGAAAGTGGCAGGACAGAGATGTCAGAGATTTCCTTTTTCCCAGCAAGAGGTATTTGGTGAAGTGCATTTGGTATGTCAGATCACTCTTAGTGTTACTCTTTGTATTTGCTGCTGGCTCTCCTCACTGGTTCTCTGGGGCTCCAACATCTCCTAATCCTTTTGTTAATTTCTTGGAGGAGTGGAAGCTCTTCTGTACTGTCTGCCAGTAAGATGGATTTAATCTGAGGTGCTTGGAACTTTTTCATTACTTTTCTGCTTCATGTTTCTGATGTGAAAAAAACTTGACCCATCTTAGTACATCTTGCTTTATCCTTTGTATTCTGACTGACTTCTCCACCATTGCAAAATATATAGTTGGATGCTCTACAGGGTCCTGCTGGATTCTGTAGCAGTTGAACAGACTTTGATCTCTTCTGCCCCTTCTTGTTCACAGATGTTTTTCCATTACTATTCAGACTATGCAATGCTATTAATTAACACCACTTGAAATTAATGAAATGGATGGGTGGAGATGAATCATCCATCAATTTTAACAGCAATGCACACCATCAGATGCTCTAGACCGAGCGGAGTCCATCTTAACCATCCTGCAGCAGGAACCAAAATAAAGGCACATTTCTCCACTGTAAGGGGTTTTCTACATCATTGCACTGCATGTGGCTGGTCGGTGCTTTGCAGTTGCCAGATGTGTGCCAGGAGCACAGTGATGCTTTTTCAGCAGCACCTGTGGGATTTGGCACTGGACATTGCAAACCGGGAACTACGAAGGAATCCCCATCAGGCCCAGGATGCATGTAAAAGGGGCTCTCCTCTGGCTCAGCCACAGCACAAACTGGGGAAAAAAATCTTTCGTGCAGTACCCAGAAGCAGATCCCACTCCAGCCATGGGAGAAACCATACCCATGACAGCAAGAGAAACCACAATTCCATATAGAGCCACAGCGACTGGGGCATGTGGCATGCCCTCATCAAGGAGCAGAGGTTGGCAGGCAGGAGTGGCAGAGGGTAGTAGCGCCATCCAAAATCCATACTGAACAGCTTTCAGTTCCAGAACAGTGCAGAGTATACTCTGAAAATGACCTCTTTAATCCCTAGTGAAGTAAACAGTGGCTTGCAATACCATCAGCTATTAATATTTCTTTTTGGTTCCACAACTTAATATAATTTCATCTAATTGTAAGCCCATATCTCTACATTTTGTATGTAAAAATCTCTACAGATGGGCAGAAAGGAATAAAAGAAATTCTCAGAATCCAGAGATTAAAGGCTTCATTGCAAAGGATATATTTCTGTTTTGCAAATGATTCCTTTGCTGCCATGTCTCTTTCCCTGGCATTCAGAAAAAATATATATCCCAAGCGTCTGACTCCATTGGGCAGCTTGCAATCTCAGTTATAGCATATAACAAAGAAGGCAGTAGGCCAAGTCCTGTTGTGGTCTACAGAGATGAGCCCTGCTCACACAAATGATCTTCTTCATACAGGAGCTCAGTTTGGCCCAGGAAGAGGGAAGCTGGGTCAGACTGGCAGGATCAGTCTCCTCCATGGAAAACGGAAATGGAAAGTAAACCAATTTTTACAGAAAAATTTCTTATCATAATACTGGAAACTCAAATACAAACAGTTGGAGTAAACTTTTTCATTTTTCAATCAAATACAAAACTTTTTTTGCTGGGGAGGCAGGTCTGCGTCTTTTTCCCAAGTGAAAGCCCTTTTTCTCCACAAGAAACAGTGTTCTCTCAAAAATGCACTGAGCTAAACCTTTTTTTTTTCTTTTAGTGGATAAACTTTTCCAACTGATTTTTTTTTGCCAGCTTAAGATGAAGTCTTTTATCCCTTTTCAGTCTTTATTTTAAACACCTACTTGTGCAAAGCCAAACCTAGTGGCAGTGAGGACTGCAGCCTGGGGGTCAAGAAGCAAATGGGACTACTGTGAATTTGCTCAGCTGCCATGGCAGGAGCTTTGCTGGGATCTCAGCTACTCACAATCTTTCCGTGTGGCTGCATCGGGAAGCGGTGCAGCAAGGCTGAGGGTGCCGGAGACGCTGGCGCTGGCACTGTCCAGGCTGCTGCCGAGGTGTAACCGCCTCATGTGCCGTACCACTGCTGTTGCATTAAACGCTTGCTGAAGAAAAAAAAATATGAAAGAAATAAAAAATTGGAGGTGGAAGGTGTATTTCTGCTCCTCTCTTGGCTGCTCAGAGTTGCCAGAAGTGAGTGAGCCCATCATCTCTAAGTAACCCCACCTGTTAAAGATGACCCTGCTCACTGCAGCAGGTTGGACTAGATGACCTTTAAAGGTCCTTTCCAACCCAAACCATTCTATGATATGATTATATACATATATGATATGATACCTTTCAAATTTCTCCCAGTTTCTAGTGTCTAAGATAGACAGTATCAAACCATACACATTTCTGCCATGATCTTGTTCCTCATTGTTCCTTCTAGCATTCAGCTGGGACACAGCAGCCTACAAGGAAAGTCGTATTTGACACATCCTTCCCTGCCCCAACACACCATGTCGACATTGCTTCATGTTTCCCCCTGGTGCTGACCCAAACTCTACATAAACTATGGGTGTTTTAGCTGAGAGCAGTCCCAGCTCCATCTTTCACATTTGTTATGTTTCTAAACTTGGTTAAAAGCATCCTCTATGGAAGCCCTTCAGGGTCACGTAGCCTTAGTCTAGACCAAGTATTTTGACCAAAACTTTGGGCCACAAAAGCACCAATGCATTGAAAGGGTGGCAGTATTGCCCCTGCATTAGCAGACCTATGTGTCCAAGAGTTGTCCCTGAGGACAGATGACTTACTCTCCATTTGCTTTTTGCAAAGTTCTTCCGAATCTGAGCACTGACAGACTCATGGATGTTTTTGTTGAGTGCTGTATCACCAGCGATCCTGAAACAGACAGACAAGAGACTTTTTAAGAGATCTTCTGCTCTCCTTCCTACTCTTTCTTCTTCTCCTCAACAGAGAAGGCTGGTCCAAGGTGTGATTGCTCCTGCAGTGATGACCCTTTCATTCACATGAGGGCCTCAAACTTTCCACTATTGTCTCTGCTGGCAGCAGTGGTGGAAAATCTGGGGCAATAAAAGCAAGTGTAGATAAGGCTTGTAGGTCTGACAGCTACAAAGAGGTAGAGCTTATTTTGTTGGTGCATGGCTGCTTTCTATCACCATTACAGCCCTAGATGAAAACATTCTACCTTTTTTTTCTTTACATCTACAGATGTAACATCAACAGGCTGAGACTACTTTTAGCCTCAGCCTTGCACAGGTCCCAGAGCCACTCCAACCTGTCTGATTTCTGTTTGCACTGGAGATTTTCCTGCCACCCTGCAACACACATAGGCATTCATCATGATTAATGTAGATTTACAATACAGCAGATACATGAGCACTCACTAAAGCAGCACAGGCTGCACAAACACCTTAAGCTGAACAACACTCAACCTAAAAACTTGACTGATATTCTACAGTTTCTTCAGTACATAAAGACACATTTAAATCTTTATTACACACAATCATTTCAAGGAAATTTTAGTCCCTGATTAATTTAACTCAAGGCATGTGATCTGTTGGAAGAGTAGGCACCACAGTGAACAGATACTGGGTCACATGTTGGGGTAATTAGAGCTATCTTATCAGGAAGCAAATATTGACTCCTGTGTTGTATGTGAAGTCTTTAAAAACCATCTTTTCAGCCACATTGTAGAGTCCATTAGCAATTAAAAAATATAAAATTGAATAATCCATCAGTCTCAGAGCCTCCCCATCAGGGCACCTCCAATACAATAATCAGACAGCCAGGGGGACTCCTAGCCTTCCCTGCCCTCTCCCCCCAGCTCTATCAAAATAATTTTGACAGATATTTGGCTAACCAATTGCTAAAGATCTCCAAAAGATGGAGACTCTTCAGGCAACCTATTCCAGTGCCTCACTATCTCCCAGAAACATGGAAAATAGTTTACTTCCTTGGTCTTTGAAGCATCCTTTCACATATTTGAAGACTGTTATCATGTCTTCTCTCTGTCTTCTCTTCTCTAGACTAAACAAACTGATTCTTTCACTGTTTCTTCATAACTCATATTTTCTAATCCTCTGATCTAGTGAGCTTCTCTGGATTTTCTCCAACTAGTTCATGTCTTAGAGGGCAGTACCCAAACTGTTCACTGTTTTCCAACTAAGGCAGCAGAACGGCAGCATTGCTTTGTTCTTATAAAAGATGAAACTCTGCTTACATACCCCAGCCTGCTGTTTTGATGGATGTGTCCCCTGAATTGGAGACATTCCTTCCACTTTGCCCAGATCTTTACAAGTAGCCCTGTTCTTCAAAGAACATGGAGCTTTTTGTATTTTTGTGTCAGTGTCACATCTGAGAAGTGCTCTTTGGGACCAGTCTTCTCCAGATTACTCCCTTTCTTTCTACTGGCAATGCTCACCCAGGATGTCAGAGAGATGAGAGGAACTACTTACTCATGAGAGGAAGGTAAGGGACTGATTCCCATCTCACAGTAGTGGAGAGGCACCAATTCCATCCCATTGCAACTGAGCTTATCTGTACTGAGTTATTCAAGAGTACTTGAGCCAGCAATATTGTGGGCAGGAAGGAGAAGATTTCCTATTCAGGTAGTTCACCTGGTATTGGGAAGGGTACTTGTCTGACCACCACTGCCACATAACCTCTATCTCAAATAGAAGAACTGGTACCCTGAGCAAAGCATGGCTTCCAAATGGCACCTGTCATCCTGTCTAGAACCTCTGTGCTGTTGATGGACAAGGGGACATGTTTGACAGAACTGGAAGACTGTCAGATCTTCATCTGAAGAGGATTCCTTCTGATCACCTTTTCTACTGATAGGGAGGCAAGTTTGTCTGGATTTCTCACTGGGACCAGCAGCTAAAAGCTTGGTGACGCAACATCTAGGTTAAGCATCATGTTCACTGTTCCATTCTCTGTCCCTCACAGGGAATACTGCCAGGCTCAGCACAGACACTGATGGATCCCATGTAGTACATCTTCCTAGACGGATACAAAGCCTAGCTGACCTTGCATCCACCCTAAGTCCTTGGGGTATGATACCCTTACCAGCTCTTCCAGATCTTTCCAGCTAGTGTCCACATGGACTTGCAAATGCATTTTTGCTCTATGAAACTTTTTGTTGGGTGTGCAGCTCAAGTACAGGCTATATATACATTTTTTTTTTTTAGTTTAGGGATAGTTTTCTGAAATACTGGTGGTTTCAATAAGAAACTGATGGCTCTGGTAGCTCACAAACTGTCTTGTGCCACCACTAATTCTGTGCTTACTATGCAGTCCTCATAGTTTCTGTGAAAAAATCTTGGTATTTGGGTGTTTCCTAAACAGGCAGAACAGTACTTTTTGACTTCACAAGGGGATGAACAGACACTTTGTGAAGCCCTCAGATGCTACAGTGGTGGGGGACCATCCTACATCTAAGGTCCCTTCAGCAGCATTAGCACCTTGCAGATGGCAGCTCTTAATCAGAGCAAAATAACAGCAGTGCTGGGGCTAATTTAGCACAGAGGGTTCCATTCAAACGCATGCTGGTATGCCAAGCAGTGTAGTTCAAAATGCAGTCCCAGGTACCAAAGCCTAGTGTGGGATCATTCTCCAAGCCACCCCTGAAGATCTATCCTCTTAATGGTGCAATGCTGTAATGTGAGGACTGTGCTTTTATACTGTACTTTGCACTTGCAGGATTTGGAAACTTATAAAATACTTGTGGCATTATAGTGTTTATAGTAGAGTTTTACTTCTAGGAAAACAAAAGATATTAACATCCATTCTCTATTGGTGTTTTGCAGGAGATGTGGTCACATAAAGACACAGGCAAGAGAGCAAGGAATTGAGCAGGTAAAAGTCATATCTTTTATATGATCAGCTGGTAGAAACTGAAAAGTGAAATAAGCTTTTGGGCACGCAAACCTACCCTAAGGTAGGTATCATGAGCATCACCATATCTATACTGAATGTATTTAATCACAAACTTTAGTTCTCATGCTGAGAAATTTAGAAAAGAGACAGTTTTAAGGGCACATTATAATCACCCTTCCACCTTTCTCTAACTCTCCAAGTCCACAGGCTATAAACCATATTGCTTTTCCTTTGAGGACAAAAATACATTAACATCTTTCTTCCTTCCTCCTCTGCACAACACATTTGTCTCCTACAGGAATCAGAACAATTTTCCCTGAGAAACAGACATCTTCTGTTTCAGAGATTATCAACTGATGCATAGCTAGTCAAACCCTCAGCAACAGCTCTTGGCATTGCAGTTAACTTTGAAGTTAACTGTAGCAGCTCTGAAACTCATTTTTACCAACTATACCAGGTGGCCCAGTAAAAGATATTCCTTCTATCTACGCACATGTACAGAAACCCCAAATTAAACAAATCAGAATAATGCATGCTTTGTTATCGTGCTGAACATCACCCAGAACCGAGCAAGGACTGATCAGCTTGACTGGAACCTGACTTTTCTCTTGGCCATCCCCATTTTGCAGCAAGTGAAATCAGATGCGTCCTAAAAATGGTTTGGGTAACTTTGTGTTGAAGCTGCTCTTACATTTGTAAATGCACACTTGTAAATATCTAAGTGTCTCAACATACATAATTACACATCATGGGCCACAGCCTGATAATTTTCCATCACAAATACTTCCACTGAAGCTATAAAGGCTGTGTCTCATCAATAACCATAACGAATCTAGCCCTGCACATGAGAGGAATCTAATCAAATAATATTTCATAGTATCTAACTCATTTTAGCTCTCTAGCTGAATTTAAAGCTGTCAGAGCAATTTATCTGGCAATACCACTTTGAGAGGAACCTCCAGCAAAGACAAATCCAGTAAATTTCCTTTTGGAATGTTCTTTGTTAGAGTACTGCAAGAATATGTCTCTCGCATCCTCCCTGCCCACAATGGCAGGCAGAGTCTTTTATCTACCATTGTTTTCTGAACCTTCATACTGAAGGCAGCCAACTCAAACTCTGTTCTGGCCAAACAGTGCTTGGAAATACTCTTGAGTATGATGACAGGAAATATGGAGTTAGCTGTGATGGATAGTCCTGAGGGATCATAACTCTTCACACACACATATATACACACATACACACATGCATGCCTATAAATATACACACCACATACTGTATCAGTGATGCTCCAAAATAAATAGAGTGCAGGGATGAACTCACTAAAGAGTTTGATTTAATGTTGTAAACATCAGTGGTTCCCTTCAGGGAGCCCTTTTCACACTTCAAACAACATTGTCTGAGAACTGAGCTCTTTGTAAACCATGTCCTTTGCCTGGGTGGAAATTATTATCTGGCTTATGCTCTCTGGTACGTAATAAACACTCCAGGTCACGGTCACAATTTGCAGAGGCTCAATCTTTGCCAAAGTCTTGTGATTCTTTGGCATAGGCAGGGATGGACATCAGCACACCCCAAGTATCTCTGCTCTTCTGTACAAGGAGTGGGGAAAGGAGAGGGCCACACTTGTACCCACGGACACTGGTGTCTCATTTAGGTGCTATAAGCTCCTTCTCCCCTACACAATCTATACAGGGAGACAATATATACATTATATACACCCTTTAATTTAGATGTCCCAAGTTGCCTTCGATGCCATAACCAGCTTCAGCACACAGCTCTGAACCCCATTTAAAGTCACTTGGGTAATGCAAATAAATCCACAGCACACCTTCCAATTCCTATATTAGCTTCCTAAGTGTTGGACCTTATCCTTGCCCTCAGAGGACTGTTTGCCTTCTCTCTGATTTGAGCCTGGAGGCTGAACTTGGGGCTGCAGGAGCAGCCTGATCTGGTGAGGAGCACAGTGTCATCCTATAGCTGGAAAAAACAGGTTCTTCAGTTTTCTG
Source organism: Indicator indicator (assembly GCF_027791375.1). Classification (NCBI taxonomy): domain Eukaryota; kingdom Metazoa; phylum Chordata; class Aves; order Piciformes; family Indicatoridae; genus Indicator; species Indicator indicator. Next base: position 17,108,044 of record NC_072012.1, on the reverse strand, counting down.
CTGCTTGCCCTTAATTGCTGCACCCTGAGCAGCTGCACTAAACAGGATGTGGCTGCCAACATGGTGATATATTTAATAAACTTAATTGCTGTCATTAATATGAGCTAGGGAAACATTAAAATGTATCAAGCTGCAGGAAAATTACCTCACTCTTTTGTTACCTTCATTTTCCACATCCTTTTCAAAAAGCCACAGCGGAACAACTAAGCAGAACACTGCACCTCTGGAACACACCATAAACAGTGCAAACCTCAGTGAAAGATACACTATAAAATAAATACCCTTTCCAATGGAAAGCATAAGTGACTTGTATATTAAACTGGAGAAATATGTGTAAATAGACAGATTGTATAGGCTGGGGTGTAATCATTATACCAACGAGTCCTACATGTTGTACTGTTTCAGCTACCATTCTTCATTGCAATTATTAGCCTCCTTTCCTGCCAGCTCCAACTTTAACACACCATCCCACTGCCAAAGCCATTTGATTATAAATAGCAAAACATCATGTAAGTGCAGGCATGTGGGGAGCAGATACAGCACTAAAAAGTGGGCCATTGGGAAGAAGTATTTACTTTTTTTAGGGTCTGATCCTGTACAAACACGTAGTCATGTGAATAGCTGGCTACTCCAGAGCACTTTACTGAAATTCATGGAGATATTAGCCTTAAAGGCACAAATGTAGTATCTTGCAAGATCCAGCTCTTGCAAGCCTTGTTTGGGAGTTCTCAATCAAAACACAGTAATGAAAATAAGAAGTATGTTTTGGAAGCAGATCTTCATAAATATTACATATTGAAACAAGAAAATCTTGTGGCCAGGTAGCCATATCAATAACTAATTTTATCTTGATTATAACCTATGTGTTAAGCATTCATGATGCAATAGATTTCTTCCTAATGATCTAGTACTGCAGAGGCAGATTTCCCAGAAAGAAGAAAAAGAGAAAGCTGAAAAATGTCACAACATGGAGCCACTTCATCATGTGTATTAATTATCTACCATTTGCACAGCACCAGTGACTTGGGTAGGTGTTCTGTGTTCCACTGGCACAACAAGGAGGCAGAACCTACCTCTCACTGAAGTCAGTGGCAAAATTCCCACTACCCTCAGTGGAATCAGGATTTCACTCCATGTGAACTCTAGTGTTTAAAGATGCTTCTTCAATTATTTTGCTCCATAGAACCAGTTGTGTAGACATGAAAAAAAAACCACACCAAAAAAACAACTCACCAAAACCAAAACAACCTTTTCTGAGATGCAATTAAGGGATATTTGAAGTGTAAGTACTCTGCAAGTGGGGACCATTTGAAATCTGCTCTCATCATCTATTCCCACTAAGCTTTAAATGCCTCATTACATGTGAAGATTACCCTGTGTGGACACTATGGAAGTTGAGGCTGCTAACAGATGTATGCCAAAAAATACATAGTCTTATGAAAAGGTGGTCCAGGATGCCCTCATTATAGAAGTCATGATAGCCTGTTTCCATTGGCTAAACACTTGCACATTTATTTCCAATTGTTGCAATGTTGAATGTGACCATAAGAGAGCCTGGGCACGCTGGAAGCTTAAATATGTCCAGGTTGAGGGAATGATATAGATGATCATTGAGAGGAAGCACCAAGCTCTCCTCCTTCTCCACCAAAAAGACCTTCCTCTCCTTCAAAGGGTGCCACTGCAGCAGATTCAATGACTAGAATGAGAAAAGAAGTAGTAAACCCCTCATTATTTCCTGGCATAAATAATCTGTGTAGAAGATGCTTCTGGAAAAATGATGTGGCAAATGGAGATCTCATTACTAACTTGGAAATAACAGATACTATCCAGGTGAGTATACCTTATCCTAAAAAGGGTTTTAGTAGCATTTACACTTCAAAAAATTACTGCACTGCTTTCCAGAGATGTCCATAACTGTAACACTTATGTTACAGGAACCTTTTCAGAGCCAGGAGGAATGAGACATTGAGTTTTGCTCAAGAGCTCGTTGGGGAAAACAGAGGCAGGTCTAAAGCCATACCTTGGAAAACCTCTATGCTTTGCTTTCACTGTACAACTGTTCTGTAATCCACTGACACATATTGTCTCTGTGTTGAAGGGAGGTGGATTTGGGATGTGGGGTGGAAACATGGTGAATATTTTAAACGTTCCTACTGCAGTACTATTTGCATGTCTGATACCTCAAAGGTTGACCCTGATCCATGCTTCACAGGGCTGGGAGGTAGCTCTGCAAATAAGCCACTGCCTTGCAAAGCTAGCCTGCCAGAAGAAGACTCCTGGCCACAAAAATATAGGAAAACCCTTGCTTGGGTGTTGTTTTCAAATGGAAGATTAGCTTCTGTAGAAAATGTCCAAAACTATGGAGTAGTCTGTGAATTTCCATTGGCCCTTGGCCATGACATGTGAAAAAAAAAAATTAAAAAAAAAAATGGGGGGGGAAACAACAAACCCACTTCTAATCAGTTTGTTCTTTTAAGAGGAACAGAAGAACAGAAGCTGTGTGTCTTACAAGTACCACATTTCTTTGTTGCACTCCAGCAACCAACAGAGATGTAACAGGGTCAAAAGCTGGATGCTTATGTTTTGTCTATCTTGGACATAAGGTTTTGGACAATCTGCCTGTTATACAAATGGTCACCTCATTCTCTGCTGGGAGTTGCATTCCTATTGTTTATCCTGTACTTCTAGTATTGACTCTTGTAACTTGCTTAATTTCCTGAGGCTCAGGTCAGTACCATTTAGAAATGCTGGGTTTTTTTTCAATTCACAAAAGCTGAATTTAATTTCCTAGATTTCCTTTTTCTCACACAGACAATGCAGTTATTGATGGGACATTGGGAAAAGGGCAGGCTCAGGCCTTGACTTTTCCTCAACTCTCATTTGTATTGATGTCAGCCACTGATGCAGCTAATAACTATCTGCAAAATGTATCTCATTGGCATTGGCATGGACGATGAAAAGCAAGAACTTTGCTCTTCTTGGTGATTCACATTGCCTTTCCTAAGACTTTCTAATTGGAAAGGCTGAGCCTCAATCTTACCTTCAGCCTAATTTGTAATCACAATGACAATCTGCAGTCAGACATTGGTACATCATTCCCAATATGAAGAAATCAGTGACATATCTCTGTGCTCCCAGACTTTTATAGTCATAACTTACTGAATGCCTTTATGAATGCCATATCATTAATTATCAGTGGGGGTAATTCATCAGCCTGTGTATTGATAAAATTTCTATTAGCAAGTAAACCAGATTGGTAAAGACTTTTGAAAGGATTTACTTTTCCATCTAGTCCCAGGACAGAAAGCAGCAATAAGATGAGAAAAACCAGTGAGTGTCAAAGAGAGGAGCATAAATCCCTTGATGCCAAACTGAAGTATTTGTTCTAGAGCCAAAGCCATTAAGTTTTACTCTGCTTTGAAATTTAACACAGTTTTAAACTGAGTACCAAGTTTTTTCCTACAGAGCTAGAAAGGTCAAGGAGTGCATCCAAAACTCATGTCTGTTGAGGAAGCAGAGGTGACATGAGCCCCGCTGAATAAAGCTCCGCAAACTCAGAGGGATGCAGACTCCATCCTCTGAATGAACATCTCCAGATTGCAGCAGAAAACAGTGCTACTTTAAAACTCACTGACAACTTCTATGCTGTTTTTTTTTTCTAACCAGGCATTTTATACTCCACTACACCACTTGAGGCTGATCCTGGGGCTCAAACTGCATCACTAGGACAGTTTTGCAGCCCATCAAGCTATTGAGCTAGCTGTGACACTAGCCCAGGGACTACATACACTCAGGAAAAACTCCTCTTTCCCTGCAAATGCACAGTCTAATGCTTTTATCCAGCCATTGCCCCAGAAACTGCAAAAAGAAATGGCATTTGTGGTAATTGTGAGAGCCTAAAAACACAACCAGGACACCTGGGGTGAAAATGCCACTGACTACTGTTGCAACTATTATATAGTATATAACAACCAAGATAACATCTTGATTCACATATAATGGTTCCTGCCTTAAAAGACTCAGATCAAAAGCTGATTTTGGATGCAGCTGGTAGTGTGAGGTGATGCTAAGTGATTCAGAGCTGGTCAAAATTACGTGAGCCACTCTTGTTTCAGCTGCATGATCCTTGGGTAACATTGTTGAAAACATCCATGTGCAAAGGAATCATCTAATTTAAAGCACTTAACAGAGGTTGAAATTATTAATACAGTCAGACTAGGTACTTTTGTATAGTTACTACAGAGAGATATCACTGCTATTGCCAACTCAGACCCAGCTTATCCCTCTCTAGGGTTTTCCATCTCTTCCACAGAACAAGAAAGAGTAAACAGTATGTGAAACTAGGCCTTTACTGCAAGCAGGAGGTAGACTATCATCTGCGAAGTGAGGATGAGAATGTCCTAATTCATGGGATGCTTTAAGCACTCTTTTATCACCTTGGTAAGGACCTCATGAACTGGTTGATATCCAGCTTTCTGCATACTTGCAGAATTTGACCTGTTGTCCCAATATATGATTTCTGGGTTCAATCATTTTTGGCATATCCCACTGCTGCACTAGAGTAAACACACATAATTCACCATTTCCCTGGAGGTGTTTAAGGCCAGGCTGGATGAGGCTCTGGCCAGCCTGATCTAGCGTGGGGTGTCTCTGCCTATGGCAGGGGGATTGGAACTAGATGATCTTTGTAGTCCCTTCCAACCCTGACTGATTCTATGATTTCACTGAATCCTGACACAGATACTCAACAGCTTGGTACATGAGATTAAAGCCCATCATGGTTTTCCAGGAAAATCTGGAAGGACAAAGTTAGGAATTGTAAGAATAAGAACATTTTAGAGATTTTTAGCAGAGGTTAGTATACTACGTAACAAAACCCCCATTTCCACCCATCAAGGTAAAATGATGCTCTTTGTACCGAGTGCTTCACACAGCAGTGACTGTTGCTTACCAAGGGTGCCGTGCTGCTTGCTCACAGGTGTATCTTTTATTAGGGTCCTTCTCCATCAAATTCCGTATGAAGTCTTTAGCTGTTAAACAAACAAAAGAAAGAAAGAAAGAAAGAAAGAAAAAGAGATATAATGATCGAAAGTAATAGAGTTGATGCCCAGTTCTTCTGCAGGATGATCAACCAATAGCATTGACTAGGCTATCAAGTGCCATCTGTCCACGGTACCAGAAAATGGCCCTGGGTCATTTTTTTACTTATTAGTACAGTGTCATGGGTTGAGTTGAATCTGCTGATATGTATTCAATACCATGCTGACATCATACCAGCTTCAAAATGAAAGTATTGGCTGGAGCAAAGCATCATGAAGCTTTAAGTTTAGACTGCAACATGAGAGGCTTCCTGTTTCTGTGTTTGGGGTGTTGGTCTTTTCCATTGGGCTGGCTGCTGTGTGTTTGGGTGCAGAGAACGATTTCATTGCTGGCTTCTGCTTTTGCTGCATTTTTCTGCAAATAGGCTAAGGTAATTGTGTATTGTATCATCTCATTAAATTCCTTATCTCAACCCAGAGGTTTCTTTTGTGTTACTTTCCCTCTTGTCTGTGTGGGGAGGTGGGGTTTATGAGAGGGGGCTGTGTTAACCCAGGACAAGTCCACATTTGGAGGCCAATGTGGTGCTCAAAAAATGGGCTGTCTTAACCAAGACAGTCTGTTTTGGCAGGAGACAAAAGGGTTGAGAGAATGAGAAGACAGAGGATTCAATTAAGGTTTGAGGCTTGTGAAGAGAGTTTTATACACTTTTTTTCCCCCTGTGGTATGTTTGCTGGGTTGATGCATTTGCTTTCTGGGGGCAGCTGGTGCTGGTGTGCTGGGGTCCTTTGTGTGCTCTCCGTGGTGCTGTTTGTCACTTCAGGGAAATGTCTTAAAGCTATGCTGTTGCTGTGCTGATTACTGGCATGTTAAGAGATGATTACTCCACTAGGCACTGAGTTTAGATGCAATTTCCCCCATTTGATGGGCCAGGTTTTGTCCAGAGTGATGCAGGTCTGTTTCAACAATACCACCTGGAGATCTGCCCCAAGGCTGGGTAATTCTGAGTGGCAGGGTGTCTGAGAGAGTTTGAGCAAGTTGCCTAAGACAGTGGTCACACCTCTGGGGTTTGGGAATTTCACCCCTGGGCAAGTGCAAAATCCTGAAAAAATGGCGAAACGTTTGGAAAAATCTGTTGCCAGCCTGGAACTTCCCGAGAGACAGAAATCACTGTGATGTGTTGGGTCTTGGCCCATGCTTATTGAGCTCTTCTCATCACTGGTCAGAGTGAGCATGGGCAAGGGAAGGTCTCTGGACCTACAGGCAGACCAGCAGGCACCGTGGCTACTCAGACCCCAACAGCAGGCATGGCAGCTGCATCAGAAAACCAGCCTGTGCCAGGATCATGGGTCATTTGTCATTATTAGTACAACCAAAGTGACTTAGGACTAAATCCAAGTTATTTAGTATGGTAGCTACAAGCTGAAGATGTCTGCTCCTGCAGGAATATTTAGGAGTGGGATGGATAATTCAAACTCAGCAGATTCCAAACCTCCTAGCTCTCTGGTCAGCCAAGTGGCTCTGATCATCTTAGTAGTCTGAATATGGCCACCACTGTTGTGGACGCTGCTGGTAAACTGAATGGGAAAGGCAAGGAAGAAGTCAGATGCCACAGCACGAGGAGTTTCTCACTGCTCACTCTAAGCCCACACACGGGCAGCTGTGAGGATGTGTGGTGCATTTAAAAACAATTCATAGAGGAAAATGGATTCCCCTGAGCATAAGCTAATGTTGTTTTAATTGACACTATAATGGAAAGAAGGGACATCACAGCATAGCAGCATAGCATGTATCCAGTGGTTGTAGGAGAGAGTAGCTGAAGGAGCCACAGTGAAGCCAAATATGGCAGGAAAATCCTTGTGTTGATTTACATGATGGCCTTTCTCCTAAAATGCAAAGGGGTCTGCCAACAGACCTTCATATTTTCTCTGAAAACTCTTATGGAGTTAAAAAACCCTTCTCATCACATATACTTTTAAGCAATCCATCACAATGCTATCTGGATGGCAGATGTAAGCAGCATGAAGTGTTCTCTGTGGAGATAACACAATATATAATCATCATTAATATAAAACAACATTATTTATATCTCCCTTGCCTTTATCAGTAGTACTAATGAATCAGAAAATTGCATTTCTTGGGATATTTCTGCATGATAAAATATTTCTAGAATTCGTTTCTTCTCCTGCATGAAATGGCAGATGTACACTTGGGTTGGACAGTGCAAGGACACTGAACTTCTGTGACCTCTTGGAGACCACGCAGCATGTGCAAGCTGTAATGCTGAACATGTCCCTGCTGCCACCTGGAGACACTGATGCTGGCAGACCACGAGCCATGCTGCAGCCAGAAGTCTTTAGGCATAGCTGTCTGTAACAGGTTGATCTGTCTGTCTCTCTGCTTGACCAACAGGGACAGGCAGGGACTATGGGTTAAATGTCCTCTGCACTGAGTGGGGAACTGGACAAGCACTGGGCAGCTCTCTGGATAAATCATGTGAACAGTACTCCCAGTTTCTGAGACTGCTTACCTACCTCATTTAGATGTCATTTGGTTTCTTGGGTTCTTTGCTGGTAACACTTCAGACTGGTTTTGGCCCTGCAGTGCAGTGTCAACAACACAGCCAAACTAGTTTGCCACCTTATTATCAATGACACAGAAAAAAATCTGCTTTTTATTTGGATATCATGGAGAAATTAAACTGCTTTGTCTTCTTGGGCTAGTCTTCTGCTACCTTCATCTTCTGTTCCAGCTACATTTTAGTGCTCTGTGTGTGGCTGGACAAAATGGCACTTAATTTGTTCTCCCACAGAAATAAACTCCTGTAATTATTTGAACTGAAAGAAATGAACATTCCCAATGGTGTCAGATAAAAAGAGCTCAGCACATGATGGATGGTTCTCACACCTAGAGGAGGATACCTGCGACAGGTACGCATGCATGGTTGCTGCAATTAAATGAGCAGGAGGTTCTTACCTGACTCGGAGATGTCATCCCAATACGGAGAGTCAAACTCATACTCTGCCTTAAGGATCTGCTCAAAGAGTTTAGAGTCATTTTCATCATAGAAAGGGGGATACCCACAGAGCCTAAAGGAGAACAAGAAAAGAGAGCTATGACCTTTGGACTCATCTGAGTGACATGAGAAAGAGGGAGGGAGAAGACGGAGAAACTCTTCTTCAAGACTTCTCACTTCGGCAAGTGATTTTGCTGCCCACATCAAATCACCAGCCTTGCCTAAGGCTAGCAACAGTCCTGTCCTGGTTTTCAGCATTCATAATCAGACTTCTCAGAAAACCTAGTCTCAGGACAAGCAGGATATTGGACATTATTTGCCAGGTTTGAGCTAAACCATGCAGGATGCATGCTCCCAGTGCTGAGGACAGCAGGACAGTCATTCTGCTGAGGCAGGGCTCTTCCAGCCCTGTAGATGCGGGGCATAGGAAAAGCCATATCTGGTGCTGTATGAAGCAAAATCAGCAACAGAACTCGTGTCAGAAATCCCCCACAACCAGCTGATGCTGACTGCCCCTCTGCCCAGACATGCTGGCAAACATGCCCCTTCAGGTTTTAGTACTAATGTTGCAAAGTTGGTATGGCTGGTCTATACCAACTCTGCCCCAAGGTTTTAGCAAACCCACCCTGCTCACAGCCAAATAGGTCTTCCTGTCTCTATTGTCTTTCTATAGACATGTTCTGATTTTTTCCTCTTATCTCTAGTCTGTGGTTGAAATTATTATTTCACATATTCTTTTTTTCCTACAGTTTTCTTAAACCCTGAGTCAATCAGCCCGAATAAAGCATTTAAGTGAGAGCCAGACATTCTAAACAGACTGAAGATCTAACTGAAACACTACACTGTAGCAACAACAGAGGAAGGAGAGGGGGACTGTAAGAAATGAAATATTCAAGTTATTTATAACCTAAAGCCAGCCAGCTGCCCTGGAGGTTATTTGAACCAACTCAACACTTGAGGGCAAAAGGAGCAATGTTTTGTTAGCTCTGAAGAGCCAGTGTGCTTGATAAATAATTTAAATGCTGAGTGAGATGTTGATCTGCGTCACATCCATATTGACCTGGAAGAACTCTACTGAAGTTTGCAGCATTATAATGAATCCACTGTGGTTCAGTTGAATCAGAAATATCTCTCTTTATCTTGCAAAGCTGATGAGCCAGTCTTCCCTTGTGTTCTACTCAATGACTGCCATTATCTAAAGCAAGTAAGATAACCTCATGCCAGACAAGAGTTTGCATTCAGAGCAGGACTGCATACCTACTAAACAGGCACATACTTTATGTATGGGCTTGATGCAGCAACTTCCACATGAAACCCAGAGGTGGAAGCAGTAAAAATTGTGCATTTCAGCAAACCCCAAAAGCCACTCTGCATCTTGATGGTGGAGGAAAAACATTTGATATGTGAATGCAGAAAATGGATCCACAGTCTTCTGATCTACAAGTATCTAAGAAGAACACTTATATAACTTGCTTTAATGTAATAAATATCAATGTTTACATCCCATAGTCTTGAGGGGGATGCACACAAACTGGTTCACATTCTTCCTGTTTTGTCACAACCCTCCAAACGCCTTTACTGAGGGGGTTGGAAAGGCAGGAGTTGACAGCATCAGTACTGAAACTGTTAGGATGGCACTGGAGTAGAGATGTCCAGGCTGGAGGAAAACTGCTCCTCTAAAGGCACTCAGAACCTTCACTCTGTCCCTCTTCCCTGGAGGACACATCAAGCTCTATATAGGCCTGTCAGCCCTTCATTAATTTCTTGCCTCCCTCAGCACTTTTCTTAAAACCAAACTGCTCTGACAAAACATTTTAGGGCAAGCAGACAGTGCTGTGCATGCTGGGGCGCTGGAAGGCTGCTCTGGAGAGAGAAATAACTCTCTTAAAATGTGCACTGTACTAATTACCTTGGCAAAGGTACAAGAGCACAAGTTAGGACTGCTGTGATTTATACATGCTCATGGCAGCAAAAGGCAGGAGCAAACAGCTCAGCAGCAGAGAGCTGGAGGGCTATAACCCTGCAAGGGGAGGGAGCAGAGAAACCCAGCCAGAACCCCAGCCTCTCCAGTCTTTCATTCCCTTTCCTATCAACATCAAGCTCTTCCCATGCTCCTCTGCATCACTTGAGTATCTACATGTCTGGAGTATCTAACTCTGCATCTATGAATTGACTGCAGCCCACTGCAGAGGTACCTGGTGGAAGACCTGATGTACGAGGAGTCAGTGCCATGCAGGAGGATGCCAGAGCTACTGGAAGCTGGGCACAGGGCAGAAAACAGACTCTTGGCTCTGCTTTTCCCTTGCTGGTAAGACCTTGAGAAGTGTTAGTCTCTACTACAGGTCATGGGCAGGGACATCCATCCAAACCAGCTTGCTGTTTGAAAGCAGGTTGAGTGCAGGGCAAGGGTTGGTCCTGGCTTGCCCAGGGACAGGGATGAACCTCCTGCATAGGAGGACATACACCAGAAAGCATGTGAGAAGTGATCAAGCTCCTTAGGACAGAGGAGGTGGCATGTGGGAGGGGAACACCAGGGCATCCTGGCACAGGGAGGCATTGGGAGCCAAAATATAGGTGGTCTTGTTGTTCTATCCCTTAAAATTAAGAGTTTAGGAAGACAAAGAATTTTTCAAGTTCCTTACTTCAACGTTTTAACATTACTGGCTTTGTGGTAAGGGATGAGAAAGCCTCAGGAAAGTATCATGCAATTTACGGCTGGAGAAAATCTTTCTGGACTTCAGCAACTGGGCTACCTTCCAAACTCCATAGTAAGTTTTTATTTAATTCTTAGCCAATCAAAATCCCACCAACTTAATTTCCATCTGCTGGGACATTTCTGTGTGAAAAAAAATGACCTCACTATCAGAGGTTCTGCTGTTTATCTTCAGATATGCAGAACTACAAAAATAACTCCCTGCTTTCAATGTGAAAAAATCCCACATATGCCTGGGGGAGCTTCGGGCAGCTATTAGTTGTCATAATTTTCTCACAGTTTCACCAAATAAAAGCTTTTCAGAGCTATTTAGCAACCTTATCACATCAGCAGCCTCCTATGGAAAGATATTGCCAGAAGTCATTTCCAGAAGCCAACAGGAGAGGACAAGAGGAATACCAGGCACATCTTTTCCTCACCAGGAAGAGAAAGTAAATCCCTGAATCTCTTGCTACATATTGAGGGTGATACCAAAGGCTAAATAAGCCATTTGCATGCGTACAACCCATAACACAAGAGGCACCAGAGTTAGTTTTACAAGCAATTTTATAGTGAGATTAGAGCAAAGAATTCAGTAAGTGCTCAAGGACCCAACACATATGGTGTGGGAAGTCATCCAAGTGCTATTTATAGGAATAAACACATGCATTCATTCTTACTTTGGGAACAGACCCTCACACCTGGCTGACACTGGTGCCCTCACAAAACTGTGGAAGGACATATTAGCATGGGGAATACAAAATAAACTAAGAAGAAAGCAATGAGGAGCAATCCTTTGGGGTTGTCTTTTCAGTGTTAACCGAGCTATCCTGAGTAATCCAACAAGTCCACATACATTTTGCCACCACAGATTCTCATTCCAGAACTGATGAAGTAAGCTACTCCTCAGTTTCTTGCTTAGGCCTGTGTGTGATGACAATCAGGTGAGATGGCTGACCACCCTTCCCCGACACATGACTCCAGGGTGAGGTGGAAACTTCTTCTGAAATAATATACTTTGTGCAGTCCCTGGTTAACCCTTCCATACAAACATAATTGATGATTCATGCACATCTGCTTGAAAATAAAAACTAACTCAGCAGCAAAGTGTGAAAATATGACCCAGGGTTTATCTCTAGTAATTCACTTGATCTATTAGAGAATAGACTCAGAAGACAATTCAAGGCAAAGGAGGTGTTCATACTGGCATTCCAGTACTTAAAGGGGTCCTACAGGAAAGATGAGGAGTCTTCCTCCTCATGGAGGTAGTGACAGGATAAAGTGCAATGGTTTCAGCCTGAAAGAGAGTAGATTTAGATTAGATATAAGGAAGAAACTATTTACTGTGAGGGTGGTGAGACACTGGTTGCCCAGTATACTAACTTAACCCTCATTATACCAAGTATGTATGCAATCAATATTTTAGCTCCCCAAGCTTGCGTAATCTCTCCTGTGACCCAGGCAGGTCCAAAATCCATTGAAGTCTCTTGCTCTTCTTATGCATTATGTTTTTAAGCTGGTTAAATACCAAAACTACCTTGTGATAAGCAGAAAGCTGAGTACAACAATAGGACTGCTTAAAATTGAGAAATATTGCAACTGGAATAACAGGAAATTTCAGGTTGCTAAAATTAGTTTGTGTGAATAATGACTTCTCATGCAAAACAGGTTTTGATAAAAACTCCGCTGGTGCAGCCTCTGCAATCTGGCTGTCATTAACAAGAAGCATTAGAGACTGGCAGTGAAATAGAGATATTTTTTCCTAAGACATCCTTTACCTTGCATATCACAGAAACAAATACTTGTCTAGAGCATCGGTGCCACAGGACAGTTTGTTCTTCCAGTGCCATAAACTGAAGGCTTTCATGTGAGACAGAGCTTGTGTCTGGAGGCACTCAAACCATTTGCAGTAATAATAGCTCAAAGCATCTTTAATTTATGCCTGGCTTCTGTGTTGGATTCCCCTGAGTTTCCATCTTCTTAAATGACAACAGACTGTTCAGAGTGGCTGTGAGGATTCGTGGGAGAGGTGGGGAGGTGATGGAGGATGATGTGCCTGGATTGCCCTGTGCATAAATTTGTCTCCAACTGGTCTGAATACGTGCAAGTAGCTCCAGTTGTGTTGACTGCGGGGCTGGAAATGGTATGTCCAGATGGGTGCAGTTATATATTGCAATTAATAACTCCTGCTCAGGGCAGGATTTACTAACATTGTAGCTAGTGCTTGTGGCATCTCAGCACCATGCTGACCCTGGCTCTGCTACCTCTGGTGCTGGGGCACTGCCAAGACACCAAAACTAGATGTTAAACTCATGCCCGTTACTGGTGATATTAGACACCCCAGCAGCGTTACTTCCTTCCATTTTAGGGAAGGACCCTCTTCCTCTCTGTCTTTACTGTATCCTTGACATCCACTTTCTTATGAGGCCACATCTGCAGTTTCTGCCTATTCCTGGCAGCAAAGATGAGACTCAATTAATGATAAATAGAATGTTCCATCTAAACATGAGGAGGAACTGCTTTACTTTGAGGGTGGTAGAGCACTGGAACAGACTGCTAAGAGAAGTGGTGGAGTCTCCACATCTGGAGTAATTCAAAACCCACCTAGACACCACCCTGTGCAACCTGATCTAGGTGACCCTGCTCTGGCAGCAGGAGTTGGACTAGATGATCTTTAGAGGTCCCTTTCAACCCCTGTCATTCTGTGATTAGGATACATGAGATGTGGACTGGGTTTCTAAACTCTCATTGTAGTCAAAAGAGGTAGAGTCAACAGAGACCAGTGAGTGATGTAAACGTACCACAAAGCAGATGAAACCATACTGTGAAGGCAGAGGTCTGATCATGGAGCAGGATGTGATCAGTGAGTAGCCTCAGCACATGCATCTGATGCTATTCAACACAGTCAGTAGTCTTCCACCTGCCACTCCAGAAAGAAGGTGTCCACAGCGCGTTGCATTTGCCAAACCCAAGTGGCTGTCCCAGACACCTCACATGGCACTAAATAGTAAAGTTTAGGCAACTGAATGGAGCATCCCAGCGCTACTGGAGAAGCTGCTGAGTGCACAGAGCCCCTGTCTCCATTTGGCAGGTACACCTGTCCCCAGTTGGCAGTCTGAACTATCCTGCAGCCACAGCTCGAGACTGGGTGGGACACTACATGTGACTGAAACAGCACTGAGCGCCTACGTAAGGGTAACAAAAGTGAGCCCTGGAGTGCCACTGACTGTTATAGGAGCTGAAGAATGGAGTTCACATGCAGAAACATTCAAGAAGGAGATTTGATCTCAGATCGAATCCCACCTAAGCAGTAACAATCTAGCAAACACATTACCACACTCCTCCCAGAGCAAGGCATTACTGACATTAATTTTGACTCTACACAATACAAATCAAGTCTTCATTACAAGAAGCAAAGAAACCCTGAAAAAGTTTCCTTGTCCTGCAAACAAAAACTCGTAAGGACTCATTCTTACTAAACTGATTTAAGCCTTCAGGGTTTGGAATTCCCCATAAAGCAAATGGAGAATTCACATTTGAGGGGTGTATATGCCTTGTTTGACAAGCTCAGCACATGCTGATTTGGAAAACAGAGAAAGACACAACTGAGCTGAACCTTGCAGAAAGAGCAGCTTTGCTTAGGAAGAGAGAAGAATCATGGATGAGATTGAAGTGTTCACCTATCAAATGTGTTCACAAACTGGGTGTGGAGGACACACTACTTAGGACTGTCTCACTCATATTCCTCAGTAAGGCACCTAACAACAGGTCTGCCAGCAAAAAAAAAGTTCTTTGGTCTATGAGCCATGGGTGAATGGGACTGAACGCTTGGAGGAAAACAGAGCCAAGTCTACCTCCTGGCAATCAGGATGCAACAGTTCACAATCCCCCTGTGTGGTGCCAGATGGACACATATTTTCATGGTAGATATTTGACAATAAACTGAACCTAGACAGCAGTCAAGCCTGGAAGTGAGGCAGCAAACTGCTGTCTTCCACCTGCAGCTTTGTTCACACTCTGAAGCTGGTACTCAGCAAAGTAGTACAAAAAACAACAGAAAAGACTGTACCTGATTGTTCTGCCATGGCTGGCAAGGACCAAAACTCAAAATCTCCAACTCCAAGTCTTTCTGTGCTCAGGTTTGCTTGTGGAAAATGGTACGTTTGGGTCAGCACACACCCTCCTCATCTAAAACATCACTAGAAAGGGATGTGTGAAGCAGCCTCTGAGGTATTTTGGCATGCCTGCTGACTTCCTCACTTCTGTAGCACATCCTGCTAGGCTTTGCCATAAAGTCAAAATCAGCACTGTTGATTTTTGCTTTGTTATGCAAAAGCTTTTTGCATCCTGCTATTGATGGTTGCTCCAAGATAAATCTACTCCTTTGCAAAGTTTTGTACTCAACAAGTTTTCAAATATTCACGGAGACTGGAAAGCCAGCCATAAAGCTAATGTTTTTAGGCAGGACTTTGTTTTAAATAAGCAAACATACATGCAAAGAAATAAAGCTTTCCTAGGCTTTTTTAATAGTAAAAAAAAAAAAAAACTGCTTTGGGTACCATAACTTATGCTCCAGACTAAATGAAAATGTAAAGAACAAATATTGCACAGAGTGGATAAACAGCAATGAGGTGTGTCTTGGCAAAAAATAGTTCTATTACATCATCAAAAAGTTACTCATGTTGACAAGCCATGAAATGTTTGCACAAGGAAAAAGGGAACAACGTAGGAATGCTTTAATGCTGTGCCTCATTGGAGCTGCTTTTTCCTTCAGTCTTGTTTAACTGTGACAGTAAAAGGGAAAAATGAAAAAAAGGAAATGCTGGCATGAAAAGACATTTGTTTCTGCAGCAGCCAACAGCTACACAGCAGCTCTGTGCTCTCTTGCACAAAAGGAACAAGGTCATTGTTCTCTGCATGGTCACCCTGAGACAGTCCATAGCAAAGGCTCCACCTCCTCTCAAAGACCTGCATTAATGGGTCCCGCTAGGCTGGGTAGATGCAACCTATGCAACTGTTATTTGAATGACACACAACTGTTATTAGAATGGCACACCTGGACTCACAGATCTGAGCCCTGAGGACAGACTCAAGACAGGCCCCTAAGCTAGACAGGGTCTTCCTACAGGCTCACAGGCAACATTCCTCCTCAATCCAAATATTAGCAGAAACTTCATAACTTCATGCACACAGAGCTGGATGCAGATGATGGTTCTCAGAAGGTCCTGGTTAATTTGCTACCACTTCTACCTGAATTTCAGCCTTTATGTATCTGGGAACTGTCTAGGCTTCATGTTATCCTGGGGTACAAGTGTCAGAAATTAACTTTTTTTGCATGGACTAAGCAGGTAACTACATGGTGGGAGTGCATGTTGCCAGTCCCAAAGCTGCCTGAGATTGAAAACTCAACAGATACTCACAGGATGTACGCAATGACCCCGATGGACCAGCAGTCCACTGCTTTGCTGTAGGGTTTCTGGGCCAGCACTTCAGGAGCTGAAAAGAAAAAGACAAACAAGCACATGTTGTAAGACCAAATGTTTGAATGTGGTCAAAAGGGAGGACCCTGAAACGTGAAGCTCCTTGAGACCTTGTGTTGCCCTTTACATACGTATGTAAATATCCTGATGTTTCTGAAGGTCATATTCTCACAATGAAGGATGACTCCTAAAGTGAAGCAACCCCTGACATTTTCTGACTCAGAGGCCAGAAAACAGAACTAAGTACAGAGAAATGTATGAGAGGCAGAGGGCCATCACCTAGCTATCAGAGGAATTTCAGGAGACTTTGAGGAAAATGATGCTGAGCTTTGCACTGGTGCTGAGATGCACATTAACCTGGCTGCCTTGTAGTTCCACCACATCATTCTGCCAAAGCAGGGATGTGAAAAGACGACTCAGAAAGTGCAGTGTGTCAGGGAGGTGATAAGCTACATCTGCAGGAGGGGAAGGAGAGCTGTTACCACACCTCCCAGCAGCTGCTTTCCAAAGCCTGCTGTATGTCAGAGTGAGAGAGGGAGTCATTTGTCCTTCTGCCCCTGGGCAGACACATAACTCAGAAGGAGAAATGAAAACCAGCAGGGACTGGAAACACGCAGAAAGGAACTTCTGCCTCTACAGCTTTCAAACAGCATAGCCTGAATTTTGCTAGAAGTGAGAGCCTGGGTATTTATTGAAACTCTTTGCAGGTCTGCCTTCCTATCTTAAAATCATAGAACAGAATCACATGATGTTTGGGGTTGGAGGAGACCTTTAAAGGTCATCTGGTCCAAGCCCCTCTACAGTGAGCAGGGACATCTTTCACTAGATCACATTGCTCAGAGCCTGTCCACCCTGACCTTGAATGTTTCCAGGGATGGAACAATCTACCACCTCTCTGGGCAACCTGGGCCAGTGTTTGACCACCCTCATTCCAAACAATGTCTTCCTTGTATCTATTCTGAATCTCCCCTCTTATAGTTTAAAACCATAACTCCTTGTCACAACAGGCCCTGCTAAAAAGATCATTCCCATCTTTCTTCTAGACCCCTCTACATACTGAAAGGCCACAATAAGGGCTTTCTGGAGAGTTCTCCAGGCTGAACAACCCCAACTTTCTCAGCGTCTCTCATAGGAGTGGTGCTCCAGTTCTTACACCAGATAGAGTTAAAAATGTGTGTTTTTTTCTTTGAAAGCCTGGAGTATTATGTTTTCCTTGTTGGGACTTTTCAATGCAAATTCTTAAACCTAAATTTTAAAAGCCTGTGACTCTGATTTTTTTTCATGTAAAGAAGCTCTTGCGCTTTTTTCCAAAGAAAATGTTCACAGTAATGCACGAAATCACTGACTGGGGTATTCCTGAAGCAGACTTGCTACACTGGGTTTTAAAAAGCACAGTATTTCCTCTGAACACTCTGGAGTTCAAATGTTGTAAAAAAATCATGAAGGGGCAAGTCCCAGCAAAAATATTTCTTTAGGGTTACGTCTTCCTCTGCTAGGAGTCTTACCAATGTCAAAGAGTTGCTTGAAGAACAGTTAAAAAAAATGTGAAGCACATAAATGTATTAAAACTTGAGCCTCACATATGCTTTGGTGTACTGGTAAGAAGAGTCATCTTCTTGAGGTAGACAAGTCAACAAAACTAAGGTCAAAACTGCCAGAAAAGAAAGGAACAGAAAGCAATAATGAGAAACGGAACAGAAAGCAATAATGAGAAACAGAACAGATTTTCTGATGCTTGGGCATGAGATTTTATAGAAGAGATTGAAAGGAAGACAGTGTATGAGGCAGACAGAACCATGGCTTAGGTTGGAAGGGACCCCAGAGATCATCTACTCCAACCTCTCTCCACCATGGGCAGTGATGATGACAGCATCCAAGTTGTGTTTCCACAAGCAGCAGAAGGACGGGAGGTGTCAAGCCACACTAGGAACATATTGTAAGAAGGAAGAAAATTCAGGGGAGTGTGGGTAAAAATAGAGCTAGGTAAAAATGTAGCTGGCAGCTGGATTATGAAGACTCTTGAAGACTGGGATATGTCCCTATCTGCAGCACAGGGTAAATGTTACCCAGTCTTCAAGTCATCCAGCAGACTGGGCCTACTGAATTTATAAAAAATTAAAGTGATGGTTCTGTTAATATATTGTTAATGCTAACTCACTGTTGCAACATGTGAATACTCCAACACCTGTCCGCTACATGGCAAAGGAGGTTTCTTTCCATTGTACCTAACATGACGAGCTCCTAACCTGGCCTTAGGTATTCCCAAGAAGCTTCTGACTCCTTCCAGGACATAGGCATGCTCATGCATAGGCACACATAATCTATCAACACAAAGGTTAAAATGTGCTAATTACAACAGGGGACAGATCTGTAGAAGTCTAAAAGGCATCTGCAGGGTCTGTGTGTCAGCTTGGTGCTAGTCAGTTTGGCAGGGGTGAATTTGAAGGTGAACTTGGGATAAAACAATAAAGTGCTGGACTCATCCTATTTGGCCAGCCAGTGCCTCCCAGTTAACCTAAGAAGCTGGGACAATCTGTAAAATTTAAATTTCTCTTGTATAAAGCAGTTTTTCCTCAAAGCCACTCAAGACAACCTTCCCAAACAACTTGTGTCCCTTAGTCTGGCTTTTTCTTCCTGGATCATCCAAATCTTTTTTTTTTTTTTTTTCAAAATGTGCAACAGAGGGTTTGTGAGACTCAGTTTCCTTTATTGTTCCCTCCCTGTGACTGAATTTTGTAACAAAATACGTGGAAGAAAGGAGTTAATTCCCCCCTGTTTTGAGGTGATTAGATGTCTTCCAAATCTGTAGTGCTTCCAAATTCCTAATACTTTGTTTGCTTATCTCTTCTACCTTTGACTGTCTGCTCCTGTTTGCATCATTTTCAAGAGTAAACATTATACATCTCATATCCCCCAAAGAAAATTTTACACAAATGGCTCCTGAGCACTAGGGATTCTAGTGAGCTCCTGACATTATATAGATATGCCACATTAACATAACAGAAAGCAAATCTGAGACAAGGGGATGTGAACTATATAAAGATTCTTCCTCCTAAAATATCAAAGCTTTGCTGGGGCATTTCTCTATGGTTTAAAGGAGTGAAGAGCACTGGTAACAGGCAGTTGCTACTGCAGGTGGTAGCTGTGAAGCAGGTAAGAACACCACAGGATCAAACCAAAGCAAATGTGAGGCTATTAATTTCCCTTTGGTAAACTTTATGAAGAAAGGCAGGAGGTTTAAGTAGTTATTTTAAGGCCAAATGGCTGCTTTTAGTTTTTGTTCCAAAGAGCAGACATGCAACAGGAACAGGAGAATATAGCTAAGCACCATGTCTCTGATACCTGGAGAAGAGAGAAATATTTAATGAGCTGAAAAACAAGTCAAAGGAGCTCTCAAGTATCACAGCAGATCAGTGCCAAGAGGCAAAAGCAGGAAATGCAATGAAAAAAATCCAAGACCTGATGGCATTAAGGGATCAACACAGATGGCTGAGGACACAAAACAACAGTTAAGGAGAAGGGGAAAGTCAAAATTCCCATTTCTTGTGCTGGGGAAATGCCAGCTGAGTAAAGGCTTCCAGTAACAAACCTCCCCAGGGAATCACTATGGGCTTAAATCCTATACAATGATCATTTGGAGACAAGGAAGTCAATGAAGCAAACCTGGACCATTCTTCCACATCCAGGAACTGTGTTTCAGGCCAAATCAGCATTGTTACCAGCAACATGTGGCAGGTAAAACACTGGGTAATGATCCCAGGGCCTCATCTCACCTGCAGGTACATGCAGATATGCTTCATGGCCCAGATGATCTGCTCTTTTGTTTAGGCATGTGTTGCTTTTAATAACAGAAAGAATTAAAAGTCCTGTTTCAAATGGAAACCTTTAAGAGCACTATGGCATTACCTTCAGTGAGCACATCCATGCTAATAATCTCCCTAAAAATGCAGCTGCTGGATACCATAAACAGCAATCCATGTTCTTGCAAAGACCTCAAGTGATGGGGATTGCCCTAATACTTTAATCCTGTTGAAGAAACTGTATAGATCATGAGGGTGTCTGTTCATCTTATCAGCCTCATACTTAGAAGTAGTTCTCCTTCACTCCCATGATGGTGCTACTCCCAGAAGATTTTGCAGTCTCACGAGAACTCAATCTAATGCTATTTTCTGTGGTTTATGCAGCTTCTCACGAGCTGCGTTCCAGAAGGAATGAGACGTTTGAACAAAGGATGATGGTTTTGCAGATCTCCGTAAGACTGATAAATCACCAGGCTGCCATAAATGTGGGACAAATAGAAAGATCCAAAGGACCAGTTTTAAACTGGGCAGAGACATAGTTCAACTTGCCAAGCAAATTGGCCTGATGCAAGCAAGGACTAGTAGTTCAGCTGGTATCTATTTCAGTGAGTCTCCATCAAGTTAAGTATGTCCTGCAAGTAAAGAGTGGGAAACATTTGGAGATGAAACTAAGAAAAGTTGAGTTAAAAACTGAAACATAACAAATTGAAAGTATATCTTAATCAGGGAAATCAGACACGACAAGAGGGTTTGCATAATTGCAAATACTTGGGCAGCAAACATGAAATGAGATCAGGTCTGCTACCAACTCAGAAGCTTGACCAGCAGTTTGCATAGAAGGATTTGAATGGATCCATTTCTGGAGATGAAGTAGAAAGAATAGCAGGTGCTAATGACTTTGTAACAGAGCCCTGGGTGCCTTTGTTGTGTGATATGTGGCTGACTTTTTTTTTCTAGCAATTTAAGTGGTTAAACTGACAAAAATAATTAATTCCTCTTAAAGTCTCAGAAAATGGGATGTTCTGCAAATCTTTAAAGAAAAGCACCAGGAAACGCTTTGTGAGTGATGCCCCAATCCAGATGAGGACAAGTACTCATGTTGTGCTATTTTGAGGAAGAACCTCTCTGAAGATGTTCAAGGTCAGATTGGACAGGGCCTTGAGCAAACTGCTCTAGTGAAAGGTGTCCCTGCCCATGGTGGGGCAGCTGGAGCTAGACGATTTTTAAGGCCTGTTCCAACCCAAACCATTCTATGATTCTGTGACTCTGCCTTTATTTGAGGGCATTAGGCAGGTGCTACAAATTGTACTGGTGCTGGAAGGGATGAAAGCTTTTGGATGGGGACAAACTGCAGACCATGCACACAGAAGCCGTCAGGTATACCATTTGTGGGGACTGACAACAAAAAATCTCTGTGCTTGGAAAATGTTGTCTGGGCAACCAATTATAATAAATAACAAACCAACTGAAAAAAAAAAGCAACACTAAAGAAGAGCTGTCTCCTGTGCAAAAATAAATGAGAAAGAACAAATATTTAAAGAGGGTTTCTGTGTGAAAGAGGGGGGAAAACTCCTGTCAGCACTTCAGAAATAAACGGCTGTGACCTCTTGAACCGTGATGAGCAAATCCTGTGTTCAGTAAGGTAAGAACAGGCCTGGAGGCACTCGTGGAGCTATCAGTGCCCAGACCACGAGTAATGGGTGCTCTCAAACATCTCTCAAAGCACTACAATTTGTGTCACACTCGGAGAGCTTCCTCTCCAAAACAGCAAGTTTCCTTATGTAAATGGCTACACAAAGGCTGTATGAGATCTTCTCAGTGCCCAAGCAGAGACAAACTCCCTCATTTTCATCAGTGCTTCAGCAATCATCATCTGAGCTTCCTAGTGTCTCATAGACTAATTCCAGTCAGTGCCCATTTCAGAACAAAATAAAAAGTGTTAATTAAGGATAGAAGAGCTGACAGCAAAAATTATGGAAATTGCTGTCTCAGCTCAATTCCTGTTAGTGCTTTGGAAGAAGATTTCCAGTCTGGTGTGATAACAGAAGACAGCTATTCAGGATGCATCCTGACTCATATGTCTTAAAATAAAGAAATGATGGGCTGATGACTCACAATCATTGGAAAGCAAAGAAATCTGTTCATTTCCCTGATGTATCAGGATAGAGTGTGATTGTGCAGTGTGAAGATAATGTCCAGAAAAAGGTGTTCCTGGGACAAATGTGTATCACTGTGTCATAACCCCATCATCTATTTGAATTCTCATATCATGAAAGCAATGAAAACAGGTGAAGGGGCAGCTGCAAAGCAATAGGAGCCTCTCTCTGACTGCTGGAAAACCTCAGGTCTTCTCCCTGGAAAAAACTGAGACAAATCTATCCCTGGGCAAGCCACTGTCATTTTAGTTTCATGAATTTCCTGGATACCCCAGAGATTAATTTTATCATCTCAGCTGGCTAACTAGGTATTGTAGGAGGCACAGGTTTATTGAATCCACCTCATGCATGAAGTGAGCCTTTTAAATAGTGTTTGCTTAAACAGACCCTGTCAGGACCTGCCGTATAATCTCATATTCAGTCACTTTGACTTTTTTTTAATAAGGATGCTGATAAACACACTGTTAATGGGTAGCCTGGTACAATCACTACTTGACGGACTGAAGAGCATAGAATAAATGACAGGAAACAATTTGACACTGTCCAGGAAGGCTCGAGGATCTCTGAAGAGCTTTTGCATACTGACATCTAGCAGTCAGTGACTTAACAAGGTTGTAACAGAAGATTACTGAACATGTCTGAATAAATGTAGTTAGCTCATTTTACTGTCTTCCGTCAGGGGAAATCTGAAAAACGTTATCCTTTATGATTCAAGTAATATGTGTTACATTTGGTAAAGCTTTCTCATTTTACAGGTGCTTCTATCAATGCTTTTGAGGATATTTTTCACGTGTTCCTAGTTTAGCTGCAGGCAGTGTCTTTGAGCAAACTCATTTTGCAAAGGATTAAAATCATGAAAGTGAATCCCACAAACCCTGAGCTGGATTGCAGGATGGGGCCCCAAAGCAGAACAACACATAAACCAAAGCACCACCAACCTCTGAAATCTCTATTTCTAACAAACGTCTGGAAAATCCCACGTGCACTATGTAGTGGTACTGGAAAACAAGCTTTGTCCTCTTTTTACTATGTGCCTGTATTGCAGCTGGGAAGAGTGGGTGGACAGTACAAGTAAATCTCTTACCAACATAGCCAGGAGTCCCGCAGGCTGTGGACATCACATCTCCTTTACCCTCCATCTTTGACAGTCCAAAGTCACTGATCATGATTTTTGACTCTTCATCCTGACTGTAGTAAAGCAAGTTCTCAGGCTAGAAAGGAGAATAAGCAAAATAAGTTTCGAATATGTAAGTCCAGTAACAACTTCTCTCACTTGATGGGTTGCATTTGATACAATACTTTGTCGCATCATGGACTTAAATAATTTTGTTCCCCCAAACCCCAATGAGTTGCTCTTACAACCTATATGGAGATCCTCTCCAAACTCCTGTATGGCAACTATTGGAAGAAGCTGACACCTTGAGCTTTGAGTAACTTTCCTTTTCTCCTTTGGCACTGCAAGTAAGAACTATAGCTCATCCTTTAGTTGTGAGATGTGTCTGCATATTGCCACTTCAGGGTGACAAAACTGAAGGATTCATTTGAAGGCAAGTAAATACGGTAAATCCAGGCAGTGTAACGGAGAAGTTTTATAAAGAATCTAGAAAGAGGAAAGCAATCGGCATTAGAGAAATTTTTTATCTTCTCCACTGAAAATAAACTGTTACGAGAGAGAACAGAATTGCAGGAGGATGTTTCAGCTAGAGCTGATTAGGAAAAAAAATGCTGCAGCACTAAGCACAATGACTTGTTTACATTGTGAGAAAACAAGAGCCACTCCCCAAAGCCTAGTGACTTTATGCCAACATCAGGAGAGTTGGAAAGCCCAGCAAACTCCATCTGCTACAGCAGAGTCCTCCATCCATATGTTTTGAATGTGCTGAGGCTATACAGCAAATCTCTTGCTAAGTGCTGTGAGAATACACTTATTCTCCTACTTAATAACTGGGCTCACAAAAAGTTCCAGCATCTGGCCAGCATGCTGACAGTCATGGGTAATGGGAGGCCATTGCACCGCCTGGACCTTGTGGTCTTCATCTATAAAAGTGTCCAGAACCTGGTACAAATGCCCATGCATATGCAACACATTTTGTCTATCAGCCTGCTGTGTGCTCCACACAACATCATCAAACTCCTTGGGATACATCCAAGCTTGGACTTGTAAGAAAGAGCAATTGCCCTGGAGCAGTGCTGGCATCTACTCCATTCTGGAACCTCCTGTTCTGGGGAAAGTGGGGATTAAGAAACACCAGGGGGATGACATGAGCTCCACCCAATTCTGAGGTTTCTGTTTTATCCTCAAGCTGAGTTTAAAGCATTTTCTGGCTTTCTGTCCCCAGTGTGAAGTCATGTGGTGATGTCTTTATCCATGGGACACAATGGCCATGAGAGGATTTACAAGCTGCATCCACAGCTGTGAACCAGCTGTGACTGAGACAAAAAGAGAGACAATTCTGTCCACAAAAATACCTACAAAGTTGTACCATTTATGTATTGTCCAGCACGGGTTTACGAAAGGCAGGTCCTGCTTGACTAACCAGATCTCCTTCTATGACTCAGTGTATGAAGGGAAGGTTGCAGATGTAGTCTATCTGTACTTTAGTAAAGCCTTTGACACCATGTCCCACAGAATCCTCCTGGAGAAACTGGCTGCTCCTAGCTTGGATGGGTGTCTTAGACAGGCATATGACCTGATCTAGCTGGGGATGTCCCTGCTTACTGCAGAAGGGTTGGACTAGATGACCTTTAAAGGTCCCTTCCAACCCAGTGCATTCTAGGACTCTAGCATTCTAGTATATGCTTTGCTGGGTAAAGATTGGCTGGATGCCTGTGCCCAAAGAGTGGTGGTGAATGGAGTTAGATCCAGTTGGTGGTCAGTGATAAGTGGTGCTCCCCAGGGCTCAGTACTGAGGCCAGTTCTCTTGAATAACTTTTATCAATGATCTGGACCAGGGGATTGAATACCTCCTCAGTAAGTATGCAGATGACACCAAGTTGGGAGGAAGTGTTAATCTGCTTTAGGGTAGGAAGGCTCTATTGAGGGACCTGGACAAGCTGGACTGATAGGCTGAGGCCAGCTGTATGAGATTCAACAGGACCAAGTGCTGGGTCCTGGATTTCAGTCACACCAACCCCATGCAACACTACAGGCCTGGGGCAGAGTGGCTTGAAACCTTCCTGGTGAAAAAGGACCTGGGGGCATTTGTGGTCAGCCAGCTGAATATGAGCCAGCAATGTACTTAGGTGGCCAAAAAGGCCAAGAACATCCTGTTCAGTATCAGGAATAGTGTGGCCAGCAGGACCAGGGAAGTGACTGTACCCCTGTACTTGTTACTGCTGAGGCTGCACCTCAAACATGGTGATGAGTTTTGAGCTCCTCACTACAAGAAAGACATCAAGGTGTTGCAGCAGGTCTAGAGAAAGGCAACAGAGCCAGTGAAGGGTCTAGAGCACAGGTCCTAGAGGAGCAGCTGAGGGAATTGGGGTTCAGCCTGCAGAAAAGGAGGCTCACAGGAGACCTCACTTCCCTCTGCAAAAACCTGAAAGGAGCTTGTAGCAAGGTAGGTGTTGGCCTGTTCTCCCAAGTAGTGAGTGACAGGCCAAGAGGAAACAGCCTCATGTTGCACAAGGGGAGGTTTGATCTTGGCATAAGGTAAAATTTCTTCACCAAAAGGGTTGTCAGGCACTGCAACAAGGAAGTGGTTCTATCAACATCCCTGGAGTTATTTGAAAGATAAGCAGATGTGGTGCTGAGGGACATGGACGCTTGGTAGTGTTAGGTTAATGGTTGGACTTGATGATTTTAAAGGTCCTTTCCAGCCTAATTGATTCTCTGATTCTATGTTTCTTTCTCATGATACTTCATAAGTCCAGTGCTCTAACTGCCCATTATAATGCTGGCATTGTTTTCAGGCAGCATGTGTGTCCTGATTTTTACTAGTGCACTTCTGAGGGCTTGCTAGAGCTGGTATTAAGGGAAAGACAATTATTTCCTAATGATTTCTGCTGACTCACCTCAGGCTCCCACTTATATTTAGTAAGGCCAAAACCCCACCCATTTAAAATTTAAACTTCTCTAAAATTCATTTAAAAGAATTCTGGTTCTTCAAACTGGTTAATTCAAAGAGTGTTAATGAGGTGACTCTGTATGAAGTGAAGCTGCTCAAGCCTTTCAGTCCTTGACTTCCCTGGACTTCATCCACTGCCATCTCCTCTTGTTATCTGCTACTGTGTTACTTAGATTAGAGAGTTGGAGTCCAGATCTACTTTTCTCAACTACAGCAAGTACTGTTTTGGTATATGAATAACACATAATTACAATAAATAATTGTTATGGACATTTCAAGGGTTGTATCTTTATAGAGTGGATTCTTTCCCCAAGTTTCTTTCTGGGGATCACAATTTGAAATTTAATCTTATGTTGATGTTTTGAGGTCATAAAAATTCTTATTATATCCCTGTTTTCACCACCATGGTATGTTTACGGTAATGGAAATTCACAGCAGGTGTTCCTTATATACCATATTTTATGAGTCATTTTAACAATTGATATGGTACTG
Organism: Indicator indicator; assembly: GCF_027791375.1. Classification (NCBI taxonomy): domain Eukaryota; kingdom Metazoa; phylum Chordata; class Aves; order Piciformes; family Indicatoridae; genus Indicator; species Indicator indicator. The sequence continues at coordinate 17,081,304 of NC_072012.1, read as the reverse complement.
ACAAAGACTTGCAAACAAAGAAAGAGAAAAAAATGCCACTGGGGAAGATTGGTTTGATCTAAATTCAGCATGTCCTTACATAAACTCCAAAAGTAATTTGTACATGAATTTGCTTCCCAATTACCAGATTTCACCTCATAAAACGTGGGCTTTTTAATAAGACTGAAGTGAGCACTACAGCCTTCCTTTAAAGAGAGCTTGTACAATGGGGTATCTCTATTAAGAGGGCTCAGACCTCCCTCCAAACCCACTGGTGGCAGAAAGAAGCCTGAAGTTATTTTCTACAAATTGAACTTGGGAGAGGTTGGTGACGTTAAAATACTAACCAATGCTTCCATACTGAAATGTGATGGAACTTGAATAAATATGAGAATATTTCTACACACTGCAGCATAAGAGGAGGAAATAAAGGTGAACTGAAGGCAAAACATAAAGACTGTAGGAGATGGAGGACTAACCAGTGCCCCATTAGAGAAAATCCATTCTTTGGGACTGTTAGGACTAAACTTTACAACATGGAGGAGGAAATATTGTGTGTGGACATCAGTGTATATTTTCCTTCAATGGATTCAAGGTTTTGCCTTAAAAATGTGTTAGATCAGTACTTTAAAAAACCCCAACAAACATTTCTACTTTCTATTATTCAACTCTGTCTCTCGAAGTAAAGATAATAGGATGTTCCCTTCTGGCAGAGGTGAACAGGACTGCAGCAAGTCCCTTGCCGCAGGAAGGTGCGGAAGAGCTTGCAACCCTACAGAACGGCCCCCACACAGCTAAAAGAACCTCACATCTGGAGTCAAAGAATTGCAGAAAGAAACAGCTGCATTGAGTATCTCACAAAAAAAGGCCATGCCTGCCTCTTCTGGGCACTGCTCCATCTTCAACAATTCTGGTGCTGGTGATTACACCAATAATGGGCTTCAATTTGGCCCCACTGCATTGTGTTTTGGCAACAAGCCTGTCATGTCTTAATGTATACCACATAATATTTCACATCAGCAGATAAAAAGTAAACAAAAGTATTTGTCATCACCATAATTTTTCATCCATCTTAAGGCATAATAGTGAGGCCCCATTCATAGCACTACAATCTTCACTAAGAGCAGCTGTCAAAATTTGAAGCATTAAACTGTATTAACAATGCTAGTAATTTTAAAACGTTTTGGAAAAAAAAAGTATTTAAGAAAAAACAAGCAAACAAATGTATTTAAGAAAACAAACAAATAAACAAACAAAACCACCCAACCCAACTTTGTGGGTTTTGACTGTATAAATGTTCATTAAACCTTTACACAACATGACTCATTTAGTCAAATTCCACTCCTTTCATATGGTGACAATTCAAGGCCACAGCATCAACACCCAAGGAAACTCCTGTTTGGAGCATGCCTCTAAAACATAACCAGAGGTGTTAAGCAATTCACTGAATTCTTCATTCCTGCAGTAAGCTTTGGTAGAATCAACTAGCCCATGAAGGGAACCCACAGTGGCATTTTTGACATTTCTATCTTTTTCTAATGTCTTCTGATAATTTATTATTGAAGACACTAAAGATGGGGAGGTTTAGCTGTGTGTTACGAAATTCAGGCCTTTCTGTTTATCCTAGTTTAAGACATTGGAAGGAAACAAGACAGTAATAATGTTTGGGTTTGGGTTTTTTCGCCTTGTGCTGAGAGTTTTTGATGTGACAACACTTTACAGCTGAAAGAAAAATTATCTGAAAATCACATTGGCACACATTGTTCCTTAGAAGAATCCTTGCTGTTAACAGTGTCTCCAAAAACATCATTCGACTCTCTCACACTATTTATTGTTAGTAATTATTATTAAGCAAATGTAGCACAGCAAGTCAGCAAGATACTTTACAGCAGTAAACGCATCCCAGCTGAGATGAGTTTCCTGCCCTAATGGAACATTTTGGATCTTAGTGAATGACTATTTCTCCACATCATATGTGCAAAACTCCCCCTGTAACAGCACTGATTGCAAAGTCCTTGTTAAAACCAACTACAATGGTAGGATATGGAGCCTTCAGAGCATCCCTCTTACGGTAAAACCTTTCTGAAACAGCCAACCCCAGTTGAGGCTGGAATTAATTTGTTAGACTTATAATTACGCAACCCTAATTAACACTGCCTGGAGGATCAAGTCATGCCACAGTCATACCTTGAGGTCCCTGTGCACGATTCCCATTCGGTGCAGGTAGTAGACAGCATCCAGGACCTGCCGGATCAGGGTGCTGGCGTCCTTCTCGGTGTAGAACCCTTTCTCAACAATGCGGTCAAAAAGCTCTCCCCCAGACACTCTAGAAAACAGGACATGATGCAGAAATGTGAGAATACGCTTGGAAATGTGATTTCTGTCTTCTTAAATGATGATCAAGGCCACGCACTAGCTACAGGTGGTACAAGCACACATCCACCTGGAGCTCTGGTGGCTCTCCCACTGTCCCAGCAAGCATTTGGCTTTGACTTTTCCATACTCCAAGGGCTGGTCATCCTATAATGGAAAATAAAATCCATCACACATCGGAGAGTGGTCAAAGACTCACTGGAACTTTCAGAGGGAAATCACAACTGTACTCCAGGAAGAGTCAGGGGAGAAGACACGTTTCCATGCTCTCTGTAGGGAGCTTTGTATAGGTGAATTTGGTCTCCCTTCTTGCTGGTGCTGGCCCACCTCACTGGCTCCCTACTAGTGTGATCCCCTACGGTTCAGTTTTCACTCCACCAGTGAAGGCATGGGTTTCACCATGGAGGAATGGTCCCATTCTTCTTTCTGCATTGGCAAGTGAAATGCATACAATAGTTGCTGCCAGTACTTATAGAGTATTAGTTTATTGGAGGACTCTGTGCCTCTGGCAACTTTAAATGCTCTCAGAGGTCCCACCCTGTACTTGCACATTCATTTATCAGCAGCCACAAACCCTTTAGGCAGAGCACGGCCTCTGCCCAGCACTGGTAGCAGACAGTTATTGATGAGGCAGTGTAGATTATCAGTGCAATTAATCACCAGATGACACAGATGGGGAAAAGAATCCACAACTCAAAGAGGAAAGAAAATAAAATCTTGACATCTCACTATTTAATGTTTTCTATATTACACTTTTCCTCTGCCCTGCTAGAAATAACATGTTCTCAACCCAATTTTAAATAAAGAATGGACACATAAAAACTCCCTGGAGCAGCACATAGGGAAACAAAAGAGGAAAGAAATGGCTGAGTAATTAAAATAATAAAACTATGAGCAAAACTTGGCCTGCTAGGGTAAAGAAAAGATTTCCATTTTAACAAGCAAAACCTATTGAAAAATAAAATGTATGTGATGTGTTTTTTCAGCAAGTTGCACCACTTAATGTATCATAAACAGCACAGTAAAACTTTCTTTAAAAACAAACCTAATAAAAAGAAAATAATAAATTATTAGAGTCATTAAATATATATGGGCAGGGAGCTTGCCATTATATGAATACTAGGTAATTCAGCCACTCCAAGAAATAATCTGCTTGAATAATGCCATGAAATCATTTGCTAGGGAAGTTTGGAGCCTGAATGGGAGAGAAGGCTACTGCTAAAAACATACATATTTGACTTTGTAAATGAAATCAACCTTGGAACAAAAAAAACCCCAAAACAACCAAACAACCAGACCATGCTCCTATTAAGTGCTAGGCAAACAAATCAAATACCTTGCTAAAATATTGACATTAAACTGAAATTCTGCAGCAAAGGTGAAGTTTACCCAGGGTCTGAAGTTCACCTGAGAGACCACTGCCCATACCAGGAGCTTGCTGGAGCAGCAGTGCTGGCTTGACAGTGGGGCAGGGAAAAGTCCCTGATACTGCACTGATTTGGAGAGCCTGTGACTTAGAGCACAGCAAGGAAGGAGGCATGAAGTGGCAGAAGCACCATCACAAACAACCTGCTCTGCAGTGCCACCCTGAATATTGCACACGAAAACTTGAATTAAAACCCTTTCTTTCCTAGATTGTCACAATAAGAGTTGTACTTCTCATATCCACATAGGGGGGTGTGTGTATGTATGTATATATTTATATACATATGTACATATACACAGAGCGTTACTCCAAGCGCCTCTCAACCTTACACTCTGCCCAACACATTGCATGCCTTGCCAAGGGAGGACAGGCACACCTCTGCCTCCCTTTTCACTGGAAGCAAACATGATTTTATTGAATCTGGCTCCTATTAGCTGTCTTTTTATACTTCCTCTACAGCCTTTTTGTTTCCCATGGATTGATTGGCCTGAAAATTGAGCCCACACAGTAATTAAGATGGCTGAAGACAGCAGATTTCTCCATGAAAATGCTGTTCTGCAATTTCATACAGTTACTTTGGTTATATTCAAGAGATGGACTCCTTTAGCAGATACTGAATTACATCACACACTTTGCTGCATTTGCAGACAGTGTACTTCCACAAAGACTTTTGTATTAAAATGACAAAATTTCCTTCCATGCCAGTTCATTCCCTATCCCCCTTAAGCCTCATTCTTTAATCAAAAGCTTTTCTTAGTCAGATTTAGTCCAGTAGATCTACTGTACCCAGACTCAATCTGTTTATAATTATATTTCAACACATGGAAAATATTTGCAGCCTCTTCAATGATGCTTTGCAAACCAGATCTTAATCCAAGGACGCGGGAAGAGCAGCTGGTAAGTTTGCAGCCACTTGATTATTCAGTGCCAACAGCATCCCAGGTACACCCTGAGAATCAAGGGAGCCACGCTCCTATTTATTCATGTCGTGATGGTGTTATGGGACCTGGAAGTGGCCTTACATGTTTGCACTCACCTATAGGGACTCCCTGCTGTGGGCAAGAGTCATGGCTGGCATTTACCTCCCAGGGATGCTCTGCAACTCAGCACCCAAGACTATGGCTACTTTCCACATGGAGCTTATGTCCATATGTCCACTGGGGATGCTGCTCCCTGTATGGGCCCAATACTTCAATAAGTCAATGCTGCTCCAGGAGCAAACCAGCAAGGGCAGCTAAACTCACTGTGGAGATGTGGCCTGTTTGTCTAAATCTGGTCTTGATCCCAGTCCCCTAAACTTGGCATCCTACTCTGAGCAGAAATGGGCACTCACAAAGCACTGCTCAAATTTGTTTGCCCCAGGATTTATTATTCTGGGATTTGAGGGATTTTTTTTGTTTGTTTGTTTTAAATTTATTTTTTATTTTTTAGTGGCAGTGTAACCTTTGTCCTCTCTATGGCAATTCTGAGAAGTACACAGGAGACAAGAGTTGAAACTGCAGGCAGTAAAACCATGTCTTTGTCTTAAAGAAATTTAAGACAAAGTTTTCTGACTAGAAAGAGAGGGCAGGAGGGATTTCTCATTACTGAAAGAGAGCTGTTCCTGTTGTGCAGCTGGCACTGGCTCCTGGAGCCGGACACACTGTCCCAAACAATAGCACAAGAAACCTTTTTCCCCTGCTGATTTCAATCTTGGTTCCCAGCAAAGAAAAAGTCAAAGGAGGAGTAGCCAAGTGCAATTACTTGAAGAGCATTTAACCCTGGAAACAGCTCAGGTGTCACATTGTAGCATTGGGCCTCTCTGGGGACTCAGCTGGGCAAAAATCAGCAAAGCATGGATGTCTATTGGGAATGTGTGCAGCTCCATCCCTTGTTCCTTCCTCAGCCACTGTACAGTGGCTTTTCCCTGGTTCAACAAGCAGCACTGTGAAAGTCCAGCATGTGGAGAAAGAGCTGAACTGGCTGTCCATATCACATATGTCATCCCAGCATATGGCCTGCCTCAACCCAAAAATACAGGAAACAACTTCAAAATAACGTCCAGAAGATTCATTTAGTCTAGAATGAAAAATAAACCAAACTCATCCATAAATATGAATACTTTTCATTTCTATTACATTTTTTACCTGAGGTTATGTGCCTTTAGTACACATCACTAACCACCCACATGAAAAAGTCCAGAATAACATTACTTCCATTTCTCACTGAAAAAATAAAGACAGAAACTCTCAGTCTTGACCCAATGGAACACTCAGGACATATATAAAAGTTCTTTTCCACAAGCCCTACCCCACTAAGAATTACAGTTATAAATACAGGTTGGAAAAAGCCTTTAACATCATCAAGACCAACTATTAAACCAGCACTACCAAGCACATCACTAGAGTATGTCCTTAAGAGCCACATCTACATGTTTTTTAAATATCTACAGGGACAGTGATACAACCAGTTCCATGGGCAGCCTATTCCAGTGCTTGAAAACCCATTTGGTGAAGATATGTGTCCTAATGTGCAATCTACATCTCCCCTGGTGCAACCTGAGGCTATTTCCTCTTGTCCTGTCACTTGTTACTTGGCAAAAAAGACTGACCCCAAACTCCCTACAATCTCCTTTCAGGTATTTGTAGAGAGCAATGAGGTCATCCCTGAGCCTCCTTTTCTCCAGGCTAAACAACCCCAGTTCCCTCAGCCCTCCTCATAAGACAGGCTCTCTAGACCCTTCACCACCCTTGTTTCCCTTCTTTGGTAATGCTCCAGCACCTCAATGTTTTTCTTGCAGCGAAGGGCCCAGTGTCAAGTAGAGGGGGATGATCACTTCCCAGGTCCTGCTGGCCACACTATTTCTGACACAAGAAGGATACATTGCCTTTAAAACATAGTTTGCAGAGTAGATCTAGCTTGACCATATGAAAAAAAAAGAGCTATTAGCTGTAATTCTGCTGGGGAGACTCAGACTTCACTCTTGTTCCAGAGTTTCCTGAGGTAAATGCTTCCAGATCTAGTGTTTCAATAAGGAGACTTCATAAATCAGTCATGTAAATGATGGAAGTCTGTCAGAGCATCTAGCCTGATGCTGGAGTTTGCAATAAGCTCCTACAGTCCCTCGGTCTGGGGTCAGCTATAGAAAGTTTGCCCAGTTCTAATGAAGATGAACAAGGAAAATGAGACAGATGTTAAAAACATAATCTGTGTTCATTGTTATGTTTTCAATATTTTATTTTCCTGGCTGGATTTGGGGATTTTTCCTCTTGTTTCTTCCTATTTTGGTGTTTAATGTAGATCCAAATCTCCAGCACAGGCTGCCACACTTGTGTCTAAGTTTAGCATAGGTTTCAAAAAACTTTGAAAATGCCAATGGTTTTGTGTAGGGGGATGAGCTACCTCTTTTTTGGGCTCTGTGTGTGCAGCCTGTTGGCTGAACACCCTGCACAGACAGCAGAAAAGGACTGTCACAATCCTTATTAGAAGAAAAGGAGAGAGTTGAGGAAAAAAATCACCATTGGTATCACACTTTAACTCATTTCATCATCAAGTTCATCTGAAGAGAGCCAAACTGACAAGAAGAAAGCAACCCCTATTGCAGGTAAGGAGAAAGGATGTCATCAATCTTTTTCTGAAGCATCCAATTCCTTTGCAATATCACTAGGAAAGCAGAACATGCAAAGTTTCAAAGAAATGCTTTGATTGAAGATGAGCACCAAACAAAAACTCCCTTGTAATTTAAGGCTCTAACTCATAAACACAAACCAAGAGCCAATCTCTCTGGACTTCTGATGGTTTTGCCAGCAGTGTGAAACCTGCACTCACATATTGCAGGTCACCTTACTAGGTACCTGCCAGACCACCCCCACAGCAGGGCTGGCTGGCAGGGGACATCCTTACATATGTTAGCCTTCAGGTAAGACAATATATGAATAACAGAACAACTAAATGCTGAAATTAAAAATATGTTAGTTATATATCAATACTAATGTATTCATATTAACTTTTTGTTCTCTTGCTGGTACCATCTGTGTGTACAGAGAAATCCTCTCATTCATTCACCCCTGCATCCCCCATGGTTATCAAGTGTAGGAACCTTTTGCTTGTTTTAGGAGCTTGAAAAATAAAACCCTTTGAAATATCACTTTGACTTCTTTGCTATTTGGCAAAACATTGATGTTTTTCTTTTCTGTCTCTTTTGGAGTACAGGCTGGAACCATTCTGGGTTGTTTACTCCTTGACAGTTTAATTGCTTCTTATCAAAAGTCTCATTGATGAACTCATCAGTGGTGGATTAAAGCAAAGAATCTCATCAAAGCTACTCAGAGCTTGTAGGTTTTTCTCTCCAGAAGAATGTGAAGTTCATGTAATGCTTCACTGCTGTTCAAGTCATGATCCAGCCTCCACTGGACAAGTCATCAAAGCATCACTTTGCCATCACAAAACATCACAAAGCCATCAAAGCTAACTTTGGGTTAGCAGAACCAACAAGCAAAGGCAGAATTGTCCCTAGAGACTCACTAATACTGTTTAAACCTGCAGATTAGGGATGCCTAAAGGGAATACATTTGCAGCAGGAGGCATTCCAGGCCAACATGAAAAATAAGTTAAATATGAGCAATACCCTGTGAACAGCTTATGGATCAGGAGTTACACGTTCACAGTGTCCTACAATATAAATCAGTAAAAGCTTGTAACTCAGCTGCTGGGGTGTGAGGCTGGAAGTGTGAGGTGAGATAAGAAAAACTGAAGGGACTATTCCTGGGAAGTTCTGGCTTTATTACTTTTCTCTAATGAAGAAATTCTTATTAATACAAATATGTCCATTTAAAAATTTTATTTTCTTTTTAATGGAGAGTTTTTCTGTTTGGCTTTAAACTTTCTCTGCATTTTGAAAATGCATGAGAACCAGAAGACAAACCTGGCCAACTTGCTGTGCAAAAGGAAAAAGAAATTGGCTGCCCTGATCTCATTGTTCAAAGGATGTAGCACATAAGAAAATGAGTAAACAGACTAATAGATTTTAGACCCAGAGAGGAACATTATGATTATTGAAAGACTGACCTCTTTCAAATATAAGTATGTGATTAAAATTGTCCTTGTGCCAGTAATCTATGGTGTTAATCAGGCAGGGACAGATACTGCTGTTGAAATACTCCACGTCATACAGAGACTTGCCTTATTCAATATACATCTAGAGAACAGCATTGGCTTTTTCATTTGCAGCACGTCATAAAACATGCAGATTGAACAAGGCAAGGATTTTCCTTGTTATTGCAAATAACACTTTAAATCACTTGAGCTTTATATCACCCCCCTTAAAATCTGACAACATAAATATATGCTCCAAGGCCACGAAAAAAAGGATGGAGGACTAATTTTGACTTATTTTTCTAGACTACAGTGGGGTTGGGGGGAGTGGTAGAGAGGGATGGATGAGCATTAGCACCCTCTCCTTTGATAGTGCTGCTCAATGCAACATTGCTGAGGAATTTATTGTGGAGGACTGATGGCTTCTCAGCCTTTCATCAGAGTTGTGATGGTGCCTGCACCAGAGGGCTGCCCCCAACCCTGAAGGCTTGTTCTGGAATGTTTGGGGAAAACAGTGTGGTCATGTCTCAGAACCAAACTAAGCAAACTAAACCAGGTTCTTCCTTGCATTAGAAGTTTTATATGACATTTGCTGAGCAGCTGTATTTGTGCTTTGAACATACTTGTTTCCACTGGGATAAGACTGCTAAGTCTCTGGAAAACTCAGCTCATGGATGTAATGTAGTTTGGCAGTTAAAATCTTTGGATAGAACATTTTCCTTTGGAGAATCCCTATTGTGGAGCTCGTTTGAAGTCTGTGATTTTTTGAAGCCAGTGCTGCCTTGTGTTATTCAAAATTTTACTCCATATTGAAATATTCATCATTGTTTTCAAAATTTTCTCTGGTTTCATCAGCTCTAGAAAGTGTGACAGCACTAATAGCAACCAAATGACAAAGGGACCTCAGGTTCTCAAGTCCCTTGTGACTAAACCTTACTGACTGACAGCTTATGATAGCCCGTCAAATGCCAGCAGCCCACTACCCTCCATCTATGCTTGTCCCCACAGAAAGCAGTGCATGGAGGAGACCAAGGACCTGCAAGCTACAGCAACATTTGTCCAGTGTTGCCATCACTATTTGTAAGGCATTTATCTGTAGTAAAGCAACCTGTGCTGGTAACTCCATCACACAGTCAAATCCTAAGGAAATATTGCAGCAAAATGTCACATCTCTAGTGCCCTGATGAGGTCTACAGATATAGTGAAAGGCAGAAGGTGGGCATACCTTGTTTTTCTGCTTTTCTGAACTCCATGGTTTAGTAGTCATGAGGTCTTGGGTGATACGTTGTACTTGATGATCCTTGAGGTCTTTTTCAACCTTATTGATTCTGTAATTCTGTGATTCTTACAGTTTTATTGGCACCCCCAGAAGAGCCAAGAAATCATCTAGTATTAGCAACTTGACCACACTCAAGTGTGCTTTTTTGTAATTTTAAAAATAACCTGTGGAGGGTGGTGAAACACTGGCACAGAGTGCCCAGAAAGGTGGTAGATGCCACACCACTGGAAGCATTCCAGGTCAGGTTGAATGGGGCTCTGAGCCACCTGATGTAGTTGAAGATCTCCCTGCTCACTGCAGGTAGGGTTGAACTAGTTGATCTCAAAGATCCCTTCCATCCCAAACTATTCTATGCTTCTGTGATATATGTTGACTATTCCCTAGTTTTCTTCATGGCTTTGCATTGAATTAAAAGGCAAAGCTGAGGCTCAGCAAGTGACTTTCACTGGTGCCCACCACATCAGTCAGCAGTTTGATGTCACCACACATGAATCCATATGTACAATGTTTCACCACAGGTGAACCACAAGTTTCACTATGAAAATAACTGGCATTTAAAAAAAAATCATTAAAGTATGTACAGGATACATCAAATAACTCGGATAGTTATTTTCAAATAAGCAATTACTCCATAATTTATTAATTTCCTTATGCGAGATGTCAGTAAACCAGTCAGCCCAATCACTCTTGTTCATTGTGCAAGATATATATGTGTGTGCGTGTGTGTGTGAGATTTTTTCTGCCTTAACCTTTTCCACTTTGCTTATAGAAAACAGAAAAGTAGAGCTCTGTAGACAAAACACCACACAAAATACTTTTTCCAATATCTGAGGGCTGGAACAATGTATTTCCTAACTGCTTTCCTATTCCTCCAGCTCTCCATAAAATAAGTGGATAGTTAAAATCTGGAGGAGATTCCTCACCTGACAGCAATTTAAAAGTAGGTCATGTTTCAGCACTAATAGATTTGGTTTGTTTTCCTTCCAGCTTGTTTTCCAATGGAAACCAACCTCAATGTCCTGCCAGTATTAACTAGGAAGAGCTGGACTAAAAATAATGAGAACCATTGTAACTGAAAATGGATACCATAAATTACACAATGTATATTAAACAATATGAAATAGAAGATGAATACAACACTAGAATTTATTCTAAATATAAAAAAAAGACCACAGAAAAAGTAAAGTTGCTCTCAGCTGGAGCTTAAATAGCCCAGCTTTTGTGTGAATAATGGAAACTTGCTTTTGTATGTATATTCCTTTTTCTGAGTCTGATTTCCACATGCTTCCTCACAAGCCAACTGGTCCAGATATGCTGTTTCACAAATCAACTTGCCAAGCAGTTAGTAGAAACAATACATAGGGAACTAAATATTAAACCCAAATAGACTAATGTAACTTTGAATGGTATAGATACATTGTTTTATCAAGCTGTTATAACAGCTACATATACATTTAAAGAATCATTAATGTGATCTTCAACTTAGGAGAAAGTGTGAAGAAACTTGCAGAGAACTGATGAAGAAAAACACTAAATCCTAGTTGATTGTAATGAAGAATTTCTTAAGAAGCAGCAAGTAATTGAAGCAAATACAAGGGGAAAACCCATTTTATGTTAATACACAGGTTTTAGTACATACAATATCTAAAAATATCTGGAAATAAATGTTGGAGTTATCAAGGACAGTTCCTTGAAATACTCTGTGGCCATGAAAAAAGCAAGCAGAAGGTCTGGGAGAAGGCCGAGTGAAATGAAGAAAATAATTTGCCCTCTAAACACCCATAGTGCACTCAACAATTCTGACGAAGTTCATCTCACTCCATCTTGCAAGCCTACAGAATAAGCACCCATATGAGTACTACCATCCTCATCTCCTTCAACCAACGCAAGGGAGGAGGCACTTCTAGGGTGTGATGCTGCTCTGGGTGTGAGAAACAGAAATACTCAGTTCTGTGTTCATTCAGTTGTATGCCACCTTGATGAGCTTTATGGAAAAGAGTCCTGAAGATGCTTTGGCATCGAACTTAGGAAAGTGAAGAGTAAGAAAAGCAAGCAGGACCAGAGAGCTTCTCCATTAAAAGAGATATCACATTTAGAAAGAAAAGAGATGACAAAGCAGATACAAGAGTGCTCTACTAAATCTTGAGAAGGATGGAGCATAGAAAAGGGAAATAGAAAGAATTATTCCACACCACAGATGACAAATGTAGGACCTAATGGAATCAGCAAGTGGCAGATTTAAGACAAAAGCATTTGTCGTCTGAGGGGCAAACCTAAAGCAGATGAATCTTCAGCATGACCCAATAAAATGGTGCTCATGTTCTTATGCTTGTGCTCACTGAATTAGTTATTGAATGATTGACTCAGCTTTGGTTTGGATGTGCATACTTACATTATGGGAGTCTTTTAACTCATTCACTTAAAATCAAATATGACAGATACATAGATTTTAAAGCCATTACGAAAATGACCCCAGACAAAACAAAGACTGTACAATTTTTACCTCAGATCCATAGCTCCCGGATGAACAAAACACTATTGTTTAGCAGCATAGCCAGGCTTGACATAGAAGATACCACTAATCCTTTGTCTGCTTTGTCCAGGGCTTGCTTACACACACTGACTAGCTACACTGAGGTTCTTTTCTGATGTCCTGTGACTGGATCCTTTTCAACACTGACTGCAGCGTCTTTGGCTATATTAAAGGCACCTTATTCTTTTTAGGTTTTGGTAACTTCATTTGTCCTGCTTCTATCTGATATTTCTCTAAAAAAAAAAAAATATATATTCATCAGCTACTTTTGCAGCCTCTGTGAAGAGCTAACTAGAAGCTGAGTGCATGTACAGTGGTGCTCATTTCCAGTTCTCCATTTGGACACTTAGATTATTAAGTAGCTTCTGACCTCCCCATCATAAGAAGGACACAGAGCTGTTGGAGCAAGTCTAGAGGAGGGCCACAAAGATGATCCAAGGGCTGGAACACCTCTGATATGAGGACAGGCTGAGCGAGATGGTTGTTGTTTAGTCTAGAGAAGACTCTGGGAAGTCATTAGAGCTGCCTTCCAATACACGAAGGGGTCCTACAGGAAGGCTGGAGAGGGACTTTCATAAGGGTGTCTAGTGATAGGACAAGGGGGAATGGTTTGAAGATGAGGGAGTTGGTTTAGACTGGATCTTAGGAAGAAGTTCTTCAGTATGAGGGTGGTGAGACTCTGGAATAGGCTGCCCAGGGAGGTTGTGGATGTCTCCTCCCTGGGGATCACAGAATCAACCAGGTTGGAAAAGACCTTCAAGATCATCTAGTCCAACCCATCACCCAACACCATCTAATCAACTAAACCATGGCACTAATGTTTAAGGTCAGGTTGGATGAGGCCTTGAGCAGCCAGGTCTAGTTGTGAGGTGTCCCTGCCCGTGACAGGGAGGTTGGAATAGATGATCTCTGAGGTCTCTTCCAACCCAAGCCGTTCTATGATTCACTTACATCTGCATCAATAATGATCTAGCCACTCCTGGACAGGATATGGAACAGTACTAAGTATCTCTATTTCAGTACTGAATCAAATATAATCTAAGTAGAATGTAGAGCTTCCCATCACCACTCTCTTCTGAACACCACCTGTTAACTAAGTTATCTCCATTCTCCACAGCAGAGAGGTGAATTTCTCCAATTTTGAGCAGTGGAGAAAAACATCAAACTGCATTCTTACAGTTTGGGTGCAGTCTCAGCTAAACAAAACTTATGTGACTGTTTAGTAGAATATTCTACCTTTAGTCAGTAAATTCAGTTCCAACTGGAGGTGCTATGCAATGTCACTGAAAGAACCAGGAGGAACAGGTATTGAATTTGGAAACCTCAGGATTGTATGCAAGTTGATTAATCTCTTTAGAGTCATCTCTAAAGAGGGACAGTGGACACTGGACATAGTGAGTGAGGATGAGCTGCATACACAACCAGATCGAAGCTATTAAAAGCAGTTTATGGCAAACGCACTGCCATAAATCCCCCTGCTTCAGCCCCAGTGCAATCTGTGATGCTGAGCACACCTTACAATGTCCCACCTGAGACTACCCTATTAGTTCCAACTTTTCTTACTACACATTCTTTTCCAGCTCCATGCATGAAGCCTGTGAGTGAATGTGATTCCTGATGCTGTGTGTGGATTGCTGAGAGACCAAGAGCAGCATTCACAACTAAAGGTTAATGTTTATTTGCAGATTGCCAGTTGCCTTCTCCCATTAGCAGTAGCTAATCTTCAAGGTGGACCCTTGGCTCAGATTAGGCACAGCAGAGACCAGGAGGACCCACTGATTTATTGTGGTTTGGCTGGTAGGTGTACAGCACAGATATTCCCTCATGGGAAACAAAACAAAACACAAACAACCCCCCCACACACACCAAGAAACCCCAAAACAAAACAAAACCCAACCCAAAAAACCCTCCCACTATTCCTGGAAGGAAAGTATTTGTTAAACAGTATAGTAGGAGCACAGTACACAAAAGAGAAAGTTTCCAGAATGTCTTACCTAAAACAAACGTGCCCCAGGGCTTATTTTAATAATTCTTCAATTATTGCCTTACTGATGGCTGATTTAGTCCAGGCCATTGAAATGTTTCTAATAGAACTCATCAATTCATCACAGAGATGACTTCTAAGAATGTAATCAGGCAGATAAAACCAGACACATATTCATGTTAATAATGAGGACTCCAGCAAAAAAGAGGAGATTTTAGGCGTCTGTTATTTTTAAAGGTATCTGTTTGTTCCTGCATCTTAACAAACCAGGCTGGCCAACTGCCAGCATTCTGAGCTTTACTGGTTCTGTCCCATGGCCTTGGGAGAGATTTTAACCATCCACATCTATCCCAACACTTTACATACTTGCTCGGACACAGAAAATGGAAGTCTCCAGCTAATTCTTCATTAATCAACACAAGGAGCTCCACAGTAATTTTATTTTCAAGACAGAAGAGTATATCAATGCCGACAAGCAGGGGCTGACAGCTCATACTCAGTATTTTAGGAGTGTGTCTATTTCCATAATATCTTTTCATAGGTGAGTTAGTGACATACTGTGAAAACCAAAGTTTCAAAAAAGCAAACCCATGGCTGATATAACAGATGATCAAAGGTAGCCAGAGGAACAGAGAAAAGCGAAACTGGATTGTCTCAGATGCAGTAATCTGTGGGAGCTACATCCAGCACCAAAAGCTCAATATAGCATAGTTCAAAGACTCTTCTCTCACTCACAGCAAATGCCTGAGTCATCTCAAAGTCAGATAGCAGCATGTAGCTAGTAGTGGGGCTGAGGCAGGGCACAGTGATACTCCTGCCCATCCCTATGATAGCACCATAAAAATCTCCCACCAATGTGTGGCACCCCAAAGGCAGCTCCTAGGAAGCACCACCCTAAAGCAGAGGAAAAAGAATGAGGACATGGCCCTGATTTCCCTCAAGCACCCTAGCCTCTGAAGCAGCCAACAGAATTATCCCAAAGGCCTAAAAAACTTGCTGCCTCCTACTATTTGCCTTGTACTAAATCCAGTTCTTCCTTGAGCTCTACCTCTTGGGGACTATAAAAGATATAAATCCTCCATGTTCCACATTTTATACTTAAACTGCCTTACAAAATCCCATTCATGAGCAAGCCCCCAGCAACAGAAAAAAACCACCAGCTTCAGATTACAGCCATCAAACTGCTCCTTCCAGCCCAACCTTGCTGCTCTTGAGGGGGCCCATGAGAGATGATGACTCCAAAAGCATGCTTTCTGCCAGGCATTCTGGTCATGGATGAGGTGTAAGCCAACACATGTGGTTTGGGACCTTATTCCACCAGCAGATGCAAAGGGCATGATGCTGAACTGGCACCATAACAGCCCAGTAAATCCCATAAGGAATCCTTGACATTACCACCATTAATTGCTCTCTACTTAACTTGGCCAGCATAGGATCTGAGGAGATCCTGGGCATTCCAGCTGACAAAACAGCATGACCTCATAATTTCATGGATTCAGCTGTGACTTAAAAAACTAACTTTCTAATCTTCCCTTTACATTTTATAGAGATACTCTTAAGTGCTAATCATCACTTCTTAGCATCTGTTGCATATGTTATAAACATAGTTATGTCAAAAATGAAAATCAAAAGCTCTCCCCCCATCTCAAGCCAAAACTAACGATTAGATCAAACTAAATAATCTAGCAAATGTTACCCCCCACTGTGCTCCTGGGCTATGTCATTTACACACTGAAAACACCCAGGAGTTTAGAAAATTCCTGGGTTGTCAGGCATTGGAACAGGCTGCCCAGGGAGGCAGTTGAGTCACCATCCCTGGATGTCTTTAAACGCCATGCAGATGGGGATATAGCTTAGCGGTGGACTTGGTAGAGTAGGGTTGGTGGTTGGACTGGATGATCTTGAAGGTCTTTGGCAACCTAAATGATTCTATGATTCTGGTACTGTATGAAAACAGACAGATACTTAGATGGTAGTCAAAGCACACTGCAAAAACTCATGGACAAAACGGAATACAAACTTTGGCTGCAGGGCTCACAGGCCCTTCACAGTGATCCTGAGTGTCCTGCATGGGCACAGTGGGACCAAGTGGGACAGACCCAGACATGCCAGTGGTGTTGCACTGATTACAGCAGTGCAGGATTTCACCCAAACAGTTGAAAAGGAAGAAATCCCACAGCCAGTGCAACCAGTGATCACCCTAAAATTATGAAGAAGGACACAGCAATTGCACCGTGGAGGTGCAATTTTTATAGCAGAGTAAGTAGTTCAAAGTGATGTTTATTCTGGCACAGACCATATCTATAGTAGCTGCTCCATTCACTGACCAGTAGAGTGATGTGAGCATCACAGACTCTACCCAACACACTTAGATGAAGAATGCTACTGGTTTAGCTTTTAAAGAGTCTGTGCCTTGACTGTGCATTAACACAAGACAGCTTTAGTAGGATTCCTGCTTTTATCAAGCAGTTGTCTCCCAGCACCTTGGAGCCTGCACACTGATGCCTAAGTATTAGGGCAAAATTATCTGCAACTGGCTATCTGCATTAGAGTGATTCTGAGACTGAAAATAGAGAAAACAGTATTAAAACTTGGCACCCTCAGGGAAGCACTGAGTCTCCCTAAGCCAATGCATTCAAGTCAGTAAACTGCTATTATTCTGGTCCAAAGGAAGAGACCAAAGAAAAGTGCAAAGAGGGTAAATATCCACAGCTAGATGGCCTGACATCTCTAATGATTAGGCAGTCTTTGGCTGCCTGCCTACCATGCAAGGTTTCACTAGCATCAGACATGGCAAAGAATTAAATTAATTTTACTGCAGTAATTACATCTGATATTGAACATGAGTACTACCACGTAACCCTACCATTCTCTCCAAGACCCTGTCAGTGGGCAAGGGGGTGTAAGGTGTGCAGGATAATCACACTCTCCTGCAAACTCCAAAGCATGGCCACAGTAAGAGCTTCAAGTCAGGGAGGTGTCAGTTTTTCCCTTAACGTTTGTAGGGAGCTAGATTAAGCCCTTTAAGAAATATGTTCATCCTGTCATGCTTTTGGGAGATGGTAATACTAGCCCATGTCTTCCATAACTAACTGAAAAATCACCAAGCCAAGTTTGGTCTTGCAGAGGAAAGCATTCCCACCACTCCAGCAGGCAAACCAGGTGCATTTGTGTAGTGGAAGCAGCCATTCACTTTAGCCATTTGTTACAGACCAGTATGGAAAATAGATTTCATGCTGATGATTTATGAAGTGCTTGTAGACAGCCCTTAAATAATGAGTTATATCCAGGTATGAACTTCCAAAGCCACTGTTGAAAATGCTCTCCTGCTCTTGCTGTGTTATTTATGTTGCTCCAGTGACAAGAATTCAGCTCCCTGGTCTGGCTCCTCAGTCCAGATCCAGGATTGATCTACCTCATCACCACAGATGTCTGTCTTCTATTTGGCTGCAATATTCCCTGTGCAATATTAAAATGACATCAATTTGCTTTAACAGGCCAAATAAAGGCTTTAGTCAACCATTTAACAGCTAAGTAAAACATATGGCAAATGCATATCAGTCCAGGGACTGCATTAAAAGTTTAAGGGCTCAATTAAGAGGAATCTTACTGGTGTGTTCTCAAGAGATTAGGAAAACAGAAATGCCAAATGTTTCCCCTCCTTGTAGCTCTTATGTAGCAGGCTGAAACCCCTTTGTTAAAGTGCTATTCCAGGATGTTAAAACCCCTTGGTATAATACCCAGTAAAAATAAACTATTTATTGGGAAAATAGAACAAATATTTTTATGATTTTTTTTTTTTAATAATTGTTGCTGTCTTACCTAAAGGGCCCATGGAAATGCCTAACCTTTCTACAAGGCAATGCCTGATATCCCATCACTCCTGAGGCTGAAAGCTTAGACACAAACCCAGCTGAACTTAACTTTCAGAGCTGACTGGAGCTCTATTTGAAGATGCAAACCCAAGCTGCATTACTACAATTTTTTTCCATGGTTCAGCTTCCTTAAGGACATAGTGACCCAGCAGAAAGACCATGTTAATCAGGTAACACATCCTGCACACAGCAGTGTCTCTGAATTCAAGTAGGTATTAATAGTATCATGGACTGATAATATCACTGTGTAACAATAAACACATCCCCAAACACCAGCTAGCAGGAACAGACTTCCCAGCCTCCTAGGGCCTACCACAAGAGACTCCAACAGTTGGGTTTCTGATAGTCTAATGTGTCATTCATGTGACCATGGTGTGCATGTCCCACACAGATAATACAGGCACCACCACAAACCTAACCCAGCAATGTGGAAGAGGCAATGAATATATGTATCAGCTGCAATCAGGTTGCCTCTGCGGTGTTGGACCCTTCTGAGACCCACAGCTTTGTGCAGTGTCCCTCTTGGATACCCTGACACCAGGACACCCTAGCACCACAGGCAGGAGATCAGGTTGAAACACAACATATAGAGAGTATGCAAAAAAGGAGCAGCTCTGTGGTGGAGCAGTTATATCACAAGACTGGGATTGCTCCAGAGACAGACAGCACAACAGTAGTCACGATTTCTTCTGCTGTTGTTATTTATAGGCACAAAAATGTAGATAATTTAGAAAGTCAGAGTGAGCTGCCAAACTAGATATGGTAGCTGAACCTGCTGCCTAGCAGTCAGATGTGTTTTAGGATCTTTCCTCCTGCAGCAGCAGATGCAAACACTGCAGGGCAGCAGCTTTGGGACAGGAGGACACAGTTTGGCTGGCACCTGTTTCACACCGGTATACAAACCACCAACCAAGGCAAGATGGCAAATCTCAATATTCATACTGAAAAGAGTAGTGAGATGCTGAGGTCTGAATCACTGCAGCCAAGACATTTTTTCCCCTGACTACAAATGGGGTTTAAATTTGGCCCTAAGGTCATCAAGCAACACATGGAACATGGGATAAAGATATGATCACACAGAAACAATCATTGAATCATTTCACTTGGAACAGACCTTTAAGATAGTCTGTGAAGGACCCCAGCTGCAGGGAAGGATGACTGCAAGCCCCTAGAAAACATACACACAAATGATTTCAGCAGATCCCAATACAGTGAGTCAGGCATTACAGAATTCCCAGGTTTCCTCTCTGCCATGCTGCTCTCCTCTTTGATGAAGGTTTCCTCCTTCTGGCCTTCCCTACTTTAGGGTGCTAGTGATGCTCAGAGTTTATCTGACAACTCTGCGTCTGTACAGTGCTCCATCTCTGCTCATAGCTCACTGATCTGGGTAGGTCACCTTGTCCCCCTGCCCTCATCACTCAGAAAATAACCATCTCACCTCCAGCAGCACTGGAAGAGTTCAGACCACAAGCTGCCACTGTTCTCGTAAGGGATACAACACTAAAGCTGAGAACTGGGAAGAACGAATTTACTTTTTGTTTATTTTTTGTATGATGCTGCAACAAAACCCAAACATTAAAAATATTTTTAAACAAAAGCCATACTGAGAACAGATCAGGGGGCACAGTGCAAAAGCAACCAGTGATCCAGACATTAGTGCTTTCTATCAAACAAATAAAACACTCCAATGAATGCCTCAGAGCCTACAAATTGTTCTCACAACTATGCAAAACTACATTCCGTTTCAGCTTTGGGGCATTGTTTAAAATTTACTCTAGCACTGTTTTCAAGGAAAGTAAATTTATTTCACCCAAGTGGAGATTTAAAACATCAGAGAGCCATCTGGTGGCTTGATTGCCTTCTAATTACAATTTGCCTGTTAGGCTCTTAACTTCCTCTGATTCTGAGCTAAATTAGCTGGGCAGAGAAAATAAGCATTGTAAGATGTATGAAAGTACAATAATCCTACAGAATTGCAGACAAGATTTTCCCACCGTTTTGTAGATATGAACTGTAATGCATGAATGATGCATTTACTGTCTGGTTTATTTTATCTTTTTTTTAAAGTTTAGAAGTGCAATACAATTTCACAAAAATCCCCACTGTGATTAAAAAAAAAAAAGTGTTAAGTAAACTTTTGTTACATTTCTATGGAATTGACATTTTGTTTCTTAGAAAGCTTCCCCATATTCTTCCATGACTTCAATCATTTTGAAAGACAAATATATCTGTGGCTTTGGAAATACAGAAAACAGGAAAAAGACAGAAAGAGAGAAAAAAATAGAGAGAGAGGAAGAAAGAGATAAAGAAAGCAAGAAAGAGAAAGAGAGAAAGAGAAAGAAAGAGAGAAAGAAAAGGAAAAGGGGAGGGAAGGGGAAGGGGAAGGGGAACGGAAGAAAACACAAAAATGCAGATACTGAAACTAAGCACTACTGCTGGTTCAGGCATTCTTCTGGCATTTTTTTCTAAGAGGAAATCAAAGCCCAATCACCAATTTCTGGAAAGTTGCCCACCCTCAAAGGTGCTGTGGAAAGGGCAGAGGTCACAGTCCATCACCATCTTCTGGGGCACAGGCCTGAAACCAGCAGAATCTGCAGCTCCATTTATTGTTGGACCTAACTGTGATGGTGCACATTAAATGTACTGAGTCTGTCTGCCAACCCAAGCTCCTCCAGGGCTCAGCACAGGAAGGTCTCTATAATTTGGCTAATTAAGTTAGTGTTTGGTTGCTCATTACTGTTCAGAGACTGGAGCAAATAACAACAGGCAACTTAGGAAGCTCTTCCCACCCTCAGGGATGACAGCAGATGAGTGGAAGTCTCTGTTAGGACAACTTTGGATGTTGACATTTATATTCCAGCTAAGTGTAATTTTGGATGCCCAAGTCCCTCTTGGCATTTGGCCTTTATCTCTCTACTCCTGCACAGACATGCCCATGATCTCTCCATCCCTGCATGGGCACATTTCTACAAGCTTTATTCTCAGGTCTGAACCTCCTAAACAGAAGTTCAGGCAGGGCCAGATTGGATGTGTAATTCCACTCCCATGATAAATATACTCACAATAAATCCCAATCTGTAACAGGGTCACCACTGTTGTTACTGAGTTTATCTGACAAACAAATCCACATACTTGGGTTTTTCTACTGTACAAGAAAAGCCAGTTTCACAGAGCTTCATTGCAAAGGTCTTGTTGGTAACTGTGCAAACCTTCCCTTGGGCTTTGGAGAAGCATTAACTAAGAGCAGGGAAAGATGGTGACAAGGCAATGTATCCTCTCTGGGAGGACAGAGTAGATGTCACTCCTGGAAAAGGTAACAGGAGTTACACCTGAGCCTCAGCAAAGCAATGCTGTGCTGCTCTCTGGAAGGCAGCAAAGCCTGAACCTTGGGATATCAGGACATTCCTAGAGCTCAAACGCCATCAGTAACCTGCCCAGGCTTCCCTGAAAAACCCCAGACCCAGAAGACCCTCACTTCAGCCTGAATCAGTGTTACTGCTTCCAACAAAAAAATGCCAAGAAGTTACTCAGAAACAAAGCAGCATTTTATGCAGCTTTGTAGCAAGGGGAGCACAGATGCTGGCTTTGTTTTATACTCTTGGCAGGGACATCATTTGAGTTAATTGCTAAGACTTTCATCCTTCACCAGTCAGTTGGTGTTCCTCCTTCTACTCCTAAGCCACTTTTTCTACTTGCTTCCAGTATTTTCATCATTTGTATTTCTCTGTGATCCCCACAGGAGGAGCCTCAGTACCACTCTAGCAGGCAGAATTCTAGATTGCTGAAAAACTTCTGCAGTTTCACCGTATATACACAGCTCTCCTCTCACTTATTTAGCCAGGAAATACTTTTTTAATATATATATCCATATAAATTTTTCTGAAAGAGCATATTGATCAATCTGGGTCAGATTTCTAGGGTCATTTTCCATGGACTGAGATTTCTTTAGTCAGAGGCACTTGGTGCATTGGGAGCTATAGTTTGAGAACACGATTCTCAGTTCCTTGTGTAGGGGATTATTTATGGGGGCAAAGTTATATCAGAAAGCATCTGAAGGATCACAAGATTAAATACACCTGTAACAACATCTCTGACAGCAGATTACAGATTTCTGAAGTGTTGGAGAGTAGCTGTTAAGACAGCTTCCCCCTGGAAACAGGCAAAACTGGGTTTTGAAAATGGTGTGTTTGTTTTTGAATACCACCACTGGCTCCTGCTGTGTTCTAAAGCACATTGTCCCCCTCCAAATGCTTCATTTCACCTTTTGCTGTTTGTCTTATCTATGAGCTCTAGAGCTTGTGAGATCTTCAAGGCTAAAGCAGTGTAACTGTGCCATTGCTAACATCTCAGCACAGAGCATCAGAGCATCCTTCATAACCAGGTTGGGAGCACAAATGGATCCTTCCCTGTCTGTGCTCTCAGGTTTGAGGGAACTGGGATTCTTTAGTCTGGAGAAGAGCCTGAGGGGAGACCTCATTGCTCTCTACAGCTACCTGAAAGGAGGTTGCAGTGAGGTGGGGCTCAGCTTCTTCTCCCTAGTATCAAGTGGAAATAGATACAAGTGAATAGAAGAAGAGGAAATGGCCTGAAGTTGTGCCAGGGGAGGGTTACATTGGATATCAGGAAAACTTTCTCTACAGAAAGAGTGGTCAGGCATTGAAATAGGTTGCCCAAGGAGGTGGTGGAGTCTCTGTCCCTGGTGATGTTCAAGAAACATGTAGACATGGCACTTTGGGACATGGTTTATGGACATGGTGGTCTTAGGTTGACAGTTGATCTCCATGATCTTAGAAGGCTTTTCCAACTGAAGCAGTTCTATGATTCTATATTTTCTAACCAGCAGAGGATGTAATGCATCACTCAGAAAAACAGAATCCACCTAGCGTGCTGGGAGATGCTCCATGGTTCCCACCTTAGATGTGGCCTTTGTGCTGAGAAAAAATCTCAGTTGGCCTGTGGTCTCCATTGTGGCACGGAACACCAGTTAAGCTCTATTTAAAGAGTTAAACTTTATTTAAAAATATATTAAGCTCTGCCACTAACATTTTCTAGTAGAAACAGTCTCTGGAGGAAACTGCTTCTGCTTCTTGCTGCTCTAAACTGGTTAATTAGAAATCTATAGATTGACGTTACGTCAAAAATAACAAGATCTTATTTTTCAGGTGTTTAATTATTAATAAATTAATGAGATGGAAACTGAAGTGCAGGGGAAAATGGTTCTCCATCTGAAAGAAGTTAATATAAAATCTAAAATGTATTCTCTTCCAGCTTATTAACTTTGAGATTGATGTAATAACCTGAAGAGCTTTTTTTTTCCAGCTTGTCTCTTCTCTTAAATTTATATCAGATTTGCTCAAAAGTAGTTTGTATATTCAGACTAGATCTTGAAAGAATTTTTCTTTTACAGAGCAAATTTTCCCATTTGGGAAAAGAAAACAGAACAAAGCCCTTTATAAAATGTGGTAAAACCTGAAGATAAATGTTACTCAGAAAATTCTTACTCTTCAGTGAAGAAATCAAGCTGAGCTCAGTTTTTCCATCACTGAAGTACAAAATGTACTCTGCAAAATTTCAGGAGAAAATTCATTATATGGCCTGTTACTGATCACGCACAACTATAATCAATGCATCTGCAATAGTGGCCAGTTTTCTGTTCCAATTTTCTTGTTATTAGAGGCAATTTCAAATTACAGAAGCCAGAATTGGGGAGAAAAACTCTTCATCACCCTTTTGACCGTTTCCTTTGAGGTTGCAGATTGTTCCCTACTTCTCTGTCCTGTTCAGCTTTGAGTGACAGATCTGTTCACACTTCATTCAGAGGATAACTTAATAGAATCACAGAATTACAGAATCACAGGATGGTAGGGGTTTCAAGGGAGCTCTGGAGATCAACAAATCCAAACTCTCTGCCAAAGCAAGATCACCTAGGGTGGCTCAAACAGCAACACATCCAGGTGGGTTTTGAAAGTCTGCAGAGAAGGAGATGCTACAACCTCTCTGAGTAGCCTGTTGAGTGCTCCATTACCCTCACAGTGAAGATGTTTTTCCTCATGTTGAGGTGGAACTTCCTGTGTTCCTGTTTATGTCTGCTGCTCCTTATCCTGTCACAGAGCACCACTGAAAAGTGACTGGTCCCTTCTTCTTGACACCCACACTTCAGGTATTTCCAGACATCGATAAGGTCTCCTTTCAGTCTACTCTTCTCCAGGCCAAACAGCCCCAATGTCCCTCAGCCTTTCCTCATAAGACAGATGTTTCTGCCCCTTAATCATCCTTGTAAGCCCTCCATTGGACTCTCTCTAAGTATTTCTCTGTCCCTCTTGAACTGAGGAACCCGAAACTGGACACAATACTCCGGATGTGGTCTCATCAGGGCAAAGTAGAGAGGGAGAAGGTCCCTTGACCTGCTGGCCACACTAGTTAATGAATCCTGGGATACCATTGGCCCTCTTGGCCATAAGGGCACATTGCAATCTCATTGTCAACTTATTGTCTACCAGGACTTTAACATCCATCTAGATGGAGCTGCTTTCTAGCTAATCTTTACTGGTGCATGGGGTTACTCCTCCCCAGGTGAAGGACTCTACACTTGCCCTTGTTGAAGTTCATGATGTTCACCTGCCCAACTCTCCAGCCTGTCCAGGTCTCATCGAATGGCAGCACAGCCTTCTGGTGTGTTAGCTACCCCTCCCAGTTTTGTATTATCAGCAAATTTGCTGTGGGTACACCCTATCCCTTCATCCAGGTCACTGATGAATATGTTGACCAAGACTGGACCCAGTACTGACCCTCTGGGGAACACCACTAGCTACGGATCTCCAAGTAGACTCTGAACCATTGGTCATGACCCTCTGGACTCTGTTGTTTAGCCAGTGCCCAGTCCATCTCACTCTCCACTCTTCTAACCCACACTTCCTGAGCTTGCCTACAAGGATGTTAAAGGAGGCAGTGTCAAAAGCCCTGCTAAAGTCATGGTACACAACATTGACTGCTCTCCCTGCATCTACCCATTCAGTCACACCATCGTCAAATATGACTTCCTCTTGATAAATCCATGGTGGCTACATCTGATAACCTTCTTTTCTTCAACTATTAGGGAAGTGTATCCCCATACTCCTCCTAGACATTTCCTTTTCTTTAATTCCTTTCTTACTTTCAGATCATTGCTACCCTCTCTGAGGCAGATGTCTCAAAGCCAGTACCATCAAGGAAACTTCAGTTTCGATGTCCTTTGGGCATGTGGCCATTTTCTAACATCTTGCACACAGCAGGACCCTTCCCAAATTCTGCTCTTCCTCTGTTGAGCTACTGCTGGGATCCCCATTGCTGCTGTAACATAAACTCTATTAGAATCTCCTTGTGAGTCTATATGGAAATCCCATCACCAGTACCAAAATCACAAACACCTCTCTTCTCTGGCACTGGGAAATGCTGAGCTGTTTACAGAACACATATTACTCTCTTTTAAAATTCAAATGAATACGTTAAAATTACCATAACTTAGTGTTACGGTAACACAAGCTCCTCTCTCACAGGAGAGAGGAGCTCCAAAGTTTTCTTTGAAATTTCTTGCTGAACAGAAGCTTCTGCAGATAGTATTTTTTTTCCCTGAAAAAAAAAATGGATACAACCTTCTCCCTGCTTCAGCAAGAGCCTGAATCACGTCTCACTGAGCATATGGAAAAACTCACAGTGACTTCAGTGGTTTTGAGCAACATCCCACATGCACACGTAAGCTATTAACCTGAAAGTCCTTCCAGAGCACAGTTTATCCTAGACTGGGTGCTTGCTGGTGTTTCTTCTCCAGAAAGAAAGAGGTTTACAGAGCTGTACTTGCTGTTGCATGTTAGCAGAGCTGCAGAAACTCATCTCTGGCTTTTGGAACACCTTCAGTTGGAGTGAGTAATCAGAAAAGTTCTGCCATAGTTTTCCAAGCAGCAGCCAATTTCTTTCTCCTAGCAGTCTGCACCCATCAGATACTGTGCCTAAAGTATCCAGTATTAATCATCACTTGGTCAAATAACCTCTTGAGTTCTTTCAAACTCTTCCCCAGTGTTTATGCCAGCCTCTTAAATAATTTCTCTACCTCTTGTCATAGATAGTCTCAATATCCTAATGAGTTTTCAAACATTGTGGTGATGCCTGAAATTCTATGTTCCCCTGTCAAGCTCTCAAAATAACCACTCTACACTTAGAAAAGGAAACACCTCTCTGTTTGAGCCACTGGGAAATGCTGAGCTGGTTGTGGGGCACATGCTACCACTTCCAAAACTTACAAGAATATGTATCCCCTGCTGTTGAAAGCACTTGTAGGCTCTCTCTTTATCAGGGAGCTATCATCACAAAACATACAGGGATCCACTTACATCTAAGAACTCTACTCCTCCATCAAGCACATCTCAAATTAGCCAATGTTTCAAAAATTGCTATGAAAAATGTGGGGAAGGAACAGAAAACCCCATGCTTCTCTGGAAAATCAACTTGAAATGGATGCTATAAGCAACAAATGCAAACATTCTTTGTGTGTGACAATTTAGTTTAGATCTTAACTGCTTAACTGAATCACTTTCAAACTGCATAGTAAAATAAATGACTGCAGAAACCTAAATGTACAAGTATAAATACCCTTTTTTAACATCTTGAATTTTGAGAGAGTGAATCAAAGAGAAAGATGAAGTCTTAGTTTTAATCACTTTCTACTCTTGAATTATAAGAAACAAGGAAATGCATCACAAGAGACATCTTGAGATATTTTGGCATGGTTCTAAACTGAAATTCAGTGGCTTGACATGCTGTCTCAAATAATTTGACATTGAAGTCTTGGCTAATTCTTCTCTGGATTATTGCTGAACATAAGCTTGATTTCAAAACTCACTCTGGTTTTGCACGTCTGAACCAAGAAAGACATCAAACATTTTAAGTAGCTCCCAGAGAATTTTTTGCAAACTGTCATTGATGAGAACAGTGTTCGTGTGGGCTGAGATGGCCATGTGAGTGCTGGTGAGCCCATGATGTGAGCGCTGCAGGGCAACAAAGAGGGAAACTCAATGGATGTTTTGGTGCAGATTACATCTCCTCACTCATTTGCTCTTAGCAGCTTGAATGCAGTGGCTTGGTCCAAGCTAAAGGCTGAGCCTCCCAACAGACAACCATGCTGACAAATTCACAGTTCCCAGGGATGTGAGACAGAACACCAACACTGCCCACCACAGCCTTTCAGCACTGTCTTCCTCACCCTCATCTTCTCTTAACACCAGTCACAGCCCTTTGCAGTCCTTAGACTGAGGGTCCTGTTGGCTCTTCCTCATAAATCTGGTTTTGAGTGTGGACTTTTCCCAGAGACCACTCGCGTGTCTCGCCTTTCCCGCCAGCTCTGACTCAGCCAGCGTAGGACTGAGAGCAGAAATGAGAGGTGGATCCGTGACAGCTTCCTCCCAACATACTCCCTCCTCCCCTCCCTCACTGCTGAGCAGCTCTTCACACCGCCAGGGAAGCACAGGATGCTGCCTTAGCACTGACTCCTACCCACCAGCTGCTATGCTTAACTTGAGATCAGCAATGGCCTCTCTGCCCTGGTCGAGTAGCAACAAGCCTCCAGGACCAAAGACACCAAGACCAGCCCTAAGACCTCTCTGCCTGATCATGAAATTCACTGGGATGGGAAACATGCTGGCCATCTCAAGGAGGTTGTGGATTTGCTTGAGGATTTGACTATGCAGATCCAATTTCAGTATTTGGGGGTCTCCTGCTGGTGGATGTAGGGCATCCTACAAATGCCAGCTAAATGAAGGTGAGGAAATGAGCATAAGCACTCACTTAAGCACCGAATGCCTGAGATTCATGGATCCCCTCCTAGCTCTGTTCTGGATCACTACAATGAGACCTCTCTCCAACACCTCTCAGCTTCCCACACTGGTGACCACAGATTCAAAGAATGTTCACACCCTCAGGGTCACACTATAAAAGTGCTGTTTTGGTGGACTGCAATGTGGTCCTCAGACACTCTGATCCAAGAAAAGCCAAGTAGCATTACTGATCATGTGCCAAGTCCATCACGGCACCATCTTGGGCCTCGAGGAGAGCAAAGGTAAATGCTCTGTGGTGTGGGTGTACTTGAGATGAAGAGCAGACTGGTCATAAACAGGATACATGCAGTGCTGTCCTAGACATTGATCCAGGGGTCATGAATGCTCCTCTTATCTTCTTTATTTAGCAAACCCAATCCAATCAGGAGTGGGAAGAATTCTTCGCTGTGAATATCAAGTTT
This sequence comes from Indicator indicator, assembly GCF_027791375.1. Taxonomy (NCBI): domain Eukaryota; kingdom Metazoa; phylum Chordata; class Aves; order Piciformes; family Indicatoridae; genus Indicator; species Indicator indicator. The sequence goes on along the minus strand of NC_072012.1, from coordinate 17,052,515 downwards.
GGTCTATTCTCACAATTTCTCCAAACACTTTGTTTGCCAAAGTATTTTTTACTTCCCTAGCTTATCACAAGCACTCTACCACCCCATGAATGTTGAAATTCCTTCAATTATTACAGATCTGTCCAGAGGCAAAACCTAATCTTTCGCCAATGTGACTGATCCTATCAAAGTTAGCAGGAAAATTCTAAATTCCCTCAGCAACAGCGTGTTATGGCCCAAGACATGGGCACAGACACATGGTCTCTGCACTCCACGGGATGAAAAGTGTCAGAACTGATACCTATTCCTCAGATGAGCACAGAAAGCAGATCAGTGCTGCTCGCCCCCATCCTCATCCCACTAGTCTTGTTTGTTCTCTGACTGGCTCCAAGTCCTTCCACACAGTCCTGGAAGATCCCTTTGAGGCATTTGATTTGCACAGTAAAGGAAGGAGAGTATTGCTCAATGAATGTGGATTGACATTATCTAACAGTCCTCAGATGGTCTGATGGTTGTTAATTTCCATCAGTCCATTACCTAATGCCATTTTGATGGGAGAGGCAAGCCTTTGCTCAGTGCAGATATGCCTAGGAACCAGACCAGGGCAGAAGTCACTGGGTTGATAGGGTTTCAAGATACAACTGCAACTGTTCCTGAAACTGATGGTAAGCACTGGATTGTCATAGTCACAGAATAGTCATGCAGAGCTATCATTCCCTAGTTTTTGAGGGCAAACTCTGCAACTATGCAGACACATGCATGGTACTTCCTCTGCATCACACAGTATCTGTGGTCACTTGTGCTGGTCATTCAAGAGATGACCTTCCCAGCTGTACTACAGCCTTTAAACCTCTAACTGATTAGTATCAGACTGTAGTTACAAAGTCATTCACCAAAATGCTTGTAACCCAACAGAGAAGGAGCAGATTTCAGGAGAAATAAAGCAAGTGCAACTCAAAATAACCAAAGGTGGAATTCTCAGTCCTCCAGATCATTTTTGTGCACAATTGTGAGGTCTGGTGGGTCTGTGGTATCTGTCCCATATGCACCCTACAACTCCACCAATGCGTAGTATAGCAAATGTGCAATATCATCAAAAGGCAATACCACTTCTCAACAGCACCTCGATTCATTTTTGTTCTATGACATGACTATAAAAAACATATCCAGGGTATTATGAATCTTGATAGGCTATGATTAGTGAAATTCTGTGATTAATGAGATGGTGGGAGTGGGTCTTTTCTTCCTGAACAGTTAATTTTTCACATGTAGCTTTGACTTAATAATGCAGCAAGTAGAAACAAGCTTATTCACTATACTTCATATTTGTAAAGATCTCATTGAAATGCTAAGTGAAATGTTTAGAAAACTGCTGAAATAAACAAAGCCATCAAAAATCTCAGTTAATTAGCATTGGCTAAGTAAGTACAGGAACAACTGAATTAGTCTATTTTCCAGCTGTAGGTAAAGATTAAGAAGTATTCGATTTATGGTAGTCTTCAAGTTGCTAAGGATTATGAGAACAATGCACACTATTTTCAGCTCTCCAAGTAGAGTGAATCAAATGCAAGAGCCCAATCTTTCAAAAACAGTCCTTCAGATGATTCATCTGCAGAAGCCTGGCTGGAACATCCTGCATGGCCACACCATCACATTGCGTCTCTGTGGGACCCAAGGAAAAGTCCCCACCACACACACACAGACAGGTAAGTAAGAGACTGGGCTTGAAAGGGAAATATTGTATGTGTCATGCATATCAGATGAACTCCAGGAACACACAGATCCTATGGCCCAGCTGCATGCAAAAGCTTCCCTCCAATAAAGGAAATAACCAGTAAAGGAACTTTGGACAAGTCTCATTATGTCAATTTTAGCTGCTGGTGCTGGTTAAACTTTGTTTCTTTTTGTCTAGAGTAGAATATTTATATCACAAATTTCATTACCTATTATTTGTAGGAAAGGAAGGAGAAGTAATGGGGTTGGTCTCTGTGTGAAAAAAAAATGTGAGTGATTGCACAGAGTTGCCTTTGAAAACCAGTGATGCATAAGCCAATCCAAAAAAGGAATTGTTGTGGTTGGTGTTCACAACAGACCATCCAACCAAGAGAAGGATGTTGCTGAAGCACCATTACTTCAGCTACACTATGTACCATGGTCACAGGATTTGATCCTGCTGGGGGACTTCAACCACCCTGACATCTTCTGTAAAAACAGCCAGAAGACTGTAACTGGTCAAGGACACTCTTAGAATGAGTTGAGGGTACAAGACAGCCATGGACCTCATGGAGTGAGTCCAGAGGAAGGCCACAAAAATGATCAGAGGGCTGGAACACCTCTGCTATGAAGAGAGTTTGGGTTGTTTATCCTAGAGAACAGAAAGCTACAGGGGCAACTTATTGAGGCCTTTCAATATATAAAGAGGATGTGTAAGAAAGGTGGAGAGAGAGACTTTGATTGGAGCATGTATTGATAGGACAACAGCAACAGTTTGAAACCAAAAGAAGGCAGGTTTAGAGTGCACATAAGAAGGAATTTCTTTACAGAAAGGGTGCTGAGGCACTAAAACAGGTTGCCCAGAAAAATTGTGGCTGCCTCTGACTGGAAGCATCCAAGGCCAGATTGGACAGGGCAGCCTGTTCTAGTGGAAGGTGTCCCTGCCCTGGCAGAGGGGTTGGACTAGATGATCTTTAAAAGGTCCCTTCTGACCCAAACCCTTCTGTGATCCTAGGACTCATCAGAAAAGAGATTTTTCTGAACATGTTGGCAGAAGTAAAACCTTAGAGGGAACTGAGTAGCCTTCCCTCTCTCTGTACCAAGGAGCTTTACAAGGCAAAAGTTTCATGGGTTAATTGTGCAAGACAGAGCTGCACTGACATCTGATGCTGTCTACTGGGGCAGAACTCAATACGAAGGAAAGTAGGATTTCTCTGCAAAACACAAACAATGCTGAATTCTCTAAAATGGGTCATTACATGAGGAGTTTTGCATTGGAAAGGAAATTCATTTTCTGAAAGCAATATTAATATTCACATTCTAAAGGGCACTTGCATGTTCAGAGTGAAAGAAGACTCTTTTATGCATTCAAAACCCAAACAGAACAAAACCAGTATGTATTCCCTTTGCCTTGCAAATAACTATTCAACAGGACCAGAGCCCAGAAGCCATGAATATAATTTACTACCAAAAGGCTATAGATTAAGTAAACAGCAAGGAAGTAATTTTTGTATGAACAGCCATGTGATGTGGTGTAGACATGACTCTTTTTGTGTACAAAAAAGAGTGTCTTGAAGACAAGAGTCAATTCTCCTGCCTCCTGTTTCTTCTTCTCCTTGTCCTGCATTTGGGATAGACCTAATCACCACGCAGAGGTACTTGTGGCTAAATATAAAGGCTAAAATAAGGGCTGACATCCCCAGGTGGGAATTAAGTCACAGAATACAACCCTGCCAACTACTTCTGTAACCCTTGTGTTCATGCCACTGCTGAAGCTGCAGACAGATCGAAGTTAGAATTGTATCAGAAAGCTCTGGAAAAGTGAAGGAAGAAGCTCTTGCCCCTGTGATTTGTGCTGCAGGGTGATGGACAGTGGTACCACTGCCAGGCCAACAGTGTTTAATGGATGAACAAATGTGTCCTGCTCTGGAATCTAAAATGTCAAATCAGGAGAAACCTTTTAGCTGCTTTGCTTTCTTTGTTTGATTGTTGTGATTTTGTTTTGCTGCTTTGGGTTTGTTTTGTTTTAATGGCATTTTGAGAAACCCTTTGAAATCAAATTTAACCAGCCTTTAAGCAACATCATCATGCCAAAAGTTGTACTTTAAACCACTTGGTGTTTGCATAATATATTTGTCTAAGGCACTTACTGTGGAATTTAACACATTTATCCTCACAGCATTCACATATGGCAGAAGGGGGTCTTACTTCCACTTCCAGGGGCACAGAGACAGGCATCTATACCTAAACAGGAACAGGGCACTGCTCCACAATGGCCCATGCTGTCAGGGCTGCTGGCACACTCCCCTGGCCTGGTTCACCCTGAGCCAGCCATCCTCCTGGCAAACGCCTGGGCACAGCTTAGTGGATAGCACCAATACAGACCTTTTTTTATTTACTGGCACAGAGATAGTCAAAAAGGTAATTCATATCTACCTCCCATAGTGGGGATAAGATGCCCAAGCACACCCAGACATATTTGCCAGCAGAATCTATGAGTTTGAAGACTTATGTATCAAATCTAATTCTTTCATACTCCAAAGAATCCTCCTCCAAAGGCCCTTTCTGGTGTTTATTATTGAGCCCAATATGTATTTCAAACATAGAGCTGATCACTAGTTATCTCACTCATTATTACACTGTGCCCTGGGTCATCCATCACTTTGAGCGCATTCTTTTGCATACAAGCAAAGAGAGGGATGGGAAAGAGACCCATTGTGCCTTTCTTTCCAAACTGAGAGGGCCTGGACACACTGGGGATTCCCAAATCACCCACAAGTTGCATATCCCAAAGTTGAGGGAGATGATGGAGCCAGCCTGCTTCACTGTGTGCTTTGGCACATCACTCCTTCATCCTCATATTTGCAAGAATCATTTCCACCTACTTGCAGCATAAAGAAATGGATATTAAAAACAGACACTGCTGTTCAGTTTATATCCAGCCTAGGTTTAAACTGCTGTTTTACAGCCCTCCCTTACCAAGTTTTAACTGATGCCTCTTTTTGTTCCCCTCTATCACTGGTATGATGCATTTGACTGCATCAACATCTATGCACAGGAGATGAAATCCTAGCTTTATGTAAGTGAATTTTTAATTTCAAATGTCATACATACCTTCCACACATCTATACCCTAAGGATAAATAAATCTATGCAGTAGTGATGACCATCACCAGTCATGCTGTTACACTGAGTCACCAGGCAGCCTGGATTACGTTCTGCGTAGGTTTCTGCACAGACATGGATGGGATGGAAGGTTAAAGCCACTGAACAGATACTGTGCAGCATGAGGCATCCTGGGAAACACTGGAGATGATCAAGGCACATCTGAATAAGTTTTCCAAAATAGTTAATAGGTCCTAGCAAACAAGCCCATTCACTTTTACTTATTCCCAGGTGGACCACATTGTTCCTCAATGGACAATGCCAGAGGCCAGATTCCAGTACTCTTGTTTCTTTTAACAACATGCTGCATGAAGAGTAGCATTGACTTGAGAAAAACAAACAAACCAGCAACAAAACCCCAAAAACCCACAAAACTAATTAATCTTACCCAGAATTAATTAGGAAAGTATTGTCTTTCTGTGGGCATGGAAATTACAAGACAAAATGATCTGAAACCACCATCAATGACAGAATAAGACAAGAGCTCAAGATTTTCAGACTTGTGTGCTCTAACCACAAAAATGTCCTTGCAGGACTCTGGAGAGCAGCAGCCTCTGGTTCCTGTTACACACTGTTGGTAAAAGGGCTAGAATATCTTTTCCCAGATAAAGAGACTTGTCCCTTACCCACTCTGCTCTGCTACATTTTTTTAGCCTACAGAAGAGAAGTGCAATTCCTCTAACAGATACATCAGAGACAGTCTAATGAGCACCTGCCACTGGGATACTGTATCTGTTTCTACTTTTTAAACCATATGGCTCAGCTCCTGCTTCCCCCTCCTCCTCTTGCAAACCATGAGCCATCTTCTCTGCCCCTGTCCCTGTGGCAGCAGTAGGAGCCCCTGCTTCGGGGGCTGCACCAGCAGCACACACAGCAATGTATCAAAATTGAGAGCCAGTCAATCCCCCTCCTGACTCTGTAGTGCCTGATGGGTATTTGCACTAGCACTTAACAAGCTGAGAGGCACACCATTACGTCATTTGCCTTGCCAGAGGCTGTAACGCACCAGGGAAAACAACCAAGCAATAAAATATGCCTGCACCTGCCTCCTGCCAGCATCCAAAGGGTTGTAATGTACAGACTGACTTTATGTGACCTAAAGCAGAAAATAAGTTATGTATCAAGTACAGTTCTGACTGAGGTGTCTCTGGCACACTATGCTGCTGCAGCTTTGGAGAGCGGTATGGCCACCTCTGTGTCAAGGGAAAACCTGTATCAGAACACCTTGGATGAATGTTCACTCAAGTAGAGTGTGGCTGAGAGTAGACATGCAGTCAAGAGAGAAGCTCAGCCAGAGTGACAACCTATTATATAAAATTTTTTCACTTGGTAAAGGCCTCTAAGATTATTGAGTCCAACCTGTGAGCTAACACCACCATGACCATTAAACTATGTCCTGCAGTGCCATCTCTACATGTTTTTTGAACACCTCCAGAGACAGACTCTACCACCTCCCTGGGCAGCCTGTTTCAACATCCAACCGCTCTTTCAGTAAATAGCTAAACCTTCCATAGCACAACTGCAGGCCATTTGACTACCACCAGGTCACATTTAAGAGGATACACTGAGAAAAAAGGATATTCAAGCCAGAGAGCAGCTCTAGAGCTTCAGCTAAATGCACAGACAGCAGCTATATTAGCTTGTGTTTTGGTTTTGGTTTTTAATTTAGGTCCTCTTTGTTTTTTGCCTGCACTGTTGTGCCTTTTTGCACTAAACTTTGGAACATAAACAGCCATAAATGCACGAGCAAATTTCTTGAGTGAATCAAGCTCAGGTGGAGTCAAAATTAAAGGAGAGACTCTCTCCAGTTTGATAGGAAGTACTGCCAGCAGCAGTACTGCCTGCAGGCAGTACTCCTCTCTTCCACTGCCTTATAAAGGAAATGTCCATACACAGCAGAGGAGTGCTGTCTCCAAAAATGTTCCCATATGCTATTCTAGAAGCTGCTGTGGCCCTCCTGAGTGGTCATATCTCAATAGTGAGGAAAGGCACTGCCAGCTACAACCATCTTGAACTTCTGGTGGAGGAAGGTGCAAAATAAAAAGCCCTTCCCCATGAGATGTGCTTTTTAAAAATATTTTTTGTTGGATGTAAAGTATGAACTGACAGAAATCTAAGTTACATTTCCCTCACCACCCTCCAAACTCAGCAAGACAGCACAAATGTGAAGTAAAACCTCTACACAGCAAATCCAGCTGTAAAAACCCTCTGAAAAGAGAAGATTTAAAGCTTCTGGCAGAGACTTTCCAGCATCCAGAAGTAAAATGTCAGAAGCACTTTCTGCAAGCAGCCCTGTGCCGTGCTCACAGAAAAACAAGCATTAATGAATGGAAAAGACCCTGGGCTGCAGTGAGATAAATATTCCTGTAGATAAGCCTGGTGAGCAATCAGAGCAAGGTAATTTCCCTCTTTTCTGCTCAGTATCACGTAATTATATTTACACTTCTGTGCAGTGGCACTGGGTAACGTTTTGCAACAGAGTGACCATGAACTTTAGGGCTGAGTGTATGTATAACACCACTGTCATGACAAGAAGCTTCATAATGATGTCAGGATGGGTGCTTGGTTCTGTGTTCTCCTAAAGGACTAACCTCTTTTCTGAAGCTGTAAGAGACTCACTTTGGAGCTTTAATGGCAAAACCCCTAAAGCAGAGATAAAGAGTGGATGAATTTTATTTTGATAATTGGCTTTTAATATTAAGAATGCTAACTCCGGTTTTTAGTAATGCTGCCTCTCCGTGTGTTTACGTAGGTCATAAAATCTCAGCATCAGAGAATGATAGGAGTTGGAAGGGACCTCTGGAGATCATCTAGTCCACCGCCAGCTTCCAGAGTAAGTTCACCTAGAGCAGGTTGCACAGGATGGCCTTCTGGTGGGTTTTGAATACCTCCAGATATGGAGGCTCCACCACTTCTCTAGGCAGCCTGCTCCAGTGCTCTGCCACCTTCAAAGAAGTTCCTCCTCATGTTCAGTTGGAAGTTCCTATGTTCGATTTTGTGTTCATTAATCTCGTCCTGTTTCAGTGGATTTCAAATGGTATATATAACTTTTTTTTTGCCCATGGCAACACATTTTGGAGAGGAGTATATTCTTTTTCCAGGGACATATGGATATTCAAAAGCTCTACTACATCGTACTCAAGGATATCAGTGCTCCTTACAGTATCATCATTGAAGCATTAAAGAAAATAGAATTACAGTGATTAATGCTACTAACCAACAGCATAATCAGACAGAACAAATGCCAAACTCCTCCAAATCATCTTCAGTACTCTGGTACAGAAAGCCTTTTACAACTAAGCCAGGATCACAAAGGAATTTTGTCTTGGAGAAGAAAGGAAAAGATGATATAAGTATTTGGGTCTCTGAACAAACACTTCCTCCAATTTAAGGGGGAAGATGGCCTTTACAGGCTAAGATATAGCTGTGTGGCACGAATCGAAATAAAATGAGCACATATTCTATAAATGCATCAAAGAAAGGCTTCACTGGCAGCAGTATTTTCTTTTTCTACAAAATGCTTTAAAAAGTAAAAGTTTGGCTAAAGCAGAGCTAACCACTGTTTCAGAAAAAAGAGAAAACCCCAACCCTCTCCAGATTTTCCACTGGATAAATTTCCAGGGAGAATGTTTAAAGCAGAAAACTATGGCAAGAACTTCTGCGGTCCTGTTTCTCCAAGCAGCAACCACAGCATTACACAAGGAAGTCAAAACAGAATTTCAAACAGCAACCTGTATTTCCATTTAAAAATCTAGGTTTTGCACAATCCTGTTTAGAATCCTGGCCCTCAGCCCAGACACAGAAAACTGTATGACTCTCCCTGGTTTTAAAAAGATGCCCTGTGTAGATTTTCTGGGGCAGGTATCAGAGAAAATGTAAGGCAAGAAATCTTTTCAGTCTGAATATGAATGGGACAGCAATGTTTCATCATACCTTGATTAATTGACTTCTACTTTAAGAAGCTGTACATTGAGTCTGTTGATAATACAATAAAAATTTAAGTCCATGTTAATGCAATATTGACTTTAGAGTCACAGACAGACTCTTGACCAGAGTAACCTGCCTGACTATACTACCTAGAATAGAGGTATGATCATGCTTAGGAAATTGACCCTCTTTTTTCTTTGGCCACAAAGTCATTACCTGTCTTCTGGTACACATTTATATGTAACAGCCATAAACCTGCTACTGTTCCCTTCACCACAACACGTACAACTTTCCTCCAGAAGAAAAATAAATAGGGAAAACCCATTTTAGCAATGATCTCAGCATGTAAAAGAATGGACTTGTGAATGCCAGTGCTCATTTTGCATCTTGCTTCAATGGCTTGTACTTCATTTCAAAGCTTTCAAGGTTGTTATGAAAGTCCTTTTCTGTTTAAATGCGTGTAACCATTTAATCAGAATGCCTCCACGTCCTGTTTGAGAGGGATCACACCCTATCATAATGAATTCTCATACTGTGGTATATATGGATTTAACATTCATTATCTGCCTTGCTGCAAAGACCCTTCCTCCTGAATTAAATGCCAGCTATTTAATTGATTTCAGTGCACCACAGAGTAAATTACCATGTACTGAGAGATGCAGAACTAAACGTAAAAGACTCATTCAGTGACTACGCAAGCATCAAGTAACCAGCAATGAAACTTCTGGGCAAGACATGAAAGGGAGGAGATGGTTATCCAAAGCCAACAAAATGGGTCAGAAAATTGCTAGGGCTCTAAATAGCCACCTGCCTGCTCTTTGGAGAGAAAGGTCTCACTCCTGCTCACAGAGAAGCAGGACTGCTATAGAATAGAATAGAACAGAACAGAATAGAATCAAGAAGGCTGGAAGAGACCTCAAAGATTATCGAGTCCAACCTGTCACCCTAAACCTCATGACTATCTAAAACCATGGCACCAAGTGCCACGTCCAATCCCCTCTTGAACACCTCCAGGTATGGTGACTCCACCACCTCCCTGGGCAGCCCATTCCAATGGCCAACCACTCTCTCTGTGAGGAACTTTCTCCTCACCTCCAGCCTAAACCTCCCCTGGCGCAGCTTGAGACTGTGTCCTCTTGTTCTGGTGCTGGTTGCCTGGGAGAAGAGACCAAACCCCTCCTGGCTACAACCTCCCTTCAGGTAGCTGTATACAGCATTACTGGCAGGTATGTTTTGCTGCCCCCATGAAGTGCCTATGACAGACCAAACTATACAACACAGGTACATACTGCGTCCAGTTTTGGGCTCCCCAGTTCAAGAGGGACAGGGATCTGCTGGAGATAGTCCAACAGAAGCTACGAGGATGATGAGGAGACTGGACCATCTCTGCTGTAAAGGAATACTTAGAGACCTGGGGCTGTTTGGTCTGGAGAAGAGAGGGCTGAGAGAGGATCTTATCAATGTTTATAAATATCTCAGGGGAGAGTGTCAGGAAGAAGGGGCCAGGCTCTTTTAAGTGGTGCCCAGTAACAGGAAAAGGAACTACAGGTATAAGCTCAAACCCAGGAAATTCCACCTCAGCTTCAGGAGAAACTTCTTTGCTGTGAGGGTGCTGGAGCCCTAGAGCAGACTGCCCAGAGAGGTTCTGGAGGCTCCTCTGGAGATTTTAAAGACCCATCTGGATCTGTTCCAGTGGGGCCTGCCCTAGGTGACCCTGGCTGCAGTGTTGGACTGAATGATCTCTGGAGGTCCCTTCTAACTCTCGCCATTATATGACTCAATTATATATATCCCTGTGCCCAGCTGCAACTGGGAGCCCTAACTGGGAAGTTACCAAGAGAGCTGCTGTTGGGCTCAAGGAAAAAAATCAAGTTGATGTCGCCAAAATTTATTGCTGGTAAAAAAAAATAACAAAAAACCAACAATCCAGGCACATACTCTCACCCTAAGGACTTGGCACTGGCCCCTGGTAGGGGACTGCTCGTTACATCAAATAACTCTCAGAAAGTATTTGTTTACTGTACTCATCAGTATAGGAAAACCATCAGATATTGTCTGATTTAAGAGGCCTTCAAATCTTTCTGTAACTTTACAGAATAATACATTAGAGCAATTTTTTTTTTTTTTAAATTTTGGCTAAACCTCTTGTTTTCCTTATTCACAATAGCAGCTTCACAACAAAAGATATCTTAAAGAAAAAAATCCATTTTAGTCTGAACTGTTCACATACATTTCTGCAGAAGCAAACATCATTATAATGCTGTCCGTTCAATGAAAATGTGGAAATGTTTCTCCATTATCTCTTTATTCTCAAGGTTAGAGGAAAAAAAACACCACCAACAAATCACTCTCTATCAAATGTAGCATAAAGCTTTGATAAAAAAAAAAACCTCAGTGTTGCCTCGGTAATGAGTCCATACTGGGACACTTCAGACTAAGCTAACAATAATGAGTGCAAGCTTTGGAGCAAGGATGCTGACAATCATCTACACCTGTTGAAGGTGTCTGCATGTAAGTGGTTTTGGAAATCATCATGAGAAATTCTTTCACAGTTCTCAAGGTGAAGAAGATTCTCTCTATTCCTGTGTTGCTGTAGGAAGCTTGGAATGATGCCCATGAACTTTAATACGCCTGCTCCTAGTCACAGCTGAAGCCCTTACACATAAAACAGCACAAGGAAGCAACAGGACTGCTGTTCAGTGACATTCCCGGGAGAAGTGTTTGAAGGGGACATGGGGAATAGTAGCTACCAAAAGTCCCACCATAGCCAGAAAAAAAAGAAGAAAAACCAAAGTGTTAAGGGCAGATAGGACCATCCCATGAGCACTGTAGACTTCCAGAAGCATACACAAACAATTACAGGCGTCTAAAAGTCACCTTGGTGATCACTCTGTTGTCTAATAATCTGCTACCTACAAATCTGCCCATGCCCTGATCTCTACCCTGACATTAATCTTTCCTATTCGACTTACAACCTCTCAGCGACCGGAAGAGGGGAGATACTCCCTTGTACTGAACACTCACTTGATGTAATACTCTTTCTTCTCCAAAGAATAAGGTGTGAAATTGATGCTGGATTAATAGCTGCTTCCCAGTTACCAGGGGCATGAAGCCAGAGTCAGTTTATTATGTGGTCAGAGGCTTGCAAAGCTCTAGTGGGAAAGTACTGAAGTACAGTGAGATTAACTCCCTTATCCTTCTGAGAGGGTGGTCTATGTTGTTCAGTCAATATACTTTCAAAGATTTTGATAAAGCATGATTTTTTTTAAAAAAGATTTTTTAGTATTTCTTTTTATCTATGCTTCGCATTAAGCACTAGAAACAGGGTGGAATCAAACTTACATTTCACTCACCCATTTCAAAATCTAAAATGCCAGCTCTGCAGTTTGGGCCCACGTCTGCAATATGTCCACACTGAAGGCTGTAATGGACACAGGATTTTTTAGAGCACTTCTCCCACCATCGTGGTCTGATGCTCCTAGTCGTGTCACACATGCTCAACCCTGTTGCTGCTCTCCACATTCACCAGAAGGATTCATCCCTGGAGATCTGTGCCTTCCATAGCACCCTACCCCCAGTTCAAAAAACACTTGTCCATAAGCAGCAGAATACTTTTTTCAACCACAGGCTGTAGTTGCTGCCATTTCTTGTTCCATTGCAGACTAATGAATGCTGCTTTGCCCAAATCACTGATGTTCCACTCCATAAGCTGTGATGAAATGAAGTGTTGTCTAATTAGAGCCCCTAAGTCTCTGCTCAGCTGTGTCAAAGCCCAAGCAAATCTTGACACCTCACAGGCTCCTTCCTAGCACGCCCAGATGTGCATCAACCCTCTTGATATTGTTCTTAAGTATCCTTTGCTCAAAAAAAAACACCCCACAAAAAAACCAACAAAACCACACCTACAAAAATGAACAATTTATGCAGTAACTGATTAACATAAAATGCATTAATATTTGCTTAACCTGGAATTTGGAACAGGTCTTCCCCTAGCCCATCTATTCAGTGTCTTAGCCAATAAGTCCCATGGCATCCATCTACCACATACAGCATCACACACATACAGCTACCACACATTCTATTCCTATGCAGCACAAGGAGGTGCAGGAAGCATGGGGACTTTCAATGTAGACCCAGTGAGTGCTGGGTACTAATTTGGGCTGGCCCTTTTGGCACACCTTGTCCAAACCAGGAGTATTAGAAATAAAAAGCAGAGTCTATGGGTATGCAATTGAGCTCCCACCCTGTGAAATAATCTGAAGCCCTTGTCTCATAGTCATCAGTTCCAGTGTTCTTCATTACTAGTGGTGTTTCTCTTGTTACCATTACTGTTATTATTAGTAATGATAGCAGCACCTTTCATAGTAAAAAGTGATGCTGAGGGGCTCCTCTCAGATGCTTGAATGTAAGTATTTTCTGCTACTAAAGAACCTAGCTTGCTTTTACCATTCCTATAAAACCCCTTGTGAACGCAGAGATATTTCCCTCTGTTTTTTGCATAATACTTTACAGGCACACACAAAAAAGTATGAGAAGAAATCTAACTGAAGGAATGTGGTGAGGCAGATCTATGTTTTGCTTTAATTAGCATCCTGATGTGATAGTGGCTTGATTTGCGTGTGGCTGTTTCGTAACACAGTGTGTCCTTGCTAGACTCCTTAAGGAACCTGGCAAACACAGCACTTCCCTCCATTGTCTGTTGTTTTTCTTGGAGGCTGAATATTTTCATTGAAATGTCACTTGCACACCCCATCCATGCTCAGCTGCTCTCAAAGTGCACTCAAGCATTGGGCTTTCAAAAAATGGAATTCAGCACTTAATCATGGCTTAGCACTTTGCCTACTTATTTGCAAAACATACAGGTGAAAGGCAAAATCACAAGGAGAGTAGTTCCAGTCATAATGAAGACTTCTGCAGATTTTACTGCAGGTAGGTACCTGCCTGTCTGGGTTGCCTCCCAAGCTGTTACAGGGCTATAAACTGCGTGTTGCTGGGCAGAGCTGATAAACAGCAGGAATGGGATGCTGGGAGTCTGAGCCTGCAAACTTCTGGGCAGGGCTCTTCTCAGTGTGTGACTTGCACCCGGCAGGAACGAGCCTCCATCATCTTGGCTTTTATGTAATGGAAGTCATTTGAATAATTCAGCAGAGTTAAGATGCCAAGCTGGAAATACCCCAAGGTCAGGGGTTTAGGCTCAGTTTGGGCTGGATATTTTTTGCAAAGGTAGGGAGAGGCATTTCAGGGTTGGCTGAACCAGGCTGCTCACCCTAAAAGCTTGATCTCAGCAGAGACGTCAAAGCCTCAAAAGACCTCACACAGTAGAAACACTCTGGTTTCCTTGGAGAATCAGAAACACCAGCTGACAAGATCAGGGTAAAACACCGCTCCTACTGAGAGAATCAGACCCAGTCTTCAGGATCATAAGCCCCTCAAAGAGGTGAAAATATATACCAGACTGGCAGTAGGGTTTTCACTTTCCTTAACTAGATCCTGATATTAATAGGGATTTCTTTGATTTGGCAGTATTTTTGACTGGGGTAAAAAAGGGAGAGAAACAGAGAGGTGGGTGTTCAAGTTCAGTCATTACCTACCCAGCTACATGATTTTCAGGGCCTGCTCCTGTAACCTTTCCCTATTTCAACAGTCTCATTGCCTTCAGAAGGAGTTAGAGAAATAAGACCTCCAGCACAGCAGGTCAAAATAGAAGCCTGGAAGACTTAGTTATTAGGAAATACTCTGTAACCATTACGACATTAAGCAATGGTATTGACTCCCCGAGGAGCATGCAACTGGGGATTTTTTACCACAGGTTTGAAAAACATCTGTTAAAGTTGATTGGCCAGTTCAGGCAGCAAATCCTGACCTGGGACAGTATTGGAGGTGCCTTTTAGACCTATCTTTCAGCTTGTTTTCCAAAAGCAGTGAGGCAATGGCTCTCCATCTTGGTTTGCCAGACCTCAGTAACATCTGACCCATTGGGTGAATTTCAATGAACTTTGCCAGAAGAGTACAAATAGCAAAAATGTTACACTGCTACTTGTTTTAAACAAATATGGATGAATAAAGAAGAACAAAGAAATGAATGACTTCACTGATTTTTAATGTGGCACCACATCCCTTTGGAGAGGCAACAGCCTGAGCTCCTGTGGCTCTGATTAGCACAAATCTGCGGGAAAACAACCTTTGGTGCTCCATGCTTCAATGCAGGCAAACAATACAGATGAAGTCAGAGTCAAGCTTTGGGAGTCTGCTCTGACCTGCCCGGGCAGCATGCTCAGAAGCAGCATTTGCAAATGGTCCCATAACACTCAGACAGAAAAGACGTGTTTATGTAAATCCATTTTTACACATGATTTTCCAGCATGCAGACAATGAATCATCAATGCCCAAGGAGGCTGATTATAGCAATGAAGTATTAGTATCTGACAATATTAACCACAACAGGTTATTAAGATATTTCCCTCCCTAGATGAGGTAAAGTAAGGCAGATAGTACAGAAGACATCAGGATAATTCTTGCCGAGTGGCACCAATAGTAACCAATAGTAAATGCTCACTAGCAAAGTTTATTATCATGCTGAGGCATAGTTCTATAAATCATTTATTTCTGAAAGCACTTCATGTCCTCCTGTCTCCTACAATCTCCTTTGGGAAAATCTCACCCAGCATCCAGAAAGAATGGAACTTTCACGATATTGTAGTATTTATCTTCAACGCCTGTGTGGTTCTTAACAGTACTGTAGAAAATCCAAGTTGGGAAAGAAGCAGGCGTTGTCTTGGTTTGAAAGCACATCATCATAATGGAAATATGACAAAATCTAAATGCTCTATGGTACTCTTCTACAGTGCCTGCAAATTTTTAGCAGAATCATCATAGGAGAGGCAGTGATTATCCTACATCTGTATTCTACTTTGCAGCTGCACCAGTAACTCCACCTCAATTTCAAAGCTGAGCAGTACTGCTTGGAGCAAAATACAGCATGGAGCTGTCCATAATCTTGCCAAACTGAGTCACTGGGTTGGAATATCCTGTATTTGGGGAAAATAAATGAAGAAAAAGTTCTCCAGCCATTTCTGAGGAACAAGCTAATGTTTTGAGACATACTCATGTGAAATTCTGACTTTTCAGATCTGGGGATCTCCAAGGTGGGGTTCTGGTCTGTCTTGAACAAAGAGGATTGTGACATTTTAAATAGTTTGATGGTGGCTTGTATACAATGTACACAAAAACGAGGTGGTGAAACCAAAGCCATAGATCAGATTTTCCCATGAACATGCCAGGAAACACACAGAACAGATTCACCAAAAGCTAAGAATTGTGGGAATAGCTCCCAGAGGGACTGGCAGGAATAAATTGTCAAGGAGGCACGGGCAGCCGCCTCTTCACCTCCCTTCTTGCCAACTCCACAACAGACACTGACACCTATGCTTTGCCCACCTCCTTGACAGAATAAACATGGTGCAATATTTAGCTTTTAAGCTGTCCTGCTAACAAGGAGAGCTTTCCAGTAAAAGTAGATGTAGAAGAGGGCAAACATCAGGAGGGAGGCTTGGTCTACCTCCAGAAGTGTTCTCTCACAGAGGTGCTGTGAGATGCTCAGCGGCTGTAACACGGGTTTTTCACACCACATCAAGGAGTGCTCAAAAGGCTGGTAATAAAAAAATCATAATCATAAAATCATGGAATGTATCAGGTTGAAAGGGACTCCAAAAGGTCATCTTGGCAAATCACCCTGCAGTGAGGATGGACATCTTTAACTAGATCAGGTTGCTCAGGGCCCCATCAAGCTTGACCTTGAATATCTCCAGGGATGGGGCCTCCACCACCTCTCTGGGCAACCTCTGCCAGTATTTCACTACTCTCACTGTAAAGAACTTCCTCCTAATATCCAACATCTTGTCTACACTACAAAAAGACTTCCTTGGGAAACATTCATTGGTGTCCAGTTGGCAAGCAATGAGCTAGGAAGAAGGGCATATGGATTTAAGATTTGTTGCGCCCATGAGACTGACCTTGAGTGGCCCTAACTTTACTTCCCATTTATTTTAATCTAAATGCTGGTTGATGGAAGCTGCTTGATCAGAACCCCTTCTACTTCGTATCAAGCCCCAGTTTTAAATGTACCCAACTGTTGCCTTGCTTAGGAGAAATAAATGAGAAGCTAAAAATCTCATAAGGAATCTAATAATAAATAGGGCAGAGATGCAAACAAATAGATACCTCATGCCGTGCAATGGTTTACAGCTATTATATCAACAAGTTGGAGTTACCTTGGAAACAAGAGCTCATCTGCATATGCTTTCCCCAGACAGAAACTGGGAAAGGAGAACAGATTTTAAGTCTTCTGGATTTTGAAAAGTTGGTGTCCAAAGGTTGATGCCAATCAGTCCCAAATACAACCACTGATGAAAATACAGAAGCAGTGCAGAGATTACACCATCCTTAATGCAACATCCACTGTGATAAGGGTGAATAGAATTATAAAACCATAGAGTGCTTTCAGTTGGAACCTGAAATATTTAAAAGAATAAGACAATCTGCCACCTTTCTGGGTAACCTGTGTCAATGTTTCACCTCATTGTAAAAAAAAAATCTTCCTTATTTCTAATCTAAATCTCAACTCTTTTTGTTTAAGATCATCACCCCTTGTCCTTTCACCATCTGGTTATATTGTCCTCTCCACCATGGAATTATACAACCCTTTCCAAGAAAATGCAGAAAGGTTATTCCCTGGAAATACCCTGTGCAGAGCAGAGGACAACATGGTCTTGCCTGATTCAGAGCAATACGGAAGACTAACAGCAACGGCCTGGAACAACATCAAATAACTTGAATAAAATAAGCTTAAACTAATGTGTTGTAAACCATAGCTGAGGCAGACGAAGAGCATGCATACACATGGAGTTTGTCACATGGACTCTCTGTGTGAGTGGGAGCCTTTCACAGTGCTGTCACTTGATTGCATTTAAGTGTGTACCCATATTCAAATAACCCTGCAGGTTTTGAGGATTTTTTCTTGCTTATTTTTAATAGGAATGATAAAAAGAATTGATCTCACTCCTTGGCAGATTCAGTTCAATGCATTTGTACACAGGATATCTTGATCTACATCAGAACCTTCACAGGCTGGGGGCTCAGAGCTGCCACCCCAAATGCTGCATACGGGTTCCTGGCTGCCGCCTTCAGCCAAGCACCTCACCCCAATGGGCATCAGTGAGGCTACGTCCCTCTGGAATAGCTAAATGCTTGGCTCTTGGAAAATTAGTTGGCTGGGTTTTCAAATACAGCTATAACAGAAAGGATCATTTCTTACTAAGTGTTGAATTGTGAACAAGTAGAGATTTATACTAATATATACCCAGTGTCACCTGTGATTACAGACCCACATTTCAGATAACCCAATGATCAGGATGTAAGAAATTTAGAAAAGTGAGGGTTAGTCTATATTAAAAAAGTTGGTAACAAGTAGAACTAATACTGATTTTTTTTTCTAAAGAGATTAAACAAAAATAAGGATTTGTAAATCGACTGATAATGAAATTGGAACTCCCCATAGCCCAGCTGGTTTGTTGGAATCTGCACAACACTGATATTCCTGTGCAAGTCTTTTTGCAGCACTCTGGGCTGAAATGTAGGGCTACAAAAACAGGCTAAAAACATTCAGGGCACTATTCTTCCCATACTGCCAGCAGAACAGCTTCTAACAACATCTCCATGCCTGGATGTTATCAACAAACAAGGGACTAGCTTAGTCCCCAGGAGCTTCCCAAGGATTATTTAACCCCAGAGTCACCTCTATCAGATGTTCTAGGCTTCTCTACAGCACATCTGACTCTTCCCATCTGTGATTTATCCCTTTGCCCTGTCCATATGCTCTACTCTTTTTTGAGGTGACCTCATAATTGAACAGGAGACACAAAAGTTGGTAAGAGGAAATTTTAACTTTGAATCCTGTTTTATAATGTATTTCAGAACAAAGGGGGTAAAAAGCATCATGGGCATGTGGTTGTCACTTCCTTCCTCCCTGCTAGGTGGATGTGATGGGAGGACCAGGTCAGCCACAGTGTATCATGTCCCTAATGGGATCCTGATCTTCTCAGGCTCAAAGGGGAAAAATGAGGAAGAAGAAGGGCTCTGAGATGTGTTAATAATGGTATGAGCTACCACTGATGCTGAGACAAGGATAATGCTTTCTTGCCAATACAGCATGCAGGTACCAACACACATGGTGGCATTTTGGGTCACCTCCTGCTCAGTACAGAGCAGGTATCTGTTAAGTCACAGAAAACTAAACCAATGCAACTCCATACATAAGGAGCCAGTTCTGATTCCTTTAACATCTCATTTTCACTCCAGACTGTTCATGAAACAGCTTAGCTCCCAGTTTCATAACAACCCAACCCAACATGACTGGACATTCATTTTTACCCACCTGCTGAGGATTTTGCCAGCCATAGCACACAAGATAAACACATGTGATGTATCCCATCATTTAGATTAAAGAACAAAACCCGAAGAACAGCAGTTGGCAATTTGGACACAAAAAAATTATTAGGTTCAATACTTACAATTGCATGACCAGATATAAATGATTCGGACTCTCGTAGATGTCTTCCAGGGCAACTATATTTTCATGCTTGATCCTGAAAAACCACAAAATAAGAGAAGATGCAACAGTGATTTTTATTTAACTGCCTGCAAAACATAAAGCCATTTTTGGTTAGACACTACTTGTCAGTGCTTTTCTCAACATCACAAAAGAAGGTTTTGACCAAAGTAAACAGTAATAAGTCCTTCACAGACGAGAAAACTGTTACTACTCACAGAAAATTCATTCAGTCCTCTCAGAAGCCAAAATGTTTAACAGTTAAGTACCTAGAGCATTAATGGTTTACAGTTCCTACGTCAGATGAATGAAGGTGGTTGGTTAGATGCTGAAGTCTCAGGACAGCACCAAAGAAGGGTGTGCAGAAGTTGTAACAAAATGGTGACAAGGTGTGCATGGGCTGGCAGGGAGGAGGCAGGGATTTGTCCACATGCAGAAGCTGGCACAGGTAGGCAGCAGTTACAAGACAGCCTCACTCTCCTTCTCACCAAATTCACCCCGCTCCCATGTCACATCTGGTCTAGACGCCTGAATTTCCCTCCAGTGTTATTAAGCACTGTGTGCTTTCTGTGCAATGGCTCCAGGCATTTTTACAGGTTTTCTACACCCTCACTATTCCCACCGATCATTCCCACTAAGCCTCTTGTCAAAATGTAGCTTTAAAAAGAAAAATGATCTCTACAAACATACCTCTAATTAACTAGTAGAGCAAAGTCCCTCTGGGCTTGCTCTTTAAATGCTTACAAACAGCTTCCAAAGGATACATTTAACTTGTGCAAACCCTAAGGAGACTACCAATACAACTAATACAACTCCAGGGGCAGAATATTAATTACACCAGTTGCAGACAACCACTTTAAGAGCAAGACAAAGCTGGGAAATGCTAGCAGAGACCAACAGATGGACACATTCAGAAAGAAAGAGTGCCTTCAGCAGCAAAGGCAAAACTCTCTTCATGTTTCAAGGTTCCAGTAGCTTCATTAAGATGCTTAATTGTGTGTCAGGACTTCATCCTCAATGTTCCCAAGTGCCCTAACATCTGTGTGAAGATGCTCAGAGAAGAAGGTCCCCTGAGTCTGACAGGATCTTTCCCGTACGAAAGCAGACTAATCTGATTTCCTTTGAATTCACTAGAAAGATTATGACCAACCTGCATTTATGCCCACAATCAGTCATTAAAAGCTCCATTCATATAAAGACCTTCACAAAAGGAAATTTAACATCAGCAATGTAAATATATTGCACTACAGGATGTCAGAGATACAAATACATGAGTAGATTTGCATAAATATCTGGAAAACCCCATGATCTTTTGACAAAATTTCCAGGTAGACTGCATCACAAATTAAGTTTTTAATGTTGACATCAGGGAACAAATACATTGCCCACTTGGCTTCACAGAGCAAATCTTTGGAAACCTTGATTTTGCTGGGCAAGTCTAGTGCCAGGTGCCTTAAGGTTACAGTCAGGGCAAGGGCAGTTTTGCCTTTTTGTTTGTAGCTGAAAGTACACAAGGATCCCAAATGACATTTCAAGCAAATAGTAACTTTAAATGGAAATTATCACATGTATTTATACATTTTCTTTTGTGCACACATACATTTACATGACCATTTGTGTACTTCACAATCAAGAAGGCAGTTTCAATACAAATAATCTACTATAGCATTATCTGTTTAAAGCCTCCAATGTAGTCTGTCATACAGCTTTTACTGTGCACATATTAATGGTTTGCATTTTTATTCTTCAGAGACTCAGAGGTTCTCCAAACCAACCTAACCCCCTCTGAGACAGCCACCAGTGACACCTAACTGTCTTACACATGGCTAATGGATGGGTTAGCCACAAAGACAAACAGCTGGGGAGGCAGAGGCCAGAAAAGAGCTCATCAGACATGCAATGCTGCACACTGAGGGTTGCCGCAAGACCCTCTCCTCTTCCTGATTTGCAAACCAAATGGGCACTGCACCACTGCGCTCTCTGAAGGCAAATAAACATGCTCAGCCCTGAAGTGAAGGGAGCAAAAGGATTTAGTCCTTCCACTGTGGAGTGCTACCCCTCTCTGAAAACAGATGCAGGATGCGAGCAAGAGGGATTCAGGCAGACAGCAAATATAAAGTGTAATCTGTAAGAAGGTAGCAGAAGAAACTGAATCACTTCCCAAGTAGAAGAGAAGCTGGGGTGTTTGGAAGAAGAGGTCCCTTTGGGAGGTGATGTCAGCACACACCAGCCACCTCAAACGCTGACGGCTGCTGCACTAAAGGGGCTTACTGGGACGGGAAGGAAGCACTTTTTTTTCCATTTTCTCTCAGCCTCCTCCAGGCCAGCAAGGTCTTACTCATGGAGTTATGCAGTGCTTAATATTCCCAGTACAGTGCACAGCACATACTTGCAAATGAAGCAGCTGGTCCTGCACAGCATTTCTCTGCTCAGACGGACTCTCAAATGAGAAGCTATTTAAAGGAAAATGCAATTAGAAATTGAAAAAAAAAAAAACCAACAACAAAAAACAACACAAACAAAAACAAACAAAAACCTATGGTTTAGATCAAGTTGTGGGTTGCATTGCTGAAGCTGGACCAGAGCAGCTGTGGCCTTCCCAGCAGAGGTCACCACAGCCAGCAGCAGCCACCCACGCCTTTCCTCACTTAAAGGCATGAGCGAGCCATCACCTACAACCCTGATAACACAGTAACTAACCTTCCAGCTTGTAATGAGCTGAACTGTGCTCATTACAAGAACACCCGGGGGTTTGGGAAATCAGTGCAGTATCATCACAGCATTTTGTCAGTACCACAAAGACCAACAGGGACCAGAACAAGGTTGCTCTCATCGAAACAGATCAATGATGCCAGACCCATGGACAAGAGACAGACACTTCTGGCTTGCATGGGTGCTTGGGTACATGGAGAGCTGAGGAAAGCACTGTGCAGCATCAGCTGCTTGATGGTCACAGATCAGGAGGGATTTGGGAATGGCTTAATTAACTTCGCTTTATCCCCCTCTAGAAGCACTGAGTGAATCTCAAAGGTTCAGAGGACTCTTTCTGCTAAGCCTCCAAATGCCTCCACACAGCCATGCCAGCGCTCTCACTTATCAGAAATACTCCCCAGACTATCTGATCTCCTCAAGACCTGCCAGGTTTATTTTTTTCAAAAGGTGCTGCTCTCATTTTACGAAAAGGGGAGCAGTGTACAGAAAAGCCTCCCTACTTCCCAGCCTGTCTCCCATGCTGCAAGAGACAAACCTGTCCTCAATTAACTGTGCATAAAGCAACACATTCATGTTGTTGTGATACGTGATGGTGCAACACTAAGCCTGTAGCAGAGGGAACATGGACATGGGCTGAGGTGAGAGCAGTTCCCAGTTAATTGTTTCCAAAGAAAGAAAAAAGGCCCTGAAAGTAAACATCAAAACATGGGCTTGGCTAAAGCAAATTAGATCAGATTATGTAAACTGTTATGAACAAGGAAACATCCAGCTAAGGAAATCTCTCTTGCCACCCTTTTAACCTCCTCTTCACCATGCTTTGTTTTCCCTGGTGTTCTCCCTTCTTCCTGGCAAACCCCATGTGCTGCTCTCATCTCTCACACCCTGAGGGGAAATCCCCCCATCTGTGACATGAAGGGCAGATGCCATCCCTGGCCACTTCTCCTTCATTCATTTTTAGGACTATTTTGAGGGAGCCTGACAGAAAGAAAATGTCTAGAAATAAAAATACAAATAAAGAGAGACTTTAGCCAATTTCCTTAGGTCTCTTTACCTTACAAGACCCATGAGATGCTGCAATCTAAGGGACAAAGAAGAAGAAAAGAAATCTAGAAGTGAGAATCAGGGAAATGTAAGTATACAAAACTCCATGAAGAGTGATTAACCCTGGTAAGAAACTACAAAAAGAAAGAATGGATTCATTATTTTCAGGGCAGCACCTGCCTGTCTGGATGCAGTACCACAGACGCAACCATGCAAAAATATCACAATCCTCCTCCAGCCTTTCAGGTCTATGATTTTGCCCATGTGTCTTATAAAGGTGTCAACAACACACACGAATGGAGGCAATGTTGCACCTGAGCATTATTTTAACATACAAGAAAATTGCTTGCCAAGCAAACTGAATTGGGCAACCAAGGGCTTCAGGTGACCATTCTGAGCATGGCAGCTGTGCAAACAAGGGCTGACAGGAGAGCGTTTGATCTGCTGCAGAGCCCCAAGCACAGTCTGGTTCCTTTTGCTTGCTGTGAAGTTGTTGCACAAGAGCGTTGATAGGGGAACTGTCATTTTCCCCTGACTGCTACAACATTTGGTGCTGCTGAAACACAGAAACTGTGCAGCAGGAGCTGACACCCATTCTTGAAACAAGACTCGACTTGACCAGGAGTGGCATTTGGCCCTATATGACAGTTTCTACCACACTAAAATGGGTGTGCTGAGGTGCTGAAGAAAGGAAAAGTAAGTGGTGTGGGACTCCAGTGATGCTAAGATCCACTCTCATCACTGGCCAGCACAGACCCACCATGTCCTACTCAGTATCACCAGAAGGGGAGAAACCCCATAGATCTGGAAGTAGCCCTAATGGGAAAACTCACTTCAACATTTGCCAAAAAAAATCCACTGTATTCCATGGACTTTGCCTTGAGATTGCTCCTAACAAGCAAGGGATTAAAGTGTGGAAGTTGATGTACAGTAAGGGAAACTGAATCCTTTAGTGACTGAGCTTCCTGTACATCTCTGGTGGCTCCTGACCACCCCAGAGACCAAAAAGCTGAAAGTAAATTCGATGCATACTGCTGCAGTTAATTAGAGGGGTAACGATCTGCACAGATAAAAGCAGAGGACCCAGGTTTTGCTGTTGCTTTGGCTGCTGATGCTAGGGGAGCATATTAAATACCCCAGCTGCTATAAACTACATCTGAATCACTTAGAGAATCATAGAATTGTTAAGGTTGGAAAAGATCTCTAAGATCATCAAGTCCAACTAACAAATATACCTGTTTTATTCACATCTATCATATTCAACAGTGAAAACCAGGATAAGCTAGAAGAACTCTGTACAAAACCCTTTGGCAAACGTGAGAGCCATTTAAGTAGGGCAGGTTCCCTTTGTAACAACTCTGAGTCAGAGTGCTACATTTGCAAGACATGACATTTAATGCTGCACCTCCATGAACAGCACGTGTCACAGATAAAATGCCACAAGAAAGCACAAATAATTCTGTGAAAGGCAGAACTAACAAAGCCTGAGTCTGTAAGGATTTGTAGCTTTGAGTAACCAAATGTCTTTGAGAATAGATGTTCTATTTATTTCCACGTGTACCCTGCAGAGTTTTGCCAGCAGCTTGGGTGTTACTAGGCTTGATAAATTCACTAGATGACCAAGGGAAGTGTTTAAATCACATCTTCTGCTCTGGAGGACACCAGAAACTTACCTCTGCTCAGCTGTCTTTCTCAGTTGAAAATAGTCCAAAATTTAAACAGATATTAGAACAGTCACACATCTTCACACAGTTGGTAATGATGTGAGAACTCATGGGAACAAACCAGCCTGCTCCCAAGGCAAAATGTGACTAGTCTGCTAAGAAGAGAATAGGGTGAGATGGCAAGGGTTGGTACACAGAAGGAAGCTGATGGCTATCCTGGAAAGGGTTGCTGACTGACACTGACCAAGGGATTTTAGTGCCTTACCTCTTATAAGTCAGACCTTTGAAAATCAACTGGACATGTATGATGTGAAGTACCATATCTCTACCTCCTCCCTTTCTTATCCTGCAGCTTCTAAACATCCACCAGGATGGCTATTGTACAGACGGATAATCCCCATATAGCCTCAGTGACATTTCTATGAGCAGAGTTCAGGATGACACTTCACTACCAAACAGGCTTCCCTCCCACATGGACTTTTGGTGTGAAAAGAAGAAACGTGAGCTCCAGTTCAAGCTAGGCTTTATTTTTTTGCACAGTTGGTATTTATCAGGTCTTTCTCATCCATCCACTCTCTAATATATCTTGTAAAAGGTGACTTTATAGCAGACCTTTCCGTCCCAAATGACGAGATAACTTGTAAGATTTTATATCTCAGATTGAAAATTTTTGTCTCCTTGATGATTTCAGGCCACTCAATAGGAGTGCCTTCTATAAACACAGTTTCATACTCGGCAAATAGTCCACTGACAGCACTGACCAATGGCTCCAAGCAGACATGAGATGTGGCCCCAAACAGTTCACAAGAAGGAAGCAGGAACTGCACAGGCTAGGCTTGCTTGCAGTAAAGCTGGGTGTTGGTTGATTTTATTTTCTTTTGCACACAGAAGTGAAGTTGCAGGCTGGAAGAGCATACATTCAAAAATGCTCATGCCAACATGGGGATGTACCCTTGGATTAGTTTTGTCCAATGGTTAAGCAACCCATGGTCAACAAAAGGCTACCAGATTCATATTACCAAATCAACCACTCTCTCCTGACATGGACATCTTTGGATACAGCTTCAGAAATAAGGCAGAAGGTTTAATGGCACTGAGATTAATTTCTAATACTTCAACACACTGTTCTCCCCTGCTGGAGCCAACAAGTACATGGTACTGCAGTGGTGACAGAGAGGAGCTTTGGTCTCCACCATGTAAAATCAGCAGTATCCCTCTCTCTCATTCACAAACACACATGAGAATAATGTGAAAGTTAGCAAAACTTCAACTAGACACAGCAAAGAGGTGTGAAAACCAGGTAGATGTCAGTTGTTCTTAACAAAGGTGGACCTACGGAGCTTACAAATCCAAAACATCTGCTTTTTCTCTCTTACTGCATTCAGGCTGCTTGGTTTTTAAGTTTTATGCTTAATTTTCTTACTGCAGTGAGCTGGTTTACTGGATTTATTATTGAATATTTCCTTGCATTAAAAATTAAAGAGAAGTCTTTATGAGCAGAAAGATAGAAATGGCAGTAACTTTGTCTCCTAATAAGATGGCAGTTTTGACCTCCTCTGATCTCCTATCACCACGATACCTTTTGTTCCCACACACATTGCTCATCTTGGCTTGCTTGAGATAATGACTGGACAAGGGAGAGCTAATTCCAGCTCATAGCCAGATGGTTCAGTGCCCATGTGTTGATTGCCTTAGCTAAATCTCTGTAGCTGGAAGGCAAAGAAGTTGAACTTTGGGGTCACATGTGGTCTCCAAATTTAACCTCTCTCCATTTCATCTTTCAGATCCTACCTATCACCTCTCTGATCTCTTGTCACTCAGGTGTGAAGACCCAGAAACATTTCCAACAATTTCAACGGCCTTTCTTCCCCAGCACTGCATTCCTTCTATCATGAATGTCAGCCTTATGACCCACGTTCATAAAGTATTCCCATGAGATTTCAAGGTGACAAGGTCAAGTTGGAGACTTTTTGCAGCTGGAAACATGAGCTGTGTAGTTAAGCAGCTGTAACACCAACTGGCTGTGACAAAACTTAACCACATACACATTACAAGTTCTGATCCATGCCCTACCTCATCTTATATTCCCTAGCAGTGTAATCCTTCTCTTCACTTCTAGTTCCTCTAGATCCTGGCCTGGCTCCTTCACTGATAGGGACATCTGCAGTCTGTGTTGGCATGCCTTCCTGCACCTCTGCATACTAGTGCAGCTTGAAGAAGAGAACCGTTTGCTCATCTTAAAAAAACAACTTGAGAAGGGGACAGAGATGTATGAACCTCTTCGGGCTCCGAACATGGGTACTCTCCTCCTGAAGGTATTTTCTAGCCATCAGGCATGTTGCCATCAAACATGGTGCTGCTGGAGAACAGCATCCAGACCCTTTCTGAAACAACAGCTGACTCCAGCTGTTATGCTGGGTCCATCAAACAATGCAATGTATGAGCCCACAGTCTTGTTGCTTCCCCAGGACAGACTGAAGTTATGTCTTGTTCTGCCTTGTATCTGGATCACAACAGAGCTCAGACAAAGCTGAACATCTCCACCACAGAAGCATTTGGTGGCACCAGTGGAACTTTCTAATCCCACACAAATGCAATAAAGGAACTTTCTAATCCCACACAAATGCAATAAAGGAACAGAGGCACTTTGAGAATAAAAATAAGGAATTCCTAGATTGCATATATGGAACTACAGGCTAACATGTTCACAAGTCTCAAGGGCCTGAATGTGAATGCTGCTCAGCAGCCTTCCAAGAGAAGGAAATTTAAGTTCTGTGTCTTCTATTAGAGTATCTCACAGCTCTAGAGGGAACACCAGGACTAAAAATAACTTTATGAAATGCTTGTATTCCTACAGTATGATCTGCACTCTATTTAAGGCAACAGGAATATCCCTGTGTCAGTGCTATCCCTGATTTCCACAAGAAGCAGACCAAGCCATCAGAATGATGGCTTCCAAGGGGTGGATCCCAATTGCCAGTGTTCAAAAAGGCTTGCAAAGTTTGAGTAAAAACCTCCAGACTGTTTAATTTGAAACACATCAAAACAAATATTAATGATGAATTAATCATTAAAGGTGAAAAAGATAAAAGTAGTGACTCCAAAGAGTTATCTCAGCCAAAAACAGTGAACCATCTTTCAGTTGTTGGCAGCAACCCTGTTTTTCCAGTGTGGAGGAGTGTGGATTTACATGTGCAGCCAGTAATTATAGCTGATTCCCACTCCCTTGCCTGGGAGACGTGAGGAGCGACATGCAGTTAAAGGTGGTGAGCAGCTCCTGAGCTGTAGTAGGTTGCTCTGAAGGGGTTTCATGCAACAGCAGATGAACAAAAAGAGAGGCTTTGCTTGCAAACACCTTGAAAATCATTGCCCTAAAGAGGAAGATGAACACTCTTGGAAGGGTGAACTGGCTGCATGCAGAGCAACTATCCCCATACCTTACCTCACTGAATCCTTACTCACTGAGTCCTTACTATTTTACAGTGAATGAAGAGACGAGTAACTTGTGTAATACTCTCTCTGTAGCCTCTTGGTTCTCAGATGACTGCAGTATGTACACAGACATTCAGTCGTATCTGGAACCTGGCAGCAGACACTACACTTCTGCAAAGAAAGCTCTGCCATCCATGAAATATTCATTTAACATAGGCAGAAGGATCTTGTTGTCTACTGCCTCCTTCATTGGTATGAATACATAGTAACAAAGGGTGAATGTTATACCACCCACACACTTGTACAGGTAAGTTACACAAAAACGTGTCTTTTCAGACAATCATGGGATTGAAAGAAGTAACAAAACTAGATATTTCATTCCACCATATGGGAAATAAACATAGCTATCACTCGGGAGATGTGGCTTGTACAGGATCTTTAGTTACTGAGTAACCCCAACAGCTAGTGTATATGGGTGAGGTGGAGCCATGCTGCTGATGATAGGGGCAGGTAACAGTACAAAGGTGGAGATTATTTGTGTACTCAAAGAACAATGATGTAATCAAAAATACTCTTTGTCTCACAGCATGAAGCAGG
This sequence comes from Indicator indicator, assembly GCF_027791375.1. Lineage (NCBI taxonomy): Eukaryota > Metazoa > Chordata > Aves > Piciformes > Indicatoridae > Indicator > Indicator indicator. Next base: position 17,023,680 of record NC_072012.1, on the reverse strand, counting down.
GATATGCACAACAATCATATCCGAAGAGGTTTAGTCCTTCCCACTCTACAAGGGAAGTGGAAAAGCAAAAGGGCAATCAAGCACAAATGACATCATGAGCATAAACTTTTTTTCTCTCCAAGGAAGTTGATGAGTCCATCACAAGCTCAGCTCTGCAGATCAGACTACCATGTATCATTGCTGGACAGCCTAGAAAAACACAAGTCTCAACTAAGTCCCATCAGCTTAAGCATACACGCAATAATTAAAGTCCATTACAGTTCCTCAGTGCCTCAACAGAGACCAACAGTTTACGTTTGCCCAGTTGCAGTTGTCTCCTACAGTGAGGAACAGCAAATACTCTCCCAAAGTGGTAAGAGATCCTATGGGCATAAAAGGTACAATAATAATCACTTTACTTCTAGCATGTGTGATTTTGAGTCTCTTTGAAGTCTTGATGCACTTGTGTCATTAGGACCACTGTGCATCAACTGTGTTTGCCTGCACCCTGCCCACATGGCTGGCCCTGGAGCCATGTGCCCAGAAAGCTGTGAAGCTCCAGAGACCAGGATGCTGGATAATAGCTCTCTGGGGAGTCCCTAGCTGGCATCTCAACGGCTTGGTCTGCTGGGGTAAGCCACATGACAAACTCATCAGCAGCAACACGCCAGAAACCCCTCTCCTTTGCATGAAGCTATGGGGAAGCCAGTTTATTTTGTTTATTGAGAAAGACAAGGATAAGTAAGAGGCCAGGTGGGTTTCCATGTTTCATCATCACTGTATTAGGACAATCCTACACAGGAGACTGCTCCCTCAGTTGCCTGTGGGAAGTGCCAATAGCCCTCGGGTGAGTCATACACACCCTATACCATAAAAGAGTAAGTTGGAAAGCTCTGCATAGTGGGGGGTTGAGCTTAGAGGACAACCAAACCCCTCTGTGTTCATTATGAGTTACTGTCCTCAATTAGAGCACAAAGACAAATTCAAAGGCAGATTCACTTTTCCTGACACCTGCGTGAGAGCAGTGCGACGACTGAATGTCCTGGAGTCACTTCTCTACATAGCTGGAAATGACAGAGGAAAATACAGCTTCAGTCCTCTGTAACCTGTCATTTTAAAGCTTAAGTGAAGACTACTGATGTTCAAGCTTCTTTTCAGTCTTCCCCAGATACTGTATACATCTACTTCCACTGCTATTGGGCTTGCTTTGCATGTGGTCATCAGGAAAGAAGCAGAGGGATGGAAGAGAAAGAAAACTCCCAGCAATGGACAGAATTAATCATGGCATGATTGAGCTGGGTCGGGTCTTGGAATCTTTTATCAGGCAGCACTGCTGGGGCTCTCACTTGGCTGAATTCCACTTGGCAGCACTGCTACAGAGTCCAAAGTAGAGATGAACTTGACACACCAAGTAGCAGAGAAGTCACTTAACCAGAATACTATAATTAGCATAATTTCATGTTAATAAGGATGCATTTGGATTGTGTATAACAGCTAATTGGTTTTTAACCAGGTGAGAGTAAGTTTGAGAAAGTTAATCTCCCCAGTTTTACAAAGCATATGATAAGGGGAGACTAATTAAAAATTAAATAGTGCTTAAGTTCATTTATTCCAGCTACTTCTGTTACTGTGGAGCACAGGGACCCTATGTATAGCTTTCTATTTTTAGGAGGGAGAAATCTGGATTCACAAACGTCCCCAGAATGAAGAGAGGGCAGTAACAGAAGAGTTTAAACCAGAAGCCAGGTCTACACTTATAGGCCCTTGCCCTGTAAAAAATAATTTCAGTTGCAATTCTCTCTTTTCCTATGGCATGGAAGTATAATTTTTTAAAATACTCATTTGGTAGTCAAGGACCAGACTTCCAAAGATTATTAGATACCTTATGATGCAAGTAACTTCCTACAGTAACTAAGCATCAAAGCACTTTCAAACATCCTCCTGGGCATGTTCAGATATCTAAGTATCTTAAAAATATATCTCTAAATGATTTCTAGAGGTGATAAAAGACATTAAAGAGCTGGAAGACCAGAATGTTTCCATAGTTTTAAACCCTGCAGATGGAATTTATGTTTTTTAATATGTCACTGCAGCACTGTCCTGCTCCAGAGAACGGAGGTTAACAACGCAAATACTTCAGACAGTAACAGGCAGAATGTTAATGCTGTAAGTAGTGATTAATGTTAAAAGACAGAAAATCCTTCATGAACAATAAATACATGTCTAACTGTAGGAACAGTAGGGCTAAAGAGCGATATTACACAATCACACGTGGGTTACTTTCCCATTATTCTAGGTTTCACCATTGCCTGTTGACTTTTTGCATGTCATGGTGAAGCAGAAACGGGAATGAAGATACTTTGAAAACATGAGTTTATAAACGTATTTCAAAGGGCAACGATAACAAATTTATCTTTGTCAATTCCTTGTTTTCAGTTACTGAACTGAGAAGACATCAGTACGAAAAGTGAGCTACTTCAGGGCATTCAAGAGAATGTTTTCTAACCAACTGGCTTCTAAACTACAGTTGCTACAGATTTGTAAAATTTTATGCAGCCAAGTCACACATACAAGTCACACACAGTGACTCATTCTTTCCTAAGCAATACATCTAATTAATTCAAGGTATTTAGAATGAAAGGTACCTATTAGATGAAGTCTAAAATAAATGGTACTAAATGCAGCCTTAGCACTGATGGACACAGGGCATCCTGCTAACATCACCCTCTCCTCTGCTATGATAAAAGCTGTGCTGCTCATCACAAATAATACTGAATTAATACTTTGAAGCTGTATAGTTTTTAGAGTACAACTCCCAACAAAGTTTGTAAGGATGATGCTAGAGGATCCCTAATTAAAAAAAAATCCTGATTTACAATGGGTGCATCAATTTTGAGCAGTGTGGACCATGTACTTGCAAAGAAGCCAATCCCCAGCTCAGCCTTTGAAGCTACTCAATGCTTAGCTTCCCCAACAAGGGGGGAAAAAGAAAAAAGGAATGACAAAGCGAGGGCTGTGATTTTATAGCATTCACTCCTGTCTATTGTCTGCTTAGCTGGAACAATGCCTTCATTTATGACACATCATGAAACACTCATCAAACCTACCTCTTTTTTATCATTACTGCAGCTTTATGTGGGTCAATAAATTCAATCTCTTGTCACAAATTGCAAGTATATTATTGCTTCATAGATACTGAGCACAATAAGTAAAAGCTGCTGGGAAAGTAATTGGTGATGTGATTAGCATCACAAACTTAAGAGGTTAGAAGATCATTTCCAGATGAATGTATACATTCTCACGGGTCTTATCATCTGTGATCTGGTGATGTCTCAAGAGCTGGATTTGGAATAAAATTTACAGAACATCCCCAATTCCAAATGCAACACAAATACAGGCACAGATGTTCTTATACAATTCCTAATTTGCATCTAAGCTTAAAACCTAGAATTGCACAGGTCCATACCAATTATGTGTCTTCTTACATTTCAGAGTCTCCTGAGCTATGCCCCTTGAAATTTAACTCCAAATTGCATTGGGGCTGCATCATGAGAGGCACCCCATCATGGTCTTTTTGCCCTGATTTATTGCTACATCCACTTAGTTATACTTCAGCTTGTATATTACTGCATTAGTATGTTACTCTCTATTCTGGTGGGACTTTAAAATAACAACTTCTTTGATGCAAATAATTATTTCCTCCAGTCAGAAGGACATTTGTGTGTTCTCAACAGGACCATAAGAGAGAGGAAGCTCCCTGCTGAGTTAATGCTTCCCATTAGCCTCCTAACTTCCAACATTTTTCATGATGAAATCATGACCTTCAAATTAAGCATAAGGAAAAATCTACTGTGCTGGTTTTGACTGGGATAGAGTTAATTTTCTTCATAGCAGCTACTATGGGTCTCTGTTTTGGGATTTGTGCTGAAAAGAATGTTGCTAACCCACCACATCCAACAAGAGAACAGACTGGGGATACACAAGAAGTTGGAAAAGGACATGCTGGGACAGCTGACCCCAACTGACCAAGGGGATAATCCGTATCATAAGATATCATGCTCAGCATACAAAGCAGGAGGAAGAAGAAGGAAGCGGGGAGGACACATTCAGAGTTATGGTGTTTGTCTGCCCAAGCCACTGCTTTTCATGATGGAGACCTGCTTTGCTGGAGACAGCTTTGCATCTGCCTCCTGATGGAAGGTGACGAATGAATTCCTTGTTTTGCTTTGGTTGCATGTGCAGTTTTTGCTTTACCTATTTAAATGTCTTTATCTCAGCCTGTGAATTTTCTTACTTTTACCCTTCCAATTCTCTATCCCATCCCATTAGAGTAGGAAGTGAGTGAGCAGCTGTGTGGGGCTTAGTTGTCAGATGGGGTTAAACTACAAGAGGTACATTTCTCCTAACTCATCTAGGTCTGAAGTGTGACTGGAAACATTGTTCTCACACTTTATAAAATCCACCTTTGAGCTTGGATCAAAAATGAAAGCTCTCAAAGCCAATGGAATTTAAGAAGTTACGAGCATTTCAAAGGGAGCCAGAGTTAGCAGGGAAACACGTTCAGGCTTCAAGCTGGCACAAGCTACCAGCAAACATTATGAAAAATACTTTGGAAATATTTAGAGCAAAAACCAAACCATCATGAATTCACATTTCCAAAATACATTTGGGCTTCAGTGTGTGACTCCATGCCAACTAAGAGGCACATGGAAAAGCGCAAACTTACTGTCAACAAACCAGTCAGAAACCTCCACAGATACCAGACACCAAGGAATATCTCTTTGTCACCTTATATATCTTTCTGAAAGATATAACTGAGTGGAACCAGCTGGTTGGAATGGGCAAAAGAATGTCAGTTCTTACTCCAAGGACATACATTTGTAGATATCTAAAGTTAAACGACAGGATAGCCAAATCTTGTGTCCTTATTCACACCAGACGACACAACAGTGAGCAAAGCAAGGGAGTAGGAGACTTCCCAAGGTGTATACAGGTTTTCAGCAGCCTGGAACTAGGTCTGTAACACCAATAAAGTCACATAGTCATCAACTCATGTGCAAAATCTGCTGAGCAATTAATATAGCATCAGTCATGCATGTGTTTAACTCAGACACAATTCACTGTTATAATTTTGATTAATACAGGCTGTTGAACTATGCTTTACAAACTTCAACCAGATACAGGCGGGGAAGGTGAGGCTCTGTTTCTAACATGTCAGTCTGCTTTTGACAGGCATAAATACACTTCTGAGTATATAATCAGCCATCAAATCTCAAAGCCCTTAATCACTCAGCATGAATGGTTAAAACACTTTAAATTAATCTTGCATTAGTCTAGTTGTTACTTAGTTCCTCCTGTTTTTTCCTGCATTTTTTGATTTGTTTTTATGTCTTATTTTCTCCTCTGGTTTCAGCTGTGTCTCCCCATCTATTTACCCTTTGCTAGAAGCCCACCCAAAGGTGAAAAGCTCTCTTCTCTGTGGCAGGCTGTTCTGAATCTCTGTGGCTGTTGCTTGTGCCAGCCATGCTGTGTAACAACAGCAGGTAACATACAGTTTCCAAAAGTTTGTGCTTCAATTTCTGTTGTCTGTGACACCCTGCTCTGAGGAGCAATCAGGGATAAGAGAAAGGGGAAGGAAGAGTCCCAAACATGCATGTTTCTGTTACTGCAATCGCCTCCTCTCTGCCTTTTTCATTCACTCAGACTGCTGCAAAGCACATTTCCTAGTTCATGGTTTCGACTGTGCACATTTATGTGCTGTCCATTGGCTCTTACACTGTGTACTCCCCAGAACATAACACATTCATCTCCATCTTTTAGGACCTTCTTAGCCTATCTCCATCTTACTTATCACACTGAATACTTATTTCTAACCTCTAACAAGGTGGCAATGCTTGCCATGAAAATAAACAGATTTTCAACCAAGAACCTTTAAGCTGCCTGTTACATGCACTGGATGCCCATATATATTGGAGCTGCTCTTTATCTTTGGGGTGACTACCACACTATTGTGTCCTCCTCACAACTCTTCTAGGCAACCAAAATCCTCTCCTAAAGATGACAAGAGGTATTGGCCAGTGTTGTATATCCCTAGCCAAGGCAGGGGGGTTGGATGAGATGAGTTTAAAAGCCCCTTCCAACCCAAACTATACCATGATTCTAATGACCTTGCTGGTTTCTTCTGCCCTGTCATACTACATGTTCCCCTACATCATGAACTCCTTTTGCACTATGTGTGAACAGCTTTTAGCTATCAGGAATCTTTCTACCGCTAATCCAATGTCTATAAGGCAAAGGATGTCACTACAGGGCAAAGCAGAACAAACATTTCCCTGATCCTAGCCCTAACTAGGTTATGATACTATGGTTTGGTCTCCTTCTGTCCCTTGTATTCCACACTTCCAGTGCCACTTTTGTTGGGAGGCAGTGTAAACAATTAAACCCAGGAGGTTTGTTTGCTCCAGTGGCAAGCAGAAAAGCCACCCAGGAGTGGGACTTCTATGCTGCCAGGTGTCTTATCACCTGGCCACACATCCCCGTTAAAAGGGGGAGTGCACAACCCAAGAAGCAAACTCCTTACCGCTGGATACCCACCTCCAGAAAGGGCTGCAGGGACTGGCTCCAGGATGAAGAGAGGCAATTAATGTACTCTCTAGAGGTAGGTCTCTGAACTCCAGAGGGACAGGAGCTCAAGCATTGCCCTTGCCCACAACTAGGCAAATCTCCATCCAGCATTTTGACTTTCTGGAGGACTGCTTTCAGGCTCCCAGCTCTCTCTGTAGATCGTCTCCACAGGCCTTGGACCATGTTAAGGCAGTTTCCATTTTACCCTGGCTCTCAAGGTTTTCTTTTCCTTCCAAATAACAATATTACAGTTTTCAGGTGGGACTTGGCTGAAGAACTCTGCAGATAAACAACCTCCATCTCTTTTTTGCCAGAACAATAGTCCTCTTGGGAGGATGAACACAGATGTCCAAGGGTCCAAAGGAACTCAACTTTCATTGATTCAAGTATAAATGGCCCTTGAAAGTGGAAAAAATTCCCCAATGGAGGGAACTAGAGGCCTGGGAACGTACTGAGACCTCTCTCAGCACCTATTGAGAGGGATATGCCAGCTGGGAACAGGGCCTAAGCAGCCTGAGGATATGCTGACTCTGCAATCTGCAAGCACAGCTCCTCTCCCCTGCAGAAACCCCGAGGAAGGAGTTTGCCTTCTGAAAATAACCGTCAGCTGTCTCCCAGGATGAATCCACCACTGCGTGAGATGCTTCCTAGTCCCAGAGTTCACCCGTGTACGTGTCTGCTGAGGACATTAGCTATGGTAAGCAATTTGAAAGGTGGTTAGTAAAAGCTAGAATACAATTCTCTGGCAAATGCTGCTAAACTCTTCCAAGACTAAATTGTCTCCTTGCTTTCTCAATTACCCAGTTCAACCACAAAAAAAGAAAAAAATATTAAAAACAACTTTCAAACAAATAAATCTAAAATTACCTACCAAACATCAAGCAGATGCTTGTATCAACTGTATTTTATAATCCCAAAGGCAAGGTGATTAACATCTCCATTAAGTTTGCCAGAGAGCTGGCATTTCTTAATCTGGTTGATGCGTTTCTCAGACATTATGGTGATGGTTTGCAGTACAAAACAAGAGGACAGATGTGTGTACACCTTCTCTGCTCAGTGCAGCCTCTTGACTACATTAATCCTTCATTTCAAACAGGATTTACTTTTCATCATTTTATAAATGGGCTGAGTGGTGTTGTGTGGATGAAGTGTTCATCCACAGCAGGGAGTGAAGCCAGCAACTAAAATTAAAAGGCCATTTTCTTGACTGAGCTTCAAATCACGGTCCAGAATTGATGTAGAAGTGCCTACTTCCCTGTCCCTCAGCACAACTATTCCTTCCCAACTATCTTAAGAAATCTCATCCATGGCCTGATTTGTTTTTAATACTCATGCATTTCTAATGCTGAGACCCATAATTTCCCCTTGAAATAGGAACTGTTACACATTTTACAATATTAATTCATTTTTTAAGACTAAAAGATATTTTAAATTTAAGTAACTTCTAAGAATATAGTATGATTAAATACACTGTTTGACAGAGGATCCTTCCCATGCATAGTGCCAACGATGCTACCACCTTTCATCCAATGGAAATCCAAGCACCATCCAACTCTATAGGGATCCATGGCTCATGTGAACCTGGTAAGGTGGTACAACAGTTACTTTCAGGCTTTTGTTCAGAAGATGTCTCATTGCTTCTCACAATTGTGAGTTTTCAGATGCTCTGGCTGATCCACACAAAAAATCTTCAGCATCCAACTATCACTGTTTGCAAGCTGCTCATGCTAATAGCTTATCAGATCCAGTTAGATTTTAATTCAGAAACAACCTTGTTGAAGTAAAAAACCTTAAACCAATGTAAAATTAATGTAAGGAAGATGTGTAGAGCCTAATTCTCCAAACAAGTTATGCTATTAGGTAATTTAAAAGGAAGGTGACCCAGTGTTTCCTTGTAGTAGCATTTATTATTTGTTTAACTAAAGGTCAGGAGAAATACTAAAAAATCTGTTGTCTCAGCCACTACAAAGGCAGATTACAGGGCTGTGAATTTGCTCAATTTCAGAATAAATAAATTTATGTCAACAGCCAGAGCACTTTGCCAAGCACTTCTTTCACTTTTCCCACCTCTCTCAGGGTTGAGGGATAAATCCTCTAGCCCCACAACTCTAATGGGCAGACTCATTGATTTCCTGGCACCTTCACACAGATGGTCCCTCTACTTTTGGCACCTCTAGGCTTTTTTTCTGTAGCCATTGATTGTAGGAAAAAACCCTCACCATTTATTTCCCGAATGATCATTAACAAGCAAGAAAAAAGCTAAAGCCTGGATCTAACCCATCTGGAGTACCTTCCTCCCAGCACTTCCCTGTGACAGATTTCTTGACATACTTCCCCAACCAATTTGTCCCTTCCATTATCACAGCCAGGACTGTCAGGTCTGTAGTGGCCTCTTTGGTTCTCATTTTAATCAGAGAAATCTTTAGATTTGCAAATCCATTGAGAGCTAAGGAAATCCATATTTCTCCACCAAGAGCTCCCTCCACTCCCTGTTTATTCAAGGACAGGTTCCCCCATAGTGCTTTATCTTTGCCATTGTTTTGTGGTCTAATTACTTCCTTTCTGAGACCTTAATTTAATTTATCTCCTTAGAGTTAGACAGGATCACATCAAATATGTAAACTCAGCTGTGCATGATACATAACAAACAACAGCTACATCTCTCAGTCTGCACACAATTCTTGCTGCATCATGAACCATCTCCCTTGGAAAAGGAAATGTTAAAGTCACCATTTATTGCCCTTACAGAACCTGCAGCATTTTATTGTGCAAACTCAAGTTATTGCTAGCTGAAGCTTGCTACAGTTTGCTCTGATGAAACTAAAGTATTTTTGAAGAATAAATAACCATCTCAGAAGAGTCTGAACAAAGAAGCCTTTGACTGAATTCTAATGAAAGGAAATTGTTTAAACAAGTGTTTGTTTTTCTTAAATTTTTATCAGGTTTCTGGTCATGAACTGTACTAATCCATACAGTGCAGTATCACTAAAATAAATCTTTTTTTTTTTTCATTTTTATTTCTTTCTCCTTCTAAATTCTTGATATTCCTGTGCTCTTTGCTGAGTATCTGCCTGGGTATTATCTCAAGCATTGGTGCATGTGCCCTATTCCCAGCCACATGGCTGCGACATGTGGCTGCAGGCGGTGGTGATATTACACGTGTTTTGTTGAAAGATGGAACAATCAGATGACAGGGACTTCTGATGAAATCTTTATTATCCCTCTGTTACTAATACAACTGCAGAGATCTTGAATGTTGGGATGTTTTCTAACAGGTTACTTTTTTTTCCAGGCATGCTGCTTTCCTGCTGCATTGTGAGAAAGGGGTTTTATAATACACAAAATGCATTAGCAGAAATGACAGAAAAGTTTCATACAAATAAGAAGGAAATAACCTCAGCCTAGATAACTAGAATGTAATTTCATTTAATAATGCAGCTATTTTTTTTTATTAAATATCAGTCTTGTTTTAAGTGAAGGCATAAAGAGCTTTAATTCTTAGAGACACTTAAATAATACAGAGTAATTATAAAGCCATCATCTCCAACATGCTGTGTGGGAGATCTAACTCTGCTAGTCAACACCTGGATTAAAAAGGCAAACTCAAGTTGAAGTTGCTGTCATTACTATCCCTTTTGGAGGGGAGCAAAGAGTGATGTTGCCTAGGGTCTGTAACTCATGCAGCATTACTGCCAGTGGCATGGTAAAGGCAGGGGATGGCAGCTTCAGAGGGACACACAGAAGTGTTCAGCAAATGCCAGCTTGTCTAGTGGTTCATTATTAGAACCAAATTGGATTAATTTCCTTTTCACTCTGCTGATCAGATCAGATCACTCAGATCAGCTAATTTCAAAATAAATACGTCATCTTTGAGGCCAATTAAATTTTGCAAGCTACGATAAAGGGGAGAAGAGAAAATCAAATGCTGGGCTTCATAATGCAAATTGACTGCAATCTTAATCACTAAGAGATTTTGGCTTTGTGCATTCCTCAATATGCAACTCTTTGATGACTGTGTGCTCTGAAATCCCCTCTGTATCCCATGTGTGGTTGCTATGAGCCTATTACAATCCTTCCTGAAAAGATGGACTTCTTCCAGCTTAGGCTATACCACCTTCTGTCTTTGCCACAGAAGAGGCCTGTTTAGTCCCCAGCTGACATTACAAGCACTCACCTGTTAAAATACGCAGGGAAAAAAGCAAATAACAAAAGCACAAAAAACGTAAAGCAGAGGCAAACTAATGAGACAAAGATCTTTTTGGCAATTTGGACAGACACTGATATCTAAGTTAACAATCTTCTCTAAGGAATATCACATCCAAGATCTTACCGAATCTGGGGCAAGTGAAGCAGCACGCCAAGGATAAAGACAAGTCATTACAACCTTAAGACATTTTTATTCACTCCACTACCAGTTTGACATGTGTCCCACCCTACACAATTATTTGCCACTGCTTCTTATGTGAGATCACCTTTAAAACAGTAATTAAGGGATGTGTTTGTTTAGAAGAACAGAAATTACTGCTTTGCTTCAGAGCCTGCTTAGCACGTCGGGTTATCCTGGAACCACACCTGGCTACCAGAATAAAATCATCAAGTGAAAAATATATGGTCCGTGTACAGTTTCATACAGAACGTAACACTTCCCTCCAACAGGATTCATGCATCATTTAGTGGTTAACACATTCCCCAGAAGGAAAAAGCTCAGACAACCATCAGTGCTTAACCATTTGAAGGCAGGCATTCTACTGTAGCAATGTCTTGAGTGAGGTGGGGCCATTTCCAGTTCCCAGAAAGGAACAAAAAGACTTGATCAGCACCTTGACACCTGGTGAGCATATTTGCCTTCCCCATTTCTGACCAAAGAGTTCACAAAGGAACTGGGCTTACTGCTTGGTTTCATTCCCACCATGAGTTGATCAAACATGTGCTGCATCACACCACGATATTTCAGCCGGTGCCTGCCCTCTGATCCATAGGGCATTCAAGAACAGTACTAGTGCAAAAAACTCTCACACTAAGTTAAACTTATGCTGTGCCAGGGAGCACCTTTCTACCAGACTTAGATATTTCAGCAATAACAGTCAGATACAGAAGGTTTAACAGATCCAGAAGGAAGGAAGAGAAGACATCTCAGTGGCTGACCTGAAGCTCTAGAAGAGCTTCCTGAAGGAGAGCAGAAGGGGACACAGTACATGTCCAGAGAATGTTTTGGTTTTCTACAGGAGTTACTCTTAAAGGACTTTAATCCAAGATGGGCCCTTAAGCAACACCACAATCCAAATGATTTCTACCAATACGCATGTCCTTGCCACCATAAGTTCTGCTGAAAGACCTGCTTCTTCATGAAATGCTTTTCCCACAGACCTTAAGAAAACCCTTCCACCTCTTCACAGGCCAAGGAGGATTTTTTTTGTACTTCATTGTTTGCAGTGTTGCAAACGTAGTGTCAAAATACCATGAGAGACAGCTGTGAGCCACGATGGCTAAAGATATTCCTTTGGGGCTAACGGATGTACACTCAAATGGGTTTATAATGTGTCTATGCACAATGCACATCACATCAATGAGAGATTGCATGTAGCCTTTCTACTCATAGCAGACAAGTCAACTGTGAGAGAAATCCCTTTAAATCCAGCCAAACGAAACAGCAAAAATACTGGAGTTCTTCTTGGGACAACTACTGAAATAATTTGGTTTAGAGCAGAATTACCAGCCAGAGCCTGGCTAAGAAGGTGTTAAGGTATCTGGTGGGGAGCAACAGCGCTGAAATGGCTTAGCCTTTCCTACGTCGGAAATACCACACACAAATTACAGAAATCACAGTGTTGTCTGTTGGTGAAGTACATGTCCTCAGGGTGTTCTTTTCAAGCAGACTGCACCATGGTAAAGGTCAGCATCGTTTACAGACAAATCTATTTTGTAATAGGTGGTGCACACTGTGCTCTCTGTGAGACAAGTTACACACAAAACCACCTTTCTCAGATTGACACAAATCCTCGTGGGCATCTCGCTGCAGAACAAAGAGGAACAGGAAGCACTGGTTCAAGCAGATTGCCATCCCTGCACCATATACTTCAGGCAAGGCAGATCTAGGCTAGTCCATGGTGCAAGAACCTGAAAAAAATATTCCTCTGCATCTCTGAGTGCTTATCAATCTCTGATTTTGTTTTGACTCAGACAATAAACACTGAGGAGGTTCACACCCTTGTCTGTGCATTTTTATATCTTTTTCCAGCCATGACTATGGCCAGCATCTGGCCTTGAGTCTCAACCATAGGGATGCCCCTCTAATGACATTTGGAAACTACTTCCTCAAGTGCAAGGATTATCTGGAACCTAATTTCACTTGGCTTTTTAGAGCTTCTACAGCTTACCTAGGTTTTGGAGCTACTACTATCTATGAAATACTAAAGGTGAACTAAAAGAAGCTGCAAGTTTGCAAGAGGGTTCACAGTTCCCGTTAGCATTCCTAGCATTTGAGAACACTTTCATTTGTTTTTCTATTTTAAGTGAGGAACACAAAAAATGCATCCGAAATTAACTGTTTGGGAATCTCTTTCAGTGTGTAAGACTTTTTTCTGGAATCTTGTCATCTTTCTCCCATACCTCCTCCTATTCCACCTTTCTCAAGCATTACTCAATCATAAAAGCATCCATGTCTCCATGTGTCATGTTTAAATATATTTTCTATTTAGAGTAATGTGTGTATGTTTTCCCTCCTATGGAAGGATGGATTACTAGAAGTGTAACAATCCCAACCAAGAAGCATATTTGTTATGTTATATAGGACATAGTCCTGTTGGCAGAGCAATGGAAAAGCTTCTGGTCTCATCATAGCAGACCCCATGCAGCTTCTTTAATCAGCAGCATATCAACATTATCAAAAGTAAAGAGGAAAAACTGTGGGAAAAACTCTTTACAAAACAGTAAGACCAACTGCTCATGATGCTCCACTGTATTTTTAATACAAGGAAAAGCACAGCACTGCAAAGCAGGTTTTAATTAACTGCTTTCTCCTAGCAATACTTTCGGCTATGTGTAACAGTGCCAAGTGCTGATATTTATATAACTCTGCAATAGTTACCATTTTGCTTACAAACTGTTATTTCAGTGGAGCTCTGTCACCACCAAACAAACTCTGGCGTACATGTGGCTGCAGGAGGAAGTTTGGGGAAGAGATGCTCTTTTAGCATCCTCAAATTAAATGTTTAGTTTGAAATAGCCTCAGAAAATTCCTATTTTCTGAGCTTCTTCCTCCACATTGGAGAAGGAAAACCATAAACAGGACCAAGAACCAAAACAGACACCAACACTGTCAGTGACAACAACATCCTTTAACACCATCTTCTCCCTTGTAGAGTAACCATAGCATAAGAAGAGGCAAAGACTGGCTGAGATTCCTGCAAGGCTGATGAAAAATGCTGTGAGCTCAAGTACTTATCAGGTTTTCTGGAAAACTGTATGCAATACTAACTCCTTCCCAGCTGGAGTCCTTCCTAACCCCTTCCCTACTGGAGGCATCCAGCACGGGTCCTTTGTGTTAGTTTACACTGCCATAGTTAGCTTCTGCTTCTCTCATGGGTTTGGGGTTTTTTAAGCATCTTTTCATTTCTCCATGTGTCAGAGGGGTGGTTTCCACAGTGGAAAGCACAGTCCCCATGGAATCTGTGGGTTTCACAGGGTCTGCAAAGGATAACTAAAAAAGTAAATCCATCATCCATGATTTTCAAATTAAATTGCTGCTCAGAAGATGACCCTGAACTAGAAAAAATTAAAGTACCTGCCTATTCAAATTATTATAAAGCTATTTCCAGAGTGATCTCTTGGGTTTATGCTCTTTCATCTTCCTAAAAACAAGCAACAAATCCCCCACAGCAGTCAGAAGTATGATTTCTCCACCAAACCCCCTCCTTTTACACCATTTCCAGATATTTTATGTCCTTGGCTACCCATCTCTGCAGTGTCTCACACCCATACTGTCAGTGTGCTCTTAAAATAAGCTCTTCCTACCTCCCAGTTAACCAAACCTCACAAGGGCACTTAATAAATCACTAGGGTTATTACCAAACCAAGTGCTCTTTTCAGGACAAACACACACTGAAACTAATTTTTTTTTCCCTCCTTGTATGGTCCCATAAATCACTACATGCCACGAGAACACTTCTAGCTACAATGTGCACATGAGGAACGACCAAAATATTCTCCATGTACCAAAGTGTGTCTATAAAGATAGAACCCTACTTAACTCTGCTTAAGAAAAAGCAGATGAATTACACGAGACAAGTACCTACAAAGGCAGAAAATTAAAGAAACATCAGGTTTTCCAATATGTCAAGAAACACACCCACAAGTAAATAGAAGTTAAACCTGGACAAATTCCCAGACAAATGGCAATAATAGAGCATTTTTTCGTGAGGAGTATAGACAATGTTTTTGCTATGGGCTATGGCTCTTCTTCTCATGTATAGCAACTCAGGAGGCACTGGAAACCAGGAAAGGAGCATGTCTGCTATATATAAAGCCCCGAGTCCACATTGCGTGACTGCACAAGACAAAACCCCTCAACTCTCATGGGTGACATCAGTTTAGGCTTTCTTTCCACTTCTGCTTTGGTCTGAGATTCTCAAGGGAGCCTCAAAGAGTCAAGTAACCAAGTTCAATGAGTTTGAATTTTCCTATTGACCAGAATAGCATGAGATCACATTACTCAAGTCTATTTGTTAACGACGAGCACTAATTTACCCATGATGATGCCACATGGCTTGGATGCATGTTTTGCACACCATAAATGGCAAGGATGATGCCTTCAACACATAAACACTGTGGGGCATGCAGCAGCTTCACTCAACACCACTTTTCTCACATGTCCATAAAACACGGAAGGAAAAGTTTCAAACTTCAAAGTTTTCAACTTCCTTCCCATCAAGCTACTTGTAGTAAACACCACAAGCAGACAGCCATCACTATCACAGTAGCATTTTTATCTCCAAACAGGGAAGAACTGGCATTTCTCTATATAAATGTCAATAAAGCTACATCTTTATGGGTCTTGCTATATCCACTTGTTGTGACCCACGTGAGAGAACATTTAAAAAAAGAATGAAAAAGCCTTTTCCTTTTTGTTTTTGGTTAGAAATCCCCTGTTATCTCTTTGAAGAGTAAAGTTGTGAACAGTCATTGTTTTCTCTTCTAATTACCATGTTTACAGCAGAGACAGGAGTAGCTGGATTGTTTTGCTCTGGAGAGATACTTCTTGACAAAATGTATTATGCCAAATATTGCTGCTGCATATGGATTCTTCTGTTTTTGGTAGAGATGAAAGAAGTCTTAAACAGCTGAAAAACACCCTATGCCTATGGGTGTTTTACAAACAAGTCTTTTGGCATGAGTTAACTATTGCACTTGATGTCCAGTCCACCAAAGTCTGAATCTGTTCCAGGTGCCTGCAGGGAATGGCTGCTTAGCTGAGGCTGTAAAGATATGTATGTGTGAGTCCAGAAAGGTCCCACTTTAATCCCTGGTGCGTCAGTCAAGATAGGGGATACGGCAAAGGTATGAAGATATTTGAATCAGGCTGTTATTCTATTTGGTGGCAATCAAATGGATTATATATAGAAATTTTGGACTCATTTCAGAAAGAGTCATGGCTGGTCTGTAAAACCGTATCTGGTACTCTTCACTGCTATGCATTTGTCAGTTGGTTTTGATTCAGTATAGAACTATAATACAAATCAGACTACTTGCTAAAGCTTTTTAGCATCCCTTCTGAAATTATTGACCAAATTTTCAAGATGAAGAAAGAAATTCTGCTATTTACATTTTTAAATGCCTTCAAAAGAGAAAATACTGTCTCTAAGAAAGTTTGAATTCATCTCTGTCTACTCTCTTGGAACAAAAAAAAAAAATAGGCAGGTAAAGGAGGCAATAACATTCCTGTTTATTGTAACACTCCATAATTTGAATTTGATAAGGTATCTGGCAAAGTAAAAGGTAGCTGTCACACATCCTTTGGGATGTCACAGTCTGCTTACTAATACAAATTGTCAATACTGAAACTAACCCACAAGTTTCTGCACTTACAGGGATTTAAGAACTGAGCAATATAGGCAGATGTCTCTGATAGCCAGAGACTAATAAGTCCTATAGCTACAGAAGCACGGAGCCCTACATGGCCACTATTGATTCAGAATAAAACCCATCTATTCTGATTAAGCCAACGCCTTACAAATACAAGGCACAATGTAAAAACTACAGTTTCTGATTTAAAGAAGACAAATCAAAGTTTAATTTGGAACAAAACTGTCATCCCCCTTTCCTTGGTCAGAGTGAGAAATAATGGCTGTCCATGGACTAAACCAGCATCTTCTATGTTGGTCTTGGTTAAAAGGCAAAGTCTGTAAGAAGAAATTCTTTTGTCTTCAAAACTCCTATTGAACACAAAGAAAGTGTTGTATAAGTAAGCATTATGAGAGACAATAGATATGTGTATATGTGTTACAGATGACAGCTATAGACTTGGTTGGCCAAATACCAATTAATTTACGCAGCTGTCAGTTCAGGATATATTGGCTACCTTCCAAGCAGAGAGGTCGCTGTCAGGTTTAACCTGGTGCAGTTGAAAGTGGGACAAAGTGCAAATATTTTCCCATTTTATCATACTAAGAGCCGGCTCCCCTCTACCAACCTCTGGCTCAAGACGCATGAAGAAGAGACACAGTCCAAGGATTGCAACCTTAATGAGACACAAAATACAACTGTGATTCATCCTGCATAAATGCAAACAAGAGGTAGAAGTTGCCAGTGGAGTTGTTTTAAATTCACACTGGGGTCACATATCTACAAAACCATGCCCATCAATAACATCACTAGTCTAAATTCATATAATGGAGGCAAAAATGCAGCAACTTGTATTCATAAAGCATTTTGCATGCAGCTAAGAGCAAACAACTGCTTTGGACAAGGAGTGCTCAGGAAAACTGTCATTTCTGATAAGATTTCAGTTTCTGCCTTCTTGAACCAACAGTTTTGGAATACTTGTTTTTCCTCCTTGTACACTCTGATCCACTTAGAAATGCATATTTGATGATTTCCACAGCAAGTGAGATTTGAGCTCATGAAACTGCATACCTTGAGGATGCTTCCAGCTGGCTGGATGAATCCTACCTTGAATTTTTGCTTGGTTTCCTTTATGCAGTGCTTCACAAGTCATAACTAATTCACCACTCCAATACTTCAGTGTTTTATGAGTTAATGCCATGGATTTTAATAGTGTGAGAATAAGATAAAGGAGTTTCCACCGAGCTGTTTGGACTGTGCATGTAAATAACTCACCCATCATCAAAGCATGGTCATGCTGTGGTTAGAAATTAACTGGCTCCCAACAGTAAATCACAACAGTTTAATACAAAAAACTGAATTCCTCCAGCTGATATTTCAAGATTAATTCAGAGAAGACAGGCAAAATGCAATATGCTGATAATATTTTGACAAGTACATCTTCACTTTGCTAATGCCATGAAACCTTAAAATAGCCTTTCACACTTTTTACAAATGAAGAAATTACTTCCATGGAAAAAAAATCTTAGTTTTGGGCAAAATATTCTAGACATTTTTTAAAGAATCTTGTGCAGAAAAACAGAAGATTAAGTGTTTTGCCTAACAAAGCCACCTAGGACTGCATCAGCAGCAGCTTTTAAGCACCCACACAACCTTGAAGATCTGGGCTGCAGGCACTTGTGAAAATGCTTTCTCTAGCACTACTGCACCATTTAAAACCTGGCATCTTCTAAAACACTACATTGTAGCACTGCCATGTACAGAACCATTACAACCTGTAACTGCCCATGCCTGCTGTGGTTTGGGACAGATAGTTTCACAACTGTGTGTCCTCCCATGAAAAGACTAACACACCCTAGCTTCTGTGAGCTCCATAATCTCAAAGCAAAGCCATGTGCTAGCAAATTAAATAACTCACAGCTTTAAACATGTGGGTGTAACAAAGACAGACCTCATGCATCCAGATATATATGAGTCATTTTTCAAACTGGTAGACCTTATTAAAGAGCCTTTATGCATCTTAACAATTATTTCCTTTTAGGTAACAGACATAAAATCAGGTATTTGTAGCACTGAAACACAATTGTAACTGTCTTCCTGAGTAATAAATACTGGGAAATAAAGTATGGATTCTTGTTATTTAGCTAAAAGCTCTGAAAGGACCCTGGCTTTGTTATTCCAGCTATGCACAGGACAGTATCCACACAAAACACACATCTGGCACAGAAGCAGACTCCAGCTAAGCCTGAAAAACACATTCTGCTGATTTGAAAGCATCTTAGAGTGATTATTTCAGAAAGGAGCTGTTTCTTCTATAATACATCAGATTATTTTCCAAGATGGAGCTCTGAGCACTGATGTACTTTCATCCCCTCTTACCTGCACCCTCCTTCCAGTACAGATATGTCATTTTTTCAGTTGATTCAGGGTATGGGGTGACCTTGAAGAACAACAGTTATGCAAGTGAGATTTGGTAAACCATCACCTGGCAGGAGAGAGGACAGCTGCACTGTCACCCAGCAATTACAGTGAAATGACTTCTCACACTATAACCTTCTTGAAGGCACAGAGCCCTCTGACCATGCACCACGCGAGGCAGGTGGAAACACAGGAAGGCTGCAGCCTGCCCTTACAGCTGGCACTGAGCATCTGCCTGCAAAGCAAACTGTGTAAGACAGGAGAAGATGCAAGGGATGTTGTTTGTGTTTACTCTTTCAGAGGGGAACGTTCTCTCCTGTTTAACATATATGCCTTGATCTGCTTCCCTACATCTGCTTACATCTATTCTAGCATGCAATTCAATCCAGGCAGCTTTGTTTCAGGTTTCACTTTTTTTTTTCACTCACATGAATTCTTTGCAGCAAAATGAGGTGCTTAACAAGTAGTCAGTTGCTAGTGCCAAGGCAGAGCTGCCCTGTGCCATACCCACATATGTGGGGTCAGATTCACTTTTGCCTGAAACCTGAGAAAGGCAATTCATCCAGTCTGCATCTCCTTGATTCAAGAGATGAGCTCATGGTCTACAGCTGATGTCAGCCTCCAGGCATGCCCAACTGTCCCCCTACCCTGAAGAGTTTTGTAGTTTCTGGCTCCTTTCTATGCCTAACCTGCCTCCCTAGCAGAGATACCTGCAGCAACATCCAAGGGTGGGCACTGAGGCACCACCAGGCACCCAATCCAGCCCAGCAGATGCATGGAGACAATGGTTAAGCATACCCATTTGGGATGCCAACAAATATATTCTTGGAAGGATCCTACTCTTCCACCACTGACACTGACATTATTAATAGTACCACTGGGTATCACCCCCTAACTGGTTGCACTCTGAGTCATCACTGGGGCTGCAGGGCCCTGCTGGGGTTTTGGAATGCCCTGGATTTTGTAGTTGGCAGGGCTTGGACCACAGCTGTGTGGGGAGGGCAGAGTCAGCTTTTTGTCACCCTAGCACGACTGCAGTGGCATGAGCAAGCCAGGTTTTAACGAGTAAATCTACATAAAAGCTTTCTCTGAAAGTGATTACTTAATGTAACAATCAGCTGTCTCTTCAGTTCTTGCTGAGGCAACCTATCTTCTCACCATTATTCACAGAGGAGAAAAAAACAGTGAGGAGAAAAAAAAAGGCAAGAAGCCTGCTTGTCTATAGAGTGAGAAAACCTTCAGAGATACCACGTTACCTGACAGACAGAGATACCAAGTGCTTTTTCAATTTATTCCTTTTCTAAGCATCCCATTCATTTCTTTACAGGAAAAAGAGCTCTTACTGCTGAGGTGTAAAGAGGTAATTAGTTATTAACCCCTTAAATCTGAATCCCACAGCTTTTTTTACATCACAGTCTTATTACCATCACTTTATGTTAGCACTTATCAACATGGGATAGGAGTGTCTCCAATTCTGATGGCTCTGTACTCTACCTGCGTGACCTCACACAGAAAAATAATTTCCATAGGAGAGCATTAGTGAGCACCAGCAGAACCTCCAGACTAGGAAACTGCAGTACAGGACTATCCAGGCCAGGAAGGGCTGTGTTTTTTGACCCAGAGAGAGCCATGGCTTGAACAGATGGATCTGCCCCACAAAGCTACTCAGGAACGTTCACCTGAATTAACTAAATGCCAAAATTTATGTTAGGGCACATAAAACTTCTGCATGGCCAGTTTTATTCAGAATTAATATAGCCTTTGATTATGAGTTAAATTGTGCAGAAGAGTTTAATAACAGGTAACTAATGGGTTTCAAAGCTAAATTTGGACTCATCTTCCTAGAGGCTATCAGGTTAGCCCCATAGGGATGCATCCTTACAGAGAGAAGAATCTGGGACAGAGAGATTTTAAGGGGAATTTTGTTAATGGGACATCCTTTTGGAATGGAGCAAGGGACCCCTTTGACCAATATCTGATTTATGGGAGAGCAGGAATGCCTACATGTTCACCCACTTTAGGAAAACTTTTCATTGTTGTTTTTAGTTTAGTTTTGAGATGGGTACAGCCCTGACCTCTCAGACTTTGCAGAAGGATGCCTCCATGCCTCTCTCCCTGCTCCTTATTATAGAAGCAGTTCTTGGCTTTAGGTGCAGGCATATAAGGAGTGAGGCAAATGGCTGAGCATGAATCACTGCCTGAATACCCAGTCACCCCATCTTCCAAGGAAACAGGAGTGGAAAGTACCAGCAGAATTTTAGCTGACCTACTAGAAACAGTTCAATCATGCTGTTTAACAGGAAAAATGGCTTCAATATGCAATTAGGCAGAGCTCTAAAGATATTTAATGGTGCATTCTCCCAGAGGATCTAGGAGAGCAAATAGGAAGGGGTGAGAGTAGGAGATACCAAAATAGTGTAGAAATTTATTTTTTAAATCTCTGTTCAGCAAAAACCAACTAAAGCAGAGTATGATTTGTTAGCTTGAACAGTAGTTGCTCAACCAGACACTGATTTGTGCTGTTATTAAGTAATCAATACACTGAGGTTTAGATTTATTGTTCTTCCCCTTGCTTTGCTCCAACTCAGCACCAAATCTCTGTGATTGTGCAGGTATTACGCAGGCAGCTAGAAAGTTTCTTGTGATAAGTGAGGTGTAGCCAAGAACAACAAAAAGACCAAGTAATCAGGCATGTTTTTCTCTGACTCTTGAAGAGTTGGGGGGTTTGTTTGTTTTTTTTTTTTTTCTGTTTAATTAGAACCTCAGACTGGTGCTTCTCTGCAGGCCAATTCCTCACACCACTGTCTTCAGGAACCCATCTAAAAGACAGTTCATCTTGCAGCATTTTCACACCTGCACAATTACCATAAGTGAAGAAATTTCCTGCATTCTACAACAAACAATGGAAAGGGCTGTATTTACCTTTCTCCTGAAACTGAGAAAATGGTTGCTTTCAGAGCATGTTATGAAACTCCCCACATCTCCAGCCAGTAAAATCTGTGTCACACTAAAATGACCATGTGTCATTTTTCCCCATAGCCAGTTAATTAATAGAGCTGTGATAATCCTGTTCTAGAGACTCGGGTTTCTTCTTTAAACACATTCCAAGCCACAACATGTTTTATACTGAAAAAAAAAATTAAAGTCTAAAAATCCATAGAATCATAGAATTGTTTAGGGTTGGATGGAACCTTGAAGATCATCTGGTCCAACCCCACTGCTATGAGCACAGATGCCTTCCTCTAGACCAGGTTGCTCAAAGCTCCGTCCAGCCTGGCCTTGAACACTTCTGGGAAGGTGGCATCCACAGTTTCTCTGGGCAACCTGTTTAGTGCCTTACCACTTTCACAGTAAAGAATTTCTAACTAATATCTAATCAAAATCTACCTTCTTTCAGTTTAAAACCACTAAACCTCATCCAATCACTACACCCTCGAATCTTCCCTGTAGATCCCCTTTAAGTACTGAGGGGCTGCAATAAGGTCTAGCCTTCTTTTCTGCAGGTTAAACTACCCCAACTCTCTCAGCCTGTCTTCATAGGAAGGTGCTTCAGCCTCTGGTCATCTTTGTGACCCTCCTCTGGACCTGCTCCAACAATTCCATGACTTTATTGTGTTGGAGACTCCAGAACTGGACACGGTACTCATCTGATTTTGTGATGAGATGTAACATTGTGTCCAGCTACAGGGAGCCAGCACACAACCCAAAGAAACAGCAATCTTTGGGCATCGGTGCATCATCTAACTGAAGAAATTAGGAACATTCCCCTCCTGATGTGATACCAAACACAGGTTCTTAGTGGGGCTTTCACCATGCTCTGAAGTGTATCTTTGGGCCTGAACTCAATCTACTCACTCATTGCAACAAATAACTATCTAAAATTAGGCACTTGCTTGAACACTTTGTCAGGCTCAGGCTCTTGGATTAACTGCAGATTTAGTCTCTCCTGGCACACCAGTTAACAGCAAGCTCCTTCCCACTCTGTTCCCGCCCATCTGAGTCTTGGGGGAATGTTGCCATGGATTTCCACGGGACACAAAAGAGTCCATATTGGAAGAACCCTGTTAAGGTTGCTAGGCGTAAATATTGACTTAACGGCTCTTCCGCCTTTTTTCTTTTTTGAGAACAGATCTGTTGGCCATGGCTGGAAAAAATAAAATGATGGAGTATGCATGATTCACTCTGGCACTCACACAAACATGTAGATCAGTTGGCTGGCAGCTCGCTCCCCTGTTAGCAGAACATCGCTTCTAAAATGTGTCAATTTTTTTTGTCAGCAAGAGCGTCCAAGCCCACAGACAGGGAGATAAAATCTCCTGCCTTCCATCTACTTCACATGGGGACTGCTGACCTCCCCCAACATAGAACATTTGATTAATACTTCCAACAGCTTTTTAGGTGAGACACACAGAAGGACTGATGGGAGACTGCAATTGCTTTACACTAAAAACCCAGCCCAGAAATCTCTCTTCTTGCACCCACTTGCCTGGGTCTGCCGAGAAGAGAAAGAACTGCAAACCAAACTGCAGGTAAAACTTCTTTTAGTCAAAAGTCTTTTGAATAGGGGCTGTCTCACAGACAACAAATACTGAGACAGACAATAAATATTGTGACAGAAAGTCACATGGGAAGTCAGGAGCAGAAGTGAGAAGAGACCCAACTGGTTTGTCTTTGAATTACTGCTTTCACCACCAGGTTCTACTTCCTATAGATCTCCACGCAAAGACTTTTAATCCTGAATGTAAAAAGAAAACGGTTGGACTTGATTATCTTCAAGGTCGTTTCCAACCAAATTATTCTCTGATTCTCTGTAAAGTTATTTAAAATACAACTTCAGCACACAATATCATTCAAACCCTCATATTGATTCTGTCAGATCTGGATGATTTGGCAGATCTGGCAGGGGAACAAAGCTCCACCAAAGCAGCCTGAAATGTACAAAGTATATGTGATGCTCATATGTACCTGAACACGTCCAACACCATCTCTGGCTGTCCCTAAAAACTTGCTCACCACACACAGGGACATGAGCCACCTACAAGCTCACAGAGGCTGCAGGGAATATATTCAGGATTCCCCAGTAAAGCTCTGTTTGACATACAACTGCAAGAACACAAGAACAGTTGCATTTCACAGCACTAAGCAGATGTCTTTCTGTGCTGGTTTGAGGCCAGACAGATCTTCTCTTGCCCCGAGAGGGACAAGAGAATGACACTCACACAAATGGATTGGAGAGTGATGGAAAGTTTAAATGGAAAAGCAATTGGTGAAGCTACAGAAAACTACAAAACATGGTGCCAAGAATATCCCAAAGTGTACAGAGCCCCTTGCATAATACCCAAAAGCTTCCCAATCCTTCCCTTCTCCCACCTGAGGGTGTACCCAAAACCCCCAGGGCTCTTTCTTTCCCCCTCCCACTGCTAGGCAAGTCTCAGGCTGGCCAGGTCTGAGACTGCCCCCCCATCCTTTCTCCTCCTGGCATTAGGCCTAGACAGGCCTAAGAGGCCTTGAGGATACTCCCCCACCGTTACTCGATAAGAGAGCATCTCCCACGGGAGCAGAGAGGGAAGAAAGAGAAAGAGAATGACTTTGCAGATGTATTCATAGGGTGCAGGATTTATGGGTAGAAATACGCTGTTTCCTGTGTCCACCTTATTGGGTGGACATTCAGGACACCAGAGGTGTGACCTATGTGGCAGCAACAGGAGGCACCCAGCCTAAACTGCCACACTATCAGAAAACAAGTACCTCATCAGGAGAAGGACAAAATTCTAATGAGTGAATACAGGAGGAGAAAGTCCAGTGTTAGACAAGAGATCTTTCTTGAAAGTATCACAAGGAGTTTGCTTGCAATTCTGCTAAGCAGGGTGTCCTTTGGGACTTTTATGCCACCCTCCAGAGGCATAATGCAAAGCCTGAAAGGGAGACCTACATATTTAGATTTGCTTTGTATCCATCTTCTGTGGCTCTACACCTTCCTCTTACAGAACAGGGACCAGTTCTCCCTGCCACGCATCCTCTGTGCACATCCACTTCAGAAGCAGCAGCTCAGTACATGGCATGTTGAGGCTGTGGCACCTCACCGTTCTGCAGGGCAGCCCAGGGCTCTGGCATCCTACTCACTAACTGGACAACACACAAACTAGCCATCCCCACTCAGTTTTAAATTGCCAGAAACAAAACCAAGGATACTTAGATACCTTTGGAGCTTAGCAACAGCTGCTCAGGGTCTGCTCCACCTCTCTCAAATCTCTTTTTACTGACAGCTTTTGAAGGAGAGAATCCATTGGACAGAGAAACTGGTTGATATCCCATCTCCTCAACTATAGAAATATCCAGTTGGTTGTTTTCTAAGCATTTCCTTGGTGGTACATATAATTTCAATACTGTGTCTGATAGCAAAGATGTCTATTTTCAGAGTAAATACAATTACATGCAAAGCTTGTATTGGCAACAGCTAAATAGAAGACATCAGGAGACAAAAAAAAAAAAAAAAAAAGGAAAAATGTCTCTTAAGGTCCTAATGTGGATAGGACAAGAGACCAAGTAGATCTAATTGCATGAAATTAAGGAACTTTCCACCCACGCACTCTCCTGCCCTTGCAGCTGGAACAGCACAGCGCGGGTGCTGCCTCCTTGTTTCTCAGGAAATTGTTTGCAGAAGACAGAAACTGTTTACAACACAGAAGCAAGAAATAACCTAAATGATTTTTCTGCTCTGCTATCTTAGGGTCACAGCAAGGCAATTCTTACTGCAGGCCAATATTGCTGCTCTTATACCCACATATGAGTATCAGGGGACAAACACATGCAGACAAAGACCATTTCAAGCTGCCAGTTACTGGCCGCTGTTACCTAGTTATGGACATGGTAACGGTTGAGTTTTATGACATGTTCTCAATTATCCTACACAGCAAGATAACCTGTTGCATTTATCACTGGCTTTACATTTTACTGATTTGATGTTGGTCCAGCAATTGGAAGGTAGCTGCAACAAATGCTTCTAGCTCTTTGGAGCCCCACTTGTGCCCCTTGACTGCAAAGGATCCCCTTGCATACTGGGATGGCTGATTTCACCTTTGAATCTGCCCCTTTGACTTATGCTGTCTGACCATTTTGTTCAGAAGTATCTTGTTAAAGATTTAGAATCATAAAATGGTTTGGGTTGGAAAGGATATTAAACATCATTGAATTCCAATCCCCCTGCCATGGGCAGGGACATATCCTACTAGTCCAGGTTGCTTAAGGCCCCATCGAACCCAGCTTTGAACACTTTCAGGGTTGGAGTCTCCATAACTTCTCTGGGCAATCTGTTCCAGTGCCTCACCACCCTCATAGGGAAGAATTTCTTCCTAATGTCTAATCCAAATCTATCTTTTTCCAGTTTGAACCCATTACCCCTCCATCCTGTAACTACAAGCCCTTCTACGAAAGTCTGTCTCCAGCTACCATATAGGCCCCCTTCCAATACTAGAAGGCTGCTATGAGATCTCCATGGAACCTTCTCATCCCCAGACTGAACAATTCACTCTCAGCCTGTCTTCATAGACAGGTGCTCAAACATGCAGGTGCTCCAACCCTGACATGATATTTGTGGCCCCCCCCGGACCTGCTCCAACAACCCATCTCCTTGTGTTGGACACTCCAGAACTGGACACAGTACTCCAGGTGTGGTTTCACTAGAGCAGATCAGAGGGAAAGAATCATCTCCCTTGACCTGCTAGCCACACATCTGTTAATGCAGCCCGGGATACAGATGGTCTTTTGGGCTGCAAGTGCACACTGACAGATGTGTTGAATTTGTCACCAACCAGCACCCCCAAAGTCCTTCTCTTCAGGGCAGCTCTCTATCCATTCTCCACTCAGCCTGTTTCTGTGCTTGAGAATGACCAAACCCAGGTGCAAGATCTTGCACTTGGGTTCACTGAACTTCATGAAATTGGCATTGGCCCACGTCTCAAGCCTGTCAAGGTCCCTGTTTTGTTCAGGATCAGTTTTGTCACATAGTGCCAAGATGAGCAGCTTCTACATGGCCAAGAACTAAGGCAAGAAGTTTTACTAGGGACACCACTGCAGCAGGAATCAGATTGCCCCAGTGCAGCCTAGGCTTCTATGTAACTGTACTTCTTTTAATTCAATGAGTAGAAAAGAAACTTTTAGAAGTTTAAAACATGTTACATGGATCAATCCTAAAGTTAACAACCTCTTTCAATTACCTAGTAAGAAACTCAAGTGACAAGTTCAGATCCAAATGTCTTATGTCAGGTGAGACGAATCCCACCTTTGGGGCATAAGATGAGGAAGAGAAAATGATCAAGACTACATTGAATTCAGCTCAGTTGTGAGGTTACTTTGCCTTACCCATGGTAAGGAAAACATTGCACACCATGGACAATCCTGATACAATAGAAGCTGCCCTGAGAAGTTATTTTCAGAAGTGGTAGAGGTATCTTTCCATGGCACAGGATACACCTATACCATTACCATTACTATACCTATTCCATTGCCTATAACAATCTGTGACATGCCCAGTTAGTTTTAGAGCAATTACTGTGTAGACCATTTTAAGCATTTGGCGTAATAACCATGTTCTTGCTCTCCTCAAAGC
Organism: Indicator indicator; assembly: GCF_027791375.1. Classification (NCBI taxonomy): domain Eukaryota; kingdom Metazoa; phylum Chordata; class Aves; order Piciformes; family Indicatoridae; genus Indicator; species Indicator indicator. Next base: position 16,995,992 of record NC_072012.1, on the reverse strand, counting down.
CAGTGACCCAACTGCTGACATCATTGGTAGGTAAGGTCTTTTTAGGACATCACAGGTTTTACTTCAGCCTAACTCTACTTTTTTCCTACTCTGCAGTCATCTGGCTGTATTAATACAACAGAAAACCAGAGCATTTCTCAAAACATTTTCAGCATCATTTAAATTCAGGTGAGCTTGTCTGACTGTAATGGGCTGAACAATCTGCCAGTCACTCTTATCAATCACTGTTCCTGCTTTTTAAAAGCAGGAGTTTAATCAAAGTGAAGGTCTGGTACTTACTTTTTCAGGACTGCAATTTCATTCTCTATGCTGCTTTCCTTCCCTTTCAATGCCTTCTTGGGAATGCACTTGACTGCAAACAGTTTCCCACTCGCTCTCTCTTCAGCCAAAACAACTTCAGAGAATGCACCCCTGAAAGAAGAAAAGAAAACCCCCAGCATTAAGTGGTGCTTTTTTGGGAAGCTGCTAACTGAAACATAACCACTGAATAGAATTCTTCTAGTGTCTTTTGAACGCTGCTCTTGTTAATTGCAACAATGGCATGGCAAGCATTTTTCTTTTCCTCTACAAACATACACATTCACAGTCACCAAAAAAATTAAGGCTTACCAAACACAACCACTTTAATACAGAACCATTGTCCAGCAGAGGTATGAGCAAATCCTGAAAATCAGAAAGTACTATTTCTGCACATATGGACACGGGCTGGCTGTTGATTTGATGGATGATGAACTTTTCCCCTTCGGGAGGTTTTGGAGGTTTAATTCACACAGCAAGAGAAAGTCCCCAGGACTATGTGCTGCATCAGTCCCAAGAATGTTCCTGGTTCCTCAGTGGTGACCACAAAAGGTCGAGACTTCTATTTTGGTCTTCCTGTCAGCCCAGAGCATCTCCTCACTGTTGGCTCAACTGTGACTCAGGGTAGCAGAGTCAGAATTTCTCTGTGTACACAAAGTTATTCCACAACACAAACGGCTGTGTATGTAATCGCTAGAGCCAAAGAATTGGCTTAAATCACAAGTCCAAATGTCAGCCTTAACAGCAGCCTCCCTCCGGTTACCCCAGAGAGGATTACACAAATAAAGAAACTTCAGCACAGCAGCCAGCTGCTAATTGTCCAGAGTGGGCAGTGCCTCGTTTTCATTAGGTTATTCTGTAACTGTGTATGATTTCTTGCACTCTCATTGCTTCCTCCAAAGCATCTGGACCTCATTGGGGAGAAGCCAGGAAAACTTACAGTCAGTACTATACACAATTTTTTTTCTGTTCTCACTTTTTTTCTGAGCATTTGAGCATCACTCAGTTGGTCTGAGCGGAGCTTTGCTGTGGCAAATTAGGACTATTCCCATGTTCCAGTGCTTATTACTTGTTTAGCAGTGAAGTGCTGGGTAAGACAGAGCATTGGACTGATAAGGAACAGCAAGTCTTGCTCCTATTCACCAAAACCTCCTCTTGAAGTACCTGCTTTGTCAAGAGTGATCACAGACACACACTTGTCTAAGCAGGTCACAACTGAAGGATCCACCAGCTGAAAGTTCCTAATTTATTTATTCAAAAGAAGCAGGACACTTTCCCTTATTATTTTCCCCCCATCAGTAGATTATTCTTCTCTTCTACATACCTCTCTGCAAAAAGAGCTCAGGAGCATGTTGAGCAAACCCAACCATGCTCCAGCCTGCTCTTAAAACATTAATGTTTGATCACTGGTTATCACCAACTTTCTCTGGCTTTCATTGCCCACAACTGCTGCTTATCTAGATGTTTGCAATAAACAGAGGCATTCACTTTCCCAGCCAGGCTCTTCCCTTTTAAGTCATGCACTTTGATGACACAACCAAGTGGCTGTGACCTCACCAACGGTTCCCAAGTTGCAAAACGACTGAATGAGTCATTAAACCAGTGGATAAGTGGATAAGCAAAGGGAAGAGGTTGCTGATTTGGAAAGAAAAGTTCATGTTTACTCAAAAACGCTTTTATAGCCAGCAGCAACACGAAAATAGCAACAAAAGTTTAGGAATGGATGAAAACACCACAGCAGTTTGCATGACAGCTTGTCTACATGTGTCAGTGATCCTTTGAAACAATAATGTTTTGGCTCATTTTTGCCAGAAAGGGCCTACTCTGACCTCTTTTACGTCAGTCCAAGCACAGAAGTGATTCACTGTTTTCTGCTTTGTCTGTAATCTACCACAGCATGTTAGAGCATCATGGACTTCAATTTAGAGTCCACACAACCGATGCTAATGGCTTGTGCAATCAAGACACCCAAAGTCTTTTTCAAGACCTTTTCTTGGCTTTCCCATTATCGACAATCCTAGTCATTCAATTCACCAAATGAGGTTTCCATCCTGACCTTCATGTTTGGGACAGTCAGACTAGAACTGCAATAAAATCCTTTTACTGGAAAGCCCTGACAAGTCTCAGTGCTTATCAGCTTGGGATGCAGACCAGGGCACTCAGAAACACACAGAACTGCTCCCAGCTATACTTCATGAACCCCTTAAGCCCTACCTGCTTAAGCTTCCAATACTGCACTTCACTTCAGCTGTGTCTTGAAGAAGCATTTTGTCTTCAGTTAAGTGCTGTTTAAAAACATCATATTCATATCAGTTGTTTACTGATCACAGAGCTCTCCCAGTGTTTATGATATTATAAAAACACAGAGAGCTCCCATATGAAATTGGATTTCATTGCTGTTCTCACTCAACAAAATAAAGGAAATCCCTTTATATCCCTCTATGCAATATGGCCAGCATTGGGAAATGCCTCTGTTTCAGCTGGCTTCATTTTTCCTGGATTTCTTCTCCACTTACCAGGCCAGCCATGGGGGTCAATGGTTGGAAAGAGCTTCTGTGAATTTAAATTAAATTTTTGGAAGCTCCAAGCTACCCATAAACCGCGGTTCTATATCTCCTTAACAACCTTTCTCATTAAAGCATGAAATAAGCTGAACCTCAGCTAAAGTGTTCACTCACATGTCAACCCTGAGCACTGACAGGGTGCTTTTTACATTGAGTCTTATAGGAAGCTATGGCATGAAATTGCTGGTGCTGGAAAGAGCCCCCAGGCAACAGCAGGGTTGGGGGCTGACAAAATGAAGACAGAGTTGATGGAGGGATAATTTTTTTTTCCATTCACAGAGATCTCCATGTTGAGCAGCTTTCCACTGCATTAGCAGGTGCTCTGTCATACTAAATCAACAGACATAGTCAGGAAACAGATTTCACATCTTCAGGATGTCTATAGCTAATGATCTTAATTATGACACAGTTGGCTTTCTGTGTACTTTGCCCCAGCCAAACCACAGGAAAAAATAGTGAACACTCATCATTTGAAAATTACACCATGCACAGATTGCATTGGGTTGGAAGGGACCCTCAAAGGTCATCTTGTCCAAACACCTGCAGTGAGCAGGGACATCTCCAACTAGATCAGGCTGCCTCATCAAGTCTGACCTTGAGTGTCTCCAGGGATGGGGATTCAACCACATCTCTGGGCAACCTATTCCAGTATTTTACCACTCTCATTGTGAAGAGCTTCATCCTGATATCTAGTCTAAATCTACCCTGCTCCAGTTTAAATCCATTGCCCTTCATCCTATCACTACAAGCCCTTCTAAACAGTCCTTCTCCAGCATTCCTGTAGGTCCCCTTCAGATACTGAAATGTAGCTATAAGGTCTCCCCAGAGCTGCCTCTTCTTCAGGCTGAGCAGCTCAAATTCTCTCAGCCTGTCTTCACAGAAGATGTGCTCCAGCATGCTTATCATCTCTGTGGCCCTCCTCCGGAAACACTCCAGCAGATGCATGTCTCTCTTGTGATGGGGGCCCCAGAACTGGACATAGTACTCCATATTGAAGATCACTGGAGATGTGAGACTAACTGAATTAAAGTGAGACCAACCACATCAAAGGTCATTCCTGTAGCATGGCTTTGGCAACCACACACAAATTCTGCTCCTTGACTCCTCAAAGACAGGTGACTTTAAACTGCACAACAAACAGAGGCAGGTATGTCAGGAAAAAAAATCTTTGGAATTTTCACAGCTTTTTCTAGCTATTTTCATTCATCAAACATAGTCCCAACCCCGCAGCCCCTTCTATGGCAGCGCTTCCTCCACCTGGGCAAGAGCAGAACAACCAGGATCACTGTACTAACAGCAGCATTTTTATCCTCACTACTCGTTTAACTTCCACTAAGCCATTCAGCCACAACTGAAAATGCTCTCTTCTACCTTGGAGACTGATGAGTGCCTGCTATAACACCAGACATGGCCCTGCCCTGGGCTGTATCTGACCCTGATTCCCCTCCACAGGGCTGATCCTGATCCCCTCTCACAGTGATGTCCCACATCAGGAGATGCCTCATGCCTGGGGCTGCTACTACTCATTACAGATGATGAACAGCACTTCCAACTGTGCCAAAATGCTGTTTGTATAGCCTGACAGACACTCAAACAACAATGGCAAGGGGCAAAAAATACTCTTTCCTGGGCATTCCCGTAGCAAGGAGCTCTTTTCTGGACCACTGACATGTTTCTCTGTGCACTGAGCCAATGCCCCATACCAATAGCTTCAGCATTTTGTCTAAGCTAGAAGCTATATTAAGACCATTGGGGTATTCCAACAAGCAGCCACTTCCCCACAGTGTGAGAAAAGCCCAAGAATTGTCAGTGTTGGGCAGCACACCTCCAGCTCCAGACTAAATCTCTCCAGCTGGCTTACTGTTATTACTGGGGAGAGAGGATATAAATATCAATATCTCTGTTGGGACTTACAGCTGAAACCATAACAGAGGCACTTGATAATATCATACTGCAGGTAGAAATTCTCTGTGTCCTCCCCCCCATAGACAATTTGGGTTTGTCCCACTATTACAAGGCAACTTACTGCAGAAGAATGAACAGCACAAAGCTTTCTATGTGCGTAGCCACCAAAATTGTTTGGATTTGAATTTAACTTCTTTTTTGGGGGGTGCTATTATCTACAATTACAACAACAGCTTACTGTTTTGTCTGGTTTTGTCACCAGAGTCAGCTGCAAGAATTTTAATGCCAATTTGAGGCTTATCATTTCTTCTGGTTTAGCTACTCAGTATTTCATACCCTCAAGAAAAAAAAAGAAAAACAAACAAAAACCCCCAACCAACTAACCAACCAAAACCCAAAACAAAACCAATAAAAAAATCCCACCACAACAAACAGAACACCCCTTCTTCCCTAATAAAGCATCGGAAAAGCTTAGAATTAAAACTGAAAATCCATGTCAGCTAGTTAAAAGGAAGCTACTTAGAGAAGAGAGACTACTATTGAGCCAAAAAAACACCAATTTAAAGTTCTGTATTATAAAGCATGAAATTACGATATATAGTCAAGGTTGTTTCATTTACACCTCTTCCTCTGGACCACCTTCACCAGCTACAACCACTTTCTTAATAGGCAACAATCATTTTTATTCAAGGAAAAATTGCTGGAAACCATTCAAACTACTCTGCAGTTGAAATTAATTCCTTACTCTAGGATGAATGTCAGATTCATAGCAGGGCATGGCACACACTACCAGCAGCCTTGTCACTGAGAAACTCCCTTCCCTTTCTTCTAAATGTGAGGTTGTGAGGCAGCATCAGCAAAGGTGCTGCACTGCTCCCTTGCACCTTGAACACTTTCCTCTGACAGCTCAGCTCCCACTTCAAGGGCCAGAAGGGAAACACCAAGTTTGAAACCCATGTTGCAACGCAGGCAGCAGAGCAGTGCTGGGATGGCTTCCAGCCTTTCAGATGGGAAATCGCCTGGTGCCTGGGGCACTCCAATTCATGCACCAGCAGAGTGAAGGCACCAAAGAACATGGCCAAGGAGACTCCAAGGCAAGAAAAGCCATTACACGCAGAGCAGAGAATGGCATACAGGCTTCAGTGCCATAAAACTTAAGTTCAAAGACAAATAAATCACTTAAAGCAGATAAATTAAGCCCAAAAGAAAATCTTTCTGAGATTAACTAATTTGTTTTAGCTGCTAGTGTATGCTAATTTAATAGGATGCTATGCAGTCTGTTCTGAGACAGTGATGCATGGATGCTAAAAAGGGAAACTGGCCCTCTACAGATCCCCAGTCATGTTTATTATTACTGTCCTCTTCTTTCCTGAACTGTTTCTCCTTTCTGATTAATCCTGGTCCTTATTAGAAAGGGAATTATTTATTGTCTTTAAAGGCCCATTACTTTACATCCTCCATGGCAATCACAGTAAAGCTATCTAGAATCAAAGGCAAAACACACATCTTTCAGTATTGAGCTCTTCCATTACACACGTCACAAATGAGCTGTTAAGCAGTTTATTTTCTCCACTGATGATTGCTTTTTTTCCAAAGTGAATACTTATGAACCTTTTTCCTACTTTCATCTCAGAAAACAAAAGGAGCTCATTGTCTCCCAGGGTTTATCTGATGGCAGCATTCTCACAAGTTAACAACCTTTCTTCTAAAAATGACCTCAAACCTTTCTTGAGGCATATGTGATCTCCATAATGTTTATCAAAGCATTTTCCTTTTCTGACATTGATATATGCAGGATCTGAGTTTCTGGAGATTCTGGAGACAACACATCTGATTTCTGAAGTCCTTATCTGGTCATATAAAGCAGATTACAGCAATCTGAAAAAACAAGTTTCCTCTTCCTTGACACAGAGGCACATCTCGCACACCATGGCCCTCTCCAAGAGGATGAATTAATTAAGGAACATCTAGATGACATTGCATCTTCTAAAGCAATGCAAAGCCAATGTAGACCTATTTTTGCTTGCAACAATTCCTATGTTCCTTCTAAAGAGAAGATCTTTGGTTAAGATGATACTATCAACTGTCTAAAGATTAAGTAAGTTTGCCGTTCTGCAAATCTAAACCATGAAGGAGTTTTGTCCAAAGGTGTCTGGACCTTCACAAATCCAAGCTGCAAAGGTCTACAGGGCAACTCATCCTTTCAGGTGGATTTTATCTCTCTACAAAACAAAATCAAAGTATCAGTTCTGACGGTCTTCCTCAGTGCATTACTTTATGTGTGATTTTCAAACACCAGCTCTGTCTTTCATGAACTGTGTGGCCTGTTCCACAGATGAGGGACCTGAAGAACAGGAGCCACATGGACCAACTTGCCTCACTCTAATTTTTGTAAAGATGGGAATTTTGCACAATCTAAAAGCACACACTCCTTTTGTACCCAGAGAAGTATCTCTAGACTGTTATATCCCATCCAAAAATATATTGAAGGCAGAATACTATGACTCTGTAGGAATCCTTAAACCCTCTCAACCAAAAAACTCCTGCTCCATTTGCTTCCTGTCGTTGGTCAAGGAGATCACCTGAGACACCCAGATATTAGTGCCAAGATGTCCATCAGGCAGATGCAATTAAGTTAGATGACTTTCAGCCTTAGGATTTGATCTTGCTTCAAGAGAAACTAGAGTCTGATCACCGAGAATGAAAGTCCTCTCACTGTATCTACATGGGTAATGATAAAATCTAAACTATTCACTCACAGCTCCTGTTACACTCAAGAGATGTCCAAGAGAGCAGTGCTGAGGTAACTAACACTGGTCAAACAAACCACACTCTAAAACACATCTCTTAATCTTCATTGAGAGCAAAAGGAGCCTAGGGGAAAAGGTTAAGATGTCCACAGTGTGGACATTTTGAATGCTAAGGCAGACAAATCTCCTCCCCAACTCACAGGACCACATATTCATAGCAAAAGAAGGATTAGAACTTGTAAGGCTTCTATGTTCACGATCACAGCACAGTGCTTGCCCATTGCAGGGAGAAATTTGGATTCCTTGATCGGCCAACAAAAAAAAGGCACAGCTCCTATTTCATCCTTTAGACTTAATCTACAGTCTCCAGTCAAGAAGCACTCCCTGTGAGCGTGATGAGCAGCCACCAAAAGAGGAGGCCACAGGCTTTGGAACTGTCACAAGCACAGCTGAACAATTCCCAGTGTGTAAGAGCCCTTCTGTGCTGCTCTGAAACTCTGATTGGCTTGTTCTTATCTTGTTGCCATCCATCCATCCAGTCCTGCATATCTGTTTTAAATATTTGGACTAAAAATTGTCTGTGTTTTGTATCCTTGGCCACTATAAATTGCAGCCTAGAATTAAAAAAAACAAGGGAGAGAGACACAATTCAGTACAATGGAATACAAATTGTACAAATTGTTTCATAGCTCAGAACTGAGCTTTGGAGGGATAAACCACTGCAGGATAGCCAGAACTTCATCTGCAGCCTTACTTCCAATGGCCATCTCTTAAAACACTATAAATGTATTTGCTTTCCTAATCCCCAGCCTCTTCACTCATGTGAACAGGTAGTTTCATGTCTGAGCTGAGGAACATTAAGAGGTCTTAGCAAATTCATTTGCCTAGTAACCAGCAAGCTTGAAAATAAACATTTTGGCAAAGACTATTTCGGTGCATACAGAAGTTAGCAGGCATTTCTGAAACTCACAGATACTTCTGCAAAAAATAATGCTGTGTTTGTCATGTGTGCATGTTTCAGTCTGACTCAAATCTCAGTTCAAAAAAGGCTTTCCTTCTAGCTTCCATTGACAAGGAGCTCCTCCATGGCTCCATGTTTAAAGTGCTGTGTTGAGACTACTGAGATACTCGCAAAATAAATGCAGCAACAGCACAACTTTCCTCTTCTAAACTTATTGTTATGAGCCTCCACACGCTCTGAAGGAACATTTTTTGATGTCACAGGAATTGGCCAAAAGAAAATTCCCTAGGAGATGTAAGGAATCAGAAGCAGTACTAGCTTCCATGCAAACCATGCCTAGCTAAAAAGCATTAATCTAGATGAATCACAGAGCAGATGAGGCCTGGCAGCACAGGTGTTCTGGGCTTATCCCATGCTTTTAACAGCAGAGAAGATCAGTGACACATACAATCCCAATCTGAGAATAGGAGCCATCTTTGCCTTCTGGTGGCTTTCCCTTATGATGGTAGAAGACAGCATCATGAGGGAAGGAGTCCCTCCAGCATGGCAGACCTGCACCAAAGCAGCTGAACCCATTGGAGAATTAGAGAGGTGCTGCATTTCATCTGAAAGGAGAACAGAACTCCCCAACCAAACTGTTTGGTCTGGTCCATGGAAACCGTTAGCAGTGAGACAGACATTTATACCTCTGTGATCCATGAAAAGGCTTTAGATTGCCGGTTTAACAGCAACCAGTTTAGTCTTCATAAAAAGCAGTCACTATTTACAAACCCTGCAGGTAAGGAGATGAAGAGTTAAGGCTTCCAGATCTGCCTAGGAAAGCTGCTTCTAGTGAACGTCACCTGATTCATCAGAACCATGATAGACACCAACTACCCACAGCTTCAGCACACAGTACAAACACATGACAGTGCTGGGCTACTTGGGCTTCAGTCTTCAACTCCCATTCTCCACGGAGCAACAGCACAGGAAGAATCATCTCAATGCTCTAACCAGCTTTACAAACACCGAACAAAGTGAACTGCTGCATAGGGATGACCTTCTGTTGTTGGAAAACTTCAGCAAAAACAATCTGACAGCAAGGCTGATTCCCTTTATCTGAAATGTAATCACAGCACATTATAGTCTCATAATACAATGCTGAGTTTCCTAGGAGATGACTGCCACGCATCCTGCCGAGTTTTAAAAATTAAATTTCTCAGAACTCATTTCCATCTCAGGTTGATGTGCTACACACATATTGACAATCCCCATCACCATGCTTCTCAGCCTTTATGTGGGTCCAGGTAAATCGACCCAGACCTTGGATGACAGGTGCAAGCAGTATCATAATATGCCTGATGAGATGAATGAGGGTGGTAAGACACAGGTCTTCAAACCTGGCAGCAATAATTTATGTCTTTTTTTGGAAGCTGTTGCATAATTCCAAAAATGAATAAAAAGGAAGCAAAATATTACCCTCCTGGGTAATGTGCAACCCAGATGCAAGTCCCCCAGATGGAATGCAGCAAAACACTGGCAGAGTGACAAGGAACAGGGAGAATTGCAGGAATCTCTCTCTCAGTGCATGGTAAAGGATATCTGAGAGCCAATTCCCAAAAATACAGCAAGCAGCAAGCCACTGACAGTGAGCTGAGGAGCAAAGCTAAGCCTGGTCCAACTGGTAAGAGCTGCCACAGGTTGTGTGTGGTACAGATGTGCTGTGATTTGCATGCCAGCTCACAGAAGAGATGGGCTGTGGAATAATAAAAGTTGATTAAAAACAAAAAGCTACAAAATTTCCAGAAATGTGGCCTTCTGGCGAACTTCTGTTTATTGTCATTGAGAAAGTTTGGAGGGGAGGAAGAGGTGGACACTTAAACCTGACAGCAAGTGCACAAGTGGATCCCTGGGGTCACTTCAGGAATGAATCAAAATGAGACAGTGTCTCCCCACCATGATCACAGGAGGAGGTTCACTGTGAAGAAATAAGCTTAGAGCCCTTTGAAACATGGCATTTCAAAAGGATGTATATGAAATTGTTCAAGCAGCAGAAAAACCATGATAATTCCTTGGGGAAAGCAGTTTTGCTTTCTACTATGAGTAAGAGCCTAATTTGATTGGAAACTTTATGCTCCCTTTGAAACAAAGTCCTTTCCCACTAAAATATTTCAATTCCTAAGTGAAGGAGAACTCGTTTCAAGCAAATAGAGACTGGAGGATCCTGAAATCTAAATTCCTGTGGCTTGCCCATGAAATTTATTGTTTTTACCTGGTTAAAGAAAGACATGAAAAAGGCAAAAATGCTCAACAGGGTTTAGCAGCAGGGTCTCCCCTGTGCAAGATTCTTCTTCAGTAACAGCCATTAGTAGCTGTTTAAAGAAAGAAAAGAAAAAAAGAAGAAATGCAGCTCATGCAGCATAAGACTTGTCTCCACCTCGCTTATCTCCCTAGCCTCCAACAGTCAATGATACAGAAAAGGGATCTCTATTCAAGTAACAGTTTGGAACTTAGAATCACACAATGTCTGGGGTCAGAAGGGACCTTTAAAGGTCATCTAGTCCAACCCCCCTGCAAGGAGCAGGGACATTTTAACTAGATTATCTTGCTCAGGACAACCTGACCTGGAATGTTTCCAGGGCTGGGGCATCTACCACCTCTCTGGACAACAATGTTTCACCACCTTCATTGTAAAAAATGTATTCCCTATTATCTAGTCTGCATCTGCCCTCTTTCAGCTTAAAACCATCACTCCTTGTCCTATCACAACAACTCTTTCTATAGTCTGTCCCTATGTGTGGTAGTTTTAGATTATGCCTTTAAAATTTTTCACAGATCTTGAGCAGAAAGTAGTAAAAATGTAAATAAATCACTATTGGGTGTAAAAAGGAAAATAATGATTATTCTAAATAATACCATTGGAGAGCTATTTTCCATAAGGTTTGGTTCCCAAAACAATCTTGCTCTCTTCTTGTTTCTTCTCTGGGGAGACACTAACTGGCTTTGCTGACCTTGGCTGCATTGCTTTTATTTTGGTTAAGTCTAATATCTCTGTTTCTCTCTCTCTTCCCCTTTGTACAGGGGGTAAGGGGGAGGCAGGGAGGGAGAACCTGTTTGCAGCTCCCCTGGTCGTTGGCTGGGGAAGGTCCTAGTGCTGCTTGTTAATTGTAAATACCTGTAAATATTGTAAATACTGTATATCTGTACATATTCACTGCATTCCATTGTAGATTGCAGTTTTGCCTGTAAATACATCTTTCATTTGCTTCCAAACTGAGCTGGTCTGGCAAAGTTAATGCTGAGGGGAATTTTCAACCCACCACACTATGCCTTGACCCATCATGTCTTAACTACCTATCCTCTACTAATCTGCATAATCCCTTTCCCTTAACACATTTACACTTCAAATTTCACAGTCTCCTGTAGAACTGAGGTGCACTGAGTACAAACAGCACCCAAACCCAGTTCTTTCCATAACTCTCCAGCAAAACACATTTTAAGTATGTTAGGTAACCAACTGCTTTCCCATGTTACAAAATAGGTTTTAATCACAAATACACTGAATTGTTTCTAAACTGTGACTCTACTCTCCACCTATAGTAGAATATATATGAGACAAAAAAAATTCTTAGGAAAAGAGTTTATAACCTCATACATTGTGCTAAATCTTCAGTATCATGTTGAATTTTGAAAGAAGAACTTCAAAATGAGGAAACTCGTTAAACAAGAAGTGAGCAGGTCCTAGGAGGAAGAACCAGGAGAGTTAGAACTTACAGGAGGTGTAAGGACTGTTGGAAAACATTGAGGCTTGAAACTCAGAACAAATATATACCCCATGTAATGAAACTCTAGAAACAGAGAAGTCTGGCAGGCCAAGCAGTTGGGAAGAGAAAATATGAGAAGACAAGCAGAAAATTTAATAAAGACTATTTTGCACATATCTGAGGTGGTGTGCTCCCCCCTGCCCCTTCCCTGGCTCAAGCCATAACCACCAGTAGGGGTTGTGATGACTGCCTGAAGCTTACTCGGGGCTTTAGGGGATGGATGGCAATACAGTAGTCAAGGGCTGCCTGGAACAGTGACCGAGGTGTCTTGCTGATATGCAAATATGACTACAAATCAATCATCTGACTCTATAAATAGTGGACAGCACAGGCCTTGTTGAGCTCTCCTGCACAGCAGTGAGCTGCATGCCAGGATCTCCCCTTGAGTGGGAACACCTCTCAAGGTTACTCCTTGAGGTTGGGAGATTCCTTGCAGCAACAGATTTTAGGTGACTAATAGCGTGCTAAACTCTGAAATCTTAGCTAAATGATAGAAAAGATTTATTGTGCATAATGCTCTAGACACAAACCATTGACCAAGTCTGGGACAAGGATTGGATCCAGTCATACCTGAACTCCTCCCTGAGAAGTTTAGAAAGCAAGGGGGTCCTTTACAAACCTCATAATTCAATGGGACAGTCTCCCTTACAGTTTTTTCTGACCCTGTTCTCTATGCAGTAAATAATGTAGTGTAGCTTGCCATCCAGTCTTGTTAAACCACTGCCCCATTTACCAATTAACTCTGTTAGCATTTGATATCAATAAAGTTTACTGCTACTTCTCTCTTACTAGTGAAGTGCATGACTCCATCTGTGACAGTATTCAGAAGACAGAAGTGCACCAGAGTGCTGATAGACTAAGAAGCAATCAAGTGTAGAACCAGCATGAATAAGCCCACATGGTTATAGAAAAAAAAAAAAACAACACTTTTTTGGCATTCACGCTCACTGCAGTTTGGTTTGTGGATGTTCTTACACAGGAAACCTTCATTACAAGGTTGGTAAAAGGGGTTACAGACTGGACTCTCCAAATCATTCTAGGGAAACTTGGGTGTGAGGCTACAGGAGCTCCAAATACAAGGTGAAGACAAAAATCAGAAAGCAGCCTATGTGACACATTTTTTACAAAGGATTCAAAGTAACAACTGAGGAATTACAAGGAACTCCAGATGAATGAATCTGACATCAGCAGGTCTGTAAAAAACTACAATGAAAAATGTTCTTCTGGGGGAAAAAAACAGAATTTATGAATACCTGCAAGAATGTGATAGATTAAAGACAAAAAAAATAGTGTGGCTTTTGAGAAAGGAAATGAGGCTTCAAAAATGTACTGGAGTGCTCTGGTCAACATGTATGATGGGAAAATCCTGTTGATGTAGTTGGCTTAGATTTCAATGGGGTGCCTCAGTGCAGAATCTCTGAGAGGATGAGCTGTTAGGGGATAGGAGAAGCTCCTTGCATGGATGAAGAACTGGTTAAAAAGACAGAAAACAGCAAGGACTAAATGGTAAATCCATTTAATACCCAGTCTTCAGGATTACTAAGAAAGCAGTTTGCCACACCCTGATTGTTTTGTGAGATCCTTCTTGCCTGCAGGACATGGCAGAACCAGGGAGGGCAACAGGAATGATCAAAACTATGAAACAGCCCCATTACAATAGGATGAGGGGCAATGGATCAGTCAGAGGAAATTCCATCTCAACAAGAGAAAAAACTTTTTTACTGTGAGGGTGACGGAGCACTGGAACAGGCTGCCCAGAAAGGTTGTGGAGTCTCCTTCTTGAGAGATCTTCAAAACCCACCTGGATGTATTCCTGTGTGACCTGCCTTAAGCAGATGGGACTTTACAGCTTGGAAGGGGCAATTGAGCAGGACAGAATAAAGCTCTGAATGGAGCAAGGAGGGCAATCACTTTCCCTTCCAACACAAGCATGTGAGGGTAGCAAGGGCCCACTTCAAAACACTTCATTCAGCTTCTTTCCATAAAACACAGCTGACATTAACAACGATTGAGAAAACAACTAGAAAAATACTGGTGACAAAATTCATCCCAGATGACTGGAGACACCATTTGTGTCTCAGAAAATGCCTGCATACATCTCACTGAGTGCTAGGGGAGTACTCACAGTATTGTAATAAATTACATTATTGTTAAATACTGACACAGAGTTTCCTCCTCAGACATCTGGCACTGGCTGCAGGGATGGGTTACTGGATGACCTGCATTTTTGGTCTGACCCAGTATAGCTGTTCTTACTGTCAATTAATACGGTGGAGCTAGCAGCAGCTAACAGCAGCTCATGGGAAAAAATGGGCATGCAAAGATGCATGGAAAGTCAAGTCCATCACTGAGCCAAACGGGAGCTTCTTCAGAGTTAAGCCATGGCAAAAAGCAAGGAAAAGTGTATGTAAAATACTTTCTACTTCCAGCATGAGCATTTCCACCTAAGTAACCCAGTCAGGATACCTGGAGGTAAAGACAAGCTGACTTCAGAGGAATTAAACCAGCAGAGAATTATCACAAGATGTCCAGGGAAAACACAGCTTTGAAAGGTGCATCGCATAACCATGGAGGAAATAGCCTTAGTGATCTTCTTGGACTGATCTCTCTGCCTTCCTTTATTCTTGCTTTAAGTGAATTATATGATGGGCCTTCTATTGCCACTGCAGATAACAGCTGTCTTTTCCTTTTGGAATTAGAAGGTAGCTAACACTAATGAAACTAAAGCTTATATACCCCACTTACTTACGGATTTTAAAAGGCGTGCAACAATCTTTGCATCCCTGCAGCTAGAAACCCAAACCCTCAAGATTTCTCATGCATTTATCCATACGACATCCTTATGGGGTTAGGCAGTGCCGCCGCCACATGTATGAAATATGCGAAAACTAAGGGCAAGGAGGGCATAAAGCAGACAAATCCCAGGTCCCTCCAGTCCAACAACCATCAGTGGACTAACTGGAAGATTATCTCCACGTGCTGTCAGATCACACTGCAGAAACAGCCTGTTTTCACCCTAGACCATTTGCTTTAGCCCTCCCCTCCTCCTGTATCACAGCCTGCAGTCCCTGCATGCGTATCATCCACACTAAGCTAAAGCTTAGTTCTCTCCCAGAACAGACATTCACTAAAAAGTTGGTATCATTTCTTCCCGTCTCGGAAGTGTTTCTTGCTTTCTTCAACAAGTGCTACAAAATCTTCAGTAAACCAGCAGCAACATCAACCCGGTGAGTCTACCAGTCAAGTAGTACTTGTTTACTGGACCCCCATGTTTGACAGTGAACCTACTTTCCTAACTTTAGTAGTGCAAATACACTTTGGTTGAGCTGCCATTTGAGTTCTTATAAGGAAGCAAATCTTTTCTATTTGTTGACAAAAGCCTCAGAGTAGCATTTAGCATACATGAATGTTAGCAGGTGTTCATATTTAACTTGTTTTTTTAGGAGGGTTTTAAGCCTGAGATGCATATAGTGATTGAGGATTACTGTTTATTCATTTCTGTGTAATAGGAGAAGCAGCATTTCATCTGTCTCATCCATATTTAATAGCTCTAGGCACAACAACCATGAAAGGTCTATTTTTCTCCCACTAGGGAAAATATTATTATTATTATTACTGCTAGTGTGACTACATCTATATTCTGAAATTATTCATTCCCAACTTTCTATATTATATTATGTTATATTATGTTATGTTATATATTATATTATATTTCTATGTTATCTGTGGGTCAGGTACTTTCCTGGCACTTACCTGAGTTACTGAGCTGATGGAGCTATACTGATTTATGGTATGCTGAGTCACATCAGCTAAAGACAGTGTCAATCCAAAGCTTCTTGGGAACATGAGCCAGAATAAATTTTGCTGCCCTTGGGAGGGGCAGAAACCCTTAGAAAGTTGCCTATCTTCTGCTTCTGCTGTTACCAAGAACAGAGATATCTGCTCAGGATGACTTCCACTTCATCCATGCTTCTCAGTCTTAGCAAACACACAAAGTAAATGGAGAGGCCATGGATGGTGTCTACCTGCTGCTCCATGTGTCACCCATGCCTAAAGCAGACTCTTGCTCCCAAGATGGCATGTAAATATGAAGGATAGCACATAATTTCTCCACAGCATAGCAGAGCTGCTCACAGTCTGTTCTGACAGCTCAAGCAATGCCCAGACTGCACACCACCCTATCAATTCCAGCCTCAAAATAGGATGCAACCCCAATAAACTAGAAGCATCTCCCCAAGCATTACCCAGTAAATCACACCACCTTCAACTAATAAATGGTCCAGAATTACATTTATCTAGGCAAGCAGAAAACAGTGGAGGTATAACCATGCAAGCAACTTTTTCCCTTCCTAATGATAAGGGAGGACCTCAACGAGCAACAAGGAAACCTCTTCTTCCTTACGTAAATCTAGACAGCCTCAAGCACACCTAATGAATGTGCAGTGACAACTCCAACCAGAGAAAGTTAAGACATGAGTTTTTCTAGGTATTTCTTCCTGGGAAAAAAAGTTCCCTGATAGCATGCCATTAAATTGTTAATCATAAAATTGCTGAGGGCCCCTTTCCCCAGGAGGTCACTCATTCAAATGCAGCCAGTGTCAGCAGTCTCTGGCATGTTATCACAGGGCAGTGTTTACGCAGTGAGAAACAAATTTGATAGATTCAACCCAGTCACATGCTGCAAAACCCACCAGCAGGGTCTGAGACTTCACCCTTGCAACAGCAGAGCTGCCAGGGAGCTGCAAACACCCAGGTGGCTTCACATGAAAGGCTTGCCTGTCCCTGTGCGGGGCTGACAAGCACTAGCAGCAGATGGGAGAGACGTGGAGCGATCACCAGCAGGAAGCTTTATGTCTCCAGAGTTACATCTTTAGTCTTAACTCCAATTCAGGAAGGGAACATCCACATTCAGACTCATATGCCTAAAAAAAATTTCATGTTAAACATATTCAGGGGCTAAAGGTCATGATAAAAGCAACAGTGATGCAGAGGATATGTAAATATATAAAAGAGACACATCTTTTTTTCATGTTGTTTGTAATTTGGAGATAGAACAGGACTACAGAGAGAAACACACATTATCCCCTTTCCTCTGCATGTGTAGTTCTCATTAGGGCCAATTAGGATGATAATCACATCTGAAAGGAGGCCACAAGCCAACCTGTGTGATAAAGGCAGAAGTAAACACAGCTCTGGTGAGCTTAGGGAGCATACAGTTTTCCCTGCCAAGTTCTCCAAGCTCAGATCCTACTCAGTTCAAAACAGAAAGCTCAACCCTTCACAATGTTATCTGTGAGAGCATCCCACCTTGGAGGCGACGAGGTGGTAATATGGGTCTTCAGGGACCCACAAAACTGTGCCCTCCAAGGACTTGCCCAATTAAAAGGTCTTATTAGGTGGAGAAAAATTAATTGTTCCTTCTAGTGTTTTCTCCACGCCTAGTATAAGGCATCCAAGATTTCTACATTAAGGATCGATACATTGCTCAAGGTGAAGTCAAAGAGAGAATCTCATGAGTTCAATGAAAGCAGACCCTATGCACAGCTCTCTAATGCCTTTTCCATCCTCCCTCCCCAGACCAATCCTAATGGGATCATCTGAGCGAGTTTTCTGCTCATCAGTGTTACCTTATGTCATCCTCATCTCTAATATCTGCAATGCCTTCTCCATCCCAGCTGCTTCCCAGGTGACTGTGCAATTACATTTCTAATTGTACTACAATGGTGCTTTCTCTGGGATGCTACACCACTGCTTAATTTATAAATGTCAATTTGGAAGCACAATACAATGAAAAATTGCCCACATTAGGCACAGAGCAGTTCCCACTTATGAATAGGTAAGAAGGCAACAAAAATAATTAAGTACTTAACAAATAGAGAGGATGAGGGAATGCAGGCAACCCTTCTGCATGTGACTGATTTTGAGCCATTTAAATGGAAGGGAACGGGTAGCTGAGTAGCAAGTCTGATATCAGACATGACACTGCACAGTCTGCGCCTGTTTGGGAACCTATTTAATATTTAAATCTCAATTAACCAGTAGGACTGACCTGACATTTCAAAATCTAAACAAAACACTTCAAGTACAGCTCTTTAGAAAGCATCTGTAAAAGCACTTTCTTACTCCACAAATCTGCTAATTCTTTGCATTCTGAATAACATCTCCAGGGAGTAGAAAATAAAAAATCAGAATTTGTTGATTTTGCACTCCCATCCTCTTTGCACAGCCAGTCCAACTAAACAAGAGTGGGCTGAATTCTGACATAACAGAGCTGTAACAGGGTATGCTGGCCCTGGGAAAGTGTTGTGCTAACCCTCATTACCTAAATATTGGCTTATTCCTTCAGGATTGCTCTTTCTATCCCTTGAAATCCCTTGGGTTGTTCTAATCTCTGCTAATGTAATGCCTGATGTTATGCTAAGGGAAATAGGGGGGGACACACTATAGCCCTTCATCCCTATGCACACACCACTCTTGGCACTGCTTCTCCATCCTGCTTTAAAGAAAGCACCTACAATTATTCCCAGAAAAAGCCAAGTTCATTTTATATCTCTGATAGTGTCAGCATGCCCAATTACTGCCACCTTTTCTAACAACTCTCTGACCTCAATGAGAGGTGAAGGGAAAATCTGAACTAATTTGGAGATATTACTCCAAATTTCTCTTTCCACTGGTTCAGTGTTCTAGATGACTTTAGCCTCTGTGTGCCTCTTGCCCATATTGCCTGGTCCTGGCTGAGAAGCGTACAAGAGCCTTAATCAAAATGGAACACTGATGGCATCCTGAACTGGCAGGCACATTTCAGCAGTGCCATCACTTGTGCAGCAAACCATTGCCTTGGCTGAGTCTATCCTTCCAAGACCTTCCAAGTTCTGTCGGCAAGCAATGGTAATGTGTTCACTGGAAAGTGTGTCCCCCAGGAGAGTAATCTGAAGAAATACATTACCTGTCACATAAAAGCAGCTTTCTCATTCATGTCACCTCATGATCAGAGAAACCAGTTGCAGACCCCACTCTGATATATAATGTCAGCAGTGCAGCTATTAAATATTCAGAATGGGAATCTCCAGCATCAACCAAAATACTTCCATGATGGCAGGACTTACAGGATCAACCAATATCTGACAGCCCTACAAACCTGCCCCAGAGTGGGACACAATAGCAAGTTTCAGGAATTTCCCCAAATTAAAGATTCAGGGCAAAGTTCCTACTTTTGTCAGCTGCTGGGGAGCCAAGTTCATGTTCTCACACTGATCCATGCTGGGTGAGAGGAGAGAAACAGCTTTATTTTTTTTCTACCCTTTTTCTGTGTGTAATTAGAAGTGGGCCCAGGAGATATGGATTTGCTGGTGAAAAGCTCCCCTTTGATCAGTTTAGTGGATTGTGAGAATCTGTGGTTAAAACCTCACAGTCCAGCACATCCCAATTAGAGATAATCCTAAATACACGACTTGCATGAAGATTGAGCTTTTTCTGGTGTCTGGAAGGAGAAAAATGGGACTTTCTTGTTTTAGCATTGTTGCTTACCCTGTCATATTTCATACCAGCAACTGAAGTCACATGATGCTTTCCCTTCCCTTATTTTCTGAAGAAGAAAGCAGAAAGAAAGCAGAAAGAACATTTTTTGAACATGGGGGGGAGTGGAGTAGAACATGGGTCAAATGAAGTTTGGTGCCTATTTTTCTCACAGGAGTATTTGCCAAAGGAAAATTAAAGTACATCCACAAGTCAAATCTGATACTCTACATGATATAATATTTTCTGGCTACTTTCAAAGTATAATTTCCTTATGCCAAAGGAGAAAAATGAGAGACAATATGTTTCTCTTTGCTCCATAGGTCTGTCACTAAGGAATATTTCAGCAAGTTTATTAATTTTAAGGCTCTCTCCTCTTCCTTTCTCCCTTTTATTATCTGTGTTGAGGCTGCATTGCTACTCATCACAGAGCTGCAAAGTTGACTCACTACAGCTCCTTTTTTTCTGCTCACCAATCTCACTGAATTATTGCAAAGGGCTCTGTCAAGTTGGAAAGAATTTATCTTCAAAAATAAAACTAATTTTCTTTCCTAAGTTCCAAATGGCACTTTAAACTATATATTTAAAGAGGGGGGAAAAAAAATCTGTGAGATGCATTTTCTTATCTTTAGCCCTTGGTTTTCTTTCTGCACATTTCAGTCCAGACAACCAAAGTTCAACATCCATTTCTAGACTTCGTTCTCTGCTTTTCCTGTACTTGCAGCAATGATATTGCCAAGTCACCTAAGTTTGTCTTCAGTCTTTGGGTATTTGTTGTCTCTTTTTTTGTAAAGCCTAAGCTATGAGTAATGCTGTTGCTCAGCTTTCATTCTTACTTGGTTTTATTCTGCTATCTGTTAGCTTTCAGGGTTACAGGTGAACAGTTTGACTGTGTTGCTCAAGTATACCCTCAAAGACACAAAACCAAGAAGCTAACTGGAATATTCATATAATCTCACTATTTTTAGGGAGATTTTTCTAATTCCAGGGAGACTGGAAATAAGGTGTTTTTTTCCTAACTCTCAGACTTGACTTGTCTACAGTATCAAGATTTAGCATCTGAATTTCTTTTATGCTGCAGCTCCTTACAATCAGCATGTATGTGCAAAATTTCCACAGCTCACGACCTTCTTCGTTTTCCCTCCTTTTTCACTAGAGGGGCACAACATCTCTCTGCTTCAGGGGAGACCATCTACCAGAGTAGTGCAGGTGACACTGATGAGGTTCCCCTATCATCTATCCCTACTGACTGCAGCCCCAGTTCAAGAGTGCCCACTACCAGAGCATGTAGGCCCTACCAAATTAGGAAAAAAGGCCAATTCTAGTATTGCATGAACAGCCATAATTTCTCTGCAACTAGACTTGTATAAAATAAGCAAAACCACAGTATTGGTATCCAATCCATAATCAGTATTTGAAGAGCATGCTGAAATTCAGGGTCTATGGAAGAAGGTGAGAGCTTGCCACAAATGCTTAACCCACTGGTGAAAACAGAAAGAAAGATGTTAGGCATTAGCAAAGACAGACAACTAAAAGCTAATGCAAATTGGTCAGGAATCTTTATATAAAGCTCTTATAAGGAACTGTGTGGTTAAACAACAGAACCTGAGCTGGATTCAAACAAGCAAAGAAAAAAATACCCAACCCACACTTAATTTTGTGTTCAGATTTCTGTTATAAAATCCAGCAGGGCACCACCTCTCCAACAAAGACTTGTCTCACAAGATACCAGGAATAAAAAAAAACAATACACATTTCAATCAGCCTATCTCTAGGGTATATTTAAACAAAGGGGTTTTGCCTTTCAATTTGACATATACCTAATGGAAAGGTAAAGGTATTAAATATACATTACAATGCAGTTTATTCCAGAAGAACTCCATGGTGCCTCTTGGGCAGCATGTATGAAGACATCCAATTACTGTTCAGGCCAAGCCTGACCCTGGCTGTGTAAGCAGGGATAAAATTTCAAGCACACAGGATAGGATTATTTTCTTCATTTTCACAGAAAAACTGATGCAGGAAAGAACATTCAAAGCAAACAAAAAATTCTTTATAAAGACTCAATTTAGCCTGATTTGAGAAACTTTAGGCTAGACAGACTCTTTAAGTCTTTTACGTGAACTGGGAGTATGTGGCATACATGAAGGTGATTGCAGAGAGGAAAGAAATAAAAACTGCACTTTTCCAGCAGCTGTGTGTGGAGAGCTGTGCTTCCCTGGACAGTGCTACATACTTCATATATTGGGGAGTATTCATAAACAGAGAAAATCTTTAAAGCTCTTGTTTTATCTATGAATAGCATGAGCTTTAGAGGAAAAAAATAATATTCTTAAAAATTAGAATTTCAAATTTAGACAAAACATGAACCGAAAGCTCACTGAAGTTGCCAGTGAAGACCTGATGCCTCCTTTAATGTGTTCACCTCCACATACAGCAGACACAGCTCTACCAAGGCTCTCCCATGAGGAAGTGCAGGTTATAACATGACAACACACCATCAATGGGGATTAATCACTGTATAATCATAGTCAGAGGGCTCAAGCAAAACCAGACCTCAAACACTTCGGCCTCACACAAACACACATTTTTAAGACAAGATGTTTAAAATCTCAACAGCATGGCAAAACGTCTTGCTCTCTACCTGAAAGGAGGTTGTAGCAAGGTGGGTGTTGGTCTCTTCTCTCTAGTTACAAGTGATAGAACATGAGGAAATAGCCTCAGGTTACACCAGATGAGGTTTAGATTGGACATTAGAAGAAACTTCTTCACCGAAAGGGTTATCAAACACTGGATTAGGCTGCCCAGGGAGGTGGTTGAATCACCATCCCTGGCGGTGTTTAAAAGATGAATCGATGTGGTGCAGGGGGACAAGATTAGACTTGGTAGAGTTAGATAATGGTTGGACTTGATGACCTTATAGGTCTTTTCCAACCAACACAATTCTATCTCCCAAGAGGTGGTTCATGGAGCAAACTTGAAATACGATTGTTACAGAATTAAGGCAATTAATCCCTGGAATTAATGCGATGCAGCCGCTGGGGGAAAAAAAAAAAGCTCTCTCAGTAATAAATATCTGTCTGTTTTTGTGCTGTCTCTCTATATAACCCTCCACAGTCTGTTGGCAGCTCTCATTATGTCTGGTCCCCTCATTTTAATTGCACTGTACGATAAGGACTTGCAATTTGATTTTTCTGTAGCACAGAACGTGCAGTAAAGTTGCTCACAAATGACAGAGAACAACATGCAAATACGAAGCATTTGAAAAATGAGTAGGCATCCAAACTAAAATGATTCTTTAGAGAATGACTGGCTACTGATTGGATGAATCCTGTCACTGTTCAAGTTAATGAAACAAATCTCTTGACGGGTGTTAGGTAATTTTTAAAAAAGTTACAAGGGCGTCACTAAAGCTAATGTTATTAAAAGCTTTGATTAGTTATGAGAACAGGCTCATAGGTCTAAATCAGAGCTGCTAACTGAAGCTGGTGGGATAATAGATGTTCACAACTAGAAAAAAAAGCCTTTATTTCCAAGAAAACTCTATAAAAGGAAAAGGGCACATATGCTAGAAGATGAGGTAATACATGTGAATTTTTACATGCTTTCTGGTCCATCTAAAACTGTGACCTCATCTGAGCAGAGAGGGCCCCTCAGTCTGTGCTCAGGCTCCAAAGAGATAGCACAAGTGCTGATCATCCAGGGAACAGGGAACAGCAGTTGGTGAGAGTGTGGTCCTGCCTCATTACACTTGGGGGATAAATGGTGTCTGCTTTAATACATTTACTCTGGAGGGGAAAGAGCCATGTTTTCTAGGGGGTATGGCAGCAGAAATAATGTCACACATAATAAGAGAAAGCAATAACAATACAGAAATATATATGAAATAGGCACTCCCTGAACCACTGGCAGCAGAGAGGACTTTGCCCAGCATTTAGATGAAGCTGATTCTCTTTGCTGTATTTACATGTGAAGATTATTTCCTTATTTTCAGATGTTTGCATTTCTCCCCTTGGATAATCTCCATCAAACACAGAAAGAAAGTCTCACTCCTTACCCTTCCTAGGAACAGCCCCCAGTGTGAATATGCACACTGAGACCACAGTGGTCCTGGGTTCTTTCCAGTCCAAGGCCAGTGCTAAGGGGGATTATCCTTGTTCAGCTGCTGACCCATCCTTCCTCAGCTCAGAGCTTTCACACTGGAAGCAAAGAAAGCAATTCCATATGGAAGAGGGAGTTAACAGTGGCTCATACTCCCAAAAAATACAGGTCCTTCTGTACCCAGCTGGCAATTCCAGTGCCCAGCCACTGTGACCCTCCTGAAGCCCCCCTACCTGCAGCACTCAGAAGGGCAAGCCTCAAGATGCTGACTGAGACTTCACATAGCACCATCCAACAATGACTCATAGAATGGTAGGGGTTGGAAGGGACCTCCAGAGATCATCGAGCCAACTGCCCTGACAAAGCAGGATCACCTAGGGTAGGCCACACAGGAACACATCCAGATGGGTCTTGAAAGCCTCTAGAGAAGGAGACTCCACAAATCTTTCCGGGCAGCCTGTTCCAGCACTCTGTCACCCTTACAATAAAGAAGTTTTTCCTCACGTTGACAGGAAAGCATTCTGCATACACCAACTAGGCTACAGCCATTTGCAGCTGCAGACAGCTGAACTTTTCCCACAGAGATGCATATCTGAAAGACGAACACAGAAGAACACATTGCAGAGAGACAAACCTGGTTCTGGGAATCACTCATCCAATGAGCACAATTATTCTCAGCCAAATTGTCTGACAATCCTCAGTTTTGTGTTCTTCTGAAGGGGCTGTTTGCCATCAGCATTTAGGTTTACTTGCTCTACTCTGGACAGATGGGGAGAGCTCCAATATTTGTTTCAGACAGAAAACCTAAACTGATGATTTCACGGGATTACACCTGAAGCTCACTAGTAGGTACAAGCCCACCTACTTGCAGCTATGTGCTGAAGTCTAACATGTTGGATCAATTAGCCACACAGCTGTACAACTGAGGGATGAATTTGGCCCCAGCTACATTTAAGACATTTTTAGACTAAACAAGTTTCATTAAACCTCAAGCAAGGAGCGTTCAGCCAAAGGCAAATTCCCATCAGTGTTTTTGCTTATCCTTAATTACATGATTCTTCTGTAAAGACTTATTACATTCAAATACAGAGTGTAATAATACAGAGGGATAAACATGATGAAGTAATATTCATTTGTACTAAGTGCTATAATCAGTTACTTCTCAGTAAATGTGAAAAAATTAAGAGAATCACATTGGTTTGTTCAGTCGGCATATGGAAACTACTGCTTCCTTTCATATCTCCAAAGAAATTGCAGCAGCTACACAGCTTCCTTGATTTGCCTTGATTCAAACAGATTAAATAATTAACTAGAATTAGAAATAACATCAAATATGAGCAGAATAAGGAATTGCAGGTGTTCTGTGTTAGCCATATCTGCTCTGGTTTTAAGATGCCCATGACATCCAAAAGCCAAATCCATACGAAAGAGTGCACATGGTGTATCTTGAGATACGTTCTTGTATACAGGAACAAAACTGATGAGAAATAAAATGAGCAACCGTAAGTCATAGGCTGAAGAAGAGAAAGGCAAACCCTCCCCATTTGCAGAGTTTCTGCACCATGGTGATGCACACGTGTTGTAGGAACAGGATTTCAGAAAATAAATATCATCAGGCTGACCAGACTAACTAAACAAAGGTTGGTCTAAGAACTAGAACTAAGAAACCACTAAAAGCAAGCAATATGCAGGCAAAGCCCAAAATGAACAGAGAAGGAACTGAAATCATCAACCCTGCTCTTTTGTGTGCACCCACTTCATAAACAGCTATTCAAAGAAGCAATAGCTGTGTTTAAGTTTTTGCATAGGGACAACTTCTCCAGAAGAACAAGAGCCCATAATTCATATGAAAGACACCATAATGTTCAGAATCCACTTGTAGAGAAGTGATGAGAAGAGAAGAAATATGATGAGCATGAGTGTACATGAGAATGAAGGAAGAAGCAAGGAGCTGCAGGTGAGGAACCCCAGATGGGGCAAACACACCCAGAAAGGAGCCTCACTCTCAGGAACAGCATCTAGGTGAACAAACAAGCTATAGCCCATAAAGCCAGAAAGAAAAAAAAAAAAATCACAAAACACTTAATCTTCCAATATGTAGGATCATCTCAGTAGACCTCAACAAAGAACATTCATTAATTAATATAGATATAAAGACCATGAAGATGGTCTATGCAGCTGGACATCAGATCACCTCCTTGAATTAATAGCATAGTGAAGAAGCATTATCTCTCAGGGCATGTCTGAGACAACATTTTATTTATTTAGTGTCTAGTGACGAATGACCATGCCAAAACCTGCATTTTGCTTCTGGATATGTCTAGTTTCAGAACGACAAGAAATTTTCTGGGCCATCACATTTTGTGATTGTGATATATCTGATAGGCCAAAGAATCCTCTGTTATTCCTTGCACATCCCTGAAAAAACTCCCAGCAAGCCTTCCAGGTCCAGACTTTGGATAGGTAACAAAGGAGTTCAATTAACTTGTAAAACGTATTTTTAAAATTTCTTATTGGAATAATTTTCAATCTACCCACATAGATACTGTATGCCAAACCCTCCAAATAGGGCACAAAGGCACAGGTAACAACATTCTCCCATCCCTACTCTTACTTCTTTCTGCCTTAAGACTCACAAAGGCTCAGCACCAAACCAAGCACTCAGACAAGGTCTACAAGCCCATCACAGCACTGGTAAGAGGCAGCAACGGCTTCCTGCTGCCCCTGCAACAAGTCTCAAACTTCCTTTGGCAGCTGTAAAAATCCATTTTCTCTGCCTGCTTAATCCTTAGTCTCTCTGTTGAGATCTCCTACAGAGATCACAACTTGTCTTTCTGGAGATGGTAGCTTTACCTTGTGGACATTCCCATCCTGAAACAAATTTGACTGACAATTGTGACATGGTCACATGGCTTCCAGTCACACAATAGTAAATGTAAATCGATGTCCTACACTAAGTCAGACGAGGAGAGCAGATATTTAGAAGATTGCAAAGCCATATATTGAAGGCAAAGGAAGACGTCTATCTAAGCACTTGGCTGAGCTGAAGATCAGTTTATGCATTCCATCTTTACCTCCAGTGTTACATACTCTCAAAAAAACACGATGCCAGAAGCAGTCAGACTTGATATAAAATGGCTTCTGCTGTTCTCCCATCCTGTGTACAGAATCTCTGCAAACCAACTATCAACTGGAAGTCCAGCAAAAAAACAAAGCCCTCACTATAATAAGATGATTTCAGCAGGTCACTTGAATAATGGCTCATCAAATCAGCAGAACAGAAGAATATTTGCACAAGATATTTACTTGCAAAAACTCCAGGTTTTTAAAGGACAGTGAGAGCAATATTTCTAGCAAGAGAGATTTCTTGTGTCAAAATCCATAGATGTCTAATTTCAGAAGCCAGTCTTCTCTTAATGCAAGTTGAAATGTTAGAAATTGAGGCTGTTGCTTGGCCACAAGAGCAGAAAGGCATTTTGCAAAGTTATTTTTTGTGTAAACGTGTGTCTGTCCACATATATATTGATGTATGCATACATAACAGCTGGGCTAGTGTTTGCAAAACACAGCCATATTCACATCTCCTTCATTTGGTTACAGTGAAAAATGTAATGCATTCTACTTCACAAAGGAGTTGTAACTACCTTGACTTGTCAACATTATGTTTATTTTAATAAGTTAAATTGAATCACACTTGAATCACAAAAGGATAAACCTAAAGGCCATTATCAAATAGAATCATTTTTCACCCATTTGACAATACACATGGTAGCAATAGTTGGTGACTGATAGTAGCATTATTCATATCTTGGCACCTCCTCTCTCCCAAAGCCTAGAAAAGAGCCCAGGACATGCTTATCCTATGCAGACACCAGTGCAGATTCAGATAAAAACCCACAATTTCTCACCCTTGCCTCAGTTCTACTATCTGTAAAATGAGACACCAAACAAAGACTGCCTTGTCTGGAGTCAAGCAGAAATGGAGACTGTTATTATTCTTCACTCAGTTCAAGCACTTTGTCCTTCTTACGGCTCATCCTTATAAATTATCTGGTTTGGGACTGAGTGCTTTTGTTAAAGCGTTGATTATAGGATAATTTGAAATGAGTGCATTAATCTCACATTATGCTTAATTGCATTAGCTTCAGATGTATCCTGTTAGTATGATTTACATTTTGAAAGATGTTTAAGACTCTTTTCTATCTAGTAAGATCCAATCTCAGAGACCTTTTTCTTACTACTTAAGTTCTCTGTGAATTTTCTTCTTCTTGGAGATACTGCATTTCTAGGAACTCTCCCTGGGCATCAAAGTTAACAATAAGATGGCATCAAATCAACAAACACTAAATAAAACAATCATAATTGATAGCACTTTGGTTTTCTCTCCTTTTTTTCCCCCTCTCTTTAAAGCACTTTGCAAAATAATGCAAATATTATTCTGCTTAAGTGACGGGAAAAACAGAGGCACAGGCAGACCAAACATTCCATATTAGTACCAGAGCTTGCACTAAACCCCAAATGTTTCAGGCCCAGTGAGCCTCCATGAGGAGGAAATACAGGTTCACACCTAAGGTGACAGAGATGCACAATAAAAGCAGTAATAGACAGATACCAATTTCACCTTTTTAGCCTTTAGCTTTCTCAGCACATTATTTCTTTAAAGTATTCAATAGCTGTTAATAGGTGACAGACTCTTCAAGCCATTAAAATTATGTAACTTCCAAATCTGTCAGGTTGAAGTATTGTTCTTCCCACCACCCTGTTACTTTTAGTAACTACATCCAAACCAGCTACCTAGGAGGGAGCAATGAAGTTCAGTTAAACAGCTTCAGTTAAACAACTCATCCAATACACTCCTGCAGAAAGATTAAGTCAGTAAGGTCTATTGGGTGACTGATTTTTGGTGATTTGTGAGATCCTGACTGAATTTATCCTATGGAAGCCACAAATTCATGAAGTCTTCTCAGTCCTCATTCAGAGAAATTCACAGATAGTATTCAGAACATATTAGACCTCAGTCATTTCCAACAAGGGCAAATGGAGAAAATACTCACAGTATAGCACAGAAATACCAGATCTCCATGTCATCAAGTAGACCACGATTTCTCTACATCCTTTGTAGATAGTACAAATCACAAAGTGGCTTTAATAACCAGGGATGCCACCAGCATCCACAAAAAGCTACACAACCATCAAACAAGCACAGGAGACATGCTGACAGCTCCAAGAGGAACAACTCTATTTCACAACCCTTATCTCACTGTAATTAATTCTGAAGCAAGCTATTGTTCCCTGTGACACTTCCGCACAGCTCCAGCCTCAGAGAATGCAACCTCGGGTGCCTACCAAAGAAAGACATAAAATAAGCCCTCCCAGGTCAAATTCCTTGTAACACGTGGTTTAATCACATAGGAAAGATGCCATGGTCTGCTTGTCTTGAGTTGTTTCAGCCGTTCAGCCAATTTTTGTTGCTGGGTAGATGCTGCCAAATCTGCATAAACCCAGATTTGATGCTTTTACTCAAAATTAGTAAACAGACTACTAGCAAAGCAAGTCATACTCAAAGAGCTCCCTGCCATACCTCCGATTTCCACATCAGATCCTGAATCACTTTGCTTCTGCTTTTTGTTTTGTTTTGTTTTGAGTTAGCTCAGCCATACACTGAAAAATCTGGAAGGAAAATCTCAAGTCTCACTGCAAGCATTAGACCACGTTCACCATGTTACTAACAGTACTTGTTTTCAATTTACCATAACTTTCTGATGAGTGAACTTTCTGATGAGTGGAGCAGCTATGTGAGACTCTCACTCTCCACAGGACCATAACTCCTGTGACTCAGATGTTGGGCATGAAAATGAGCCTTTGCCTATCATGTCATTAATTTCACTTCATCTCTCCATCAGGTATGTTCTGACCCCTGACAGTGATTAGCATATTTGAGAGGTCCAAAATGTCTTAAGGATTGTAAAAGTCAGGGTTTATTTTTATTTTTCATCTCTTTCTTTGGATGGTGTAAGAACAACTATTTCAAAGTGTGAAGTACTAGAAGCTGGTGGAGGGAAGATAAAAACAGGAAGGAAGATAAAACAGGACAACTCTGAATGGTCACACACTACATTAGATAGATATGCACAAAGCCCTGTGCCACCACAGCCACGATCATCCATCCTCACAAATAAGGCTCCCATAAATATCTGGATGCCCCAAACTGAAATCACCTTAGGTTACCAATTTCCTCAGAAATCCGTGTGGTTAATTTAATCCTGATCTTTCCTTTACACACATAGACAGACAAGCACAAATCAGGAGAAACTCTCCCAACCAATGAATATTCATGGCTGAGGAAAACACCAGTGTTTCTCTATTGCCAATGATATACACATGATGAAAACATGAAGCACGGCTGCAGAAGCTGAGGCAAAAATGTCTCCTTTTCACTCCTCTTCTTTCAAGCATGGGACTGAACAGGGTTTACAAAGAGATAAGCAACAACCTAGAGCCTGAGAAGTTAAGACTTCTTTTTAAAGCAGCACCTGTAGGTACAAGGACTGTGTATCCATAAGCGCATCTTGGCTGTGGGGAAGCAAAGGCAGCTGATGAGCCTTTTTATTTTTTACTGTTTTAGACAGCAAACATGTGCAAGTGTGAGCATCCAGCTTCTTTAACTCGTTATCTTAAACAGATTGTGCTCTGTCAGAATTAGCAGAGCACTCAGGGCTGCATGCAGCCAAGCCTCCAGAAATGCCAAGCAAACCAGATACAAGGGATGCATGGGGCAACAACTGCTCTTCTGCAGATAAATGTGTACAGAGGGGAAAAAACAAAGAAAGATGCTAGGCACTCTTTTTCTCTTATTTCCTATAAACAGCCAGGGACCAGAGAACGGAATTCACATTTTTTTTAATGCAACCTGATGTAAATAAATGAGAAGTCTATGTTTTCATGTAATATTTCTATTATGAAACAGCCTTCTGGCCAACTTTCAGGCCTTATCAGTTTGGCAGAACCATTTGATATACTTGGGACACGTGTTCTGGCTGAAGTATGCAGTGGGATGCTGATACTTCACTCTGTCCCAATGCATAAAATATTCTCCCTACCTCTGACACTCCACCAATGACTTCCTCTTGATGACAGATATTTGTCCAGTTGCCCTGGTGAAAAAGAAAAGTCCCATTTTCCCAACACATCTCTCCAGACAACTCATTGGGAAAATAAATTATAAAAATCTATAGTGTCCACTCACAAACCACACCAAATGAAAACAAAACACAAAAAAACCCTGAACCAAAACACATCTCAACCAACCAAATAAATAATTGTGTAAATTTTTGTTAGATAATAATAAATTTGAAAAATTTCAAAGTAAGACATTGGCCAGGAGATTTGTAACCCGCAACCTAGTTTTGATTCACTCTTCTTTTGCTGAGTGATTTTGGACCTTCTGGGTGTTTCTCCATCTGCAGAACATGCACAAATGAACAGTTTGGTTTACAAATCCCTTGGAGAGCAGGGAATGAAAAGAACTGGATAAGAGTAATGGTGGTTTGTTGTTTTTTGTTTTGTTTTTTTTTTTTTTGCACTGAACTTTCCTGTTTTCCTTGATCTGAAATATTTTTCATTCAGAAGTCATTATGTGATATGACTTGGAGGGCAGCACTGTCTGAGCCTGTCTGAAGGATATAGCCCAAAGGCACAATATCAGAGATCAGCTTGGAAAAGAAAAAGCAGCTTCTAAGGGGATATACATACAACTGAGAGATGTAATTTGTTAACAAAAAAACCCACTGCCTTGTAGCTGAGAAAGTCTGCTAGAAATGATCACAATATGACCAAGATAGGGACTGGTTTTGGTGGGGTTTTTGTCATTAAGAAAAAGAATAATCATGCAGCATCTCTTCTTATTGGGAACAGGTGGATGTTCAGCATTCAAGGAAAACTGGGCTAAAGTTTTAAATCACCATGTAGGGAAGTGAAGGATGGTCTTGTGGTTGGAAGACAGAACTCAAGAGATCTGGCTCCGAATCCCATTGGTGCTACAGGGTATCAGCAGGACCTCAGCATTTCCAGAAAAAAACTACCTAAAAATGGAGGTTTAGAAAAGATGCATTGTTCTTACTACCAAGCAGTTAAAAGAGTTTTCCATCCTACAGGACTTAGCCCACAGGGACAAAATTGTCCTTCCCATGACCCCCATAAAATCACTAGATTCATGGATAGATTTGTCTTCACCTTCCTACAGTGCTTCTGCGTGCCAAAGAAGTCTGGTTTTCCTAAAGGTTACTGACCAGTTCCTCCTGTGGGACTGCACTATTTTTACTCAACACAGTCACAAATGCCAATTTCTCCCTCTCCACATGACACTTCTTCCCCTTGCATGGCCCAGAATGCTGGCTGCTACTGCTTGTCCCCAGTGGTCTCACATCATTTTCCACATGGGTCAAAAAGGAACCAAACTCTGCAGAAACACAACAGTGCTAAATTCCAACTTCTGCATAAGCCCAAGTAGATTTCCCATCAGGAACCACACTAGGACATGGGCAAGGGCTCCCTTCTTTGACCCCCAGGGGTGGTGACTGCTACAAGAGCAGCTCATGTGAGTTCCATCAGCAGCCCATGGCACACAAAACAAGCACCTGTTTTATTGTACACAGCTGTGCAAGTTTGAAACAGCTACAGTTATTAGTTACCAGCTTGCACCCTCCTGCTCCTTGCAGAAAATGACACTTTTGTGACACCCACCTCTGCTGAACTGTCAGTTCAAGGGGGACCCAAAGCTCAAAGCAGAGAAATGCCAGAGCACAAGGCTCCCCAGTGCAGAGCTGCTCCGTAAGGCAGATGCAGCTGCAAACGAGGCTATTAGGCTATCTAATTGTTGTCAAAAAGCAGGACTGGAGCTTAGGCTAAGGCTCAGCAGGGACAGATTTTTCCTCACAGCATCCTGCTGCACTGTTGCTTCACGAAGGAAGAAAAGAACGCAAAAATTCTCAGTTACTCAACTGAATGTGGAAAAAGCTTTGAAATCCCGAACCTTAAAAGCTGGCAAAAACTTTGTCATATTGTTTCTGCCACTGGGCATGCATAAAAGAGGCACCACCAAAACTGAGTTCTCTAATCTGTGCATATAAACCTTTGGGATTCATATATGAAATAGCCTTGAGGTAAGTCTTATAAGGAGCTTGGAAATACTCAGATGAAGTATAGGTTCAGATGAAGCAGGCTGCCCAGAGAGGCTGGGCAGTCTCCAGACATTGAGACCCAACTGGACCAAGTCCAGAACAACCTGCTCTGATCTCAGAAATGACCCTCATGTGAGCAGAAGGTGGGATGAGAGACCTCCTGAGGTCCCTTTCCATTTATTTCACTCTCGATACTAATACAGAGGTTGGGATTCAGTTTGCAAGCGCAAATGTCTAAAGTTGGGCATCTAGTCTATGCCACGGAAAAAGAGATACTCTACTATATTTTAAGGAAGGATCGAGGAATTAGCCATAGAGGGTACCCCTCTGTCCTGTCGGCAGAATCCCAGACCAGCCACGGGCTGCAGGCCATTAGCAATTTCAAGTCAGCCAGGGCTGGTGACCTGAATTGACTCACAGGTGTATCTAAGACCAGAAACATTACACTCAGCATAGAGGGGGAAGTTTGCTGAGCGTTGGACATCCGGCTTAGGTTCCTCTTCCTTCTCCTGAGGACTGCCTTCCCATTTATTGTGAACCTCTGCTGGGCTGACTATACCTTTGTATATTTTAAATTGGTATTAGTTTGGCTGTTTCATTACATCTGTTTTCATTTCAGTTCATGCCTCCTTTTCCTGATTCCCCTTCTCTGCTGGGGAGTGGTCATCAGGAGATACAGCAACTGCTAGAGTTTAGCCCCAGATATGGGCTAAATGTAGACTCTCATCCCACTGACCATATAAACGTAACCTGCTCAGACTTGGACAGCAAACTGAGATGTCTGCAGCAGAGGAAGGAGCACCACCAGAACACTTGTACTACCAGTAAGAGACCGATATTCAATTTCCTCAGCTTGAGTGATTCATACCCAAACTTCTCTGGAGAGCTTCCTCATCACCACAAAACCTCTCCTCCAAAAACTCAGCTCCTGAGCATTGGACACAGCTCACCTGGTAACTTGAAGGAATCAATGCTGATCCTGTAACCTGATCTGCAGATTGTCTTTTTTTGTTTGGTTTGACTTGAACCCAGGGACTGTCTCATGCAAAGAACAAACAGATTTACTCCAGCTCTAATATACTTGGCTTATTTATGGGCAGACTTTGCTTTTCCTCACATCAATAGCTGCCATTCACATGAGCTGCTCCTATGAAGGAAGGATTTACATGAGAAAAAGCTTAGCAGGCCTGGGAGCCTAAATAACCCATCTACCATCCCAGAAACAGTCTCAGGTGCTCCCTGAAGAACCACAAGTGCTACAGAAAGAAATTAATAATTATAGTATGTGGCAGCTACTGGGACACAGGTGTGGAGAGAGGGCTGTGACACCCAGCTTCTACGTTTGCTTTTGCTATTGGATTACTTTGCAGCTTTGCAACTTTGCCTGTTTAGACCACAAGACCTTTGGAGCAGGAACAGTCTCTTACTATGAAGCTGAAGAAAGAAATAATGATAAATAAAGCAAATTCCCAAAACGAAAAATAAAACCAAAGCAAGCAATATCCTCAGCAAGGCTCTGCTCAGCTCCTGCTGACAGACAGCTGCACAAGATGAGTTGGCATGATAAGAACCCAAGTTTTACTCTTTAAAGTCCCACATTTCTGTGTCAACAGTATTTTCTAAACAACTGAGGCTACCAATTCTGCACTGAAAAACAACTGCAAGCTGAAAATCACCCACCCATGCAAATGTTATGGATCTTTTCTTCTCCTTTCCCTCCCCCTTCACTGTTCAAATATTTGATTTCAGAACCAAACGCTGGAAGCATGCCATGCCACCCTTCTAATATCCTATAGAGTACTGCATTTATTTGCAGTTGTATTCTTCAGTTAAAAAAAAAAACCAAAACCAACATGTTGTTTTGATAAATCTTCCTCTAGGGAAATTTTATGCATTCTGGCTAGCTATTTACTGCAGAATTTTGGTCGTAAATTATTGTCACTTGCAGCCTGACCTTTGTAATTTTCATAATGCCAAGTAAAAACCACACTCCTTCACAATCTGTTCACCTTTCCTTCCCTCTGCACTTTGTAGCCAACAGGTATCATTGGGAACAGCTGCTATGCAAGCTCCCAGTACATTCACCTAGGAGCTTAAATGGTAACACCTGAGCCGCAGGTTTGAGGGCAATCTTTTATACTTCTATGTAGAAAACACAATGAACATCAACAAGGTATCTACACTGCAAGCCTCAATCCAAAGATGACTCCTGATCTACTCTTAGGTTCATATGAAAGCTTCAGGCTTACTCAAAGGTGTAAGTCACAAGTTGTTTAAAATGCCTTTTGTAGCCCATCAGTCACTGAGGTTCTGTGTATGACCCCAGGCACCACCTGAGCTGACAGACACAAAGTAAATTATTTCCTATTATGGAGGAGGAGAAGGGGAGAGGAGGAAAGGTCACTTCCCAGCTCTAGCAGTAAAGATATTTGTATTTTCAGGTCTGAAGATCAAATATACTGATAGCACATGAACATGCCCTTAGATTTGCACTCAGAGGCTTATTTTTAAAAGCATTCATCTAGGCACCAGTAAATATTGCATTGCACCACAAGGAGCTATAGCTGGGCAAATGGAGGGTAACCACAAGGGCTTGTTTGCCTCAGCTGTGTCTTTTGACAAATTGGAGGAGGAGACATGATTTTAAAACTGTCCTGTGGAGCTAAGTTTTCAAAACTGTAAACATTTATTTAACTCTTCAATAATAACTAATACTTTCTACAACTGTGCAATGATTTATGTGTGCACCTCCCAGAAAAAAGCGTATTTTTGTAGCCAGCTGGTCGGAGCCGAGAAATTAAATGTTTTTGCTCATCACTGGGCTTTCAGTCAGACCCAATGAAATCACAGAGCAGATCAAGACACTCTTGCTGTCTGGGTGTGCCTTCTTTGGAAATGCTTTTTCTTTATTGCAGTGTTTAAGAAAACTGTGTTTGTGTTAAACCCATGCAAAGTGATGACTGACACATTTTCATATCCTCTAATTTCCTTCCTTTAAAGCTTCCCTCATTTCTCAAAAAACAATAGCCAGTGTAAAAAAAAAAAAAAAACACAAAACAACAACAAAGAAACAAAAAACAACCAAACACTAAGCTTTTCTAGTACTACTTCTAGTACTACTTATTTTCTCCACTATCTATGTTCAGTTTCAGTTCTTGGACCTTCCTACACAGGAGTTGCCTCTGCCTCTACAGAAATGAATTATTAATTTGCTGTCTTTGCCTTTAAAAAATCTTGACTTGGCAGTAAGAAAAGCCAGACCCTGCTCATGACAAATAATCAGAATAAAACTATTGCTGAGCCATACAGACTATATAGGGAATGTTCCCTGCCCAAGGAGAAATGAAAGGCTGAAGCATGGCTCAAATCATGCTACTGACACAAAACTGACATTTTCGCTTTTCTAGAGCACTTTTCCTATGGGGGGGAAGTGAATTTTAGATGCAATAGATGGTAACAAGAAGCTTAGAAAAGTAAGATGACTTAATAGAGATCAGTGCTGGGAACAGCATTCAGGGTTTACTAACACTGCCTTAGATCATTGCTACCTTTCAGAAAGCGCAACTGCCCTATCAGAAACAAAATAATAAACTTAATCATTATTTATTTCTGATAAAGGAAAGGGCATTTCTCAGGAAAATATTGGGGCTAATTTGTTACATGTATCTTCTCTCATGTTTTTTTGGCAAACGATCAGTGAGCTCATTAATTTCTATATCTAACTTAGTTTCCACTTCAATGTACTATGAAACAGAAACAACCACATGCCCATGCCAAAAAGTAAACATTAAAGAGAATGATAGTATAAATGGTCCCTTTCTAAATTGATTCAGATACAACACATCACAAAAGGCCATCTTAAAACCAAATGCTCTTAAAACAAAAGTTGAAGACCTCCTTACACTGCCTCAAGTGTTGAAGCTAATGAGAGCTAGGAAATCAATGAGTGGATATTGAATTGCTGTCAAGCTGGGCTTCAGACACATTCTGGTAAACAAACAGAAGCCTAAAAATAAGTGTGCAGGAGGAAATTTCTCAGGAAATTATATATTTATAAGCAAAGAGAGGGGGGAAAGGGTGAAAAAAGATACTGTAAAGGTAACTTACATGGAAGAGATCACACTTAAGATGTTTTCATCTATTGGGAAATCAGCTATGCCTAGATCAGTATCCAATTTAATAACTGAGACACATAATTGTCCATGCTGAACCTCTGGGCTACATGCCATGCCCTTGGTTCTGTAACAGTGTGAGAGCTGAAATCTCCCCACACCAACAATAACCAGGCTAGCCCAGTCTGGAAGCAAATGAAGCTGTATTTACAAGCAAATCTACAATCTATGATGAAATGCAATGAATATGTACAAATACACACTATTCACAACAGTTACAAATATATACAATCAACAGAAAAGCACAACCAAGCCCCCTTTGCTTCCCCCAAGGGGACCTCCCAAGGGGCCTCCTCCCCAACCAGAAGGACCCAGACCCCCCTGGCAGAAGGCAGAGAGTTAAGAAGCAGAGAAGCTATTAGACTTAGCTTGTCAAGGTCAGTGTGTTATCTTCAGCCAGAAAAGAAGCAGCAGCAGCCAGACAGAAGCCCAGCAAGTTGCGAACTCAGACTCTGACTGTCCCAACTTTGTTTTGAGTAGTAATTCTTAAACACTTCTATCTATCCAATGGAAGTGTTTAGAATAATCATTATTTTGCTTTCTTACACCCAATAGTGATTTATTTACATTCTCCAACCTTCTCTGCTTGAACTTTGTGAAGAAAAATTAAAAAGTCAGTCTTTAAACCATCACAGGTTCACATCTGTACACTCATCTACAGATATCTACAACACTGGAGAACTCAACTCCCAAGAAAAGCCAACGTGCATACAACTTACTGCAAGAGAAAAATTCCAAATATAACTAATGCTTCTTGCTCTGAGACCTGCTTAAAAGTTTCCTTTAGTTTTATTTTTACAGAACCAGTGGTTCCACTGAGGAGCTTTGTTTTTTTTGAGAGGAACCTGCATTTATGCTATTACAGGAGAAAATATTTTTTCTTTTTTTTTTTTTTAAACAATATCTACTACCACTATTATCAGTTTGGCAAAATTTTTCACTGAGAGTTTAGACATCCCAGAATGTTCATAACTTCTCTGGTGCCACAGTGAATTGGTCTCCCCTGGGGTTTATGACCATGTATCTCCACAAGAGCAAAATCAGTTACTAATGGTGTTTCCATGTATTGTCACCTGCAACGCTCATCCATGCACTTTTGGTACATACAAAGACAC
Source organism: Indicator indicator (assembly GCF_027791375.1). NCBI lineage: Eukaryota > Metazoa > Chordata > Aves > Piciformes > Indicatoridae > Indicator > Indicator indicator. Next base: position 16,957,630 of record NC_072012.1, on the reverse strand, counting down.
AAACCGAAATTTATCTCATGGCAAATAGTTATGGCAAATAGTTATTTTCTTAATCTCCAGATCGCAGGGTGTGCAGGAGGTTTACTGCTCCCAACTCTGTATACATCTCAACGACAGGATGATGACATTGCCAAAAAGAGCCAAAAAAAGCATGAAGTTTTTCATTTCATTTGGAAAGACATGTGACCTGATAAAATGCAGCAATAAATTCCATGCTTTCAACTGACATCCTGGGAAAATGCTATAGGCAATGGCCATGACTCCAGAAAATGTTTTTTACAGTAGATACAGGTCATGAGCTGGATGGTGCATTTGATGGAAGCCAGTGCAAAGGACAGAAGCAGAGGCAGAACGTTCCATAGGCTCACACTGCAAAGTAGGAAACCTGCTGGTCAGTATTGCTAGTGCACACTAGTTAGGTCCTTGTGCAGTGAAAATCATGCAAAGGGGCTAAAGAGTTTTCATTATGAATGTTGGCAGAAGCTCCTAAACTGCAGCGATAGTTTACAGCAGAGTCTCAAGTTTTGCACTAAGTTTTTCACTTCTGACACTACCGAGTGTACATGGCTCCCAGTTCACCACATGCACAACCAAGTACAAAACCACAAAGTGCCCAAGACCACCCTGGCACTGCTGCCAGGGAACAGGAAAGAACGATCAGAATGTTTTTGTCAGGAGCTGAAGGGGAGCTGTGCTAAGAGTGGTCCCAGTTTTCACACCAGGACTTCAGAAGGCACCAGGTAGGGTAACACAGCCTCTTTTGGGCCCTTCATTTTCTCTTCCAAACAGAAGAAGCTTCTAGTCTGTGCTTTATTTGATGGCAGAGATCAGTTTCTGTCTGCAAACTCCTTGACTGCTGCCAGACTTGCAGCTCTGGTCTTCAGTAAACTACTATTCTGCAGACAATTGCGGAGAATTGGAGAACAAAGAAGCTACCAAACCAACAATAAAAATGCAGATGGAGAAAGCGTTTTAATAAATAATATTAGACTGGCCCTTAATTCAGAACTGGTGTCTCCTCAGCCTATAAAAAGTCCATTACCATGTGGTCCTTTCTAAGATGTGAGGCATGCAGTATAACCCTTTCCATGATAAGATAAACAAATAGGCATCAAAAAGCATCTGCTTTAAATCCAAGCATTTCTACACAGCATAATTTTTGAAAGCTGAGAATTCTTATGTTTTTAAGACATCTTTATCTTGACACAAACAAGTTACACAGGCCTTTAAATAGTAGCAATAGAGTGACCTTGTGTAAACAGACATTTACTTTGCTCACATGTGAGGAGGACAATTACATGATACCCAAATGCAGTGTAATGGAACTCGAAAGGGAATCAGGACTCAACTAATTTACAAGTTCCTCAACTATCCTTCTAGTAGCCACACAGACAGATACTGGAAATGCAGTAAACTGATGTTGTCCTTGCAAAGCTTTACTTCCAGCTTTGCTTTTTTACAGCACTATAGAAAATTTAACCCAAATACACCCTTCACAGCACCATTTCCAAAAAACTTATCAGAGCGAGTGTGAGAGAGAACCAGGGCAAACCACCAACAAACTCAAAACTAACTTACACCTTGGCTGACAGTCCCATGGAGGTCCAGCCCTCCAGCCATCTCTACAGCTGGGGCATTTTTCCCATGGGTGCTGACAGAAACTATGATTTAGTATAGAAGTAGCTGCAGCCTCCCAAAATGAGGATGAAAAGCTGGCCAGGCACAGTATTGCTTTAAAAAATTGTCAAGAACACTAAATGGAGGGGATCAAGGACAAAGAAAAAGGTAACAGGATAAATTGTTCACAAGACACAAGCCTAGTTTTGTTGCCTGATCTTTGTTTTGGCAGCTGCACATCCCAGGGATGCCTATTTAGGGCCAAGATTTTACTTAAAGTTTCTACAATGTTGTGTATCAAAGAAACAAGAAGAAAACATGTCTCATGGACATGTACTTATTTAGAAACCTGAAAGAATTCAGCCACTTGTGCAGCTCCCAAGCTTCTGTTGTTTGGTTTTGATTTCTTTTTAAGGTTGGACTCATCATTTGATTCTTTTAACTAAAGAAATACAATAAACATCACTTCACTGATTTAATTGTTGGTTTTGGTTTGTTTTTTTTTCAAGCAAGCAGTATAAAGAAATCACAAAACTAAAAAACACTAAAAATGTAAGCAAAGATGGAAAATGTAAGTCCAGGAGGAGACAGCTGCACATGAAAGCCACACCAAACGGGCTGTATCCCTCCATGTCCCTGGGCTAGATGAGCAATGCTGGGTGTGCAGCAGATAGTGCTATTTACTGGTGGCACCCACAGCCTGTTATGGGGACATCTCACCCATCCTCAGCTTACTTGGGTGGCTGGGACCACCAGGGATGGTGCCATCCATGGGTGGGTGACACCATCCAATGAGAAGGGTACTGAAGCCATGCAGAAAACATCTTCTAGAGATACTCTGAATTTGCTGTTCCTTATAAATAACGTGCTTCAAGACCTGTAGCTACTGAAGTCAAGGATAGCTGAGGACAGGAACAGTCCAGTCTCCATGAAAAGATCCACCAACTTACCAAGGCCAGGCTGTAACATTGCAACAATACTCCTGGTCTTCCACTCTACATTATCTATTAATTTGCAGTCCCTCATGAGGGTGACCCTAAAGCCCTTCTTTCTTTGGAGAAACGGAACCCAACAGCTATCAGGCTATGTTGAATCACCAAACCATGAACAGTCTCCACAAACTTGAAAACACCATAGCCAATGACTTAAGCCCAGATCCTTCAATTACTTGTAAAATCATAGAATGGTTTGGGTTGGAAGGGACCTTCAAAGGTCACCTAGTCCAACCCCCTGCAATGATCCTCCATCAGATCAGGTTGCTCAGAGCCTTGTCCAGTCTGACTTTGAGTATCTCCAGGGATAGGTCCTCCATTACCTCCCTGGGCAACCTGTTCCAGTGTTTCACCACCCTCATGGTAAAGAATTTGTTCCTAATATCCAATCTAAATCTACTCTTCTCTAATTTCACATGTCATGTGTGGCCTTATCACAGTCAGTGGATGTGCTTCTCCAAGCCAGACTCACCCAGTGCAGAGTTTTCACTCCCAGTGACCAGTTTGAAGATCAAGACAGCTGCGAGTCAGAGGGAGTCAGAGCCTTACTTTGTTTGCTTCATGCATACTCTTATGCAGAATTACGTAGTGAAATTAAGTTCTGTAACTACAGAGTCCAACCACGCATTTCTCTGGTTGACCTGAAAGTAAGCTTAACGGTGTCATCACATCCAAAAAAGTGATCCCATGACCAATTGCATCCACAGGGCAGCAAGCAGCAGAAAGCTTCATAGTGTAATATTAAGAATGAATTACACATTTGGTAGTTTTCCTTCTTATTCAAGCACAGCAGTGCAAAATACTGTTGTCAGGTCTCACATCTCCTTGTGCCTTCCACAGTGCCAGGACTATCACCAACAACAAGCCCATAAACAGCAAAGTCTTCTGAATAACTGTCAATGCCAACTGATCTTCCGGCTGTGCAGGAATGATTCTGTTTCACCCCAAACGGTTAGAGATATAGCACTGTTGAGGTGTGAACACGATGGCCAGCCATCATGGTGCCACACAAGCAAGTTTTCAGGTGACTGATGGGGTCTTCAGCCATACCCCATGTGTGTTCTGAATGTTCAGGTTTCCTATTTGCCATGTTATCTCTTTCAGGTCAGTTAAAGCCCTAGGGTAAATTCAAGGTGAATTTACTAGCACTAGACAAATGCTTGCTCAGGATCAACTGCCAGTGTTATATCGGCTACCAATCTCTCCAGGCAGCAGTTGTAAGAGGATGATCTTAGCTGGTCAGCTAGAGTGACATCACAGACCATGTTATGTAAATCCAGCTTTTGCCAAGCATCCACACTAACCTCCCATCACTTCAAAACCAGTAACAGGAGAAACTGCCTCCAATCCACCTCTCCCTACCAACCTTTCCCATCCTTCTTCACTCACTAACTCAGGACAGACAGGGATTTGGCCTTAGCCTACCCAGAAGCCATCTCCTCCACCCTATCAGTGAAACAACAAAAAATACAGAACTACCCAAAACATGAGTCTGAAGCCTAGGAACTGTTAAAGCATTCTTCAGATCCATTTGTCTTACTGCCTGAGATGGAGTTCATTACTAGAGTGCTGTGACACCCAGGGATTTATGGGCAATGGGCTCGCTCCATCCCAGACAAGAGGGAGAACAATTAAGACCATCCCGTTCCCTGATCCTACTCCTCTCTGCCTTCGGCTGTCTCCTCCACTCTCTTTCTTTATCCTCCTATTATAGAAATAGTAAAGAGCAACCAGAATTTGTCACTTTTTCCAGACAGCCTTTAAGGGAGAAGACAGTCTCTCTAAGATGGAGTCTTCAGCTCCAGCCCCAGCCTCTTCATGTTCACCCCCAGAGGCAGATATCTGAAGCCATTAAACTGAGATCTGCTGGGTTATTTCATTTTGCTAGCACAATTCCAGTGAGGTTCATAAAACTGGGAATCTTTAATGCTTAGCAGAATGACTGTTTTTTCTATCAGACCTTTGATAACCAGCTCCACCTCTCACCAAAATTACTTTCACAAGCTCCACTTAATATCTACCACTTCTTCTCCTATTGGTGCTATGCAGCTGAAATAACCCCCTGCCCTTTTATTTTATTTTAGAAGGGATATTGAACTGCCCACAGTCAGAACCAGAAAAGGCTCTTGCATTTAGATGAGCTGTGTGAAAAGCAAGTTCAGTAAGCTGAGGAGAGCATCTTGAAGAAATGATGGTTAGGTGAAAACCAAAAGCTGCTCAACTGATGACTTCAGATAATGGCTGTTTCATTGAGCATCATTTGTGTTAAGTAAGCTGAATATTGATTTCTTTTTGTCTCTCAGTAGGAGCACTGGCTGCTCCTCTTCAGGAGGAAAGAAAATTCCTCCAGGAATAGGAAGAAATCTGTCAAAAAGTCAGGACACTCTTCTCTTTGCTGTGACGGAGCTTTATTACACTGATGCCAGGCCAAGCAGCCATCACAAGTGCAGGACGGCCCAGCTGGGTGAACAGGACACATGTTCTGGGGAGCAAGGAAGACTGGGTTTGAGATTCAAAATGGAGAGGTGAAAAATACATGTGCTGTGGAAAGGGAGGAAAATTTCAAAACCATTTTTTCCTCCACCGTTTTCCCTGCTGATCTCAGTTGTAAGTAAATGCACAGCCGTGATCTAAAGAATCATCGAATGGTTTGGGTTGGAAGGGACCTCCAAAGGTCATCTAGTCCAACCGTCCTGCAGTAAGCAGGGACATCCTCAATTAGATCAGGTTTCCCAGAGTCCTGTCAAACTTTGAATATCTACTCTTCTTTAATTTCAAACCACTAGCCCTTATCCTATCACTACAGGCCTTTGTAAACAGTCTCTCTCCAGCCTTCTTGCAGGCCCCTTCAGGAACTGGAAGGTCACTATTAGGTCTCCCCAGAGCCTTCTCTTCTCCAGGCTGAAAAAACCCAGCTCCCTCAGCCTGTCTTCATAGCAGAGGTGCTCCAACCTCCTGATCATTTTTGTGGCCCTCCTCTGGACCCGCTCCATCGGGTCCCTGTCATTCCTGTATTGAGGGTTCCAAAGCTGGATGCAGTACTCCAGGTGAGGTCTCACCAGAGCAAAGTGGCAGAATCACCTCTCTCAGTCTAACGGATACATTTGCTGCCAGTCCCAAGTAAGTTTTTTGACGTTTAACTGTTTGGTGCCCACACTGTGTTTTGAGATTTTGAAATACAGCAAATTACAAAATTCCAGAAAGAAATGCTTTTGCTTTCTGAAAACACTGGCTGCATATCTCTTCATGCCAGCTATGAAGCAGCAAGAGGAGATCATAAAAGGAGAGATAAAGCAGGTAGAAAAGAACATACATGCCAAATATTTTGGAGCACTCAGCTGAGGATGAGCAAATGGTTTAACACAGAAGTGAACCAATTGCGTTTCCAAAATGTGAAAATTCAGCCTGTGGATATTGATTTCCAGGCAAGCCTGGTTCACTCCATTCCCTAGTGTTTAGCTGCCTTTAAAGGTCTTTAAAAGCCTATCCAGAAACTACCCACTTACTTCAGTGCATTTTTAACCACGTGTTAATTCTTTAGTCTGAGAGCAAATTAGCAACACACCGACTCCAAAGCGATGCTCCAGGCTTCTTTGAGAGCCTCCCCCATTTTGCCTCCAATATTGTTTTCCCAGACAGATTTTAACAAGCACATAGTGGCACACAGAAGGTGGCATTTCCAGCAAGGATGAAACCTCCACCTTTGGTATAGAGAGCTCTGAACTTATTTTTAAAAATGGGGTAAATTTAGCTCATGTCTCTCTCCTCCACACCAAGCTCCATGGTCTGTGTGCACTGAGCTACATCCATAAGAGGCAGGAGAGCGGGTGGGGGTAGGAGTGTTGGGGAGAAGCTGACAGGTCCTGGCAGGCTTGGTGGTGGGGGATGGGAAGACTGTGTGGCTCCACTGGTGGGGTGTCAATAAACTGCTGTGGCATTAAGCATCACACTAGTGTTAAGGGAGGCAGCTCAAGGACTAGGGCTGAAGGAGAAGTGATCAAAACAAGCCAGAAAGTGCAGGATCCTTCAGTTATGTGAGGTTTCCAAGAAAGCAAAAAACACCAGATCTGGGCATGTTGGATAATCAGTAAAAACACATCACCTGTGGCCTCAATGGAGTCAGTGTCACCCTCAGCATGTATCTGCAACTCCTTCTGCCTCTGCGACACCCACATCTACCCTAATGAGCCAGAACTGTTCATACTGTGAGCTCAGCCACACAACACAAGGTAGGGGAAACAACAAGACAAAAGTTTATTCACCTCCTAGGTTTTCAGCCTTCAGATGGATTTGTTACTCTTCACAAAGTAGTTTTGGCTGGGAGGAATCCCTGGTGGTCTCTACTCTACCCCATCACACAAAGAACATCCAACTAGATCACACAGCTCAGGACCACATGCAGCCAAATTTTGAACATTGTCAAGGTGGACATCTCCCAGACACTGGGCAACCTCCACCAGCCTATGATCACCTTCATGGAAGAAAAGTTTTTCTGGAATTTCCCACGTCACAGCTTATGCCTGTTTCTTTCACTCCTGTCACCATCCAACCTCTGAGCAGAGCTGAGCCCCATCTTCTCTTCCATTACTTATAGACAACAAAAAAGGTCTTTCTTGAGTCATCTCTTCTCCAGCCTCCACAAAAGCAGTCTCCTCAACTTCTCCTGGTGCACCATGTGCTTCAACCACACACCACCTTAGTGGTCTTTGAGTTTATCAGTGTTTTAGGGGAACATAGACATCTGAGGAGCCAAAAAAAACAAGTAATTTGGGAGCCCAAAACTGTTTTTCCCTATGGCAATTCTAAAGCACAGATGTATACCCAGAAGTTCAGAACTTACTCCTTGGGGAGCTACAGCTGAGTAACCAGCTGTGTGTGTGTTCACCTCTCCTCCCACAACGGGAAGTGAAACCAGTCAGAAAAACCCTGAAGCCACCATACAGCTGAGAGCAGTAGGTCACTAACTATGGTAACACAGACACTTCTGGTCACAAGCCACAAACTGCACCATTTTTTGGTCCTAATTCAAACCTCTTAAACAAGGCCAAATCCGGGCAAATCTTCCCCAAAAGCCTTTTTTTTTTTCTTTTTCTTTCCTGCAACCTTCAATCTACCAACTAGCAAAGAGAATTATTTTTGCATCCCTTCTCCAGGATCCACAACCGAAACTAACATCACGTTACAGTAACTGTGTGCCAGGCAACTGTAAAAGTACAATCAGAAAGAAGAGCTCCTCTGCTCAGAAAGAAAGGCCTTGGAGGAAGCAGCTTGTGGCTATGGAACCTTCTTCACTCACTAATTCAGAACAGGCACCGCATCTCTTTAAAGCCTGGTTAGACTTTCCAAGCAAGCTCACACAGAGCGTTAGGGACGTCAAGACTTGCTGTGTCAGAGGACATGAAGAAAGTTGATGCTGTTGCTCTCCAGAAACCAATGCATCTTCATTTGCAGCACAAATGACAAAAGGATGCTATTATCTGGAATAAATATTTTTTTAAGAGCATGACTAGCACCAAGTAATGATTTGGAGATCATCAGTTGTTTTAATGCAGTGAGCATGACAGAGTGGTCACTGTTCATGTAAGGAGAAAGAAGGGTGAGACAACAGCACCATGCATCATGTAAGTATAGCAGCAGGGCTAGGCTTTTTCTGTGCTCAGTTGTTTTTTATTTCTTTCTGGTATCAGTGCAGTCTTTCTTAATGATTAGAAAATACAATGTGAGAATAATTCACAACACTCACTAATTCTTTCATGTGTGACCATTAATGTGTCTGAGCATTCGTTTCTTTTTTTCTTCCCTCCATTTTTGATCTATAACCATGTCTAAACACACAGAATGGAGGTATTGAGAACATTACGGAGTACCTGGCTTAAAAGTTATACCGAGTTAATAAAAGTCATTTTCCTGATCTTGAAGACGTTTTAAAAACAAAAGCTAATATTCATTCTAGGAATAAATTTCACCTCATTTTGCCACTTTCAGGCATGACTCAGGTCCTTGACTCTGAGACCACAGATAAAGATCAAAGTAGGGCTGAGCCTAGGACTTGTTGCATTTGCAAAGGAGGTTGAATAGGTTCTCTATTTTCCATTTTGCTATTATTTTCTTTGGCTAATTGTCTGGATAGCCTTCATTGGGCTGGTTATTAACATTCGGTTTCCTTGCTAAAGGCATTCCACCCAGCCCAGATCTCCTCCAAAGCTACTGTAGATGAATTTAATTCAGACCATGATATTGAGCTCTGCATCATGAGCCAAAGACGTTAGTGGACAGAAGTTTTACAAAGCCCACAAGGTTTAGTTCAATGGCACACTGGCTCCTAGAGCAAAGCTGCTTAAAAATGGGTTACTCTCAAGCACTTGTTTCTACCCCCTTGCTCTCTCTTCCACACTGGTCCAGCGATGGTATAAGCTACAACTACTCCCCGCTAGAATGATTTGGCTCTCTCAGGAGGTAGTGTTTACAGTGTTAGTTCTGCCTTGGGTCAGCCAGCAAAGTGGACATGAAATACATATTTGTGCATGCTGTGTATCTACATAACTGATGTTTTTTTCCTTTGCCTGGGATTCCTTTGGTCCATCTCTTGTTTTGGTTTTGCATCCTTTCCTAAGGAAGAACAACTTGGTGCTGTTTAAGTCCCTCCTGTAATTTCCATTCTGTAGGAAATAACTGAAACAGGGCTAATCCATTGCTAGATTCCCATTTAAAAATCTATGGATGCTCTGAGCAGGAGTAAATTTTATTTTTCTAAACCCATGTTGGGCTGTAAAAGTCCCATCTCCATTTCACCTAATGTAAAGCTATTGAGTTTTACTACATGATTTTTTTTCTGGTTTACAAGATAGGTCATCATCAAGCTTTATATAATCAATAAACTCTAATCCTCAGTTAATAAAAAATAAGAGTACACAGATTTATAGGTGGCTGGGTGTATGCTCCACTAATTCTGGCTCTGGCAATCAGTTTGATTCTGCAAGCTGTGATCCCTGTGATATTGTCACAGCTCATAAATACAAGATGCAAAAGGCCTTGTTGACCCATGCGTCGTGATGTGCTGCCAGTGCTCTGTGACATTGTTTCTCCTCATTACTTTGATGCATATTTCTCATTATTTCATAAGTAACACAAAAATTAAACTGAATCTGAGGCAGTAGGGAAATCAAGCTTCTCCAGAGAATCATTTCAGTAAAAAAAAAAAAAAAAAAAAAAAAAAAATCAATACATCTTTAATCCATTCAGATGATATATTAAAAAATAAAAATTGCGGCAAGAATGCACTTAAAAAGAAGGCAGAAAAAAATGTATTGCAAATGGCCAACATCTATGATGCAACAATATTCTTCTTAATACATTCAGACAAGTGTTTTTAGGAAGACAGATGATGTCTAAATATTCTTTCTTAATAATTTCTTGTGTGCTATCAGTTTTCTGGAGATAATTAGTCATTCTAACAGGAGCATTTAGACTTTTAAACACACGTTTGTTCACTTAAAAAATAATTCAATCAGGCTAGTAATGTGATAACCCTTCTCTGATTAATTAAATTTTCAGCGTGAGGTATTCCATAAAAGTTCATCCAGAGACATGGTGTAACGCTAAGCAGTCCTGTAGCTAATGCTGTGTTGTTGCAGATCTAAATGCTATTCCTGAGGCTGCCACATTTTCTGATTCTTGAGCTAAAATTTTAATTTTCAACTCTGTTTAATGAGAAACCCACACTCAGCCCTACTACCCACACAAACACCAGTTATCAGCGTGCCTCACTCCAGGAACACATTTGACAATCCCAATCCATTTTAAAGAGCCAGGAGTGAAACAAAGACATCATCTAACCTGATCAACAACAAACATTATATCAGACCACATTCCCCTGCTTAATTTAAAAGTTAAGGCAGGAACCCCCAAGGATTCAGTTGGAGAGAAGGCAACTCATTGGTTGATGGCAGAACTTGGGGTAATTAATTCATATCCACCAAGAGAAGCCTGAGTGTCCACAGGATCAAGTTGAGCAGTGGTTTTAAGAGAAACCATCATGCCCTCAAGATGATGAACCCTGAGCGAGTTGTAATCACAGCTGTAAGACATCTACTGTGTGCAAAGCAATGACCTATCTCCCCGTTCTGAGGTCACATTGTACTTAATAGAGAAAAAGGAACCTATATAATTTATGCCAACTACCCTTATGGAGTGGAAGTCCCACCCACAAGGATCTTGCTGCCTCTGACCTTCCCCAAAGGGAACTCAAGATGACTAGTTCTGACACAGGTATCTACCCATGCTTGGGCAGAAGAGTCTCATCCTAAGTCTCCAGAAGTTCCCAGACCATCACAGTAGGGCCAAGGCTACCACAGAACTTATATTAGGGAGCTGTAACATCCCCTTTTGCAGCCTCACACCTCTGCGGAGAGGAAATCAGGGTTATTTATATAAGCGGTTTCAGTGGGATGAAATGGGTTCAGGGCAAAAGAGCAATATCCAAAAACACACCTGTTGCTTTTGATCCCTGAATAGCCACAGTCACATAACCTCAGCACTTCTGTGCACATCTGCATGACTGCCACCAGCCTAGCAACAAACCTTCCCAAAGGATACAGGGATGTGTTTTTATCTTGTCTTTCCAGAGGGAACTGAGGCTGGCAGGCTATGCCTGTGTCAGTGAGACTGAGAGGTAACAGTGGTATGAATCAGGCTGTGGACCATTCTCAAGGAGCAGTCTGGAGGACCATTTTTCCATCTTTTGCAGCATTCACAGTACATTTCATGGAAACTCTGCAGCTAAGAGAGACCCTTATCTTTCCTGGTAAAGCTTGTACACTTTTAAGAGCCCGCTTAGTGCAATATGTGGGTATTTTCTCTCCTTTCACCTTGACAGCTGCAAACTATCACCCTCATTCCTGTTCCATTTATATCACTGGGAACTCTTAGATTAAGTAACTCTTAGTTAAGAGTGGGAAACTAGTCCTGATAAACACATGAGCCCTGTGAAGATCTCCAACTTTCAAACAGCAAAACAGCTTTTGCTGCAGTACTAACGCTGTAATGAACTCCACATCCACAACTCCTGACAAGATTGCTACCTTTTGTAAGGTAAAAAGCTTCCAAGCAGTAAGAGATTTTCCCAGAAAAAAGAGATATATTCTAAATATTCTAAATAATTATTTTTGACTTGTAAGATGCCTTTAAAAAAATACATCATTTGTATGCATGCATTTACCATGATTTCATAGAATCAGAGAATCAACCATGTTGGAAGAGACCTCCAAGATCACCCAGTCCAACCTGCTGTATTATTACATACACAGTCTTATTGGTTTCAGCAAGCATTTGGCAGAGTCTGATCCTGATTAACCACTCAGCAACAGGGACCTGAATTTGCAGATTATCTGGTGTTGCATCAAGGCCCAGAGTGTTTAGAAGAGAAATTGGCTTCACACCTTCCTAACCTCAGCATTCACTGCACAAAACTTTTCTAGCTGGAATCATAAGCTCTTATGAAAAGACTTTGCACCTACCATCAGAGCGCTGAATTCAGAGACATTAATTCATTCCAGCTCGTAACACTCCTGTGAGATAAGTGATGTTGTGATCCCCATTCTATTGGCACAGAAATACAGGTGATGAACTGTCATGTTTTTGGGACATAGGAATCCAGAGAATCATTGCAAGAAACAGCAATAAAGCTAACATCTTCTACCACCTAATCTGTGCCTTCAGCCTTATTAAAGTCTATCCCCTTTAGATGATGCAGCCAAAAGAAAGAAGATGAGTTTCATTCTGATAACCTCCTGCCTCTTCCACACGTTGGAGCCACAGAACCACATCTCGATTTTGTACCCAAACGATATGCAAAACTCCCAATTGCTCAGCCCTAAGTCTTATGTGCCAACACTGAAGAGTGTCTCCTGCCAACTGGAACTGGAGTGTTTTTGTTATTAATCATCTGTATGTGCCACTGGTTCCCAGGAACTATCTGGAGTATTTTGTTTATATAAAGAATCACACTGCAAATGCTGCCTTTTTGCTGTGGCTGCCCATCTTCTCTGCCTATACTTTATTTTTTTTTCCATTAAACAATCAGATTATACCTCTCATTACCCTATTCCTTAAAAGCTGTTTCCTCCTTCTGCAAACAAATGCTTCTATTAGAGAGTCTATGCAAAAAAAAAGACCATGTTGTGAAACAGCAAGGAGGGAACACACTGCAAAGTAATCCACTGCTGAGATCATGTCTTACCTGTGCTCAGACAATAGGGTATGGGAACACTGTTCAGAGATCTTGGCTGCTTAACTCAAAAAACAAGGAATGGCACAGGTGTGTCTTGGAATTGTTACTACAAATCCCTGGGGTTAACCCATCCACAGCTACATCTCTGCTGTGAAAAAAACATCCACTTGCTTTGACATTAAAAGCCAAACTTTGACTACTTTTGTTCAGCATATGACCTGTTCTGCAGGAGATCCAAGGGAAGTCTGAATCAGGGCTAGTGTGGCTTTCTTTGTCCAGCCATGCAGGACACAAAGGTACCCCAAATTAGTTTGCTCCAGATGCAATTTAATTACATCACCTTTGATGGGTGCTCAACATTGCAAACCCTTCTGGCAACTGTAAGCCAAACAGTCTGGGGTGATGGTGAGACAAGCATTTAAAGCCTACAAATTATGAAGACTTGAAGCAATGGTTTTACAGTCAATACCCTGCTCTCTTTGTGACCCCAAAAATGATGGTGTCATCTCTAGAGTGCTAGAGCACCAGCATTCCCAAGGGTGTGAAACCCTAATAAGAGAAGTTCTCTGTGCAAATGAGAAATGTTACTGTTCAGCTTCCAAACTGCACTCTGTGTCTGCAGCATAGACATACAACCTAAGCACGTGGTTCTCTTTCAGTATGGTTATGTTATGCCAAAATGGACTTTGGGTGACTGAAAGCAGCTCACGGGAACTCAGAAAAACAATAAAAGGAGGAATTCTGGTTCATGTGCCCCAGTGAAGAGATGTGCATAATCAATAGCCTCTTGACCTCAGGTTTTGATGGGTTAGTGGTTGATGGTTTCCTCTGTTATACAGAAATGGGTGTAACTAATGACCTTTGGAGAATATCAAGGTCTTCACCTGGTTCTCAGTTGACCTTGTTCAAGCCATAAGCACTCTAATTTTCCTCAATTGTAGAGCACCTCCAACAAGAGAGCAAAATATAAACTGAGTCTACAGTACTGCCAATAATGAACAGCAATGTATCTGTGAGTCCATTAGACCACATTCTCTTATTTACTGTAAATGGATAATTGCAGAAGTAGAGAGCAGATTCAAAGCTGAGGCTACACTGAAGCTTCCATTTAAAACAAGGGCTCAGCCTCTTGGTTGTTTAGCAATTTTATAATAAAACTCAAGAGACTGTGTGGTTCCACTGTTGGTTGGAAATGAGTGAAAGCAGGAAATGAAGAAGGGCTTTGTTACGACGGTCGATTTCTCTGCATTTTGCATGAGTGAAGCAAGAATAATTGGTCCAGAATTCATAATGTCATCAGAAAAGCCTGTCTGCTCTGTACTATGGGCAGTGAGCCTGTCTGCAGGGCACAGAAGAGAGAGAACCAGCCCCTTTTTTCGCCGACAGACCTGTGCTGCTGCTAGCCTGGAAAGCAAGGTCCCATGATGACTTGCTGTGTGGCTGACAGCAGCAAAGCATCTTCCATATGGTCTTCCCTCAACAGCTCTAGCAGTGAGGTTTTTGCAGTATTAATGTCCACCTGCTACGAGCACAGCTGTGACCTCCAAATCATTGCACAAAGGCCATCAGCTTGGGATGGCTGTTGTCTTCTGCCAGACCAGAGCATGTTGTAATGATTTGAGAGATGAAAGGTTCAATACCTCAACCGCAGACACCCTTTGACTCAGTCCTTTGTCCTGTGAATATATCAATAAAACAAATGAGCCACACTTCAATGAGTCGGCACAAATGTCGGCTATGCAAAGAAGCAGCTTGAAGCTCAAAGCACAAAATTTGCAGCTGAAGACGCTAATGACTCAGCCTGGTTACTCTAGAAGCAGCTTTCGTGAGTGGCAAGAAATGTAAGCAGGCACTGTAGAGCTTGGCAATGATGGAAAATAACCCAATAGCTTCAAATATTTGCACTTGATATGTAGAACAGAATTTTTGCACATTCTTCCCATATTTTTCCATTATTACAGAGCCAAACTCTGATGAGGACCGAAGCGTATACTCTTTTGTTACAAGAATTAATTTTATTTGTAACAGTTGGGTTGAGTTTTTTTAGTTACAGCACTCTCAATATTGAAAAGGGCTTGGAGTGAAGTGGGAGGTCAGTCTCTTCCCACACACAACAAGTGACAGGACAAGAGGAAATGGCCTCACCTGGTGCGAGGGGAGGTTTAGGTTGGATATTAGGAAAAATTTCTTCACAGAAAGGGTTTTCAAGCATTGGAACAGACTGCCCAGGGAAGGGGTGGAGGTAAGTGCGGATGTGGTACTTAGAGATGAGGTTTAGTGACAGTGTCTTAAGCAGTAGTGGTGGGATTGCAAGCTCAAGATGAGCAGTTGGACTTGTTCTCAAAGGTCTCTCCCAAACTCAATAACTCTATGACTCTATGAATCAAACAGGGAGCAACTTATAAGAGCAACCTGTAGGGTTGGAGCTGTCTTTTTTATGTCCTCTGAAAATAATTACACAATAAAAATCTATCGGGCACTTGTTACATGCTTTATAGAGACAGCCCCTGGCTTAAGGAATTCATGGAGCAAATAAATGCAAAGAGAGCAAAATAAATGAGACAAAAGAAAAGTCAGATGAATATGTGAAGATCGATGGGAGTAAGACAGGGGAATATTGCTAGCAGGAGGCAGGTATATAGGAGGAAGGTAGAGCTAAGTCCTGGGGATTGGAAGGAGGACAAGCAGATTTCACTAAAAATACCGGAACCACAGGAGGATCAAGAGGTGGGTTTTCTGAAAGATACTTTTCACTCCAAACCTCTTCCCCCCAGTACATGGTGAAAATGAGCCAAACTTGTCCACTGTCACAAGAATCTCCCCCTTTCTCCCAGCACTTGTGCATCAGCATCCTGTACTGGCTGAGAGGGGCTGCACCAGGCCTGCACAAAGCTCTGGAATTTCAGTTTATCTAGGATCTGCTATCACACACAAAAGATCCTCTTGGTCTACAAACAGACTGTGGTACCGAACAACCTGGCACGTCCTTTGTGTGTGATAGCCTGGAGCCATCTCAGACATCTTGGATGGGTCCCACAGAGCACCTCTTTAGCCATTGTAGCTCCTCAGAGGTGGCAACTGTGGTCTTCCATAAAGCTTGCCCAAGGAAGATCACAGTGAGACCTCATTTTGTGATTCTTGGCTGTAAATTTACACTTTCCAAAGATGTTCAAATCTCACTGAAAACAAATGAAAGAAACTGAGCTCAGAAACCCAGGGAAAAAATGATCACTGTGGAAAAAAAAAGGATACCCCACAAGTCCCTATTCAGTCAGTGCCAGGAGGACTGTACAGCCTCCATGCACTAATGTGTTTAACTGTAGCAATGAAGCAAGAGCTGGATCCTGCTAAGTACTGGCAAAAAAAAAAAAAAAAATCTTTCCCAGCTATTTACTTGTCCTGCCAGAGCTCAACACAGAGGTTTCCATTTCCACTCCTGGGGGACATGAGAGTGAGGTGGAGCATACATCTGGGCCAAAGCAGGGAGCTAGCACACAAAATCCCCACCCGGCAGATAGAGATTATTCTCTTCTCCAACATGTCTATAAAATCTGTTATGTGGGGAGTTGGATTTTTGGCTTTTTTGCAACAGCAATTCTGTATTAAAAATAGACCTCTTGATGATGCTACAGCATTCGTTAGCAGAGGTTGCTCGTAGTTTGCAGCATCTCAAATATGACAAGGTTCAATGGAAGGGTTGGTGTCCCCAGCATCCCTGCCCAAGAACCTGAGAAGATGGACATGTTGAGATGGTCTAATCCAGCTGTTGAACTATTCACCCACTTACTGCAGCTTATTCCTGATCAGTGGGAATTTTTTACTTTTCCTTTGGTGAGAAACACAGCTGGATTACCAGTCTGGGTCTGTACATCCCATGGAGCAGCAAGTAAGATACTTCAATGAAATAAAAAATGCCTTGTGAGAGGTTTGTGCCTCAGAGGGAAGGAGCACATGCAGCGCTGGGCTATGATACGTGCTATTCTACACCACCCTCGTGACACTGGTATGACTGGAGAGCCCTTGGACAATTATGTGGGGAGTGACTACAAACTCATCCCATTACAGGTGGCTATGCAGCCTGCACTCAACTCACAGGATGTCATCTCATTCCTGTGCTAGGCTGGGTATAAACAGCAGGAAGCGCAGAAACACTCTTGGGGAGTTGAAGCTGGATAGGCAGGTTTAAACTTAGCAAAATTAACTTTGGACTGTAGAGTGGGGATGAGCGAGTCCTCCCTGGCACACTTGAATACATAAGACTCTCCCTGTGGAAGCATTAGGATCCCCCTCACTTGAGTGAATTTTGAGTGCTTTGGACAAAACGACGGAGAATATTTTGAAGGGAACAATCCTGTGGGTGGAAGGGATGATCTCATAGGTCTTTTCCATCAGTGCTTTCCAGGGGTTTTGTGCCTCTGACATTAAACCCCAAAATAGCAACCTTAGTCTAGGTCAAGATAACACTAAAAGCGTAAGTTTACTTTTACATCTGGCTAGGAGCAGATGTGCTATACAGTGGTTGTATGAGTCATTCCCAGACGCTATATACTGCCCGCAGAGCGAGCCCCAAGACAAGGGCTTTCCATCAGGCTGATGGGAACCCACAGCATACAGCATGGTGACCATAGGTATAAATATCAGCACAGACACTACAGAACAAGTAGAAAACCTCCTTGACAAAATGAGGCCTTAGAAAAGCCTTCAGGCTGCCAGGCATTCCCTCAGTAACTGCTCATACAATTTCTGACAATTTTGGGAAAGTATGGGCAAGGGCACAGGCTTGGGCCCCAAATGCGTGGAGACCTGAGCATGACACAAGCCTAGCTGCTACATCTGACACCAGAAGCTTAGAAACACTCATGTTACAAATAACCTCATTAGGGAAGTAATGAGAAATGTGTGCATAGCTAACCTTAGCTACGTCAGCTTGGTACCATCCCTGGAAATGTTCAGGGACAGGCTGGACAAGGCTTTGAGCAACCTGATCTAGTGGAAGGTGTCCCTCTGCCCATGGGATGATCTTTAAGATTCCTTCCAACCCAAACCACTGTATGATTAATCACCTCTCATACAATGGCTTTCATAGAATCATTTAATCACCTCTCCTCTCAGGCTAAGCTCACCACCCAGCAATTGCCCCTGGTTAGGAGGACCCCTGTGGCCTTTACAAGAGCATGGCTGAGGAAAATTGACTTGCACCCTGAACATATGTACAGTAAGTAACTTTACTTTGCAGAACCTCACATTATTTACCCACCAAACAGGGAACTATTCTGTTTTCCTATCTTGAAAAGAGGGCAGTGATACTTGAGGCACATCCCCAAAGCACTCAGGAAACCACCACATAACGGTAGTCCCTTGAGAGCCATGCCCTGGTGGATTGTGAATCACAGGTCATTAACTAATCCCCTCCATATGTACAAATAACTCATTATTATGAAAGGAGTTACAGACACATCAAGGCAAAGCCAGACCCCTGAGGGATCTGTCTCACTGCAGTCTTGTGGCTAATACAAATGATAAATATTAGAGGGGATTCAGGCAGATCAAACAAACTCAGCCTTTGAGCGCTGCCACACAGAAAGCCAGAGAAAGCTCAGCAAGTTTTCTTAGATGTCATGCAAACGCTGTTCTGAGTGTATACAAACGAGGAAAATGTTTATTGAAATCATTAATCCACATAAAACCTTATAAAAATGTACTTTCACAATCTGGCTTTGGTCAGTGTGCTTATTACCAGGGGATTTGAGGCAGTGCCAGCACCGCCCACTCCTGTGATTCCTGATCCTTTTGTGAACACCCTGGCTCCCAAAGCCAGCCATCAAGTGAGCCTTTCCAAGCAGGGTGAGGCAAAGTGGGCTATATTCTTTTCTTTTTTTTCAAATACGATTTTGACCTCAACTGAAAAGAAAACCTATAGCGTGGAAATCTAACTTCCATGGCCTAGAAAGTTAGTTTGAATACTACAAATTTTAACTTTTTGATTATTTTTAAATCTTGCAATTTTGAAGGCAAGAGTCTGATCATCAAGGATTGCCATAAAGAACGCACCGAGTTCCTGATCAAACATTCTCTTCTTTTTTTTTCTTTTTACTTTCTATTGAAAGAGCACAGTACTAGCAGAAAAATGTTTCTTGGTGATCCAAAGAGTTTTGCTCTAGGCTTCTGGGCTGGATCTGAAGCTTGACAGGGCTCACAGCTGAGTTCTGCCTGTAGTCTATCATTCATCATTATATCTACACATGATCTCACCTCCTGTGGACAGTGGTGGACTCACCACTGTGGAGATGCAAGGCTCATTTTCCTATTGGCTGTTTTGTGCTTCAACAGCCCACACATGCAATACTGGACTTCCACCTCAGGCTGACTCACTGGTTGACTTGTTTGCAGCCCCAGAGCCTCAGAACTAAAGCATCCCTGTTCCCTGATGCCTCAACATAGGAGAAGCTGTCAATCCAGCTTGGCAGACAAAGAGGACACCCAAGGAGACCAAACATAGCTCTGGCAGCTCTGTCCAGTGCTGTCAGCCACCGTCAGCCATCAGACTTTACGTGCCACTGCAGCTCCTGCCTTTGAGTCATCCCTGTGCTTTACATATAAGGTACAGGCTGATGCAAATTTATGTAACTGCACACCTGCTGGGTTTAATCACCCTCTCATCATGGTATGTGCTCCAGAAAACCACCATAGCTCAGGAAGTCAGGGTTGGGGTGCAGCTGGCCCCATCCCAGGTACAAGGGCAGCACACACACGGACTATTTTTGCTTGGGATGAGAGGGTTAAGTTCAGAAATAGGCTGACTCCAAGCACATTCCCCAGATTGCTTTGAGAATTGAGAGGAAAACAAGTACTCCTTAGAGAGGGCCTGCCAATTTGTCTCACTGTTTGCTAAATGACCTCCATGAGAGATCTTAATCTGGTTTTTAATAGGGTTGGCAAAGAAACTTCAGCTGTTGAGGTCAGCGTCCAGTTGGAGGGGGAATTTAAACCCAACCTCATAGGGATGGTCAGAGGGATCCCTGGAGATCCTCCTCCCTTTGGAGATGCTGCCATCTTCTCATTTATGAAATGCATCAACCCTTGGGGACCTAAGCTTATCAACCACTGTTCAAGTGAATGTCTGCCAGACCTGTGGTTGCAGTTCAGCAGGGGAAACAATCAGTAAAGCCAAATACTGCATGATGGAGACTTTGGGGCTTTTCTGTGTCCCTGTCTCCCACTGCAAACTCCACAGCTGGGGAGACACCAGCCCCAGCTCTGCTGAGCAAAGCTTAGGCTAGCTACAGCCAAACTTGTGTTGCACAGAACAGCACAGTTGAGCTTCTTTTTCTAAAAGGGGACAGAAAATATTTTTCTCCCCAGATCATAGAATGGTCTGGGCTGGAAGGGACCTCCAAAAGTCATCTAATCCAACCCTTCTGCAGTAATGAGGGGCATCCTCAATTAGATCAGGTTGCCCAGGGCCCTGTCAAGCCCCACTTTGAATATCTCCAGGGACAGGGCCCTAACCACCTCCCCGGGCAACCTGTTCCAGTGTTCCACTACCCTCATGCTGCAGAACTTGTTTCTAACATCCAACCTAAATCTGCTCTTCTCCAGTTTGAAGCCTCTGCCCCTCATCCTATCACTACAAGCCTTTGTAAACAGTCTCTCTCCAGCCTTCTTGCAGGCCCCCTTCAGCTACTGGAAGGCTGCTATTAGGTCTCCCCAGAGCCTTCTCTTCTCCAGGCTGAACAACCCCAGCTCCTTCAGCCTGTCTTAGCAGAGGTGTTCCAACTCCCTGATCATTTTCATGGCCCTCCTCTGGACCTACTCCATCAGCTCCATGTCCTTCCTGTACTGAAGGCTCCAGACCTGGACACAGTACTCCAGGTAAAGTCTCCCCAGAGCAGAGTAAAGTGGCAGGATCACCTCTCTGGATCTGCTGGCACCACTTCTTTTGATGCAGCCCAGGATGTGATTTGCCTTCTGGCTGCAATCTCACACTGTCTGCTCATGTCCAGCTTCTTATCCATCATCACCCCCAAGTCCTCTTCCAGAGGGCTGCTTTCTAACACCTCATGTTCCAGTCTGTACTGATAGTGAGGACTGAACAGCCCAGGTGCAGAACCTTGCACTTGCTCCTGTTGAACCTCATGAGGTTCACCTGGGCCACCTCTCCAGCTTGTCCAGGACCCTCTGGATGACATCCTGTCCGTCTGCTGTATTGACAACATCGCACAGCTTGGTGTCATCTGCAGACTTGCTGATGGTGCCCTCGATAAAAATATTAAACAGTACAAGCCCCAGTACAGACCCCTGAGGAACACCACTTGTCACTGCTCTCCATCTGGACTTAAAGCCAATGAGCACTACCCTCTGGATGTGACCATCCAGCCAATTCCTTATCCAATGAACAGGTTGGTAGTTCCCAGGGTCCTGCTGTCAGCCTCACCTACATGCCTGGGAAGATCATGGAACAGATCCTCCTAGATGCCATGCTAAGGCACATGGAGGACAAGGAGGTGATTCAAGACAGCCAGCATGGCTTTACTAGGGGCAAATCCTGCCTGACTAACCTAGTCTTTCTATGATAAAGTGATTATGGCAGTGGATAAGGAATGACCTATGGATGTGATCTATCTGGACTTCTGCAAGGCCTATGTAACATTTTCTCTGCTGAATGCAGATTTCAAGCTTTTGGCTTAGTGGAAATCTGCTCAGCTCCACAGGGAAGCAGGAGCACTATATGCTGGCTGGCACCAATCTCTTCTGTCTTGGGGAAACCAAGTCTGGGCCAGTACAATTTGCCTATTTAAACTCTGCTTTTTCTTCCGTTGGAAGATTAAGTTTTTCACCTCTTTCTACAACCTAGAGATAAGAAGACAGTGTTGAACATCTGCCTACAGTGCACTGGGCTGAATTCATGTGGACAAAGCTAGCCCTGTATACAGTCTGGGACTGGCATAGCCATCAGATTTAATTCCAGATCCCAAGATCCCATTTCCAATTCTGTATCATTACCTGTGGTTCCTTTATAGTCTTGAGACTATCGATTAATTAAGCAGTAACCTCATTCTATCCCTGACCACCACATGTGGACCAGAGATACCATTTCATTTTACAGTCTAGGCACGAAGGCTTAAAGAAACTGAATTTTGCTGTATCCCCCACAGCATTTCAGAGTATAAATCCCACAGATTTATGATCAATATGAGTTGATGAATCCAGTTCAAGTGAAATCTTCAGTCTCATGAGACCTTTTCTTAGTGTGCCTAAATCTATACCAGCTTCCAGGTCAACCAAAACCTGGGTCTGAATGTAACGATAGAACCGTCTCCAAAAGTGAAGCTAGACAAGTAAGAAGCATCCACAATGGAAGACTATATAAACAGATACTGCGACATGTGGCTTTCTGGAGGGGGACAACCCTTCTCCATGGTTAGGACATGATTACAAAATGAAAGGTTACACCATTTGCTACATCCCCTGGTTCTGAGTGAAGCTGTGGTGGGGTAGCTTCTGCAGACATGAGAGGCTTTGCAAAGGAACAGGTCTTGGGATGGACAGAGGATCCCACTCCCCAAGCTGAAAAGCAAATTAGCCTCCACCTCCCTACCACAGCTGAACACACGTCCTAGATCTGATGCATGCTACACTCTTCAAACTCTCATTCATATGTCTCTTTCCCAAAATAAAGACACCATGAAGCATTCTTGAGAGTGGGGCCCTAGTGTTATTTCCATCATAGGACAAGAAGCACTTACCACAGGGTTCATCCATCTGTGACACACAGATTGACCCAGAGAGGCTGCATGGGGCAATGGAGTATCACTGCTCTGCAGTGCATAGAGAGGAGGGGTCCACGCAGGACCCCAATCAGAAGACACAGAAACCCTTCTGCTACTGTAACTGCTGTATTTGTGTGTGCCATTTCTCAGAGGAGATCAGAAAAGTACAAAAAAAATGAATGTCCCCATGGGAGAAGAGATGTCAGAGCAAACTAGAGCCTCATCAGGTCAAAGTCATGGAGTCTGCTTATGCAACGACCCAGTTCTAAGGTAAAGCAGAAAGAAATTCCATGCTTGCATGACTCATTGGTTTATTAAAAGCAAGCTGACTCTTACAGGATGGCTTCCACCAAAACCCAGACAGCTGACAAAGATCTACAAGCAGCCAAATACCACAGACCTGGAGCTCAATGTCAGCCACACCATGCAGGTTACAGGAAGTCAGGAGGCCTCCCACCCCCTCAGTGGAGAGGGGAGCATCAAATCAGGGCTCCTACAGGCTCTAAGGATATCCCTAACCTCAGCATCTTTGCCCTTGCAAGGAGTGAGGCTTGCCAATACAAATGGCTGCAAACTGAGAGGAAGAAAGTAAAAACAACAAGGGAAGCCAAGGAAAATGCTGAGTTTCCTGGAGGCTTTCCATCCTAGTTGCTTGTCCTGGTGGACTCCAAGTCCTCTGATTAAACCCAGGGACAGACAAGTGGGAAATGAGATCTCTCTTGACTGGAAGGGCATTTCAGAACACTGCAACACCAATAAAAATGCACCCATACCCACACCTATTCTTTCTCTCTTGCACTGGCTGGCCAGGTTTGCTCTAACATCACACCAGCAATGGCCAGGAGTGTTGCAATTCTCCTGCTCTATACGACAAGCAACCACTAAGGCCATCCACCATCTCCACAGCCACAAAGCAAAGGGATGTCTTCTGCAGCTTGGTCTTGGTCATCCTGAAATGCTGTTCCCGCCCTAGCCACCGTGGACAACCCTTCAAAACACCAGTTTCCTTTCAATTCCCAGCATGGTTGCTAAGCTACACCAGAGCCCACGATCCTCTCCTTGATGTTCACTATTAACACACTCTATTAAGAGCTTTCTCATCAGGCAATTGTTTTCCTACCCATATTAAAATTAGGTTTGGGGTGGGCAGATTTCTCATGGCTTCAGCATTAGGCAGGATTCATATGTTTGCTTTTGAGATTTGACTGAGCATCAAAATAGTTTGTTTGAGGAGTCTCTAGAGCATTCAGTCAGCATGGTAGCAAAATCCTGCTTTATTAAGGAATAAGCTAGCTGCCCCTTCTCTACACAACATACACGGTATGAATGCACTATAGTCTAGTGTGGAAGTGAGCAGACCTAAATGCACACCAGAGTGGCTTCTGCAGATGTAGTAGAATTGCCCCCACTACACACACCTCTTGCTTTCCCCCCGCATCAGCCCCTCACCAGGATTCTGTGACTTCTTCCCCATGAGCTTGTTTCTCACTCTTCCCTTTACACAGACGATCTCCACTGTACCTGGGGCACTGCATTTACCTCCACGCTATCCCAGATGCCCTGTACTTCTCATACTGATGAACAGGGCTCTTTTCATAGCCTATCCCTTACCACCTCCATCCTCATTTCCTTTCTGTCCTTTAGGGAAATAGAGATATCAATATCTTAATCTGCATAGAACTGTTGTGTAAAGTAAAGCTGATGAGAAGGCAAATGATGCTGTAAAGCACCAACAGCTGCCTTCATCTAGTAGTTTCATTTTTAGATAAAGATTGGCTGTTGGCCCATCACAGATTACAGAAGCTCCATGCATGTCCCCATTTAGCCCCCTTTATTGTTTTCCTTTACAATCAGAAGATTTCTGCATACTTAAAAGATGTCATTGGCTTGGAATGATACAGCTTCAGAAGTGACCAGAGCAGAAGATAGCAAATGGACCTAGAAATACCATCAGGGTCAGGGTTTCACATTAAGAAAATTTAAATAATGTCGTACTGGGTGAGATCAGAGGTTCACCCAGGCCAGGACTCTCATCAGCAGAGGTACTCTTCAGGAAAAGCAGGTGAGCCTGGTCTCTGCCTTCAGTTTCTTCCACTCTTACTCTTCTAGTACTTGCATATTTTGGTTACAGGACATTATTAGGAATATCCCTGTACTCCTAGTATCATAGACCTCTTGTCAATTAATTGTTCTAATTCCTTTTTGAACCACCTTCTGGGACAACACATCCCAAAGCTCACTACCTGCAAAGTACAAAAAATGCTTTCTTTCACCTTGATTACTTTCCTTTCTTTCTTGCTTTCAGCTGGATACTTTATTCTTAGTTGGATTAAAATCTCTGGATATTAATCCAACCACTGACCAGTTTCAGCATACCCCCCATTACCACACAGAATGGCCTAGGTTGGAAGGGACCTTAGAGATCATCTACTTCAACCTCCCCACTATGGACAGGGATGCCCTCCCCTTTCGCTGATGAAGTTCCAGCCTGTGCCATCAAGATCTCCTCACAGCGAGCTGCTCAATCCCTTTGGCCATTTTTAGATGCCCTTCTCTACCTCCATCCTGAATCCATAGACAGCAATGCCAGGGCATGGGTGCACCACACCTATCTACAGTGGCAGTATGACACCTGACACCTTGCTCTCAGCAACCTCCTTGACTATATGTAGGGGTTTGCCTTGAACATGGAGCCAGCAATTTCAAATGACTGCCAACCATGACTCCAAGAAGTGCCCTGAAAGCTGTAACTTCCAGTTCTGGAGCTCAGCATCTTGAAAGCACAGTTTAATTTTCCCTTGATGGATTACCTTACGTTTATCTACACTGAAGTTCCTGTACCCTCTTCTTGACACTCAGTCATTTTTATGAGGTCTTTCTGGAGTCCCTCACCATCTGCATGGCATCTGACTACCCAAGGAGCTTGGCTTCATCTGCAAACCCGATTTTCTGTTTACATTTGACTTACTGTATTTTACAGCCTTTCCTGTTCTCTTTGTTTGAACAAACTTTCCATTTCTCAGATGCCAACGATCTCCTGTTATGTGCTGTTTAATTTTCCTACTGAGTCTGCAGGGAATTTGGGGAACAACTTTGTTTTCTTTTTGAATTGCAGCACACGTTTCACCTTAGCTTCTAATACACTCTTATTAACAGCCTCCAGGCTGCGTGCAGGGTTCTCCATTTTTTTAACTGCTCTTTTTAAAGTCTGCCTCATATTTACCTTGTCCTCATACAGGATTTATGTGCCCTGCTTTTTCCTGCTGTGACGTTAAATCTGATTGTATTGTGCTCCCTGCTAGTGAGCTCTCCTGCCTCTTGGACCAGATCCTGCACACCAGTCTGGGCCAAATCCAGAATAGCATCTTTTCTTACAGCATCTAGGATTAATTGTTCTAGGAAGCAAGTATTTACTTCGTCCAAAACATCTCATCCTCCTGAGACATTGATCCAATCTATGTATGGATAGCTGAAATCTCCTGCTATTAATACCTGTCCTGAATTTGCAGCTTCTTTAATCTCACATCATACTTCCTGGGAGGGAGGGGAGATAACCAGTAGTACAATCCTAGTACTACACTTAGTATTGGAGTTGGGATTTCCACCCACAAGAATACTACAGTGCTTCTCTTTTCCCATAAAATTTCTATGCTGCTGCACTTTGTATTATTCTTCACTTGCACTGTCACTCCTCTGCCTGTACATCCTACTCCAACCTATACCTCCTACTCTAGCACTCCTATAAACCTGGTCACTTGGCAACAATGCATCCTTCTAATTACCTCCTTCCCACCAGATCCCTGAAGTACCTCCTATACCATGGCTGTCACTTGACACCAAGCCCTGTCGTTTCCCTGATTTACTTTTCCAGGTTTCCAGCACTGTGATATGAGCACTGGTACATTTTATTTTCACTCCAGCACCTAATACTGTGCATGTTACTCAACTGCTTTTGCAGGCAGTTTGATTTGCCTTTCCCATTTACTCTAGTTTTGCTTTGTGCAGCAGCAACCACATCTAGCTCATAGGTTGCACCAGTCCAAGCCAGGTGCTTCTCTGTACCTTATTCCATCTCCCAGACTGAACGCTTCTCTATGACCCTTTTATTTTTCAGTGTTAACAGCCGTGCTCCAAATCTTAATCTGTTTTGACAAAGATATGGCCTATCTATGGGTTATCCCTGTACCCAGAAGACCCAGAGAGTACCCTTGGCTCTCCACACCATCTTGTCCAAGCACTGAGACTGCCTACCTTTTCCCGCCTCTCCAGATTCACCTGTGACATTAACAGCACAGAGATTCTGGACTTCAGTTTCCCACATAGCAACCTCAATTCATCCTGCAGAACATTCCACCCATCCTCCTGTGTGTCCTCAGGACTAGCAAAGTCTTATCTGCTCCCCCCCGGCATCCATCAGGAACTCAATTAGACACCCACGATACCCACATTTATGTCACACAGGCATGTCACCATGCCAGTCTTCTCAGGTGTGTAAAACTCAGCTCCCTCTGCATCTGAAAGCTACATCTGCTACTGCCACCACCTTCTTATTCCAGCCCCAAGTGATCTTCCCTGCTATTAGAGCATTTTTGGTACAACATGCACATGCAGGAGTAGCGATACCTAAGAGGTGAGGTCCTTTCACATAAGCAGTGCATGCTGCTTTCCTGAAGGCTCTTGCAGTGAGGCAAAAATGCCATACTGGCATCCCCTTTTTACCTCTCTAGCCCTGTAATTACAACACTCTGGGTTTCTCATACAGTTATTTCTTCTACTGTTATATTCTCTCATCTTCCTAGCAACCATTACAGAATAGAATCATAGAATGTTTTGGGTTGGACTAGATCATCTTCAGGGGTCCCTTCCAGCCCCTACCATTCTGTGATCCTGTAACTCCATGCCCTCAAAGATCATCTAGTTTCAACCTCCCTGTCATGGGCAGGACACCCTCCCCTAGACTAGGTTGCTCAAAGCTTTCTCCAATCTGGCATCATGGTTACACTAAAGTCCCAAGAGCTAGGTCTGGATGCTCATTTAGAGCCAACAGAAGAACTATACTAATTCAAAGCCACTTCCAGATTCATATTTACATTTCCCTGAAGATCAGGCAGATTTGGAACTGCTATTACTACTTAACCTACTTATCCAAGAAGGAGACAATTTAGTGGGTATGGGTTTTGACATTTTCTGGATATCTACAGCTGCCAATTGCAGTATATAAGGAAATAGCTCTGTACTCCGTTTTTATCAATTCTATACCAGTTCAACTTTTTTTTTTTTTCTACTGTCTTTCCAGGAGGAGAGAAACAAATAGGCCACATATGCCAGAAATTCACTACATGATTTGTACTGCTAGGATACATCCAGCTACAACATAAACAGACTACACAGAATAGCTGAACCATAATTCGAGGCACTTAACTGGGGTACTGGAGACAGAGGGCAGAGACTCAGCTTTGCTATGGGTTTATATAGTTTTAAAATACAGCAGAGTTATAGCCCACAGATTAAGTATCTGCTTGCTGAGTCAAACCGTAGGCAAAGCTCTCCTCAGTGGTCTCCCAGTTTCAACCCCTGAGCAGAGCTGAAAGTCTCACCTTGAAAGCCTGGTCTTTGCAACCAAATTAAGCAGTGCGAATTGTGCAGCAGGACCGTAATGGGTTGGAGCCAATGATCTCTGGAGGTCCCTTCCAACCCCCTAACATTTTGTGATTCTGTGATAAGTCACTGTGGCAGTGAAGACTGAAAATAGAGACTCTAGGAAGTAGTCTGGTTGCCCATGACAATTTTGTGAAGCATCTGCCAAGTTCCTGATTTCCTCCTCACATGAGGGAAACCTCTCTGACAGGTAGTCATAACGTCATTAAAAAAAACAAAACAAAACGAACAAAAAAACCCACCAAGCATCAAAAAACCCCAAACAAAATCAGCATTATCCATTCAGAAAATCTAGCACTTTTAAGGGTGAGTGAGCTACAGCATCTCCTAGCTCTTCCCAAGATGGTCTCCCAAACATCACGTTGTGATGGTTAATGTAAAAGGAAAACCTGACTGAAGGGAAATCCAAAAGTCTGGGCATTGTTGACAGACCTTTCAAGAGAAATGCAGAAACACGGAAGCTACAAGACTTACATCATCCAAACTGTCAGCACCTCTCCTCCTCACAGTATTTTTGTCACCTACCATATAATCCATATGGACTTCAATTCTCATGGTACAAGACATACTTGGTTCTTTCTTAACAGAGTCCTTGAATATCAGAGGAGCAGGTCTTTTTAAATCTGCTCAACAAGTGGCTTTACAAAGCATGTGCGAGGAGATGAAACCACTCTATTGAAGTATGCAGAATACCTCATGTTTCATGAAGTGCACCTGCAACTATTTCTACAGTCTATACAATTTCTATAGCAATCCCAATGAGACAAGACAGAGACACTCAGATAAAGGATCTTGATGCACTCTGGGGAGGAAAAGAGCCACCTGACTACCTAAGTCACCAGCAAGTGACAGACCTCAACAGACAAGTCATTAACATCCCCAGTGACTGTCTCTGCCTATTAGTCTAAGCTGCAGTAAGGGGAACAGAGCTGTAGGGAAGTCACAGAGATTTACTAAAAATAATCAGAGTCACAGAGGAACAGTCTTGTTCTAAACTCTTTATGCAACTTAAGATAAAACCAACCCAGATGACCAGATGACCTCTTTGTGAAGTAATTCAGCAGCTCCCTATCACTAGGGAGGATGAATTCTGCTGCTGGTAAACACACAATAACATTCACATGATATCGTGGTCCAGCCATGATTTGAAAGAGGCCAGCTGGGGGAAAGATTCTTGTCTCATTCCAACCCAATGTATACAAGAGAAAATTTGTTTATTTAGAGGATCATTCATTGGTTTCAGTGAGGAGGGAGGTTAAAGCATTATTTGTGACTCTCTGAAACCACTTGCTTTTAATTCACTGCCTAATGCTCAGGAGGCCTGTAAACCAGACATTTTTTTACATAGAAATAGATGAGGCCTTTCAATTACATTCAGGTTGTGTTGAAACCAAATTGGAAGAGTATGAAAGAGCAGACTGCTAAATAAAGGAAATACCTTCCAAGTGCAAGACTAACAGCTAAACACAGCCCAGGGAGCAGCCAAAGCCGACTCTTAGAGGTGCCCCCACATGTTCTCCATGTGCCATGCGTCCAAAAGGCACATCCATGTTGTACATGTATGCATGGATTGCAATATGTTCAATGAGTATAAACACACCACGTCTGCAGTGAGAGAGGGAGACCATGTCCAAGTCAAAAACACTGATCAACTAAAACCATCTGATGTACTAAAATTCATCAGATCAACCATAAAGCACAAACTAAGTGTATGCCCAACTTGATAGTACTCTATGATACTACTGAGCTTTTAGACTAAGCAGAGTAACAGATAATGATTAAATATCTTTTGAATGCATATTAAAGGTCACAAACAGGGCTTAAATCAGTCTTTGAAGTGTAAGAAGTCAAAAGGACCTGTATTAAGGTCAAGGAGGCTCTCCTCCTCCTCTTCTTAGCCCTAGTTAGACCACATCTGGAACACTGTGCACAGTTCTGGGCTTCCCAGTTCAAAGAGGACAGGGAACTACTGGATAGGGTTCAATAGAGGGCTATGAGGATGATTGAGGAACTGGAGCATCTCTCTTATGAGGAAAGACTGAGAGACCTGGGGCTGTTTAATCTGGAGAAGGCTGAGACTTAATCAATGTCTACAAATATCTGAAGGGTGGCTGTCAGGAGGAT
Organism: Indicator indicator; assembly: GCF_027791375.1. Classification (NCBI taxonomy): domain Eukaryota; kingdom Metazoa; phylum Chordata; class Aves; order Piciformes; family Indicatoridae; genus Indicator; species Indicator indicator. The sequence goes on along the minus strand of NC_072012.1, from coordinate 16,927,241 downwards.
GGAGCCAGTCTTTTCTCAGTGATATCCAATAATAGGATGAGGGGCAATGGACGTAAATTCAATCACAGGAAATTCCATCTCAACATGACAAAAAGATTCTTTAATGTGAGGGTGACAGAGCACCGGATCAGGGTGCCTGTATAGATTGTGGAGTCTCCTTCTCCAGAGGTCTTCAAACCCTCCTGCACGTGTTCCTGTGTGACCTTCCCTAAATGGTCCTGCTTTGCAGGGAGGTTGGACTCGATCTGTGGAGGTCCCTTTCAGTCCCTAGCATTCTATGATTCTGTGGCAGAGAGTTATCATATTCCATAGAGATACTTTCTGTGCCTCCCCCCACAGCCACTGCTAGGAAAGAGAAGAGACAATGCTGAAACTGCAGAGGCAATGGAATTAATACCAGCAGAAATCCTTTGGACATTATGTACATGGCCAGGTCCTCACCTTCCCCTCCTCTCTCACTTGCTCATGCATAAATATACAACTTCCTTCCTACTAGAATTACAAGCACAGCTTCGTACCTCATCACATTTTTAAATGTTTTTGATTTGTGTTAAAAGAAGGAAATAAGGAGGATGGCACCAAGGAGAAAATCTTTTCTTCACAAAAATGGCAGCTACTGCTTTTGTGAAAGGCCAAACTGGTGGCTCCACTGATGGAGTCGAATGTGCCACCATGAGCCAACAGTCATGTGCTGGCCTTCTGCACAGGAACAACAGCTTTGTTCGTTCCTTCTCATTTGGTCTCTATCATCCTGGTTAGAACAAGCATGTGGATCATCAAGAAGCACCTGACAATACAGCATATCTTACCAATTCTGTGCATAGCTCAGGATGGAGAAACAGTTGGTATGAAAGAACAAGAACTGGGAACAAAGCCCCAGCTTCTTCATTACTACATGTGGTACACACTAGGAAGCAGTGGCTCTCTCCTAGCAATCCTGGAAAATGAAAAACCTAAATCTGTAATTGTGGGCTTGGGTATTGCAAAAGTTCAAACCACCCCACTATGGGTTTGCTTCTGCTCATTTCACTCACTCTGCCAATGTACCACCATTGTGGCTTCTGGCCAAATTCAGCTCTCAATTACACCATTGTGAAAATTAAAAGAACAAACTCTGTTAAAGTCAGTAAGTCACAGTGAGATTAGTGCTCATGTCTCAGAAACCAGCCAAAATCATGCCTATGCAACCAAGAGAATGCTCCAACAAATCTGGTAACACAGAGCTCATGGCGCTCTTCAGAACTGTTTCCCAGACAACTCTAAACTCAGCATCTCATTATAATCTCCTTGGTCATTTCTACCCAATTTGAAACACAGCTATGCTCTGGCATGGGGAGCAGCTGAGACCCCAACATGTGCCTTGAAAGGCTTTTAGGCTCACAAAATCCTTTCTGAATCAAACAGAAGATTAAAATTCCTTGGAACCTACACAGGTCTTGAACATCACAAGTGCCAGGGTGAACTGCTGGCATTTTGGCATTGCTGACAAAAAGGACTTTCCACCAAGATTTACAGATAGTTATATTAATTTGTATTACTCCTTCAACATAAAGCTCCTATGCTTACATTTTTGTCAGCATCACACAAAAACAGGAAAACATTACATGGATAAAATCTATTCTTAATCAGTGGCTTCCAAAAAATGCTAAATCCTTTAAACTGAATACAAATTACATAGGCTGTGATGAGGTTTTCAGATAAACACAGCCACATGCTCTAAGCATAATACAAATGATGTCATGGTCCCAGCTCTGCTATGTACATTCCCCCTCGTCTCTTCCTCCATCTCTGCCCCAAATAAGCTCACTCTCCATTTACCATGGTAGGAAATTACAGGCAACAAACAACCTTTAGTCCTGCAAGAAGTCCTTTTTCCATTGTGAATTTTTGTACTTTTATCTTTAGCGCTCACAAGCCCCAGGATGACCCTTGGGCATGTTTTCTTCCCCAGAAAGGTTTGCACAGGGTTACCTCCAGCCAGTCATGCTGCTGATCTCTAAGTGGGGAAGGATTAACCTTCATGTCAGACGTCTCAATGCTTGGGGGAAGAACTATGTAATAGGCTGGGAGATGCTTGTGTAAAATCTCAGTGTGGTGGGTAAAGGAAATACCACTGAACGGGGACTAAGCACTCTCTCTAGCACCCCAAGGTCCTTTGCACCTCTTTGCTGCATCTCCCACTGAAAAACTAGCCCTGCTCAGCCTTCAAAAGGGAGTTGTTGAGTGCAACCTTGTCTATCAGATTCCTAATGCATCCTCTCAGGATGAAGTGGAGGAGTCATACAGAGCAGACACAGCTCAATGAGCCCTCAACAGGAACACATGGCACCAGCACTGCCTCCAAAGGAGATGGTCAATAGTAACCTACAGTCTGGATTTCAAACTTACCCATGCGTAGCACAGCTGTAAACCCTCTAGGTATAGTCAAGAAATCTAAATTCATCCCTTTATGCCTGGCCATGTATATTCCTGTTGATATGAAAACATCTGGTAATGTCCTTAGCCATGCATCACAGCTGAGGGTGGCATGAAACACAGATCCACTTCGCTACAGGCTACAAGAGATCAAGCAGCCATGCCCAGAAAAATGGGTGTTTGCCAACTTCTCAGGATGAGATATTACTCCCATAGTGCATCTGTATTCCTACTGCAGCAGAAAACTCCTGCAGGCTACCCACAGCATGGGAGAACAGAGGCTGGGCACACCTCTCAGCCAGCACCTGGATGAACACATCTTTCAAACTCAAACTCCACCTAAAAAAGCTTCAGGGGGGATACAGCATGAAATAGCAGATGTGAATAGTTGGGCTGAAAGAGCAAGGCAGTGGATTAGCCGAAGACATGGGCAAAGGCCAAACTCTGATTCCCACAGTTAAATGGACAAGAAGAACCAGGACAGTTGGCCAATACACCGGGCCAATGCATATTTTTTACAGGAGGGATTACAGGTGGTTGTAGTTGGCTGCTGCTAGCAGAATGTTGACGAATATTAAATAGCAAGGCAGAAATTACAACAAATCTGCTCATCATCTGTCAATGCTTTTCAAGTTACCTGGAAATGAAAACTTAACACAAATTGCATTCAATTTTCATAGCAAGCAGCTCTCCTGCAGAAGCCCTCCTTGCAGTGAAAAACAGCAGACAACACTTGCCTAGAATTTTTTTAAGTGGTTCTCAAAGCAGTTTTGAAAAGAAGAATATTCTGGGGTTTATCCTCAGCTTTCAGATGGAAAAAGTCAAATTCAAAACAGTTGCAGGGTAGAAAAAAAAGTGAATATTACATTCATTAGATTATACATTTCAGGAACCATCAGAACTAGTTTGAGTTTGGCAAAAAAAAAAAAAAATCACTGTTTTTTTTTTTTTAAAAACAAAGCAAAACAAAAAAACCAAACCCACAAAATTCTCCCCTTTCAAAACCTTCTCATTCTGCAGCACTCAACAATGTTTAAAAAAAAAAAAGATTTAACAACTCAGATGAGCTATTTTACTTCAAACCCAATTTTTATGCAGACAACAACTTTAAAATATTGACCCTGCCCAGAATCACTGATCACTATTCCAGTTTTAGGTTATTTCCTCCCCTGAGTTTCCCCACAGAGATCCTCTTTTCCACCTGGAAACTTTGTCTAAGTGCAAGAAGAGAGCAAGATGGTAATTTGTGTAAGACTTTTGGGACATCCAAAAATCTCAGAAGTCCTGGTCAGTATAAACTGCACACGTTCAGCTCATATGCAGCCAAAAAAACCCCCAATGTACAGTTTCATCCAGCATGTGGAACCTCAGCTCCAGACAAAGGCAGTAAATACGCCACATCCCAGGTGCAGAGGATATTCTCGGCACAGTAGACAGAGTGCACGTTCACATGTCCCACATGGAATTTTACAGTGCTTCAACTCCTTGTATTTGGTCTCTTTAGGACCTTCTCAGGAGAGGAGGGAGTAGTTCTGAGCTGTAGTCAACTGTCTTCATTTACTGAGTTGCAAAGTACAGTTTTGTTTCTGTTATGGCTTCTCCTTTTGCAGGACATGTCACAGAATCACAGAATGTTAGGGTTTGGAAGGGACCTCAAAAGATTATCCAGTAAAATTTCCCTGCTAGAGCAGGGTCACCTAGAGTAGGTCACACAGAAATGCATCCAGGTGGGTTTTGAATGTGTCCAGAGGAGACTCCACAACCTCTCTGGGCAGACTGTTCCAGTGCTGTGTCGCCCTCAGAGTGAAAAAGATTTTCCTTATGTTCACATGGAACCTCCTGCGCTCCAGCTCACACCCACTGCCCCTTGTCCTATCACTGGGCATCACTGGAAAGAGCCTGGCTCCATCCTAAGATGTTTAATGTCACACTAAGATCATTTAAAGAGAGGATACAGTCTATGCTACAGCCTCTTAATTCATGTCAAGTAGTTTTTTTTAATAAAGATTTAAAAGTGAAAATCATGTGAATCCACCTAATTTGTCTTTTTTTCCCAGCTGGTTACTGGGGGGAAAAAAAAGTTGGGGGGAAATTTTTTTGGTTTTTTTTTTGAAGTAATGAATTTAATCTGTTTTGAAGGAAACATTAATCAAACTGAGCCTACAACCAGATCCAGATGAAGCAGATCTGACTCCTGAGCACACGCACTGGAGTTAAGTTGTCTGAGGGTCAGGCAGTCACAGCTGCTTTCAGCGCCGTGGCCAGTGCATGAAGCTGCCTTCTCCCAGAGAAGAGAATTCAATCCCTGCTGCTGCCATCGGGTTAACCTCAGAAACACCTCGGAAAATCAGCATGTTTCTGACTCTCATGCAGCCAAGCAAGGCAATCACCCTCCTGAGGGCTGCCTCCCAGTCAAGGGGAGATGGGCTGCATATCACTGCAGAATCACAGAATGATAGGGGTTGGAAGGGACCTCTGGAAATCATCTAGTCCAACCTCTCTGACAGAGCAGTTTCACCTACAGCAGGTTGCACAGGATGGGATCCAGGTGGGTTTTGAATGACTCCAGAGATGGAGACTCCACCACCTCACCGGGAAGCCTGTTGCAGTGTTCCACCATCCCCAGCATAAAGGACATCTTCCCCATGTTTAGATGGAAATTCCTACGTTCAAATCACTGCAGAAGCATCAGCCCCCGACTCTCAATAGCTCCGCAGCACATCAGTGCAGGAAAAAAAATACAGAAGCTGACAAAAAAACCAAGCACTTATGGATGGTGAAAATTACCCAGTGTTTTTTAAAAGACTGCTGTGTAGGAGACAAGCCCATCCTCTTCCCATGCTTCTCACTAACTTCATGGGACTCAGGAGCAGCCTGTCTACAAAACAAGTCTGTCTCTTCACACCTGCCTTGTTAAATGTTACAGAAGCCTTCAGCAGCTTCACTCCAAGAATTGCCTCTTTTTTGGACTTAATTTTCCTCAGGCTGTGCAGCCTGACACTTGCACTATGCACATTTCCCAGACCTAAAGGAAATTTTCCTGCTCCAGCAGAGGAGCAGAAGGTATGGAAAGTGCTCAGTGGTTACTTCTGAATATGGAAAATAATTTCTTTTTTTTCTTTTTTTTTTTTTTTTTGTTTCAGCTGCTGCTGCTTAAAAGACACACGTATCTGAGCTTTTCCTACTCTCCAGCCCCACATTATGGGAATTAAACCTCCCAAAAAAACACATTGGCAGGGGCCAAACTTGGGCTATGGGGAGAAGGATCCATAGATCCACGACCACCATGCTACAGCATTTGAACACTGTCTTCTGGGCAGAAATTCTCCTCTAGCCTTTCAGATATTTTTTTTTCTTGTTTCAAGAGTGGGCTGTGTTGTAAAGCGAGGAGTCTGCGCTTGACTGGTGTGTAGTTTATCTATGCACTGCTTCACAGACAGAGAGGAGATCTTTTGGCCATGCTCCCTGCCAGCTGGACATTGGCCAGCCCTGGACTGGAAACCATCTAACGATGCGGTCAGGGCTTAAACAGCCCTGGAAATGAGGATGCTGATCAATGCTTCTCACTTTTCTGTAATCTAAGAATGATCAAACTTCATTCTCTGGGCTGTTTTGCTTCGTTGTTTCTTTTGTTTGTTTGTTTTGAGGTTTTTTGGTTGCTTGGGTTGTTTCTTTGTATTTCTCCTTTTATTTATTTGTTTTTTTATTTATTTTGTGCCGTGATTTTCCTTTAAAGCCACCTAAGGAGCAACTTAAATTCAGTACATCCAGCTATGACTCATATTTCCCCCACTCTCCTATTCAGTTCTCAGCCTCTCTGGCCCTCAACCATCCACAAACTCCAAGCAGTGTAACACCAGTACAGCAAGGCTTCATGCAAGAGACAAACAACAGTAACTCAACTTCAAACCCAATGGGGCATCAGGCAACCAAATCCCAGCCATCACTTCATCTCAAAACAGATTAAGGAAGACTTTTCCATCTGGATGATGGTTCAGAGAAAATGAGGCTGAAGAAAGCCCCACTATGAAGCTGGAGTTTCCATTTGCCACCCACCTACAGCTCTGCTCACATTTCCAAAAAAAAAAACCTCACTCTTCCAAAGCCATGCTCAGCCTGCTGAGTCTCTGGTTTTGCCAGATTCACTGTGTGATGGCAGAAACCAGGTTCTTCCATCACCTGCTAAACCAGGAGCAAAAAAAAAAAAAAAAATCCTGGTTTTCCGCAAAATGATCCAGAAGTAATTTCAAGCAGAGTGGCCACACTGACGTAGCATCACAGGATCCAAATCACCTTTCAGTGTAAATACCAACTGAGATAAAGAGTAGGCATGTGCTTTAAAAGCTTATAATCAAGTGCACACACACAAAACATCTCACAACTGCAAAGAGTAATGATGACAGCTATTAGCAAGCAAAGGTAGAGTTAATGTTTAATTACTGTGGATGCTGCTTTCGCAGAGCAGAAGCAGTGGATCACATGGGTTCCCCACTGGGTTACAAACCCAATATGAAATTCTCACAAGAGAGGTTTTTCAGCACAGCCCAAGTGATACAAGCTGGGATACATGTGCTTTTACTTTTTCTTTCCAAGATCTTACTTGTAAATGGTCAGCATTAAAGGAATGTCTTATTTGTGCCAAATTCAGGGGACAGAACAGTGTCACCACCACCCTCAGAGGACTGAAAAAGATCATCTTAAGTTTCTGGAGATAACTGAAAATCTGGCAATCAAAGAAAAAAAAAAAAAGAAAGAAAAAGGTGGGAAAACTAAAATTAGACCAAAACAAAATAATTTTGACTTTTACCAGAATTACTTCATGGAAGATCTTACACGCAGTAAAGGTTTGGATCCAACTGAGAAAGAAGGATCTATACCCATCTCATCCCCAGGACCCAATTCTACACAAGCTAAACTGCTGTTAACTTAATTGCCTAATGATAGTCCCAGCAACGTGCTGCAAGATCAGAAGCAAAAAATGGGAACAGTTTTTTCATGAGTGAATAGAGATAAATCAGATACCTACATTTTCAAGCTGACTGTTGATCAAGTCGGCCTAGTTTGTGGCACCTTTGGCCTAATTTCAGATGAATTAACTGCAATGAGTACCAGAGCTATTAAACATTTACTCTCGCCTGTAAGACCATGAACTGGCAGGAAAAAACCCTTATGGCAGTGTTTATACTACAAACAGCCTTCACCCAGCTCAGTTCTCCTGAAACCATGAGATCAGCTCCCCTATCCTGATGCAACAACTCTTGGTCCATGTCAACATTCATCTGGTGATGCGATGTTTCCACCAGCACCCTCAGTCATGCAGGATCCTGCTTTTCTGTTCATCTCAGGACCCAAATGCCAGTGCCCAGAGATGCCACTGAGCTGCCTGTAGGCATTTAATGCCATTTAAATGATATTTTCTGCTATTGCACACAACTTTCAGCTCCCACAGGGTGTCCATCTCCAGCACATCCAGTGTCATCCCTGCCATATTCATGTGGCTATTTCAGAAGGCCTGGGACATGTCAAATGAATCCCACCCAGCCTTTTACTGCCTTTAAAAAGCAGTCGTTTCTGGGAAACAGTAGTTTTGTCCAGAAAAGCAGCACTTTTCACAACCTTTGCAGATCCTGCAATGCACAGGGTTAAGAGATAATGTGCCTTTTCTTGTATTTGCTCAGGATTTTGAACAATCACCAAGCTTTATACAGTCTACCTAAAGCAAAGTCTCAGATGACAATAAACCCAAATTACAGGCAAGGATTAGTTTTATTCAAGATCCAGTTGATTGCTTTGTGTTATTCTTTCTGCTACAGTCCCCCTTCCAGAAAAGTTAAAGCTATCCTGAAACAAAACACAAACAACACAGTTCCTTTGCCTGTGATAAAGGAAGGGTATTTTTCTGAGCAGTCAAGACGGTTGTTTTTTTTTTTCTTGCTTGATTAAAGAGGAACTTATTAAAATATTGAGTTTTCTTACTGCATTTTAAAGGGTGTTTCATGAAGATTTATGTTCCCTTATTGCAGTTTTCATGAAACTGAGAAAAATAATTACAGTGCACCAACAGTATGCTATGCTAAATGCTTTTTTCCCTGTCATCCTGCCAAGATACTTTGCAGTGATGTTTTATAAAATGGCTTAAGAAAGCTCTGATTCACAACAGCCTAAGAGGGCTCTGATTCGTGCTCGCTGGGACACAAGACACCAAGGGTGAGGAATCCCCACCAGATGTGGCTACTTCTGCAATAGCCTCCCCACAGCTCAGGCTGCCCTGTTGGTGATTCCTGCTGGTATCAGTGTCCTGACAGGGCTGAGGCTTGAGCCACAGCTCCCATCTCACTCAGCTGCATTGGCTAGAGGTCTCCCACCCAAAATCATGGGCTTTACAGCTGCTGCAATGAACTTGGCAAATCTGGTCCCTTGCATTAGGTAGAAATAGAGGGAAATACAGGAGGCTATAACTCAGGAGTAGTGTCCTTGGTCATTTTTTAGCAGTCCATACCTACCAAAAAAGCAATTAAAGTGCTTAGTATTTTATCTTCTGCTGAAGGCCCTTTGACTTCACACCTCTAATAGGACTTCAGCATATGCTTGGGGATAAGCACACGTGGCAGTATGCATATGCAAATTAATCACTCACTAAACAGGGTGAAGCTCTAATAAATGTTTCAGTGAACTGTGATTTTCCCTAAATCACTAAGGAAAATTCACTTCAGGAAAAGCTCTACACTCATGTACATGTGCAGCCATTGTCTGCTTTGTTTGTGGAGCAGTGGAAGCGTCTTGTAAGAAGTATAAAGCTGTGTTAATAAAATCTAAACTGAAAGATCCAGATATCGGGACCCTAATTCATTAAGATGTCAAGGATTTGCTAATTCTCACTTTGTGCAACACATTATTTCCAAATAATGAGCACAGCTGCTCTCTTACTCCTGGCCTGGCCTGGCTAAGCATTCAGAGCTCCTTGCTTATAGCAGCCAGGGTTTGAAAAGTGAGACCCACAGCTATTCACCTTCCTTGCAAGCTTATGAGAAATCTGACAGGACATCCATCAGCTGGCACTGTTCTTCAAAGTGGAAAAAGACAGAATGTTTTACCTTCCAACCATATAACTTTGCATAATAAAACTATTTAGACTTGGAGATTTTTTTCTGATGAATGTCAAATACTCTGCAGCAGCAGCCTTCACCAGCAAATCTAAATTGTGCAGCTTAAATGAAGGCCTGCTTTCCAATTTATTCACTAACTTTACTTTTTGTCCAGAATCAGAGGGGAAAAAAATTAACTCACTCTGCCTACAAAAAGGCTTTTGAAAATAGTAATGCTGCAGTGATTGGAAACACAGCTCTATTCCCATTGCATCTGACAGGTACCACCTTGTTTGCCATGAAGACATATAAAAAAAGATATTCCTCCAATTGCTTTAATTGTTTTTTGAACGTGTTTCAAAAAGCTTATCACTTCAGGGTCACTGCAGCTATTCTCCAGGCTGACTTCAGCTACTGAACTGATTTTCAAGAGGCACAAACATTGTTAAGACATTAAAAATGTCATTAACAGATAAGCAACACATCTCTAATGCTCCAGATGTATCTTTGAGGCAACACCACATTGTCAAATCACTGGAGGGCTCTTCAGGACAGTATAAATTCTATTCACTGCTCTGCAAATCCCACTCTGTTGGCAGCCTGAAGATAAAACTACTGTTATTTTCTGAATCTCACTTAGAACTTGAACTGCACAGGAGAAGAAAACTGCCTCACAGATTTACAGTTCCTTACAGTTGAATTCCTAATGTCCATCCATCGCAAAACTCATCAGGAGTTGAGTTCAGAGACACTTCTGAAAGCTCTTTCTGCTGTGCTGGGATTCCCAGCACACTGAAATATAAGAAGGTTCAGAAAACAAAATGCATTTTAGGGAGGTTTGCTTGCTTGTCCCATTTCTAGTGTTTTTGAGGTGTGGCTCTCTACCTCTTTATGAAGTCAGTGGTATTTTTAGGAAAAGGAGCAGAAGTGTGTCCCACACAAAGCATCATCTGCAAAACACGAGCATTGCAGCTGAGTTCCCAACATACTTAGATACTAGAGGGGAGAATCTTGCCATATTACCATGACAAAAACACTTACATGGTACATTTTGAACATCTCACATAGCAAGCTTTAATTAGTTAGAACTCAAAGTGACTTACAAAGTAGGTCAGTGACTGTTTGACAGATGGGGAAACCAGGCCAGCGAGGTGCTGCAACTTCTCCAAGGTCATAAAAAGGCCAGAGGCACAGTCAAAACCAAACACAAGTCTTCTGAATCATCATCTAGCACTTTTCCACCCAATAGATGCCTCATCTCCAAAGCTCATGATTTTACGAATTCCTATTCCCAAGAGAGTATCAATATGAGGGAACCAATACCAGTTCAGTACTGAATATCAGTAGTGAGAGAACAGCAACAGCAAGGACACTGACCCAAAGAAACTGGTTATCACAGTGAAAAGACAACCTGTGTTTTTGCAATTACCTTCATATGAGTTCTAACACATATGGCCAACCAGGAAGTTTTCTACTGAATCCTGCCCATAGGAAGTACCACAAAGACAACTCCAGTTGAAGGACAATCCAACCCTGCTGGGACACCAGATATTTCAGACCAGTGACCCACTTCTATTAAAACACTAAGCATGCCCATCTCCCTGTCTTCAATGGTATTTGGAGGACTCATTTCCCTGCATGATCCCACTTCTCCCTGTTGCCACTACATGTGAGTGGTACAGAGAGAGGTAAAGGCTTCATAAGCATCTCAAAATTGGTTTAACACTGTCTCATTAACATTAAAAGCCAGCTCTCACTGTTTTTACTGGGAGCAGAGTTAGGCCACTACAGATAAATCGTGACCCATATACTTTTTGACACTTGCTCATACTTGTCATGACCAGAGACAGAGTGCTGGGAAATGGAATTTCCATTGCATTTCACAGTTTAGACACAGATATGGCAACTGCTGAGGATGAAGAACTAAACCAAACATGACAGTGGGCTACATGAAAAGGAGGATTTTGTTCTACATTCTCAAGAAGCAGCACTTATTTTTCCAGTTGCATCCTCAGCACACATCTCATCCAGTGCCTGTGCAGTACTGCTTCGGCCACCAAAAGCTTCATATCACAACATGCTTGGCTATGCTAAAAGCTGACAAGAAGCCCATCAACTTACAGATAAACTAAATGATTTTAAAGATGACATATCTTGATTTATCTTGTTAGATCAAGTTTCATGTCAAAGCTTCAGGCAAATCTAAAAGTTTAGTTCACATTGCTCCATGATCAAGGGCAGCCAAATTTGAACCCAAAGGCTGCTTTTCTCCTAGTCTGGGAGCTCTGACACCTTGATAGACACACCAATAAATTAAGAGAGGCCAACATGGACACAGGGCTCAATTCTTGCCTGAAAGGTGCCTTTAGGAATAAATTCTGTTAATATAGATATTAAATTATTTATTAAAAAAAATCAACATAATAGCTTGCTGAAACTCTACAATCTTTCTTTATAGACAATGATACGCACAAGCATTCAGCAAGAGCCACAGCAGAAACAGAAGCCAGCAGATGGTATTATCCTGAACAAACTCAATTAAGGACATTTACAATATGTCAAAAGTGCAGCTACAAAGACAAAGTGTAGACCTGTACATCTGTTTCTTAATGAAGCCATGAGTATTTGACAGGCAACAAACCACAAGTTAAAGGCTGCAGCAACACCAAAAATAGATAAGAAAATACTGTACATATTCAGATTCTTCAGCAGTCACCAGAATATACAAGATGTTGAGCAGGAACGGAGTAACCATACACTGGAAGTCCATATGTCATGCATAAATGTAGCAAAAATATAAGCATATGATCTTTCAGTATCATAGATTTTGTAAGGACTGTGGTTTGTACAGAAATTATAGTAATGGGAGTCGTGTGGCAAAGATAAGAAATAGGATTCTCTTCTATGACAGAGTCCTCTGGGATATTTGAAAGGTGGCTGGGAATCCTGTCACCTCGTCTGGTATAAAATCTGCTCACAATTCCCTAAAATCTGTTTACAACATCTCTGTTGAGAACCTGGTGACATACAAAGTTAAAGACACAGTAAGATAGGCAGCAAGGTACTTCAATGGCATGTTGTAGGCTATATAAAATATAAATGGACTGAGGGAATCCCAGGGTTATTTGCACAGGGAACAAAAGCCTTACATCTGTGAGCTCTCCTTGGAGAAGGTGGGAAATGAAAGATGGAGATGGGGAAAAGATAGAAGAACAGGGAAGATAAAGGAAAAAAATAATTTCTTCTGTGCCATAGCTTCATGACACCACACTCAAAGTATGGGCACTTGAAAAGGGTAAGGCCAGTGAACATCTGCTGCTGAAGATAGCACTTCATCTCCACTGTGATGGTCCCTGTAACTTGTTACCCATGGTTTGCTGCAGATACTCATTGTGACTAATAGGAATGGGGCCATCTCAGTACCAGTCTGCTGCAATGTCTTGAAATGTCTGGTATTAAAACAGATGATTGTATCACCTCCATTTGGAATGCTTATTACTTTGCTCCTAGGGAACTCATACCAAGTTTCCCCTACATTTGCTGCCAAATGAATAAAATATGCAGAAAGGTTTACATTAAGGGTTAATAAAGGCTGAGGACCAGGCTTCCTTAAGAGCCAATTCTGGAGAAATTCAGCCAGAGCACTATGTGAAAAACATACTTACACTGTGTATCAGAATAATGCATCATTCATTTTCACCCAGACGACAGTCTCATTAGAGTAAGGAAGGATAAATGACAAATGATCCGGTGAATAATATCACTGTGGGCCATGTAGGACTTCATCCAAGCAGTGCCACTGAAAACAGATGACTGGGCAGGGATTGTATGAATAACAAACATACAGCTTTAAGAATTACCTTCTTGGGGGGAAAAAAAAAAAAAAAGAAAAAGCACTGTATATTTATATTTTATCTGCTTTGCAAATTGCTTTTGTCATGTTACCTTGTCAAACCATTGAACAAACTGAGTAACTGCTTAAGCAGCATTGATAGAGATGTGACAGATTATTCAAGCATTGTGATTCTTTGTTCTCATATATCTCATTAAGAAATGATGACTGGTTCCATTTACAGCTCTTAAGTTGAATTCAGTACACAAATTCAACCTAGCATCTACCAATTTTTTGTTGTTCTCAGTCAGAAATTGGTCCTGGAGAAACAGCTCTTGCAAACTATTTCAATGCAGATAGAAAGAAAAAAAAAAAAAAAGAATGCAGTTGACTTCCCTGCTGATTTATAGTGTCTATGGAATGAAAAGAAAGAAAACTTCTTGTACTTTGCATTTCTTCCCTTTCCCCACCTCCTGTTTGGAAGACTATTTTTAACTTGTATTGTTTCATTAAATAAATTCACAGTACATCCCTGCAAAGAACTGGGCTGGCAGAAGATGCAAACTGCCCCATAGGACATGTTCAGCCCCTTCCTCTTCTGTCCTAGAATTGCAACCAGTTCCTCCACAGCCTTGTAACTTTATACTGATGTTTGAAACCTGAGTGTAAGGAACATAAAATGCTGCTGTTCGAATGTGCTGATGAGTAATATAAGCTTTTCTTGATTCCAAAAGGAAAAACTCCAAGCTGTGCACATCAAAGGCAGAATTTTACAGACACTTTGCACTACTACAAATGAGTTAAGAGAAAATTAGAAGAGAAACAAGCTTGGAGTGTTTTTGCATGCTACCTTCTAACTTTAGGGAGATCTACTCAGAGCACAAAGCCAATGCATGAGGAGACCTCTAGGGAGACATTTTATAGGAACCTTCTGAAGCCAACACCTTTTTCAAATATTTTTACTACCACTCTCTTTATCTTCCATATTTTGCTTTAGCATTAAAATACCAGAATAGGGTTGCCATGTCCCTGGGCATATTGCTTAAATAACAGCAGGAAAGGGAGCTGATTTCAGAAGTTATTGTACTCACCACCACAATGCCATTAGCAGGGTGAGGTTTTAATTGACACAGCGTTGCAGGCCATAATGGTACAGCGGCAGAGGGCAACAAGCAGTTGCCATCACCCTGCAGGCAGTGGCACAGACCAGAGTTAAATGTGGTCAGTGAAGATACTTCAACCACCCCATCTGTGGAGGGGGCTATCCGAGATAGACCTCCTAACATCAAACAAGGCATTGGTTAATTCATCCTGCACTTCCTGTGGTCAAGTTTACACCCAAAAAGCTCTAACAGACTCCATCTGCTCTGCACTCCCTTAATTTACCCACGGGAAGTGTGCTTTATCTAAACACAAAGCCCTTAACTGACCTGAGGGAAGAAGCTTTGACATCTTGCAGCTGTGCACTCCCGTGAGACATGACAACACCCAACCGTGCAAGGTTTAGACAGGACATAGAAATCCATGATTTGTGTAGCAGAGGTAATGCGGATATGAAGGAGCCAAGGGAAGGGGAACATCATGTTCTTACTTCTTATGAGACTGGGCTTATCCCATTAGCTAATTGAATGAAAGGGCACCATACAGTTCTTGTTTAAATCTTAGGCAATGTGAGCACTTTCCTTCCAGTATTTCAGAGGACGTATCACAAGTGTCTCAGAGTTAGAAGGCCATGGGGGACATGAGGCATCACAGAGCAAAGACTGCATCTGAGATCCTTCCATGGTCTTTGGTCACAGACTTACCAAGGTCCAACACCATGCAGCAGCTGTGGAGTACTACCAAAGTCATTCCTCCTAAAGATGACAGGATGGGAAAAACACACTATCCCATTTCCATCACTGAAAGCAACTGCATGGTGAACAAGAGTAGAAACACAGGGCCATTAGGTGGGCTCCAGCCTTACCTCAATAGATGGAAGGACACAACAGGGCATCAGAAAAAACATCTGTCAAGAAGTCACTGTATATACAAAGGTATTTAGAAATTGCCTAAAGCCAGTTTACATCCAGGGACAACCTCCTCTTCACCACTGGAGATATACTGAATTTTGGGTTAGACACTTTATGAGAAATAATGAAGCTTACATAATGTAATCAGGCACAGCTCTCCTGTCTTCACCTAAATGTAACCCAAATATGAAGAGAAATTCAAACTACAGAATAAATTAACAATGTTCATGATACTCTTAAACAGTTTTTACCAAATGGCACAGTTCATTCTCTATGCATTTATTAACAAAGTCAAACAACATGCTGTGTGGCAAGAAACTAGCACTAGATATCACTATGCATTACCATACTATAGTATTTTTAATGTGTGGGTATATATACATTTTATATATATATATATATATACATACATGCTGACTGTATCTACTTATATGTACATAAAGGGCTCCTACACCTTCCTCATAACCATGTGGTAATGCAAGATAAAGATGTCACAGCATCACACCATCTCCAGAGCAAACACTGGCATTGAAGCTGTCAGTAACTTTAGTGGCCCTGGACTGAAAATTATGATGTTGCCTGGTGCAGTGTACAACCTATCCATGCCTATGAACTTTTGCAGCTGTATATCTCATCAACCAGCAGAGTGAGCTAACTGTTTCTAGAGTCAACTAAACTAAAAGCAGCCCATCTAAACAAGTCTTTCTTGGCATTGAATCCCGTTGCCCTGCCTTGCCCCGGACTTTTCCTTTTTGGCATTCACCTGCAGAATGAGCACGCTCTCAGCTTCAGTACTTGTTCTGTTCTCTTTCAGCAGTGCCAGAAGAGCACACATTTGCTTTGCAGACACAAATCATCTCAGATGTCACTCAGAAATCCTAGAATCACTTTATTTTCTTTCAATTAAAAATATAAGATTCAGAGGTCATTCAAAGGCCTTGGCTACAAAGCTCTCAATTTTTTTTTCAGGGTTTCTCTCTTAAGAGGATAGGATTTGTGTCCATAACGTAAATTACATGGCTACAGCCAGGAAAACTAGTCAGTAAAATTACTCAGATACACCTTAATGTACCCAAGTGCAGAACCCTGCCTGCAACCTGCGGTACCTGTATGTCCTTTGTCTGTGCTTTTCAGAACTATGGAGTTTTCAGCTTGTTTCTTGGTACATTCTCCCCCAGTGTCCTCCTTTATAAAAAGCATAAGCCATAAGTCAAATCTGTGACATGGGACATTTCCTGTCTTTCTAAGTTATTCCTCTTGTGCCCCTGTGCCTAGGTCATTTGGCCAACCAGAGTCATACCATTATTCTGATCTGTAAGTGTTTTTATCTAGGCATCTTCTCATGGTGCATCAAGGAACTTGGCTAACAAGCCACATGTAGTTTGGCTCCCTCTTCTCACCCTAAAGAAGGGCACATAAGTGCATAAGCCTTTTTGTAGAGGGTTGTGGGTTGTTTTGTTCGGTATTTTTTATGTTTGGGAGCATTTTATGTTGGGAAGGAGAGCTTATTTGCTTTGCAGTATTCAGGTTGCTATGTAATTACACAAGAGGAGGTGTCTCAAAACACCCTGGCTTGCACCCAGGGAGGGAGGTGGTGTTTTTATGATGATGATCATCAGTCCATGGAAAAGCCTAACAGTGCCAGATTTTCCCCTCAAAAAAAATGTTGTGCCTCTTGAACAAATTAATTACACCCCTTCGGCAAGAAATCCCATTAGTGCTAAGGTGTGAGGCTGAGGACGATCCCAGAGCTTTAGGTATCTTTAAGATATCTCAAGTCCTAGCTACAAAACGTAAAACGTCCTGAAGTAAAAGACAAAGGTGTGAATTTGTTCAGGTACTCTGCAAGCACACAGGCTAGGGAGCATGCAGTAAGTTAATAGGTTCACAGCATCTTCCTTCTGCCATTGACATCAAGCATGCTGCTGTGCATGAAATTTCCAAAACGTTGCAGGCTTCATGGCTGGGCATATTGTACTAATTCACTTATGCTGAGAGGCAGGAGAAGGCAAGAGCGAGCAGTGGGAGGAAATCTCCAAGCCAACTCAATATAACAATGAAGGATTATTCAGGGATGCTCCAGCAGCCTCTCTCAACTACAGCTGAATTTCATTACTAACCTGTACCTTTCCCAGAGGAGTTTTCCACATGGCTGCAAAACCTTTAAGTGCTCTTCTTCCCCCCCCCCCCCCCAAAAACCCACCACCACAGCTCTCTTCTGCGTTGCTTGGAGTTTTCTACATCTTTTTGCTTTTTCCACAGTTTTTCATCTAATAGCTTCCCTCAATTCAGCCCTTGCCCATCACAGTGGGGATGGCCAGGCCACAGTTAATGAGCTGAGGTTGGACTCAACCATCTCCAGAGGTCCCTTCCAACCCCTACTACTCTGTGATTCTACCATTCTGAGTTGGGTTGGTAAGCGGAAGCCTGATTGAAGCCTGGTTCCTTGAATTATTTAAGTCAGGATGTCAGGTTGGGATTCTGCTGGGAGCAATCCCACATTGCCAAGAACAGCCTGGTCTGCTCCAGCTCTTTATAGCTCTGGGAAGACCTCAATTCATCTAAGCATCTGTGAAACAACACAGCAATAAGGTGCCCATGCATACAGACAGCACTTTTTGGTGCTGACACAGTGCCCACTATTAAAAGAAGCAGGACAATCTACTGCATAAGGCTGGGGTTAAGATTCAGGCTCAGCTCTGGCTTTACTAGTGACACGGTTTCTCATCTCTAACAAAACAGTGTTAGCGTTTTTGTTGTATTTATTTAGATTATAAGTTCTTCTGGGTACAGTCTTTTACTCTGGTGTTCATAATTTTCTTACCTCAACAGTGTCTGATCTCATTTAAGGCCAACAAAAGGCAATGCAATAAAACCTTTGCATATTTGAGAGCCTTCAAATTTCACTTGCTAGTGTCCAACCCTCAAATACCTTTTTTTTCAGCTTTTGCAAATCTTTACATTTAAGCACAAGCAGTTACACTGTTTTGTTGTGTACTACCCTCAAAACCCCATCCATTTCTGCAACCAGCAGCACTGCTGGTGGAAGCAAGGCAGCCACATTTCTCAAGGGCACGTGGCTCCAGGTTGGGTGGCAAGTTTAAACACACTGCTCAGACCAAACACACAAACATCACAGAATGATTATGCAGCGCTAGGTTGCACTGTCTTAAGGAAGACACCTGTCACATCTGAGGGACCCTAGGAAGAAAGCTTCCTAGGAAGACCTGCAAGCCTTCATACCCCACCACTGATGAACAAGTACAGTATTACTCTCCTTACTCTCCAAACTGATACACCAAGCCTCACCAAAACAAACACAGAGGTTCAGGACTCCCAGGCCTCAAACTTTCTCTGGGTTCTAACCCTGCTCCATTCCCATCAGCCACAGAAGAAATCTCTAGGTCCTCTGTACTCTGACAACTGAGAATTGGATCTAATTTCCAAATTTTGAGTGCTGAGGTATGACAGAACATACTTTAAAATAATGTAAATTAAGGAGAGCATTAAGATGCAGGCAATGAGAAAAATACATGTTGAGCAGAAAGTGTGTAAAAGCAAAGGGTTAAGAGAAGAGATGCCACAGTGTTGCACTTTATTGATGCTGATGGTAAATGCTCATGGTAATTTGCATTGTTAAAAGCACCTCCCTTTCATTCCTCCTGGAAACTGTAAGTAGACTGAAACTGTTTAGCTTATCTCCAGTTGGGAATATAAGATAAAACAAAAATCAATACATGCTTCTTCCTCTTTCTCCTCCTAAAACAGGTATTTTAAGAACTATCTTCACGGCTATGTAAACCTCTTGTCCAAAAATGTTTATGATTTAAGTATGACCTACGATACTGCCCAGGAAAAAGAGCATGTAAAATTAGATCTACTGTTATAGAGGATCTGCAGTCCTGTGCTCAGCTGTTCTACACACAGATCAGATCCAAAAGAGAGCTTCCCAGTAGATTTTTCTTAGCATGTCCAGTGTTTAAATAAATAAATAATACATGACCTTTGAAAAGCTTTTCATCTCAGCCAAAACCCAAATCTGCTAAAGAGTACTATTTTAATTTAACCTCATACAATCTGCTGGGTAACTCTGGCATAGACTTCCATACACAGCTTTCAACACAAAAATATCAGTGAAGGGCCTTGAAAAGTTTATTAACAATCTGTTATTTATAGTGTTATTTTTTAGAAATTATTGACACACAACATTCAGAGCAAAATTAGAGCAACTGCCAAGTCAGAAAACAACAAAAAAAAGAGTCATCAGTGTTAAGATTTGCTATAAAGGTTTTAAGGAACAGCATGATTTCTAGAAAGAAGAAATATTCTGACTGCTAAGCTATTTGTCATTCAAGGGCAGACCATTCACAGACATATGTTTGCAAATTATTGTTATTGTTGTTAATTAGTATTTACAGAGAAGCACTGAAATGTAAGGTGGTTGGAATTCCAATGAAAATGACAGATTGCTGCCCCGAGGAACTTTTTATCCCGCCTTTGACTTATTACCTATTTACTAACATTACTTGTTTAGTTCCAACTTGGTTTTCATGGACCTAAAATGTCTAGAAAATTAGGTCCTATTAAGTAATCATGAATATAAACTATGACTCACCAGTTAAGTGAATACCATTACTGGCAATAAATTCAGAATCCTGTTACTGTTATTGTCAAACAAACCAAAACAATACAACTTGATTCAATATTAATTGTATCCTTGGTTGCTTCAAAGGATTAAATAACTCTGGCTAATATTCTGCATGCAGTCAGGAGAATTGTGCATGAAGGGCAACAAAAATAATTGAGATCAGTCACCAAGGTAGAGAGAAAAGGAGATAAAAAATAAGGAAAGAAGACATAAAAAGTTATTTCAGCTCCTCAGTGAAAGCAGATGGAAGGTGAAGGAAGCAGACAGGCTGCTCCAGATGGCAGGAGCGGCAGCGAAGAAGGCTCTCACACCCACTGTGTTGTGGCTGTGATGGGAAGATTAGACTTCTGGTTAAAGGATTACTACAGGACTCTAAAAAGTTGGGTTCAGCTCTATCCACTACCTCTCCACCAAATCTTCAGATCCTCTGGGATTTGCTTGTGGCAAGCTTTGGGATGTCAGCTACCTCTACAGCTGACAAAAACACCACTATTTTTACACATGCTTTGCCCTCAGCTCACATCCACACAAAGAGCAGCTGTGAACTCAGTATTTGTTACATTCACAGAACCCCAGAATGTTTTGAGTTGGTTGGGACCTTTAAAAGTCACCTAGTCCAAATCACCTGCAATGAGCAGGGACATCTTCAACCACATCAGGTTTCTCACAGCCCCATCCAGCCCGACCTTGATTGTTTCCAGGGTTGGGACTTGTACCACCTCTCTGGGCAACCAGTGCCAGTGTTTCATCATCATCATTGTTTAAAAAAATAAAAAAAATTAAAAATTCTTTCTTAGATTTAGTCTAAATCTCCTCTCTTTCAGTTTAAAACTGTCACAGGGTCTGCTGTTTAGGGTCAGCTGAAAAGATTCTCCCCATACTGAGGTCCTGAATAGTAACATGAGTTTTGGCCTAGGCAAGGATCCCATTTTTCTAAGCCCTGTGCAAAACAATAGGGGGGAAAAAAGCCCAAATATCCTATTTCAACCCTACCCAGACATCTTACTGTCAACTTGCCAAGCACACCTCTTGGTTGCAGAGGTATGCAGGTGAGCAAGCATCCTCAGGTAGCAACGACCTCAGACACTGCAAAGATGTACTTGAAAGAGAACAGCCATGGAAAAAGAGACAAAGCAAGGCAAAGAGAGGTAAGGCGTCAAAACTGGGAGAAAATAAGGCTCATGAAGGAAGCGTTAGTGCATATGTGAGCTGACAATACAGCAGATGGGTAAAAATATAACTTTGGAAACTCCCAAAAAGCCATGCGAGTTTTCGAAACCCTACTTTTAGCCAATGAAAGAAAATTGACCTTTGTACTACAGGGTCACCCCAAACAAGCACTGTCCAAAATGCACCCATGAACTATGCATAGAAGAGCTGTCAAAAATCCCTTCTCACCAGTGGCTGTAGATTTATTTTTTCCCAGTCCTCTCTCCATCACCCTTTAAATCCACTGATCATATAGCTTTTATTTCCCCCCCCCTATTTCAATCCCAGCTGAATGCTCAAACCTGTCATTTTCTGTAACTGTTCAAAGGACCCAAACAATTTACATTACAAGACACTACAATTCACACTGCAGATAGTAAGGACTCCAAGAGCACACTGGGTAGTAAACTATGCCATATGATAGCAAACAGGATTACGTAGTTTAAAACAAATATGCCACCTTAAAGGAATTCTAACAGTATTTTTTCTGCTTGGCCTACATAGAGAGCACAAGCTCAGACATCTGAGTTGTTTCACAGCATTAAGTTAAACATTAATACCTGGGCCTCAGCTTTCACTCCTCTTCCCACAGATGTTAGAGAAGTGCAGTAGGTACCATGCACCTCTTACCAAGAATTATTCCTAACTCCACATGGTTTTGATGGCAAGATTCTCAGTTACAGATCTTGAGGTCAGAAATTAACCTGAAACATCTTCCTCCATAAAGAGGGACAAAAGGCTCTTTCCTGGTGACTCCTGCATGAAACTTGAGAGCTTTCAGTTGGCAAGAGGATTTCTCCCAGCAAATCATCCCAGAGGAGATGCTCTGGCAAGGGGGTTGGACTTGATCTTTCAAGGTCCTTTCCAACCCCTAATATTCTGTGATTCTGTGAGACAGGAACCACTTGCCTCCATAGTCTGCCCCAGTGGTTCATCAATCCTCCCCATGAAAATATGTGCCTTAACTTCTGCCCTTTTGGACATTGTATTTTCTATCCTGGAGATATTTCTTTTGTGAAATGTTTCTTTAATGTCATTTAAAAAAAAAAAAAGAAAATACTGAACTGAGAGAAAGATGAAACAGTCTAACAGACCCACTGCTGCTTGCTGAGGTGTCCTGAGAGAAAGGCAGAAATTGCTGGTAACGTCATGGAACGTGAAAACCACATAAAATCTCCAATCTTCACGGGAAGAGGAATCTTCAGAGGAATACCAACATGTTTCTTTATGTCTTGAGAAATTCCAAAATCAGAAGGGAAAAAAAAGCACTTGAGCAACCTGCATGGTGTTTGAAGTTAAACAGCTAAAGAGTGATGATGTGCTGAATCCAACACAACAGCTTTTTGACATGCGGTTGATGAGAAGGGAAGATCTTTGACCAGAGAAAAACAGATCTTGAGCCTAGTGATGCCTCCCAGCACCTCCTCTGTACAGAGCAACTCAAATGCATGGGGCACTTTTGCCAGAACCTGTCCTTACAGGGCAGTCAGTTGAGGCACATCACCTCCATTAGCCTTGTTCTCCATGAAGGTCTGAGCAATCAAGAACAGATGAGCATAAGGCAGACCAGCTCATGAAAAGCCTGAGTGTCAGGTGAGATTGTATGCAGAGGAAGATACCATGGAGGATATGAGAGGCCAAAAACATTGTAGACAGCACATAAGAGTTTGTGATAATGTACACGTGAAAGAAAGAAAATGGATGTGAGAACAGGACATGGAGTGACTTCATTTCCCAGCATGAACAAGCACGTATGGCTGTATAGAAGAGTTATGAAGAGAGCCAAGAACCCATCAAATGGCTTAAGAGTATGGAAGAGACACAAAACAGAAAAACAGAACCACCTATAGGTTTTCTCTGTCTTGTATTTTAAGAAAGTACTGGACACACAACTGAAGCATATTTATGTTCCCATCTGGCTTTTACTTTGTTATGGCTATATCCATGCAACTCCCTGTGTTATCATTACTATGCTTTCAGGCATCTATCACATCATATTTAAGTGCAGCATCAATATCTCCATAGTTACTAAGCTTGATACTTTCTAAATATTATAACTTCATCATAACTCCAATGTCAATAAGGCCTAATAACAGACATCTTAGAAATGCAAGGCTGGTCTGATTAGGCAGATCAAGTGATTGGAGGCTTTCCTCTTTGGCTGGTGGATGACATGGTGTATCTTATTACTTCTTAGAATCTCAAAATCTGTGTTTAAAAATGCCTTAGACATAAAATCATTTTTATATGGAGAAAAAAATTATATTTCAGTGATCATCTTATCAGATTATTTTAACAGATCTTTTTATCAGATTCCTGCTGTTGTTAAGCTTTACATCTTTCAAGGGCTGAGGCAGAAATCCCCCTCTTCAGGCAGGCCTGTGAATTGAGTAGAGCTACTATAGGAGAACTTGTGAAAAGTAAAAATGATGAGCAATTAGTCGTATCCTCTTCTTTCCTTAAGCCTACCCATCTTAACTTGGAAGGAACTCCAAATTTCATCAGTTGAGCATCTGGCCTGCTGCTGTGATTTTACTTTACTCTTAATTTTACTCTGTATTTCTTCCTAGCTACTTTCTCAGGATCTGTAATTTCACCTTCAATGGCTCACTAGTAAACAGGCCCAGTTTCAAGAAGAGGTGCCCACTGACTCTAAATATCCAGGGCATGGTTCACTGCCATGTTACCACACTCTGACATGGAACAGCACCATCAAACTTAAGCAGATCAAAAATGGAACAGGACCATAATATGTATTTTGTATATAATAATACATTACATTATAGCTATGAGGAGTGGCTGAGGGAACCAGTATTGTTTAGTCTGGAGAAGAGAAGTCTAAGGGAAGATTTTCTTGCTCTCTACAGCTACCTGAAAGGAGGTTGGAGTGAGGCTGGCATTGGTCTCTTCTTCCAGGTAACTAGTAATAGGATGAGAGAAAATGGGTTTAAGTTGTGCCAGGGGAGGTTTAGATTGGATATTAGGAAAAATTTCTTTACTGAGGGAATGATGAGGCATTGGAACAGGCTGCCCAGGAAGGTGGTGGAGTTGCCATCCCTGGAAGTGTTCAAGTGTGTCGATGCTTCAGGCTATAGTTCAGCAGTCATGGTAGTCAGGTTATGGTTGGACTTAATGACTGTAAAGGTCTTTTCCAGCCTTAGTGATTCTATGATTATATATTATCATCTATAATATACTGTAGAACACATAATATATTTTATCTTCTATTTATATTCTATTTTTTTAATTAACATTACCAATATATTTGTTCATGCTCTGGTACCCAGGAGGCTGAAGCCACAAACTAAGACTGGTCATCCTTAGGGACTTACTGCATCAATACAGAAGAGGTTAAATACAGGTTTGGGTACCAGGTGAACCAGCCACTGTAGCATTGGTAACATCTTCAGGAAAACGCTGCTGCCAAACAGCGCTGACAAAGCAAACAATACAGACCTCAGCCACTAAAGAAAGTAATTCTTCAGGTGGAAAAGGCTACTCTCTTATATCCAGAGGTGATGTCAAATTCAAGATGCCTATTTCAGTATCAGTGTGGCTGGACATGATTTACAGGGACATGTAAATAATTAATTCCAGCTCTGGAAAAGAGAGCTGGCTACTCATTAGAGAGGTTCCTTGAAGACCAAATGATATAATGATTAACTGAGTAAGGATCTTTCTAGTAATTCCAGCAATTTCAGCTCTCCCATGTTAAAGATCTGCTGAAAAGCTTTATTCAGATGAAAGAATTCCTTCACAGAACAAATCATGAATACGGTATACAGGCAGATTAACATTCACAAATCAATGCACTTCAAATAAAATACGTTTTTAAGGTTTCTCTTTCACTTTCTTCCCTGATTTGGGGGTTTAATGCTTTTCTTTCTCCAACCAATTTTACCACAGACATGTAAGACTGCTGTAACAAAAAGGGCTGCTTTTCTGGTGAAAGTGCTTTTAGCACTTCGATATCCTGAAATGGAAGGTGACAGAGAAATGCAAAATACAGCTACTACACTAAACCAGTCATTGCATCTGACACAAGAAGTTTGTAAAACCAAGCCCATCCATGCTAAAGAAAAATCTATTAGGTGGCGGTATCAACCAATAGATGTCCAGCACAGTTCAGCATTACAGTAGTACAAGAGGCAAGAGGCATCAAAGCAGATTTTTGTAGTTGCTAAAAAAAAAAAAAAAGAGAAAAAGCATTTTGGTCCAGATGCTTTAAAAAGTATTTACATTTTTGCTTAACTCCTGCTTAAGTACTTGCCTGTCAATAACTAAGAATGTGTCCCATTAATTGGACTCCTGCATCCTGTGTATCTGCCCCTCACTGCTGTCAGTGGGACTGGAACAAGTACTTTCATAACTTGCACAGTGATGGCCTAAATTTTTTTTGAAGTTTCACACCCTGGTAAGTCACACCAGAGCTGGTAGGAACTGCAGGTTCTGTGCTGGTGGGTGGGCAAGGACAGAACCAAAACTCAGATTCAGATCTTCTAATGATCAGCCTGCTCTCCAGAACTAAGGAATGCACAACCAGAGGTAACCAATGTGTAGGCTGTTAAAGGCACATAACAATCAATGTGGTTTATGTTTGTAAAAGAAAATAGCTCTCTTTTCTTTATACAGGCCCGGGTTTCTAATTCAGGCATTTTAGTTTTCAAAAAACTTTCAAGATTGACTGTTACATTAAACTTCACTCCTTCCATTCTCATCAGAAAGGACTTATTAACCAAACTGTGAGGCTAAGAGAGTGGTTAATAGTTTGAGACACTAATTGGCCACAGATAATGAATTTAATTTGCAACAGCCCTGCTAATATGCATAACTATTAACTCTGACCAACTTTACCTTCCTTGGGACCCACACCTGTTCCAATTAACTTCAGTGGAATAGGGATCAAGGCTACAGCGTTAACTCTTTCTGGACCTCTTCAGTGGCACAAATTAACTCTCACAGAGGGCTTCATATACAACAACCAGGAAGATTATAAAGATGTATAATAAAAACTGAAGCAAACTGTCCTACTGCTTTAACAAATCTCTTAGCATTAAGACTTTCTTCCCAAACAGCTCAAGAAGGAAAACAAACACATAAGGTGACAAGCAGAGACATGTCTCTCCCAGATGAAATTCCAGCAGCAAAAATTCAATGAAGGCAATGAGAATACACCATAACACTTAGTTCTTATGCTGTACTTCGCTGCTTCAAGGACCTGGACAGACATTAATTTGATTTGCTAGGTCAGTGTTTTTCTGATGCCTACCTGCTCATCACAACAGAGTCGAGTGGCCCACCTCCATATTAAATGACCAGTGTGATCTTTATTCGTAGTTTGCTTATAGGAAACCCGTGACTCTCTGAACCAGAAATAGTCTGTTTATAGAGCCCTCCCTTGGAAGCTGACAGAAACTGAAATAATACAGTCAAAACTTATTAATCCATATTTTGGAAATGTCACACTTGGGATTAACGACTCTTCGTTTTGAGACATGCTTAAAGATGCAATTAAAGCAGGGAGGACAGAGCCACCAAGAGCACTCCCAATACAAATGGACTTTAATTACAACCTATATACACACAGCAGCCCATATGCTGACTTCCTTCAGCACTTCCCCTACCTCTACGATATCCTACACGCAAAAATTGGTTTTAACAAAAATAAAAGTCTCTGCTCAGCCAAAAAAGGTATCAGCCTGCATACCTTACACCATCTGCGCATGTTTATTCTCAGCCTTCTGATAAAAAAAACAACCAAACTCCAACGTTTTACTAATCTTTATGCCCCGCCACTATAAATAACAGAAATAAACCCCAACAACAGTTAAGCATCGCAGCTAAAACACCTCCAATCCACTCCGGTTATTTCTCCTCGTCTCTCCCTGAATAGACACAGCCATCGGCTTTAGGGGGAAGCATGCAAGTCAGACCGCATTTATTTACAGTTGTGCTACACCACGAGAAAGCCTTCCCCTGTCTTCTCACCGTAGGAATATTTTAAAACACTTTCGCCCCTTTTTTCCCTCTTTTTTCGGGGGGAGGGGAGGGGGCACGACAGACAGGGACATCGACTGAATTTAATAGATATAACTCCCCTAATTATATTTTTCTCCATGCGCCCAGATCGTCCCGACTTCTTGCTTGGATGAGTGGAGCACGAAGCAGCACCCCTGACTGCACACGAAATTACACCCACACATGCACCCACCCGTGTGGCAATCCGCGCATCCCCGCGGGGATGGGACATCACCACTATCCCTACCTCCCCCAACCTCGCACTCGCTCCCCTCCACCTACGTTCCCAGCGTCTCCTTGAACTCGAAGATCTTCTTGATGTCCTCCGCCTGCTTCTTCCATGAGCCTCCACCGTCCCCGTTCTCCCGGGCCATGGCCACGGCGCGCAGCCCCGCGGATGCCGGGCCAGGCGGCACCGAGCCGCTGTGCGGCTTTTGCTTTCTCTTCTGCCGCGGCAGCAGCAGCGGCGGCGGCGGCTGCTGCTGCTGTTGTTTCTTCTTCTTCTTCTTCCTCCTTCTTCCTCTCCCCTTCCTCCTCCTCCTCTTTCTTCTCCCTTTCCTCCTCACACTTCCTGCCCGCCGCTGCTTTTATTTCCTCCGCGCTCCGGGGGGCTCCGCGAGTGTCACTTTTCCTGGGCTATTTCCTCCCAACTTTCTCTGCTACCTCCCCCCCGCCCCGGCTCTTTCCCTCCTCTCCTCTCCTCTCCCCTCCTCCGCGCCCCCCTCCCCTCCTCGCGAAATCCCTCTCGGGGCTGTCCCGTCCCTCCCTCTCTCCTCCTCCGCTGTCCCGCGCAGCAGCTGCGCGCGCCCAAGCCTTGAGGTCACTTTGGTCCCTGACAGACCACCGCGCGACACCGCGCGCAAAAGTCCCCTTTTTTGTTCTTTTTTCTTGTTTGGGTTGCTATTCTGTTGTTCCCCTTTTTGGAAGGATGTCACTATTTCTCTTCCCTCCCCTAATCCCACCCGTGCGGGGCCCCGTGGGATGCTCAGCCCTTCGGGCGCGGCGCGGTGCGGCGCGGCTGTGCGCGGTTGTTATGGCAATGGCGGGAGGAGGAGGAAGAGGAGGAGGAGAAGGGAAAAGGAGGAGGCAGCCCCGCGGTTGCTCTGCTGCCTGGCGCTGCCCCTCCTGACTGAATGACTAGAGATAATTCGCATTGCACCAAAACCGCGCACGTCAAACGGGAGGGGAGGGAAAGCCGAGACGGGCGGGGGGGGGGGGGGGGAGGAGGAAGTGGGGGAGGAGAGGCGGGGGGAGGAAGCAGCAAGGAGAAGAAAAAAAAAATATTTTAAATGCCACATCGCCTGGCCAGGCGCTGAGCCGGGATGCCCTGGGATGTGGAGGGCATGGTGGTGCCCACCTGGCCTACACACACACACACACTCCTGGGACTCCCCTTGCCCAGCACAGCAATGGGCATGAAAACCCCAGGGTCACTCCCTTGAGCAGCACCAAGCCCAGAGGCAGGTGGATAGGCACAGCACAGCCTCCTCAGCCAGAGGCCCAAGCCCCGACACCGTGCCAACGCCACTGCATAGGGCTCCCAGCTGGGCACACACACGTATGGCCCCACTGAGGATGGCTAAAAGCAGCTTTTTCTCGGCAACACTGAGACCTCTAGCGTCGTTATAATGGGCATCGCCTGAGCTGTGGAGCAGGAGACTGGCAGAAGGCAGCAGCAAAAGTTATCATCCAGCCTTACTGAGTTCTGTTCATCATTAACATCCCTGGGATTCAGTTTCGGAATATGTTAGACACCAAAAAAGAGCAATTCTCTGGGAACATCGAAGTTAGCTAATTATATCAGGCAACTCTCTGCCAGCAGGTACAAGGCTGTCCTGTGCCTTGAGGGCAGCTCCAAACCTGACCATCAAATTAGGTGCCTGAAAATAAATCCTAGTACAAGTAACTAAACATTTACTTCAAAACCGATGTGACTGCACACAAATGTTTAACATGCATTGTGTCCTTTAACAGATTCCTTGAAATTTGACTTTTGAAGCTGGTTTTCCAGATTTCTCATAAATTCTGAGCATGATTTACAGGGTAGCAGCCAGCAGGGGATTCCCTGGGTCTGGGCTGAGCTGTGTCTCCCATCTTAAAGGAGGTGTGGCTGGTGTGGGAGTTCAAAGGTGTGTTAAGGTGTAAACATGGAAAACGGGCTGGGGTGTTTGGGCAATGCTACCCTCTGCTGGGCAGAGCCCCTTGGCTTTGCATGTGCCAGCTCCTGCAATTTATTACTGCACCTCCAAAAGTTGATGCTTTGGTGCCTATCCAGCCACACGGGCAGCCCACACAGCCCAGGATTCCATATGATACATGCTTACCTGCTGTCACACGTGTGCACTTTGAACAGCTTTCCCATCCTCTCGCTACCCTCAGGATTTCCTTCAGTGCATGATTCCTACAACCTGTTCTGTGATAGTGTCACCAGGAGTCCCCAGCTAGGTTCTCCATGCCACTGCATACCTGGGAAATGAAAGATGTGATCAGGCACATCTAAAATGATGCAGCTCACTACCAGATCCAAGTTTCTCTTCAACCTGCACCACTGTGATATTTTCTCTCTTTCACACATAAATCACTTGGTTTCAGAAATGCTACACTGTGATTTGGATTTGTTGAATAGAGCAATGAATGTAGCTTTCTGTCTTCAGAAGACTGAGAGTTTGAAGGCAGAAAGGGCAAGTGTGATCATCTGCTCTGACCTCCCACATGACAAAAGCCAGAGAGCTCCATCCATCCAGATGACAAGCAATGTAACTTCTCTTGGCATACCAAAACCATCCACCACTATTATGAAGTCACGTTGGTCCCTACAGCATCACATTAAAATCACACTGCACAGACAGCATCACCCACTTTCCAATTTCTGCTTTCAGCAGGCAAAAATTTCACTTAAAATTGCTGAAACCCTTGCCAGTACTGCCAGTTTCTCATCATCAAAATCACATAAGGTAAAGGTACATGTCAGCCTGTAAATCTAAGTTCTCTCTTCCTTATTTAACCTGCACTTTTAGAATCACATGAATGTGGGGGGAGTATTGTGAGAAAATAACTCATATTTGACGTAACTGGTAATACAGAAATCTCTGGAGCCACCGCAGTTTTAATGAGGAGTGTACGAGATGCTCCTATTAGGCAGCGACCGCTGGCACAATAGACCATGACAGCCCCTTCAGAGTCAGTACAATCTGTCATGTCAGGACGAATTTAGGGAGCCTGTAATCTTGCCTGACTGACAAGCTCCTACAGAGCTATTGTAGCTATTTGAAGAACAGGTATTTTTAAAGAATTAAAATCTTACATGAAAAGTTCTCTCCAGAGTGGCTGCATATTAGCAGGGCAAGCTGCAGCTATGTGTGGCTCTGCATGGCTCCATTCAGGGCTTAATTACATACAATTAGATTACAAGAACATTAATAGAGTGGTAAAATGAAGCATGCAGGTAACACCAGAATTCAGGCTACTGATAAAACATCAATTTGGGTCTTTTTTTTGTGGCCACGTAGTAGCAATCTCTCATCACCTGGGCATGCCCTGCAGCTCTGCCAAGGCTTATGTCAGAAAATGGCTAAAGAGAAGAAGTGGCTGATGTGCCACACATGCTGCATGGGCACCCAGTCACTCCATGCCACAAACCCCTAAACTCTTATATAGGGGATGCACAAGTTCCAACTCTTTTAAAAAGCCTTCTATGGAAATATTGGAAATTTAGGGGAGAAATTTAAAATCAATTTCTATATGTAATATTTTATTTCAGAATAAAGTGATAGCATTTTTGGAGTAACCTTTAAAACTATGCATTTACCACTTTGCTCCTTCCAAACAATGCTGGGATTGCTCACATATGGTACAACTGTGCTCAGCCACACTCACTGCTGGTCTTAATATAAGCACTGTGCAAACTACCTTATAATGAGGAGTCATATCTGCTTTCTAAGCTCGTTTACATGCAACCTGATTTTCTTCTGCCTAAATACTGTAATACTGCATCTCTTTCCTAGAGTTGTTTCTGAGTCATACAATATAATCTTCCTTTTTTCAATTACAAATCAGCACTATTGATGCTTTTCTGCCTGAGCAGCAGAAACATGCCTGTTTCTCAGCTGCTCAGGTCCAAGCTCAACGCATGAGCACCAGCGTGTCCATGTCCATGTTTAAGGTTAAATCCCCACAAGCAAGCTGTAGTTTGCAAGGCAACAACCCTCAGCATCTGAGGCAGGGCAGCTTCATTGTAAAGCAAACACCACTCAAGAACACAGCTGTTCTCTGCTGCTATTGCTACCACACAGCAACCATAGATAGTGGCTTTTCTGCTTGCAACAGAAAACATGGGGCCAATCCTAGTGAGAAGGTGGATTATTGGCTTCACACACATAGGTACATACACACGCAAGCTGTCATACAGCAGGAGCAAGGTTATTTGGTGCTGGTCTGCTCCTGTGGATGCTGATAGTAATGCTGTCATGTGTGAGTGTAGAGCTTGGCAAGAAGTTCAAAGCAAAATGACATCTCTGATGCTTCATCACTTCTAGGACAAGCCTAAGATGAAATAAAACCCTGTGGCAAGGCATCTTCAAATGTGGCAGCATGGATTACCATCTTAATTTTTTTAGATGCCAGGTCTGACTAGCACATTCTTTTTTTTTTTTTTTTTTTTTTTAATGCATTTCTTGGCATTTTCAAGGGTGGGAGTGTTGTAGCTCCAACCTTGGACCAAGGTGACCCATTAGGAAATTTGGAGGAAACCTGCTTGGGTATCACGCAGAGTCATGAGAAAATGAACTTATGACAAGAACTGCTCACTTGAAAAAGGGAGAGAAAATAGCTTATTTTAATTGAGGAGTTTAAATGCTTATTTAAAGGAGAAAATTGCTCAGTTGAAAAAAAAAAAAAAGGTTCACTGACATTTCTTTCATTGGATAGTAATTAAAAAGAACTGCAATTTGAAGTCTATGGGTTTGGGGGTTTCACCCTAAGTCAAACTGGTGCTTACAGATGGGTTTTAATGTTTTGCAGGTTCATTTTGGCACTACGATCTCAGCACAGAAAATTGCAAACTCAGCTCTAAGGGTGTCCACAACAGCAGCTGAACCTGGTGGAGCTGATACCAACAGCAATGCTCCTCTGAGCTAAATGAAGACTTTTCAGTGACTTTAGGGGACTTTGACTTGGTCTGTACATCAAGATGCTAAAAGTGAATAAAAGAAAAAAAAACATCCATGCCAAACAAGAGCCTTCTGCAAATCTTTGACATGCAGTGTTTTGTGTTCTTTTTAGGGTTAAGTATAATCAATGTCCTTACACCACCCTTACGTACATTAAAACCTGAGATCAGTTTAAGCTCTTTAAGATGACTTACGGCCCTTGCTCATGTTAGATAGTTAAAACACTGTCCAAAACCACACCAAAGCAAGGGAGAGAGGGTAAGTGGATGCTGCCTGTGCTACTTTTCTCACAGGGAGGAAGGACTTTAAATTGCCATAGGGGTTTTAACCATATCTGTAAAGTGGAATAAGCAAGTGCTGATACAGATGTGAATCCTCAGCCTGCAATTTGTTAGCAAGACCATCTGGTGCTTGGTTAAGCTCCCAGGTGCTTATATTGTTCATGAGGTTCATAATGCCAGTCAACCTCTTTAAGTTAGTACTTTTCTTCTCTGCTTTCTATCTCATCTGAATAAATCCAGGAAGTTAGAGGACAAAAGTCTTGACAACATGACGCAGAACCCACTTATTTCACTATGGAAAAACTGGGATTTAAGAGAATAATAACCAGGGTGAACACATCACTTACAGTCTGTTGTGACATGTGTGCATTGCACTAAATATTTAAACTCAGGGTCATAAATCACAGTCATATAAAAGTGTAGTGAGAGAAAAAAGCTATCATTGCCAAAGCAGAAGACAAAGGAGCAACATGGACATTGAAGATGGATGTGAGCAAAGGGAGAGCTGGCAGAAGCCAGGCAGTAGAGCAGTGTATAGGTAGGAGTTGGGCAGGACAGGAGGATGAGGGACAGAAGATAGTCCCAGAGGCAAATATTACAGAAAGCAGAACTTTACACCCCACTCAGTTCCTGGTGTTGAGTTCTGAGTTCCAAGTCTTAGTGTTTCCCTGCTGCTAAGCACCTAGTGTGCAATCACTGGACAAACATCTCTCATAACTTTAAAGACCTGCCTGGGTAACACAAACCCTGCTCACATAACTGCTCTCTCAGTTCCTCTGTGGCAGAGGTGGAGGTCTGGGCTCAGGACCCAATAGGCTGAGCCTCACCAGTGAGCCAGGGTTTGTTCAAAATAAATTTGATCATCCAGGTTGGAAAAGACCTGTGAAGAGATCATCAAATTCAACTGTTAACACTGCCAAGTCCTCCACTAAACTATGTACCTACGTGCCACAGCTACATGTCTTTTAAATATCTCCAGGGACAGTGACTCCATCACTTCTCTGGGTAGCCTGTTCCAATGCTTGGTAACCCTTTTGGTGAAGAAAGTTTTCCTAACATCCAACCTAAACCTTACCTTAACAAGGCCATTTCCCTTTGTTTCTTGGGAAAAAAACTCACCAAACTCCACCTTGCTACAACCTCTTTTCAGCTAGTTGCAGAGAGCCATATGGTCTGCCTCTTAAGACTTGTTCTCTAGACCCTTCACCAGTTGTGTTCTCTTGTTTGGACATGCTCCAGCAACTCAATGTCTTTCTTGTAATGAGGGTCCCAAAACTGAACCTCCCCACAGCCTTAATCTCTCTGTGCCCTGGTTTACCAGCTATGGCAGGAGCACTGTGAAGATAAACTCATTAATATTGATCAGAGGCTGAAGCATTACAGAGGCGCTCGCAAGGAAATTAATGTTGAATTCAGTGTGTGGTTTGAACAGCATGTGCTAATGTGGCCTGGAGCAATTCACTGGATTAAAATAACCCCAAATGAGAGGTGATCAGATAATTAAAGGATGCATCACATCCAATGTGCACAAACTGGCTGTGCAGGCCATTTAAATCTGGTGTTTCCTAGTTCCTGAGAGTTTAGCTTTACAACCTTACAGATTCCAGCAGGGTTTCTAGCCCATACCCTGTGGAAGGAAGGTTTATTTGATCACACTCTCTCTTTGAACCACCTCCATGCATGTGCCTGTTGGTCTTGTCCACCTCCAATTAACTTTTGCCTCTCATATGTAATTCCGGCCACATATCATGCTACTGTAGGGAAGCCCAAAATGAGAAGTTTCCTGCAAATGAGGAGGCATACTAGAGAGAAAAGACCCAGTTATTCCTCCTCAAAAAGAAGGTCATTTTGCTTAGTCATCAGGGAGCCTGCAGAAGATGCAAGGGCAGCTGGAGACACAAGTCTGTAGGTCATGTGGTTCTGCTGGTTTAGCTGTCCACCACACTGCTCTTTTTATCTGATGGATATATCTATTTGGGAACTGGGCTTGCGAACATCAGTGAGTACAAGCCAAATCATACTGTTTGTGAAGCAGCTGGTGGGCACAGATATGCTGACTGGCACTTTTTCCTCTCCAGCCCGGCCTGTGCTTGCACTTGGTCCATGTTCACCCTGAGAATGGATCACAGCTCCACAGATTCATGCAATTTTACTATTAAGGCTGGACATCTATCATGAATTTTCATCTTCCTGAGCTTGATGTATTCATCTGAGATGTATGAATCTTGCATTGACACAAATAACTTCTAGAGGTGACAAGCCAGATTTGTCCCCTCCAAAGAAGGTGACTTATTCTTGATGGCTCTTCCACTTGCACTGGGGGGAAATGTCAACAGCCTCCAGCACCATCTCACCACATCAATGGAGTCAAATAATAAGCAAAGAGTGGTGGAAAACAAAATTAAATGACACAGGCAGGGGAAGAAGATATGGAAAGCCATTCACTTCCTTGTGAAGTAATCACTTTTTCCATTTAAGCAGAACACTCAGCTATCTTTTATATCGTTATTGGTAAAGTCCTTTCAGAAGCTGGAAATTAATTTTTTTTTATCTCTTCATTTTCCCTTTTTCCTATTTTGTGAACATTGCCATTTCCCGTGTTTCTCACAGCACTGAAATGAACTTGGCTCGTTCTGTTCTTTCCTTTCGCAGACATTAACAATGCTGAATAATGAAGAGAGAAGGAGATTTGCTAATTAACTGCAGCCTCCACATGAACTCCAGACTGACGTTACCCTCACATACACGAAGTAGTACAGTGCCACCAGCCAGCAATGGGCATCTAAGACAACAGCCAGAGCTGAGTCTTGTGGCCCAAACTGACCCAGAAGAAACATGAGGTGTTTTAGTCTTTACCAATGGGCAGATTCCTCATCCCAATCTGTTATTAAGTCCTGCTTTCCGTGGTTTGCCACTACTTACTTTTAAAGCGTTATAAGATTCCAGGTTAAAATGGTTATATCTATTTTCAGTCATTAGATGACACAGAAACACTTATGGGGAACGATCTCTTCATTCTGGCTTTCTACAAAAACTTGCTGCCCTTAGGCCATGTGCTAGTGCCCCCTGGCAGGCAAACCCCAAATTCAGTGGGTGCTTTAGAAAAAGACCAAGAGTTTTGTTCCTCTAGAACAGGGATGTCAGGACTGCCCCAGGCTGTGCCTCAAGCTCAGTTCTTCCTGCATGGAGGGTAAATATCTGAAATTGAAGCTACCAGTTGGATTGATAAAGGGCAACTAATGCAGGTGATAACCCTGTTCATGAGACCAGGCTTGACTCTCGGAGTAGCTGTAAATTTGGTGCGGGGCACTGGGATGGTCTTTTGGATCTAGGCTTAAATACTTGGTGTGCACAGTTGCCATCAGCAAACAAGTGATTGAGCTGAGCCCAAGTTGCCCAAGAGCTAAATCAGTGCCCACCACTCTTGCAAGCCATGTTCCATTTACACAATATAATTACCAGAGGAGTTGCCAAGCACAGAAAGAGTCCGACTTGGGAGTTGCAGCCAAAAGCCTCATTTGCTGCCAGAGCTGAAAGTGGAAGCTGTCAGTGTTTAGCAAAAGCAGACATTTATTGGAAACTTTTACTGGAATCGGTGACTTTCAGGATGCCAGGGCCAGTGTCAGCCAGTGTAATTCTTCCAACTGTCCAATTTCATGTCTGCTGGGATGTGAGCAGATTGTGAAAAGATCTCCAGAAGGTGAGTTATGCAGTTTGGTGGTGAGGGAAAGGATTTTAGCAAGGGGTTGAATCTCATTTTTCAGAGCTCTGTAACACAGCTGGGATAATTTGCTTTTGTCAGCTTGATATGAAAGCTACGGCCCTACAAAGGTTGTTGCATGGTGTTCAATCAAATGGG
Source organism: Indicator indicator (assembly GCF_027791375.1). Lineage (NCBI taxonomy): Eukaryota > Metazoa > Chordata > Aves > Piciformes > Indicatoridae > Indicator > Indicator indicator. Next base: position 16,890,714 of record NC_072012.1, on the reverse strand, counting down.
TATCTCTAAGCCTTGTGGCACAATGCAGGTGGTTTTCACTGAAGGAACTGAAGTTGACTTTGTGCTCTTTGAAAACTCATTCAATTGAATGGCAAATTTCAGTCACTCTCCCTTAATTAAGCTCACACAGGAAGCCAGGACAGCCACAATGTTTTCACAAAATCACAGAATACGTCCAGTTGGAAGAGACCTCAAAGATCATCCAGTCCAATGTTCTCTCAGGCCAGCTATAGGATGAATTACACCTTCACAGGCTCTTGTCTGCTTGCCTTGCCTCAGTTCCCACACACACACTGGGCTATAAGCAGTGACTGCCACAGACAGTCTGCTCCACAGCCACATCAAACCCCAGCAGCTGTCAAAAAGAGCTGCTTTGTCTCTGCTTATTCCTTTGTGATGGAACATGATGATCTCTGCTCTATTTACAATCAAGGCTCTTGATTTCTGCTCACTGCCTGCTGTATGATAACCATCATCATCATCATTCTCATTACAGAGGAGAAGGTTGAGGTGCAGAGAAGCCATTGGGCTGATCATCCATGTCACTGGCATGTTTTGATCAGGTTGAATCTCATTGAAACTCATGCACCTTAACACAACTCTTCATCAACACCCCAACTTTAGCTTCCAATGTCTCCAACTAAAAGCCTGGTGTGTGAAACACCTCAGGAGCTGTGTATCCCTTACTAGCTCCTCCCCCAGTCTCAGTCAGTGTTGATCATAGCTTGGACCAAAGAGACTAATTAAGTAAAGGTGTCCCACATCTCTCCATGATTTTTGTGACATGCCTGGGAGGCTCCACAGTTGGGCTGGGAACTGGGTCTGTGAAGGAAAGGTGAGTCAGAGCTCAAGAAAACAAGCACTGAAGCAAATTGTGATATAACCTCCTGCCAGCTCTCCACAACCCCAAAAGTATCTACCAGATGAACCCTTCAACCTGTATTCTCATCACCTTGCTACATCCATGAGTGACACCATCTAGCTGTACCCTCATACCTTCCTCTCCCAAACTGAGCCAGGCCTTTTGTCTTTTGTCTGCACACTCCCAGGACAGCCACTGCTTGTGTCCCACTGGAGAGGGATTTGGCCACTCTTTTTTTCCCATGGGTCACTCTTTGAGCAGAACTACACTGTATTTTGCCATGTCCATATGTTTCCAGTGCCCATTGACTGCTGGCTGTGTCATGAGGTCAGACACAATCTAATCAGGCAGGAAAACAGCAATTAGTGCAAGGTTCTACACTGTGCACCACCATCTTCCTCACTAAGCATTTCCATAGGTTTTCTGCTCTATTTACTGCCCTTTACTTCTTCCCTGTTTAACCACACTTCAGAGCTGCAAAGTTCAGTCATGGTCCCATTTCCATAGTAAGACTTTGAGTACCTGACTGATAATGTCCCTTCTAAAACGGACCTTGGTGGATATTCTCTAGGAAAACTGAAATATAAACTTCACATGTCCGACATTCCTAAAGCCTGTAAGCTCTAGTTTCATCTGCAGTGATGGTTTGACTTGGTTCACTTCTATACTCAGAAGTCAATGAGCAGGTTGAGTCTTACCTGTTAAGAACCCAGCTGTCAGCTATAGCACTTAGGGCAAACCTGCCAGGGTTACCTCTGCCAACCCAATGCAATGTCATAGCAATGATCTGCATGATTAAAAAAATAATTAGAGAGAAGTGATGGTGCCCACCAGTGTAACTCCCATGTAAGCTGCTGTGCTCAAATCTTTTTTATTTCAAGACAAACAATGCACCAGAATGCAGTGTGCAGACCCTTGGAAACTTTATTTGTCCTTACCCAGCTGGATTGCATGCACTACAGGCATGACAAACAACTGTTTTTTACAGGCTTAATTAGGCTTCACTAGGAACTCTGGGCCAGGGTCAAATGGCAAGGAGGTGACAGAAGGCTTTATTTGTCTGTCAGAGGTACATTCACTCACAGACCTGAATCTATAACCAGATGACTTCACCAGTGTGAGCAAAGCCTTGCAATTAGGGCGAGCTCACCCTACCCTTGTACAACTACTTCCACCCTTCTGCTAACTTTGGAAAACAAACAAATATCACCAAGCATTTCAGGGACTATCCAGAAAGATTCCAAGATCTCAAGGAGATTATGCACACATTTTTCATGTTCACTCTTAGGTTTCATATGCACCTGCTGTGCAGGCAAGGCCACTACTCCCCACCAGTGTGGTTTAGCTGGGGAATCACACTCTGGATCAAGACCTGGATAAAGCACAATGCATCTGCTATTCTCCCTAGAAACCCATGACAAAGACCTGGACTTATCTTACCTACCCATCTCACCTACCCTCAGCCTTTAGCACACACCATGTCTGAACTTGCTGTCTTGCTTAGGTGTAACCAGTCCACCTTGGACACCTACCAAAGAGATGAAGGTGCTCATTGATCAGCACTCATTGCAAAACAAAGTGAGTTTGCTAGCTCAGCATCTCACTTCATCAAACATGACCTATGCAGAAGCATCTCTTGGGTTCCCTCTCATTGCACATCTTAAAGACAAAGGGGCTTGTCCTCTTGTCCAACATAATCAGGGCAAGTTAGATGGGTGGCTAGCTTCCAGCAGGGCCACTGTTCTGGCACTTTCAGACTGTTAAAGCAAAGCAAATTTACCAAAGGTGACGAATTGAAAATCACAGCACAAATGAGAACAGATCTAAACCAGCCCCTATGCTAATATCTGAACAGTGCTGCCCATTCCTTAAAAACCTTGCTTATTCCCATCAGGAGATGGATGGGAAGAGCCTATTTGACCCAGTCTATTTGATTCTTAATTTATACACCAAAGGGAAAAATAAAGATTTTGGCAGGGTTGGACTTTTTTTTTTTCAAGAAGAGCTTCTTTAGTCAGTGGAGAAGGCTTTTCCAGAAATGCCTTCTGTTCTCCTGCAAACAGTAACACTGTTCCTGATGCCATGTGTCTTATTATAGCACAGTGACATAGGTCTTCTTGTCCCCTGGGTTACTCTGTGTTTGTCACGGACTAGAGCACACATGATGGCTGTTCAGACAAACAGCTCTCTTCCAGGAACCCGTAGCACCAGCAAGTCTGTAACAGCCATATCTGTGATGTTTTCAACCTAGCACAGGCTCATTAGTTTTTCCTGTCACATCCCAGTACAACAGCCCCACCCACCCAGCTCCTTGCCACTTCTTTCTCCAAGAGGAGTGCCTGAAATGACACACACGATGCTATGCTCTTCTGAAAAATCACTTCCCAGCCAGAACAAAAAGCTCCCGTTTGCCTGATCATGGTCACTTTCAGAGTATATCCAGGGTGGGAAGTAATGGGGGAAGGGCTGTTTCCTCTTCTTTCCTCTCTTTTCCTTCTGCTCTTGAGGCTTTGAGCAGCCTGCTCTAGTGGCAGATGTCCCTGCCCATGGAAAGAGCTTTGGAATTAGATGATCTTTAAGGTCCTTTCCAAGCCAAGACATTCTATGATTCTATGGATTCTGTTGTTTGCCTCCATACTGTCCTAGGAAAGTCAGCAACAAGGTCTCTTTGCCTTCCCCCTTAAGAGGAGTCTGGATTACTTTGGAAAAGCCAGCCTGATAGGCATGTGGGCATGCAGGTGTATGAACAGTAAGAATATTTTCCTTTCAAGAAGCAATTTTTACTGAAAAAAAGATACAGAGTGGCTCTGGTTGGGGAGGAACAGGTGCATGCATGAGCTGTTTATGCAGGAGTAGATCTTGTAGGGATCATTTTGGGGCTGCTTCTCCTTATAGTATTTATATATACCATAATTACAAGAGTTATTGGGTAGGAAAAGAGGTTGTGAATGAAAAATATATGAAGATATACTTGCTCCTGATACTGCTCTATTGCTAACTTCTCTTTAAGTGGATCTACAAGGTTTATGCACAGCAAGCCCAGGATATTTGCTTCCTCAAAGCCAAGACAGCAGCCAGAGCAGACACACTGGTGGCCAAGGCAATTTTAATGCCAGTTTAATACTGGGCAGCTTCACACAAAGATTCAACAAGTCTCAATGTGGCATGTCACCATCATGATCCCTTCTCCAACATCAGTTTGAAGCCAACACAGGGTTATCCTGGTAAAACTCTAGTGGAGAAACCAACAGACAGTGGAAACACAGCTATTCCCAGTTTGCCATGGGGGAGTTTGTAGAAAGACCTAAATACAGTGAAATTATAGATATGTTCAGAATCAGCACTACTTTTTACCCCACTGGTATCATACAGGAACAAGGGACATTTTATGAAAGGTAATTAAAATTCAGTAAGAAAATACTATTCTTAGTACATAATCCAGCATTTCTTCCATCACTGGCTGCTCAGCCCTAGTGAAGGGCAGCTGTGCAGGCACCTAAAGGGGTTTCACATTCGCAGTCCCTGCTGTTCAGCATTTCAGGAACAGGAGTGACACTGCAGCAAGGGGCTTTAACAGAAAAACTTTTCTACCTATTTTCCTTCTTCTCTAGCATTGCACTTTTTCATCATTATGAGTTTTTTTGGGTTTACTACTTCTAGCCTTGAGAAAATGGTCTGGAGTCAAGGATCTTTGCTGCTTACCAGCTTGGTAACGTGGCCTTACTGGGGATGCTATCCCACCCTGCTACTTATGGGTGCTAAATCAATACTAGCCACAGGAACTGAGAGCAAAGGGCTGTCACACAGTCAGTTTGTGCATCTGATGTGCCCCACACTCAATGGAGAAGCCAAGCGCTTGCTTTCCTTCACCCTGCGTTTCCTGTGCTCTCAAAAAACGTTCCCCATACAGCAGCCACCTCCAAATTATGCCTCCAGTCCTCCTTTGCTGCAAAAGCTACAAGAAACATCATCCTGATTTTGCAGGATCTCCAGCTGAGATGAAGCAAGACTTTCTGACCAGCATTGCTTCATATCTTCTCCACTGAACCAGCTGCGGACTCCTGCTGTGGCCTGTCTCAGCCTGGAAATGCCTTGGGGTAAAAAATCCGTTTCATTCGGCACATAAAAGAAGGAGGAAAAACAGGGACCAAGGCCTTTTTTATACAAGGCAGGTGGCATTGCCCAGAAAATACAAAAAATTATCCATTTTAGGGATTTTATAATTTTATATAGCATGAGTAAAAGTCTGTAGTCACAGCATCACCTAGACCACATCTTGACAACAAAACACAAGCAGCCAGGCACTAGCATCAGCAGAGGAGACGCCATGGCCAGCCAGGCACTTGGGGCAATGGTTCCATCACAGGGGTGGGAAGGATGGATTCTAAACAGGTTGCTGGAATGCAGCACAATTTGCTTTGCATTGTTTCAGATCACTTAGGAGGTGGGTAGGAGCACCTAAGGTACATCTTTTTATGCAAAAGCCCCGGGTTGCATGGAGAGCTGTCCCAGGCAGCACTGTGATAAACATGAGCTGCTTCCCCAAACTGTAGCTCCCTGCACCTTCCCTGTTCCCCCTCAGCCTCCAGCTAATGGTAAAAGAGCCACAATGCTACTCTTCGAATCACTTCTGCCTCCAAAGCCGTGGTCAGCATCTCAGACAGTATAAACTTGGAGCTGTGCTGATTTCTATCAGCAGATAATGTGGTTCTTCGGGAGTTTTCTCTTTTTTGAATGAAGAGGCACACTTGTTTCCACTTTCGTATCTGAAATAAAACTATTCTTGTTTGGGGATAAATCCTGAGAGTCTAAAGGCCTGCTGGCAGCTCTCTCCGAATGCATAAAACAACAATTTATTCTTCTAGTCGAAAGGAAACATTGTTTTTTCCCTCTTTTTTTTTCAGCACAACTGAAAATGTGAATTAATGACTCATTTCCTACATTCTCAGCTGAGAAGTCCAGAAGCTATTTGTGCCTTTATCCTGAGTGCCCAGCTCTCACAGTAGGTTCAAAAAACAACAAAACTACACAACCTGCTCCTCAACAGCAGCAGAGCTGCCAGCATTGTCTATGCACTTGTGAAGACATGCTGCAGGAAAAACATCTTGCTGCTCTGGACCCAGAGCTCTGGAAATCTGCAGCCTGCAGCCCCAGGAAACTGTGGTAGTGTTTTGCCAAACAGGGAACAATATTTCTTTCTAGCTCACATGAGGTTTTCCAGATGTTTTAGAACCTATCTAAGGAACGGTGATACTTTAGTAGCTGAAGGATTGTAACTGAAGCAGACTCCAGCAGGATTGACACAGAAATACCTGTTATTTTAGAAGCTACTTTTATTTTAAAAGTTACTGAATTCTGAGCATCTAAAACCTGTGACTGCTTTAGTGATTTAGTCATTATTCAGAAAGAAAAGCAGTACCACTGGTGCAATGGTACAACACATTATTTATATGACACACAAATTTGTGAATCTTTCCATATTTTGGGGGGACTGGAACTAGATGATCTCTAAGGCCTCTTCTAACCTAAACTATTCTATGATACTGACTTACATCACAAAGACAGGGAAAAAAAAAATAACACTAATCTGAAAACTTTCATACTGCTATATAAGCTGAGAGCAAGTTTGTGAGCTAAAACTGAAAGCTCCATTTTCCCAGCCTGCTGATGAGATCTTTCTGCTGTGATTTCTCCCCATGGTGAACACATGCTGCTAAGCCAAGTCTTCCCCCATGCCATGCTGTCTTGCATGGGACGGTGAGCCCTGGACACAGCAGGCTGTCCCCATGTAATGCCCAAGATGGAAAGCCTAGACTAAAAAGGTCATGGAGAGGGAGAAGAGGGACACAGAGGCAGAATTGCCCTGGCAGGATATCTGCGCCTATTGCTCGCTCACAGGGCACAGGCAGGAGCCAGGGAAGGCTGGGGAAGAGCTATTCCATGGCAGCCTCTGCATCAGGCCACTGTCTGGGCAGTGCAAACTCATTTTTTGATATTAAGATTTGAGTTTGTGAGAAAAAACTCAGTAAGATCCCATAAGCCATTGCATCCCAAGCTGAGCCCTTGGTCCAGCCCCTGGGCACCTTTCTGCTCCCCTGGTCCTGGGTTTGTAGCAAGACACTGTTGTCATCTCCCTTGGTGTCTTAGACCGGCAGATCCCTTAAAAGCAGGTGAGGCTGTGGTTTTGTAAAGGGTGCTTCAAGGAGTTCTGCACACCAAGTGTGCTCAGGACCTGTCCAGATCAGGCCCTACATGTTCAACATAGCTTGCTGGTGCAAGGCTTTGCTAAATGAAAGTCTTCTAGATTCAGGCAGGCTTCTGCCCTTCTTCTTCAGCATTCCAGCTTTAATGGCTTTTCACAAGGAAGTGGCAGGGCCTAATGAGCGATTTAATAAGGTTTGCAGTTGGAGGACGGAAATAGTTCTGTGGAAGGAAATGAAGGAAGGTGGAAAGGGAGAGGAGGGCAGAGAGGTGCACAGCCTTGGAGCATGAAATGGCCAAAGATTAAATTGTAAGGACTTGCAGTGTCTTTAAACTTAGAAAGAGCCAGAACAGAATATCTGATTCCCCCAGTTTGTTTTTGAGAATTGCACCTATCTGTGCTAACTCACTGGTTCTTAAATATGGCCCAGGAGCTGGGACAGGAGTGATAAAGGTGAAAAGCTGGTCAGGTACACCTGATACTTTCATAAACAGGCTTGATACTGAAAAGGAGGCCACAGAGAAATAGACTGTGCCAAGAGTGTAGCTTTACTCCAGAAAGATGTTTGCTTTGCTATGATGCAAGCAGCCACACTGCAACACCACAGATTGAAAGTCTCAGCCCACATCAGACTCTGCAAGAATGACAAACCTGTGTGAGATGTCCAAAATGCTGGAGTCATCCCACTGTGGAACAAGCTCAGACCCAGATACTGATGTCCTCCTCCCAAAACACCAACCTGCAGGCAGCACCCAGGCCAGTTCAAGACAGGAGCTACAACACCTACTGTTGATAGCTTCAGAAAGAGGTCCAAAACATATCTCCTCAGTATATTTTCTCTGGCAGAATCTTTGCTGCACAGCAGAGACTGACAGGATGTACACAATTGCTTAGCTGGCTTTCTTTACTGCAACCTGAGCCTCGGGTTTTCTGGCTCCTTCTAAGTCTTCTCTCATCACTGCCCAGTGCAAAAGTTGGCTCCACCCATACCTAATTCACCTGATCATGCACAAAACATGTTCTGAGAGCCAAATTGATTCTTTGTAGCATGTTTTTCCTCCATTTCAAGAACAGGTCAGTTCCTGAAGCCTTTAAACTGGACAATGCCATCTCATGGACAGCCCCTCCAGATATAGGAAGTAAAGCAGATTACTGCAACTGTCATTAATGCCACATAGCATGGTACCATCTAAATCTGCTCCCTTATCCTCGTTCTCCCTTGGGGATGAATCTTGAAGAAAGTGTGAGGTCTTTGCAGAGGTTACTGGTGCTCTAGGATTTACAGGGCTGCAATCTCTGTCTTTCCTGGGATTCTTATATTTAAGAAAAATGTTCTTTCATAACTGTGCAGGAAGCTAAACACACATTCACAAAGCATCTCCACCCACATACCCAAAGCACAGCTCAAACACTCAAGCTGGAACAAAGACTCACACTACCCAAGAGATAAATAATTACAAGGATACAAGGGATAATGTCAAACTACCAGACCTGGAATACTCAGCTTATGTTTGGCTTGAAAGGAGTCTCACTGTTGGAAAGGTTCAGCTCAATATGTACAAATTCATCACAGTAAGAGCACAGTGTCATTGTCTATAGGGGACCCAGTTCAATGGAAATCCTGAGCAAGGTTAACCTACGTGGCAAATATTGGTTGGATCAAGGTAACCACCTACCTTCTGTTCTCACTTCTATATGCCCTGCTGCTAATTTTCTGCCGTGTATTTTCTGTTTCTCCTGTACAGCCTCTCCCAAACCTAATAAACAATATCTGAACTTCACACTAATAGAATTTACTGAAATCTAGTGTTAAACAAAATTCAGCATTAAGTCACCAGGAATCCTAAATCATTGTCTTCATTTTCAACAACATCATTATATGATGAGAAGGGCAACAGAATCAGAATCACAGAATATATCTGGTTGGAAAAGACCTCAAAGATTATCCAGTCCAACCTTCAACCCATCACTGAAGTGTCAACACTAAACCATGATCCTAAGCACCAAGTCTACACACTGCCTGAACACCCCCAGGGATGGTGACTCCACGATTGCCCTGGGCAGACCATTCCAATGTTTGAGAACCCTCTCTGTGAAGAAATATTTTCTGATACCCACCCTAAACCTCCCCTGGTGCAGCTTGCAATAATTTCCTCTGGTCCTGTCATCAAGGAGAAGAGACGGGCCCCCTCTTCACTCCTACCTCACTTCAGGTAGCTATAGAGAGTGATGAGGTCTCTCCTCAGCTTCCTCTTCTCCAGACTGAACAACCCCAGGTCCCTCAGATGCACCTCATAAGCCATGTGCTCCAGGTCCTTCATGAGCCTCTTTCTGGACATGCTCCAGCACCTCAATGTCCTTCCTACAGTGAGGGGCCAACAAAGCTGGTGAAGAGCCTGAAGAACAAGTCTTACAAGGAGCAGCTGAGGAAACTAAAATTCTTTAGTCTGTAGAAAAAAGTGTGGACTCGGCCCTTTGGGAAATGGTCTAATGGCCATGGTGGTGTTAGGTCAATGGTTGGACTCAATGATCTTAGAAGTCTTTTCCAACCAAAACAATTCTATGAAATATTTACCAACAATTATTTATTTATTTTTAAATAGCCCTGAATGTTATTGTAAGAAAAAAATCACCAAACAGGAAGAAATATAGACTAGGAGCTGAATTTAATAAATTGCATTTTAACTAGAGGAAACTTTCTAAAGTTATCAGGTGTACTATTATCTCACGGTAAGAGTGTATTTTGTGTTTTTCATTAATTTAATACTCCCTTCACTTTTTTGATGGCAAAACATACCCAAACTGGGAACACTGCCTTTAATTAGGAGAAGCAAGTGCTGGATCTAGGAATGGAAACATTTGTAGGAAGCATGCAGTCAAGACTATCTTGTTTAACAAACTGTCAGAGGCTCACGGAATTGTGAAATGTTATGGGTAGAGCACAGCCTCCACACACACACCACAGTGGGCAGGCAGCATCTCATGGATGTAACTCTAGAAGGAGCTAGGGATGGAAGAAAGATCTGTACAGATGTTGAGATGCAAAACACACCCCATACTTTAGCCTGGTTTCCTTAAGGTACTGGGTTTTTGTGATTTCTGTCTTTACACCTGCCTCCATAAGTGGTCCAATGGCCAACTTATACCAACTTCAACAGCTAAAAGTTAAAGATAGGGAACAGCTGCATATTTCATGAAAAACAATGGTTGAGTAGAGGAAAATGAAAGTTTGAAATTAGTGCCTTCCCTAAGAAGCAACAGTGTAAAGATGACAGTTATTTGTTCTGTTTGTCCTTCTGGATGACCAGACAGCCTCTGAGCTGATGAGCCCAGGCACAGCTCAAAATTAGCTTGTGTCTTGCTTTTTCCATTGCTTAGGAACACAAGAGAGAAAGCTGAGGATGAACAGGCACATGGGAGGGACATGAGCTTAATGCAAAGGAGCCTGTGTAAATACAGCAAATGTGAAACTTCTGTAAACCAGACTTTGGATGGTAGAACAGTTTACTGCATTTGCTTTAGCCTCTGCTTCAGAGCTCCTCTTGGTCCTTTTTCTACAGACAATGCTCAGTCTTGCAGTCCTTCCTCATGCAGATCCTCTTCCCTGCACATCTTAGGGTGCTGTGGATGCAAGGCATGAACTGGACGTCCTGCTTGCCAGAAAGAGTTATTGCAGGAGAGAAGAGTGACCTACAAAGGAATATCCCACTATGGAAGACCTCCTTGATTTTATCTGTTGTTTCCACCCTATCACCATGGAATCCCTGAAGGTTATGGATGCATGCTCAGGTGTCTGTAAGAGGCAAGGAAGACGGGTGGCAGAGGTTTCCCATCTGAGCTTCAGCACCTCTGCTGGAGAAGCTTTCTGCTGAAAGTCACTGTTTTCCCTTGGTTTACAGTAGCCTCTTTATGCCTGGACACCTGAATTTCAGCATAAAACCCTCATCCTGCCATTATGCCTTCTCCTTTTCCTCACTTTCCATCTACCCTTGAGATGGATGGAAGAAGACCACTTGGGAAGGCTGTTTTCACAGAATCACAGACTGTTAGGTGTTGGAAGGGCCTTCAAAAGATCATCCAGTCCAACCCCCTGCCAGAGCAGGACCATCTAGAGCAAGCCACACAGGAACGCATCCAGGCAGGTTTTGAACGTCTTCAGAGAAGACGACTCTGTGGTGGGCACAGAGCAATGAAGGAGAACCTTGTGCTTAGGAAGGATGATCACTTACAGTCAAAAGCCCCTACTAAGAAACTGGCAGCAGCACACAACACTGTTCTCAGGCTTCAAGGGTTCCTAGTAGCTGCATCAATGCCTTCCAAGCAGAAACCTGTTTCTCTAACTACAAATTTCAGCCACAAGACTGATGGATACACATGGCAGTTGCAGGTGTCTAAGTCAACATCAGTTAATTTATTTCAGGGTTGGGTCCTATTTTTCCCCCACGTTAATTTTAAAGAGGGTTTTGCCACCATGAAGTCACTACAGCCCTTATATCCCACTACATGAAAGCTGTAGGCTGAGTAACTTATTAATACCCTTGATAAACACTTCAATATTTAGGACTAATGCTGTTTTCCTTCTGAAAAAAAAAAAAAAGTAAACAGCATCTGCAACCATGTGCTCAAGGTAATAATTAAGGAGAATTATCTTTGTTATGTGTATTAAAACAACATAACTGAAGTTAAGAAATTATATGTCCATACTAAAGAGAAGCAGAGAATTTTTGCTTTGAAAATTAGCATCAAGTGGAATAACAGTTCCCATACCTACAATCATCTCAGGCTGGATAAGAAAGACGAGAACAAGATGCCCAAATATTACATGCTAGTTTCTGCGCTCCACACCCCGAGAGCCCAGCACAGAGCAGACCCCCCCAATCATGGGCAGTGCTCCACTTTCTTTATTGAATGCACACGGAAGAAGCTGTGTGCACTGAAGGTCATGAACATCTGAGGAGATATAGAAAGTCCTCCCTAATGCACAGAGGAGCATGCTAAGCATGATCCATTCAGCAAGAAGCAAAGCTAATTCTTTTGCTGACTGCCAAGGTATTTAAGATGTTGCGTGTTTTATTTCAAAATCCATGCTGCTTCCCTAATGGCTAATTCAGGAAATAGATTTCATGCACTCTGAGATGGAAAGTGTCCTCATCAATGTCTGCTCAGAGCCATGAGGGCTTGACTGGTGGAAAAGCAACAATTAGCACTAACTAGCACTTATTTTTAAGGCTTCTTTATCGAAAAGGTTCATCCAAGAGCAAGCTGAAAATGTCCAGATTAACCAAAATTCTTCAATAGTCCAACACTTCTGACTCAAACAAATTTGAAGTTTATCTGCTCGGTAGCAGAACGTAGGCAAGGCTTACGCAGACGTTTGAGGTTTTGAGGTTTGTTTCTGCTGTGATTGATAAAAGAAACCTGTTCCGAAGGTTTTACTACCTTCAGGGCATTCATGATAGATTTATTACTGGCTGTTGGAGAAAACCACTAGGAGGGCTTTCAGGAGGGGACTTTCAGAGCACCTCACTCTTGCCTATCGCCATCTAGTTGCCTATTTTCATGGTATTGAGCATTTTTAAGAAAGTGTTTAATCAAGTTAGGTTAAAAAGGGAGAGGGGGTTGAGCAATAAAAGCATGTAATTATAGAAAACCATGTGTGATGACGCCCTGTGTGCACTTACTGCGTTCCATTTTTAACCTAATTTTTGTTCCTTACACTTGTATTTACATTCCAAAGAATATGAAAAGCTGTAAGCTAAACCCTTTAAGAGGACTTCTAACACACCACCTTCATTTTTACATGCCTAGTCCTACTCTGCATCTCCCCTTCTAAAGATCTGCTATCCCTTTCCCAATGTATGAGTACAAAAGGTAACGAATGAGTTTTTCTTTCTCCTTCTGTGAGATGAGAAAGAAAAACCTATCTCCAGGCTATCAAAAAATCTATCATCCAGTCCACCAGGTCTTTTGCAGCTTGCTGATACCAATAAAATGGCTTCTATAAGAGACTAACTGCTATTCACAGACTCTGTTTGACTTCACTCCTGGAAAAGGGAGAAAACTCAAATCCAAAGCCAGCTGGATTTCCCTTGCTCTTCATTCCTGAGCATGGCTGGACTACCATGTCCCCGAAAGAGATGACGGCAGCCATGTACACACAGGAGAACACCAAGGGCTTCCATCTGAAGCCATCTATCAGTGAAACCAAGAATGCACGTAACTTTGAAATAGCACGTGGCAGCCACAGGTGACATTTGTTTGAAGGCAGAGGTTGTCTTCACTGGACATGGCTAGAATTCTCACCACACCTTGAGGAAGTATGGTGAGAAAGGGGCTCAAGTAAGACTGAGCATAAGAAATATTATTCCTGTAGATTCCACAGACTCCCTTTGTAAATTGCCTTAGGGCTGGGAAAAGAACATCTTTTCCTCTGAGATCTCTCCTTGCCCATATTTCCTACATATGAGCTGACTTCTTTCAGAAACAGCCCATAGCTCAGCACCTTTTCCCACATTGAAGGATTTGGAATTTCCTAATAAATCATGTTTTCTTGTGATAACAATAACCTGTCCCATCAACTATTCATTTAAAGACAGCTCTTTGCACACCCTCAGGGCTGAATGTGTCTTGTGCTCAGGCTGCTGAGACAGAGGGCAGGACATCATAGAATTATGGAACATCTAAACTTAGAAGGGACCCATAAAGATCCTTGAGTCCAAACCCCTGATTCTCATAGGGGAAAAAATTCATTCCTGACCCCAGAGCAGGGTATCTGTGTTAACTTCACATGAAAAAGATGCATTTAATTGCTGCAAGAGTAGCAGACAGGAACTGAATTCAAGCAGCCCAGAGCAGCCCTGGCAAGGAGCTGTGTTCCATGCTGCAGAGGAAGGAAAAAAAAAAAAAACAAACCAAAAAAACCAGGGGACCAGTGCCAATCCTCCCTGGGGTGAAAAAAAAAAAATCTTTCCTGGCCATAGATCACGCATACCAATGTCATCTTGCTGCTGCAAGGGCAGCAGGCAGTCACTTACCAAAAATGGCCCAGAGGAGCCCTGGCAAGGGGCTGTGATCGATGTTGCAGAGAAAGGCAAAAAATCCTCAGGTACCAGAGCCAATCTACCCTGAGGGGAAAAAATCCTTCCTGATCCAAACAGCAATCGGAGATCAGCTATTCCCTGAGCATGTGAGCAAGACCTGCCTCCTTGCCCCACCAGGTGGTCACACATACCATGGATACCACCATTGTCCAACCCCTTCCCTCCTACAACCCAGAGCCATTTCAAGGTCTCCCAGGAGTGGCAAAACAGCCCTGGCCAGGTTGACCTTGGCAGCAAGAATCTTTCAAATGTCTGGCAGGACATCAGTGGAGAAGGTGCTGACACTCATACCTCTTGCAACATCTTTGCAGTCCATTCCTTACTGGCACTAGCTCCTCAGGTGATGAAGATAGTGAGCTCTTCAGTGGTTCCCAAGCACAGAGAACACATTCCTGTGAACCTGGCAAGCCACCGAGCCAATCTTTGCCACTGCTATCCAGCTGAAAAGGCCTGACAGCCTCTGGCACTTCCAAGTGGTTTGTGGCACTTCTTGACCTCCCAAGGAGCTTGTCTCCTTTGCCCAAAGGAAGGAGGAAGCAGAATTTCCATCCGGCAGATACAGCTTTGGAAGTGGCTCTACCAGGAGGAACTGGGAATGCAGCAGAGACCTCCAACAGCCTGGACCAACCTCAAGCCTTCACCCCTCAGCCCCTTCAATTAATCTGGCCCCTCAAAGACCATCCTATGGTCTTTGATGGTGGTTTCAAAGCCCATCATGCTATGGTGCAGCCCCAGTCGGCTCTGTCCTGATGGCTCAGCCTGTCAGAGAGGCATGGGAGGAGGCCCCTTTTATCTTATCTGGGCATTGTGATGGCTGCATTGCAAAGGGATGGCACTGGGCTATGAGAAGAAGGGGCAGGGCCTCCCATTTCACAGTGAAGGGTGAGACCCAGAGCTACTCTGAGCTGTTTGGGTTCAGTTCCTGCCTGCTCCTCTTGCAGCGATTAGATGCTTCCTTTCCAGTATGAAGATGCCACATGTGCCCTGCTCTGGGATCAGGTAGGAATTTCTTACCCCTGGGGCACACTGACACTGGTGCCCAGCGAGTTCTGGCCTTACTTGGCTGCACTGAGCACAGGGACTTGCTAGGCCATTGGAGCTCATTAACTACTGCCTCCTGCTCTTACAGCACCACCATGCCACTTGTGTTCCGGGTCTAGTGTTAGGAAGGCCTTTTTTCCTCTGTCAGTTTGTCATCTTCCTTGGCCACATTTAGCACTACCCTTTCCTAGGCCTTCTCTGGAGCACCTCAGCTAAGTGCCTGCCAGCTATTCTTGCAGCCCAAAGATGCTGTGGTTGCCCTGGAACGCCCCCAGATGTGCCCCTTTTTTTACAGCTGCCTCTGCATGGGACAAGTGGAGTTTTCTCCCCAGTCTGCATTTGTGTCATGTATAGTCCTGGCCTGAGAGCCTGGTCCTGCAGCTGCGCTGTCAGCAGTATTATGTACGCTCAAGCCATGGGCTTGGCAGTGGCCTGAGAGAGCCGGGAGGACTGCTTGGTCATCCAGCCCTCAGTGTGAGGTGGCATTTGGCAATGGGGATAGACAATGTACCTAGTCATACAGTTTAGTTTTAGTTAGTCCTGAAAGGAGCAGGGATTCAGACTCAAGGATCTTTATGGGTCTCTTTTAAATTGGGATATTCTATGATTCTGTAATTGAGTCTTTGGCCACTCTCCAATGACCAACATAATTGCAATTTTGTGCCTAAAATGAGACTTTGCAATACACCAACCCCACATCAAACAAAATAATCTTATTTCTTCCATCCCTCTTTCCTGATAGCCTAAAACAACACCTGCCTTTTTCCTCCCCCACCAGTCTTGCATTTAATGGTCTCTTCTCCAACGTACCCACTCCTACTGTACTGCTGCTCTGCCAGCTCCTTCCCCATTCTGTACTTGAATGTCTGATTTCTCCTTCTAGCTGCAGCATTTTGCACTAGCATTTGTCAATTTTCTTCTCACTCTTTCAGGCCATTTTTCCTGTGTATTGTGGCCATTTAAAATTCTGATATAGCCCTCAGAAGTGCCTGTGTATATTCTCAAGCCTATGACAATCACAGGGGTTTTTATGCAGGCTATTTCGCTGCTCTGGTCATTAATGAAGTTACGGAAAAAGACAGGCCCTGTAATAAAATGTACAGTGGTCTCACACAGAATACTCTCTTTGGCTATCTACCAATAGCTATTTCAAGTGCAGTTTTTCTGCTACATTGTGAGAATTCAGTTCACTTGCTTCTTTCACTTGTAAAAAGAGTATAAGGAGGCAAAGAAAACACTAAATGCATCGGTTTTCTCTGAATCATCCATAATCTTTTCTCCAACCCCTCACCTTTTCACACTTAATCATGCTCCTTTCCTTCCAATTTCCTGTGGTTTCATGTTGATTGATCCTTACAAGTCCTCGCTGTGCCATTTTTCCTCCACATTAGGAGACTGCTCCTAGGCCATTCAGAAAAGCACCTCTCTTCAGTTACCCCACCCATCATCTTCCAAACAGACCCAGGCATCGACACCCACACTTACTGAAACTGCCTTTTGAGGTCCTTATTCTGCTCCTCTCATCTCCCTGCTTTCTCAAGAGCACCAAACGCCAATTCCACAGCCACTTTTACCTGAATTACATCTGACTAAGATTTTTTTAACCACTTCTAATAAACCTGACTGTAATCCAGAAGAGCTAACTCTAGAATAACACACTGTACCTTCTGAAACACAAATTCTGTCCTCTGAAAAAAAATATATCCATTAACTCTTTGTCTTCTCAAGTCTTCCCATATTGCCTTCTGAACAGATACCTAAGTAGCAAATACTTTCCATTTATACCAGGCTTCTGGTGATATTGGTAAATTTGAAAAGCTGGACATGAGCCAGCAATGTGCCCTTGTAGCCCAAAAAACCAACTGCACCCTGGGCTGCGTCAAAAGCAATGTGGCCAGCACGTCAAGAGAGGTGATGCCAACCCTCTATCTTGCTCTGGTGAGACCACACCTGGAGTACTGTGTCCAGGTCTGGGGCCCTCAGCACAAGAAAGATAAGGACCTTTTCACACAGGTCCAGAGAAAGGCCACAAAAACTGTCAAAGTGATGGAACACCTCTCCTATGAAGAAAAGCTGAGAAGTTGGGAGGTTTCAGCCTAGAGATGGCCTCTGAGGACACATTATTTGGGCCTTTCAATACTTAAAGGCAGCTTATAGGAAAGATGGAGAGAGACATTTTACCAAGGCCTATAGTAACAGGACAGGGAGCAGCAGCTCAAAACCGAAAGATGGCAGTAGCAGATTGACCTTAGGGAAGAAACCTTTCATCAGGACTGTGAGACACAGGAACAGGTTGCCCAGAGAAGTTACATATGCGCCATCACTGGAAATGTTCAAGGTCAGGTTGGATGGGGCTTTGTGCAACCTCATCTAGCAAAAGATGTCCCTGCCAATCCTTAAATTTCCTTCCAACACAAACTCTTCTGTTGTTCTATGATTCCCAAGCTCTAGAGATACAGACACTTGATGCCTCCAGTCCTTGCTGAACCTCAGGTCTCTCTGTTCCAGTGCTGCAGTTTATCTCCCAAAGTCTCTGCAATGCCCATCAACATTTTCAACATATAATGAGTTTCTCCTGTGTATTCCTCCTACCAGATGTTTTAGCTTACCAGGTTGCTTCATTCTCTCTCCTCCCTGAAGCTCCAATGGATAATTCATTTATGTCAAGGAAGTGCCAAAGTCTGTCAGGACAAGAGAGTTTCACAGAAGAAGCTAAGACAGAAACCAAAATTCCAAGCCC
Source organism: Indicator indicator (assembly GCF_027791375.1). Lineage (NCBI taxonomy): Eukaryota > Metazoa > Chordata > Aves > Piciformes > Indicatoridae > Indicator > Indicator indicator. Next base: position 16,872,769 of record NC_072012.1, on the reverse strand, counting down.
CCTCGCCATTTGGATTTAACCCCAGATAACCTCCCACTCTTACTTCAGTGCCAATGTCTTTACTACTATAAAAATCTATAATCACACGTTACTGTTTAAGGACCCTGCACCTTTGAGAAAGCTTCAGGTTTGTACAAAATACCTCAGCTATAGCACAAGTCTTATTCTAATTCTATATAATTTCAGGATGACCACAAGTTGGGGACTTTCTCTTTACAGAGGTCATCAAATTCAAACAGAAATAAGGACATCATTAATTCAACATCCAGACAAACCTTTTTTTTAAGACAGATTTATTAAGCTTCTAAATAGCAGCATTGCCATTAATTCACCCATCATGAATCAAAACCTGGTCTGTTTCTTGTATTACACCTTAAGGCCCATCTCCTCTTAGCCAAAGACACATATTTTACAGTTTGACAGTATTTCTTTAAGTGACACTTGCTCTCCAAACACAACCTGAATTGTTAACTCTTTGCCTCTAACGTTGAAAATCTTTACCATCTTACTAGCTGACAGATACCCTGGGTCTTCTCCAGCTATCTGACCCTTCAATATGGGACAGTTTGTGAAAGTCAAACGGACTCAGCCATGCACAGAGATACCAGAAATATTTTTACACAGGTTTGCGCCACACTACTACACTTATCCATGCAACCATTGATCTGTTTTAGAATCCTTCCATCTAGCAATGCTTTCTTGAAAGCTTGAACCCTTGACCATTTAGTCCACTGGTCTATGTTGCTTAAACAGGCATCGCTAATTTTTTTTCAGCCAGCACTGCATCCTGGACGTCTGCAACAGGTGAGAGTGTAAGAATGAGACACACTAAATTTTTGGCTAAGGATGTTAGATGCAGCTATGGGGATTTGTACAAGCCATACATTGTGAGCAGAATCCAGTAAGTGGTATTTATTTTACTGAGACTGAGAGCTGGCTGTGATTCCCCTGCTTTTAGGGTTTCTTCAGGTATTACAGAGCACCACTCCAAAAAATGTCTTGCTGAGAGGGAAAAAGTGGACAAAGAAAAGTTTTTAAATTGAGATCTGTATTATCTGTGCTGCTGTTTATTTTCGTCTTAACATTAATCCAAGTACTAGATTGGTGGGTCAGAAAAGATGAGGACAACAATCGAAAAAGAAGAGTCAAAGGACCAAAACAGAACAGTCTACTGCCCAGAAGCACAGGAACATTATTCCAAATCCTGAACTAACCCAGTACATGTTAATAACTTATAGGGCTACTGGAATCCTGATCCTCATTATCCACATGGGAAATTAAATATCTCAGGCACTGGCTGTGCAACAAGGACTTTCTTTGGTGCTCCTGACAGAGTTGCAGTCCAAGAACTGAGCCCCACTACAATTGAGCCTTTAGAGACAGACTTCTTAACAGGTTGGCAAGTGTATATTCTGTAAAGAACAACTGCATGCTCCCTCCCTCTAAAATTTTTCAGGTCTGTCATCTAGGTGAGATAACAAATCTCTCTACATAAAGCTTTAAGCATTTAACCAAGAAAAAAATATCGTATCCATAGTATCTAATTAGGCCTTACTCAGCAAATGGTGGTCATATCATGGAACAGCAAGACCAACTACTTGCATAATCGGAATTTTGCATTTTCAAATTTCTGTGATGGCTAGAAGCATAAACTGGATTTATGACATGAAAGAAAATTGAAAGTGTCATATACTATTCAATTTAAAACTGATCTGAAGCATTTTTTATGTATCAACATTAGCTTCCTCACCTCCCCAAGAGAAATACGTTTGTTAATTATCCTCACAGATGAGGTCTTCTTTTAGAAGAGGAATCTTTCATCTAGTAGACAAAAAATTCAACATCTGGTTACCTGAAGTTAGAGAAAGAAGCAAACTAAGTATGAAATACATGTTTAAATTGTAAGGACATGACATTTTGGAGAGTCTGATTATGTAGAATAGATTTTTATGGTGGGGACTGTTGATTAGGACCTGAACATAAGACTAGTATTTTTGCTTTGCTCCCTTTTATGGTTCTTCACTAAGACTAAGCCCAGAGGAAGTGTCATAAACTCCTGCAACTCTGAAATAAAGTTAGTTATCAGTGTTTGATAGCTTGGCTGAGTAGACCATTAACTCAGATTGGTCATCTGTTAGCAAATCACAGGGGGAAGAAAAAACAAACTTTGAATTCACTTTGCACTAGCATATGACTATAAAGAGAAGTCTGAGCATGTTATAAAACAGCTGTTGAATCTGATGAGGGCTGGAGAGATGTAAGCTGTGACAAAGGGCACTGGGTGGGGGTGACAGGAAGCACAACCTTATTATGGGGGTCCTTCAACCAGAGGATCAGCACAGGCTAACAACATAGAAAAACAGGTGCTGGGCCAATGTATGATTCCACTGTGACATGTCCTAGAAGAACTCAACTATTAATGCAGAGCACCCACAGAAGACTACAGTTCTTACAAATGTATGAAAGCTGCCAATAGGTGTAAAAGTCTACACTGATTATGGTTAGTTCACTTGGTGATGCTGTTTTCAGGATAAATAATGTCAAGAAGCAAAGGACTGATAAAAAGCTACTGGCTCCAGCTTACTCACCCAAAGAGACACTAGAGTGCACAGGGTCCCATCAAATTGTTCCCAACGTTGTATAAGTTCTGGTGAATATCCAGCACAGAAAGCTGTGACACTGGCTGGCAAATTAATTACTGGAGTCCAAAAAAAGATGCAGGGAGCTATCTTATAGCCTTAAACCCAGACTTGGTATTTTTTTCAAGACAGTAATCTGTATTTCAGAAGCATTTAAGAATCTGCTGGAAATTCCAGGGCATTATCTATGTAAAGGAAGTGTGGTTAGATTATCACAGTAGTTTTACATTGTGCTAGAAACTTTAGAAGAAAAATGAAGGCTTTGTTGACTTTTTATGTTTGGAAGTTCCCATCTGATTTACAGCCATTTATACTCAAATAATCTCAAAATATACTCAAATAAGAATGAGAAAAACTTGCCAAAAGTCCTGCAGTATGACAGTATTAAGTACTGCCCAGCCCTGAGTTGATGATCACTCAATTTGTGTACAAAAAGTTATTGAGAAGGAGTTTCCATCACTTCAGGGGTAGGACAGATCTTGTACTTCAGGAGCTTTGATCTGTGATACTTCATCAATATATATGGTAGAACTGGATTCTTAATCTGCATAATCTATAACTGAAGTATTAATTCAAAACTGAAGTTAAATAAAGACAGTAATAATTTAACATCTAAGAACACATTGTAATGGAGCACTGTATCGATTTGACAGCAAAGGCAAGGCAAAGAAACATGAACAGCTTTAAACACACACACACACACACAAAGTACCACATAACTGGTTTGAAATAGGAACCAGTTTCCAGGGGCTATGAGCATCTCCGAATGTGCTTTCATTTCAACAGGACACTCCTGACAAATTACTGATGCCATGCAAACACCTACATCCAAGATAGTTGGTTCCTCACCAGAAACTGTCTTCCCTGCACTTCCCAAATTGGTAACTAGAGCTTCTGTTTCCACAAATTTAGTTGAGCTTCCTTTTATACAAAAAAAAAAAAAAGTACCATATGAATACAGCATTTAAAGAAAATTATTGCTCTTTCAGTTCTTAAAAACCTCAGAGATGTGATACAAAAAGACAGTCTGCATATAAAATTACATGCTGATGTTAACTATTTATGTTAAAACCAGATGATGTATAATATGTAATCATATTAAATAAGATTCAAGAAAGCTTTACTATGAGAAAGAAATGAAATTTGGTGAAGTTTAACAAATTTCATGGCTTTAGCTACTGTGAAAAAATTCCTTTACTTGAAAGGCATTCAGAATTTCAAATTCCTGAAGTGCAAAGTTTTTAAACCTTGTCTTCTATAGCTGTTTTCTGAAATGAAGTATTAACCCTCATAAAAAAAAAAAATCCCTTCTCCACTTTTTTTTTTGAACATAAAGGATGAAAAGTCCTCTCAAAACAATTTACACTTTTAAAAGGTTGCTACAGAAAAAAATAAAAATGTGTAAGCACAAGGGGAGAAAGGAATGTACCAGATTTTAAGCAAGACTGTGCCTAAATTCAGAGAATGTTTGATGTTTTCACTGTACAAGCATTAAATGTTGTCACATTTATCAGTGAAGAGTCCAATGGCATACTGAAAGGGCATCAATCTTCACACCGAGATGGAAAAGCAGTCGCTCAGTTGCACTCTGATTGTTGCTTGTGACACAGTATAACTGCATTTAACCTGGAATCCAGTGAGAACTCACTCTGACCTTTTATGTTTCCCTGAAAAAGCTTTTCTACACCTTTATGTAAACCAACAGACATGGTATGAACAGTTCTTCAGTTCTTTCATTGACTACAAAAAGCAGGTTTTCTTTAAATTGATAGCTTAATAGTTATGCTAAACATAGCTTTTGTCACATTTCTTGCTTGTAATTCAATGTAATGCTTCTTGATACCTCAGTCATCATCTTGCTGATTTCTTTTCTGTCAACAGAACAGGAGAGTTAATAATGTTAGGACACAGTTATCTGAAATAAGAGCACTACTAAATCATGACAAATGTTTCCAGATACAATGGATATTAGACAAGGGCTGAATTTCTTTGTCATTTTCTGAAGAGTAAGAGATAATGTTTCCAGCAAATGGAACAAAGCAGTATCAACCCTCTCCCCCATCCCAAACTATAGGATTTTTATTTCCAGGAAAGAACAAGATACAAAACATACAAGAACGAGAAAACATGATGGTGGTGGCAGAAGTCAGGGATCAATATGAAAGCAACCTGTCATCCATTCCCTAGCTCACAAAAATACCATGTTTTCATGTAACTGTTTATCAAAGGAACAAATAAACTGTATTGAGAAAGAAACAAGTATTTAAGATCTTTTCCCCAATATACTTATGTTCTAAGTTTCAGAGAAATTTTTAAAAGCATGAGCTTCAGCCATCCAAAAAAAAGACATTTCCATTTATACTACATTTGTATTTAAATTTCTGTAAGAAAGAAAACAGCTAGGCTCCTCAGTAAGAGTTGTCAAATTACATTCATTGCTTCCCATAAAGATAAAATTAACTGAAGGGAGATCAGTATGAAAGCTTGCTCTTCATCGCTTAAATTTTTTTCAACCCAACGACATATTCATAGAGTCATGGAAAGGCTTAGGTTAGAACAGTCCTTAGAGATCATCTACTCCAACCTCCCTGCCATGGGCAGGGATGCCTCTCAACTAGACTTGGCTGCTCAAGGCCTCATCCAACCTGGCCGTGAACACCCTGAGAGAGGAGGCATCTACAATCTGTTCCAGAGTCTCACCACCCTCAAACTGAAGAACTTCTTCCTAAGGTCCAGTCTAAACTTACTCTCCCTCAGCTTCAAACCATCTCCCCTTGTCCTATTGCTAGACACCCTAAAGAAAAGTCTTTCTCTATCCTTTGTGTAGGATCCCTTCAGGTACTGGAAGGCAGCTCTAAGGTCCCCCCAGAGTCTTCTTTTCTCTAGGCTCTAACATCGTATGATGGCTTCACAGATTACACAGTCACAGAAAAAGTAAAGCACAATTCAAGGCTCTCTGATGTTGCCATTTCACACAGATGGATGGTTAGAATTTTTTTCCCACTACCTCTTACCAGTTTAAGAAAGTCAATTAATTTGTGAACGTCCTCTCCTGTAGAAAGGTCCACAAAATCCTTCGGTAGTCGATAACTGAGGTATGGACTAGGCTGGACAGGAACTTTACTGTTTGTACAACGGAAAACTGGATAGTCCTTTGGAGAAGATATTGGATGAAACAAAAGAGCATATGAATAAAGCTAGCAGTATTTCTTGAACTCCTCCATGAGACTGAGTCACTCGGCCAATGAGTTTATTTGGCATTCATTCAACTAAAGCAGCACCTTCTAAAAATTGTAATGTTCTTATCAAAAACTTTGCCCATTTTAAGAGTGAAAGTTAAAATGTTAGTATTATTTGACTGTTATTTATTCCCTCACTTAAAGTTCCTACAATGTATCAGTTATTAGTGCGTTTAATATACCTACACTTGTAACAGTGCTGCAGTAACAGAGCTATATGTATCCACATAAATATGTACATAAAGAAAATCTTTACAATAGAATCCCTTAACCTGTCTTATTTAAAACTCATGTTTGCAAATATAACTTTACTGAAATTATGATCTAAGCATTCCATCCAGTTGACATATTGAAATAAAATGTCTCTATGCATTATGCAAAATATCTCCAAGTGTCCAGTTGTAGCAAGGGGTTTGGGTAATTTGACACAGTTTTCAGTTCAACACACTGCCATGCAGCATAATTGCCCAGTGCATGGTAACTAACAGCTTCATTTTAAAGGCAGAAGTTCAGTAACTTAACACCAGGTTCTGACTGGCTGTAAGCTGAAGCATGAAGACAAGTCATTCTACATTTCATCCAGTCTCACACCAGAGGTAACTGCACAAAGCATCTGGAGCTGAGGCCAAAGAAATGCTCAAAACAAAATTCAGGTGTGCCATGGACAACTCCAGAATTGGGAGTGTGTTTTAACACAGGAAATACAGCTTTTAGGAGGAAGTTTCATTGAATGGGTTTTCATACACTGATAGCCACATGGTGAGACTAGTAAAATGACATGAATGACAGCCTGCAGTGGTTCATTTCCCTTTCAATGTGTTATAAAAATGGCAACAGAACTAAAGCAAAGCTCAAATGTTCAAATCAGCTCAATAAAGCATGTCATTCCATGTAGGTCTAATGCAGTTTTACAGCTAGAAAACAAAGAAAAGCCCACGCTATCTGCCTAGTCACCTCTCCTCAGACAACTGCCAAGTGTTTCCCAGTATCAAGTAACAGGCTACTTGGTATCTTCTGTCCAGCTGTCTGAGGCCTCTTTAAGATGTGAGGACTCTGAGACATACAGTGAGAAAAAAGCTGGAGTACAAATAAATGAAGACTATTGCTACTTCTCTGTATTTAGAAGTTATTTGTTTTTATGGAAGAAATGCAGCTTGGAAGAGGGATGCATAGCAAGGCTTCTCTAAGTCCAAGGAGTTCAACCAGAGGACAAGGCTTCCCTGAGGATATTTGATACAAGGAAGAAACAGAAGTTAAGCTTCTTTTTGCCTCCCTCCAAACATAAATCTAGAGGTCTGTGAAACTGTATGATAGGTATCAAGAACAAAGCAGAACCTTGAGGATTAAATAGAAAAAATTACAGATTTTAAGATAAATTGAAAAGAACTTGCATGAAAGCATGTTTCAGGGTATTTTCTTTGCAATATGGCCAAAGCTGCAATATGAGGCCTGTAGTGTTTGAACTAAAAACTCCCTTGCAGGCATATAAAACTAGCATGCAATACCTGTTGAGATTAACTACTGTCTAACAGTAGAATTAGTATGAAACAGTAGAATTACTTATGGAGAAGGTACCTTTCATGAGTTAAGGGCATCCATTTATTTCAATGGGATTTGCATCACAATTTGATTATAGCAAAAAGAAAGAAAGAAAGAAAATAACAAATCCTGTTGGATTTCTTAGCCAGCCTCCCTCACCACAACACTGTACCTGTTCTGTTGCTTCCCCTTCACCCTGGTCTCCTTTCAAGTTTTTCCCAGAGGTCAGTTCTTCCCACGTAAAGAGGAGGGAGTCTGTCACTTCACCAAATGGGTTAAAATCTATTAACCAAATCTTACCCTGCAATGGAATAACAGCAGAATTAAAACAAGCCACAGAAAATATAATTAATTAAATAAATAACACACATACTCTGATAAGTATTCATTATATTATTTAGATAAAAAGATGTCAAAAATGAAATAGTCTAGTTTTAAGCACTTAAAATATTCTAACATCCTTTACATCAGACAGTTTTAAAGTATACCAAGCTATCAGAGTATCACAGTATCACAGTATATCAGAGGTTGGAGGGGACCTCAAGAGATCATCAGGTCCAAGCCGCCTGCCAGAGCAGGATCACTTAGGGTAGTCCACACAGGAATGTATCCAGGTGGGTTTTGAAAGTGTCCAGAGAAAGAGACTCCACAATCCCCCTGAGCAGCCTGTTCCAGTGGTCCATCACCCTCACTGTAAAGAAGTTTCTCCTCATGTTGAGGTGAAATCTTCTATGTTCAAGTTTGAACCCACTGTTCCTTGTCTTATCACTGTAAACTATGACTTACTGATTTCTTTTATTGATTAAACAGAAGATCAGGCAGAACTCAAACTGAATTCAATTCTCTGGAAGGCAGTTTCAGATGAGACCACAGCAGTTCTACTTCCTGTGGTCCTCCAAGATCCCCAGACAGCATGAACAAGGAATCGAAAAGACTAAACAAAACACTAAACAAACAAAAAAAGCCCCAATCCAAACACAAAACCCCACCCAAACAGAGATTTGATTTCCCTCAGAAGCCACCTCAGCTACTGTACATTCAGCAGTCTTCAAGAACTGCTGTTGTCTCAGAAGGAACTCTAAACATACAGAGCAGGGTCTGCAAAATGGAGATTATGAAAGCTGAAAGGTGCTGAAGACAGATACATAGCGTAACTTACAGGGATTTTTAATACAGCCTTTCCTAGTAGTCTAGAAGTTTCTTGTGTCTCATCTTCAAATAGTTTTCAATATAGTGTTTCAAATAGTTTTAGTAGCATGCACAACAGTTTGTTTCACAATTGAAAAGTTAAAGCAGAGAGACTAACATGACATATTAAAGTTAACAGAGACATTTGCAGTGGAGCAAGAAATCGTTTGCGTTCCTTGAGTCGTCTACAAAATAAAACCCCCAGCACGGAGCCACCTTTTCTTCCCCAAGAAAGTAACATCTATTTGAGTAAAACAAACCATCATAATAAATTATAATGAAGCTCTATGATCTTAAAGGTCTTTTCCAACCTAAATGATTCCATGCTTTTATGCAATACAGCTCAAATCACAGAGTCATAGAATGGCTAAGGTTGGAAGGGAGCTTAGAGATCATCTACTCCAACCTCCCCACCATGGGCAGAAACACCTCTCAACTAGACTTGGCTGCTCAAGGCCTCATCAAACCTGGCCTTGAACACCCCCAGGGAGGAGGCATCAACAATCTCCCTGGGCAGCCTATTCCAGAGTTCCACCACCCACTGAAGAACTTCTTCCTAAGATCCAGTCTAAACCTACTCCCCCTCAGCTTCAAACCCTTGTCCTATTGCTAAACATCCTTATGAAAAGTCCCTCTCCAGCCTTCCTGTAGGATCCCTTCAGGTATTTGTGAAACAAATCTGGAAATCAGATCTATCAAATATGGAAAGAAAAAGGTTGCTGTAATATAAGCAGGGCTGAAGGGGTTTACTGTGTTTATTAAAGATCAGTTGGACTTGGAAACTAAGCCTGAATACTGGCTACTAACAACTAGTTTTACTTTCTTGTTCTTTCCCTCATTCCTGAGGGATATTTCTTTAAAAGATCTTCCCTATCTTCATACAAACAGCAAGCATCTTCAACAATTTACACCACATCCATCTGGTTTTTAACTTACAAAGATGCTTTTGAAGCCTTCAGTCACAGAAAAACATGGAGACTTCCTCTCCCACCCACACAGCATAAGCCATCCCCACAGGCACTAACACACTAGAAAAGGAACCACATGAAAACATGCAATGGAGACCAGAAATGCTCTGGCTGGTCTGTTATCATCCACAGCAAGTTACTCATGCAGGTGTGAGAAGTCCCAGCACAGATGAAAACGGTGAAACTACTGTAAACTGGAACTGAGCCAGCACCCAACTGATGAGCACGTGGTTGCATGCAGGCTTTCACCAGTCTCTCCCTCTCTCAGGACAGATCCATGGGGTACAACTCTTGCAAAGCAGGTTTTAAGAAGCCAGTGCACTGCAAGAGCAGTACCAAAACCAGACAGCTACAGAAGAAACTGTGAAACATGGGGACACAGACCTGAGTGGTTTATTTGTTTCAAAGGGTGAAGAAGCACAAAGCTGCATGGCTAAGTTGCAATATCTCTGCACTAATATTGACATCCCTGGTGCAAAGAGCGACCAGGGGCAAGCTCTGCTATCATATTCCATCTCCATTCCTCTTCAAAAGGCAGTCACAAATTCTCATAATAACTGATGTTTTACTTTTGCTAATTTGGACATCTTAGCTCCAAGGCAGCAGGAGGAGGAATCTGTAATTTTTTAGGATTCATTCTATCAAACTAGAAAAATAAGCTAATGAACCAATTTAAGCACAGACAGAAGCAATGGATGGCAAAGTTCCTTCAGCAGTTCAGAGAATCTTTCCTTGCATCCTAAGTGTTTTTACTTAATAAAGGACTTCCCTATGAAAGGCTTTCACATAGACTCTTCCTAACCCCAAGTGCATGGAACTCAGCTTTTTCATAGGCACTCAGAGACCATTTCTCCCAAAAATAAATGTACCCTGGAAAAAAAGCTGCAAATTGGTTTTGAGACTACTGAAAACAACACCTGTTTTTTGTGAGCAACCAGCAGTACTTCTCCCTCCCTGCAGACAGCAGGGCACCATCTACACCACCACTGTTTCCATGAGATGGTCCTAAATCTGCACTGAGCTTTGGTAGGTGCAGCTGATGAGAAGCACCAAAATAAACTAAATATTCCTTTTGAAGGCTCATTAAAGGGAATGTATACAACTCTGGGTCAGCCACCAAAATTCTCAAGGTTAAATGCTCTATCAAGTCTTATATGCAACATCATGATTTAAATGGAGTTTCAGATGCCCTGTACTGTGTATCTAAAGAGCAGTAGTAGAGCTATTTATCTGCCATCTCCTGCTATTAATAATCTTTATCATATAAGAGCACAGAAATGCACAAGTCAGGAAGGCAAAGTTGCACTTATCTGCAGAGGACAAAGACCCAATGTGTAAAACTTTTTTCTCTCATCCCAACCCCAGAACCAATAGATTAACTCTATGGTGTCAACTTCATGCTTTGTTTTGCTAAAGCATTAAGCAACATGCTGCTGAAGGGAAGTGTCTATGAAAAAGGCTGTTTAAACAAAATTAAAAGTAAACAAAATACAAAACCAACTGTTACACCTCCCCAGCTCCAGCTGCACCTTCAAGCACAGCTGATAATGCTCTCAAGGCTGAGACACAAGCACTAGTTTGCACATTAACAAGGCCAGCTGTGAGCCAGCAGTGGTCTGGAGCCATTGACTGAATTTCTTTGTCTTACCACAGTGTCTTGTCTTGAAAGTGGTTCCAAGTTGTTAACACCTGGGAGACTGACAAAGAGCAACAGCAGAGCTCATTCTCAGGCTTGCCAGCTGTTGCACAACCTCGTGAACTACCAGCAGCAGAAAAAAACCCAGAAGTGGATCCAAATAAAGCAGGCTACCAGTCCTGCAGCATCACTTTTTGAGGACTAGACAGGGGATCCAAATGAAGCAGGCTACCAGTCCTGCAGCATCACTTCTTGAGGACTAGACAGGGGATCCAAATGAAGCAGGCTACCAGTCCTGCGGCATCACTTCTTGAGGACTAGACAGGGGATCCAAATGAAGCAGGCTACCAGTCCTGCGGCATCACTTCTTGAGGACTAGACAGGGGATCCAAATGAAGCAGGCTACCAGTCCTGCAGCATCACTTCTTGAGGACTAGACAGGGTCTCTAACTTGGAAGACTGTTTGCCAGTGTTTCTTCCTTAAAAAATTACTGGTCTGCAAAGCCAGGCACTAACTCAGCTGAGCTTGGTGAAGAGAGTGTAACAGGAAAGGCAGACACATAAAACCTTGTCCTCAAGCAGGCCACCGCTGCTTCTATGCCACCCTCCAACTCAACAAGCAGGACCTGTAGCAGCCTACTCCATGCAGTCTCTCAAGTACCTAAAGCAAGCATGGGGAAGAGGTTGCTCTCATTCACAAAAAAGCTTCATTAAGCTGAATAGTTAGAGGTGAAAGAATCTAAAATAAGCAGACACTGGACATTTCTCTCATTCTGTAGGTGAGGTTCCTGTGCAACCACCCTGAGGAGGAGCAACAGGCTCTGGCAATTAATCACCTTCAGCAACATTCAATGTTCTTTTACCGCCTATAACTCACAAAGGGAGTGATGAATAATACAGCTGCAAACCACAGAAGCATGTGTGAAAGGAGGAGGATCTGATACACAAAGGGCTATCTGCACTGTACAAGACCTGAGGGTAGAAAACACTGTGAGATATCTACAAACAGTTTTTTATCTTGACAGAGGAAGGAACATTGCTCATTTGAGATCACACAGGCTCAAACCTTTTACTTAAAATAATTTGCCTTCATGCCTCAGCTATGAGGAAGGGTACCTGTCCTGGTTTCAGCTGGCACAGAGTTAATTTCTTCCTAGTAGCTGATACAGTGCTGCATTTTGGATTCAGTACAAGAATGTTGATAACACACTGATATTTTAGTAGTTGCTAAGTAGCACTTATCCTAAGTCAAAGGTTTTTCAGTTTCCCATGTTCTGCAAGCGAGGAGGTGCATGAGAAGCTGGAAGAGAGTATGGGCAGGACAGTTGACCCAAACTAGCCAGAGAGATATTCCATACCATAGGATGTCATGCTCAGTATATAACTGGGGGGAGTTGGCTGGGGAGGGCCAACTGCTGCTCAGGGTCTGGCTGGGCATCAGTCAGCAGGTGCTGAGCAATTGCACTTGTCTTTCTTGGATTTTATCTCTCTTAAATTACCTTCCTTCTCATCACCATTATTATATTTTACTTTATTGCAATTATTACACTGTTTTTATCTAAACTCACAAGTTTTCAGCTGTGGTTTGGTTTCCCCCCTCCCATCCATTTCTCCTTCCCATCCCACCAGGACTGCCCCCTTAATAACATGCTTTAATTTTGGTCTGCCCTTAATTGGTCAGGCAGTTGGACTAGATGATCACTGCAGCCCCTCCAACTGAAATACTCTATTTAAAATTATTTCAGCAAAGATTTTCTGTGTCATAACAAAAATTAGATTGCCTCCAATAGATTCATACAACTGACAGAATTGCAGCTGAAGCAAAAATTGCATGCTTCAGGACAGACTACTGCTCTGGAACAAATAATTACATCACTGGCACAGACATATTTACATCTCTAATCCTATTATTCTTCTACTACAGACAGTCTCTGACATAGAAATTTACCTGGGAAACATAACAAGTTTGATTTTGGTTTTGGCTTTCTTTTTTGCCACGACCTCTTCTAGGCAGATGAAGCTACTATTTGGTCCATCTTGCAGCATTTCAGAGTTTCCACAAAATAAAGAGTTACATACAACCTATTGTTCACTTACCCTGCTGTCTCTGTATACATCAAAAACAACTGCAAAGGAGAAAAAAAATAATTTTAAAATATATTTCACAGTAGATGTATGAATCTGAATAGATACTTGTGTACAGTCTGCAAAGTCAGTATGTCTAAAGAACTGCAAGTCAAAATTAGGCTCATTTCCAAGAAGAAGCTGAAACATTTCAAGCACTATTGGTAATGAAGTGAGAAATCAGCTGCTGAGTTTTCCCATTGAATGTTGGTTTCTTCTGTTGATTTTTCCTCCCAATGAAGAACATGTGATAACTGTTAACCCAGAGAGAAGCTTATCTTTGACATCACTGATGTTTGGTTTACAGAAGAATGGAGAGACTTCCAAGGAAGGATCAAGACTCCACTGTTCTAGACACTGCATAAACATTTAATAAGAGAAAGTTCCTGCTTGGTGGAGATTAGGGCTTCAGCAGATAACAGAAGAAACAGGTTGTAGGAACAAAGGAGTTGGTGGGTGTGCTGAGGGGGAGGCGGCAGTGAAATGGCTGTCACCATGGTTTACTGCAACCCAGAGCAGATACAGCACACCTACGGTTTATCAACAGCTCTTTCAAGCAGTCCCTTTGCTACTGGGTGATTGACACAAAGCTGCTTTCTGTAGCTCCATTGTTATCCCTTGACTTAATTAAGCGTGAATCTTCCTACATGCATCTTTCTATTAGCTTCTGTTCTGTATGGTTAAACTAATCTTTTCTTTCTATTCAGCCAGGGAAATCGACAGATAAGCATTCAGGCATGACTACATGCAAAAATTGTACCAGTTTAGCAGAAAGCAAAAGAAAAGTCTGATTTGGAAAAAGCTCAGACAATGCTGTACTATCACTTCCTTCACGAATAAGGAAGGGAATATTCCACTAAGAGATTTCCCAATACATGCAGGATAAACTGAACTCAGGACATGACTGAAAAACACTTGAGCCACTGAGGATATTCAGGAAGCTGCCTGTCAGTAACAGGGATGTTGATTGATCACTTTCATGCATGTAAAGCTAGTCAGCAGCTTAAACTAATGTTTCATCGAAACGCTGGCTGGGTGAGAAGCAAACCACAAGTCAACAGCATCAAAACCAATCACGTAACTGGTTTTGGCCATATAGCCTAACAACCCACACAGCTTTTTGCACAAGCTCAGTTACATTAAAGTGTCACTCCAGCATTAAGTGCTATGTTTGCTCAAGAGGACAAGATAACTAAGTCATCGATGAAAAGAGAAGCACAATGACCCTAGATTTTTTTCTCCAGCTGTTCAACTGAACTGCTTGCCTGGACTGTGTACTCTTATTAGTCACATTTCATTCATGGAAAATTTGCATCTGAGCTTTACTACAAAATTATACCTGCAGCTTAAAGCAAGCTGTGTCTATCGAGGCTAACAGCAATCAGAGGGATTTACATCTCCATCAAGACTAGCTGCACTTTGGTGACTAGTTGAAGACACTCCCAAACACTGAATAAAGAAGAAAATCTGAACTCTTCCCTCTCTTTAGGGACCACCTCAAAGCAAGAGTGTTCTGTGCTAGTGAAACCACAGTAAAACTTTATCAGCAGCTGCTCAAAACGGAGGGTAAGCCAAGACTTGCCTCTACAGTAAGCATCAATACCTTCAGAACACTGTTCTTACTGAGCTTTTAGGAAAAGTGTTTAGAAGTATTTACAAAGCATTCACCCATCTGTTATCCTACTGCTCTGACTTTACAATGCTTCAGCTGCTCTGACTCAACTCTTCCATCTGGAGATGCTACCAGACCAACTGGAAAAAGCAGAGCAAACAGCATCAAAATGCCCAACAAAACAAGAAGTCAGGGGAAAAAAAAACTGTAATACCTTTCCTTTTAAAAGCAAACAAACAAGTAAACCCAGAGTTTTATTTTTAACAACACATATGCTACCAGACAGTGGATCAAGGGATACGAATGACAGGTGGTAAGAAAAAAGAATGCATTTTCTGCATGGCATTTCTCTGCAGATGGACAAGACACCAATGCACAAGAACAAAAGGTTAACAAACCTTCATTCCAGAAGGTCACCCTGAAACCTCATTTTCCCAGAAGGTAACTCAGATGGCATAGTTTTATGCTTTTACATAAGCTGACACTTCAGGCATTTCAGTTCACCAGACAGCAGTTTCAGAGCCTAAATCTAGGCATCAATTTCCAAAAATAGTGCCCTGAATTCTTATCTATCAGTTGATTACATACCAGCTAAAATTACTTTGGGACACAGAGGAAAATTAAGACAGTAATCAGAATGTCAGATCTATATGACTGATCTTACTTCAAAACATTAGGGCTATGGACCTATTAAATTACTACCCTGATTTCCAGACTAGTATTCTCCAACCTGTGGCCCTTGAGATCCTCTCCAGAATGAAATAACGGAACACTGCAAATCATTACAAATTTTAATATAATACAGCCTGGTATTAGAAGGTATCTTTTGTAGCAAGTCAGGCTGGACTGATCTATTTGACTGCTCTGGTAGTTCAGAAAAAAATAATTAACCATGTTCAAAACACCCTAAAGGTTAACCAACCCAATACTCGACCTAACAATTGATTATTTAAAGCTTTGTATAACACAATGCAACTGATGCACAATTCTTACACATATGTGTTTTACTAAATTGAGCTTTAGCCCATGCCAGAACAAATTTAAATTCCATCATCGTATTTTTTCACCACTGCTGATCATCCATCACAATGGAACACTTCTCAGTTCTCACTAAACCATGTCAGGAAACAGTCTAATAACATTTGCAGAGGACCTCACGGTTAAAGAACAAGACAATTGACTTGGGTTATTTAGGAATATCAGCAGCTAAACTGCTGTGCATCAATATCTTAAGAGAAATTATTATAACATCTTGAAAAGAAATTTACAAATCCTTTTTTTCAGGGGCTCTGTGAATAATTTAGCAGCAGATATTTGATGTCTTTACAAACAAGCATTCTTCTTAACTACTGAATGCTTTTCATTAATCATTTCCTACCTCACTTCTCAGGTTTAGAATTTTTAACAAAAAAAAAAAGGATAAAGGGAAAAAGCCTTAAAACCCCCCAAACTCCAAAGTTATTATGCTTTCTAATGATATCTCTCACTCATTCACTCTATTTTTCTGGAAAGCTCCAGCCTGTTCCTTAAGGTTTCGTTGGTTTGGTTTTTGTTTTTTTTTTTTTTTGCTCCACAGTTTTATTGTCATTCAAAAACCACATTGCTCTGCATGCTGTAGCCACAAGAGCAGTAAGACTCTCCCAAGTTAAAAAGAACCAAGCCCTGTGAAAGCAATAGCTACGAGAAGATGCATATCCACAGATTAAAATATTTGGGATGCCAATATTTATTGAGAAGTATCTGTTTTCCACTGATTTCCAGCATCAAACTGGAATTTAGCACAGCGCAATGTGATGTGCTGTGGAGAAAATGAGCCTGGCTCAGCAACAGCAAGGGGGCAGAAGGACAAGTCTCATTTCTATTGAGTTTGCTCTCCAAGTCCTTTCAATTTGAAACCACTCAGTACCCTGCAAAAGAACTTCAAAGAGGCAGACCTTTCATATTTGTTTTTAAGTCTCTTTGTAACTATGTGGGCACTATGGATTTAGAAACCCTCATAAACAGCTTCCTACCCTTCCCCTTGCTAATTAAAGCCTTCAGATACTTACAGTCTTCATCCAAGAACTTATACTGTATGTGCTTCTTGAAAAACTCCTGTATCGATCTACAGATCTCCTCATGTTGCTTGGAGATATGATCGTAGTATTGTGTGTAGTCCCTCTGTGATATACCTGTCAAAAATTTCAGCTAATCAAGAAAGAGTTTTAGGCATGCAAAACCCTCAACAGACAAAATGCAGGTATCTGAGATGCACATGTTATAATCTGTATTTCAGAAGACAGAGTTCTCCCAGGTTTCAACCATGACCAATGACTTACTGTTGGGCTTAAAGCATTTCATTAGGAAACTTTTCCTTGAACAGTTCTGCCCTACATTTTGTGAACCTCATTTTATATGTAAATATATTGACTATTTTTTAAGTGAATTTCAGGGGGAACCTTTGCCTGCATTTAATTTCCAGTTCTCGTCTTTTCAGTTTCATTCGCCCTGATTACTCTGGTCAAAAGCCTTTTCTGTTCTGCTCATCTGATGTAGGGACCAAAATTTGGAACCATGAAATGAAGGGGGTAAAAGCTAAGACTGCACATTAGCAAAGATGATAGATCCTGGTGTGCCACAAAGATTTCATTTAACTGATTTTTCAAGAGCAGGAAATCACAGAATGTTAGGGGTTGGAAGGGATCTCCAGAGATCATCAAGTCCAATCTCCCTGCCACATGCCCGTTTGAGAAACCTTGCATTCTCAATCAACCAGGTGGCACGCAGTCTAGTATCCTATTTCTTCCATTTGTCCCCCTCAAGGGTTATTTTACTTATCTGACATTAGATAAACTCTTAATTAGATACGCTCTTAATTTCAGACATCTGTTTGTCTACAAGACAATAATTAAAGATGGCATCAACAGGATTATATACTTGCATGCATCTTAAATGACAGAAGTCTCATACAGGATGTGTCAACATAAAGTGCTGCAACACTCTGCTGGGCAAATGTCAAATTAAGACCTCCCCCATTAGTGCAGAATCTCCCAAGAAAGATGTATCAATGATGGCATTTTGTTGTTTTAACCATATGCAAAATACAAGGATTAAATTTTATTGTATGACAATGCTGACTAAACCCAAAGATGTGTTGTTTAAAAAAGTTTATGAAGCTTATGATGTCAGTGGAACTTTGAATTATTAACACCGTTGCAAAGCTTAACTCAGGTCTGAAAACAAGAACCAAGAGATGGTGGCATCTCAGGGGATGCAGATGTGTTACTGGAAAACTATTCACTACATTATGCAAGTATCTCCTTAGTTTGACTGAGAGGCTTATTAGCTTTAAGAGCATGGGAACATATCGTGAAAAATCTTGGAACTGTCTTTAGAAATGCAGCTGGAATGCTATCGGAAAAACACCCAAACACTGGTAAATCTACTAGTTTTCAAAACCTAGTAATGATATAGAGTCTTTGATTAGCCAGAGTATGAACACTTTGAGGTATCTGAAAGTAAGTATCACTAGATAAATATTCTGTAATACAGCTACATTCCAATGTTTAGAGGTTATTAGTGATGCAGCTTTCCAGCAGCAAAGATCAGGACAGGATTCAGCTCTTCTAAAAGCTACACCAGCAGCCACCAAGCAATACCAGTTTATTGGAGAATCTCTGCTACTAGCAAGATAAACTTTGTAACAGAGAACTGCAATAAACCCTGCAAATGGCATCAATGGAGACAGAATGGCAGGGTAAGTGTGGAAGCACCAGAAGGAACAGCAAAATAAAAAGCACCCAGATTAGTGCATCCCAAAACATCTATATGCAGCTCCATAAGACATCCAGAACATGAAACAAAGAACAGGGAAGTGTGTTCCTAATGATTCACAGAGGTGGGACAGACAAACTGTTGACAGCTCCTAACAGGTACCAAAAGGCACATTCAAAACAAGCACGTAGTCAGCAGGCTGAGCAGACACCAGAGGAAACAACAAGGGCTAGATAGTTAATATCCCTTCACCTCCAGATCGGTGCAAGGAATCCTTGACAGACCACTTGAATCTTGGTGCTTGTGAGATTGCAGGTATGAGATGAACAAAACTGAGCAAACTTGGGTTTGTTTTAAAGGAAAAAAAAATAATAAAAAAAAAAAATCACCAAGTCTGAATTCAAGCATTGCTACATTACTGCTGTAACATTTCCTTGTCAGAAGAGTTTAGGCAGAATGATTCAGTCTTACCTAAAAAAAAAGTGCACCAGTCCTGTGCTATTTACATCTCTGTTCATCTTAACAGATTGGCTTAATGTCTAAATGGAGACCCACGAAGAGCGGAGTCCCTCAGGGATTGGTACTGAGACCAGTGCAATTTAACATCTTTGCTGGTGCCATGGACAGTGGCATTGAGTGCACCCTCAGCAAGTTTGATGATGACACCAAGCTGTGTGGTGTGGCTGACACGCTGGAGGGAAGGGATGCCATCCAGAAGGACCTTGACAGGCTGGAGGGGTGGGCCCATGACAAACCCATGAAGTTCAACAAGGCAAAGTGCAAGGTCCTGCACCTGAGTCAGGGCAATCTGAAGCAACAAATACAGGCTGGGTGCCAAGTGGATTGAGAGCAGCCCTGAAGCAAAGGGCTTGGGGGTGCTGGCTGATGAGGTTCTTGACATGAGCCAGCAGTGTGTCCTGGCAGCCCAAAAAGCCAACAGTATCCTGGGCTGCATCCAAAGATACATGGCCAGCAGTCAAGGGAGGTGATTCTGCCCTTCTACTCTGCTCTTGTAAAACCCCACATGGAATACTGCATCCAGCTCTGGACCTCTGTACAAGAAGGACATGGACCTGATGGAGAGGGCTGAGAGGAGGCCCACAAAGATGATCAGTGTTGGAGCACCTCGCCTACAAGGACAGGCTGAGCAAGTTGGGTTTGTTCACCTTACAGAAGAGAAGGCCTTGGGGAGGCGTTCTAGCAGCCTTCCAGTACCTGAAGGGGACCTACCAGAAATCTGGAGAGGGACTGTTTATAAGGGCCTGTGGCGACAGGACAAAGAGCCAATGGTTTTAAACTAGAGTAGGGTAGATTTAGATTGGATATTAGGAAGAAATTCGTTACTATGAGGGTGGAATGGGTTGCACAGAAAAGCTGTGGACACCTCATCCCTGAAAGTGTTTTAGACCAGGGTGAATGAGGCTTTAAGCAACCTGGTCAAATGGGTGTCCCTGGCCAAGGCAGGGAGGCTGGAACTAGATGATCTTTAAGGTCTCTTCCAACTCAAGCCATTCTGTTTTTCCATGACAGACCACACCAAAAAAATAATTCAAATAACAGAACAGGTTTTAGTCTGAAATCCCTCTAGTCAAGCACCTGTATGTGCACTACATGTCTAAGTTCCTGTTATGGTCAGCAAAGAAAGTCAATACATCTAAGGGGCTAATCATTCAGCTAAATGTAACCTAGAGCTGCCTAAAACACATGGAGTAGCACAATCTGCCTGTCCTCCAGCTGCCACAGGTCTCCTGATGCACCCACCTTTGCAAGCTGTAGACACTTCAGCTGTCCTGTGCCACCTGAAACATTGCACATTCAAGCTTTTGAACCAGAGTAACAGATCCAGAGGTTTTCTGGCTGAGCTACACCGAGTATGAGCTCAGGCACCTCATACACCAGTGGACATGTTCTGACCTTCCCAACTATGTGCATATAATATCCACATGTGGTCATGT
Source organism: Indicator indicator (assembly GCF_027791375.1). Lineage (NCBI taxonomy): Eukaryota > Metazoa > Chordata > Aves > Piciformes > Indicatoridae > Indicator > Indicator indicator. The sequence goes on along the minus strand of NC_072012.1, from coordinate 16,852,116 downwards.
TTTATCAGCATTATACCAAACTGCCTCTGTGCTCATTCTGCAAGCTGGCTATGATGCAATTTGGTCATTAATCTAAGAGTACTCTACAAAAACACCTCTAGATGAAGTTTCTGAATGAGCAATTAATATTAAAAACACTTCAACTGTAATGAGCTTTTGAAACACGGTGGAAAGAGAAATGTGGCACACCACATTCTAAATTACAGAAAGGAGAAAAAATTCATTCCAGAAATCAGGTGTGATAAGACCTACCTTCAGATTTAGTTCTAGTTCAAGGAATCAAAGAAACTCTCTAGAACTTAATCTCGTAATTTTATCTTTAAGAAAACCCTTACCTATAAGCTTGTTTTCCTTGACAAAGCATCTGAATTCTGCACCAGGGATTAGTTCACACCATTTGCGAAGGACAAGCTGTAGAGGAAAAACAAACGGGAAAGTAGTGTTTCAGAAAGGGAACAGGTAACATTTTGGCAGAGGGTATACCTTCTGGATCTACAGTTCCACTGTAACAAGATGATCTCTGAAATTATTCCTCATAAAAGAAAACAAAATAATCTTAACCTGCAGCTCACATAATCATCTTAATGAATACTTAAAGCAATTAGACTTAATATTAATTCCTTAAAGGCACAGAATGCTTTTGTTTGGAAGGCACCTTTAAAACCATCTCATCCAACCTAAAGTAGAAAGGTTCAGACTGGGCATAAGAAATTTTTTCATGAGGACTGCCAAGAATCAGAACAGCTCCCTCACAGAGGTTACAGAGCCTCCATGCACTGAGGTTTTCAGATCAGGTTTGATAAAATGTCAAGCAACCCAATTTGATCTCATTGAGCATGGCAATAGACTAGAGATGTCCTCAGGTCCCTTCTAACCTCCATCACCTTGTGCTCTACCATGGCATTTGTAACTGTGAAATTATTTATGAAACAACTTCAAAGTTACATTAGTGATAAAGCAGAAGAAAAAACTCCTGCTGTACAACACAACAAATCTGTCATGGAATTGGCAGAAAGTTGCTCCCTAGTCAAAAGAGCTGACAAGCAGAATTAAATTTAACCAAATCAACCTCTATTCTGGTATACACCCAAGCAGAATTCTGTCACGCCTTCCAAGGCGCAAACCAGTTAAAATAAGGACACAGGACAGAAATAGAAACAGTAACCAAACTATTATAGTCAATAGGACAGACTGCCTGGTAATTAAAGCATATCTCTGGCACTTGCAAGCTTATGCATTTCCTGAGCTGAAGTATTCAGATGAATCCATTATTTTGAAGGCCTCAGTTACTGCTATGGGATATTGGAAACTCCCACTACCTATCAACTGCAGCAGAAAAAACTCAGTAATCAAAGGTGACATTCCTCACTACAGTGTAAACATGAAATTCTTTGTTCTAGCTTTCAGATGTCCTGTATCTTTAAACCAGATTAGATAGTGCTTTCAAAGCAGACAGGGTTCATTCACTTTTCTGAAGCCCTTCAGGACCATAGGAAGATGTCAAATGCTGTATTTACACAAAAAATATTAGAGAAATAACTAGAAGCTATCTTAAAAGTGATAAACCACATGAACAGTGTAAAGCATTAATAGCTACGTAGATATCTTAACATTTTAATCCAGTAACAAGGACATGAAACAAGATATGACAAACCACTTCAGTTCAGGATGTCCTAGTTACTACAGATAGCTTCTTCCTTAGTAACCTCAGCTGTGATATTCACAAGCAGCACACTATCAGGAATACACAACTTCGAGCTTTTGAACTTAGCCTTCTTGGAAAAAAAACAACTGACATGAAAGGAAATTGCAAGGAAGTTTCAAAAGCCTGAATTTCAGCTCATGAGATCCATAATTAAATGAACGCCTTATGACCTGTAGTGCTTAACCAGACTTCCCCAACACTGCCCAAGCAACACAATTAAAACAAACAAAACAGCTGTTATAGGCACATACCCAAGCACAAATGGCATCCTGCCCATGAGTCGTATTTCATTTACATTACTTAGAAATCATGTATAAAGTCCTACCTCATAGTCCAAGGAAGGATCAGGGGAATCATCAGTACAGTGAATAAATCTGGAAAAGTAAGAGAAAGGCATTAAAATCTGCTTTTACATGCAAGATTTTAGCTATAGTGAGAAAAATAACCCCAAACTGTGAATCACAAAAGCTACTATTAAATTCTCTCCAAGACATACAAACCAAATAAATTCAATACTTTGGTAACAAACCTCCTCCTGGCAATTATCAAGGAGGACTGAAAAAAAAAAATCATATCTTTTCATCACTTAAATCTGGACAGGAACATGGCTGAAACGTAGTTTTTTGGGGTTTTGTTGTTTTTTTTTTTTCCCTGTTTGAATCAGTAGTGCTGCTCCTTTCCTCTTTATTGTTGCATTGGCATAACTGGATTCCCAAAGAGCCAAATATGTCTAATCTAGTTTCACAGCAGCATGTTTTCCCTAGTACTTTTAATGTTAAACTTCCTAAACCACAGAGAGGCACACCCCCATGCCTTGCAGCAGTTCATTTCCATGAATAAGGGATGCAAAACAGCACCACACAGCACTTCTGATTCCACAGCATGGTATCTTTCTAAACTGAGAGCCTCAAGACATCACAGAATCACAGCATGTTAGGTTTTGAAAGGCACCTCAAAAAGATCATCCAGTCCACCCCGCTACCAGAGCAGGATCACCTAGAGTAGCTCACACAGGAAAGCATCCCGTTTGGTTTTAAATGTTTCCAGTGAATGAGACTCCACAACCTCTCTGGGCAGCCTGTTCCGATGCTCTATCATCCTCACACTGAGAAAGTTTTTCTTATGTTCACGTGGAACCTCCTGTGCTCCAGCTTGCACACATTGCCCTTTGTCCTATCATTGGACGTTACTGAGAAGAGCCTGGCTCCATCCCCCCAACACTTGCACTTCACATATTTATACACTTGAATGAGATCCCCCCTCAGTCTCCTCTTCTCCAAGCTAGAGACCCAGCTCCCTCAGCTTTTTCCTCAGAAGGGAGATGTTTCACTCCATCATCTTAGTGGCTCTGTGCTGGACTCTTTCAAGCAGCTCCCTGAGGTCCTTCTTGAACTGCGGGGCCCAGAACTGAACACAGTACTCCAGATGTGGCCTCACCAGGGCAGAGTAGAGAGCGAGGAGAACCCCTCTTCACCTACCAACATAAATACTTATACACCTAAATATTCTTACAAATCTCGAGAGTGGGAATAAACAAAACTATTTCCACAACTGCCATCAGATGTCAAGGCTTTGTCCCTGGTGAGTAGCTGACTCTGTGTGTCATCTTCCAGGAACCATCAAGAATGGAGGCAGTTATAGCCAACTTTTATGTACCTTTTTGTGGTTTATTGCAGCAAACCCTGCAATAAATCCAGCTACATTCAAAGGGAATTAGCAAAAGAACAAGCATTTTCCTTCAATGACCTTATTGGCAACAAACTACTTAGATGCACAGAACCGTGTAAAGGGTCACTGCTGAGAAACAGTCTTAAATGGCAACATTTATACTATCTCCTTCTGGCACTGACCTTAATCAAGCAATCCAAAAGTTTAACAGCTCAAACATAAGCATTGCATTTGTAAGATGTGGCTGCCCAGGCTTCAGTTGGAAGGGAAGAGCTATCATAAGATTGCATTCAGGATGCTGTCAGCAGAAAGAAATTTCATGTCTTAGCTTAGACTTTAGTATCCACTGCACACAGAAAAGAAGGGTGATAGCAGGCATGCTTTCCAAAAGTACTGTAATCAAACAGATCATATATATCTGTAAGCCTATGTAAACAGATAAGGGCCCTCAACTACAGTTTATATTCACCACAAGTTAAGATCTGTAAAAGCAATAGAAAAAAACCTCATGAGAGTTTGTAATTTTGCTAGGCTCAGAGTTCCTCTCTTCTCAGCTCATATGTCTACCACACTCAAGAAAATATCACACACACATACAAACCCAATCACAAGCTATACATACAAGACAGCTGAAGTCCAGCACATGGACCCTAGCATCTGTATTACCATTCACAGACTCCCATATGTAAGACTGGGGTACCTGCAATTTGCTTCACTCCAACACCATGCAGTTTCTTCCAGCAGTAAAAAAAAACCCTTACCAACAACCAAAGTTATCCCTGGCTCAACCCTCAAATATTTTGGGTGAGAGTTATGTGAGGAAATAAACTTCCTATTTGCTTGTAAGTCAGAAAATTAAATCCTTGTGTGCCATCTCAAGCCACACAGACTGCTGCCAAATCAAGCAAATAATTCGGACAAAAAATAACACAAAAAGAACTAACATTATTTTTCTCGAGCCTTATAAATTAGTATAAATGATGAAAAAATGGGGAGAATGCAGTAAAAGAAAAGATAAACTCAAGGTTTTGTAGTCCCATTTTCCTTCTAAATAGTATCATGACTTCTTGTCAACGAAAAATTACTACCACCTTTTTTTGGAGGTAAGATTTCGTACAGCTTGAGGTAGTTGCAATTTGTATTTTTCACCATTAACTGTTCAGACCCAGCCCTCTGATCATAAGAGGCAGAAGGCTTAGGGAGGTTTCTTCAATCTGCATCCTATTTAGGTTTGGAAATACCTGAAAGAACCATTAGGAAAATCTCAGGAACCCAAACTTGAGAGATATCTGGGCTCTCTTTTCTGAAGTCTTTGAAACTTATCATTTTGAATATTACTAAAGGTGAAGGAATTAAATTCCACTGCTTACAGGCCTTGTGCTGTTGTCAATAGCCTGATTACAGATTTACACATAGAAGTCAAGTACAGAAGGCTCAAAGTCTATATGTAGCAGCTGTATGTCAGTCTTTGAATGCATGCATTTTGCAACAGGTCGCACTACATGAAGTCATTATATGGTTCAGTTTTCAACACTGAAAAAAAAGCAGTTTAAGAAGGTTTGTAAGACCTCCAGTACCTATCCTGCTAAGGGATCCATGAACTCATTGGCAAATCACTGAGATCATTCTGTGAATAATAAACTATTATGAATATAATGAGAATTGTAGAAGTTATTCTGTACCTGACAGTTCCTCTGCTCTCATATTTTAAAATCTTCATTAAAAAAGAAAAAAAAAAAAAGGAGAAACTTCTATCAGCTTTTGAACTGCATCTTTATTTCTTGATTGCTGGAACTTTAAGGACCAAAAATAAGAAATTCATGCACCATTCAAAAGAGGATCTCATTGTACACTGTAAATCGGTAGCAAAAGTGGGATCTGCATAAAACCTCAAAAGAAAAAAAAAAAAAACGAGGAAAAACAAATAAAAATACCAAAGACTTCACTTTCCACATCCTCCCATGTGGAAATGTCCATCTCAAAACTGGTTATACTGAAGTCTAAACCAACAACTACTGTTCTTGAAGAAAAGGTATCCTGAGTGCCAAGTCACACCCTTATGAGCCAACAGTGCCTCCTATGTTCTGTTAGGAAAACAGAAGCTGCTCTTGTGCCATACCTTAGAAAAACTTGTTTGTTTCTGCATAATTTGCAACTCAGTATTTAGAAGCATTAAGTCTGGTATCAAAAACATAGTCAGAATGTTAGCTTGAACACAAAAAGGATGGAAAACATCTATTAGCTAAGTTAAACAATGGGCTTTAGGAGTCTAATAGGCTAGACCTCAGTCAAGAGCTGACTTTCTCAACTGCTCTCAAAAATAGGCACTTAAATTTTAACCAAGCCCTCCCAAGAACATCCAAAAAAATGCATTTTGCCCCATGTTCCTTTGCATCTCACACATTAATGCATTTAGAAACTTAGCCTTTGCTCAGTGGGGGTTGTTTCACCTGCTCTGTTACCCTAGCAGAAATTTCTTCCCTACTAAATGTGGCATAGATGGTCCCTTCACTCTGTTTCCTGGGCTTGGGCAGGGTTGAGTGACTACTTTTAGATTCTGTACTTCACCTGTTTAACCAGCTTCTCAAGATGTTTTCAGAAATGATCTTATGGAATTAAGAGGTCCATGGCACCAGCTGGTCTAATAAAATACTGAGAGTCAATTTACAACACTCAGAAAATAGCTATTCTTGCATGTGACTCAGAGTCCCTCTATAACAAGTCACAGGGTAATCCCTGCAAAAGATGTTCTGCATTGGATTGCTTTTCAACAAGGTTGAACTTACAGGACTTCTTATTTAACGAATTACTAAACAATAATAATTGTGATTATTAAACAACTGGAAAACTAAAAACACTTTTAGTGTTCAAAATCCAAATAGTAGCAATTGTAGGTTTAAAACATCCAGTACTGCCCTGTAGAATTGTCAGACTTCAGAGGTTGTTCTGAATTTCCAAGGTTTCTTAATGAGCATGATCTAACAACAAGCTTATAATTGAAAGGGCACCATCGTATCATTGGAACTGCTGCTGATATTTATACCAATCTCAAGGTAGGCAGTCATGTCTTAAAATACAACCCACACATTCTAACAGTAAGGAAGAAAACTGTCTTCTAAACCAATCCACATAATAGGTCTTTAAAAGGATTTTTGTCAAAAGAAGAGTTTTACTTACTTAACAGTTAGAAAGGGATTTATTTTTTTCAATCACATATGCACAACCCTAAGGTTTTGAAAGCCTACATCAAAACTTGAAAAGTTAAGGATTAGACCACACACGTGTTTTTGTGAACTCAGATAAGTAAAATGCAATGCTTACTTTGAAGCAGAAACATCAATTACATGGAGTGTATCACTCAGGAGTTGTCTTTGTTAATTTATACAAAATTAACAAAGGAGAAAAGTTCACTCATTATTCTGAACATTTCAGCCAAACAAAGTGACAAAATCATGAGAGAATCTAAAGATATGAAATACTCAGAGCTTATTGAGTTGTGCTCAGTATATCTGCATTAAGGCCATATTTTTAATGGTTTGTATTGAACTATTGCATAGCTTAAGTTTTCTTAGAACTTGGAACAGTGGAGATTTATTTCTGCAGGAGCAGCTCTCTGACCTGAACAATGTATAAATCAGTATTTTATACTGGTAATGGGAGAAGAAGGAAGAGGTCAGACATGACTGGCAAAGCTGGATTAAGAAATAGATTTCCAAGTTGCTATTGTAAAGTCTTTTCCAAACTATGACCCATGAAGTGGATTTTTAAGTTAATACAATTCAACAGAAAACAAAACGAACAAACAAAAAAAGGGGTATAAAATGTTTCAGCTATTGCTTAAGCAGGGAAGAAACTTTTAGACCACACTGTGTATTAATTAAAGAAGAAACACGGTGTATTTATCCTCCCTTAAAGTAGCCCTTCCAAGGGATTTGGATGTATTATGTATCCAATTCTCATTTGTTCAGAACTTCAGGTTCTTATGTCAGCTATATTTTAATTTCTGCTTGCTAAGGACTAAGGAACTGGCAGTTAATCGATAGTATAATTAAGGAAGACAACTGTTCTGATTCAGCAGTAACCATTTCACTGTTTGCATGGGGATATTTTGTACAAATAACTTAGTACATTAGAAATACCATGCACATTATGGACAACATATTCATAAAATACAAGCTACATAGAGTCCCCAGTGATTTTACACATTACACATGTTCTCCTAGCCATCAGTACAACTTCCATTCACACAAGACTGCACTGCCCATGTTAACTCTAGCAAAACCACAAAGCCTGTTCTGATGAAACAAATAAACCACTACAACTCAAATTTACAGATAGAAAACATTAGACTAGACCTCACAGGAAGGGAATAAATACAAGATTTATCAAATGAAACTTAACCTTGATATTAGGTGATGATCCCACAAACATATCACAAGGTTTGCTTATTTATCTTCCACTAGCTGAGCTGTACTTTCAGGCAGTATGCGCACACTGGAAAAGGAGTCTAAATGGGTTTGACTGCAGCAATTTGAGGTGGCACCTTTCTGCTAGAAGTTATTCTCCCACAGCAGGATCAGCAGAAGAGACCATGCCTGCTACATGCTGCTTAGCCATTGCTGTTCTTAGCCTGGTGTGAACCTAAGGTGAAATTACTGATGGTTCAAGTTAACACCCATGCTGTGAAACTTCACAGCATAGGAGCCAGAATGCATTCGCTGCTTCTACCACCAAGCCTGCACTCTCTGCAGAGAGCAAGGTGAATAGCTAAGACACTAACCTTACCTAATGTGAGATAAAACTTAACAGAGAATGCACTGATTTCAGTCTCAGCCAGGATGGGTTAACCAGCTCATTCTATCATACAAATGGCAACAACTAAGAGCACAAACACAGACACACACCCAGACCCCATATCGTCTAAATCAAGTGGTGCTTGGGACACTTGATAGCATCCCAAACTAACCAGACAGGAATTCTCCAAGGAGTTCAGGGGACTTTTTGCTGAACCTCTTGATACATGATAGTAGAATACAAACCCCATATTGTTTAATATTCACAAAGGGTTGATACAATGTATACAGTTGTTTTCAGACCCACAAGATTCAGTCCTGAAAGCAGTTACAACACAAGACACGTTACAATTTAGAGCTCAACCCTCTGAGCAAACAGTCCTCAAGACACCTGCCCAAATCACCTAGCCTCCCATTACAGAAAACATGAAAAAAAACCCTCCTTGTAAGGTCCTAAAGTCCTCTGAGAATCATTATTTCACTTACCTCTGAAATGTAAGACTACAAATTTCTCATCTCTCCTACCCCCTTCATTTTCTACGATCCCAGAATCATGAATTCTCAATGCTCACAAATGTTTACCTATTTCAACATACTTTTCAAACTGTTTCCTCACTCCTTTCCTTCTCAGTCTCTTCCCCTGCACTTCATAATGCTGTAGGTTAGACAGTGCAAAACCTAGCATCAGAATTGAGCTAACAACATTACTAGCGCTCCATAAATGCAGAGATAAGGATGAGGATGTTGCTACCTATCTTTTTTTTTTTAATGTATCAACAAACTACAGGAGAAAGAGTGTTATTAGAGTTGCAGGGGAAAAAAGGCAGCTGCTGCACAGCATTAATGCAACCAGTTTCACGTTTTCAACAACACAACTCTTATTGGGTGATAAACTACTTAACATAGGACTATTACCCTTGGTAAACCCTCTATAAAGCATTTAGAATGAGGGCCCTGCATTTGACAAGTCTCCTAAATATTACAGCAATATAAATAAGCACTGAATAATCACTGGAAAACAATCTTTCAGATTCCCTTTTTCTATGAAATCTGCTTTGCTGAAAAAAAACCCCAAACAACAATAACATTAAATTCCAGTAACTTTACTTTCTTTCAGAAAAAGGCTGTACTTTAGAAATGACATGGATTAGACGCGGGTACTACAGTAGGAAACTGTTTTATACAATTAAATCCTTGTGAGCAGATAAAATAAACCCCAAGCACATAATATTTATAATGTTATCTGTAACTGTTGTCCTTGCCTTGCAGCTCTGCAGCAAATTGGTCCTGGCATTTATTTAAGCATGGTGGAGGGAAACAAAGAAGGAGGGATGGAGCTGGGGGAGCTTAAAAGAACAACTAACTAGGTACCGTACTTGAAACGTATATTTCTGTGCCTGAACAACTTTCATACATGGCTATGCATTTTGGTATCAAATATTTATCATTACTGTGCAGCAAAGTTAGATCTTTCAAATAACAGAGAAGTTACCCTCAAAGGGTAGGAAGGGGTTTTTTGACTGTGTGTAAATAAGATTGCCTACTAGAAATCTACTTACGGCTGAGTGAGATCACGAGTAATGAAGTCTGAACTCTTGAAGAGGAGGAAGATGTCACTGAGAGCTTTACACTTCAGAGAGCTGTTCATTGCTATCCAGTAGGCATCCTAATCAGAAAAGATTATCAAAAAAATGCACCTTTACTAGCGGGAAGGAATGCAGGCTGCAGATACATCTAAATATCATGCAACATTCAAAATACATAAAGAAAAATCAGCTGTTACAATAGACAATAGTTGTTGCTTTTCTTATGAATACTCTATTGAAAGCCAAGCAAATCCATTAAGAAAAAAAATAAGTTTTTGCCTTACTGATTCCAGGCACTTTCTTGGAATGCTTGATTGAACACAAGTTTCCCTTGAGAATATTATACAAAACCGTTTGGGTTTTTTTGTTTGTTTGGTTGGTTGTTCGATTGGTTTGGGGTTTGTTTGCTTGTTTTGGGGTTTTGTTTCTTTTTCCTAAAATGGGTTTTTTCATTTTTATCCCAGGTAGTTTCCGGCTACTGTCCTAAATGAGGTGAGTCTGACCATCATGCTGCTATCTGTGAAAAGGATACCAGGGTTTATTATGAACGCTCCAGCTCTAATCCATCAGAACAATTTCCTGTATCATACTCCACTGATAATTTGTCTATGACTTCTTCCTTCATCAGAACCACTAGCCTCTTCCACTTTCCAATGCATTAACATCAAACAAACAAAAATCCTTATGATAACACCTGCTACAAGTTTTGTGAGTCAACATTCTTACCCTTGGAGCACTCCAGTTCAGTTTAGGAAAAACACTGCCACCCAAGGAACTTATTGCTTCTTGAACTTTAGCTGTGAACTCAGGAAATTCTGGTGCCTGAACAAAGATCAACAACAACAAAAAGCTAAATTTCAATACATTTAAGAGTGAAGCGTGGCTGTGTTTAAATATCATTAGAATTACATACTGTAAGATGGATAAAGATGTTTAAAATCAGGAACTAAGAATCCCACAAAATAATGTTTTTGTAGGAATAAATCACTTAAGAATCAATCAACTCTTAACATTCTTCAAGAGAAAGCATGTTTCCAGTTCTGAAATTACTAGCCAGACTCATGAACTTCAGGAGAAAAATCCCCGAAGCTTTGTAACTTTCATCAGGAAAGCTGCAACAGCTGGCAAAGGTGCAAGGCAAATAAATAGACCTTAAACACATGTTGTTTGATACCTGATGGGAGGTTACTGTATATGAATAACATCCAAGAAGATTTAAAACCAAACAAACTTACAAACATTGTTTAGAATTAAGCATCTCTCTAAAAAACCTAAAATACAAATATTGTAGAAGTATTAGAAGATGAAATGGAAGCACTTCTGTATTAGGTCTCTAGTTGCATTTAGGGGCACATAAACCAATGTGAATTTAGGAGTAAATAATTCTGCAGCAGTTTGAGTGACAGCTCCCCATTTAAGCTTTAGTTTTACACAATGTTGTTAGAAACACTTAATTCATCAGCTCTTAAATCAGGTCTTCAAGTAGCTCTTTAACAATCTACTGCATCAAAATACAGGACACACTGCAGAGGGATGGGTTGAACTAGAAAACCTTGTTTTATAAAGATTGGTATCAATACTGTAAACAAAAGAGGGTGAAAAAAAAGCCTACTCAGGGTGCTATAAACACCACTCTGAATGTGGTGCAATGAAAACAAACAAAAATTGAAAAAAAAAGATTGCTGATCTTTAAAATAATATGAAAGGGTTTCAGGCACATGTAAAAGATTTTTCATGTAATAGGATTTATAGGGAAAAAAAAGTATTTAAGAACATTATTTCTGCCTGAGTATTTTTCAGTTCAACTCAAATATAACTTCTAGGAGTTTTTCAAGCAACAATCTACCAAACCAAAGAGATGGTAAAAAGGACGTTGTGAAACTCTACTTTCAGACTCTATTTCTCCAACTCTACCCCTGCTTTTATTGCTGATGTTATATGGTACAGAATATCCCTTAAGACAATTTGAGTTAGCTGTCCTGGCTCTGTCCCTTCTCCTTCTCTTGCCTATCCCTGGCCTAGTTGCTGGGGAGGGGTGTTGGGACAAACTGGGAAAAGATAAAAGCCCACTATGTGAGCACTGTTCAGCACTAGCTGAAGGTCAACTCCATCCCAGCTAGCCCCATCAGTACATCAGCTGTAAAGCTGAAATCTGTATGCAGCACACAATGCTTACCTAACTAAACTTAAACTCCTCCCCCTCTACGCTGCTCTGGTAAGGCCTCATCTGGAGTATTGTGTCCAGTTCTGTGCTCCTCACTTCAAGAAGGACCTCAGAGTGCAGCACAGAGCCACAAAGGTGCTGAAGGGAGTGGAACATCTCCCTTCTGAGGGAAAGGCTGAGGGAGCTGGGTCTCTTTCACTTGGAGAAAAGACTGAGGGGGGGACCTCATTAATGTTTATAAATATGTGAAGGGCAAGTGTTGGGGGGATGGAGCCAGGCTCTTCTCAGTAACGTCCAATGATAGGACAAAGGGCAATGTGTGCAAGCTGGAGCACAGGAGGTTCTACGTGAACATAAGGAAAAGCTTTCTCACTGTGAGGATGACAGAGCATTGGAACAGGCTGCCCAGAGAGGTTGTGGAGTCTCCTCTGGACACATTCAAGACCCACTTGGATGTGTTCCTGTGTGAGCTGCCCTAGGTGACCATGCTTTGGCAGGGGAATTAGACTGGATGATCTTTTGAGGTCCCTTCCAGCCCCTAACATTCTGTGAAACCACTTGGCCTATTTCTTTCTGAAGTGTATCATACCTCCTGATTACTCATTTTCTTGTACACTATAATGAAACCTGTTTCAAAAGTCTAATATTATTTCTTTAGAAGTGTTAACACAAGCTGCACAAAAGGTATGATGGGATACTAAAATCCTTGCTCTCAATAATTTACAGTCTCAGTTATCTACTTCATCAAAGCTTAGGTATTTGAACTGAAGCTATTAGTGTGTGCAAATCTAGCTTGTATTAGTTTTAAAACCCAGGCTACAAATTCTGTGCAAGCTCACACACAACTCAGAGCAGGGCTGTGTTTTTATTACATCTAATCCAATGTGAGCAATTCCACACTACATTAGGGAGCTAACAGGACTGAAATAATAGTATCAATGGCAGACAGGTGACTCAAGTATATTAACTCTGAAAATGATAGGGCAACAGCAAGTTTCAAAAACAGGTGTAAAAAAAATATCAAGGAAGCCTAATTTGTATCAGTTATGACCCTGATTCTAAGCCAGCCACAGTGCAAGAAAAGAATAAAGGCAGGGGAGGGAAACAAAGAAACAAACAACAAAAAACAACCACAACAAACCATGACAGATGGAAACGTATTTAGGAAGAAATAATGGCACAGGTGTAAGAGAAGAACTGTGAAAATTGAGCTGCAGGGGCTTCATTCCTGTTGCATCCAATCTGATTGAGTAATTGGGAGATATTCAAAGTGGTGAAAATGAAAGACAGATAAATTTAGAGCCATGCTTTAGTTAATTTCCTATAGTCTAACATGTGTATGATTGTTGCGGATGAAGAGAAGCATTTTATTTTTAGTTAAACATAATTAAGCCAGCAAAACTTCTTGAAAGTCACAGACATCTACACTGCCATCTATCTAGAATTGTCTGAAAAACGTTAAATACAGCAATAGATCTCTTTAATTAGTAACAAGTTCATATAGCAAGGTTGCAGAAAAGATACTGCTGACAAACCCACGTCAGGCTTTTACAGGACCTTACCTTTAGGGTTGTAGTATTCTCATCATCTGACCACTGTTAAAGATAAAAACAAATCAAAGCTTACTGTTTTCCTGGTTTCCTCCTTTATATTTATGAGAACATCAGAATTCAGGCTTCCTACAACATGTAAATGAAATCATTGCCCTGGAGCTCCTGTAGAATACCATCACCATCCTCCGATTATGGTGAGAGTAAAAGTATTGTATATCCAGCAGAAGTACTGTTCTAAAGTATAGACAAAAGAAGACACTTATATATTTTAATTGTGATTTATATCACAAATTCGGACATTTCCCAACTCAGTCTTCCCTGTCTAAAGTTTGTCTTCAGCTCCAGCACTTCCATCCTTCAACCCCATGATCCAGTAGTTTCACTCACATACTTTTCATCTCCTTTTTGACCTTCTGACAGCCTGTGCTTACAACACTTTTGCACATTTTTCTACTAGAACATCTTTCTGAATTATTATGGCCGCAGAAAATTTCATTGCTTCATCAAACAACTCCTGCAAATGTACTCTTCCTCTAATTTTTCAGGGCATGAAACAGCGTTAAGTTCAATTCCAACATCCTTCAACATTCCTTACTCATTATTGCAAATGCAAGTATCAAAAAATAAAATAAATAAATAGTCTTCTTTGAAAGAGCATAGAAACATTTTAAACATTACCTAACATCACACTATAAATAATGGTGGTTTAAAGTTTTTCAAGGCAACTACTACGTGGTTATTATTTTTGTGAAGTATTCTCCTAACCTACATGTTATGAAGAAAAGGCATCACCCTTGATTTTTCTCAAAAGACTTGACATTTTATACTGACCTGTATTTCCTCTGCATCATCACTCCCTTCCGGAGCATGACTTGGTGGATCATCTCTAAGAGAATAAATTATCAGGAAAAAAAATTAAGCACTGGAGTTTGACTCTACCATATACAACATCAGCATCTACCAGCAGTTGATTTAAAAATGTTTTTGTGAGAGGATTAAGCCTCAAAACCCCCACAAGAGAGAAAAAATCAGAGCAAGCCAGTACAGAAAACTGAATACTGAACACTCTGGCATTAGACTTCAACCCTACCCAAAACACTTGGCTTCTTTCAAATTACCTTCTGCCTTGAAAACACTGAAATTGAAGCTTTTCAACACCCTGTTAACAATTCCTTTATAACATTACTGTACTCTGATAGAAGCAAATATTAAACAAACTTCCTTTTATAAAAAACAAGTTCAATTTAATTTATGCTTTGCCTCAATACTCTTTTTTCCAAGGAAAAGTTTATAAAACTCGAGTTTCAGATGTGGTGGTGTGAATATCTGGTTCTGAAAAGAAAATGTTCTTGCACTCCATACACAGGAAAGAAGATCCTACAGAAAGTGGATACATAGTCATTAGCTGCTTCCTGAAAAATTCCTTTTTCTACACAAATGACATTTGATGGTATAAGCACCAGCATGCCTGGGAGAAAGCACTTGGCTTGCACTTGGAGTTTTCGGTGACTTTTGATGTTCCTTAGCCAATATAACTGTGAAGATCTTAAAGGAGAAGACCAAGCTTTTGAAGACTTAGTCACAGCAACTCAGTGTAACAAACATGATGTCAAATGTACATCCTTGCCAAAAGTCAACTTTTTTACTAGCCAAGTCTCTACTGTTCCTTAATGCACTTTCATAGGGATTAAGCTATCAATTAGTTCTAGAGGTCAGATATCAATTTACTGAAGATTAAAAGGAATCTTGGTCTGACAGCAAGAAGATGACATTCAATCCTAGCTAAAAAAGTTCAATTCTGAGAAAAAAATAGTTCCTAAAAGGGATTATAAATGTGAAATATCTTCAAAAATATTATTTCAGTTAATTATACATCTGTCCATTATTCTATTGAAGGCAGCAGAAACTGTTTGCATAACACAGCTGTAGTCAAATCCTCAACTTTTCTGAAGGCTTATTAAAAATTAAATGGGTGCTGCTTAGTTGCATAATTCTGCAGAAGCAGGTGATATTACTTCTTACCCAAAAACGTTAAAGAAAACAATACTAATTTTCTGGATATCTTTTATTAAAAAAAAATAAAATTAAAAATTCGAAGGGACTTTTCATCTTTACAAGGTGTTTAAACAGCTTCAACTTTATACAAGTTGATTCCTGAGAAATTAGATACACCTCACTTACAGTCACAGCTTAATTGGCTGCTCTGTGAGAGACAAACTACCACTTAGGAAAAGATGGAGCATGGACTGATTTCTGAGTCTAATCATTAGCAAGATGTATGCATGCAATAGTCATTTTACAAGGAAGCCAGATCATAAGCAGAAAACAAAGCACAAAGCCTGGCTTCTTATCAACTGTTTCTCATATCTATCCATCTTATTATTCCCTATCCAAAATCTTGGCGTTCAGCCTTGTCATATGCATGGGCTACAGAATGCCAGGATTGAGTCTAACCGCCCTGCCAAAGCAGGATCACCTTGGGCAGGCCACACAGGAATGCATCCAGGTGGGTTTTGAATGTCACCAGAGAAGGGGACTCCACAACCTCTCTGGACAGCCTGTGCCAGTGCTCCTCATATTGAGGAAAGAACTGCCCCTATTTGGTCTGGAATCATGTGTATTAAATGGATTTTAGGATCTGTATCAGGCACCAGCAAGCTGAATTTTATTAACAGCAACAGCCTCCTCCCTGGGGGTATTCAAGGCCAGGCCGGATGAGGCCTTGATCAGCCAAGTCTAGTTGAGAGGCATCCCTGCCCATGGCAGGGAGGTTGGAGTAGATGATCCCTAAGGTCCCTTCCAACCTGGGCCATTCTATGATCCTAGGATTCACATGCTCATATGCTATGAGGATTACTGCAGCCAGATTAGTCAAATTAGAAAATTCATTATGCAAAACATAATGTGTGTATACAAAATAGCACTGTGACTACAAAATAGTATTAATACTTGGAAGGTGGGGGGGAAAACACCTCTTTACCTTCCAGAAACCACAAGCGTTCCATCATCCAGCAAATATTCTTTGACATTCTCTGGTAGGGGAAGTATGACACTGGAATAAAAATTATCATTTCTTTCATAAATTATTATTACTATTACTTGTTAAAATAATAACAAGAGTTGAATAAAAAGAATTTGTTTAATAGACTATATCTCAATAACAGTATGCTTTATTCTCTAACACTATTAATAAAAGCACATCTCTTCCCTCTCCCCTTCCCCCTCACCCTTCCCCCTTCCCTTCCAGAATCCTTTCCCCAAAAATCAATGCCTATTTTCCCTCCAGGAAAGTAGAGGAGAGATAGGCAAAAAATTTAGATGAAATGCACAAAAATGCCCCACTGCTTCCAAGCTCTAAGAAATTTGAAGTGAGGACACAACACCTTGTTCAAGCCAAAGGTTTCCTTTCTGAGATCCAAACCAAAACTGGCCTACACCACCTCAATGTTCCAAAAATGCAGGGCTCTCACTAAACTTACCAAAAACAAGCATATGCTAAACACTAAAAAGCATATCAGATTAATGCTTTGATTACTAAAAGCCTGGTGTTAGTGCTTTTTGATCCAACAGGGCAACTAATTTGAGCTTGACTTTCCTGAGTTACTGGTAGCTCTTGTAAGCCGCAGCAGCAACTTTGAAACTGCAATTTGCTACAGCTTCCAGAACCACACAGAAATACTAAGTCAGTCACTAGGTTTGGTGTGTTCAGTCTGTTCCCTTGAGCAACCAAGTGGGAACAGCAGCGGATGTAGCATTAGCTGGTGCTCAGTGCATAGTCCCACCAGGAGAGCAGGGAGCACAGGGGTGCTGGGCCTGCCCCCGAGGCTGCCCGAAACAACTCTTTCAGGGTGCAGGGATGAGATCCCAATTCCTGGGGTTCCAGCTTGACCAAGCCGTCCCCATCTCCATCCCAGCTGCGCCCCAAAGAGGTCCCCTGTACCTCACTCAAACCTGCCTCAACGCAAGCCCATTTCTCAACCTACCCCCGAATAGTTCCGCACACCGCCTCACCCCACCCCTCACTCCAGTCCTACACGCCCCATAATCTTCCCCGCTACACAGCTCCCCTGCAACAGCTTCTCCCGGCCTAAGCCTACACACAGCCCAGCCCCACACCGCTGAGGGCCCAGTCGCCCCCAGCCCCACACCGCGCTTCTCACTCCCCTCACCTGCGGATGGTGACGGCCCGGAAGAGCGGGTACCACACGGAGAACTGGCAGTGTGCTACCTGTTCCTTCTTCATCCTCCCCCTCAATCCAAGTCAACCCAACTCGGCCCGGTCCGACTCGACCCGTTTCGGCCCGCTGCTCCCGGAAGCTCCCGCTCCGCCCGGAACCTCCGCCGCAGCTCTCGGCTGTACCCGGTCCGCCATCGGCGCCGCACACAGAGCGGCGCCACGCGGCCCCGCCTGAGGGGCGCACAGGGCTGCCGCCTCCCCTCACTTCATCTCCCTTCACCTCAGCTGTTGCCGCTGCCGTCTCGACACTGCTCGCTGACGAGCCCGCCCGGCCTTCCCCGACTTCACCGCACCTGCCCGCCACAGCGGGCCCCCCTCGCCTGCCGGGCGCTCTCCCGGCCTCGTACGTTTGGCGTGGCCCAAGACGGGGGTTTCTAGGCGGCTAAGGCTGAAAACACGGGTGGCCTTACGGGAGCAGCGGGTGGTGTTCCTAGTAGGCTTTGCTTTCTTGCTTTACGTGTGTTTTGTGTAAGGTTTCAACTGTCCAGTGTTATAACCGTTCTCCAGCTCTGTTTAGCAGCTTTACCAGTGATCTGGATGAGGGAACCAAGTGCACCTCAGTGAGTTTGCAGAAGACACCAAGTTGGGTGAAAGCGTGGGTGTGCTTATGAGTAGGAAGGATCTGCAGAGGGATCTGGATGGGCTGGATTGGTGGGTTGTAGCCAGCTGTATGAGGTTCAACAAGGCCAAGTGCTGAGTCCTGCTCTTGGGTCACAACACCACCATGCTTGGGGAGAGTGGCAGGAAAGCAACCCAGTGTAAAATTACCTGGAAGTGTTGGTCAGCAGCTGGTTGAATATGAGCCAGCAGTGCGCCCAGGTGACCAAGACAGCCAACAGCATCCTGGCTGGGATAACAAATAATGTGGCTAACAAGACCAGAGAGGTGATTGTTCCCCTGTAGCTGGCACTAGTGAAGCTGCACCTTGAATACTGTGTTCAGGTTCAGGTCCCTCACTGCAAGAAGGGCATTGAGTTACTGGAACGTGTCCAAAGAAAGGCTGGTGAAGAGCCTAGAGCACAAGCTTTCTGAGGAGCAGCTGAGGGAACTGGGCTGGTTTAGACTGGAGGAGACTCAGGGAAGACCTTGTTGCTTTACAGCTCACCTGAGGTTATAGCGAGGTGGGGGTCAGCCTGTTCTCCCAATTACAAGACATGGGACAAGAGGAAATGTCCTCAAGTTGTTGCCAGGTTTAGACTGGGCATTAGGAAACATTTCTAACCCTAAAGGTTTGTTAAGTACTGGAATATGTTCCCTGGGGAAGTGGTTGAGTTCACATTCATGGAGGTATTTAGAAGATGTGCAGATGTAGTGGACTTGGCAGCACATGGTAAACAGTTGGACTCAAAGGTGTTTTACAAGCTACAAAGTTTTGTGGTTCTGTAACAGATCTTTACAGCAATAGTTTCTCCTCAAACAAGGCTGCATTTCATTTTATTTTGCAGAGAGTCAAGTAATAACTGAATAATATGTTCTTTTTAAGCTCCGTGGTTCTGCTGTCATTTCTGTGCCTGCATGTCCCCAGTGTGGAGGTCCGAGTTATTTCCATCTGGTGCTTTCTTCAAATGCTTTTACATCTGCTGTCTGAGGTTGTCTTCCCAAGCCCTCTCACCCATCATCTGGAAGGTTGATAACAATATGGAGATGCTGCCAACCCTCTCCTGCTTATGCAAGATAGTCTTTGCTGTTCTCTGTTCTACAGGGCAAAAGCCAGTTATTCTTCCACATTTTATTTGGTGCTGAGCAGATTATCTATGCTGTTAAATACCATGACAAAAATGAAGCATTTTCCTCCATTTTCTCCCTCTCCCCCACCAACTTCTGCTAATTAGTTTCTTTATGCTAGAGTCACATGGTTGAAATGCAACTTCATTGACCAATGGTAACAAGTGCCTTAGGAGCTTTTAATGATGTTTGCCTTCAGCACATGTATCTCAGTGTGCCGGTGGTTAAATTGTGCCTAAAACACTGCTAGTGTCCCTTTTGCACATTCTTTGTAAGTAATCCTGTGTTTTATGTTGAGCTTAGGACGCCTTTGCTGAGTTTCAATTCAAGGTGATTTGTGTGGATCACAGAATATCTCTTGAAAAGTCATTTAGCCAAGCTAATCCATCTGTGATGACTTGAATTAGGTTAATGTAAAGCCCTGGTAGCTTGGCTATTCTCTAAGCTAATTCAGCCTCAGTTGCTTATGATTTTAACTCCTGGAATGGGTAATTTAGAAATCTTAAAATGGTTGTATGGTGCCTTGAAAAGAAGCTACTCAATACGGGAATAAACAATGGGAATAAAGTTACACCTTTTGTAAATCTTAGGCCTTTTTCAGGCCTGAGTTTGATCCCCACATGGAATAAATGGTGTGATTTGCCAGCAGTGGCCTGTAACACAGGCCATAAAAATAACCAGGAAAGGTAGAAGCAGGCCAAACGTCTTATTTTCATGGTCTATAGTTCAAATGCAGTTGATTTGTGCTAAGAAAGCTGATGAATGTGGACACTTTGATGTGGTCTTAACTGCTAAAAAAATATGTTTTTATAAATGTATCCATCATCTTTGGAAGATTCTGGGGAATGGGAAAGGTGCCTGAGGACTAGAGGAAAGCGAGAGTCACTCTAGCCTTCAAAAAGGGTGAGAAGGTAGTCCCAGGAAAATACAGACCAGTCAGCCTCACTTCCATCCCTGGAAAGGTGTTTGGAGCAGCTCATTCTAGAGATCATCTCTTAGCACATAGAGGAAGATAAGGTTGCCAGGAGCATCCAACATGGATTTACCAAGAGGAAGTCATGTTTGACTAATCTGATAGCCTTCTGTGATGGTGTGACTCAATGAGTGGATGCAGGGAGAGCAGTGGATGTTATTATCTTTGACTAAAGGCTTTTGATGCTGTCTTCCATAACTTCCTCATGGCCAAGCTCAGGAAGTGTGTCTTAGAAGAATAGTGAGGTGAATTGTGACCTGTCTAAACAATAGAGATCAGAGGATCGTGATCAACGGTGTGGAGTCCAGTTGGAGACCTGTAGCTAGAGGTGTTTCCCAGGGGTCAGTGCTGGGTGCAGTCTCGTTCAACATCTTCATCAATGACCTGGACCACGAGACAAAGTGTACCCTCAGCAAGTTTGCTGATGATGCAAAACTGGGAGGAGTGGCTGGCCCACTTGAAGACTGTGCTGCCATTTAGTGTGACCTGGACAGCTAGGCAAAGACTAACCTAAAGAGTTCAACAAGGGTAAGTGTAGAGTCCTGCTCCTGGGGAAGAGTAAGACCATTAACCAGTACAGGTTAGGGGTTAGCTTGCTGGAGAGTAGCTCAACAGAGAAAGACCTTGAAGTCCTGGTTGGTAAGTTCTCCATGCAACAGCAATGTGTCCTGAAGGCCAAGGCGGCCAACAGTATACTCAGGTGCATTAAGTGTGGCCAGCAGGTAAAGGGAGGTTCTTCTTCCCCCTACTCAGCCCTAGTTAGACCACATATTGTGCACAGTTCTGGGCTTCCCAGTTCAAGAGGGACGGGGAACTTCTTGAGAGAGTTCAGTGGAGTGCTACAAGGATGGTTAAGGGACTGGAGCATCTCTTTAAAAGGAATGACTGAGAGGCCTGGGACTGTTTAGTCTAGAGAAGGCTGAGAGGGGACCTTATGAGTGTCTACAAACATCTGAAGGGTGGCTGTCAGGAGAATGGAGCCAGTCTCTTTTCAGTGATACCCAGTGATAAGATGAGGGGCAATGAATGTAAATTCAATCACAGGAAATTCCATCTCAACATGAGAAAAGACTTCTTTACTCTGAGGGTTGACAGAGCACTGGAGCAGGCTGCCTGGATAGGTTGTGGAGTCTCCTTCTCTAGAGGTGTTCAAAACCCACCTGGATGCATTCCTGTGTGACTTGCCTGAAGTCAGCCTGCTTTGCAGGGAGGTTGGACTCGATCTGTGATGGTCTGTTCCAACCCCTGGCATTCTATGGTTCTGTTACATAGTTCATGTACTCCTAAGTCAGGTAGTCTTGTTCCCAGGATGCAGTGCAAGCTGTGTTGCATTTTTTATTCAAATGATGCAGTGGTAATGAGGTAGAAGAACCTTCCTGCCTGAGGGCTGCAAGACAAAGTCTCTTCTGAAACCAGACATATGGCTTTAGAAGCCTTGCACTGTAGTGTTCATTTTCAGTTGCAGCTGATTTTGTTTATGAACAAAAGGTGTTGCCACCCTTGACGGCACGACTAATGTGAGATGCCAGAATCACAGCCTTCGTTGAGCCAAATGGTACTTTAGCTTTAACAGCAGAAAATCTGTCTTCTATACAGTCAGCTGAATTAGGAAATAATTACTTTTTTCATGGGCTTTTTAAGAAGTCACACATCCGTAGAGTTATTGCACCCACTTGTGGACGAGATCAAAACTACAGGAGCTGGAATATGAGTCTTCCTTTTTTCCTCATTTTCACCTTAGATTTTAATGATAATTCAAACAACTGAAGCTGTATGTTTTTTTGTTATTTTAAATTGCAAAGCACCCTTGAATCTGTCCTCTGCAGAAGAGAGTGATCTGTATTGAGATTAGGTTCTGCCGTGAGATGAGGTTCTAGTATGTGTTTGTAATTGATACAGGTCAGTATTAATACTGTTGTACAAACATTGCTATAGCTGGTGGTGGGATTTGGGGTACAATTGAGCTAATCCATTGCTTGAGAAAGATGTCTGATACCTGCAAGCTTACATAGAAGGATTACTATGATCAATGGAATGGCATTCCCTGTGAGGGGAGACTAAGAAGACTAAAACTTATTCAGCCTGATCAAACAACAAAAATATGTTTATATCGTCAGTCTAAAAGGCTATGATTCTTTCCAAACTAGGAGGTGAGTTTGTTGTCAGTAGGCCGTGAGGGGTTTATATTTTAAAAGCTGTGTGCTTAGGGCATCACACAGAGCCTCCTTTAACTCTTCCCTCCGGATGGCCAGAAATCTCTTGGAACTGCTTTGCTGGGCTGTGCTTCTTTTGCATAAATTTGGTGGAAAGCTTGGTCTTGTGTTTTAGAGCCACAGAAAGACAACATAGCTATTGGCCAGCTACAGCTCTTAAATCTAAAGTGAAGAGAGTTTGAGCCATTGCTGGCTCGAGAAAAAGTGTGTAATAGCTGATTGAACCAACTTGGGATAGTAATCAGAAGATAAGCAAGTGAGGCTCTAGTACAGATTTTCATACAAATAGTAAGGTATGGTTTAAATTAGGAATACAACTTAATTTAACAAATAGTAAGTAAACCTACGTAGTTTTAAGATGGATCTTCATTGCTTGAAGAAAGATACTTTTGAAAGAGCAGAATTAGGTTTCCTTGTCAGGCCTTAACATTATGTAAAAACAATTTGAACGTTTGACCACATGACCTATTTCATCGATAAAGACTGTCTTAAGAATTAAGAAAGAGCTTCTCTTGTCTACATACCGAGGAAGTGGATTTATGTACATTAGTTTTAATCCTGATAATCAGAAATATTTTTTACTACCTGTTCCTTTTAACTATTTTATGGAATGAAATTTTGTGAAACGCAAATTTAATATGCAAGAAAGCTGATTGTTCCTGCGTACTCTTAAATGTTTCACAAACGTGCAGCAGATGTTATCATAAAAGGATAAAGATGAAGTAAAAAATGAACGTGCTAAAACTGGGAGTGAAAGAGCAGGTGATTACTCACTTTTGGTACTATTCTTTGTTAGAGATCCCACAGAGCCTTATTAAACCCTAGCTGAAGTCAACAGACTCCTGTTGACTTTATGGGAAGTCTACAACCAGCAATGCTGTGAATGATAGAGATTAGTAAGATCATCTCATCTCTCCTCTGTTAAAACTCATTTGCTTCTATGCATTGTCATCTTGCTTATGATTTGTGCTGCTTTTCAGGACTTCAAGTATTACAGCTTGATATCAGAGATGAGCTTCCTTGGAATAAGAGTGTGTGTGTGCTGAAAGTGCCCCATAGCTCCACAGTGAGGCAGGGGATTAATGGTGACTCTAATGCACAATATTTTTCTGCTCTCTGGTGTGCCATTCAGCTAGAACTGGATTGAAAGAGTGAGTGGATAATCATATCTTCCTAGGGAGTATTAGGATGCAGGTTGAGGTATTGAGCTGCAGGTGCAGAGCCTTGCTTTGGGCATGCATTCAACTGCTCTTTGCACAGTGTTAGCCACATCATTCCCAGTAGGACAATCTGCCATGCTTCGGTCATGTTAACTTAATGTGCCACCTAGATTTGCCACACACAGGTGACTTTTTGACCTTATTTTCTGGGGGAGGAATTGAGTAATTTACGTGTTTATTTGTGATGTGTGTAACATGGAGGTACTTTGTAGTTCAAATTCTTTCTCAATAGCTGGCAACTTTTGTCCCTGAAGCCCTCTTGGTGTAAGATTTTTTTCCACTCTGACAGTGGAGCATGTAGTCCTGCTGTGGTAATGCTGTGTGAGAGGGTACTTCATCCACATCAGAATGAAACAATTTGACTGAAATGGATCCATTTTGTCTCTGTGTTTGTCTGACCCTTGAAGAGTTAAGGAGCGTGTCTTCAGCCAGTATAGCCTCTTGGCAGCTGAGAGGACTGTTACAATACTGTCAGGGATTTAATCCAAACTTCCGCTGCTCCTTTCAATTCTTTGACCCTGAAACCATGCATTGGAGCTGAGGGTGAATTGTACTTGCCATCACACTTCCCTAACTTTCTCCAGTAAGTTTTCTCTGTTAATTTAGAATGCTGAAATGAACCTTTCAACTTTACTCTGAAAGCAAATATTGACTTTGTTTCATAGTAATCTGGACTCTGCACAGGAGGAGAAAAGCCAGACTTCCCTGAAAATGGCAGCAGAGACATCCACAGAAGTTCAAAAAACTGCTAGACAGTCCGTGGTTAAAGAAGAGGTATTACCTGCTGGGTTTGACATATTTTGTTGTTAAATAGCAGTTATTTGAGAGCCATCAGAATGGTTTTGAGTGCAGAGTAAGAAATGCTGAGATGCTGTGTGTTTGTAAAATCTATTTAATAGACAAAAAACTTCTTTCTGATGGTCACGTGATTGAAGTTCTCTTTGTTAAAATAATCATACAAATTATC
Source organism: Indicator indicator (assembly GCF_027791375.1). Taxonomy (NCBI): domain Eukaryota; kingdom Metazoa; phylum Chordata; class Aves; order Piciformes; family Indicatoridae; genus Indicator; species Indicator indicator. The sequence goes on along the minus strand of NC_072012.1, from coordinate 16,827,312 downwards.
AATGTGGGAGAGAAACCTGCAGTATTGCATTGTTTTAAGTTTTTTGTTATTGATTGGTTGTTTTGTTTTCCATTATTTGGCAGTTAGGTTTTGTATGGTGCCTTCAGGCTGTTTGTTGTGTTAGGAAATAATGCTGATGCCTCTGAGAGACTGGTGGATCATGAAACTCAGCCTTGTTTTCTTTTCCTTTAATGTGCTGAACCACTGAGAGCTGCCTTAGCATTTGGCATTATGCCTTCTTTGATCCTTCCTGAAAGGGCTTGAATTTAGATAAATTTAGATACATTTTTAAACGTATGGTGCTGACATCTTCATAGAATCAGAAAAGGTCCAGTCCTGAGGAAGGAATTTGGAGGTACTTCTGGGGGCTTATTGGGAAAATTTCCACTCTATTTTAAACTACTTATATTTGTTTCTGTTCTCTTCTAAGTGTGTTCTTAAACATTGATCTTTAGTGTCAGAGGCAGGTTTGGTAACAGTGTCATTTTATTGTTAAAACATAACTAGTTTCTTTTATCGAGCTTTCCTTCCTTGAAATGAACAATCTTATAATTTCTTCAGGTTTCAAGGTACAAAACTTTTTCAGGAAAGAAGAGACATTGTTGGGATAGATTTATGGCTTTTCCCTTCGGGTGCTTTATTAATAAAATAGTTCTCAAGCAAAGGCTGTCATCTTTGTAAGCTTTTGGGGTTTTCTATTAGGACTTGTGGTTTTTCAGGTTTATGTTTTCTTTTTATCCTCCTTTGGAATGTATTCTTTGGTGTCATTGGAAGTTTGCAATTAGATCTTACACATTTTAAGCTACTTAGGTTTTTTTAATTAATTTTGTGGGATTAATACAGAAGAGTATTTACCATGCCTCTGCCAGTAGCCCTTATGTTAAAAGAGAGTCTGTAACTGTTGAGTAACTGTGAGGTCTGAGTTTGGATTATCTTCTTCCATGAATGTGGTGGCTGATTTTCTATCCTTGCCCATGGTGGGGAGGTTGGAGTAGATGATCTCTGAGGTTCCTTCCAACCTAAGCCATTCTGTGATGATTCTGTGATTTCCTTCATTACTGGGTGCCCACGGTGTGATGGCTCACACTGACACACCACGGTCAGGCTTCTGTAAGCAAAAGCAGATGTTATTTTCCTACTGAAGTAATAGATAAAGCAATAAAAATTAACTCATTTTATAAGTGCCACACATCCTGCAAAGTGTCCTTGAGCCCTAAATAAGGGATTTAGTAAAGCAATGCTTCTGGGCCAGTTTCTGCACCTGCCTCATTGTGCACCCAATGAGGCAGGTGACAAAATTTTCTTTTTGCATCCAGGGAAAGCTGGCAACTTCCTGGTTTCTCACTCTGTTGGCTGTTAGCAGCTAGTGTTTCACCAAACTTCAGAGGGTTGCTGAGCTGCTTCCATAGTAAATGTATATGCTACATGTCCTATAGTACTTTTTAATTATTGCTCCATGACTCTGGAGGCCAAAAATTGTATTTAAGAATACTTGGTTTAAAAAAAAAAAAAAAAGACACCCTGACACTGTTTGCTTTGTACACATAAAACTTTTTGGTTTGTTTTTTCCCCTCCTTTCTGTTGTTTTTTTGGGAACTTGGATAGGTCTAATTTCTCACAGACTAGGGATTTATTTTTTCTTTAAGGTTCCTGGAGACAGTGATGTGGTTCTGATTTCAGCCAGTTTCCCCTTTCTCCTTATCAAATGATAACTTAATGACAAGGTAATCATCTGCCAGTTCTGTTGAACGCTGCAGCAATATGGGACCACGATCAATAATCTAATCCTTTGTGTTCTCTGCATTGTTTTAAAAATTCCATTAACACAAAAATTAGGCTGTGTTTACTCACTGAAGTGTGTGGATATAGATATAGATATAGATATAGATATAGATATAGATATAGATATAGATATAGATATAGATATAGTTATAGATATAGATATAGTTATAGATATAGATATAGATATAGTTATAGATATAGATATAGTTATAGATATAGATATAGATATAGATATAGATATAGATATAGATATAGATATAGATATAGATATAGATATAGATATCCCTCTCCTTGGGCAAATAGTGAGACCTTATTTTCATCCATTTCTCTTTGGATCTTCCTGTACTCTAGTTCTGCAATGATTTAGGAGTGAATACAAAGCTATTTAAAGTACACCTGAATGCTTTCAAATGGAATTACTTGTACCTGTAATGAGCATAATATACTTCATCTTCTTTCCTGCTGTTTTTGTGACCACAAAGCCATTAGAAAACCCTTTAGAAAACACATAGCTCTGCTTTTCCATTTCCTCTTATGGGGAACTATTACATTTTCCAAAATAAATGCCCAGACTCCTACTTGTAAAGTATGTGTAGCCATATTCACAACCATAGGAGTGCTATTTTTATTTCAATTGATGTTCTGAAGAACACATTTTAAGAATTAGGTGAGCTCCTCCAGCTCAGTTATAATTCACTGGACACCTAAATCACTTCTGATTTGCCCTCTGCTTCCAACTGATGCTGTACTGTGCTTCTGTACTCTAGCTATAACTGCATCATACACTGTTTCATTTCTCTAGATTTTTTTTTTTCAGTTGGTGCACCTCGTACTCTTAAGTTTGAGATCTACATGGCCACAGGGTTGCAGCATGCCAGTTGCGTGAACGATCTTTTGGACTTCATCCTTTGCTACAATTTAATCTTCTGGGTTTTTTTTCCCAGATCCTATTTTCCCCATGCTGATGCTTTTTCTATTGCTGTCAGCAGCAATAGGAAGTAATTTTGTTCATCTTACCATTTACTTTTGGTTTCTGTGGTCAGACCTGCGGCCAACTCGATGCAAAATTCTGGAGGCAAGCTTCTTGTCTGCCTATGCCTTTAGCAAAGCTCAACACTCAACATACCAGTTACTTAAACAAGGGGCTGGATGAATATCTGGGGATTTTTCTCTTTTAAAGAAATTAAATAAAAGGTAAGGAAACATCACAGGGCAAATAAACTCATTTAGCTCAGAAAAGACATTTTGTAGTAATGCCAATGCCAAGCACCCAATCAGCAGCTCTCAGAAATCCTAAAAGGGCAGGTGTGTACCACTGCTGGCAGTTACAAAAAACAGCAGCTACACAAGGCCATAGTCTGAGATCATGGCAGGCAAGAGGAGTTTCAAAATAGTTTGGCTTTCAGTTTCTCATGCCATGATCTCTGATAAGTGGGCACTCATGATCACCAGTGTAGCTAGAGTCTGTGCAGACCAGTTTTATTTCAGCTGAAACATGACCTGTCCAAAGTTCTTTTAAAAATATGAGAATGTTCCAGTTCATGAAATCATGCTGAATTCATTGAGACTTGATTATAAAAGTCACATTAAGAAAACTTACTTTTCAGCTTATTTTCTGTTCCAATTCAAGAACTTCAAGTAAATGTTTTTTTTTTTTCGTATTAGTTACAGGAGTGTTGCTGCATGTTCCTGCATGTGTTCTGATGCTGGAATTCTGTCTTCAAAAGAATCTAAACCCAGTTGTGTTCTCTCTCTTAGCCCCCAAATGTCTTTGGAATTACTCTTAAAAGGTATTTAACAAAAATTCTTTATTTTAGGTAATTGTAGAAAGAAAATGGTTGAAGCTTGAAGAAACAACATACACTGATCCCTTTGGTAAAACCAGGTAATTGTTTCTCTGGCATTTCAGATTCCTCTAATGTTCCCAGTTGTACAAACTAGCCCTAGGTTAGTTGTTAGGACAAGATGAGATCTGTTCATTGTGCAATTCCTTTATAGTTCAGACTGGTCAGATAAAAAAAAGAATCTTATTTTATCAGATATGGTAGCATGTGGGATTGATTTTAACTCCTAAATCCTTTTGAGCACACTGAACCCTGTTTTCCTTGTGCTTCCAGTCTTTATAAAGACACCAGGCAGAAGTAAGTTGTAGCTCTGCAACTGGACTGTCGTGATGAGAGAGTCCATCCTGTGGCTTTTCTGGTGTTTCATTAAGGGCTCCTTTTTTACCTGCTGATGTGCTGGATCTTACATACTATTGACAAATGACTGTCCTCTTGTATATTATCACACCTGTCCAATTTGTATGTTTTACTGTATTTATTTAGATGTGACAGCGTGGCTTCACTTCCCTTCATGTGTTCAGTTCAGTACTGATTGCTATATCTAGTGCCTTCCAACTCATCAGCAAAATATTCTTTTAAAGATCAGCAAAGATTGGATTTTTATTGCTGGTGGATTTTTGGATTTGACTCAGCTTATTGCTTATTTTGAGAGAGAAGCTCTGCTCTTCCTTGCCTGTGAGCTCCTTGTGTGCTCAAGTAACTGAGCTGAGAGTTTACAAGCTGCAAAAGTTAGATCAAAAGTAGAATACATGTGGTCTTGTTACGAAACCGCCCTTCAAAATCTGGCATGTTTGTATAAAGAGATTTATTTTGCACTTTTCCAGACCACTTATAAGACTTGCCTGTTCCATGACAACCATTTACCTATTTCCCTTATTTTTAGTGATCTTAAACAACTATTAATTACCTATTTAAATATTTTCTCTCTTTAAGGAGGATAAATCATACTTTTTACAGTGCCAGTAATGACTGGGCCTGCCTAAGTCATAAGTCCAGCTGCTTTCTTATGGGGCCTCACTGTGTGATGGCATATTTTGATTTTTAAATGAAAGAAGTAAGGGTAGAAGGCAACTTGCATGCTCAGTTGTTCTTTTCTCTGTATTAAACAGGACTTGGGAAACTGTAAAGCGTACTGGCAACAAAAAGGGTGTTTCAGCTGATGGTAAGACATTGGTGACTTTTATTTGCTTTTTATGCTGTGAAAGTTCTTCTGATTAACTCACAGTGCAGACTTGAAGCTGATGTGTTTCTGAATGAATGAGGATGTGGAACAAATCGTACCTGTGAGCTAACGAAATGCTAACTTCGGTGCTGAAGAATTTGAACCTTGCTACTAAGAATTTTCCCAAGGTCATCGTATTTGCTTCAGAACAGTGAAGCAATTTCAGAGGCATGACGGATGCCCCGCTGTAAAGTAACTCATAGACTGCTGTTGTATTTGGTCTGCTTTCATTTAGTCATGAGGGGCTGGAGGGGCTTCCAAACAGTCTGTGCTTGCATTAGAGCCCTTTCCTAGATACAGATGTGCTGAGGCTTGCTCTTGCTTGATATGGGAGCCTCTTGTTTGCTGGGGTACTTTGAAGATGCCATTTTGGGCATCTCTCACCACATATGATACAAGGAACTTAAATTCGTCATTCAGGATTCTGGAGCACGTATCTAAAGGTTTCATAGTCAGAGTGACAATGCTTGGATTCCTTTCCAGAGCTAGCACTAAATACTCGCTTCTGCTGCACTCAAACTCTGTGTACTTGTGTCTTCTGTCACTGCTTGTAGGTGTGGCTGTGATCGCAGTGCTGCAGAGAACTCTCCACTATGACTGTGTTGTCCTCGTGAAACAGTTCAGGCCCCCAATTAACGGTTATTGTTTGGAATTTCCTGCAGGTAAGTGACTGAAACATAAAGAATAGTCATGTAAAGCTGTGTTTAGGTGTGCTTGGAGTGTCAATCTTAATGAAATAGCTGTAACCAGAAAATCATGGTGAGCTCTGTAGCTCAGTGTGGTGTTCAGAAATAGGAATATTTGATATTGAAGAATAGAAAGTGAGTTCATTTTAGCAGATTGGAGACGTTTTGCACAGTAGTCTGGTGCTAGAAGATTGCATTTCCTTCCACTCCTCCTTTCTCTAAGAGTCAAAGCATTTGGCTTCTTGCCTTCATGAGAATATTAATTTCATTTCCTGGGAAGCTTGCATGCTTCTGTAGTCATTTGAAGATATGGGCAGCAGCATCAGGAACCCAGGAGCTTCAGTCGTTCCTAATGCTTTAGTTTATCCCTCCATGAAACAGGGTTTCACCTCTTCTGTAAACTGGATTAGATCTCAGGATGGGTACTGCAGAGAAGTGGTGGGTTGTTAATTGGTTTTGGGCTTCGTTTACCCCTCAGGCCTCATTGAGGAAAATGAGACTGCAGAAAGCGCCGCGTTGCGAGAGCTGGAGGAAGAAACCGGGTACAAGGGGGAAGTTATCGAATGTACTCCAGGTCTTTGCTCTATCTTATTTTCCCCCCCCAAAGCTAATTCTGTCTTTGATGGCTATTCTAAATGTCTGAAATGTTCTAAACCAAAGGAAAAATCTATACAGAAACGTCTGTGCAGAATAGTGGAGAGCAGTATCCTGTGCCTGTACCAGTAAGTCCTTCATGAGGCAGTTGTTGAACTTCTGTTAAACATGCAGGGTTTAAGTAACAGTTTGATGCATACTCAGAAAAACTTGGCTATTAAATAAAAGCCTTTACACAAAACCCAATTATTCAAGCTATGATTTGGCATTTTAGTATAAAGGTCTGTGTTGCTGGACTTACTATGAACAGCATCTGTGAACTTAAGGAGAAAATAACTACATGATGCAGGCTGAGTGGAGGTCACCCTTTTATCAGCTGTAGTGAGGTGGCAGTACTCAGGTTCTCGAGCCAGAAAGAGAGGATAACTGGAGTAAATCCAGAGAGCCTTTGGAGCATGGTTGTTGCCAGACCACTGCTTTCTACATAAACCAAAATGAGGATCATAGATAAAACCTGAGAAAGTGGAAAGGTGAGGCCACTTATATGTGATTTCAAGTAAATGCCATTACAGTTGAGACTTGGTTTGTGATTATTGGGTCAAACTGCATGCTGGGGACTGAGAGATGGAGGAGATGAAAATTAAACCTCATTGCTGATCACAGGTCCTATAGAGAATCTGTCAAAGAGCTGAGACTTACAGAAACATTATTGCTAAGAATGTGTGAAAACAAACCTGTCACAACTCTCCCAGTGTGAACATATGCCAAATATATGTCTTCCCTATGTACCAGATACATTTCTGTGAAGGCTTTTGTTAAAGTGTCGAGGTGCCTGACTTCTGTGTTTGAAAAATGAACCTCTGCCTGTGCTTGTTGGCAGCTCTCTGCTTGGACCCAGGGATGTCAAACAGCACAACACACATTGTGAGTGTCATCATTAATGGGGATGAGGCTGAAAACACAAGACCTAAGCAAAAACTTGGTGAGTTTTGTACCATTTATTTGAAAATCCTGAGAATCTAACAAAAGAATGGGTTTAAAAGAACTATGCCTACCATGGCATCTCTTCTGCCCCAGCTGACGGAGGCCCCCTTCAAATGATATCCTGCAGTCTGGATAAGCAGAGCTGTGTTTCTTTGCTAAAGTCACTGGGGAGGCCTGGATGTTGTGTCAGGTGTTGGTGCACCCAGCATGAGGAGTGTCAGTCCTAAACTTCATCAAGGACCTTAAGCACTTTTGAACCTCGCTATTCCTCTTAGTTGGGGCTTTACCCTGGAGGTAATAACCATGCCACTCACAGTCCATCAGTTATCAAAATGGGTTTTTTAGATGTAAATTCTAGTGTATTTCAAAATCCTTCACTTATTACTAATTTGGTTTTGTTTTTACTTGCAGATGATGGAGGTATGTTACATGGCTGTGCTCAGAGTGACAGTAAGGTCAAGTGTGGCCTTCACTTGGGAAGTTGGACTTAGAAGATGTCAGTTAAAGCCTTTTTATCTGGGTTTGGTTAATCTCCTGACCCTAATCAAACATGCATGAGACTGACTTTGGCCTAGACATAAAAATGCCTGTGAGGTGTTACCACATCAATTATCTTCAAGTATTGCACCTCTAGCACCAGTATCTCAGGAAACAGTAATTACTAAATCCACAACAGCTGTAGATCAAGCCACAAAGAGGATTAATTCAGACAGGGCAGGTGTAAGCAAGCAAATCCTTCTAGAATAAACCCTTTCTGCTGCTTTGATCTTCAGAACACATTTACAATCCATCACTGTACAGGCATATGCCCAACAGTAGTCCACTTCAGTGTATTTTTCCATTCTCAGAAGGGAGGATCAGCTTTTAGAAGGATTCTTACCCTCCATAGCTTTCAGCTGCACACTTTTCCTAGCTCTTTCCCAGTTTCTTTCTGCCAAACCTGCTTTTTAAATGAGCCCAGTCACTGCCTTCCCTCATTTGATTGGCCTTTTTGTGATCTGTGGTCAGTTTTTAGATGGTGATGAGCATCAAGTCAGTTTGCTTATCCTTCTAAATTGCAAGAAACAGGACACTGAGGTAACTTCCTCTACTGTTCAGTAATTTAAAGGTGCTTAAATTTATTTTTCTTCTCTCCTAGAATTTGTGGAAGTTATTTCACTTCCAAAGAATGACCTGCTGCAAAGAATTGATGGTAAGAGCTTTCTGAGGCATAAAATGCACTAACGAGAGGCTCAGGAAATCCTTACCCTCTCTTCTCATAGCTCTTCCAGGCCTTCCTCCTCCTAGAATACTCTATCTTAAACAAAAAGCTGAGAGACTTGACCAGGTGACAGAGTTAGGGACAGTGTGAGGTGTTAGCATTAAGGATTCTTGTCTGGAATGCTACACAGCTTCATCTTAGTCAAGAACTTAAATCTGTGAGGGAGAAATGTTTACAGCATGTCATGAATTATTATTTTTTTATTTTTCAGAACTTGTATCAGAGGAACACCTTGCAGTGGATGCCAGGGTTTATACTTATGCATTGGCCCTGAAGCGTGCAGCAGAAAAACCACTCCAAGTTCCTTTTATGAAGTTCTAAAACAGGATGATAAGAAATTTGGATGAAAACTGCCCCATTCAGATGACTAAAAAGTGTAGCTCTCCTTGTACTAAAGGTCCTTTTCATTACTTCTACAAGCAAACAGAAGTAGGTGTAGGAATGAGTCTGATATTTTCATCTGGAATGATGTAACTGACAAAAATAATTTCTTCTAACTGCTCAGTCAGTTATGCCTTGACAAAATAATCCAATAAAGGTGCTGTTAAATTTTCAAAATGGCTCATTTCTCACTGTATTCATCATTGCATTCATGTTTCAGTATAAGGAAGATGCTTAAGTAACTGGAGCAGGTGTGGTAATAGCACCTGTTCAAAACAGGAACAGTCTGGGGGAGTGCACTCCTCTTGTCCACATGCACAAGCAGCAGCATTTCAACACCTGTTGGTGATTCCCTACAGTAGGAGCAGAGCACAGGGGCATGGTGTGCATGCTCTGGTTGCAGTCTTTGAGACTGCAGTGTCAGGAAGTTCTTTTTATCATAGAATGCTTTAGTTTGGAAGGGGCCTTTAAAGGTCATCTAGTCCAAGCCCCCTCCAGGGAGCAGGGATAGGGTCAGCTATTTCCAACTGCTCAGAGCCCTGTCCAACCTAAACATGAGTGTTTGCAGAGATGGGGTATCTACCACCTTACTGGGCAACCTCTACCAGCATTACACTACCCTTAGTGAAAATTAAAAAAAAAAAAAAGTTATTAAAATCTTCCTTGTGTCGAGTCTAAATCTCCCCTCTTTTAGTTTCAAACCATCACCCCTTGTCCTGTGCAGCAGGCCTTGCTTATGATTTAGACTTTGTGATGTTGCTTCCCTCTCCTAGCCCTCCCTAGCCCAGAAAGAGAAAATGGGTTTGCTTGATCTAAGAAAGTACAGACTGACAGCAATGCTGACCATAGCAAAACAGCCACAAATGGTGTAGGACCTAGCCCGGAGGCTGTGGTTAAGGTGGGAGCTTACTTACATGTCCCAAGATAGCACAGTCTTGCAGTTCTCTCTCGCCTCAGGACACATCCACGTACAGAGGCTGCACCTTCATTCAGTCTCATCACTTCTCAATAAATCTTTTGCCAAACAAACCTTCAGTGCATCTGGAAACAGTCATCTGCTTCTAATTATGTAAACAACCACCTCTGCTTAGAGGTTAGGATCTAAGAGTTGTAATGAATGTATGCTAACATCAAAGCCTTGCCTCTGAAGTAAATTTGGAGGAGCACACATAATTAGGGAGTCTGAAGCAGAAAACTTAAGATTTTCTTACCTTCACAAACAACACCGAGTTACTTTCAAGTTGAGTATGAGACAAGATAGAAGAGATCAAAATGTGAAATCAAAGGGAAAAGGTAATTGATTACAGCCAAGCAAGAAAACTCAGTAGTTTTAAGGTGAAGAATCTTGTGATCTGTTTTTTAATTAAGACTGCTAAAAACCAATTAGAATTATATTCTAACAAGAGAAAGGACAAAGAGAGAGAAAGGGAGCCTTCCAGACCCACCTCACTAAGAAAGCATGTTAGCAAAGATCAAAGACTGCACATGAATTCCACCTGGGGCAGGTAAGAGACAGGAAAGAGCTTAATTAAATAAGTTTATTGTCTAACAGTACAGTTGTTACGTTGCCGCTGTAAAGTGCGACAGCATAAATAAATTTCCATCAGGAACTCCTTGTGCCCCCCTTTCCCCTCTATGAACACTGCTTCAGGAACCAAGCCTCGTTCTTTAGACTCACAAAAGCGAAGTGGACATGAAGTTTCAGTGGCACAGTTTTCACAAGTACAGGTTTAAACAAAACTACTGGGCTGACTTGCTAGCATGACAGCAGCTCCAGTGCTGTCCCACAGGAGGCCCAGGGCCATGTGATGCACCCACCACAAAACCAACTCTCAGGTGAGATGGGTATCAGTCTCTGGTAAAGTATTTGCTTGGAGCTAAGAGAATGGTGCCTGGGTGGAGACACCACAAAGGAATAAGGAGTGCTGAGTTCAGTGGTGGGGAAATGCAAGTTTAAAAAGTAAAAACTTAATGTCAAATACAGACTACAAATTCATTTTGTCAGGAATACTGGCACGTGGCAAATCCAAACTCTTAGATTTTGAATTATTTTTTCCTGTTAAGGACAGGGAACTAAAGTTGACATTTTAATGCTGTGTGCAAAAACGCTTAACCATTACTGAACTGATACATTTTACCATCTCACTGTAGTGTTTGAACAGCAAGGTAGATGAATTGGTTTCCAGCATTACAGGCAACACCAGATAATACTCAAACAAGATAATGTAAACTTGATTCTTAAGGCAGCTGGTACTAATGCTGCACACAGGCATTGCTCAATGCCCATTACAGTAATGGGACACGTAGCACTTAAAACCAAGTAAAAAGAAAAGAGCATTATTTGACTAAATGACACATATTGTCAAAATACCTTCCCTTTCACACAACCCATGAAATATTTGGACATCTAGAAAAATAATGCACCTACTCCTCCAACTTCAGCTTGTTCTTTTACAAAGATTTCAAAATACTGATAAATAATAGTGACTGCCAGCAGAATGCCAGTGCCCGACCCAATGGCTCCTAGAAAGTCAGCCAGCACGGAAAGCGCACCAATGCACAGACCACCAAATGCAGCTGCTGTAGGGATGTACCTGTACCAAAGACAAAATAACATTCATAAGCATTAATGTTCATCCAAGTGTTCTAACTATACCTATACTTCTAGAACAACCAGAAGATAGAGCAAGAGATGCAGTATTGCACACACAACTCTGCCATTAGCTATCACTGTCTTCTGTATTTACAGTCATAGAATTGTTTTGGCTGGAAAAGACCTTTAAGATCATCAAGTCCAATCGTTATCAAAAACTCTACCAAGGCTGGTGCTAAATCATGTCCCTTAACACCACACCTCTGCATCTTTTAAGCACATCCAGGGATGGGGATTCATCCACCTCCCTGGGGGGAAGATATTCCAGTGTTTGATAACCCTTTCAGTGAAGAAGTTTCTTCTAATGTCCAGTCTAAACCTCCCCTGGCAACTTGAGGCCATTTCCTCTCATCATATCACTTGTCAGCAGGGAGAAGAGACCCAACACCAACCTTGCGACGATCTCCTTTCAGGTAGTTATCGAGAGCAAGAAGGTCTCCCCTCAGCCTCCTATTCTCCAGATTAAACAACCCCAGTTCCCTCAGCTGCTCTTCAGAAGACCTGTTCTCCAGGCACTTTTACCAGCTTCACTGCCCTCCTCTGGACCAGTTCCAGGACCTCAATGTCCTTCTTGTAGTGAAGGCCCCAAAACACAGTACTCTAGGTAAGGCCTCACCAGTGCTGAGTACAGCACACAACAGAAGCTGAAATGAATACTCACCAAAAGGTAAGCTATGTGAGTACCTGAAGACTGGCAAAGCTTTTCCACTCACGATGTAACAATTTTATGTATAGGTGTGCTATGGAACCTCCAGAGGACCAAAAGTAACTGCTTTGACTTAAAGGCATAGGGATAAAACTACCTGTCTACATAGGTCGTCAGGCTTTGCACTCTGCATAAAATCCTGCTTTCATTGTGTCATCTTAGCTCAGTAATGGTAAACTGAGCACCTATTAAAAAAAAAAAATCAAGGTATCTTCCTTCTACAAACATGGAGGAGACTCAACCCAAGTTCCTTCTTTATGCCACTTAAACAGCAGACACTACAGGTTAATCTCTTGCCTACTGCTATAAACATCCTCTGCATTGCTAGGAAAGGCAACAGTTAAAGGGGAAGAATCTTGACATTTGGCAGTTGAAACAAGTTTCAGATTTTTCCAGGAACCCCTGCTCCAGCTAACACCTCCCCAGCATCCCTAACCACCCCATTGGAAGCCAGAATTTTGTTACCTGTTAAGCTCATGCACCATTGAAGTATCCCGGTGGCCTCTCATCACCATTTGCTGTTCTTTGAGTTGCTTGGCAACCTGCAAAAAAACATGATTTTATGTAACTGCTGTGGTGTTTCATAGTCACCTGATGCTTAGTCAGTGTAGTCACTGGTCAGTTAGCATCTAGTCAGTGGTGAATTTGAGGCAGCTTGAAAACATTTAGGCACGTTTATCAGAACACCTACATCCTTCGCTGATGAACCAGACACCTCAATCCAAGTCTTCGAGAAGAACGCACAAGATCCTAACATAAATATTATATAAACTATGACATGGACAGGATCCTCAAATATTGCACCCATGGATTCTGGTGGGGACAAGTAGTAACACAGGCCACCAACAGGGTAAGAGCGAGCAGGACCACCACCACTGACATCCTGTGAGAGAGGAAGAAAAAGGCAAATTAGTTATTTCTCACAGATCTCTCACATGCCTGTCCTGCATTTACAGAAGAATTCTCTTTCAACATTGGAAACGCTTTTACACACAGATGTTAAAAAGTTTAGCATTCTAATTTCCTGCTGGCAAAATACCAAAGGCTAACGGCATCCTGGCTTGTATTAGAAACATTGCGGCCAGCAGGGACAGGAAGGTGATCGTCCCCCTGTACTCAGCACTGGTGAGGCCACACTCGAATATTGTGTTCAGATCTGGACCCCTCACTATAAGAAGGATATTGGGGTGCTAGATCATGTCCAGAGAAGGGCAACAAGGCTCATGAAGGGCCTGGAGCACAAGGCCTACAAGGAGTGTCTGAGGGAGCTGGGGTTGTTCAGTCTGGAGAAGAGGAGGTTGAGAGGAGACCTCATTGCTCTCTACAACTACCTGAAAGGAGGCTGCAGTGAGAAGGGGGCCAGCCTCTTCTCCTTGATGACAAGCGACAGGACTAGAGGAAGTGGTTACAACCTGCACCAGGGGTGGTACAGGATGGATGTTAGGAAATATTTCTTCACTAAAAGAGTTCTCAAAGATTGGAATGATCTGCCCACGGCAGCAGTGGAGTCACCTGTGGGCATTCAAGTGGTGTGAAGACCTGGCGCTTAGGGACATGGTTTAGTGTTGATCCTTCAGTGCTAGGTAGAAGGTTGGACTGGATGATCTTCTAGGTCTCTGCCAACCTGATATACTCTGTGATTCACAACAAAGCAATACATACAAATAATTTTGTGAGGTTAGGAACATGGCAAAATACTTACTGCCCACTGTCCTAGTAAATTCACCAAGAAGTTGCCACTAAACCGAACAGACAGCATCTGGGAAATAACATAGAGGTTTGAAACTAATGCAGACTGCAGAATGATGGGAATGTTGGAGGTATAGAAGAGCTTGATAGGATAGCTGCTGTACTGCCCACGGTATCGTGCAGACTTGATGGGTAAATCAACACGAAATCCCTACAGGAAAGAACACAAATGCACCAAGTTCATTTCCAGGACAGAAGCTATTCCTGCTATGGCTAAAAGCTATTCCTGACCATAAAGTTCTTGCTAGGTAAAACAAGGAGTATGAGGTTGGAGACAGTGAAATGTAAAGGCTTTTGCTACAATCTGGTGTACAGATTTTAAGGGTTTATTAGTGCATTGGTGGTTCAATTACATTCTATTTACACAAACGTTCTCTCTCATCTGTGAAATGATATTCCTTTAAAACACACTATAAAATAGGATTTGAGAAAAGCCTTTAATAGCTTTTAACTTCACTTGCCAGTTAACAGCAGGCTGTTGTGTAGCACACCCTGCCTTCTGTTTTCAGAGGCAGGCTTTTATCTGAGTAGAGCCAAGAAAAGCCACATGGATTGAAAAACCAGGGAATTCAGGGGTTTTTGCCAGCACTCAGACTACTCAACAGGTTAAAAAAAAACCAAAAACCACCACACAACCAACCAAAAAACCCCACACATTTTAGCCACAAAAAAAAACCCAACCATGAGAGTCTCCTTTAGTGTCCATTTTAGCAAATGGAGAAACATAAAAAAATACTAGCTGTCTAGAAAATTAGTAAAAAAACAGTAAGTTCTGCATTCATTACACAGTTCTTTTCTAGACTAAATCTGTATCATGCAAAGTGAAAGAAGCAAGACTCTTTAAGCTCTGCCCTAAGGTGTTAGGTCAGCTATGAATGGTACTGGAGATCCAGAATCCATTTTGAGTAAATATACTCTCCTGGTGTGTATGGCATTTAATGGAATGTGTCTGAGGGGCTGGCTCTAACAGCTGGACTGCCACAGAGGTAAGTTACTGAAATAACAGCATGGAAACAAAAAGGTTTTCTTATTCAAAGCTAAGATACTTTGGTTACTCTAATTTAACTTCTCCATTTTTTCCCCCAGGGACTGCAGTGTCTAAGGTCCCTGCACTTCTACTTTTGCAGCTGCAGAGCTACTATGAGGAATTTCTCATTTTACCTGGAAATAAATGACTACAGCAAATACAAACACTGTAGCAATCAGATTCATAAGATTGGGCAAATTCTGCCGGTAAAATGCTTCCCGCAGAGCCCGGACTTTGTCAGTTCTTGTAGCCAGAAGATGAAATAATGCAATGACAGCACCTTCAAACTCTGTTCCTGCAAGAAGCAAAAAAGGGAAAATACATTTTAATCTGTAAATTTAAAACATCTAAAAAATAGCATCTTTCTTTCGGAAAGACAAGACACGTATAAAAATCAGATTAAGTGAGAGAACTATGCCACAGTACAAGAGGCTGTTTTACCTCATAGAATGTAGAATAAGCTACCAAACCATCATTCCTGGTTAGAAAATAAACAACAACAACAAAAAAGCCCTCCAAGCACACACAAAGGAAATATTCTTTTTCTCTCTTTTCTGAGGGCAGGAAGGTGAACAGAAGGAAGAAATAATAAAGAAGGGAAAAAAATAGCTTTAAAAAAACAGTCAAGTCCAACAGCCAGAACTGGTGAATATCACATGAAAATGAAAGCAAATTGAGAACACCTCAAGATTCCAAAAGCATTCATTAAACTAGTTAACTTTTTGATGCCAACAGGTTGTAGCTTAACTTGATATATGTATGGTGTCAGGACAAACAGATGTTGTCAACGACTGGCTAAGGAATGAAGAGATGGAAGCCTCGGAAGAATCAATCTAGCAAAAAGTCATCTGGAGACACCAACTATAGCCATCAACAACAACTGGATCACAAACAGCTCCTCTGAACATACAGAATTTCTTATGTTCTCTACTTCTATAGGCTAAATTATACTAAAACAAGACTATTTTAGTTTGGAAATTAAAAAATCCTCAGTCAATGGGCTTCAAGTCCCATTTTCACTACTGCAATTCAAATCAGCAAGAGCAAACTTGTAGGTTATTAACCTTCATGTGTCAGACAATATTTTCATCTTCAGTTGTAGATAAGTGACTTCATGAGTTAATTGTGATGCATTAAAACCTTTATATTTTTAATCTGATAAACATCTGATATTTTATGTATAGTACACATCCACCGAACAAGTTATAACTAACTGCAATCGCACACATACCTCTGCCAGTGTTGATGGTGGTGGGACTGAAAGCCTTCCAGACAATGGTTTCACAGATATTGGTAGCAATGAACAGGGAAATCCCAGATCCCAAGCCATAACCTTTCTGTAGCAACTCATCTAACAGCAACACAATCAAACCAGCAACAAACAGCTGTGGGGAAAGAAACAAAACTGAGCAGAAACAAGAATAAACCAAGTCAAAAATTATGTATTAATCCCCTGCTTCAGTATTTTCATTATGATGGTGAGTGATCATTATCGTTTTCGTCTAAATATCACTCATGCAGTATTTTGGCCTTTCATGTACAAATGCCTGTGCTGCTCACCTGACAATGATCTCTGTGACTTGTCAGCACTGATGAAAGCAAGCATTATTCAGCAAGCACTTTTTTCAAGTGTTTATGTTTGTGTATTTACTGCTCTGCTCCACAGCTTTAGTGAGAAGTCCTCCACAGTACTGCACAGCAACTACTGCTTTCAAAGTCCCTCAATTGCTGTATTTCAAAGCAAAAAGCCACTTCTATCTGAACCATTTCTGCTATTAACTATCCCAACTTTCTTCTCCTTTATGGACTATTTAGAATTTCTCATATAGACACAGAAAGCTACAAAGGATGATGCTTTTACAGCACAAAAATAAATAAAAGCAACTAGACATAGGAAGATTTTTTTCCTTCTAGCTATACTGTATCTAACCAGCCTCAGTTACACACAAAATAGCTCATTACAAACCTGAATTATAATAAGAAGACAAATTCCAGCACCCATTTCAGCAGGATCTCCATACATTCCAGTCATAACATACACAATGGCTTGCCCAATGGTAATAATCATCCCAAATACTAAAACAAAGAGAGAAAGCAAATCTTTTAAAAAATTCTGCCAAAATCACCTACCAAAGAGATCTCACATTTACTATCACCTAGGCACACTGCTTTCCCCAAAATGAAACTATGCTCATTAATTTTAGTTGGAACAGTGCTTACATTTCTGAGCTCCATTGAACAAGGCTCTGTCTTTTGGAGTATCTCCAACTTCAATGATCTTCGCTCCAGCTAGGAGCTGCATGATCAAACCAGATGTCACAATGGGTGAGATACCTAATTCCATCAAAGTACCTAAATAGGAAGAAAAATCAGCACAATTGCCATTCAAGCATCTCTCCTAAAGAATTACAGTCTGAGGATATTGGGTCTGTGTCCTGCTTTTGCTGGGATAGAATCAATTTTCTATTCAGGAAAGCCACATTTTTGAGCAGACTGCAGAACTCAGTTGGGTGAGAACAGACTTTTGATGAGACACACTTGATTTTGTTCGTGGCCAGCCAGGGTATGTGAGCCTCCATAGCGATCAAGGTCTTCAGCAGTTTTGGAGTTAGCTGAATGCTAAAGCCAGGAGGAGAAAATGCCAGGGTAGCTGACCCAAGCTAGCCAACAGAAGTATTCCATACCACAAATGTCACACTCACTATAAATTAGGTATTTCACTGAGGACGGTCTCTGATCGTCAGTAAATGGCTGACATCCCTGGGGGACCTCACCCATCATTCTGCTCCTGAGGCCAACTCTCCTGTGACCATGACACTTTCTGTGGGACTGTGATGCTCACAGTATTTGGCATCCAGCAATCACTGCTGGCACTGTGCAGCTCACAATTGCTACATGAGCTGAGTCTGAATTTTGTGTACCTTCTATTAGTATTAATATTAGGGGGGGGGTATCATTATTTTATGTAATTAAATCTGTTTCCATAGAACAACAGGCTAAATGACAACAGTCTGTTGAAAGGTTTCTGACCTTAAACATTTTTCATGTTGCTTCAAACATATTCCAGCACAGACATGATCAAAACAAAGACTGTTAAGGTTGATGTGTTAAAATCTGTCCTTTTCAAGGCAACATGAAAAACTTACTCACAGCTAACTTATTTACCAATTTATTATCTTTGCTGGTGTAACAAAATTTGCCATTCCTAAATAATTCGTACCTCCACATTAGAGGGTTCCCCTGGTTTTCTTACTTCCAGCCAATTTTCCACAACACAGATGAGGTCAGTGTCCTCATTTAGTGTCATACATGCCATGCTACTCATCTTAAGTTTCAGCCTCCTAGCATTAGTTTAAGTCTTCTTACACATTTGATCAGGATTCACATGCCTATTCTAAAATAAGTTAGTCTGGCTTTGCTAAACCATAAACTTAATCATCTCTGCCCTTAGCTTTCCAACCTATAAAATCATTCACCCATAATGTTTCCAAAACATTATGAGGCATTAAATACCCTGCACACATAAGGTATTTTCTAGTCAACACACTGATACTGCAAGTAGTGCTGTTAGTAAGAGGTGGGGCAGAAGATCCTCTGCCCCATATATTCATCAGAAATAGACTGCTCTATAATTTGAAACAGAATCACCCCAAAAATTGAGAGCCAAGATGAATCTCATCTCCATATGAAAGGAAACCCCATCCCTAGGATGAAGTACTCATAGAATGGCTTAGGTTGGAAAGAACCTTATAGATCATCTACTCCAATCTCCCTGCCATGGACACTTCTCAACTAGACTCGGCTGCTCAAGGCCTCATCCAACCTGGCCTTGAACACCCCCAGGGAAGAGGCATCCACAGCCTCCCTGGGCAGCCTGTTCCAGAGTCTCATCACCCTTGTAGTACAGAACTTCTTCCTAATGTCCAGTCTGAACCTACTTTCCCTCAGCTTCAAACCATTCCCCCTTGTCCTATTTGCTAGATACACTTACAAAAAGTCCCTCTCCAGCCTTCCTGTAGGATCCCTTCAGGTTTTGTAAGGCAGCTAAGGTCCCCATGGAGTCTTCTCTGCTCCAGGCTGAACAACCCCAGCTTGCTCAGCCTGTCCTCATAGCAGAGGTGTTCCAGCCTTTGAATGATCTTTGTGGCCCTCCTCTGGATTTGCTCCAACAGCTCTATGTCCTTCTTATAATGGGGACACCAGAACTGGATGCAGTATTCAAGGTGGGGGTCTCACAAGAGCAGTGTAAAGGGGAAGAATCACCTCTCTACTCCCCAAGTCTCAGTCAGTTTCAATTATGTGTGTTCAGAACTTCACAAGCTGTTTCAACACAACACCTGGTTTTCATGAAATTTAGCAGCCAACCATTTTTCTCCTGGTCTGTTTACACCACCACAAAACAGAGAGAAAGGAAATAATCTACCAACCTCTGTTTGACGCAAGAATGACTCGCATCCAATAGAACGGATCTGCGGAATCTGAGGACATGATGCCAAACAAAGGTATCTGTCACCATACACAGCAGAGACACAAAGAAAGCTTGCATTAATCCAAACAGCTTAACGTGCAATGAGTCAACTGTTTAATATAATTTATTCCAGTTTTTTATTACATTACAGCAGAGCATAACAATAACAGAGATAATAGCACCACTTATTTGAACTCTCCGACTAGGGTATGACTCAGAGGACTAAACTGAGTAAACTAAGACCCTTCTTTGGCAAAAAGCAGAAAGCCCTAGAAAGAAGAGTCAGTGCAGATAAACCAGATTGCTGAAGATGTAGTTCAGAAGTACTACAATCCCCCTAAAAGAACAGGGAAGTCATAAAATAAATAGGTTAGCCATCAGGAATCATTAACAGAACTAGGAAAATACTAAATGATAATCTAATTATTTCACCTAAGTTATCTCAGCAATTTTTAGTTTTTTTTTTTTTATTTGGTTTGTTTTTTTAATAAAAAAACTGTAGCAAGACATCTTTGAGAAGACAGGAAAAAGCAGGGTTTATGTTTTTTAAACAGTCCTAAACAGTTTGTTTTCAGTGCAAATTAAAGATACAGCATGAACTACAATGTAAATGTCTTCCTCCAGCAAGTTTAAATATTCAAATTCTACATCTGGGAATATGTTTTAAAATATCTCATATGGAACTGTCAAAGTTAGTCAAGTTTATACAAACTCTCCAATGTTCTATATCCCAATACTGAGGGATTTTGAGCTCTTTGAAACTCTTCTTAATAACAAAAACAGTAAACAAAGAATCTGGGCAATTTTACAGATTAATTCCTGAAAACTCAAGTCTGCACCAACTGATTTCCTACTCAGCTGCTATAATCTTATGTACAGATTTAAAACCTTAATGATATATATATCCAGCAGCTACAAAACACAGATGTTCTTCTAGTTCTGGCATCATTCCTGCCTCCTCCTCTCAAAAATCCCCCAGGTAAACACAAAAGCTAGGTTTTAGCCTTTCAACAGTCCCTCAGAGTTTTAAAGGAAGATTATTAAATTACTGCTGCAGAGTCTGGAATGGGTAAGCTAATAAATACAACATAAAAAGCCTGCTTCTGATGCTGTAGGGTTCATCTTAAATGTTCTAGGACGTCTAGAAGCTCTAAAAACATATATATGAAGTAACACATGGATTCTCATTTTCTACAATATCTAATTACTCTTTAAAAAACCCAACATTGTCTGTTTACAACCCAGGTACAGACTATAAGAACTCCTGCAACTCTAAGTAATAAAAATCATGTAGATGTGTACAAAGACCTGTGTTTTAGAGGGATTTTAGCTAACATTTTGACAGTTCTAAACGTCAACTTAAACTTATCTCAGAAAAACGTTTTTCTGCAATGTTCACGACTCATCAGCGTGCTCGTGAGAACTCAGGTCAAAACAGTCATTTGATTTCACTTTTGTTACTGCTAAAATTTAAACTTATCTATGAACGGAAAGTAAAGAATGCATAATAATGCTCAGTTTTAGACTACTAAATAAATCGTTAGCTTGGCTGTTTACCCAACAGCCAGCATCAGTGTTTGGCCAGGTGCAGTGGACTGGGATGCCCAGAAGGTGGTAGATGCCTCCCTCCTCGAAACATTCAAGGTCAGGTTGGATGGGGCTCTGAGGAATGGGATCTAGTTGTGGATGACCCTGCCCGCTGCAGGGCAATTAGACTAGACCACCTTTAAAGGCCACTTCTAACTGAAACCATTTTATGATAACAAGAAAAAAAAATCATGTATTTTAGACTTCATAGAAAGCACTAGTTTCTGAAAACACATACAATCAATGAAGACTTTTACAGAGAGTCACATTTCTTTGGCTGACCTTCAAGGACTTAACCATAAAAATACACAGCTCAAACTTAGGTCAACATGAAGCAAGAACTTCTCACACTTTCAGCACTCTATTTTAGATGGTCAGAATACACATTATCTGAAACACAGATGACATCAATGACCTACCTGGCAGCATACTAAGAAAATGAAGAGCGTGATGGCCGTCCATAGCACCTTCTCTCTGAACTGGATCTACAGAGCAGATTGTAGAGATTCATGTGTTCATTGCATGTAGAATTTCAACTGTGTTCTCACATTAATACTAAATGCTGCAGCATTCAGAATTAAACGCAAAGATACCAAACCAGAAGGCATCATTTCTCATTAAAATTTATTTTTAATATGATTTCAGATTTGAGAGAGAGAGTCGTGGGCTTCTGTGCAAAGAGCTTATACGGGATCCGGCAGACAACACGGTCAGCATTCAGTCAGTAGAATATATTTTCTACATAGTGTTCTAATACAGTGCGTATTTACAAAAAGCAACAGCATGGCTAAAACCATGGACACAGCAGAGCAAATATGAAAGATTAATGCAAAAAAAAAAATTAGTTCTTGAGCCTTCAACAGATTTGGAAGCACTGTTTTGTAAGGATGGCAGTTATTAAACTAAAGCACTATGAAGTTTTAAAAGAGTTCACTTCTGTGAGGAGAACTGATAAAAGCGATTCAGAATATTTAGAATTACATTTTTTTAAGAGTGCTAAAGGAAACTTAAATTCACCATTATATGTTATTGACAAAGACCTTTCCTTCCAAAATATTTCTATCTATGCATATTATGCATTTCTTCGAGAAGAATGTCAGAACACTGATAATTGGATCTCAAGGTCACAACACTGGATGCAACTGTAACCACTGCCAGGTGCAAAAATAAAAGAATCACAAGATTTAAGTTTAAACCAGAGGATTGCTCAAAGCATGAGAGAGAAAGAAATGCACTTGAAGAGCCCACAGAGAGCTAAGATGCAGTTTTAGGTTCAAATTGCCACCTCTCCTCCAAGGACCATAAACATTAAGTGTGTTCACTGTAGACAAGAATACAGCAGCTACTAAAACATGATGTGACCTAACTGTAAGGCAGAGCAGAAACAGTAGCTTTCTGCCTTCAACCACTGAATCTGTCTATAGAGAGGTAACAAGAAAAAGGATTAGTGCCTGATTTTATAGGTGCTGAACACCCACAAATGAGACAGCACAAAGCAGTGCAGCAGTACACCTTCTCATGCAAAAGAAAACCCAGAAGCAGTCTGTATCTTTGTATGTGAAAGTATGCACTTACTTAGAAGCAAAATAATCCCAGTAATTGAATTTACTGACATCACCTCACTCTTTTAAATGAGGCCAGATGCTAAACACACTTTCACTACAAAGTTAAATAGCGACAGCAGCAAATAAATCCAAACAGTATCTTCCGCGAGACTTTATGCAGTGCAGACCCACTATACCAGGTGCTGTTTGAATTTACAAAATTCAGATTTTCAGCAGAGACTTCTAAAAAGAAAACTGCTTCACCAAATTTCTCTGCAGTGCAACAGTTAACCTTGGCTTCTGAGGCATCAGTCAAGCTCTACAACTGCCCTGGCTTGCTCTGTAACTGCCAGGAATGTCAGCGTTAGAGAAATCCTGCATCACCCAAATCACAGCTATTCATAAGGAAAACAGTCTCTATGACTCAAAAAGACAAAAAAGCAAAAGGAGGCATCCAAATTCATATGCCAGGAACAGCAAAATACAGATTGGTACCAAAATATTCCAGACACAAATGGTAACAAGCACAGGGACAGTACATTTCATTATTTGATGAGATTCACTTGGACATTTTATTCCTTTGACATTTTTCTTAAAACTTGTGAAAATGAAGGGACTTAAGCATCATCTTGGTGTTCTGAACAGCGTGTTCTACACAGAAAAATCTGTGCATAGGAAGGAAACGTGAACTGATAGTACTGATACTAACTACAAAGCAGCAATTGCTTCTGTTATCAAATTGGCCAAAATACAACAGCAACATTCCCTAGTGACAGAAAAAGCTCATTTTCCTCATCAACAGCGATGGCAAAATGATTCAATGAGAGCCCAAACTTCATATTCACTTAAGAGAGAAAATAGATTATTTGATCTTTTCTAATTTGTTATTTTCATTTCATATCCTGGCATTAATCAATCCACTAAACCCTAATGAGGTCTGCCAGAGACAGCTTGCAAGACAAAATTAAATAAAAAAGAATTACAGAGATAGAGAATGATCTAGGTCATTTGATAAAATATGGGCAAGGAATGTAACTTTAAATGGTCAAAGGGCTCTTCGGTCTAAGAAAGATCTTCCCAATTTTATTTTCACTTCACATTTGTACAATGCTGGCAATTGGCAGCCACTGCCTAGACAGTGACCTAGATAGTAATGACAAAGCGACCCAAATAAAGAGGACAGGAATCTCGGCACCACTCTGGGCATCCTTCATCTGCTGATGGAGGACGTAGATCAAACCCCTCTTCCTCTCTGACAAATAGAAAGAGAGGAAGCAAAAAACAACCAACCAAAAAAATCAAAAGAGAAAAATCACACCTATCAATGAGCTTTACAGAAACATCAATATCTGCAGATTTGTCCCAGCTTCTTCTTCTCATCTCAATTCATTAGACAAAAACAGGATGGATGTAGCCAACTCATCACAGATATGCCACAAATCAGCAGCAGATGACTGCACTAAGGTTCACTGCTGCAGAAAAGAACCCCAGTTGGGTACCTTCCACACATCTGGTTCATCCAAATCTTAGCACAAGGTCTGGCTCTGTAGGTTCCTCCTCTGAAGATGCTTTTGTCTGACCTAAATAATTTGTTTGGAAACCTGTCTCAAGAGAAAAAGATGCTGGAAAGCAAGAAGGAAAAATAGAGGGAGCAAAAAGCCAGGATTAGTCTCAATGTTTTCAATAATCAATTTCAGAGGGGAATAATCAGCAGTTTTTATTTTATCTTCTCCACTCAATCCACCAGGCTCAGATATGGGTACTGGCACAAACATCTATGCATCCAGTGCCAACCTTAAGGAATCCATCATCAAGTAAAGAGGATTCTCTCAGATGGTGTCATGTTCCCAGCTACATATTCCCTTTTAAGAATATACAAGTCAGCATTTGGGTCTTCAGGAATTTTCATGTCAGTAATGACAAAGAATACTAAGTAAATGTCTCTCTCTAATTAAAACCTTTGTCACCTGGGTGCTATGTGGTTCCTTGAGTTCTGGGACTAAAAACCAGTGGTTTGTTCTTTTAGGTCTCTATCTGTAGAAATTAACTAATTTTAAACTAGAAAATCACTGAGAAATGGAAGGAGATTCTAGGGCTAGTAAAATGGAGACATCAGCTGTAAATTAACTCAGTTCATTGACTTCATAACAAAGAAAAGTGCACAGGGACCAATTACCTGAACTATATTACAGATCATTTTCCTACATCAAAGTGAATGATGGCTATGGGAGTGGAAAATATTTGTGGGAAAGTAAGAACTAAATTTTTGTTCCTGGATTACAACACAAGTCCTTTATATAAGCCACCTCAAAGCCCAGAGTTGTGACCAGTACTGAAAGCCTACACTAGTATCCAAAAAGACAACAGTGGTATCCACAGGAAAAAAAAAAAAAAAAGAAAAAAAGAAAAAGCTTGAAAACTCTTTTCAGGTATATCAAAATAGATTCAGTCACTTGGAGCTGAAACTAAATAAACTTCGTCTAGAGATAATACTTTTAAAAAAACTAGTTAGCATAATTACCAAGTGGATCACCTTACTGGAGGCTGTTAAGAATTCATCAGCATGGCAATCTTTCATGGATTCCCCATCATCCAAAGAATACATTCTACTTTAGAGCACACTGTCTGTATATTGGAGCACAGACTTGAACATCAGGATACTCTCTTATCTGTGAGCAAACAGAAGAACACAATGTGGCACTCACCTTTCTTTCTGGTTTCTGGATTTCAGGTAACACTGCACAGAATGGCTTAATAACTTCTAAAAATTTAACTGCTCCAGAAAAACAAACACATGCAAAAGAGAGAAAAAACACATTAATGAACCTTCCTTAATTTCTAAAACTTCATACAACTTCAACAAGAAAAAAGTAAGTGTAAGTAACAGTTTATGAGTGAAATGTCTGAAAACTAATGTCCTTTTCTTAAAACAGTTGAAAACTAAGTAAAAATGAGAAAGAGAATTCTTGTTCTAATCAGATTTGGCCCCTTCTTTTTTACACAGCTGGAAAGATTTTAGATGAGAAGCATCACTGTATATTTCACCAGAAGTGAACTAAATTGTATTCCATCTAAAAATAAATGACCTAGTATCAGTCTGTGCTAGTTAAACACAGAAGAGACATGGACATCCAAAAGCGTCCACACAGAGATTAGTATCTTGCATTTTACAGAAGCATTTAGCTGAAAAAATAATTCAAGCTCTAAATATGTTTAGAAATTCTAATTTAAATCACGGCAGTTCTAATCAGAACTTTAGAGATGATTCTCTTCACAGAATTAAAGAATGATGGAGGTTGGAAGGGACCTCTGGAGATTATCTAGTCCAAAACCCCTGCTAAAACTGGTTCACCTAGAACAGGCTGCACAGGATCATATCCATGAGAGTTTGGAATCTCTCCAGAGGAGACCACAACCTCTCCGAGAAGCCTGGTCCAGTTCTCCATCACACTCAAGGTACAGATTTTTTTTCCTTAAAAAGACAGAAAGGCTCAACAGTTTGAGCTCTTTTCCTGGAATAAGAAATTTAAAAACAAAAAAATCAAAGCATATATGCTTGGTGCGGAGTATGTCCTGCAACGCTTGTATGTTACTCCCAGCCCCAAGACATTTGGACGGCCATGGAACACAAACATCGGTACCTTTTCAAACAAAAAGCACTGCACGCCAAGTTAAGTAACATTTTGGTCGAAATGCCACGTTTACTTTTACACTTTGCTGAGACATCTTTCCCCCTTGTTAACTCCAAGCCGTGACACATCTTTTTCCCTTATTAATTCCAGTCTCTCAGACAGCACACCAGAAGGTACACCTTGCTCCGCAGAAGGTGGCACGTTTCCCATGCTAAAAAACTAAGGCCAGAGGGGAAAAAAATAACCCAGCACAAAGAAGTGCCAAGTGGCGACTCGTCTCACCCTCTGCCCGGCTGCTCGGGAGGCGGGTGCCCCGCTGCCGCCGTCCCTCCGGCCCGCCTGGGGCGGCACATCAGCCCCGCCGCCACCTCAGCCACCGGGCCGGCGACCAGTTACATCCTCCCCTGCCAGAGGCAGCGCGCCCACCCGCGGAACGACCCTGGTCGTACTCACTGCCCATGGCGGCGGCGGCGGAGCCAGCTACTGCCTCAGCCGCTGTCACCGCTGCTCCCCTCAGCCGCCGGCCGGCGCCGTGACGTGCCGCCGGCCGCAGGGCCCCACCCCCTTGCGTGCAGGCATCGCTCCGGACTCCTATTCCTGCCCCGAGGGGACGGCGCTTACCGAGACGGCAGGGAAAGCAATAGCGTCGCCGCGTAAGGACTCACTGAGCGCCGCCCCGCTGTCTCCTCCGAGGCGAAGGGAACGGGATCCGCGGCTCGGGTGGGAAATAATCGCCACTACAGGTCGGATCAGGCTGTCAGCGGACAGCCACAACTGGGAAGGACCCGCAGCAGGCCGTGCTCCCAGAATGCTCTGCGAGCCCTGACGCGAGGCGACAGTTTGTGCCGGTGGGCTGGCGTGAGGTTATCCCGGCGCTGCTTCGAGGTGCTCTTGCTGCCCAGAGGATCACTGTCTCTGTACCTCAGCCCGCACCACAATGCACAAGTGCCATAACCCTTTCTAGTTAGCTTTTTGGCTAACAGCACATAAAGCCTCAGTTTTATTTTCATGTCCCACAAAATTCTCCTGCCCAAGGACTGAGACCTGCTCTGTTACCCACTCACAAAACTTGTACATCATCTCACCTGGCTCTGTCCTGACTTAAGTTTCCTGCACACATAGGAAACTTGTGCTCACTGCCAAGCAGCACCCTCGCAGTTTTTTTTTGTAATTTTTGCTTCTCTTTTCTGAAATGCCTTTTTTCAAAAGGAATCAGCACACACAGCAAGAGCCAAGTCTGTGTGCAGAACAGAGCATGGCACACAGACTGAAAACAACCAGTGGCATTTAGTATCTTCCCCAGTGACAGAGACAGTGGGATCAAGTGCACCCTCAGCAGGTTTACAGGTGACACCAAGCTGAGTGGTGCAGTTGACACACCCAAGAGAAGGGATGCTATCCAGAGGGATCTGGACAAGCTCCAGAAGTAGACCCATGTGATAGGGTCTGTCACCTCAGGATATTCAACAAGGCCAAGCACAGGACTTGGGAGTACTGGTGGATGAAAAGCTGGATGTGAGCCACCAATGCGCACTTGCAGCCCAGAAAGCCAACCGTATCATGGGCTGCATCAAAAGCAGTGTGGCCAGCAGGTTGATGGAGGAGATTCTGCCCCTCTACTCCACTATGGTGAGACCTCACCTGAAGTACTGTGTGCAGGTGTAGGGTCCTCAGCACAGGAAAGACGTGAACCTGTTGAAGCAAGTCTGGAGGAGGTGACAAAAATGATCAGAGAGCTGGAACACCTCTCCTATGGAGAAGGCTAAGAGAGTTGGGGTTGTTCAGCCTGGAGAAAAGGTGGCTCTGAGGAGACCTTATTGCAGCCTTTCAGTACTTAAAAGGGTGACTATAAGAAAGATGGGCCTGCTGCAACAGGACAAGGGATGATGGTTTTAAACTACCACAGGGGAGATTTAGACTAGGTATAACGAAGACATTTTTTACAAGAGTGGTAAAACACTGGCACAGGTTGCCCAGAGAGTTGGTAGATGTCTTGTCTCTGGTAACATTCCAGGTCAGGTTGGACAGGCCTGTGAGCAACCTGATCTATTTGAAGATGTCCCAGCTCACTAGAGGAGGTTTGGACTACATGACCTTTAAAGGTCCCTTCCAATACAAAGCATTCTATGTATGAATCCAAAATTGGTGGGAGAAATGGCATTAACCCCTAACTCAGCAAGCGCTAAGACTTGTTCCTGGTAGCTGTTAGCCATTGTGGCACAGCAGTGTTCTGCAGGCCATCTGCATCAGCAATACCAAGGAGAGCTGTGTTGGAGCTCTCCCTTGCCCCAGCATCCCTGGAGGGCTCCATGGCACAGCAGTGCTGGGCTGGGGGTACCTTGCTGAGTAGCACCACAGAAATAGCTGCATCTGCCACTGGGAAGATAAACCAGGCTCTGAACACTGGAGCATCCTTTATGCAGTTAGATAACCAAACATGCACAGCCTGTGTGCAGGTGGTACAGAACGAGGCTTGGCTCTGGCCACGTGAAACTCAGCATACTGTGTCTGCTCTTCTTCCCCCTGTGTGTATTGTCAGCATGACAGAAGCGTGCGTGGGTTTATGTAATCATCAGCTTGGAGTCAAGGCTGATGATTGTGCTCTACAATCTCCTTAGCTACAGCTGCAGCCAAAACAATGTTACTCCTTGGCCTCCTTTTTCTGCTTACTGAGGTGGAGGTTCTCTGTGAGCAGAGTACCAGAAGATAAACTGTACAAAAAGTACCAAGCATGACACAACTGCTTGTTTGGCCACAGTATCTGACAAATTGGAATATCCAAACAAAATGTAACCACATCCCTGTGAAAGAGCAGCTGCTCTTACTAGACAATATTTATGGTTAAAAACA
The DNA here is from genome assembly GCF_027791375.1 of Indicator indicator. NCBI lineage: Eukaryota > Metazoa > Chordata > Aves > Piciformes > Indicatoridae > Indicator > Indicator indicator. Next base: position 16,798,342 of record NC_072012.1, on the reverse strand, counting down.
GAACTGAAGGATAGGCAGAGCTCCAGCCATTCTCAGGAAAGGCAATTTCTACCTGGAAGAGTCTGCTGCCTGGGGCCTGTAGCAAGAAATCCCCTGGGAAGAGCAGAAATCAGTCATAGCAGAAATTCAAACTGGAATATATCTTGATTAGGTAAAGCTGTTCAGAATGCATAGAGAGTTGTGGTTTACTAGAGCAAAATGGAAGAAACATGATTTCATGTCACTGTGACAGATGAGCTAGAGCGGTCATGTGAAACAGACTCCTGAGCAGAGATCACAGAGATTACTTCTGGTTCATACAGAGTTAACAAATGGATGAGTGAATTAATTAGGATAAAATACCAAAAGAGGATTCAGAGGTGCTTTTGGGAGCTGCTTCCCCAGGTGAATGTGCACCCTGCCTGTGATCTGCCCTTCTTCACCTACCAGGACTTTCTGTCTGACAGTGCTGGATTTGGTTAAACCCCACTTGTATCTTTCCAAAAATGTCTTTGTCTCATGGTAGGTTTGGTTAATTTGAGCATGCTTCCCCAGGTAACTTTGGGAGGAGTAGGGAGGTGCTAACTTCACACTGACAACTAGACTGCAAAAGAAAAAGTGCTTGTAAAAATCCTGTTGGTGATGGGAGAGCTACCATGGGGCAATAAGAGGGCTCTCAACACTGGGGTCTGCCTGTCTTTTACCTCCCACTGCCTTCTGGCTTCATCATTCTCCTACTTAACCTCAATGTTTTGGTCATTTATCATTTGCTTCCCAATGAAGACTCATTTCTTGATTTTCTCCAGATGACAGCTGTGCCAAAACCTTCCCTCTGGAAATGCTAGGGCTTTCCAGCCAGGAGCTGGACCTGCCTGCTGAGGTACAGAGCATGTGGCTACATAAATGCCTCACCAGTTAGGAGGGAAGGGGAAAAGGATTTTTTTTTTTTTTTTGCATTTCTTTCAAAGATACTTAGTTGAAAATGTCACACAAGCAGAAAGAAGGGCAGGAGCAGTAGTGTAACAGAATCTTTTGGAAGCCCTAAAATCCCTTGCAGAGATCTAGCTGGCACTTAGTAGTAGTCTTCTAAATGGATGCAGAGCTCCCAGATACTGTGGAAGGTATAAGAATTGTCCTTGGTGTAAAGAAAAGATGGGATTAAAGAGAAGTCCTCACAGGGCCCTCAGGGCAAGCTGCAAGAAGGGGAATACCCATGGTCAGAGCTAAAGCTGAACTCCTTTTAGAGACTGTCTTCTCCTGCTCACCTTGTCTTCTTGCTGGAGCAAAGGTGCCTTCTGCAAACTTTTTCAAATGACTTGAACATCTGCATCTGTTTGAGCTCCTTCAGAAAACCTGGCTGATTACTCTCCTGTTTTGTCATTTGCTGCTATCCCTTTCACTGATTTCTTCTATAACCTGTTTGCATCTTCTCAAGACAAAGTCTGTGATTTCTACACTGCAAAGCCTGTGATTTCTACTCTGCCTTCCAGCTTTTGGCATATTTGAAAGAGGCCTCACCACTAACCTTTCAGCAAGCTGTCCCTCAAACTCTTTGCAGCCTGCCTTACTGCACTTTTCTTTTTAGCTTGCCACAGTTTGGGGCTCTTTTCTGTTGCTCTTACTTGGTCACAACTTCAGCTTTCTTCCAGCAAGGTTGTGGAACTAAGGACCACTGAGGGAACTAAAGTCTCAACAACAGGACACATTCTTGAGAACTGGTGAGACAGAGCAGCAGCCTGCAACTGGAAAAGATGGTTTATTAAATGCACTTCTCTTTGGCTTTACTAATGAGAAGCTGCACATTCCTTGTCAACACAGAAGACTGAATACAATCTTAGGATTAAGGAAGGAAAAAAAAAAGAAAGAAAACAACAAACCAGAAGGACACTGAGAAGAATTTCCCAGGTAGGAGGTAGTGTCACTCTTCAGGCTAGCCTAAAAACTGGTTTAGCCTCAACAAAATATGGCTTGAAAATATGGCACAATCCCTGCAGCAGCTTTCTACTCTGCAAGCTTGATGTGAAAGCATACCTTCTCCTAGCAAGAGAACCAGTGGTGCCTGAAGCCTTCAGAAGCCATCCTGAAGCTCTCCCACCACCCCAGGAATCTTGCTTTAAGAACTACTATGTTGAAAAGAGCAGCAATAGCTGCAACAGATCCATTCCTGACCCACTGGAAAATAAAAGAGAAAATCTACAACACTCTGCTATAGAACAGCTCATTCCCAGGCATGGGGAAGCATTTATTGAACCAAACAGCACTCACACTTCTGTGGAGAGAAACTGTCCCCATGCATTACTCCAGAGAACTGTCAGGTGCAGGTAAACAACATGGTACAAGGTATTTTATAGCCACTTCACTGATCTGCCCCATGAACTGTTTTTTTTTTTCTTCCACTCTAAAAAGATGTTTTGTAGAAAATACTAGAAGAGAATAAGAAGTATTGAGAGTAAACAGGCATCAGTGTTCATTTTTAGGTGTTCTCCTACATGAAAAAATGGCTTTGTCATTACAGAACTTGTTCCAATTATTTTTTTTCCATTTTGGAGAACTATGAGTCTTAGAGGGTCTGGGTTTTGTTGTTCTTCTCAGGAGAAGGCACCAGACATGACTATCAGCAGACGTCTGTCCATTGAAAATTTAGATAAATGTGTTGGTAAGAACATCTTCCTGCTGCTGGTGGTGTAAGGTTCCAATGCCAACTGCTGGAGCCGGTAAAGGAGGTCTACTCACAAGACGGAGCTGAAATTTGAGTCAGGAGGAAATAATTAATGAAGTACAAGCACAGGATTGTATCTTGAGGTCCTCTGATGCCATGGTGACATCTGCTGTCATATACTAGGTATTCTCAGTTGGAAATAATGCAGGAAGTCATCCTCCATCTCCCAAAGGCCATGGCTCCAAGAACATTTTAGCGCATGATCCTTGAGAAACCTGGTCTAACAGGACATGTCCATTCCCATAGCAGGGAGGTTGGAACTAGATGATCTTTAAGGTCCCTTCCAACCCAAACCATTCTATGATTCTATGATCTGCCAAAGTGAATGACAGCTTTGCAATCTCCAACTGCTCACTCCAAGCATATTGTTTCCTCCCTGGGATCTTTCATCATCCTGTCTATTTTGACCAAACACTAGATAAAGAGAAAGCTCCAGGTCTGCTCATCACCATTAAATGGTGCTGCAAGGAATGTAAGTAGCTCAAATTAGAAGACACATTTGGTTACTACATCAAGATTAGTTATTTTGTAGAAGCAACACACAATTCTGTATTCAAGGAGAACTTAAAACTTAGTTTTAAAAACTAAAACACCATGGGCACATCTTACCTTAACCCCCAGCTGCCTTTCAAACCGTGGTGACACAAAGGACCATGGACCCATGTTCTGAGGTTCTTCCTGACTCCAGATGAAGACTAAAGGAAGGATAAGGGTACATTAGAAATGCACTCGGCAGCTCCCAAAAAACCAAGTTTTTTTCTTTTGTAGCACCTCTACCTTTTTTGTTTTGGCACTCACTTTGAAATTAAGGCTTTTCCAGGTTGAATTCCCTTGCAACCACAGCTTGCTGAAGTCAAACTAAAAGGATATCCACCATTAGGGTATACAGTGTGCAGATTCTGCTTTTCTACTGGTGTTTAGCTGTTTAAAAGACGACTGCAAAAACTCATGCAGAAAATGTCCTTACTTTCACTAGTGCTTTATGGAAGCTGACAACAGCCAAGAGACAAGTTCTTTCAGCAGAAGTGGTAAATATTTTTATTATCCCACCTTAGAAACACTAGAAGTACAGGGGGGAGTGCAAAAAGGAAAAAGCCACTACAAGTCTTCATCCTAAAAGGCAGGCAACAGATCTGGTTCAGTATTTCAAAGAGTCTAGAAACACGAAAGTTGAAATCTGGCTGACCTTTCACATGGCTGTATTTGCTCAGCTCTTGCTGTAGAGCTTCCAAGGGGAAAGGACACAATTCTTCAAGTCTCAGAATAGCTGTATTGTGCTGTTTCTCTCCTAGTGTCTCTCTCTGCTTCACCAAAGCATAGTAATGTTTACCAGAACAGAAAACCACCCGGGTGACACTAAAGGGAAAAAAATAAATGTTTCCAGGTTCAGTGTTTTAAAGAAACTCTGAACAGAACAGTTTCAGCCTGTAAACAAAAACAACCAGCCAAACTTTAAATTGCTACCCTAGACCATCTTTTCTCTTCTTTGCCTTCCATCCCACTCACCTCCATCAGATGGCAAACTTTGGGCACACTATGCCAGAGCTCAGAGTTCCTGCTTCTTCAGTAATCCTGGGAAAACCACCTTACAATGGGATTCACCTCTCTCAGCTTTAATCATCTAAAAATTAAACACCTAGTTGAAGCTAGTCATCTGTGTGGTCTGTAGAGACTACACCAGCGAGGGACAGAAGAATCTCCAGAGAACAGTTCTCTTCCCTGCCAAAGAGGGACTGCCTGCTGGAGATATGTAATGCCCTCCAGCAATCAGAGAGGTCTTGGCTGCCTAACCTTACTGGAGATAAACCTCACCCCTTTTGCCTCACTATCTGATTTAAAAAACCACAAGATGCTAAGATGCTTCCAGCCTTTCAATTGTGAATGAGGATGCAAACATAAGGGATGCTGTCAGACTCTGGTACTACTGGGACAAGGACCAGACTAGAGCCTTAGGAGGGAAAAAATAAAGGCCAGAACTGCCCACTGTGAACAGGATTCTCTAAAATACCTGAAGGGAGTGAGACAGACACACACCATTTATTATTGCCCTAACTTCACTTCATCAGCTCAGGTGTTCCAACAACAGAAGAAAAATTCTGCATCTCTTGAGCAGCTGAGCCTAGTTGAGGGGATTCTTGCCCACAGCAGGGAGGTTGGAGTAGATGATCTGTGAGGTCCCTGTGAAAGCCATTCTATGATTCTATGATTCAGTTAACAGCTGCTCCTAGTGACTGTGAGCTAATGGGTATGGTGCAGAGTAGCACCCAACAGATCAGTAACTATGGTCACAGCCTCCCTGTGGGGATAAAGGATGAAAGTCTGAACACTTTACTACTATGCAGAGAGATTTAACTACCAACCAATAAAGAGATGAAAAGGAGAGAAACAAGTAAAACCCGAAGTTATCCACCATAAAGCAATATCTTACCCCTTAAGTCACCTCTTTCATATTACCTCAAACTTGAGCTGTTAGGTAGGAGAAAGGGACAGGACATCCTTTCTGAGCTTTTGCTCTGAGAAAGGAGTTACCTTTTAGGATCTACAGAGGAGTCACCAAGGACAGGCTTGAATGTTGTTCTTGGAGCCATTTCTTCAAAACTTGATACAGCAGCCTGCACAGGGAAGAGTTGGAAGTTACAAAACCTTGCTGCCTTTTTCTTTGGACCAGTTAGGAATGGATAGAGACAGGGTTTTGTAAGTACAAAAGATACAACCTTCCCTCTTCCTCCCATTCACACTCATATGAATGAAAGATTATATAACAAGATTCTCAAGAAGACCACCAGACTCTGAATGAACTCAACATCTAGCTCACCTCCACCCAGCTTTAATCCTCAACGTATCCTGCCCCAAACAGACAAAGCCCCCTCAATTTGACCCCAAAAGAGAGAGAGGAAAACTAAGAAAAAGGAAAAGAGAGTTTTGCAGCTTACAGGTAGTCTGAGTAACACTTTAGGAGAAGCAACAATGAGAGGTTTCCTGAAGTTTCGGATCATTTGCCGACGGAGTAAATGGAAATACTGTGCTGGGGTGGTGGGATGCACAACTGACATGTTGACCTGGTCCCCATCGACTCCCTCTTCAGAGCTGTCACACATCTATGTAAGGGGAGCACAGTAACACCTTGTCAAGAAGCAAGCAGTGAGCCAAATATACAAGACAGAATCCAAGCACACAAGCTGACTAGAATAAGAACAGAAGAGCAAATATACCAATCCAGACAGATTGCAATGGAAGAACAACTTCAGAGAAGAAATGGCTGTAGCTTTTAACTGCTAAGATTGTATCTGAACTGCCTCCTAGCACACAGTAACCAGGGCATGACAGTTTGAATTTTTAACAGTGGAGAGGTCATAACTCCATCAGAGTCACAGCACCCCTGTTACAAACCCGTCCTTAAGCCATTGATCAGATGCAAGGGCTTTCATTTACTTACTATAGTCACAAGGGCACAACAGTGGATTATTTTATCATTTTTTTGGTAAAAATGTGCCACAGATTGACTACCTGATATTTCATAGTGTCCAGCATTCGATTTGTGTGCTTTGTGCCTAGTGGATAGATCTGTGGGTGGATTGCACAAGACAGTGGATGCCTGTTTCAGATGCCAGCCCTCCAGATGTGTTCTATTAGAGGTCTGCTATTTGCAGTTCAGCAGTTTTGACTTGCTACTGGACTCACTCTGGTACAGTGACATTGCTGAGGAGGAGCACACAGAAAACAGACAGCATGGAGTAGTGAAGCACATCCCATTAGGGCTGTCTGCAGAGCGCACAGGGCCTCTGCAAACACCATGCAAATCTCACATTAGGAAATTCCATGTTCCCAGACACTCACCTGGGCAGGTGACAGAGATGCAAGAAGAATAGCAAGCATTTATTACAGGGTTCTGTCAGAGTCTTGCACCAGAGCTCTTGTGGCAGCACTCAAACAAAAACTCCTTCCTCACCACTTCTAGATCCAACATGTTCTCATCACAGTCCCCTTTCTTCCACTAATTTCAGCCCAGCCCATTCCTATCTCATCATGGTGGATGATCCTGGTATGCCTCCAGCTTCTGATGTCACCAGCAGGTACATCAAGAGTGGGGCATTTTGTGGCAAGACTCCCAGAGCACTGATTTCCAGTGCTGTGATGGGGGATATGTGAATCTGAGAGGGGTGGTGGAATACCTGTAAGAACCTTTCCATCCGGCAGGATGAGTGTTCTGGGCCTGCACCATCATAGCCATGGGGAAGAAGAATTACTATCCCACTCTGCAAAAGCCACTTGGCCTCACCTAAAAACATACAAGGAGAAATGAAATAATTATTTCCACAGGACATAAACCCCCCCCCTTCAAAACAGTACTTTGCATAAACTCCACAGGAAGAAAAGCATAGCTGATTTCCACACCATTAAATACAACCTTAAAACCTGCTGCTGGCATTTAGCCACAAGATTCACAGCATGAAACAGTACATACAAGATGACTTGAAGTTTCTGACATTACCATATAACTTTGGGCTTCCACAAATCATAAGCTTCTATGTGAAGCAGTGAAGGTTTCAAAACTTTCCCTAAAACACCGTTGTATACAAAAATCCTCTAATGGAATTGTCCTCTTGACTAATAGGGGTGCTCAAAGGTAACTCTCTTCAGTAAGAAAATACCTGACCTCATTGCATATTTTGTGTGTCCCTTGTCATTTGGTCCTCTGCAGGTGTGACCCAGGGAGCATCCTTTGAGGCAGTTCTAGCTAACATGGCAGTACTAGCCACAGGCTAGTTCCCCTGGGCTCCACCAAATCTCCTGCACTATTTAAGGGATTAAAGTTAAGCCCTAAATGTAATTCACCTCAGCATCAAGTATGTGTTGACGAGGGGTGGGATAAGACGGCCTCTGAATTTCCGCTTACGAGTACAGAGGAAGTGCAGAGGCCTAACAGAACCTAGATGCCAAACATCTGGACACTTACATACAAAGAATCCCACTCTAGAAATCCATCTCAGCATTTTCTTAGCATCCTCCATCTCAGAAAGGTCTTTTGTCAATATCTGAGCACTCAGAAAACAGCAAACTTAGAAGATGGTTTTAAGGCATTGTTGTGGGCTTGTTTGTTTTAAATAATCACCATTTTCCTTCTGTATTCCTTCAGGAATTTTTCAGATGCCTCATGAAGGAAAGATATAGCCTAAAAAGCTATCAACTATTTATACAACCAGTAAAATAAATGGGGGGAGGGGAAGAGAGGCCATTAATATAATGAACTGTCCTTTTGGAATGACTCTTTTCTGGGTGGGATGTCTTTCATTTTAGGTAATCTTTAGAGAAAATCTCCACAGAAATCAGGCAAACTCACAAGACTTATTGAGAAAATAGAATTCTTTTCTCAACATGCTACCCTTTTAAAGATGAAAGATTTGCTAAAAAACACGCCTAGTACAACTTATTAATTTTTAAATATATTAGCTCCTTGTACACTTACCTCCAGAGATGAAAGTGTCAAATATAATCTGGGCTCCATTAAAGAAGTCTCCAAATTGAGCCTCCCAAATTGGCAGTAACTTAGGGCTCTCAATACTCATTCCATATTCAAAACCAAGCACAGCTTCTTCAGACAAGGGACTGTTACTCACCTAACAAAAGGAAATTATTGGGAGAGTCGGGTGAGGAAGATGACAACTCAGGGTTAAGAACCTTTGGAACCAGGCACATCAGTGCTAGGTACACTGAGGACATGCACTTCTAAAGGCAGCTGATGGTCACCTCATTTTTTCCTTTCGAATGAAGGCACTGACAGAAAAAGAATAGCAGCTGATCTCTCCAGGAAAAGCAAAGCCCCCCCCTTTTTAAATTCGTCAAGTTTTTACGTCTGTATCTGTGCTTACCAGAATATGTCTCAGCAACTTTAAAATATGCGTTCTGTTTCAGCACAGTTTGAAGAAGATTGTCTTGCGGATTATAGAACCTACCTCTAGGAAACCTTTCTGGTCTGGGGACATATGATTCAGAGGAATATAGGTATCATCTGTCTCTTGGCAAACCAACATTGCATGTCGCTGGCTAAAGGTTCCTCTGCCAACATCTTGTCCACTTAGTCTGATATTAAATCCTTGCCAAGCAATAAGCAAAACACTGGATTAGCAATTTGTGTAAAAAGAAAACATACAGGGCATCAACTCCTCTATTCTTACATATTACTTCTCCTGTTATGTCTCTTCTTGGATTTCCCCTCATCAACAACATAAAATCTGATGGAATTCTTAACCAGAAATAGCACCAGCTCACAAGTACAGAAATGCTCAGACATTTCTCTTTTCTCCTTTCTGCAGCCAAGAATTATTTTGTGGTAAATGGTTCCATTTACTGAAGCACACTGCAAAATATATACATTCTATACAAGTAAATGGAGATTTGAATTCAGGCTAAAGAGGAGGGGAAAGAAATAGCAGCACGAAACACACTGTTAAGTATTTGTGAGGCCCCACTGATGTCAGCTGCACTGCTTATGTGCTTCACTCCATGCACAAATGTTCTGGAGGAGTGGGAGGGAGCAACAACTCTTTGAAGACATCTAGTACTCAGTCTACAAATAGTAGTGGCATACAGGATTTCTATTTACCTTCTCTGCGTGCTACTAACACAAAAGCAAATTGTCAATTTATACATCATATCAATCTTTAGAAACATCTAAGCCTAATGTTATACTTTACTGACATCAGAGCAAAAATACTCTGTTGTCTGCTGTCCATTTGCCTCTTACCTTGACTCAGCAGGGAACCAAAAGCTAAAGTTTCAGCTGTTGCCCAGTCCAGCTTTGTTCCTTCCTCCATTTTTTGAACTCTTGACTAAACACATAAACAACAAGGAAAAGTTACTATTTTGCCTTTTTCCATCTGTGGTACAGATCAGTATCAGAAGCTAGGAAAAAAATAGAACACTAGACAGAGAAATGCCTTTGTTTCTGCATCCAGATTAGGTTGGCTTGGAATACACATTGTCTTGTTTCAGCACATCCAGAAGTAGATTGCCTTGAGGGCCACAGAACCATAGATAACCCCTATGTTCACTTACCAGTCAAGACACTGTCAAATGACAAATTAGATCATAGTCTGAAAATACTAAAAATCTTAGCAGAGCACAAAGTATACTCCTGACAGACTCTTGGTTCATCTGGTTAGCGGCGATGCAAGATACTAAGTGTAAGTATTTCAGTCTCCAGCCAAATGATCATACTCAGCAGTGGTGGTCTTGGTTTGGGCTAGGAAGACAACAACCAGTCTTCTGAACTATTCAACTCAAGGCCGTAAGGCTGCCAACTAGACAGTGGCACATGGTCATCATTCATCAAAGGGAAATGTTCACAAATCCAAACCAGTCCAATTATCACACACAAACTTAGGAGCCATCAAAATCTGACTGTCAGACTTGGCCACATGTGCATACTTACGTTTCTGTATATAAAATATAAACACTCCCTACTGGCTTTAGAAACTGTGTACACGATTACCAAGTTCCTGATTCATTCTCTCAGAAGGTACTCATTATAATCATAAAGTACATAAATGAGAGTAATTTATCATAACAGTTTCCATTATTTGTAAGAATAATAAACCGTATTTTCTATAAGCTTTTTTCTTCATTGCAACAGAGTATTGTTGACATAACAAAATTATATGGTCATCTTTGGAGGAGAGGGCGTGTCTTTCTTCAAAATTGAAATAACAATGGCATAATCTTAGCCTTGAATAAGAGCAAGCTGCTTTCCTAGAGGATACTACACTGTTCTCTAACTGGCAGCCCTCCTGTGTTTAGAGTTTTTCCTGCAATGGGTCATATCTTTATGCAATAAGACTAGAAACATCATTATATTCTACTGACCTGTGCATAGGTCTTCAGAAGATGGCTGTGCATCTGGAGTTCTTCAGGCACCTCTACAGACTTGACTCCAATAAACTGCAGAAGTGGTACAGGCATACCTGTGTCCCAAGTGGTGATTTTAGCAGAAGGCTCGACGAAGCCTTTCCAGTGAGCCTGCAGGTTGGTAGGAGGTGGACTATACAAAGTCATGTTGGCAAGATGATCATTCAGCTTAGAATAGTATGTTGTCTTTATCTCAGACACTTCAGCCTCAGTCATGAGTCCAGAAGCTATTAGGTGTTCTGCATATGTGTCTGGGATACTCTTACGGGATCTGTCAGAGAGGGAATCAAACCCCATAGTCATTAAGCCTGAAGTGTCACTGTAGAACAAGGAAATACCACCTTACTACTGTTGATACCATGGGCAACTAAAATAAATGATGTCCTGGTGCATTATATTCATTTGCATCGTTTACTGTCCTGGCATTTCCAGAACAGTAACAATTTTCTTGGATATCTGCTTTACAGTCCTTTTTTATTTAATTTAAAAAGTGCTTGTAGTTGGCAGGTACAGATTAAAGCAAGTCAAACCCCACTCCTAGTCAGACTGAATTTGTGCTATCATGCATATTTTCTTCAGACAAATTGACAGTCGGACTTCAATGTTAGCTGAGAACCAAGCCATCTATTCCATAAACGCTTCACCAAAAGTAGTAGAATTCACTGGCCAGCAAATTTTTCTTTGAGGATAAGGATGAAATCTGAATATACAAACAATGATTAAGTCCCTGCTGGAACCAGCAGGACCAGGCAAAGACACAAACATCACAGTGGCTTCCTGCCCATTCTCCCACATTATCTACACTTCCCCTTGGCACACAGAAGACAACTTTGCAGTCTTATTACTAGTGATCATGAATATGAAATCCAAGCTCTGTGTGCAAGATTGTTCTCTAGGAGGCATCAAGCTGCATATCCAAGAACCAGCACTAGTGGTTGCCTTCCTTAAGGTCAAGGCCTGATGACAGTGTGGCTGCACTTACATAAAGACTTGTGGTAAGGCACGGGATCTTCATTATGACTTCTATGACAGTAGCAGGCAATACTGAGTTGGTACAAACACAAGTACATTTTGGGTTTCCCCATCACAGGGTGTTAAGGATACAATTACCTGATGATTTTGTACATGGTGGGGTTGGTGAAGAACGGCTCGTCAAGCTCATTGTGGCCCCACTGCCTGTAGCACAGCAAGTCTACTATCACATCCCTGCGGAACAGCCGTTGGTACTCGACAGCCAGTCGTGTGGCACGGACAACTTCCTCAGGATCGTCCCCATTCACATGGATAACTGCACATCCAACAATTTTACCTGCCCAGAGATTCAAAACATAACATCAGTAATCACACCCAAACCCTTCTAAAGAAAGGAGGATGCACCAACTCTGCTGCAAACTACAGACTCATCTGAAGTGTATTTAACTAAAATCTATAAAAGATGCTCTTTGTGATGAGAGCTGGGGTGAAATGTAGGAGTCTTCCCTGAGAGAAATTAACTCAACCTCTTGTGTTTGTTGCAAATTTGAGCACAACTTTCTTGGCAGTACTAAATTCCCAGAGGACTTTCTATACACCGTTCCTGCATCTCATTAATCTGGATAGAAGTCTGCAGGGAATAGAAGAGAACTATTTGATCACTTCTCTTTCAAGCAAAAACTGAGGTTTTTTTCCTTCTTATCCTAATCTATCATTACTGTGAACTTCTACAGGCTAGAAACAATCTTCTCCTTTGTCAGTAGTCATTCTATCCACTGCTCCTCCAGAAAGAAAGGTCTCTTCATTAAAGAGAACACTGCAAAATTCAAACACCTTAACACTATCTCCTCTATGACAGTTTGGTTGCAAATCTTCCTACAATGGAGTGATGCTTCTCTTGTGCCTTATCCTCCCAAATTCTGGAAAATAAAGATACTTCAGCCATTCCTAACCCACATCAATTTTTTTCTCTATAGTAAAATCCTGAAGCCCACATGGATAACACCCCCCACACACACACCTCACTAGACAGGTAAGAAGAAAGAAAACTTTGATTGCAGGGGGGAAAACAAAACAAAAACCAAACCAAACCAAACCAAACCAAAAAACCACCACCACAACAAAAAACCTACAAACCAAAACAAACAAAAAACTTCCCACAACACAAAACCAGCCCAGGGAAAAAGTAATAACATATGCTATCTACCTTATCAGATTGAATGAATCTACCTGTTCAGTTTGATGAAACTATAAGACAAATAAAACCACTTGATGTTGTCTTGAAATCGTGTATTTTCAATTATAGGAAACATACACAGTGGAAGTAACTACTACATTTCGGATCTTGCTGAGTGTAACACACCACTTTAACACTAAGAAAGAACAGTCCAAAACAAAAGACTTCTAGTTTAAGCTTAGAAATGGCATAAGCCTCATCTTTTAATTACAAGCTCAACAAACTCAGTTGACAACGAAACAGAAAAATAAATGAGTATCTGATTTACAAACCTTGCTCAGAAAACACACTGGAATGACTGTGATTAAATTTAACAAGTTAGATTTAAAATACATCTATTATACACTCCATCACAACACATTTTAAAAGCTGTCAATGACATGGCAGAAAAGAAATGAGTAATAAAGACTTCACATTAAATCTTGCAAATATTTTATTATGTGACAAGATTTTTTTTCCTTGCTATTTAGTCTTTGCCATAAAGTAGATGGGGGAGTGCATATTTTTAGCATCTGAATTTTTGCTAGTGGGAGGTAATAATCAATAGTAATTTTCATTTCTACTCTATCATGAAAATGGTGCTATATTTCTCTAACCCCTGAGTTGGCAGGAACTTGGTATAAAAAGCCCATAGCACAGCAAACGTACACACTGGAGTTAAAAATGCTGACACAACAGGCAACGTCCCTTCTGATTCAACTATACATACCAATATCACTGCAGTACAGAGATGATCTTCCTCGCTCTGGAGGAGTGGTATAGCCTAGCTGGTTATTAACAATCAAATGGATGCTCCCACCAACTCTGAAATGTGGTAGATTAGAAAGGGTCAGTGTTTCAGGAACAATCCCTTGCCCAGAGAAAGCAGCATCACCATGAACCTGTATTAGGGAAAAAGATAGAAAAATCTCATTAGAAAACACTGGAGGAACAGCAAAATCAAAACCATAACTCATTAAGCAAGACCTTTTAAATTGAGTTGTTAGAAACAGTAAGGCTGCAAAAGACCTCTAAGATCATCAAGTCCAACCATCAACCCAACACCACGATGCCCACTAAACCATGTCCCTCAGCAGCACATCTACACAGCTTTTAAATACCCCCAAGGATGGTGACTCAACCACCTTCCTGGGCAGCCCGCTCCAATGCCTGACCACTCTTTCAGTGAAAAAGTTGCTTCTAATACCCAATCTAAAACTCTTCTGCACAAACCTGAGGCCTTTTCCTCTTATCCTGTTGCTAGTCACTTGGGAGAACAAATAGTTTCAGCTGGATCCACTTCTTAACCCCTTTCAGACCACTCTCTTCATGATTTGAGAGTTTACATAGTTTTATTGCTGATAAAAAATCATAGCGGCCAAGACCTGTGCATGACTGCCTGAACTGGAATTCACCAATAATCTCTTAAAACTGACCCACCAGTGTATAGGCGACTTTGCATGGCCTAACGTTGGGGTTCTCATTTTTAAAAAATGAGAACAATAAGAACTTGCCTCCTCTTTTCTCAGTAGTTCATATTCCCCTTTCTGCTTTCTCTCAGGATCCACAAAACATTTGTTTAACTGAAATATGTTTTCACTTCTATCTGTAGCCTCCTTCAAGTTTATTACACTTCACAGGAGAATAGTTCTGCTATTTTCACTCCTGGCTTTAGAAATGGTTAAGAGATTAACTCATTTGTATTTCCAAGTTGAATACAATTCAAGAAAAGATTTACCAAGGAACCATTGGTAAATCCACAGCTATAAAAGACAATTCAAAGAGTAAAAACTGATTCCAGCAGATTCTTAAACAGTACCATGATAAAATAACAAAACTCTAAATCCTCTTGCATATTTTGCAACATTGTTGATAGATCTTCTCCAAAATCTTTTAATTTAGAAGAAGGCTAGCAGTAGTGGTTTAAATGCGCAAGTGGTCTGTGAGGAAAGGTGCATATGGTTCTCAAAGCAGAGTATTATAAAAATAAAGGGTACCAATTGGTTCTTCAGAAATCTTAGAATTGGAACTATTTAAATGCCACATCACATATGCCACCTGGAAATCTTTCTTGCCCTCCTCCTTCTCTATAAAGGGGATCCCAGTTCTTTATACTCTACATTAATTCAATTTTGGTTGATTATTTCTACATACACCACTTCTCTTCACATCCTAGTCTGGGAAGTCCTATAAAGATCAGTTAGATATTGTGAGCAAAATACCTGCAGGCAAATAACTTTGTCCCCAGGCTGTGCAGAGCACTCTGGGGAGTAATCTCCATCAAGCAGAGTCTGTTGCCTTCCTCGAGTCTTGCCCACAGCCACTGGATTGATTGCTTCTAAGTGTGAAGGGTTAGGTAGCAAAGTGACGTGCACGGGCCTGTGGGAACCGAAGTCAAGATCCACAGAAGATGTCAGGTGGGAGAGAACATCCCCAATTGCTGCTGAATTCTCTGGAAACTCACTCAAACCATGCATCTTACGGAACATGAGCTGCATGGAAACAAATTTGGTTAAAACTCCTTTCCAATTCATTGCCATACTGAAAGAAAAACATTCACAGAACTGTATGCTTTCCTACTCCTGAAATTACAAGGGTGCTTCTGGTAACAGCACATAAAGCCCTTCACTAGATTTCTTCTACAAGTCTCTGCAGATACTTGGCTAAGTGCTGGCAGGAAGGGAGAACACTCTCACACAGGTAACTTTTTAATGCTCCAGCATTTGCAGTATGACAAACTTTGGCAGTTTCATTTTATTTCAAACCAGGCATAAAGATTATAAATCTCTTACCTCAGGTGGAAGCTGAAGTAAACCAGTGAGAAGATTAAGTCTTCCACGATGAGGCATTCCAAGAATGATATCTGTCACACCACTGTATGCACACATCTTGAACAACTCATGGAAGAAACCCATCATACTCTCTGCTCCTTCACCACCATACCGCTTCACTGTGGCAAACTTTGTGGCTAAGAAGTGATCAAACTCCTATTAAAAACAGAAGAACTTCGGTATTAGGCTATTTTAAGCAGCAATCTTCTGTTTATAAACTTGAAATACAATTTATGTTTGTACCTTTAAAGTCTCAGCTCATCCTTCACCCACACAGTCCACAAGCTATGATGACTAGAAGAAATCAGCTCTTATCTTCTCTTAAGCAGCAAAATATTGAAGACCAAACTTTCTCTCTCAAGCATGGAAGAAGATTCATGAAGAAATACACCACCAGAGCAATTCGCAAATTCCTTGATAGTTTGCCTTGGAAATCAAGGAATGGTGTTCTTCTATAGCATAAAACTTAACTACCCTAAGATGCAAAGTGCTAGAGAAGCACAGTGTTTCATTTTGATAACTATTAGACACAGTCCTTAGTACACAGGTAGACAAATGCTTGAGAGAAGGAAAATAAACAAACCTATATTTACTTTATTTTCCTCTCACTCCTCCCACTTCATCTACTCCTAAACAGCTCTCATAAGTGGCAAAGTTTTGGAAGTGTTGAAGTGTCTGCAGTGTTTTGCAACTGACAACTGAAAATAAATGAAGTCTGTAACTGAAAAGGGAAGACTGAGTCACAGCCTAAGACCCAAGTCAACTGCTGAACACATTGTAGTTAAGCAAAATTTAGTTTTAAGGATTAAGGTACACAAAACTAATCACATATAGAAGCATTTTTTTTTTTTTGCCTGTCAGGGTTGAATTCAACACTTAAAGTATAGTTTTAGTCATACTGAAATCAAAATAAGGTACATCAGAGTCCAAATTTCAACCTCCTGTGTCACTGTCAAATTCCTCTAACTGCCAAAGAGGCAAGAAAAATACAAAATGTGCCACATACTTCTGTTTGGTCATTGGCAAATATTACACTCAACACCTCTTTCACTTGTAAAACTGAAAACAGGGAGGGCTTCACAGATCCTGCTCTTCTACCTTTCTATCCTTCTGGATAACATGGGATGAAAAGCAGGTGGGGGGGAGCAGAGAGAACATTTTTCACAGTATAAATGTATTGGAATACATTTTTTCTATACATTTTGCAAGTACATAAACCTTTCACTTCTTTACAGAATGCATTGTACGAAAGGTTCCTTTGCTGAAAACCAGCAAATTTAACTATGCCATACAGCAAACATCTCAGTCCAGATCTGAAGTATTTTCCTAGAAATAATTTCCAAAGTAATTGATCCAAATCAAAAGGTTTGCTATTTGCTATTTGTTTCAATAACAGCTGCTAAGTAAATTCAACAACAACCTTCACTGAGATTTGTGTATTCAACTTTTTCAGGCAAACCTTTGTACTGTTTCCTCTTGCACAGTGTGAAGGCCTTTCAGGATAGCAACTGTTCTTTTGCTGCATGAATAACATCTGGAACAGTAGAGGACTCATGACAGATTCCACAACTCTATTACAATCCAGCAATAGTGAACAAGGTACCTGGGACTCCAACATCAGTTTGCACAAGTGTTTTTTCTCTTCAGGTGTAAATGCTTCTTGTTTTAGCTCTTCGAATCTTTTAGTGAACCATTCTCTCTCCTCCAAAGTTGGAAGCTGGCTTGTTTCTATGGAAATATGCCCGCAGTATATATGGTCAAGGTAAGCCAACACATCCTCTAGGGAAGCTTCTTCTTTTCCCATGTTTAGAAGCCCTGTGAGAAACAGATGTTATTAGTCACTTTGGGGAAGGAGAGGAAATCACAAGACCTATACTGTTGTCTTGCAATTACATTAATATTTCGAGAGTACAGTTTCATGTCTTGTGTTCTTTCCTTCACTTAAATACAAAACTCAGGAATATTTTTCTAAGCACAATTCAGTGGTATTAATACAAGAGTCTCAGGCTTATTTTTAAGGTGCTCAAGATGCCTTTCTGAAATGAATGACACAAAGTCACTGTTTTTGTGACTAAGCATAGCATTTGGAATGTTGTGGTTCCAATGCCAGATGCATCACAAGTAAATAAGCATCTGTTTGGCAGATGGAGAAAATACAGCACAGAAAGAGACCCTCCTTTGTTAAAGGCCAGAGCAAGTGTTTAAGAGATCTGAGAAAAGCCAAGTCTTGACTTCTGGCCTTGTGCTCTGGCAGCTTCACAAGTGTTAAGTAGTATGATAAATCAGAATGTGACAGCAACAGAAGAAATTAATGTATAACCTCAGTAGTTTTAAGAGTAAGTAAAAATTGTTGTAGTTTCCAAAGATGCTAGAAGGTCACCAGCCATTCATTACATGATGATTTCTCAAAAAACCTAAAAGTAGGCTGAAGCCAACAATTTTCTGTCCAACAGCTTATTACTGATTGAACAGCCACTCAGTATTTGGCTCTTACACAGCAGACACAGCCACTCAATCATCTCTGAAGACAACTGCTATGATAAAACTGCAGACTTACCTGTAGTAATGAGAGGCCCTTGAAGAACTTCAGCCAACTCTTGGATTTCAGGTACCATGTTCGTAACAGCTTGGCCAGAGTACAATGGGTTTATTTTGGCTGCTTTGTGGCCATGTTCAGCATATGCAGTTATTAAACGAGCAAGAGCATGGTTAACTAAAACCAAAAAGAAAAGAGAACAGTAACACACGTACTCACATTTAATCCCTTCTCAGCACCAACACAGTAGTGTTCTGTCCATTGATAATCATCAAGGTTCTGTCTGGACAGATAATTTTTCTAAGCACTTGTTTTCACCTTATCATCCCATAACAGATCCCATCATTAAGTCCTAAATCTCCTCACTCATCAAATTTTCAAGCAAATGCATGCTAGATTTCTCCCAAGGCTTCCCTTATATTTAGACTCGTATAAACATATGCAAAGCTATTTCATTTTCACAGAATCACAGAAACATTCAGGTTGGAAAAGACCCTCAGAATCACCAAGTCCAACCGATAACCCTAGTCTACAAAGTTCACCCCTAAACCATATCTCCAAGCACCACGTCTAAACCTTTAAACACATCCAGGGGTTGGTGACTCAACCAGCTCCTTGGGCAGCACATTCCAATGCCTGACCACTCTCTCTGTGAAATTTTTTTTCCTAATGTCCACTCTAAACCTACCCAGTCACAGCTTGAGGCCATTCCCTCTTGTTCTATCATGAATTACCTGTGAGAAGAGACCAGCACCAACCTCTCCACAATATCCTTTGAGGTAATTGTAGAGAGCAGTGAGGTCTCCCCCCAGCCTCTTCTTTTTTAAACTGAACAGCCCCAGCTCCTTCAGTCACTCTTCATAAGATTTATTCTCCAGGCCCTTCCCCAGCTTTGCTGCCCTCCTCTGCCCTCACTCCAGCACCTCAGTATCTCTCTTGTACTGAGGTGCCCAAAACTGAGTAATAATGAATAAACAATACTTGAAGTGTGGCCTCACCCATGCCAACTACAAGAGAACAATCACCTCCCTGCTCCTGACAGACTTAGCATTTCTAATACAAGCCAAGATGCCATTGGCTTTCCTGGCCACCTGGGCACACTGCTTGCTCGTATACAGCTGCTTGTCGTTTAGAATCCCCAGGTCTCTTTCTACCAGACAGCTTTCCAGGCACACTTCCCCAAGCCTGTAGCATTGCATGGGGTTGTTGTGACTCAGGTGCAGGACCTGGCATTTGGCCTAGTTGAAGCTCATTCCATTAACGTTGGTCCATTGATCCAACCTATGCAATTCCCTCTGTAAAGCCTCCCTACCCTCATGCACATCAACACTGCCACCTAACTCAGTGTCATCTGTGAACTTACTGATGATAAACTCTATGTCTTCATCAAGATCATCAATAAAGATGTTAAACAGAAGTGGTTCCAGCACTGAGCCCTGAGGGACACCACTTGTGACCAGCCACCAGCTGAATTTAACTCCAATGACCACCACTGTTTGGGCCTGTTCAGCCAGCCAGTGCTCTATCCAGCAGTGTGTGCTCATCCAAGCCATGAGCAGCCAGTTTGTCCACAAGAATTCTGTGGGAAACACTGTCAAAGGCTTTTCGAAAGTCTAGATAGACAATATCCACAGCCTTTGCCTCATCGAACAGTCAGGACATCCTGTCATAGAAGGAGATCAGGGTGGTCAGGCAGGACCTGCCCTTCATAAACCCATTGTGAGTGGGCCTGATCCCATGGTTGTCCTCTATATGGTGTGTAATGGCACTCAAGATGACATTGCCTGGTACCGAGGTCAGACAGACAGGTTTATAGTTCCCCGGATCCTCCTTTCTTCCTTTCTTGTAGACGGGTGTTACATTTGCTACCTTCCAGCCCATTGGGACCTCCCCAGTTAGCCAGGACTTCAGGAAAGCAGTTTGGCAAGCACATTTGCCAACTCCTTCAGCACCCCTGGATGTAGCCCATCCACCCCATGGACTTGTGTGCATCTATGTGGCATAGCAGATCACTGACCACTTCCTCATTTATTGTGATGACCTTATTCTGCTCCTCTTCCCTGTCTCCTAGTTCATAAGGCTGGGTGTCCAGGGAACATCTAGTTCCAGTGCTGAAGACTGAGGCAAAGTAGGCATTGAGCACCTCAGCCTTCTCCTCATCCTTAGTCACTATGTTTTCCTCTGCATCAAATAATGGATTGAGATCTTCCCTAGTCCTCATTCTGTTGTTAATGAATTTATTGAAACATTTTTTATTATCCTTAATGGCTGTACCTAGGTTGAGCTCTAGCTGTGCCTTGGCTCTCCTAATTTTCTCCTGCATATCTTCACTACATCTTTATAGTCTTCATGAGAGACCTGTCCCCTCCTCCAAAGGTTTCAAATCTCTTCACAACAGGAGGTATGTCCAACCTGAGACTGGCATGGTATCAGTGTGCAAAGTCTTATCACCTCAGACAACTGAAGTTACACCATGCACTTCCCTGTCCTCGCTGGAATGACAGGAAGACAGAGTCTCAACACTTTGGGTTCTACAACCCCAAAACACATCTGTGTCTGCTGGAGCCACTAGGCAACAGCATGTGCACAAGCTGAGACAGACATACTAAAAATTTAACTATGTGAACTTGTTTTCCAACAGACATCAGAAATGTGCTGCTGCAGACATTCTGTATCGAGGTAAAAAAATTATCAAGATTAACAGAACTTGACCAGCTGAAAGGTCATGCACACAACATTACTGTCATTGAGCACATTGACACAGACCAGGTCGATAAATTGTAAATCAGTACAATATATTTGCAAGCAGAATCTGCTACAAATTAATTACATGAAACAGTTTATAATGCATTTCCAATGGGAGGAGGGGTTGCCCTGATGAAGATGCAGCGCTGACATTTTCCAAAACAATGCCATTTCTGAGACCATTTCACAAAGTTCTTTCTCTGACATTCGTATTTCCATTGCCAGCACTCTGCTGCAGCTGTTATGTTCACACAGTCTGCCTGTTTAAAACAGGCCCTTTTCTCTAAGGGGTTCTACAACAGAAGAGCATAACCTTAACGCCTCCCACAACGCTCTCAGCAAGAAAGCCATTTAAAAGCAATATTAAAAATCACAGAATCATAGAATGGTAGGGTTTGGAAGGACACCTGTGGAGACCATCTAGTCCAACCTCCCTGCTAAAGCAGGTTCACCTAGAGCAAGTAGCACAGGAATGCATCCAGGTGTGTTTTGAATAGATTCCACAAACTCTCTGGACAGTCTGTTCCAGTGCACTGTCAGTGTCAAAGGAAAGACGTTTTCTCCCATGTTTCTGTGTTCTAATTTGTGCTTGTTGCCCCTTGTCCTGTTGCTGGGCACTGCTGAAAAAGAGTCTGGTCCCATCCTCTTCAGATGCCCCTCAGATATTGATAAGCATTGAGATGATCCCATCTCAGTCTTTTCTTCTCTAGGCTAAACAGCCCCAGTCTCTCCTTGCAGTCCCCTCATCATCTTTGTAGCCCACAGCTGGACTCTTTCCAGTAGTTTCTTTTCTCTCTTGAACTGGAGAGCTCACAGCTGGACACAATACTCCAGATGTAGCCTCACTAGGGCAGTAGACAAGAAGCAGAACCTCCCTCAACCTGCTAGCCACACTCTTTGTAATACACCCCAGGTGATCATTTGCCACCTTCGCCTCAAGGGCACATTGCTGTCTCATGGTGAACTTGTCTGATGTATTGTAAAAATACATTAACTGTGTTTATCAGGGATGCTACTACTTCATGATGGGACTCCGTGTCCAGCACCTAACAAACCAGTGTCACTCCTGTTTCTGTGAGGCGGGATCAATTCCGACTGGAATCCCCATATGTGTTAATGTCGAGATGACACTCACCTCGAGAGTTTTCTGCTTTAAATGATTTTTCTGCACTATAAAATTGAGCTAAAGGCCACGCAGTTATTGCTACAGTAAACTTATCTGCACGTAGCCAGTTCAAGCACCATAGTATCAAAAAGGAAAATCCAAGGCGCATCGCACAGGTACTTTTGCGAGCACTAAAACTCTACAAGAGCAGATCGCTGAAGTAACTCCAGCAATTGACGCCGGCCACTTCGGCCCGCGGTGCTGCACCAGATACCAGCGAGCTTTCCGGGGAACCCAAGCGGAGGACTTTGCGGTCTCGGCCCCCGCAGAGCTGAGGGCAGGCTCTGCCCTGCGGCGAGTGAAAAGACAGCCAGGAGCCCCGGGCAGAGGCGACGGCTCCGGACAACGAGAAAAAAAGCATAAAGCGCCTCAGATCGACGCTTCAACGCCCTCGGACTTTGGGCCCCCCTCTCAGTGCTCAGTGGCCGTCGCCTTCCTGAGGCGAGTGTGGGGCCGCCAAGCAGAGCCCGAGCCGCGGCGGCGGGGACCCAGCCTCCCCCCAGGTCGCAGCAGGACCAGTAGCCCCCCAGCTCCGGGGCAGCCCCTCGCTCCGGGGCGGTCCCCACCGCCCTCCCCTCAGCCTAGTGCAGCCCCTGTGGAAAGTGTGCTGTAGGGGTGAATGTGTCCGACCTGCCTTGCCGCTTGCCCCAGCGCCGCGCGGCTCTGCCGCTCGCTCGCTCTCCGCTTTCCGCGGCTTGTAGCCATAGACGCCCCGCTCCGTGCGGTACCAGCGCCGCAGGCCACCCCGCCACAGCGCGCAGCGAACCGCGTTCGCCGCCGCAACCGCCGCCATAGCCGCCGCGCTGCCGAGCGCCAACCGACAGCCCCGACGACGACGACGCCCCCGCCACCGCCCCCGGCCGGGGTGGAGCCTCCGCTTCCCGCCTCGCTCCAGCTCCCTGAGGGGTGAGGTGGCGCCGGCGGCTCCAGGGCTGCGAGCAGTCAGTCAAGGTCTCAGCCGGGTGTACGTATTTTAATTCTGCATGTCCAGACTGTTCCTCTGATCCTTTCCACCACTTCAGAAGTATATTGAAGTGTATTGGTATTTCCTATTAAAAGGCTGCCTAAATTTCCTATTAAACGGTCCCTCCTGAAATATATTCATCTTGTGCATAGGGTATGCGGGACTGTGGTTAGACTGAGAAAAGACACAGTAACCTCATCACCTCTGGAAAACCTACCAAAAAAAGCATGAGTTATCAAAGACTCACAGAAGACCAAGTTGGAAGGGACCTCATAGATCATCTGGTCCAACCTTTCCTGACAAAAGCACAGACCAGAGAAGATGGCCCATCACCCTGTTCAGATGAATTTTTAAAAAGTGTCCAACGTTAGGATCTCCACCACTTCCCTCGGGAGGTTATTCCAATGGCTGATTATTATTGCAAAAATTTTCCTCTTGTGTTTAATCAGAACATCTCCAGCAGTAACTTGTACCCATTACTCCCCCCGCTTTTCCATGTGACTCCAAAGTCTCCTCTGCAGCCCCCCTTCAAATACTGGTACATGGCAGTAAATGCTCTCATAAGTATTCTTCTCAAGGCTGAACAGGAAGGTAATCAGAAGTAGTCAGCCTGGCTTCACCATGCTTGACCAATTTGATATAAACTTCTACAACTAAGTGACTGGCCTGATGGACAAGGAGAGAGCAATGAATGTGTCTACCTGACTTCTAGGGCCCTTGACACTGTCTCCCATAAGATCCTTAGATGTCGATGTGTGGGCTGGATGAGCATGCAGTGAGGTGGGTTGAAAACTAAACGTCCAGGTGCATGGGAAGATGATCAGTGACACTAACTTTAGGTACAGGCTGGTAACTAGCAGTGTACTCTAAGGGTGTGTAGTGGGTCAACAGGAATATCACGAAGTTAAACATGTGACAGTACACCAGTACATGCTGGAGGCCACTCAGCTGGAAAGAAACTTGGCAGAAAAGGACTGAGGGGTCCTGGCAGACACCAAGTTGAACATGAGCCAGCAGTTCTGCTCTTGCAGCAAAGAAGGCAAATGGTATCCTGGGCTGCGTTAAAGTATTGCCAGTACGTCCCCTCTACCCAGCACTGATGAGACCAGTTCTAGGCTCCTCCATATAAGACAGGCGTGGACATATTGGAGAGAGTCTGATGAAGGGCTGTGAAGATGATGATGGACTGGAGCATCTCACACATGAGGAAAGGCTCAGGGAGCTGGAACTGCGCAGCCTGGAGAAGGGGTATGGGTATCTAAGAAATGTATATAAATACCTAAAAGGAAGGTGCAAAATAGAACAAAGCCAGGCTCTTCTCAGTGGTGCCCAGTGACAGGACCAGCAGCAATAAGCACAAATTGAAACACTGGAGGTTCCCTCTGAACATCAGAAAACACCTTTTCACTATGAGGGTGGCTGAGCACTGGCACAGGTTATCCAGGAAAGCTGTGAAGTCTCACTCCTTGAGATATTCAAAAGTACTCTGGACATGGTCCTGGGCAGCAATCTGTAGGTGGCCTTGAGTCATAGGAGTTGGACTAGATGACGTTCTAAGATCCCTCCCATTCTCAAACATTCTGTGATTCTGTAGACCGTGTAAACACAGGCCTGGGAGACAAGGCAATTGAAAATTATCTTTCCATAGGCTTGGTTGTGCTCATGAACCTACTTTGTAGCCTTCCTTTGTGATGGGGAAATCAAAGAGCACTTTTTTTTCAAATCAGACCGCAATGATATGCTTTTGGAACTGATGGAATTGGATTTTGCAATAGAATCAATTACAACACAGAGCTGCCCAGGGATTTTACATTTACAGTTCTTGGAAAGGGTGCATTTGTATTTCTTGAGGCCTGTATTGTTGGTTTTATGCAGACTTGTAACATCCAATTTGGGAGAAAAATCAAAGTGAATGACCTTTAAGGTGTAAAGAAGACAAAAGGATACAGCTGTAGAAGGACAGCTGATCTGGACAACAGAGTAAAGTGTAGTAGAAATGAAGCCTTGAATATTGATTTTTTTCAATGTGTATTAGAACAAACGAATCTTGAAAATAATGCTGCAACATGATGTGATTTTGTGGAGTTGAGAGTTGAGAAAGGCAGAAAATATTCATGCAGTTAAATATTTCCATTCTCTGCTTAGGGAAAAAGACAAATATTGCAGGCAGATCATAAGATGATGAAATATTTTTCCCCAGCTCTTAAGCAAATGCCAGTCAAATAGAAGACACCCATGTGGTTTTGCTTTAAAGCAGATAGTTGAGTATTTCCTTGTTGGCACTGGTAGGAATAGGTTTGAGTATTAAAAATTATCTGGAGTTAATAAGGACTAAACAAGATGGTTCAGTCACAGTGTGTGGATCTTGGAGAAATAATGGAATATTTGTACATACCAATTTAATCTAATTATGGATATAAGGAGTATATACTTTGTGAAGTCCAAGTCAACTTGTTTTTTTTCTGTGATTCAAAATTCATTTCATAAAGATTTAAGGTACTTTGCAGACTTTTGCCAGCATAACATTCTTTTGGAGGGCATGATTACATGTGGCAAAAGCCTTGCTGGAACTCTGTCTAGGTCAATATAAAGTTTTGTTGACTTTGGTTCATATTGAAATGTGAGAAAGTGGTGCCTGTGCAACCAAGAAACACTGCTGCTAAGAGCATATGCTCTGGCTCTTGAAGGGGACTTCCTAGCCTAACTCCTCTGGCACAAAGATCGTGTCCTAGAGAAGACTCCTATGTCATGCTGACTCAGTACTACTTGATGTTCTAGCTAACAAAACTAGAAATGCCACAAAATTAAGAAGATTGTATACACTAAATAGCGTGCAGATGATGAGGCAGCAGATCTAAACTTGCCAATTTTAAACAGAAAATTATCATCAGTGTTTCTAAAGGGATTACAGCCCTGGGCACTTTAGTGATTACATCATTCCAAGAAAACTGCCCCCAAAGTAAGTCCTAAGAAAGTTTGTGAAGAGCGATCATCTGGGATCTCAGGGCTAAGATGGCTTGGACATAAGAAAATGTGATTTATCCTATCAGGATGAGACACCAGCTTGTAAATGCACCACAACGTAGCTCCTTTCTTAGGAAACAGTGACTACAAATAACCCCCAACAATCAGAGGAAGAAAACAGGCTGGTCTAAAAAAGTTACGTGAATATTGGCTGTGTTGGCAAAAGAGATCACGTTCTGGATCTGGCTACAAGGAAATACTGAATACATTAGGCCAGCATTTGGCACAACTGTGATTTGTCTCTGAATACTGTGTGCATGTTTAGTGCCAGTAATAGAGGAAATGTATTGGGAAGAAAAGGTTCAGAGTTGAAAATAAATTAAAGATGTACTTTATATCTGTGACTGGGGAAATGAGATCTATCTGGATTTCTTTTTGGTAAGTAGTAGGAAAACTTAATCAACCTTTCTGAGCTATCAGACAAAAGCGAAACAAGATTTACTTGCTTGGTCTTTACAAAAGACAGTTTGAGCATAGTCATAGGTATATGGAAATGTGCTATAAACACAGAAGAAGCTTTTGTTTCCTTTCAAAATTGCAGTGACAGTGCATTTTAGCCATGTTAGAGAAGACAGCAATATTATGCTCCAAAAGACAGTAAGCCAACTTTTGACATAATGCCACTGAAACTGATACTCAAGCCTAATACTACACAAAGTCTGCCTTTTCAACCCCAAAAAGGAGTAATTCAGAAGTACCCACTGAGAGGCTACAGGATTTGTGCCTTTGAAAAATAAAGCACCGACACTAACATGGAGTCACTCTCCCCATTTAAACCTTTTTTCCTCTATTTAGCACACAGATTTTCTCCACTTCCCCAATCAATTTAATCAATCTGTTAACTCAGGATATTTTGGCAAGTAAATGAAATCTTTGTGTAGCAGGCACACTTGAAACAATCTAAGTAACAAGCATGACTTTGTCCTTTCAACAACAGGCAGGAGAAAAAACAAACCTGTCTAGTCCTGTACCAGTTGGCAGAGGACACCTAAAACTTTGCATCGGTAAACAGAGTCTTTATATTTGTGCTGACTCTTGCCTCTGAATAAAAGGTGGCTTTAACATCTGAATAGTCTCATTATGCACATCCAGGCCTGTACTTGCTGTCACAGCCAAGTATTTCTGTGTGCTTAAGTCTAGAGGGATGTAAAAAACTTTCCCATACCTCACAAAAAGCTTGTGTCGGTATCTGTAATCTAAATGTAAAATAAATACCAGATTCATACTCTGAAGTTCTGTATTGTGCCACCTTTCTCCAACTTGGACAACTTTAGGGCTGCTCAACAGCTGACACTGTGCCCAAACACACAGATCATGAGTCTTTCACATAAATTGTTACGTTTTGTACAAATAAATTTACCATGGTAAAATGCTTTCAGATGTCCAGACAGGAGTGATGGCAGGACAGGATGATGAAATTGAGGTACCAGATTTAGTATCCTGGCCTGATTGGAAAAAAAAAAAAAAAAAAAAAAAAGACCAGGAGATCCAGGGAGGCAATTCTGCCACTCCACTCTTCACTGCTGAGCCCCCCCACCTGAAGTGCTATGTCCAGCTCTGGAGTCCTCAGCACAAGACAGGCATAGACGTGTTAGAGTCGGTTCAGAGAAGACCACAAAAATGATCCAAGGCTGGAACAACCCTCCTATGTAGAAAGGCTGAGATAGTTTGGGTTGTTCATCCTGGAGGAGGATCCTGGGAGACCTTATTGCTGCCTTTCAGTAATTAAAGGGAGTCTATAAAAACGATGGGGACGATCTTTTCAGCAGAGCCTGTTGAAACAGGGTAAGGAGTGATGGTTGCAGACTGAGAGGTGATTTACACTAGATCTAAGCATGGAATATTTAAGAATGAGGCTGGGCTCTGAGCAACCTGATCTAGTTGAAGGTGCCCCCGCTCACTGCAGGAATAATTGGACTAGATAATCTTTGAGGGTCCCTTTCAATCCAAAGCATTCTATGATTGAATCATCGATTATATAATAACTAGACATTATGCCACTGCTATTCCTAGTATTTATCATGGTAACATCAGAGCAGATCAGGGAGCGCCGTACCTGCTGTTCACCCGCACGGTACAGCCGCCGCACAGCCCCCTCAGAAAGGCCACCCTTGACATGACAACTAGAGTGACGCGCCGTGACGCCTCACGGCTAAAGACACATCACGACAAGGATAATCGTGCTTTAGGTCACCAAGGCCCACTCCCCTCCGCCGCTGTGAAGGACGCACCCCCCGACACCGCCAAACCCGCACCCTCAGCCACCGCCACTTCCGCCTCCGCAGCCTCCCGGTAACCCGAGCAGGGCCGCTCTCAGTCAGGACCCGTCTGGGGCTGCCCTCAGTGCTGCCTGACCTTCGCCCTTTGGGATCCGCCACTCATAGCCCGTCCGGAGCTGCGGCAACGGCTCGATTACGCGGATTCCTTTCTCTAGCGACTGAACGCCGCGAGGCGAGAGTCGCGGGCCCGGTCGACACAGTGCTGTCGGTCAGGCAGCGCGGCGGCCACCTCGGCAGGGAGCGCGGCGGGCGTCGTGAAGGAAGAAGAGCGAGGGGGCCTCACGCGCCGGGGAGGGGGCTGCGGTGAGCGGAGGAGTTGGTGCTCCCCGGGAGGCCGGGCCGATGTCCGCACCGGACGCAGGTAGCGGTAGCACCTGGTTGGGGATTGCGGGATCGCCTGGTGGCCCCGAGGGTGGGGCCGTGCCGTGTCGTGGTGTGCGGGGAAAAGGGCCCGGGGGAGACGGTGGGAGGGCGCAGGGGCCTGTCAGAGGCGGGGGCCGTGAGGCGGCGCGGGGAGAGGCTTCCTCGGGGCAGGAGACCGTTGGGGTGAGAACAAGGAAGGGCTAGTGTGAAGGTGCCTGCAGGGTACGGGGAAGCGGTGTCAGGGAGAGGAACAGGTAGCTGTTTGTGCCTTAGTCTTGCAGTGCGAGTGGGGAAGGCAGAGCCCCAGAAGGTGGCTGGGTTGTTGAGGAGCCTGCCTACGTGGATTGATATGAGTAGGGGTGTTCCGACGCGTGCGAGGAGTGTTATTAACTAAGAAGTCTTTTGCGCCGCATATATTTAGTATCTTGTCTGTAGGCCACTTTTTTTTACTGAAAAGTGCCCTCTTGCAGGTCTCACAGCAAAAACGCTTTCTCGAGATATATGGAACCGAAAGTAAAACTGCCCGTCTGGTTAGGGAGGCCTGCCTTCCCTGCCGGTGTGTATGGGGACTTCTTTCTCTGCACTATGTGTACCTGTGTAACTCTCTGTCTCATCTTTCAAAACTTATAGCTAGATTTATTTTCTTCTGATTGGCCATGGTATTTCTCTTCCTTTACTCTAAGAGAAAGTTTAATTATATTTCCATTCTTGAAACTTAATTTTTGAGTGGTGTGGTTTCTTATGATGAAGACGTTTCTTGTTCTGTGAGGTTTTTCAGCCAATCAGAAGTGGAACATCTTACGTACATTCTCTATCTCTCTTACCTCTTTTGTACTAGGGTAGCTGCATAAAGGAATGTTTGTGTGATCGATTTCATTTCCAGTAGCAGTAAAAAAAAAAAAGAAAAATCTCAGTAGTCTTAGTTTAATAAAACTGCATTTTTCCCCTCATACTTGTGTTCACAAGGATTTAGATTCTGGTTTATAGTACTGCAGTCTGTTTTTGTTGATTTAAGAAGATTTAAGAATATCAGGCCAAGATGTTGATGTTTATTCTTTTATTTTGAATAGGGACTAGATTCATTTTGCTAAGTACCTTTTATGAATCTTTGGTTTCCCTGAAAGTAAGTACATAGGTGCTTTCTCTTAAACGTTGCCTGTGTATTTCAAGACCTATTTGTTAGGGTTTTCGAGCCTAGAGTTTTCATGAACCCTCTCCCTTCAGTTTTTAAATTCTGAGATTGGTATGAAAAAAACTCCTAAGTAGACATTCAGATACAACAAAAAAGTTCTTAACAAAGAGTGAGTTAAGATAGGTCAAATAGTGGGGGGGGAAAAAAGCATAATAGTTTTCTCTGAAAAAATAGCATCTGTAAATGAGGAAACTGAGAAGCTAGAGTGTTAAAAGTATGTAAATGTCCCAACAGAAACGGCTGCCAAGAGTCCAAAAGCACGTGGAACTAGTCTTGTACATATAATTTCCATTCTTCGTAATTTTTAGTCGTTTTGCTTCACCAGTTCTGTCTACTGGCTTACAAAGCTTGTCTTTATTGTGCCTTTTCATTGATACATTCATATAAACATTAGGCATTAATAGATGTTCTCTTAATGATTAATTTTCTCTTAATGCTTCCTTACCATTCCCTTAATCTGGACAAAATCATGTATCTTCAGCCTCATTACCTATGGAAATGACATGCAGGTGAGCCTGCTGTTTGTATCCATTTTTCTGTGCTTCCCACAACTTTTGAACTTTGGAGCCAGTTTCAGTCAAATTAGGTGGATGACTTGAAGGTATGAGGTTTCTACAGCTCTTGTGGTAACTGGCAGCTGAGGAAAAGTGATGAGGTCTGAATTCACATTCTTGCTGAAGGAAGGGCAATAGCATGCCCTTAATGGGCAGCTCTGTGCTGTTAGCTGACACTCGTGTGCTGACCTGTGAAACAGTCTGTGTATAGCTTGGAGACATAAATGAACTGGCAGTGCGATCAGAAGGGTTTGTGAGATAAGGAGCTATATATGTAGCAGGTAGTGAGGAGTATAGTAACACACCACAGGGCAGAAATCTGTTCTCAACTAGATTGTTGGGTTTTTTGGTCATAGTGGAAAAGTGACTAATACAACCTTGTGATCAAAGTCACAGTGTACATGATGGTGCTTCATCTCTTTTCTTTTTGTTCTGTCTTCTCTATTTTAATTCTACACAAGCAAATGCTGGGAATGTCTTTAAAAGAGAATTTGGAGTCCTTAAATTTAATACGAATTTGAGTAAGTGGCCATGTCATAGAAGTTAGCTGTGTAGCTGGATATTTTGTTGGGTAGCTTGTTTGGTTTTCCAAATTATAATTTCATTACCCTACTAATCACAAAGTATTGGAATCATTACATGCCTTTCCAACATTTCTTTAATCAAGCAACCCTTTTCTCACAATGTTTTCCTTTTTAAACTTAGCCCTCGATTTATTATCTTTCAGAATCTAACACTCTTTAAAAAAATTCATGTGTTACTCATTTGTTTGTTTCATAGACTTCTTGGTGAAAACATTTTAAGACAGTTGCTGGAGAGTGTGTACTCTAATGGACCTAATCATACTACTAAGATATTGCACTAATATTTAAATGCTAAAAGCTTCCCTTTCAAAGTTCTTTTGTTAAAAATGATGGGAGAGTGAGTTTTAGCTGTCTCAAACTTAGGAAATTTCCAATATGGATTTGTAGTGAGAAAAGATTAATAAATAGTTATCAGTGTGAAACTTTAGTCATAGATGTGTATTATGGAGCCAAATTTGCTAGTACTTACTCAAGCAATGCTGATTTGATTGGTCTCGGTTCCATAAATCTTAAGAAATGTTTCTTTATTGCTGCTGTTGCCAATTGCTGTCAAAGAGGCCAGGTCCTGAGCAGGTTCCTCCTTAGTAGGTTGTCACTGCCCATTTCTGAATACACTGTGAATTTTTGCAAGCAGTTTTCTTCTTCAGAAGTCCTGGACAACCATCTTAAAAATTGTAACACAGAATTCCGTACAGGAAAGTCAGTATATTGATCTCTTTGGTTTTGGGAGGGAATGTGGAATACTTAGAGATTTTTCTTTACCATGATGTCTTATTGATAAATATCTTTCAAAGTAGTTAAAAATAATACTAGAAGCATTAGGTTGGAGTGTGTCTCATCTGTTTTGTTGAGTGAATGTAGGAAGTATGTGAATCTAGCCTATTTTCATCACCTGGTATGAATAAAAGAAAGGCAGGAGTAGGGTTGGCAATTTGGAGTCAGACTGGTGTCAATAGTTAAATCTACATGATGGTTCTTTAGGAGGTACCACATGCAATCATATCCCATCAATCCTGCCTATATATGCATTTAACTTGAAGCATGTGAATATGTGCACATTATTTTTGAAGAAATCAATTTAGCCTGAAGTAAACAAGGTTTAGGTGTTTCTGATTGCCTCTTTAATTCTGTTCTGACCCTATTTGATCCTGAACATGAGTCAGCAGAATGTCCTTGGAGTAAGGCCAGTTCCATTCTAGACTGTAGTAAAGAGTTAACCAGTAGGTTGAAGAAGGTGAGTTTTTTCCTCCATTTGGTAGCTACAAACCCACATCTGGACACCACATCCAGTTGTGGGCTTTCTGTTCCAAGAAAGGCATTGACATGCTGGAGCAAGTCCACTGGAGAGCCTCTAAGATCATAGAAGGCTGGAGAACATGGTATCTGAAGAGAAAGAGAGAGAAATGGGTTTCTTAATCTGTAGAAAGAGAGTGGAAGTCTTACGGCTCAACCTAAAGGGAGAGCATAGAGAAGATGTAGCTGAGTTCTTCTCAGGGGTACAGAGGGAGGATGAAAAGAAACGTACACAAGACAGAGCATAGCAAATTCCAGGCTGGTATTAGGAAAAGCTTTTTCATGATGTGGTTATTCAGATTCTGGAACGGGGGCCCAGAGGGGTCCAGTGCACCTCCATCCTTGGAGATATTCAAAACATACCTAGCCAAGTCCCAGATCTGATTTGACCTGCTTTGAGCAGGGGACTGAACTAGGTGACTTTCTCAGTTTCCTTCTGATTTAAGTTATTTGGCAAGTCTACCCTGTCTTGCTCAAAATACATCATTTTTTTGTATTCTTAGCCAAATGAAACTAACAGAGGTCTAGGAGCCCAAAAGATGCTAAACCTCTTACAAGCCCCAGGAGAGTATTTGGTAGAGAGCGATACAAACGGGACCCTTCAACTCCTGATTGCCAGCAGAACAAGTAGAAATAACATCAGAAATGCTACAGAGAGGTTTGTGCATACATATGAGTCAGTACAACATGCCCTTCTAACTGGTACTTGGGCTATAGTTGGGAAGAGTCCTTGAGATGACTGGGGAAATTTTGGGAAGAGTGAGGAAAGAGGGGAGCAAGATGATGCCTTTTTACAGTGAGGACAGTTGGGCATTGGAGCAGATTGGATGGAGGGGTTGTGCAGTCTCCTTCCTTGCCAATTTTCAAACCTGGAGCCTAGAGCAAACTTCTCTGACCTCATAGCTGCCCTGCTTTGAGTACTTGAGTTCTTGCCTAACCTGCATCATCCTGTGGTCCTAAATGAAGGCAGTGAAAGTATTAGGAGATGTGTAGAAAAGTCTGTGAGGTACTGGTGCACACTGATCAATCAAATATTTACTTGTTTTGAAGCTGGGGGTACTGTGCTTTCATCCATCTTGGATTTTTAAATTTTTTTCCAGGTGAACTTCTGTTTATGTTCCAAGATCTTGTGTTCCGCGGGTGGTAGGGACTTCAAATGCTTTTACTTCACAGTTCATGCTGAAGGCAACTTTGCAGTATAACACTATAACAAAATGATCTAGGTTTTATCTGTTGTTAGGTCCATTCCTTAGTTCAAGAAAACTTACCTTAAACCTGCATTTTATTCAGAGTCAGGCATTTGTGAGTTGTCTGACTTAGTTAAAACTGGAGTATGGCTGGGCTGTCTAATGTATCAACAAATTAAATATTTAATTAAAAGTACTTACTTTCCTGTGATTCTGCAGACTTGCCTGGGTAACACAATGCCAGCTGAGCGCAAGAAGTCAGCAAATATGGAAGAAAAAGAATCTCCATTAAATAATAAAGAAAAAGAATTCAGTGAAAGGCGACCAGTGAGCACTAGGGAGAAGCCAAAAGAAGATGTCAAGGTTGGCATGAAAAGAGAGACTTTAAAGATTCCTGAAGATAAAAAGAAAAAGCTGGAAGAGGATAAAAGAAAAAAGGAAGACAAGGAGCGGAAGAAAAAAGAAGAGGATAAAGTAAAGGCAGAAGAAGAGCAAAAGAAGAAAGAAGAAGAAGAAAAAAAGAAACTTGAAGAAGAGGAGAAAAAGAAACAAGAGGAGGAAGAGAAAAAGAAACAAGAAGAAGCAGCTGCGCAGCTGAAGTAAGTTGTCTTTTTAATTGCACCAAATGCTATAGTCCTATCAGGTTTGTGGGCAAGGTTATAAAGGATGAACTGTTTGAGTTGTTTATAGTAAGTTGTATATAGTGTTATAAAGTTTACGTGACTAGCTGAGTGTGCTCTATGAATTCTAGGTAGGTTTGAGTTTTCACCTCTAACCCATTTAGTCTCTCAGTACAGGTTTTTGATAGCATTCTCCATGTGATGACCATTATGCTTGAATAATTAAGCAGTTTCTTTCAAGATGGAGAAGTGTTAGCATCATAAATTTGGGAATATAGACACTTAACGGGTCCAGAAACCATAACAGGAGCAAATCTACTGTGACAGTTTACTGAAATTTCTTCTAATCAGTCGTTGATAATTGATAACCTGATTGGCAAATCAGAATATAACCTGTAATGTGTGATATTTCCAAAACAGTATGTCTTAGGATGTTATCAAAAGGTACTACAGTGTTGAAGAAGCATCTTCAGACCACTAAAGCAAGGATTCTGGATGTTGTTTTTGTTTGAAATGCATCACTTTCTAAGGCTGAGGCAATGTCATAGCCAAATTCCAGCTCGGACAGTTCTACTGCACCTGTTTAAAATTTTCTGTGTGATTTTAGCAGATTTGAAATAGATTTCCGTTGATTGTGTAATACAGTAACCTGCTGAAAGCTTGTTGTCCTCTTCTCCATTTGGAGTAAATGGAGTTTTGTTTGTATTTTCTGAATCTGTTGTGATTAATATATTCTACATAGAAATATTGAAGAAATTGCATTCCGTAACAAGTAATATGTGCCTTTTGCAGCAAGTAAACAGGCTTTATAAAGCAGGTGCTTTGAGTTTTCTAGCATTAACTTGTTAAATTTTAAAGAGTATGAAAGGGAAATCATGTTTAGAGCTACTACAGGCTTTGCAATTGACTTTTTATTCCTTTACATTGTTAACCTGAAAGTGAGATTCTGTGATGCAAATGGCTAATTTTTCTTTCTTTTAGAGAAAAAGAGGAAGCACATCAGCTCCATCAGGAAGCTTGGGAACGCCATCAGGCAAGAAAAGAGCTTCGCAGCAAAAACCAGAATGCACCAGACAATCGCCCTGAAGAGAACTTCTTCAGCAGACTGGATTCCAGTCTGAAGAAGAACACGGCTTTTGTGAAGAAGCTAAAAACCATTACAGAGCAACAAAGGGACTCCTTGTCTCATGACTTTAATAGCCTGAATTTAAGCAAGTATATTGCAGAAGCAGTAGCTTCCATTGTAGAAGCCAAACTGAAAATATCAGATGTGAATTGCGCTGTGCACTTGTGTTCCCTCTTCCACCAGCGCTATGCTGATTTTGCTCCTTCATTACTTCAGGCTTGGAAAAAACATTTTGAAGCAAGGAAAGAAGAAAAGACTCCCAACATTACCAAGTTAAGAACTGATCTGCGTTTCATTGCAGAATTGACAATAGTTGGGATTTTCACTGACAAGGAAGGTCTGTCTTTAATCTATGAGCAGCTTAAAAATATTATTAATGCTGATCGAGAATCCCACACTCATGTTTCTGTGGTTATCAGCTTTTGTCGGCACTGTGGAGATGACATTGCTGGTTTGGTACCAAGGAAAGTAAAAACTGTTGCAGAGAAGTTTAACTTGAGCTTTCCTCCTAGTGAGATAATTAGTCCAGAGAAACAACAGCCCTTCCAGAACTTGTTGAAGGAATACTTTACGTCTTTGACCAAACACCTGAAAAGGGACCACAGGGAGCTACAAAATATTGAAAGACAAAACAGGTGACACTTGAATTTTGCTTGTTATTATGAAAACAAATAGTGTATTTATTAAATGCCTATGTTTGTTGTGGTTAGTCTGTTAGTGTTGTGTAGAAGATGAGTGTTCTGTGGTACATCCAAAAAAAAAACTAAATTTACTCTGAATACTTAAAAAGCAAAAACCAAACAGGCTCTTTGAATAACTTTAAAGAAAATAGAAGTTGACTTATGGCTCGAATTCTCTTAACTCTTACTATTTTGGTGATGCTTCCTTAGCAACTTGAGAGTAATGCTTCTTTCCCAGCTGGTGCTGTCCTTTTCCAGTTGGCACAATCCATTTTCTCCCCTTCCATCCATTAGATAATGGAGCATATGCCACAATGGGTTTGGTTTGTTTACTTTCTTCAGTGTACCAGGATGGAGGAAAAATGAGATTGGCTCTTCCCCTTTTTGTGGGCCAGTTTTATGTATTAAAATGTTGGGGAGCATAGACAATTTGGCTCACGTAATTAAAATGTTGATATGAAAAGTTATGAAGAGTATCAGTATGCATACATTTGAGATCTGAATAATGTAATTTCTACCATGAGTACATTGTTTCGTATTTTTTTGTTTTCCTTTAAAGCATTCTGACTTGTCATTATTGGAACCAGCCTAAACCCAACTGCTGGTCTTAAAACACGGTCATTCTTAAATCCTCTTGGAAGCACTCCACGCAGATAGAAATTAACGTGTTGCTCTGTGTAAGCACAGGCAGCATTACTGTGTGTCAACACAGGTTTCAGCTGAAAGGTTGAACATCAGTCCAAAGCCAGATATATGCCTAGAATACATGAAAACTTGATATTCCCAAGACAAGGCTTTAAGCTTGGATCTGGTGTGCTGCAGTCCTATCTGGTCTCAGTTAGCAAAGTTGTGTTTCATGGGACCATAAACTGACTTTAGAGCTACTATTATTTCTAGAAGTACTTTATTACTTTAAAGTGTGCTATTGACTGTTGTTTCTTTAAAGTTAATGAATATAAACTTTTATACATGATTAGAGTTCATTCTGGGCACACTGGTTCTGCTGTGTTCTAAACCCTGTATGATACAAAATAATGTGGAAGAAAATTTCCAAGAGATAAAGAATGTTAAACCATGAAGAAAAAAGTAAGTGTTCTGGGAGAGGGAAGCACATTTTAATGTCTACTTGCACGAGTGGAAAAAAAATGACTGGATAGAGCCCTGAACAGCCTGTTCTGAGCTCATCATTGAAGCTGCTTTTTGGGTATGTGAGACTCAGGACTACTCTATGCACCTTGTCTTCTGAATTACCCCTATAAACTTCGGGTGCAAAGCTGTGTTTGGGGAAGATATGTGAAGAATTATAATTTAGTTATTTATCTCTATCTGAACTTGAAGGTGCTTATTTTAACTACTTAATAAAAGTTGGGGAATAAGTTTTGTTAAAGAGACAAGACATGAAAAGCTTTCCTGACTAATTTTACTTGGTTACCGTATGTGTATAACAGAGAGATGTTTGACATTTGCATGCTATGGAAGTGCAGGGCATGAAATCGAAGATGGAAACTTGCTTTATAAGAAACCTATGAACTATAGAAATCTTCTTTAACTGTGGATTTGGGGAAAGTGATTTTGTGGTTGGTTGGTTGCTTGCTTTTTGGCTGTTTTCAGTTGGTTGTGTTGTGGTTTTGTTTGGTTAGTTGGTTTTGGGTTTTTTGTTTCTGTGATTTTTGATTTACAAAAAAAAAAAAGTAATAATTCTATTGGAGAAAACAGTCTTCCATGTTTTAAACCTGATCCAGTTGGCTGAGAGGAACAGCTTTTTATTCCCAGTGTTATTCCAGAACCAGTGAAATGAAGAGGGAGTGAACTGGGTTCCCTCTTGTGCAGCAACAGTGTCATGTTTAGGTTATGTTACTTTGTCAGGTAAAACCTACTGAATTTATTTCTTCTGTGACTGAAATAACTCAAGCTGTATGTATTGGTTAAGTTAATTGAAAATCAATATGCTAACCTTAGCAGTGCTTCAATGTCATGTTACCTAGTGAGTCATTTAGGTAGAATTAAAGCTTTATTGGACAGAGAAGGTTTTGGCAACTGGGTAACTTGGAAAACTACTCTGAGTTAGGCTTTGACAGTAGAACCTGATGGTTGTTTGGTTACACAGCTGAAGGTACAGGAAAATCTGTGCAGGCTGTGTCACTCGAAGTAAACAGCTTGATTCCCAAATTCTAGTGTGAGTTTTCAAAAATGAGTGTTGGATACAGAAGAAACTTCTTTGCCTAAATAAGGATATTTTTGAGATCTGCCTCCTGTCACTTTGTGAAATTCTGAAGAGATGTAAAGTAAGAGAAATACTGCATGCTGTACTTCTGATTGCGTTTAGAAATGAATTGTGCTTTTTAAAGTTGGCATGGTATGCTTTAGCTTCTTGAATTTTTTAACACCTGCCTTTTGGGAACTGAAACTGAGAATTGAAACTCTTACACTGTAGTTACAGCATTTTGCTTTTTAGTAATAGCACAGAGCTTCAGTGCTCATGTTTATGAGGCCGCTGGTATACTTTAAGCTTAAAATATGTACCTAATGGATAGCTGTTTCCATGGAAAGGCTATGAATTGGCACTTAACATGTTTCCTGAATCCAGACTGAACTACTGCACTTTGGAAATTCAGTCGTTATTTAATTTGTTCATCTTTCTTGCCCTTCTTTGTAGCATGAGCAGGTAAAACGTGGTGTCTAGGTGTTTTGTAAGAGGGTCAAGAAATAGAATTTTTGCTACTCTTACTGCTTCTTGCCCTCTAACAAGACATTTGTGTCAAGTTTTTTGTTCTCAGCAGGTATTAAGAGATTTTTGTTGCTCATCCTGTGAATGTGTTGTGTACAAAATGACTTCTGTTTTACAATTAGCCCAGAATTGAAAAACCTAAGATTGATACCCCTCAACTTATGTTACTCAAACTGGTTTAGAATTTTTATGCCATAAAACATTTGAGTCTTTTGCCGAGAATGTTACTCTATACTTACTGCTCAATGAAAGCCCAATGATAATGTAATGCTACAGCCTGCTTTAGGAATTATAACATTTGCACCTTACTTAAAACTTCTAATATTTTCATCTCAAGGCAGGGTGCATTGTCAGTGGTTACAATGAGTTAATCCAAAGTTACTTAGCATTATTCAAGCTACTGTAAAA
Organism: Indicator indicator; assembly: GCF_027791375.1. Classification (NCBI taxonomy): domain Eukaryota; kingdom Metazoa; phylum Chordata; class Aves; order Piciformes; family Indicatoridae; genus Indicator; species Indicator indicator. The sequence continues at coordinate 16,759,272 of NC_072012.1, read as the reverse complement.
CACATTGGAAAATTGCTAGACAAGCTCGTCCTGTCAGCTTCCCTTTGCAAGTTCTGTATTCATCTGTGCCCACTTGTATCTTTCTTGATAGCTCAGCCGATCCAAAGTAAGGAGATTTCTCCATTTAAGAACTATCGAAGCAGAGTGAATCAAGCCACAGATTGGAAAAAGCACTTCTTGGGAGCCCCAATTGAGGACCAACTAGGACATTGCTGATGTGCAACCATCTTATTCTTAGTTAACCCAAAATCAAAGATGACAGTCTTTGATTAGTCTTGTGGCAAGCTTTGTAACAGCAGAGATTACAAATACAAGTTGTTTTTGACAACAGATTTAAAATAAGTATGGATAAATAAGTATGGATAGTTTCATAAAAGAAAACAAATAAGTCAAAAAAACCCAAATGTCTGCTCTAAATTTGGACTGTTAGCCTTGAAATAGTTGGATTTATTGGAAAATTAATGGGCAGATTTTAACATGCAACTTATTTTGAGCATCCTGCCAGTCAACACCCATTTAGTTGTTTGAGCAGCATGGAAATGTACTGTTACAGATGCTAACCAGTTTTTATCCAGTTTTATGTAAGTTGAATGTTTTAACTTACTACAAAAGTCTGTTCATAGTGCAGGACTGTCACAGGATAATCATGATCATACTTGAAATCTAAGTTAACCTTCTCTTTGGTCTTGAAATTAAAGCTATGACTGCTTTCCTCTGTTATATTGAAGGCTGTAGTTCAGTATGGTTGTTTGGAGAAAAAAAAATAGCATTACTCAAGTTTTTGCTCTTTCACTCTAAATTAAGATCGTCACAGTTCCCTCGAAGAGGGAAGGTTAGCTGTGCTTAGAGGAATTGATAGTAGTTCGGCTTAGCCCAAATATGTTTTAAGAAAAAATGTTGCCTTACCGTAACTTTGATTTTTGTAGGCGCATTCTTCATTCCAAAGGAGAGCTGAGTGAAGATCGACACAAGCAATATGAGGAGTTTGCAATGTCCTATCAGAAGCTGTTGGCAAATTCTCAATCTTTAGCTGATCTTTTGGATGAAAATATGCCTGACCTTCCTCAAGAGAAACCAACACCTGAGGGTAGGACATCATCTAAAGCAAGTCATCTGAATCATAAACTAGAATCACAGAATGGCTTAGGTTGGAAGGGACCTCAAAGATCCAACCTTCTCACCATGGGCTTGAATGCCTCTCAACTAATCAGAACGCTTGGTTGTGGTGGGAAGGCTAACCAAACCCTCTTACTGATGGGTTCTTCCTGCTTAAGGATATCAATGAATGACTAACACGTTTTTTTTTTTTTTTTGGTTAAAGTAATTAAACCTCATACATAACCATAACTATTGTATGTGTTGTGTAGTTATGGCATTAATGTGTATGCCATGTAGTTTAGATTTGTTTCAGGTAATACAGGAATAAATATAAAATTAAAAGATTTTTTAACCTAATCCTTTCAATTTAATAGATGCATTATTTTAACATTTAAAGAACTGTATATATAGTTTGAGCTTTAAAATTTGATACTGTTAAAAAAAGGGGTGTGAAGTATATTTTGGATGGTGATGTTATGAATAGGGCATACTGTTAGATAAGTGGTGCTCTGAGCTCCTGAGGGAGAGTACAATATTTATGTGGCAGAGCTGTCCAGCACCTTAAATCTCAAACTTTAGTTTTAGAGATGTTGAAATCGTGACTATACCTTTTGTGTAAAAGCTGTGTTTCTTAAATGTCTCTTTCTGTTCTGAAAATACAAGGGGGTGCTAGTTCATCATACTCAAAGCAATTATTTCTTTTGCTGATATAGTTAAAGGCTGTTACAGCTTTCCTTTCTATTTCTAAATGCGCTGCTTGATTTGAATTCTGATACTGTGTTTTCTTTCAGTGTTAAATTTACAATTTTAGTAAGATTGGGTTGTTAGAAGCACTTTATGCATTGCAACATTAAAGTGAAAATTGTGGTAATAAATAATACGTTTCTAAAAATATTTTTAAATCTTTCAGTGTGCGTCCTTTTAGAAGATCAGAAATTTGCATAAATAATTTTCTTGTGGTTTCACTGTTTTTTGCAGAACATGGACCTGGTATCGATATTTTCACACCAGGAAAGCCTGGAGAATATGACCTGGAGGGGGGTATTTGGGAAGATGAAGATGCAAGAAACTTCTATGAGAATCTCATTGACTTAAAGGCTTTTGTGCCAGCAATTTTATTTAAAGACAATGAAAAATGTTCTCAGAACAAGGATTCCAGCAAAGATGAATCAAGAGGTAGAATGCTTAGATGAGTATTTTTTTTTTTAACCTATCTTATCCAACAGATAGGCAAACAATGGAAGTATTGAGTCTCCAATATAGTAATTTTAGTGATTGGGACAGAACAAAAGTTTGGACTAATTTTTAGGGAGGAAGTTATGTGGGGTCAGGATTATATCTAGATGTGGTATTGAAAGAAAATACATTTTAATATTGATATAATTTGAAATAATTGGAGGTTAACCGATGTAAGTAAACATTAACTTTTCTGTGAGAAACCTGAATTTCTAAAGGTTTACCTTCTTTGAATGGTGTTAGCCTGGATGATTCTTCACATCTGACTCAGCCAGGCATTGGTGCACTAGCTGTGATGGGATACAAATGATATTCACTACTACTGGCTCAAAATGTAACAGAAGGTACATGTTTGGATAAGAGCAGTGTTTTGACTCTTAGGAAAAACACACAGGCTACATGCTTTTCTAATACACATGCAGTAGGTCAGTGTTGAGTATTAATGGCATTTCAGCTTTATAGCTCTTGGCCTTCTTTTTGATTGCTTAGTTCTGAAATTGCCCTGTGAGGATAATTAGGTGTTGGAGCAGCTTGCCTGGGGAGAGTGGAATCTGTCTTAAAGAGATTTTTTTGAAGACAGCTGAAAAAAGTCCCAGAGAAATCTGGTGTGAATACAGCGTTCATCCGCTTTGAGCAGAAGCTTGAACTAGAGACCTCACCAGAGTCTGTTCCAGAGTCATTTCGTCTGTCATTCTAAACAGGTTGCCTGGTTTGAGTCTACTATTTTCATGTGATGTATGCAGGGTGTACGAGTTGTCACATTTTTGTTTGAAAAAATTAAGTGTTTTAATAAGATTATTTGCCCTGCAAATTATATTTTTAGGAAGCTTATTCTGCAAGTGATGTGTGAAGGAGACCTGAATCATAGAATCAGTCAGGATTGGAAGGGACCGCAAGGATCATGTAGTTCCAACCCCCCTGCCATGGGCAGGGACACCTCACACCTGAAAGAATAGTGAAATGTTGTAAATACTAATCTCTTGGAAAAATGCTTTTATGCTGGACCAGTGTTATTGTCCAAGAAGAATATTAACTGTTCCTTAAGGAATCTTACCTTAGAGATTGTTTTCAATCAATTTGACCTTCTGCATGGTGTGTTACTTCAAGGCCTCTTCCTCCTCTTCTGATTTCTGATTTTTATTTTTTTTTCCCCTTTGTCTGTGTGAAATGCTCAGTTTTCCTCATTTTGTCAGTTTTCTTATCAGTTGAGCTATGAAGAAGATGCAGTGCAAACATTAATTTGTATCTTTGAATCTGGCTCTTTTTTGAGTTATGTTTGTGATAATCATTTAATGGGGTTTTGGAAGATACTGTTTTTCCATCTGATCTTACCAGCATACAAGTTTTTTATTGCTTATACTTTCCACGTGACGGCCTGGAAATACATTTTAAGCAGTTTTGGCTCTAGACTGCTAAATTTATGAATGTCCATTTAATGTATATGTGTCATCCAATGAAGACATGCCAGGTAGACTTCAGAACAAACCAATGCCTGTTGAACAAAACTAAAACCTGTTGGCAGTCTTTAACTGATTCCAGCATAGGTAAATGTGTGCAGTTTTCAGATGGATGGGTAAAGCTATGTGAAGGACATCTGACCGTTGAGACCCGAGAGTATACTCTCAAGAAGTAGATACTCTTTGCCATTTAGTCTTTTGACAAGACTAAAGCACTAAGGCATAGGTCTAGCAAACCAAGTCTTTCTGTATTCTAATCAATACTGTGTATTTATTAAATGTTTCTACTTAACTTCTACTTAGATTCTAAAGATGCCAAAGATAATAAGGAAGCACCTGGGAGTGAGGATTTGGAGTTGGAACTGGAGAACCTGGATATTAATGATGACCCTCTGGAGTTAGACTGTGGAGATGAGGCAGAAGATCTTACAAAAAAGCTTCTTGATGAGCAAGGTAAAAAGAATTGGATTAAGAATTGTTTCTTGATATTTTTTTTTTTATTTTTAAAAGTTTTTTTTATTTTGGTGCGTTTAGTTAGAGTGGTATCAGGGAGAGCTGTGTATTTATTTATAAAATAGTGGCTAGAAACTGTTAGGTTGTGCTCAAAAATGCTTTTGTAATGAGACATTGATACAAGTGAGAAGTATTATATAAAGATTTATGTAGTGAAAGTTACTGATGCCTTTGCATAGCTTTTACAAATCAAACGTGAAGGCAGTTGTCTGAAAAGAGACAGGAAAGCAGTATACAGACTTCAGGGCATAAATGATTTTCTCATCAAATATGCTTAGGGCATAAATGAAGTATTTTCTGTTCTTTTAATCTAAGGGTCAGCTCTGCTTCTATCTTATTAATTGTTAGAAACTTTTCTTTTGATGTTATGGCTTTACAGAGCAAGACATAAGAATTCTAACCTCAAATTACATGTAAAAGGCTGCAAATGGCACCTGTGAAAAACTTGCATTAGTTTTACCAAGAGAAACAGCATCAAAATGTTCATAAGAATATTTCTTACGAATTACAAGATTTTCGTAGTGATAGTAGTGAAAGAAAAAGTAACATCAAGTGTTAACGGTCAAATTCACTGAGGGGCAAGTGAGGTGTTTTCTGTGAGCCCAGTTTGAAAGACATGTTGGTTCTGCTGCTTTTGATTTCCAAGGACCAATGCAGATTCTTTTCTTTCATTTCTAAAGTAGGAAACTTCTTCTGTGTCTACAATGGAAAAAAATTAATAAAATCACATCTGGAGTCCTCTGGCTGGAGATCTCATGGCTTAAAAGTGGAAATCCTACTTGATCTAGTGAATTTATAATATAATCACATCCTCTTGTTTAAAGCTGTGTTGGGCTTTAAAAGTGAAGGAGTTAAAGCCAAAGCTTCAAGCCATGGAGTTTAAATCAAACCTAACAAGTTCAGGCCCTAGTAAAGACTGTTTAAAGAGTGGGTTTGTCTATCAACACTGGTGCATGTTGAGTAGTTTGGACAACTCTTGGAAGTGCCCAGTCTCTTTCAGCTGACAATAGCAATAAGTTAAGGCATGTGAATCTTTTAAATTGGGTGAGTCTTGTGTACCTAAGGATAGCTGAGCTGAAATCAGTCTTGGAGCTATGCTGGTCTGTGACACTTCACAAAGTCAAAGAAATTAGCTCCAGAGTCCAAATGTTTCAAACTTCTTCTGAAAGGAAAGCTGTTAAGAAAATTCTATGTAATATTTCCTCAGGTTTTTCCTTTCTTTACTTAGGAAAAATCCACATAATCTTTGGAATAAATTATCCTTTACATTTATGTTCTTTTTGGAGTAGTCATCAGCTCACTGAGCTAGCGAAGATACTAAGTTTTAATTGCAGGATGTTCACCTTTAGTGCGTTGTTATTGTCTAGTCAGAGATCTCAAAACAGTGAAAAAGCTTAGTTCCAGGTATCTATAAGGGAGATACCCTTAGATGTTCTCTTGGAATTGCAAGGAAAAAGAGCAGTTAATTCTGAATTGGGGATAGCCTGCTAGGTAGAGCAAAAATGCTTTGTCAATAGACATCTAAGGAAACATGGATATTTCCTTCTTATGTTTTTTTCAAGTGATCCTTGACTTGATAGGAGAATGAAGATTATTCCAGATATAAGCACAAATAATGTGAGTGTGAGATTCTATAGAAATGAGGGAGGAATAACAGGAGATGAGATCAGAAATACAAGATACATTCTCTGTCTAGTTCTAGCTCACTGGGAGACAGTGACAGTTTGAGTAGGCACAAAAAGGATTGATGGTCGTGCTTTTGATTGCAAAAGGAAGATGTCTTGTCATAATCCAAAACATCAGTCATCAATACTAGTTTCATTTTTTTAAGCTAGGTATTGACTGAGCATTAAACATACTGCCATCTGAAAGGTTAATATAAAATGTGTCAGTATAGGTTTATTTTTTTATCATTAAAGAGCCAGCCCTTAAAGAAAACCTTTTACCTTCTGCCTTAAGAAGGTAATGTCATTTGGTTCACAGTGTTGGCTGTTTCTTACTGGTGAACATCTGCCTCATGATCATCTTTGCTCATTAGTTTATTTTTTATGAAACTTAGTGTCTTTCTGAATTCTGTGACAAATTTCTTTTGATGCTGACACGTAGCTTCATGAATTAATGATGGAAATCAAAATAATCACCAGATCCTTGCTCTGATAGGAAACTAGGCTGTAAATTAGCTGTTTCAAGTAAAATAACACAACAATTCCTTGTTAGTTTTTTTGTGTATGGAATTCTGAACACCCCAAATTGTTGTCGCCACATACACAGAATTAACAAAATTTTCAATTTAGATTTTGTTTCAAGTCATGTGAAGCATTTTCATCTAGTAAACTGGTGGATTGTTTTGAGCCTTTCTTTTAAGTAAAGTTCAGTTAGGTTTGAAATGAGGGAAATTAGGTGTCCTTTGGCTGAAAAATATAGCTTTAACTTTTCTTCGTATGGATTGATTTTTCTGTACTTCAGGTAAGTTAGTAGTCATGTTTTGTGCAAAGCCAGCAAAGAATGAAACCACTGTTTTATGACACTTCCAAGCATAAACCAGAGTATTCCTAGGTTGAGATGGGCCTTTAGTATGAAAAGGGAGGATGCCTGTTGCATAGCGATGTCTTAGAATGATAGAATAGTTTGGGTTGGAAGGGGCCTTTAAAGGTCATCTAGTTCACCCACCTCAGCACCGAGCAGGAATGTCTTCAACTAGATCATGAAGAGCCCCATGAAAGAAAAGTGGCTTTAGTTATTTAGTTATTGTGATAATCTGGCAGAGGCAATAAATAAATTATAAGGGGGGAAGACAGGATAAATAGGGTAGACAGTCCAGTCAGACAGTGGGTATTGCATATCTTTTGGAGCTTTTGCATGTCTTTGTGTCACTTCATCCTTTTCTCCTTTGTCCAAAGATGAAGGAAGCAAGGCAGTTTCCCAAAATGTGTGTTCTTAAAGCAGGTCTGCCCTGCTGTAGCATCTTTCACATCATTGCAGTGCCTGTTTTTGCTCTGTGTTCTGGAAGATTGGAGTCTGTAGTCAACTAAGTTTAACTTCCTTTTACATGTTATATCTTAAAGTTAATTGAAGAGGTTAGTTTACCAGGAATTCACCTAACTTACTTTGTTTCTCTGTGTTAACTTTGAATCTTAATTTTCTTATTTTCAATATGCTCAGGGAAAAGAGAGGGAGCAGATAGCATCGGAGCTGAAAATAGTGACGGAAAACATGCTGAAAGAAGTGAGTTTTGAGGTTGTTTTTAAAAGAGAAGATGAAATGTTAAAAATGAAGCCATTTGAATGGAGACAAAAATGTTAAGTAAGCAATGGCCAGGGTGGAAGACATCAAGGGTATTGGGGAGTAGGAGGAGTGTAATATATCTAGCAGCAGAGGTGAAGTGTAGAAGTGAGTATTAAATGAACCCTCTTAATTTTGACACACTGTTTAGAGTGCTAGTAAATTTCCTATCAGATCACCAGGAATTAAAAAAATATCTGAAAATATTCGTTAGGAAATCTATTTTTGACTTGTGAGAGTAGACTTCGAACGCATTCCTCAGTGAGGCTTTGATTCAACAAGACACTTAACATTATGTTTATGCCTATGTTGTGCAGAGAGGGGGTGTCCAGGCAACAATATGTTTATGGTTTATACCATCTGAATGTGAGGGCTCCCCCATGATCAAACTGGTCTCACAGAGGAACAGCACTTGCATTGCAAAAACGCTTCTGTTATTTCCGCTGTCTGGATAATGCTGTACAAAGTGGACTGAAACTTTCAGACGATGCATTTTCCAGGAGAAAATCCTCTGTAAGGTTATAGTTCTGCAAAAAAAAAAAAAGGTACTGACAATAAGGGAGCCACGGCTTTCTCAGAAAGTTTGTGTATTGAAAGAGGAGAAAGCAAGTAACGGTTGTTGCTGAAGTTTTACACCAGTCATTGAACTTCAGTAATGACTTCAGTAAATCTTTAGTGCCTTCTGATGCTTGCTCAGTTCTGCTCCCTGAAAATTTTGCAGGATTGCAGGCATTTCTGGTTAAATAAAAAGGTGTTAAAAAGAAAAAATTTTTCTTTTTGACCCTACAGTGATGATACTGCATGATGTGATCTGCATCCAGACACACTCTTACAGAGTCTACTTGTAATTGTACATTACTACTTGTAGTAAATTTTTAAAAAGAAATAATACAGTTTTAAAATTTAGTGATAATGAGGGACTGGAACTTGAGAGGATTAAAGTGGAAAGCAAGAAGTGGGTGAATTTTTTGCATGAATTGCATACTTAGAACCATTGTTTGTCTTAGGGAAGAAAGCCTGGCTGTTTAATTTCCTGTCATAGTAACAGTTTTCATTTACCTTAAGTCCCAAACCTGCCTCAGGTATTACAACAGAGTCTATCCACTTACGGAGGATCCACATACTGTGATAAGAAAGAAATACTTAGAAATACACTATGAGAATATCTGTGAAGGGGAGAGGACCAGTGAAAGAAGAGATATATTTGGAAACTGTTGAAATAGAATGTGATAGAAGTGACTAAATTGTCAAACACTTAAGCTTTTTAATTTACTTCAAGACTGTTGGGCCAGTTTGAATAGAAGACTGATGTGAGACACCTGATTGCTCTAAGGGAAAAAGGGGAAGATAAAAGAACATCAGAAGGAGGCAGGAAGGTGTGGCTGTAAATATCTTGAATGAAAAAAATGCATTTAAACTAAATTTGTTATTAAAAATTGTCTAATTTGAGCTGTTATGTGTATCCTACTGAACTCTCCGTATACGGCTGATAAGAGTCAGCGTTCCCTTAAGCATTTAAAACTTCCTGGTCTGATGTGTCAGCATCTGGATCCATCTTCCTTTTATTTTTTGTTTTGCTCTCCTTTCTTAATAAATCCTTCTCTTGTTCTTTTGACTTCTAGTGCAAGACAGGAGGCAATGTCATCTGCCTAATCTCTAGCACCTTCAAGACTAGGCAGCTGGCAGTGTTCCTTGGAGCAGTTCTTAGTTTTTCTCTACCTAAGCCCAACCCCTGCCACTATGAGATTCCAAAATCAAGGGAAAAGTCCTACAGCGTAGCATCTTTGTTATCTCTTTGCCTTTCAGTAACTTGAATTTTTAGCCTGGAGAAGAGGAGGTTCATGGGGGACCTTATTGCTCTCTACAACTACCTGAAGGGAGGTTGTAGCCAGATGGGGGTTGGTCTCTTCTCCCAGGCAACCAGTTACAGAACAAGAGGACACAGTCTCAAGCTGTGCCAGGGGAAGTTTAGGCTGGATGTTAGGAAGCAATTCTTCACAGAAAGAGTGGTTGGCAATTGGAATGGGCTGCCCAGGGAAGTGGTAGAGTCACTGTCCCTGGAAGTGTTTAAAAAAAAGACTGGATGTGGCACTCAGTGCCATGGTTTAGTTGGTTAAAAGGTGTTGGGCGATAGGTTGGACTTGATGATCTTGAAGGTCTTTTCCCACCTGTTTGATTATGTGATTCTGTGAAAAAGGAACTTGTCTTCCATCCTAGTTTGTCTTACCATGTAGTCTGTAAAGACAGGCTTTACCAGGTGTTGGACATTTGATAGTTTACTTGGGTGTGATTTCCACCACTACCACCACCACATTTTGCTCTTTGAAATCTGTTTCCCTTTCAAATACCTCCTACGTATTCTTGTTCCTGCTTAACATCCTTAAACTGAAAGAAAATCAAGCTTCATCGTGTTCCTTTCTCAGGAAGCATGTTCTTTCATGTTGCTTTAGGGTTCTTTCCAGCTGTTTGTGTCTATAACTAATTTTGACTCTTGTGCTGTATAGCAAGCTAGACTCTTCTCTAGAACTTAGTAAAATCTGGGATTTTTTTGAAGCATACCACAAGTTCTGCAATTATTTTTGAAGCATACCACAAGTTCTGCAATTATTTTTGAAGCATACCACAAGTTTTGCAGTTAGAAAGCAAATGTAGAGGGATTAATCTGGTGAGATCAACATAGTTGATGGCAGAAAATCTGTTTCAGTGGTAGAATTGTCCTTCAGTCTTCCACTTGTGCAGTGTTATTGATTCAATCAGTAGACATAAGTGACTGTCACTGCTTCTTGTGTTGCAAACTACATGGAAGTATTTGCTTGAAAAATAAGTTGTCACTTGCCTTACAGTTGCAACATGATCAACCCTACCTCCTTGTTGCTTTATGGCTCTAGTTTCTGTACAGCTGAAAGAATTAAGTTGGTCTCTAGCTTTTACAGCTTCCAGTAAAAAGATATCAAGAGCACATTCTACCACATGAGAGAAACTTTTTACTGTAAGGGTGACAGAGCACTGGAACAGGATGCCCAAAGAGGTTGTGGAGTGTCTTCCTCTAGACTTTCAGAACCCACTTGAATGCTTTTCTGTGTGACCTGCCTAGGTGATCCTGCTTTGGCAAGGTGTTTGGATTCCATCTCTGAAAGTCCGTTCCAAACGCTACCATTCTACAATTCTGGTATTCTGGGAAAAAATGACTTTTGCTTTTGATCAAAAATTCTGTTTCTCATGCAGGGCATACATGTCTTTAATACAGTCGTGGATTTTTTTTTTTTAAGGTGTGTTGTGTTGTTTTCCCATATTGTTTTCTCCCATGTTTGAGCCTTCCTGTGGTCCTCCTTTTATCACCTAAAAAATTTACCGTAGTTTTCTAGGAATATATATTAGTTGTTGCTCTTGACAGTATGAATTAGGAGGAGGCAGGGAACTTCATGAATAGGAATGCAAGTTTAGAAGTGATACTTTTGTTGGTATAGAGACTCAGTGGATCTGTATTTTTTTACATTAAAAAATTTTTTGATTTTATAATTTTCTTTTTTTACTTAATCTGTGGATGAATATTAAGTACTAATCATTAAAAATACACTGTTTGGGAAATGCGATTGCAAATCCTTACATTTCATATCTTAAAGATATGTGCTGCTTGTTTATTTCACTCTGTTAGAACAAGAGGATGAAGAAGCCAGTACTGGATCTCATTTAAAACTTATAGTTGATGCTTTTCTTCAGCAACTTCCAAATTGTGTCAACAGAGACCTCATAGACAAGGTATAGTCACAGTTTTTGTATTTTACCACTCTTAAAAGCTAGTGTTGAATCAAATATATTTGAAATAAATATTCAAGGCTTTGGAATCTTGCAGTAGCTGAATTCATGCTTAACCTGAAGGATATGTTTTCTTTTTCTCACTTGGCTATTGCAAAAATATTGTGTAATATTTTTTTATTGTCAGCCTGTTATATGTTAGCTCGTTTTAGAAGTAGACTTTTTCTCCCTTTTTCTTCTTCTCCCCCCTTTCTGACAAATTACTCCCTGTTTTCTCAAAGGTGGTTTCTTCTTTGTGATTATCCAAAGAATCAGTTCCTGTAGCAGGACGTGTTTTGCTAACTCTGTTACTTTTAGGCAAAAATTACGATTTTTATTTTAAATATTTTTTTCTTGCATGTAGCGAGAATAGTTTTGTAAAAGATGCATTTCAAAAAATGCTTTGAATAAAAATCTTCTGCATTCAAGGTGAAGTATTGTATTGACATCTCTCTTTCTAGGCAGCAATGGATTTTTGCATGAACATGAATACAAAAGCCAACAGAAGAAAACTAGTGCGAGCACTTTTCATAGTTCCCAGACAAAGGTAAGAACTGAAGGGGAATCAGCTAGATCCACTCTTTAACTTATGTATGTATTTTTTAGCTCTTGAAACCCAGTGCATATTCCATATTTGTTTATTCCTGATGTGCACTCAAACATGGTTTGAGTGTCTGTTTTGTCTCAAGTCTTGCGTAGACTACTGCTTTGAGTAAGTGCTTTGCTATTTTGTTTCCTCTATTAAATTCTTCCCTGCACTGTGTTTTCAACCTTAATTCTAGCTTTTTTTTCTAAATCCCATCCGTAATAAGTGTCTGCTGTGCTAATAACCCTACTCTGTAACTCTCTGTGAACCAGTGGTTGGTTGGCTGACTATACAGTGTTGACCTGATGCTTTTGATACTACTTTTTTGCAGTTAGAAATGCACGTAGTCCATCATAGAATCACAGAATGTTAGGGGTTGGAAGTGACCTCCAGAAATCCATTGAGTTCAACCCCCCCTGCAAAGCAGGACCACTTAGGGGGGGGTCACATAGGAACACATCTAGGATGGATGGAAGATTTTTAGAGAAGGAGACTCCACAACCTCTCTGGGCAGCCTGTTCCAGTGCTCTGTCACCCTCACAGTAAAAAAGTTTTTTTTCTCACATTGAAATGGAATTTCCTGTGATTGAGTTTATGGCCATTGCACTTCATCCTATCACTGAAAAGAAACTGTATCTCTTTCATTCTCTTTATGGATTCTTTTCTCTAAAAATTATGGGTTTGATACCTCAGTTTTCAGGGACGCAGATGGGAGCCTGATTGTGCCTGAAAGGTAATTACTGACAGAGGAGGTAGATAGTACCTTCTTTGTTAGGTGTAACAAGGCACTCTTCATCCCAAAATTATGGTGTTGTAGAAATACTTTTGTGTATCAGCCTGTTTGAAGTCATGAAGTGCATCAAAACACAATTTGAGAAGCCTGGAACATCTGTAATGTTGTAAATCAGCACAATGACTTAGAATTTTGTCTATAGCTTTACCATAATAGAGAATTTTCAGCATTTGCAAAGTGTTGCTTGCTGCCTGATCTGTGAACATAAAGTAATATTTGTACTGCTGCCCTGTATTTCTGCTGGTACTGTACATTCCAAACTGACCATGAACTCTTAGAACATCTATGAAGATGCAGAAGTTTCTTTCCATAATCCACTAAGGCATACTAGATGATAATGACCTGAAAGAACTTGTTGACATTGTGCACAGCAAAAGAGGTACTTTCAGATGAGAGCAACCTTGATGGCTTGTCAAATCAGCAGTGTGGTTTCACAGATACCTTGAAAGGAGGAGTTAACTTTGTAGTGTGTTGTAGTATTTAAAAAAAGGGTCTTTGATTAGGCAGCATTAGGAGCGCTCTAAGTTGCTAGAAACTTGTGTAGTCTCCCCATCACCATTGATTGTCATCTTTCCAGTAGCAGTTGCATTATCCCACAAATCTGTTTTTAAAATAATAACAATTTCAAGTTACATTTTTTTTTTTTCCTGTAGGAACTCACTAAACTAGTATAGATGGTGTGGTTGGCTCAAGGAGCTGCATATCTTGTCTAATAGTTCAAAACAACATTCCAACACTCAAGTGAATGACTTTTCTAATCTAACTGTTGTTGTTTAATTATAAATACTAATTATTCTTAATATTAAGTAATAATAAAGTTCCATGTCCATTTCTTTATTTAGTATCCTTTTCTGCTGTGAGACCTCCTGAACTAATTAATGTTCCAGCTTCCAGTTCTCTCTGCTTGTACTAGTGATGCCCATCTCTGTTACTTAGCAGGAGATAAAGGATGTTGACTGAGCTGCTTGTTCTTAACTACAAACTGTTGCAATGAATTCCTATAGATAAATTTTAAAAGGCAATCCACCGTAATATTTAAGTTAGCTCTATTACTGCAGTTGTAAAGGAGCCATTCTGCTTTCTGTCTTGAAATCAACATCTACAATCCTTGCGTGTATATGACACACAGTACTACTGACTGCTATAAAATGCCTCAAATTGATTTAGAAAACAGCATAATGCACTGCTTCAGAGCTTTGTATGCTGTACATGAACAGCATTTGCTTCATGTCTCCTCACTGAGCCATAGCTATCGCATACTGGTTTTTACTAATTCCAGGATGTTTTGCAATACTTCCTCAGGAGTGGGAGAAGAAAACTTCTTGTGATTATGTGCTTGAGGAGATTTTTAGTCGGTGTGGGGTGGTTGTTGTTTAGGTGTGGGGTTTGTTGGTTTGGATGGGTTTTGGTTGACTGGTTAGTTTTTCTTTTTTTCCCTTTTATGGTTTTTTGGGGGGTTTTTGTATGTTTTTTGGCTTTGTGTGTTTGTTTTTGTGAAAGGTTCAGAGGACCTTTTATAGCATGTAGATAAGGCAGTGTATTTTCCAAGTGTCTTTGATCTCCAAGCAGATTAGATAATGCTGTCTACTTGTAACTATTACATTTGCAGCCATAATGAGGTATTTCAGTAGCAGAATAAGTTGTTTCTTTTCTTGAGAAATCAGTTCTGTTCAGGCACAGTAGTTTTACCAAGAAAGTACAGAACCATTTTCATGTTTGAGGAGCAATGCAGACGCTGTAAAGCCAAAGTCATTATGCGGTGATGCCAGGGAGCTTTCTTGCTCCCACTAGGGTTGGATTGATTGGGACAAATTCAGGATTCTTCAAGACAGAAAACTTAATCTGACAAAAAAACGAACTTTTTTTTCCTCAATTCACTGTGGATTAGTGTTAGAATACATCGTCATTACAGTGTGCTGTTGAGTGGTTATGAATGGATTACATTTATGTTTTCAGCTGCAATTCAAACCTCTAGCCCAAAAGAACAGAAAGCCTTTTTCAAAGATTTTTCAATGCTAGTACACAAGCAGCTTTCAGATTGGCATTGAAGGATTGATGTAAAACTAAATGTTAGCCTTTTAATTCAGGGCTATGTAGTTTGCACTACAGTCAGTACAGTGATTTAACCCGTACTGCTCAAGCTTTAGGACGTGTATAACTCTGTTATCTAACTGAATTACCTCTCTGTACAGGTAGAGGTAATTATTTATGTTTATCTGTATACTGCCATTGTGTTGTTTGGGCTTGGTTGGTTTTGTGTTGTTTTCTCTTGTTTGATTGTTTGGGTTTTCCCCCCACCCCAACTTCAATACAAGAAGTTAAAGTCTTTCTAAGCCTTGAATTCTAGACATAAGTCACAGTAAATAGGGGATGTTGTGGTTTCTGATTTTTTTTTTTTTTTTCCCATACCTATCTATAGTGATCTATGGAATTGCAAGTTTACTAAGCAAGAGATCTGTTGTTCATCATATGAAAATTTTTAGAATTATTAGTGGCTATTTTTAATTCAGAGGTTAGCTACTTCTCAAGTGTTAAATACTTCCCAGCAGTTTGACTCAAGTTGTAAACCTCTTCAGTATCTTATTTTGGCTCTTTATGCTGAGAATCCTCAGTAGCAAGATCCTTTTTGTTCAGATGAACTCAGCAGCGTTTCAGTGGCCTATCTCACTTGAAGATAAAATTGAGGGATGTGCTTGATATAAGATGTTTATGCCACAGCTAAGAAACAAAAGCAAAAAGCGCTTATCTGATAACACATCAATTCCACAACATCATTCTCTTCCCACTGAGCAGTGTGGCTGGCAGATTTATCTAGATTGTGATTATGCTGGTGAGGCAGGATTTCTTCCTCTGCTGTCTCATTCTTTAAGCTTTCTTGTATAATTCCAGTTAATAAATTTACAGAATTCCCATTTCACGTTCTGGGTATAAAAGTTTGGATGTACCCATTCTAGACAGACTGCAGTGAGGATTTGAGCTAAGTGTTAGTTTATTTTAAAAACAAACATTTGAAATTCTGCACCAAAAAAAGTGCTCTTAGGTCACTGAAGTGCAGTCCCATGTGATCCAGTCGACTAGATTTCAGTCCAAGGTATGTGGTCAAAATTACAATGGTCAGAAGTTGTAGTTTTTTACTATGTTGTCAGGGTGCTTAAAATGCAGGCTTCAGACAGTAACTTGACTCAACCCTGGTGCTAAACCTTGCTTCATAGTATGGAAAAGCAGGAGGCGAAAGCAATGCTGTGGGGGTTTGGGTTTTTTTCGTTCCTTTCTGGCCCCCTTCTCAAGAAAAAGGTGCTTTTGGAGAAAACAAAAACATAGATTAGCCTTAATGCAGGTACCAGTAGATGGTGCCACTGATACTGCAATCTCTCTGCTTCTGAACTTGGATTTTTGTCTCCTCTGTGAGGGAGGGAACAGACTCAACCTCCAGCTGCCAGTTTCGCAGTAATTGGCCCAAGGCTTTTCCTTATTATATTTCACCTATTTAGAAATACCCAGCATTACTGTTCTCCATGAAGAAACCTTTTGTGTTTTGTGAGGGAGTAACAACAATGTGCTCTAACACTTTAATTTTCCCCCAGGTATGTTCAGTTTACAGATGAAATTATTAGCTTTCAGCAGGCAGGTACTTGTTCAGCCCAGGATAAAACTTTCTGCTGTTTGTCTTAAAAGAGATGCCATAAAGGTATACCCTCTCAATTGAGCCAAAGTTGTGGGGTTTTTTTGGGTTGGTTGGTTTTGGTTTTTTTTTTTGTTGGGTTTTTTTTGTTTGTTTGTTTGTTTTGTTTTTTGTTTTTAGTTTAGCTTTTGTGTGTGTGTGAGGTAATGAGACTTTCACCTCTTCTGAGTGGTAATGCTAAATGCTTAATAACACTGTAGTAATTCGCTGTAGCTAGTCAGCCTTGACTGTGTGTTCCAACAAGCTTCATAAACGTAAATACTGCTTTGGTTATTGATTAACAAGAGATAATAAAAACTGTTAAATAGGTAACTGAGATATCTACAATGTTTCACCAGGGGTTTCATGTATTATCAGGAGGCTACCTAGCTATGCCTCCTTCATGTAGTAGCATATTCTGCTGGTTCTAATCCACAGCTGAAATGCATAATTATTCCTCCTTCTGGGAGTGGATATTAGAGACCTTGAAAATGTGCTCTAGTGACATAGCAGTAGGAAAGGAGAGGGAAGGCAAGTTTTGTATGCTTTTTTCTGAGGTCTTCCTCTTGATGCCTTTCCAGTTTTACTTTCCCTCTGCTTTTAGATGTTTTTAGCAGCGTTTCCCCCCGCTTCTTATGTTTCTTTTCCTTAGCAGATGGGAAAACCCTAATCCTTCATAAACTGTAAACTCAAGATCGGTTTTCCCACCTCCAGGCTATTTCTCACTTGAAGCATGCAAATTTAAGGTGTTTCTTTCCATTTAAAACAGTACGCTAGTTCTACAGTTCATCTGTTTGTTCTCAAAATAAACAAAAATTACTTTCTTCAGCTTGTAAATGATATAAGGCCTGAGAATACAGTTGTTTTCTCTGCATTTAGAAGTGATACATGCACATTTATGCAAAGCTGCTCTCATTTGTGTTGTGTCCTGTTACACGATGCCATAAACCAGGTTTAAGGGCATTTATCTCATTTTTACAACCAGATAGTCCTTCATGAAAAGAAATAAATTGCAAATTAAGGAAAACAAACTGGTCTCCCAAATTCCTTAGGGGAAACAAGTGATGCAGTGAAATGAGTAGGAGATTGTAGAATCAAGGAAAGAAAAAAGAAAATAAGTTAAGTTCTATAGAAAATTTTGAAACACTGGTTGGGTTATGGGGAAAAAGGATTGTTAGATCTGCTGTGTTTTGTTTTATTTAATAACTGCTCCTTTCATTTAGAAATTCACTGCTTTAAAAATAAAGGTGTTCTAATTATGTCTGCTGCTCAAAAAACCCCAACTGCAGTAAGAAAGGGAGTTGTCCATAAGAATGTTTAATCTTGCATATTGAGATGGAGCCAAGTTTTATTTCTATCTGGTAATTTCTTAAAGGTCAAATTCTGTACTTCAGCTGGTGTTCGGCATTTCACCTAAGGCAGTAGCTTTGAAAGGAAATCAACTGTGAAGGATTCCAGTACGATGTGGTAGTACACCTTGTGTTATTTTTAAATGATATTGAAACCTGCATTGTGAGCTTGTAAAATTACACGTACACAGTTCTGTCAATATATGCACATTCTTTTCATGAGTAAAACGGTACCCATGCTTGTAGATATAAATACATATACGTTGGTATAATAGACAATATATCATCTTTTGTTGCAGGTTGGATTTGCTACCATTTTATGCAAGACTGGTTGCCACATTGCATCCTTGTATGTCTGATGTAGCAGAGGATCTTTGTTCCATGCTGAAAGGAGATTTCAGATTTCATGTATGTTTTGGTTCATTTGAATGCAAAAAAATAAATCAATCTGATAATAATCATTCTTTTGGGAATGAAGTATTGTAAAGTGTTATTTCACTTTATGTAGATGCCAATCTTTAAATTCAGTGAATATTTCTGTCATCTGAGTGTATTTGTTCTAGAATACTAGGTCTGTAAGTTTAATAGTTTAATTTTTTTTTTTTTTACAATTTAGCATATGTCTGCATATATATATATAAATACTAACATAAATTGTGAAACAGTATAAGTTGCAAACATTAGAAACTAGTTCAACTGCAAGTGTTAAGAGTTTTTTGGTAAATCAATAACTAACATTTAAAATGAGAACTAACTTAGTGTAACAACATGTTCCCCATGATAAGGTTACTGTTGTAATATTGTGGTTACTTTGACAATATCGCAAATTACTTTTTACTGTTTTCATCAACGAAGATTTTCTGTTCCTCTCAAGTGTATTTTTCAGAGTTGTTTCTTTCACTTTGAAGTTTTGTTATCAAATTTATTATGGTGCACAGTGATGATTTCCTCACTGTTTTCTAAGTTTTATGGCATGGATTTCATTTTTTTTTTCCTCATGTTGACATTAAAAATGCATATGAGCTGCTCAGACTAAGCCTTATCTATCTGAAGCTGACCTCAGAAAAAAGTGTATCTTTGGGGAGAAATACAGTTTTGTATTTTCCATATTATGTTTAGATGTAGATATAAATTCGTGTTTTGGTGGTCAAATTATGCTGCTTGTCAGTAATTTTGAAAAGGAAAAACATAGTCTGCATTGTATTAAAGCTGACTTGAAAGTTGTCAGTGTTTAATATTTCCTTGCGGATTGCAGAAGTGGTCCTATTCATACAGATACTACTTACTGATTCTAAAACTAGAGAATCCAGAGTACTTAACCACTGCTTCAGTGGGATAGAGACATGGGTGGCCAGGTTGATGTTTGTCTGTAACTGTAGATGTTAAAGGACTTGAGAGATTTTTGGGAGGAGTAGGAGGATGGGAAAAAGAAATTCAGAAGCTTCTGAATAAACAAGGTTGTAGAAAGCCTTTCAGGAAACCCAAAGGTAGGTAAAGGTAGAACATAAGGAACCAAACAAATATCAAACACTGTTGAATTCTCAAGCTTATTATGAATGTTCAAGTCGAACTAATTTATAAGAGGGTAAGGTATTTTTGAGGGCCTTAGATCAAGTGCTGCTGCTTTTATTTTAAGGTAAGAAAAAAGGACCAGATCAACATTGAAACAAAGAATAAAACCGTGAGATTTATTGGTGAGCTTACCAAGTTTAAGATGTTCTCCAAAAATGACACTCTGCACTGTTTAAAGGTTAGTGCTGTGATAGTCCTATACTACTGTATTTGCTATCTCTTCGTATGTCTATTGCTGGAGTAATCAATTAAGTCATTGCATCTGATGTTTTAAATCCTGATGTCGGTGGCTACTGTGCCTAAGGAGATTTTTAAGCTGTTCTGGAAGTTAGAATGTTCTAATTTTTTCTGATGGTAGAATTACATTAAAATTCTGTCTTTGAACATAACCAATGAGCTAACAACATTCCCTGTAAAGCTATGGTAGACATTGCTACTTACTCATCTGTTCTACATTGCAAATCTTTCATCATGTTCATTTGAATTCATGTTTTTACAGAGAAAATAACAGTAAAGGGGAGAGGTTAGAAGCAGAGGGTTTTTTTAGTGATGCAGGGAGGGGATTATATGCTGTTCTAGCAAGTGCTTTTGTTTGAGGAACAAAACAAATCTTTGGAAAGCATTAATCTCCAGGTATATCATCTCAGCTTGCATGCTGATAAACATTCAAATTTATCTTTTGATGTTAAGTCCCTAATTAAACATGGGTTTTGAAAAATGAGTGCCTTTAATAAAATTGGATGAAGACTCTTATGGATTAAGATCACTTCATGTGGGAATAGTTTTTATTCCTTGACTCTTAAGTATCAAAGCTGAATGTTAAAAAAGTTGTATTCCCTCATAATTTTTCTTCTCACCTATAAAATATCATAAAATGCAAAACTTAAGTTACTGCTTAACTTCATACAACTAAATTAGATGTGCTTTGAGGTTACTGTGTCCTTGCATATTTGATGGTTTCCCAGTCTAGCAACAGGAATTTTAAAGTATGTATGACTTAGTTGGAAGGTGTATGGGAGAGATTATAGTATTTATTTTAATGTTGTAGTCTTTTTATGCTAGGCTTAGTAAGCATCCTGTTCTTCAAGTTTCTGGACCCTGCATTTGGGATTTAAACTGTTCTTATGCTTTTAAAATTAGGTGAACATTTTGAATTTTGTTAACATCTGATCAGTGAAATCAATTAGCATTTTTTTCTTAAAGTCTGTGGAACACCACAGTAGTGTAAAGTCTGGTAGACAGAATATACTGTTTTCTGTAGTTGAAAAAGATGTTTTAATGTGCTGTGTTTCTGTATGAATATATACCAGATGCTTCTGTCAGACTTTTCTCATCACCATATTGAAATGGCATGTACTCTTCTGGAAACCTGTGGAAGATTCCTCTTTAGATCACCAGAATCTCACTTAAGAACCAGCGTCCTTTTGGTAAGAGAAAACTTGTTGTCTTATGAAGGCAGGTGTCAGGCACTGAGTTAAACCAATTACTGCTTTTATTTTTTGTCTTTTTGATGTGGTCTCACAATAAGTATGATTGTGACTAGTACCTTAATTGTTAGTTACAATGTCCAAGCACTGGTAAGTGAAAACTTCCATTAAATTTTTCCTTCAGTGCTCTGGGAGGATAAAGTTCTTAATTCTTTAATAAAAGAAGAGACAAGGATGGGAGCACAACAAATCAGCTTTTCTGGAACCTTGTCTCCTCGCTGGAATGGAGTTGAGTGGACTGGTGTTCAGGTCCTAGGCTGCTTTGGCACTATCAGCCTTGGTTTGTAGTCCTGTGAACTTGTGTTGTGTTATTTATGGCCTATCCAGTGTTGTTTCAGCTCTGACATTGTACCTACTATGAGAACAGTTTTCTGAAAATATTCTAGAGAACTCCAGTTGTCTTCAAATGTAATCGAATGATTAAATTTTTGAAGCAAAAAGCTATTGGTTTTGAGCTACAAATAATTCAGAGATAGGGCAAAAACAGAGGATGAGGATGAAAGAATGCAGTAGCTGTGCCTGAACATGCTTGAGATACTGTTTGAGGGGAAAAAATGTTAGTGAACAGAACTGGAGGTCATATTTCAACTGGAGATGAAGACAGTGGTGAGAGAGGTGGAGTCTGTGCCCTGTGTAACAGTCTGGGATTTCAAATTTGAAAAAAATTTACGAAGACACTAGAGAAAGGGGTTTTAGAAACAGAGATGGGTAATTAGATGAAAAGTGGTATCTGTAGGTCTAGATAAGTATTATCAAAGGTTTAAAAATAACAAAGGCAAACTCTAGGTCATCTTGAGTGTATCAGTTTGAGCCCTGGCTGATGTTTAATGGCTTGAGAGGCAATTGTAACACTGTGTCCAAGGCAGAAGACTGAGTCAAACATGGTTGAAGTCTCTCAGAGCAATACTAGCAATAGGAAATTGCATTAAATCAAGCAGTTCAACCACATGCAGGCCAACTAATAGACCATGTGATTGTATTGAAAGTCTGACCAGATATTCGCATATTCCCTTCAAATCCCTGCACTGCAAGAGGAATACGGATGTCTATCTACAGTAAATAATGTAGTCCATGTTTTAGGGAGAGAAAGTCTACATGGTTTGCTCTTCTGGAAGGGAGCAATTTAAGCGTTTGCAGTATCTTTGTACATAGCTCTTAGCTCTGAGATGTCCCTGTCTGCTGTGGTTGTGTCCTTTCCTATCAAATCACAGGCTTACTCTTCACAGGTCTTTTTCTTGAATCTGCAGCTGCCCTTCTCATGCTGAAGAGTTAATAGGCAAGCAGTTGTTGCCTTCTTGAGCATACCATAGAATTTCTTTTCCATTAAATGTTGTTTCTTTCTGAACCTTTTTGTCACTGTGTTCATTGCAGTGGTGTAGTCGAAGGGCAGACAAAAGAGATGGACAAATTTAATTGCAAGTTCTTGGCTTGTGCTTTTTGTTGCAATATACTTTGTGCCTTGAAAGGTTTGAATCTCTAAGTTGCTTAAAGGTTTGCCAGCTGACGTGTTTTATGTTAAATATATTTCTGTCCATATCAGTCCCTAAAAGCAGTGTTCCTTTATCTTTAAAAGACTCTTAACTCATTGCTACCATTTTCCAGTAGCTAATAAAGATTTTAGTAGTCAAGAAAAAATTAAATACCTTTACCACAGCTGCTTTTCCAAACTTTTAGTCTTAGTCATTGCAAAAATACTGTTTGTTGGCTGCATTGCTGAAATCTGCTGGATGAGAATGCAAAATGTGACTTAACTGCGATGCATAAGACAAAGCACAAGCACTGTTTCAGTAACTGAGGCTTAAGCCTTACAAGGTTGTGGATAAATAATCTTTTCTTATGCATTGAGGAACCAGGAGAAGATAGAGGTGGCAAATCAGTTTGGAGTATCTGTTGATTAAGGTGTAAAACAGGCTAAATAGATCTGTGTTCTACAACCATCTTAATAGCTGCATCTTCTAATGTTGCCCTATAGAAATAACGAAGATTAATTTTGACTTAAATAATGTTATACAAATTGGATCATAATCTTACAGTAACAGTTGGTGTGAACTGTAGAAAAGATTACTCCTGGAGCAGGGGAGCAATCACTCATCAAGATCTTGTGGTAAAAATCTAAGTAAATGTAACACTGATCTTACCAATTACTCTTATGGGTGGAAACTACATTTCAGTATCTGAAGGGGACCTACAGGAAGGCTGGGGAAGGACTGTTTAGAAGGGTTTTTAGCAGTAGGATGAGGGGCAGTGGTTTAAAACTGAAGTAGGGTAGATACAGGTTGGACATCAGGAGGAAGCTCTTTACAACGGGGGTGTGAAATACTGGAACAGGTTGTGTAGGGATGTGGTTGAGGCCTCATCTCTGGAGACATTCAAGACCAGACTTGATGTGGTGGTGGGCAGCCTGATCTAATTGGAGGTGTCCCTGCTCACTGCAGGGGGCTTTGTACAAGATGAACCTTGAAGGTACCTTCCAACCCAACTGAATCTGTGAATTGAAGTATGTTGGTCTTCCAAGTAGTTATTGGTCTTAATCTTTACTGCTGCTGATATATTATGGTATAGAATGCCAAACAGGCTGTATGTTTCCTGCTAAAAACAGTAATGCTTTGTCTTGGTGTGGAAGAAAGTCATAGTTAAGGATGGATTTTAAAAGTAACTTAAGGGAAAATTGATTATGAAGTGTTCAGTAAGAGTGCCACAGTCTTACTGGCACTAAGTGATTCATTCCAGAGGAACGTTTAGTGATCACATTATGGTTTTGTAGAACTGCTTTCATGTTTTGCAAATTTAAAGATTCGTCTTTTATCAGCACTGATTAGTTATGTTAATCATTTTTGGGGCAAGTCTTTAGAATCCAGTGTCCTTCATGTTATTTAAAATATTAATGTAAAACTAATGTGGCTTTAGGATCAGCTTGTTGATAAATGGATTATTTGAATTGGATTATTTGAACTGATGCTATGGAAGGAAGATCAGCATTATATTGAACTATGTTTCTGTAATGTAATTGTGTTAAAATATCAAATTCTCGCGTTATGCTGTTGTGGTCTCATTAAAAGAATATTTGAAGTTCTGCTATTAAAAGCCTTCTCCTGCATTGTTAATCCTTGAAGTTAGACAATCTTGTCAAATTGTCTTTTTAAGCTTTAGGGCAAGATCGTTGGTACTCCTAAAAATCATTCATTCCTCAGGGTGACTCCTTTTACAGATAGAGTTGAAACTGTGGGACAATGTTGTTTGTACAGAAAGAGGCTGTAACAAAGTAGTTAGAATGAGATTGTTAATTCACTGCAACAATAGCTTGCTTCCAAGACATTTTGATTTTAAACTGTTGGAACAAGTAGCAGGGCAGAGTAGTAAAGGGAAAGAGGAGTGGACTGTGACAGTTAGTCATGGTGAATTATTTTTCTGAATTAGGTTTTTCCTGCAGCTTGGGTTTTACCTGGTAACTTTTTTGTTGTTGTTTTTTTGTACTGCCTTGCAGAAATTCTATTTTTTGCAGTGTGAACTGGTGTTACCAGGTTTGACGTGGGGGCAGGAGTAGAGGAGCACCTCTTAAGTCTCACCAGATTTTCTTTTGAAATGCATCTGCAATATATGTTACATGGAGAGTGGTTTTATTGCTCACCACAAAACAACAAACCCAACCCTGCTTTAAGTTGGACATTTTAATGTTTCTGTTCCCTTTATGAAAGGAAAACCAAAAAACCCAATCTTCAAATGTAAAGCTTTACTTCTGTAGTTCTTCATTTCAGCCTAGTAAAATGAAGACCCAAAGTATTTAATTAGCTCAAAGCGCTTTAGATTTCAGGTCGTGCTTTTTTCTTCTGAAGTATGTCAAGGTTTTTGGTACTGTAGACAGTGTGTTGTTGTGGATTCTCTTTCCTGCTTGTCCAACTGACTTGATGCCTTAAATGAAAAAAAAAAATCGCAACACACAAAGCTGCTTAAAATTGTGACAATTTTTAATAGTGATTGAGACTAATACCATCCACTTAGTTTACCTACTTGAGATTGTTCAAAATGATACATTACAGTGATTCTGAGACTTGGGGTAGTGCATGTGGTCTTTCCTGGGAAGAAACAATTACAACTTATTATTAACGATACAATGTGCAACTTGTTATAGCAGGAAAATATACAGATTACTTAGTTCTAGGTGGGGGTTAGATTTTATTTGCAAGCCTCTCTGTCATTTTTTTTCTATGCTGCTTTACTTTGCCCACTTAATTTTTCAGTTAATAGTAAAGCATGGTAAATGTTAAGGCAACAAATGTGTATTTTCACCTTGTGCATCTAGAGAAGGTGGAAAAAATTACAAAGGTAGTATCAACATATACGTTAACGTAGTAAGCTTTTGGAATTTTCTGTTATAAGTGGTTTTTCCCCCACAAAACTCAGTATTTTTTTGTGTGCTCAATTTAACTGTTAAAAGTTCTGGGCCCCTGTTAAGTACCTGTAGGTAAATGTGCTACCACTTTCCCTGTTTGGAAAAGAAGACTCTATTAGGGAATCAAAGGAGATGCCATTTGTGTTATTGGAAAGGTTAAAAATGAAATTATCGTAGAATGGCTTTGTTTGAAAAGGACCTTAGAAATCATCTACTCCAACCTCCCTGCCATGGGCATGGACACCTCTCAACTAGACGTGGCTGCTCAAGGCCTCATCCAACCTGGCCTTGAACACCCCCAGAGAGGAGGCATCCACAACCTTCCTAGGCAACCTATTCCAGAGTCCCACCATCTTCATACTGAAGAACTTCTTCCTAAGATCCAGTCCAAACCTGCTCTCCCTCAGCTTCAAACCATTCCCCCTTGTCCTATTGCTAGACACCCTTATGAAAAGTCCTTCTCCAGCCTTCCTGTAGGATAGGTTGCTTACAGGCTAGGAGGAAAGATACATTATTTGTTGGGTTTCTCTGTTACACAAAATGACTCTTCCTTATGGAATTAGCAGCTGAAACTCAAGGAGCTTTTTAAGTACATTTGCATTTCAGCTGAACTGAACCACTGCTGTGTAAAAGAAACTTTACGTTATTTCAATTTAGTGGAAGGTCCACCAGCATGAAAAGTGGTGAGTGAAGAAGCACAAATTACCAAAAAAGGCTTTTCATTAGTTTACTGGGTTGTATGAATGTGTCCTAACATTTGTGTGATGATAAAACAGTACTTAGCTGTTAGTTTTATCTGTTTGATAGTTGAATTACTGTGTAGCCAACCTCTGTTAAAATAATGAAGTCTAAATCAGTATAGTTTCTTTTCCTGTTAAACCACCTTGGAATGATTCAGAACATACGATGTCCTGTGATGTACATAAAAATTTCATGTCACTTACAGAATATATACATATAATTACACATATGCATATAAATTTTTTGTGGTGGATTTAAGCTCATCCTCGTTTTTAACTGTAAAAATCAGCAAATTAGAACTGCTACTTTAGTTCTTGTACAGAATTTTTGCATACAAGGAATTTTTCAAACAGACAAATCTTAAAGTACGTATCCCAAAGGCAGTATGGAGCAAAGATTGTGTTCAGTGAGGAAAACTAGGTCAATCCTGACAATTAAGCAGAGTAATCAATGCTAGTGTGGTAACTCCTGTCTGATTTCACATACACCACCCCCCTACCCCCCTCCAACATACTTTATTTTAGTTTCTGGTTTTCTTGCAGTCTGTTCTGCTTGGGTAAACAGCAGCAATGGCACATGTAATAAGGAAAATACCACTGCCTAAATAGTTTAAAAATCCATATGAAACCACCAATATAAACTCTAGAGTTGCATACTGATGTGAAATGTAGATTGCTGCTCACGGTTCAGTAAGTTTGTGTCAAGACATCAATATTTCAGCTATTTTAGTTAAAGAAAATCATGTTTTGAGTAGCAGCTAATGATCTTATTAACCATTTATCTGAAAAGTAATATTGAGATTTCAAGGGAAACTTTAAATACGTTTCTGAAACCTTTTTCGCAGTGGGTGAACCATTTGAAAAATAGAGATTGTCAAGAAAATGATCTTGGAAATAGCAACCTGGAACCAATATCTATGCTTTGTCCTTTCTTCTTTCTAACTTTTCTGCAACCTTCCAAGTTTCCTTTATCCCAAACAAAACTGTAGAAGCTTTTGGCTTGAAAACGTAGTATGCCAACATCTTTTACTGATCATTTACATTTATTTCCAGGAACAAATGATGAGAAAAAAGCAAGCAATGCATCTTGATGCACGCTATGTCACAATGGTAGAAAATGCCTATTACTACTGTAATCCCCCTCCAGCTGAGAAAACTGTGAAGAAAAAACGTCCTCCTTTGCAGGAATATATTCGTAAGCTTCTTTACAAGGATCTCTCCAAGGTCACCACAGAGAAGGTAAATCCTTTTTGAGTCTGTGATACAGATTTTACTGGAATTGGTGTAGTACAAACTTTCAGAGGCTTTGGGGAAGGTTATAATTGTTTTAATTGCAAGGAAGAGAGACCATTTTTGTATCCTAGATTAAGGTAGCTTCATTTATTTTATTGTACTGCATAGAAGCTCTGGTCATGGACCTGCAGTGTCCATGGCATGAAGTGCTGAACAAACGGAGAAGGAAATGAGGATCTCTGTTCTGAATAGCTTCTGTTCAGAGCAAGAGACAAAGCTAGTTATGTACAGACTGCAAGAGTAAGGAAATCATGTAACAGATTTGGTCAGCTTGATTAGCTAGAGAACAGCACCTGGGTGTTACATGTGTGAAGTTTTCTGTACCTACAGGGTCTGGAGGATGCTTGAAAAAGAATGAGGCTGCTTGCAGGTGCTTACAGGGATTTCATTCTGGCCATGAGAAACGGGTTGAAACTGATTGTCTTGATATTTTGCCTGCTAAAAATGTTAAGCATCTCTTAAAATTTCATTTAGGTCTTGAGACAGATGCGCAAGCTGCCTTGGCAGGATGTAGAAGTAAAAGACTATGTTATATGCTGTATGATCAACATCTGGAATGTGAAATATAATAGTATTCACTGTGTAGCCAACCTCTTAGCAGGGTTGGTCCTTTACCAGGAAGATGTTGGAATTCATGTTGTGGATGGAGTGCTAGAGGATATTCGACTAGGAATGGAGGTAAACAGCCCACATTCTTACAGAGCTAATGCATCTGCTTTTGGTGAAAGGAAAACAGTAAAGCAGTCTTGCTTAAAGAAGGGAATCCTTGGGTTCTGGATTTTTGTCTTGACTTTTTTACCTCAGTTGTTTGTGTTTTGCAGGTTTATTTAAATTAAGGAAAAACACTTGCCCAAAAACTCAGACAGAAAACTGTAAAGATAACTAGGACGATTGTTTTGCCCCATTGTCATAGTGAAGACATAAAACTTAACTCTTTCACAGTGTAGTCAGATGGAGGTCTTTGGAGACTAGTAGTTGTTCTGATAGATGATGATAGAATTACAAGAATTCTCTAGGCAAGGAATAATCATGGATTTAAGATAGTATGTATGCTAAATCTATTTGAGCTGCTAGTTGAGCATCTTTCATAACTCCTTTATAATATTTAATTTTGTTTACTATAGGTAGCCATAACCATTTTTTTTACTATAACAAATTCTATCCATTTTTATTTATACTGCTTTTTTATGAGCAAACTTTTTACCAAGATTCCCTTATGTCTGTCTGGTGTAATTTTTTTGTTCTTTTTTGGTAAAGGTTAACCAACCAAAGTTTAACCAACGGCGGATCAGCAGTGCCAAGTTTTTGGGGGAGCTTTACAATTACCGAATGGTGGAATCAGCTGTAATATTTCGAACTCTCTATTCTTTCACATCATTTGGTGTGAACCCTGATGGCAGTCCTAGTCCACTGGACCCTCCAGAGCATCTTTTCAGAATCAGACTAGTTTGTACTATCCTTGATACCTGTGGGCAGTACTTTGACAGAGGATCCAGCAAACGAAAACTTGATTGCTTCCTTGTATATTTTCAGGTATTCTAAACTAAATTCTGTACAGTTTTGTAGAGTTGTTTAACACTCACGTGAGTCTGTTAGGTATTTCTTTCATTGTTCTTTAGCACTGTGATTTTTAGAATCCTGTCTGTTACCAGATAATGTTTAGTGATACCAAAATATCTAATAGTTGTATGAAGTAATCTACATTTTTCTACTGTATGAGCATAGCTAGGCATTATAAGCTTCGTAAGTTAAATACCTTATAAATGCCAGTGTACATGTAATTTATTCTGAGTATTTTATTACTTTTTAGCGGTATGTTTGGTGGAAAAAAAGCCTGGATGTTTGGACAAAAGATCACCCATTTCCTATAGACATAGACTATATGATCAGTGATACACTTGAACTGCTGAGACCAAAGATAAAGCTCTGCAATTCTCTGGAAGAAGCTATCAGACAGGTTCAAGACTTGGAACGAGAATTCTTAATAAAACTAGGTAAGAAAATGTGCAAGGGGAATGAAGTCTTTGTCAATTCCTATATTTATGAAAATTTACTTGAGTATGATGATAGGTAACTATTGTTATTCTCATGGTATGATGTTTTTATACTTGTGATAAAATTTTTTTGTAACTTCTTTGCATTTTCCTGATCAGCACAGATATCATATTGAATCCCCATAACTCTAGAGTGATTGAGTGGATGAAAAATAAATAAGCAGTATAGAATCATAGAACTGTTGAGGCTGGAATAGACCTTTGAAGAGTCAGTACAATTACTATTAATATAGTAGTATTTGGAGAGGGGGTGTGTATATGGTATATGTGCATATAGATTTATTAGTATATGGAGTAGTATGGTGCAAATGCTGAGAAAGAAAACTGAGTTTCATCAGAAGAATGTAGAAAGCACTCTACTATATAAAAGCAAGGAGTATCTGCATACTTAATTACTGCAGTCTATTGGTTGGCAAGCACTGATGGAAACCAACTTGGTCATCTTGGTAGGTTGATTACTTGAAACTCCATGTTCCTTCCCCAGTTCTAGGTTTGGCTGAAGCAGCAGTGTCAAAATGAGAATTAGTGTAAGACAACAATAAAAGAACATGTTTTTTCTTCTTGAAGTGTATCTGTGGTCTACATTCTGTGCTAGCTTGTAGTTTTTTTCCAAGACTACATTGCTTTATAAATCTTTGTTAAAAATTGATTTCATGAGAAAAACATTGAGCTTGCAATACAGGTCATCTGAAAAAACACAGGTTAGTCTGTATCGAAAACTACTAGCATATTAACCTTTAAAACTCTTCTATATATCAGGTCTTACTAATTATTGGCTACTACTGTGCTGATTTCTCACTAATTTGAGTTGTTTTCTAATATTCCATTTTTATTTGGAGACAAACTATATCATGGAAAGATTTTATATGTAAATTTTACCCTTCATAAGTATTAATTAGAGCCTTAATACTACTTCATCAAGTTAGACAAGTTCAATTTTTAAGAATAATCCTTTAATCCAATGAGATGAATATGTGTAATTGCCAGGTAAAATGTGGCAACTTCTGTTTTAAGAGGAGTTTTTTTAACACACTGTGCATTTAATTGACATGCCTTAAAATTACTTACCTAATAAGTGAAATACAGATAAAAATTTCCTTATGGTGTGATATAAATTACATCTTTAATGATTTCAAAATGATAACCAAGAAGTAATTTACAACTGGTTAGTGAAACAGTAATATTGGTTTGGAAGATACTCAGCAATTTCTTATTACACAGCGGTAAGTACTTTTATTTGAATCACCACCACTACAACAGTTGGAGTCAGTGTAGTTAAGGGGGAGATGTGGTCATTGAACGTGATCAACATTGTAGAACATTTTATTGTTTGCTTTGTCACAAGCAGAGCCCACCAGCAGCACAGCCTTTACTACAGGGAATTGTCATGTTCATCTGCCCCCAAAATATGTTTCTTGATACTAATATTCATTGCTTGTTATTCAAGATCATTACAGGTTGGGATAGTTCTTAGTCCTCCTATTAGGACTGTTTGACACTGGTCTGAGGAAGGTTGTCATCTGCCTTTCTGTTTTTTTGGAGGTTATGCTAATAGGTTACGCAATCATATCTGAAAGAAATTAATTTTTTAATAGTTCAGAAAAACCTGTAGTGAACCTGCAATTCTTGATCAGTTTGTCCGCACAATTCCTTGGCCTATGGCCAATAACACTGAGGTTGTGTGCTGAAGACTGTGGTGTGCTTTGCTCTTTGTCAGTGTAATTCTAGGCACAGCAGTAGGGTGATTTGCTGCCTTCAGACCTTGTATTGGTGACTGATTGTTGGTTTCTGTGCTGCTCTGGAGATTTTTGTATCAGTGAGAATACAGAGTGATTCGAAAGAAGCTCTGGCATGGTTATGGAGCAACACATATTTTGAAGAGCACAGTGTTTACAAATAGGAAGGAAAAAAGTGCTTTAAAACCTTTAGAGTGTGAAGGAGGGAGTGTGTGTGTGTGTGTGTGTGTGTTCACTAATGAAATCCTCAGCAGTTACTATAAAACCATATATACCATTCATTTTATTTCTGAGCTTTGTCTCATTTAAACATAGCTCTAAAAATTAATTTCCTTCTAAAGCCTATCTTTGTATTCTCAGTCAATCTCT
This sequence comes from Indicator indicator, assembly GCF_027791375.1. Classification (NCBI taxonomy): domain Eukaryota; kingdom Metazoa; phylum Chordata; class Aves; order Piciformes; family Indicatoridae; genus Indicator; species Indicator indicator. The sequence continues at coordinate 16,727,861 of NC_072012.1, read as the reverse complement.
CTGTAGAGGCCTGGCTGTGTATATCTGCATATTGCATCTCTTAAAGGCATTTAGAGGTAAAGGGAAAAAAAAGGCAAAAATAAAATCTGGTATGCCCCAAACTGCCTGTTTATTCCAAATCTAGGTGTAAGAATTGTGTATTACTGCATTTGTTGTTTGCATAAGGCAGAGAACAAACAAAGAATGCCATGAGCAGAGCTGATGTGTTCATTCACTGGCTGAAAAACTTTACAGTAATGGCCAGCCCGAACTGTGGTTGATATAATGACAAAGGGCATAGTGACAGTATTGACTCCCTAGTAAAACCTTTGAAAACCTACTGGTGTGTATCCGCTGTGTTGAAAAAGGCTGGCATCAGCATTCGGCTAGCTCAAACCCTCTGGAGAATTAAGTGGCTTTGTAATTAATGAAAAACATACAGTATGTAAATTAAGGGTGGGGTTTTTTTGCATTGGATTACTTACTTTTTTGCAACAGCTGCTCTCTAAAAATAGATCTTAGTTTTTTCCCAGAATCAGAACCATACTCAGTTCTTCAGTATTTTCTTATAATATTTTCTATATCTAAGACTAAATTGGACACTGAAGCACTGAAAGAAAATTTAGTTTTCACTACTGTGGAGAAGAATGTTAAATTGAAGGATACCTTACTGAAAGAAAGCAGAGGTTCAGGGATCTATGCTTGATACTTTACAGAGTAAATTAAAATATCTTGAGGGATAGAGGTGGCAAGTGGGTCTGTAAGGAAAACTGCAAAATGAGCTAAAACACAGAGAAAGAACTATTGGTCCTGCCTGCAGGTAGGATGAGCACCTTAGATAATACTTTTTGAAGATGCTCTGACTTCCTAAAGATTTTATATAGGCACTTTCATCCTCACAGGTTCAAGTGCAGCTTTGGAGAAGAGAATCAGAAAGGTTTATTATAGTGAGAAAATAGTTGTTTCAAACCTGTTAACTGACAGTAGTTTCAGGGGCTTGGTGTCCTCTGGGTTCCGCTAGTTTCACAGAGCATCTGTAATTTAGGAGTTGTATTTCACCGTATGCTTCAGTTAGGCTGCACTTTTGGTTTGAGGATATTTTGAAGCAATTTGCACCAGTGTAGATCCTTGATTGCTCTTCTGTGAGAGATTTAAAACATAGTGGAGAACGTTTTCCTCTTTTTCTGGCAGGGAAATGCTTACCCTTTACGTGTATGGTAACCACATAGAAAATGTTTTATTCAGAAGTCAAATATTGCAACCTATTACAACCACTGGAAGTTTTCATGTCCAGTGAAAATGGACTTCTGATGTGAACTTCAATATTGTAACTTGAGTGGTGATATGTGTTTTAATTCTCCTACAATTCCAATTCTTTCTCTTTTCCTATATTTTAGGCATTGTGAATGACAAAGAATCCAAAGATTCCATTACGGAAGGAGAGAATCTTGAAGAGGATGAAGAAGAGGAAGAAGGAGGAGCAGAAACAGAGGAGCAATCTGGAAATGAAAGTGAAGTAAATGAGCCAGAAGAAGAGGTGAACTTAGTAATTTACCTTGCTTCTCATAAAAGAATGAGAAATCAATATTTTGATTACTGATTACTTCCTGAAGCCCTTCTAACCCTTCAGAGTTAGGTGAAACGTGGCTGTGCACAGTCAAGTCAGAACTCAGAGGCTTATTCTGGAGAAGTTACGGCAGAAGCTTGAGCCTGACAACTTTGCTTGGGGTACATGCTGCTTCTCAACAAAAAGATGCCTTCAGTTTTTTGGCATGACAACACTTTCAGTTAATTTTCTTTATCTGTTGTAGAAGCAAATGTATTGACTAGATGTCAACGCAGTCATGTAGGAAAAATACCAGGTGTTCTGAGTATGCCTGTATAATCTGAATGAAGAGGAGATTTATGGAGCATAACAACCTTCCTTGTTTACTGTGCCAATATTTTGAATAAGAAATAGTGGAGCCAATAAAAAAAAAGACATCTACATAGAAATTCTAACTTGTCACTATGACACAGCAAAGTTGACATGATAATGGTAGCCTTATAGAAAATGAGTTCATGAAGGAAACAGGAAACACCTTTTTCTCCCTATGCTTGGGTTGGTTGGCTTACCAGTAAGCTTTCTTTCAGCCTTTGTTTCTCAGCATTAAAGTTCCTGAAGTTTGGCTTGGTTGTGCCTTGCCCAAGAAACTAATAATATGGTTAGAATCTTCAGTGGCTGGGGAGTTGGGAAGAGACCTCTAGTCATCTTGTCCATGTTCCTTTGGTCAGAGCAGGGTCACCTACAGCAGGTTGCCTGAGGCCATGTCCAATGAAGTTTTGTATGTCTTTGAGGATGCAGACTCCTGTTTCAGTGCTCAAACTCTATCACAGTGAAGAAGTCTTTTTTCCTTACATTTAAATTAAATGTTTTATCTTGTGGCCACTGTCACTGGGCACCAATAAGAGTCTGACACCATCCTCAGTTTCTCCCTGCAGGCATTATACACACTGAGTTCTCTCCCTGTCCCAAGCTTTCTGTTCCCCAGACTAAACAATGCCACCTCTCTCATCCTCTCCTCCTATGACAGATACTGCAGTCCTTTGATCATCTTAATGGCCTCTCTCTGGACTCACTCCAGTATGTTTGTATCTGTCTTGTACTGGGGAACCCAAAGCTGGGTGCAGCACTCCAGGTGTGTCTTGCCAGCACTCAGCAAGGCAGTCAGGCCTCATTTGACCTGTCTACAGCTTATTGTGCTGTTGACAGCACTCTTCCTAATGCAGCTCAGTCAGCTGAAAATGTCACATGAAGCTGAGTGAGTTCAGACAGAAACATTAAATACAAAACATAGCAAACACATCTGCTAGAAGTGAACTGAACAGAACAGGTTTCGATGGGGCTCGATGGTAGAAAATGTGCATGAAAGAAATCAGATGCAAGTTCCCTCTTGTTTTAAAGCCATCAGAAGTTATTAATTGAATGTTTCAGGAGGGGTCTGACAATGAGGAGGAAGAAGGTGAAGAAGAAGAGGAGGAAAACACGGATTACCTTACAGACTCCAATAAGGAAAACGAAACTGATGAGGAGAATACAGTATGTATTGTAGCTTCAGATAAGGGAATTGACTTCTGACTCTGATTTTCTTCACTGAATGTTTCTTGCCAATGCTGCTCATAACATAAGCAGAGAAAACATAGCAAGAACGATCTTATTACTATGTCAAGTACATTTTAGAGTTTATTTTTATATTTTCAAACTTTCATTATTACCTTCTGCAAATAGTTATGCTGTCAACTTTTACTGCTACATTTTTTTCCACAGGGCCATACACTTTCACAGGTAGACAGACGGGAATAGATTGCATAAATGGTGGGTTTGCAATGCCAGTATTGGTATGATAGAACAAGGTAAACTAGATCTCAAAACTGAAATGGAGACAAACCAAGAAGTGCAGAAATTCCTAAAATATTAATTTGGGATTGGCAGATGATAACAAAAGAACCCATCCAGTTGAGCCTGAATTGCAGTTACGTAGTAAAGAAAGTAATGATTGTTACAGAACAACATGGTGAGGTCCTGACCTTAAACATTTTTATTGTCATGTTTTGCTCTCCAAATATAGTATTTGTCCTGAAAAGACTATTTGACTTCATGGGCTCGGGGAAAAAAATAATTAAGTTAGATGTGGCAGTGATAGAGAGCTTTCCTTGTAGTGTTGCCATATCTAGAACATTTACATACACCTCTGTATACAGATGCTATGATGTGAGAGTTGTGTGAGAGGCCAGGATTAATTTAAAATCAGGAAATAATTCTTCAAGGAAATAATCCAGCCTGAAAAGGTTTCTTTTAAAAATTATTTTTTTTAAGCTTTTGATTATGTATCATATGGAAGCAATAAAGATATTATTCCACTTATTTCTAGGCTGAATATTCATATTTCTGAAACTAATGTAATTAAAGTTGGTTGTTTTTCCCACTGCAATAGGAAGTAATGATTAAAGGAGGAGGACTTAAGCATGTCCCTTGTGCAGAAGATGAAGACTTTATTCAGGCACTGGATAAAATGATGCTGGAAAATCTTCAGGTATAAATATTTATTTCCTGAAATTAATGTAGTTTGTGGTAGAGCTGACTGTATAAGTTTGGGGGTTTTTTTTAATTACATAAGTGATTAATGCTTAGCTGACCACACTAAAGAACATGGATTTTATTTTTTATCTCAGTTGTGGTGTCTGCTCTGCAACTGACGTCTTTGGTTAAATAGATTTTAGTAAAATAGTTAATAGTATTGTTTACCCAGTGACTACAAGATGTGTTGCCATATATTTTACTGGATGAATAATAATTGCATCAGATATTATGCAGCATTTCAGACTATCCAAGCCTAGGTTTCAATGTATTTAAAATGTAGCTGCATTTATGTAACCTTAAAGTCCTTTCTTTTTTTTTAAGTAACATCTGGTAAATAATTAAGTGTGTAACAGGCTCTGTGTGATAAATACATTAATAAGATGCTGAAAAGTAAATCCTTGCATGTAGAGTGTCCGTTCTCAAGTGTGTCTAACCAAGCCTCTAGACTTCTTTTCTTAAAAGATTATCTGAAATTTCTTTAGAATATGAGTTATTCTGTCCTGTAGCTTTCCTCACAAGCAAGAAAACCAAAGGAAAATGTGATTAAAGCCTAGTACGCTTATTTACGTTGTTCTGTTTTTCTGGAATGTTAAACCTTTTCTCAGTCCTGAAAATATGAATGCTGCCAGGCTGACATTTTTAGCATTTGATCATTAATAGAATTTTCTTGTTTGTTCTTTTTTTAATAGCAACGGAGTGGTGAATCTGTTAAAGTACATCAATTGGATGTTGCTATTCCTCTGCATCTCAAAAGTCAGCTCAAGAAGGGGCCGCCACTTGGAGGTGGGGAGGGAGAGTCAGAGTCTGGAGACACAATGCCATTTGTCATGTTAACACGTAAAGGCAACAAACAGCAGGTAAGAGCTTACATAAGGTATAGCTATTGCTTAACCAAATAATCCTTTCACTTTATACAAAGTCACACTCTGACTTTTCAAGTCACAGGCTTTATTTCTGTATTTTTTCTATGCTGAGATTCAAACAACTGAATTTTGATAAGTAGAAAATACCATATATAGTTCTTGGAATTCTTGATTGTTAATAAAATCACATAGAAGAATTCTGTGGTTCAATGATGTCAATTTTAGTGATTACACTAGTAGGTCAATGCTGTGTCTTACATGTATTTTTAAATATACTTGTGAAAGGTGAATGGATGCAGTTGGTGGACTGCTGCTGAATATTGAAAGGAGTAGGATGGAAAAATTAGTATTCCAGAATTGTCAAGACTATTTAGATTTTTCTGGAAACACTTTGTGCTTCAAATCAAGATACATGGCATTTGCTAAATTCCATTTCCTAAGTAACTGCTGCTTGGCTGAATAACATGCAAAAAAAAAAAGTCATTACCTCTTAAGACATTTTTAGGGGACTATTCTAGAATGTATTGAGTGAATCTCTCACAGAAACTTGAATGTAAATTATATTAAAACAAATCAACCCCTTGCTCCATGCAGCCAAGGTCTATGTTTGTCTTGGCTCTCTTCTCCAGTATATGTTTGAATTTTCCTAGGTCAGCAAATGCATAGTACACAAATCAATGCCCAACACATTCCACATGCATTGCTCGTCATGGCTTATGTCTTTAAAAGAAAAGTTTTCATTTTGGTTCTGTCAGTTGATGATGAAAATCAATGTGAGTTCCTATGGAAAGCAAAACCAAGGCATTGCTCAGTTCTGTACTTTTCAAATGTGACTTTTACCTCAGCTGACAGCAGTGTAGCATTTGAGGTATACAAATCTGAAACAGAGTCTTTCTCTGCCTTCATGTGAAAGACATTAAAAATCCATGTAAAGAGGGAGAAGATCTCTTGTAAAACACTTGAACTAGTGAGTGTGTGCTGTGCTTAGTACTTTGAAAGGGTAAGTGGTGGTACCTGTTTGAGTGGACACATACATGTTTGCATTTAGTAGTAATGACAAACTGGTTTCCTTACTGCATTTATTTGGTTATTCTGTGTTCCTGGAACTTGGATGTCGTCATATAGAAAGTTCTACAGAAGTTTTGAGTGGGGAATTTTAACTGTTGTCATTGGGCTGAGAAAGAATTTAGGAGAGCTCTATTAAAATAAAAAATCAGTTAGCTTTTTTGAGATAATTTACTGGGAGTACTGGTAGTGAACAAGAATTTTAGGATCTTCAGTGTGAGGGGAAAATACTGCCAACTTGTGGGTTAAGAAGAAAGGAGAACTTGTTCAGGAGTTTTCCCTGCTCCTCCCCCAGTATTTGGTTTTGGGAGTAGGCTCTTCCTGCCAAAACTCCTCTCAGTGTTTCTAGAAATGTAGAAAACAGTTGCTTCATAGATTGCTTCAGTTCGTGAGTGAATGAAAGGCTTCTTTGTCCAGAGTTTTGTATTGAGGAAAAAAAATACCTTGGTAGTCAGTTTTAATAGAAAAAAAAAAAAGTCAGGAAAGAAGAGGTGGAGTTGAAAAGAAAATAATTATTCCTTCTCACAGTACTTTATTTTAAATCTGTGAGCAGAATATGCACAGAATTTTGAAGTAAGGATACATACTCTACTATGAAGTTACAGCTGTAAACTCAGCTTCTTTTAAAAGGGTCAAAAGGAGTTTGCAGACAACCAGGAAGGCTGTAAGTAACTTCTCATCTGCACAGTCATTACAGTGATAAGCATCACCACCACACCATGCCATCAACCTGATTGCTTGCTGTGTTAACAGTTGGCTTAGTCTCTGTGTTCTTTGTCAACAGTGCTGTTGAAACTAGAAATTTTCACCACTAGAAAATACTGATGGAAATTAAATATGGGGTGCTTCTGTACAGAGGATAGTTGAGGTCTAGTACCCAAATAGCTAATTTTCATGTCAGTGTTCAGCCAGATATTAGTGGAGCATTGACAACTCGTTTTTTTTGAAGCAGCTATTTACCAGCAGCATACAACCTGAATTAATAGTCATTGTAAGGTAATAGTAACAAGTACATCATATATTATCTGTTTTTGTCACAGTGGAATTTACAGAAACCGGCAGTAGTGTAGGCCAATGCCTTGCAGTAGATGGCTGGGGTTTTCCATTTGTCAGCTGTAGAAAAGAGGTTATATGACAAAGCATACACAACCTGTAGAAGAACTGAATGTGGTTATTGGCAATTAGGCTACAGCTTTGTGGCTTATTCATGAGCCATGAGAGAGCAAGGGGAAATAAATGTCACCATCCTAAGGGATCAGAGCTGAGATCTATCTAATACCACTTGGTGTTTTCTCAATCAGTTCTCACTGCCTGGCATAATACTTCTTGGACAAAGCTGATATTTAGTGGGGGGGAAAAAAGCCAGCTAGTTTCAAGAAATTTGGTTAACACCCAAGACAAAAGACTTCTTATTTTAAAGGTTTCTAGCAAGGTTGCATGAAAGAATAGCAATATCCATGGAATGGTCAAGACTGTCCTTGAATGTGGAATTCTCAATGATGCTTTTATGAAACTTGTAATCCAGTCCTCTGAATGATCATTTTTCATCTTTCTTCAGTTGCTGTATTCCAAATGAAGCCCTTATAAAAATCCATGAGATGGGGACAGAACATAATAAGGGTTTGATGCAGCTCTTCACTATTGGCAAATCAGAAATATTGTTTGCTCAGTAATCATGTCCTTAGTGATTGTCATTAGTGATTTGATTACAGATGGCAACTGTCTGATTGCCTTGAGATAGTGACTCAGTGATATTTTGTTAATTACCAGTCTGAGGTTTGTATTCGTTTCTTTTGCACCCTTCTATGCTTTCCTTTTTTCTACTTTAAGCACCCTATCTGTAAACACCAATCCCATTAAGCTGAAAAGTCCATAGAACAGATAAAATTTAAAGGACATGTTAAGATGGCTGAGGAGCTTAATGGTGAAGCTAAAGAAAGATTTTTATCATGAAGTGCTGCAAATGGGTTAGTTATTGTGTAGTTTGCTTAACGCTTATTTGACAGTGTCTGGGAACATGCATAGCCTGCTCAGTAATAAATAACTGAAGCTTACTTTTCCACTGGCATTTCAGGAACTTTCATTTTTTTTATTCTTCTCCACACACTTAGCAGCAAACTTGTTCAATGTAATATGCTGTTACTCTTCCTCCCTCCAAAAACCCACCAAGAACCAAATCCCACAACCTTTTGCTTGGTTTGTCTCACCTAAATAAAACCTGTAGTTGCTAGGTCTTTCCCTATACCCAGGTTTTTCTCAATTCTTCGCAAGAGTCTGTGTTAATTATTTCAACCAGTTTACTTTCACGTGTTGTATCTTATCCCACTCATTTGCTGCTGGTTGGGCATTACTATCTCACAGATACCTTGAAATTTCTTAGTAATTATTTCATTAAACACTTACTATACACAGTGAGGATTTTACTACATACCTTCACAACAGAGATTTTGATAATGTGACTTTCTATCTGCAGCTTTTGGCATTGTAGCAGGAAAGAACATTGAGAAATTTGCGTTCAGTGGAAATCGATCTCAGCTGACAAGAACAAGCAGCAGGATTCAGAGTAGCTCATGGAATATTGAGTGATTATTCTTAAATGCATTTCTTCCAGCACAGAAATACTACTTTGTAATGGATGTGCAGTTGAAGGAAGAAGTGAAATTCTTCTAAGTATGTTCACAAATTCTAGCATTAAGGGAAAACAATCATTTCAGTTGCAGATGAGGTTAAGAATTGCTTCTGTGTTTCAGAACAATTGTAAAAACATTTTTCTCTGAAAATAAGAATTTGGGTTTTCTCAGTCTGAATATCTCAGCTGTTGGAGGAGTATCAAGTTTACCTTTAACATAGCTTATGGCAAATCATGATGTGTTGAATGTGTGGTGTGGGGGAGGAGGAAAATAGTAAATTTGACTCCATACCTGTTTCCAGACTAATAGGCAGTGCTGTGGAGCTAGAATTATTCTAAAAGCACCAGTCAAGGAATTGTGGAAGACATCTGAAATACTTGGAGTGTTTCTCCTCTCTTATCACAGAAGATAATAGTAGAAATTCTGTTTTGGGGCTTCATCTCATTGTGAGTTAGAGACCTTTGGAAGGAGATGCAGCTCTCTGAGCCCGCTACAGTGTTTTTATCACAAGACTCTGGTAACTCACCATGAGGGCTTTGGCTTGTATGCAAATAGGAAATAAAGTATATAGCTATGTGTTGTGGGGAAAGTTAATCAGTTTAGTTCCCACAAATACTGTGGGACCTTTTACCTTAGCAGTAATTCAGCTTTTTTCTGTGTTTTCTGTATCTTGGGGAGGTCCTGTATTTTCTCATGCATGTTTAAAAAAAACAAAGGGAAAAAAAAATCCAAGCAAAACCCCCCAACCCAAACAAACCAAGAGCACTACACCCAAACACAAAACGGACCAAAGCAAGCAAACAAAAGCAACAACCACCACCAAACCACAAAAAAAACCCCAAACTACAAACAAAAACCACCAACAGATAAACACAAAATCCCCCAACCAAACCAACACACTTTCCAGGATAAACATCTGTAGAAAGTACCTCATTGCAATAACCTAGAAATAACCATAACCCATCTGTATTTCAGATTGCTTTGGTGGTTTTTGTGGTTTTGTTTTTTCTTTTTTTTTTTTTTTGGGGGGGGGTGTTTTGTGTGTGTGGTTTGGGGTTTTTTTGGTGTTTTTTTTTTTTTGTGTGTGGTTTTTTTTTTTCTGGGTGAGGCTCTAGCCAGCCTGATCTCGTGTGAGGTATCCCTGCCCATGACGGGGGGGGGGGGGTTGGAAATACATGGTCTAGAACCCTGACTGATTCTATGATTCCCTGTGATGTCCACTTAAACTTCTTTTTATTTACAGTTTAAGATCCTAAACGTACCAATGTCTTCTCAACTTGCTGCAAACCACTGGAACCAACAGCAAGCTGAACAGGAAGAGAGAATGAGGATGAAAAAGCTCACTTTGGATATCAATGAACGGCAAGAACAAGAGGACTACCAGGGTAAGAAAAATCACTGAACATGTAGTTATTCTTTTCTGAGGACCTTTCTTATTTCCATATATTTCAGTGTTTGGAAGCAAAGCTAGCTATTAACAAATACCTGTCACAGAATCAGGGAGTGGTAGGAGTTGGACCTCTGAAGATCATCTAGCTGAACTTTCCTAGATTATCCTTCCTACCCTTTTTCTGAATCAAAATTTATTGAGTCAGGCTGCAAAATTAAGCATAAATTATGGAATTTTTCTTTCTCAAATGACATAATTTAATATATTGTTAAGACAACTTGTCTTTGAGTTATGAATTTACTTCAGTGTTTCCACTACCTACACTTCGGACAAAGACTAACTTTTGCTGAGCAATAGTATTGAAATAGCCAAACCCTTTCCACAAATTCAGTGGGATTTTAAATGGTTCTTATGCCAGTGATTTTTATCCACTCTTGAATTTCATGTGATGATTTTATTTCTTATGACAATATACTGAAGTCCCTTCAAATCCAAAATCCATCAGTTCATCATAGCTACCATATTATGCTTTGATTTCTATGTACAGTAAAAAAAAAAAAATGCTCTTAAAGATGGTGATTTGGTCTAGTGGAAGGTGTCCCTGCCTATGGCAAGGGGGTTGGAACTAGAGCATAGAACCACAGAACCACCAGATTTGGAAGTAGCCTCTAAAGGTCGAGTTTAATGCCCTTCTGCCTCCCCCACCACCCCACTTCATCTTCCCAGATCAGCTCCAGCTCCCCCCCAACACCCCCCTCATATTCCCAAAGCAGCTCCTGCTCCCTCTACACCATCCTCCACCCTGCCTAAACAGCTCCTGCTCCACCACCACCATTTTTGCACCCATCCCAGAGCCAGAGACACGACCTCAACCAGCCAAGATACCACACAGAGGACTCAGCTCCAGTAAAGAGGTCCAGCCAGCACCCATGAATGATATTGGAGGGGTCATCAATGCTCTTCCTGGCCTTTTGTCCCCATCCCAGTCACCCAGTGTGCACCATGGGGACTCACCAGTGATGAGAGGAGGATCCTCAGCCCTGATGGGCTCAGCTTGGGGCTTCTGCCTTTCCTGGAGGGAATTAAAAAGCGGAGTGGGTGGAGAGGACAAAGTGGCCACACCTGGGGTAGGAAAAGACTCCAGCAGAGCCCAGGGAGGTAGTTGAGGCCCCTTCCCTGGAGATACTCCAGGTGAGGCTCGATGAGGCCCTGGGCAACCTGATCTATCTGAGGATGTCCCTAACTTAACCATGGGTTAAGTTGGCATCCCAACAAAGCAGAAAACTCATAGATGAAGTCATATTTTAGGAGTTAATATCTAATATAAATGATTGTGGGTTACCTCATTAAGATTAAGAAATATCTTGGCTCTATAGAAAAATATAATTTGTGATAATTAGAAGGTCAGGTTCTGAATACTGATGGGCAATACTGTATTTTAGCTTCAATCGTTCATTATTTACTCCCTGGTTGCCTTGCTTAAAGAAATTCTCACAGATCTTCCATGAAAGGGAGTTCTCAAGTAGGCCTCAAATATCAGCATTCCCATTTATTTTGGGAAAGGGAAGAACTGAGATTAAAAGTAAGATAATCCAAAATTAATTGGATGTTTGTGATATTGTCTCCATTACTGTAAGACAGTCGTGTTGGGTACAAGAGGAATTTATTCTGTGTGACTTAAAACTTTATTAATAGGTATTTTAAATATTAATAGTATGTAGAATCTTCATCAGTCTTGCAAATACTAAGAAAGATCTTTCACCTGATAAACAAAAGCTGTCACCTTGGCTTAATGTTGTGAAAGGTTCTAAGAGTGCTACAGATCTAAAGTGTAAGAATACATGAAGAGAATTCCTACAAATCAGATCATTTGGTTTTTAAAGACAGGTAAATGAGGCATTTTGGAACCTGGACACATTGAAGCAGACAGTTAATACAACAGATCTTATAGCCCCTAAACTGGTGCTTTCCATGTGTTTTGTTTTCGAGGGGTTTGTTCTTGGTTGCTTTTCGTCACACTCAGGTCTTCTTGGCTTACCTGCTTGTAAACAAACCCAAACCAACAGATCTGCTGGTATTCAGTTCTTAGTCTAATATTTCCATTTAATGTCTCCATAGTTCTTGCTCTTTTTTTAAAACTGCTGTTAATCACAGTGTAAGTGATTAATTAGCAGGAAATCTCATTAAAGGTATTTAGTGAAAGGTCATTGTTCATCAAGAAATGGGAAATTTAAATTGAAGCAGCTCTAATTCTAAACCCACTATGGAATCTAAGACTGGTTTCAGAACTTTGATAGTACAAGAACTAAACTCGGAAAAAAGGAGTATTTTTCCAGAGTATCTACAGATAACACAATATATTCTTACTATTAAATGTTGTAAGCAGTTTAAAAACTTCTGAGACACTTCCCTCTTATAAAGCCCACTTGTGAAAAAGGAAGAAAAGCAGTAGACACTAGAATTAGACTTCTAAGTGTATCTCTCAGACTTTTTGTGGGGTTTTTCCTCCTTTATGATATTTCTGGTATTTTTACTGGTCAGGGTATTTGGGGGGGTTTATGTCTTGTCAGTCAACTTTGTTGCTATCTTTAAAATCAGCCCATTTAATCTAGGATGTTATTGTCAGGAATTGTGCTTCTTACCCAAAATACAAGGATAATGTGTATTTTGTCCAACAGAAATCAATCACACAACTGCTACCAGTTGATAACCAGTAACAGGCAATTACATTTTATGTTTAACTTCCTCATAGGTTGTTGAGATGCTGTGTATAAAGCATCAATGTAGGAGGAAAATACCCACGGAAGAAATAACTTTTTTTTTCATAATTGATACCTAATTTTAAAACAGTTGTTGATTTTTTTTTTTTTTTTTTTTTTAATTAACTTAATAATGTAGCAAGTAAAACCAAACTAAAAATGACCTTTTAATCAGGTTAAATTAAACAGGCCATGGTGCATTCCAATTTGGAACTATTCTTTATTTAGATTTGTATAGCTGATTGTAACTTTTGAAGAGCCAGCTTGCCTGTACCGAGTTGATGCTTACCCATTGAAAGAAAGAGTTGGTTTTAAATTTCTGCTTCAAGCTTTGAAGTTTTCAAGGGAAGAAGTCTCAATTTCTGGAAGGATGCCTCAGGGTTATCACAACATTTACAAGTACATTTGGGTTTGGTGATTTTGTTTTGTTTTGTTTTGGTCTGCTCAGGGTAGCTAATAGGTGAAAACTGACCAATATACTTCAAAGTAATATCAGATAATAATTAAATACTTCATCAGTGTTTATTAGCGATTCTTCATTTAGATTAGTCTTTTCTGTGTAGTTTATTTTTTTCATCACTAGAACCAAAGATGAGTGACATACTTTCCACCTAGCTAATACACCCTGCACCTTCTGTCTTCTGTGTTACTCAACTTCTCGGTAACTGACTTTTCACAAACCCCAATGTTTTTTCACCTGCAGTGTGGAAAACAAGAGACAGGCATGCACACACTTGCTTGTTCACTGCTTGCTTCTAGCACCTGGCTAGCCATGTCCCATAATACCTTTTTATTTTCTTCCTGGGTCTTATCATTGCCAGCAGAGATCTCTTCTGGCACGCAGAATTGTTTTGAAGAATGTTATTTCATGTTGTTTAGAAAAGTAGGCGGGTGGTGTGTTGAATGGCTTGCTCTGCTGTTTCCAGCTGTTTGTAGGGGAGCATACAGAGCATGACTGCATGGTTTATTAACTGTTGACACCAATATTGCATCCCCATTTTCTCAATGATTTACTGAAAGCTTCATGTGCTTTTGGTAAATGGCAAGAGAATCTCATTAATGTCTCTGTTTTGCCCTGCGCAAGTCATTGTGAGACTAGTGGAAGTTTTATTTCTACCAGGTGATGGGTATGTAACCCCAATGAGATTACCAGAGATTAGAGAACCAGACAGAGCAGACTTTCAAACATAATCTGTTTAACATCTTATTCCACTTTTCCCCTTCGTATATTCCATCTGTCTGTTTGCTGAGCAATGTGGTTTCTTGCACAGGTGGACTGTCAGAAATACTTTCCATTAGCTGCACTACCATATGGGCAGAGGTTACATGAAGGTTCCTATGATGTATTTATATATCATAGGATATATATTAATTATATTGGCTGCTTAATGACCATATTTTGGACTGGTAGAGAGCCATTTTTATCATTAAAAAAATGAAATTACAATTTAGAAATCAAGTTGTACCAAGTGCCAAAACATAATACTTACCTAGTGTAAGCTGCCCAAAAGTTGGATGACCAGGGCTAAACTGGGGAGCAAGCTGTTAGGCTTCTTTCTGTGTCCATGGATTTATTTGTGACAAGCTCCATCCATGGGCCAGCTGGTGTAATGTAGGTCAGCTGAGTCACCCTCTTCTCTGTAAAAGGATCCTATTATGGCTACCTTAGGCTTAAATACCTGTCTTGTCAATGCCTAATTTTAGGACAGGTTTCTTGGTGAGTCCTTAGTTGGCAACAACATTGTCCAACTGTTACTATTTCAGGGTAGTTTAATATTGTGGCCTCTCACACTGCTGTGAAGCATTGTCCCTGATCATTCATAAAGTGGTGGCTGCTATGTTAAGAGGGGAAAAGGTCACAGCTCTTCTCTTTAAGCACCTGTGATGAAAACTATTGCTGGCAGTTCCTTCTGTAAGAACATCTGGAAATGTAGTTGCTATTCCAGGGTGATCTGTCAAAGCTATCTATGCAATTTAATAACTTTTAAAAATTCAGCTGTTGTGGAATAACCCTGAAGTATGGCAAAATGTAAATAAGGTGTCCTTTTATTACATGGCGGTGAAATGTGCTTGTGTAAATGCCTCTTTCAAAAGATGTACAGAAAATGTTTAACTTTTTTTCTGTATGAAATTGCAGAAATGTTGCAGTCTCTGGCACAGCGTCCAGCTCCTGCAAATACTAACCGTGAACGTCGGCCTCGTTACCAGCATCCGAAGGGAGCACCTAATGCAGATCTAATCTTTAAAACTGGTGGGAGGTAGGACAATCTTCCTTTAAATGTGGTAATTCTGGTTGTAGGCAGGTAATTACCTTCATAATTGAAACAGATAATGATCTGTGTAGTGCAAGTGCATGTGTTAGTGGTTTCCATTCTAAAGCATTCTGTTATAAAATACTGAGCAATGTTTTGTGCTTCTACCACAGTGCCTGTAAATACATCCTTGAGAGAAGTTTGGATGCCAGAGGATTATTTTTTCAGCTGGCAAGTGGCTGGTAGTCTGAGTCTCTGTTTGGGGGAAAAGATGAAGGTCTGCTTTCTCGATGAGAGTGGGGAGAGGATACTCAAAAATACCTAGATAAATTCCTATTGTGCTTTTTCAGTTCAGTGAATTTGTGAGGTCTATTTCTGTATTTGAAGCTCTGAATGGAAAGAAAATAAAGACAGGGAGGAGGACATTTGATTTATGGCATGCAAGAGCATACCAAAAACAGTATTAACGTGAAAAGAGCCATTGCAGATTGCCTAATAGTTGTTCTACAGCTTTAATATATCTTCATGTATCTCTTCTCACTCAGAGTAAGCTTGAGACTAAACCACTAAATTAATCCCACGGCATAAATTTGAATAGAGTTTCAGGTGAAACACAGACTTCTTTCATGTTTCCCTTTTCTTTGCAAAGTTAATTTTGGAAGTGGATAGATGAGAGAGTTTACCTTCTGATGGGTCTGCTTTGTAAACTAGAAACAAGTGTATATAAGAATCCTGTGTTACAATAGCATTGACCAACTTCTTCTGGGTACATTTTCATAGGCATTTTATAACTTGTTGATGATCACTCACTCCACTGGGATCCTGTACAGATACTGCTTGTATTAAAAAAAACAAACAAACAGAAACAACACAACTCTTTTTCTTTTTTTTTTTTTCCTTTTTTTTTAAGAGATTACTTTTTAACCAGATCTAGCTGAATAAAATGAGCAGTTCTGTCCACTTAGCTTCTTCATACTACTGGTCTAGTAATGCCGTAGAAATACAAACTATTCAGTTACACCTAATTGCTGTGATGCTTGCAGGTGTTTCATAAATGACTGCAGTTTTCTCTTTCGTAGAATCATTTAGGTTGGAAAAGACCTTTAAGATCAAGTCCAACCCTTAGCCAAGCACTGACAGGTCACTCCTAAATCATGTCCCTCAGCACCACATCTTTTAAAGCCTACCAGGGAGGGTGACTCTACCACTTTTCTGGGCAGCCTGTTTCAGTACTCAACAACAGTTTCGGTGAAGGAACTGTTCCTCATGTCCAAGCTAAACCTCCCCCTGCTGCAACTTGAAGCCATTTCCTCTTGTCCTATTCTTTGTTACCTGAGAAAAGAAATCAACTTCCACCTTACTGCAGCCTCCTTTCAGGTAGTGGTAGAGAGCAAGAAGGTCTCTCCTGAGCCTTCTTTTCTTCAGGCTAAACAACTCCACTTCCCTCATCCAGTCCTCATAAGATTTGTGCTCTAGACCCTTTGCCAGCTTTGTTGCCTTTGGACATGCTCCACCACTCCATGTCTGTCTTGGGAGGACCCCAGAACTGAATACAGCATTCAAGGTGTGGCCTTACCAGTAGCCAGTACAGGGAGACAATCACCTCTCTACTCCTGCTGGCCACACTATTTGTGATACAAGCCAGGATGCTGTTGGCCTTCTTGGCCACCTGGGCACACTGCTGGCTCATGTTTAGCTGTCTGATGACCAAAACCTCTGGGTCCTTTTCTGCTGGGCAGCTTTCCAGCCACTCTTCCCCAAGCCTGTATTGCATGGGTTGTTGTGACCTGGCACTTTGTCTTACTGAACCTTATACAATTGCCTTTGTCCCATCAATCCAGCCTGTCCCAGATCCCTTTGTAGTGTCTCCCCTAAGCAGATAAACTCTTCCACCTGAGCTGGTGTTGGCAGCAGACTTTACTGAGGGTGCATTTGATCCCCTCATCAAGATAATTGCTAAAGATATTTAAAGAGAGCTGGCCCAAATACTGAGCTCTGGAGAACACCACTTGTGACCTACCACTAACTGGATTTAACTCTGTTCATCACCACTCTTTGGGCCCAGCCATCCAGGCATTTTTTTACCCAGTGAAGGGTACTCCCATCTGAGGCATGAGCAGCAGGGAAAATGCAATGGGAAAGTCATCTCTTCCAAATGCAACTGGTATGAGGAGCACACTGCAGTTGCTCTTAAGCATAGCATCAAGACCAGTAAATGGGATATTTGCAAAGGTTTGGGGTTTTTTTTGGTGGCTCTTTGGAAATCTTTTCAAGCCTTTTCGGAAAGTGTAGTTTAAAACCTCAATGTAAATGAGGACAGACATTGTCCAGCAAACACTTTAAGCAGTGTTTGCTTGCAAATAACTGTGCCATGCACTTGCAGTTCTGGTGTAGTTTTCTATTATGTAATTTACTCTTTGTTCTTTTTAATCTGTAAGCTCCTTAGAGCAGGGACCAGGAGGTTTGCTTTAGCAGGAATATTTTATTTGTTGAATAGTGCAATGCTTGGGCTTGCAGTCAGGTTGAGCCATCTTAGCCTGTAATAAGGGAACTTTACTTTTCTTAATGCCCACTCAAAGATCTTTAAGCAAAGATTTATTTAATGGAGCTTGGGCCCTCCAATGGCTTGCTTACTTCTGGTATAAATTGTCTGCCACATCTTTAGAGGTGTTGGAGTGAGTCCAGAGAAGGGCCACAAAGGTGGAGTTGTATAGTCTAGAGAAGAGAAATCTCTGGGGCAATCTTATGGCTGCCTTCCAGTACATGAAGGGATCCTATATGAAGGCTGGAGAGGGACTTCTCATAAGGGTGTCTAGAAATAGGACAAGGGGGAATGGTTTAAAGCTGAGGGAGAGTAGGTTTGGACTGGATCTTAGGAAGTTCTTCCATACAAAGGTGGTGAAACTGGAATAGGTTGCCAGGGAGGTTGTGAATGCTTCTTCCCTGGGGATGTTCAAGGCCAGGCTGGATGAGGCCTTGAGCAACTGAGCCTAGTTGAGAGACATCCCTGCTCATGGTGGGGAGGTTGGAGTAGATGATCTCTAAGGTCCTTTCTATCCTAAGCCATTCTATGATAAACCCACAGTAAATGGAAGAATGAATTAGTGGCTGCGGCTATACAGCGTGCATTTTGTTCAAAATCAAGAGAAATTATTTGCAGTGGTTGTTACCTATTAATGTCCTTTTTCTGCGTAGAATTAAATGCAGTGAGATTTACAGACCTTGTCAGGTTTCTTGTTACTAAGCACGTGCATAAATGGTGGCAAATAACTGGAGTTTGCTGGTGATGATCTGTAATTGCCTTCTTATGTAGCCTCAGGTTTTAAGACATGCTAAGTTTGGAAGGAGAGAATTCTTTTTGGGACTCCATGTTTAAGGCTGACTGGCCTTAGATAGTTTACTGTGACTCCATTAAAAGTTGGGTTCCTTGATTTGCTTCAGCAGAACTTGGAAGGCAACAGTTTTTAGTCTTCTCTCCAGGGGACTTTGATATCAAGCTGTTAAAATGATACTTTCAGGAAACACAGAATTCAGAAAAGTAATGGTTTTTTAGTGATGGAATTGTCATGAAAATACTAATTTACAATACTGGAGAACAGTCTCTGACTTCAAAAAAGTGTTTCCTCTTTGTTTAAAGAGGCTTGAGAACCATTAAATGGCTCACTTATAAAGGGAAATGTAACTAACCATGTTTTATGAAATCTGTTTAAGAACACTGATTGCAGAGAAAAAGAAAAGAAAAAGAAAAAAAGATTGCAGTGAGAAATTTCACAATAGAGAAGGGGGTCTTACCACATAGTTTTAATGTTATTAAACCTCTCTTCATGAAAGCAGTACCTCAAAAGTCAATGCTGTTTTGAGAGTATAGTCAAGAAAGACCTGGTTTTGTCTGAATGCCCATTGGGATGCAGCCACAAGTTGACAAACTAAATCATATTCCAGTTAATTGGTAATTCCAGGTCTCCTATTTGTATCTCTCTCTTATTATTCTTTAACCCATTTAATAAGGAAAAATGAAACATGAAGTTAGTAACAGGATGCTAGGATTTTATTAGCTAAATATTCTTATAATAGAGAGTATTTAATTAATGGTGAAAAAATAGAATATAGCTAATAAGGAAAAATGTTGATTTATCATAATTTCTTTTTTCACCTGCTGGACAAGCACATTTTCTACCTCACCTGCTGTGTAGTTGATGCATTGCCTAATACTGTATTTTGAAGCTTTGCATTCACTTTTTACTTGGGCACAGTCTAAATCCCATGTCTGTTAGCCTCAGTCTGACTGATTGTCACGCTGTCGTTGTCACAAACTGGACAAACTCATGGGTGTTGGTGTGGCATTGTCTTCAACTGACAGATCTGTCCTTTGGTATATTTTAATCCTGACCTTTCCTCAGCTGCCGTTCTTCACCCTGTACTACATCCTTTTCCTCAGTACATGCATATGCTAGGGTAGCCTTCCATGAGAGCCATTCAACTCAGAAGGGAAATTCCAGCCTCCCTTTTCAGCTGTTCTATGGGAGGGTGTCCAAATCCTGTGGCTTCTTTTGGTGGACTGCACTGGGGTTGGAATAGAAAAGAATAAGGAAAGCCAACTCCTCGGGTTTTTTGTCTTGATGTCAATGTGCTTGTTTGACTCTGAAAATATAGGTGCAAGTCTAGCTCTTATAGCAAAGTGAAAAGACCTGATCACAATTACAGTTTAAGGGGGAAGGAAGGCAGGATTGTATTCATTAGCACACTCATTGATAAAGAGTTTGTTGAAACAACTATTTTAAACAATAATAATACCAAATACCTGCAGCTTTGTGGCCTTCTGGAAGCTAACTACTGATCTTCAAAGCATCTTCCTGATAAAAGCCCACTGGGCTTACTGTGCCTTTGATTTGGTCAGAGTATTTCTTTTTTTGTTGAACAGATGAGAATGTAAAATAATCGGCACAAATTAAGATTCTTTTACTTAAGTGAGCCTAGCTTTTCTGGATATATTTGAATTTGTGATGTTTACAGTATGGAATTTGATAGTTCAGATACTAGGAAACAACATGGGCACCTTAGTGCTTGATTAGTCCAGAAGCACATGCTCTGAAATGTGATTGTTCCAGAAAATATATTCTTGCATGGCTAAGGTGGTAACAGCTATTTAAAATCCAGTGCTACCTTTTTTTTTTCCAGTACAAAATAGCTTGGTTAATGTTCTACAGAATGTAATTTCCAGTTTTGCTGTCAAGAACTTAGTCATGCCAGCCGTAGTGAAGTGTTCAGAATGGGTCTAAACACCTGTACACTTGGTGAAATTTCTCCCCAGCACTGTGTCTGTAATCTGCTACCATATCCATTACTATGGAATCCAGTTGCCTTATGATCTGACACAAGAACACACTCACTGCCTTGTGCAAGACACAATGTTCTGTTCAATTCCACAGATCTCCGAGACAGGAAAGAAGCTGGCTGTGGCATGACAGATACTTAAACCTAACTTTCCCAGGGCTTAAGTTAGTACTCGGCAGTATGTTTCTTCTCTTCCCAGCATACAGAAATGTGTATGTACTGTTTATTCTCAAAGGCTGTTTCTGTGGCAGGAGAGCTGAAAGCAGAGATCATTCCCTGAAAGTAATTTCTGCAGTCCATGCAGGGAGCAGCTCAGAGCAGTCTGAACTTCAGATGCTGTTTTCCTCCCCCCTCTACAGCTTATGCATCTGAAAGCAAAAGAAAGCAGTCAGCAGAATAAGGCACACGAAGAACTGTTCACGAAGGAGCATTATGTTTAAAACAAAAATAAATTCCAGGTGTTTGTTGTGTTTCACATTCCTGCTTTTGGTTAATGTGGTTAGGGGAGAGAGAATAGAGAGCACCAAAGCTGAGATTAGTTGTGAAAAGCAGAGCGGTGAGTGAGCTTTGAGAAGGATGTGTTTGGAGGAGAGGGAAGATGCTTAGAATCTGTGAAGGAAATGCATAACTCCAGAACTGCACAGAGTGTTACGGATTTATGGGGGGCAGGAAGGGATTAGAAAGAAGTGTGACATTTAATTTCAAAGATCTGATATACTAAGAAATGCTGAGAATTTTTTATGATCTCGTAATGTGAGCAATGTGCAGAAGGACTCACGCATTCTCTTGGGTCCATTTCAATTCAAGTCTTAATATTGTCTTTCTGACCTGGATTCTACAAGCTTCGTATGTGCAACAGATTTGTGATTATTTCCTAGCTTAAACAATGGTGTTGTGCTTCTGTGCATTTTCACACATTCTGGCTCTCTGCTCCAGCCATAGTTAGGTAGAAGCTTATCTGTTGTTTCTCTCTCACATGGAGTCAGTAGAGGCAGTGTTGGTCCTTAGGCAATGGTGTCATAAAGATGGCTGTAAGATATTTATACAAATTAGTAACTCTTGGGGGGGGGAAAGGGAGGTGGGGGAGTAGGTGGCAAAAAATTATTCATTTTACATATACGATTCAAGGTGTCTTTAATTACAGCCAGTGGCAAAGGTTTGACCTTGCCAAATATCAGCTTGGATCAAGTTTACTAATTTGGAGAGAAAAGTAATGTGAAATACCTGGGCTTTTTTTGAAACACTGCTACTAAGTTGTTTTTTTTACCAGCAGTGTCTTGCCCTAATCCACTGAAACACTGTTTACTCTGCCTTATCTGCCAACAGCATGCCAGGGCAGCTGCTGTTTTGGATGCAAGTCATTTTCACAAGTTAGCTACCTGCAGCTAGTATTCAGCCATCTCCTTCCCTCCCTGTCAACAGCAGGTGATTTTTTGGGGTTTTCTGTCTTTGTTTTTTTAAGGGAAATACAGAGGTAAAACCATAATTCTGTAAGTATTGATGTTTGAGTTTTCTTCTCAGTTGTAGCATTCTGCAAGTGAAATCTTGCCCTACTAAATATATTCAAATTGAAGTTCTTTTCTTTTGCAACCACATAGCAAATGTTAATAGCAAGTGTGCCACGAAGGACTGGAATACTGTATCAGAGGATTGGAGCACCTCCTCTATGAAGACAGGCTGAGAGAGTTGGGGTCGTTCAGCCTGGAGAAGAGGTGGCTCTGGGGAGACCTTATAGAGGCCTTCCAGTATTTGAAGGGGGCTACAGGATAGCTGGAGAGGGCAAAGGCATGGAGTGACAGAACAAGAGGTAATGGCTTCAAACTGGAAGAAGCTGCATTTAGATTAGATATTAAGAAGAAATTCTTCCCCATGAGGGTGGTGAGGCACTAGAACAAGTTGCCAGGGAAGTTGTGAGGGCTCCAACCCTGCAAGTATTCAAAGCCAGGTTGGATGGGGCCTTGAACAGCCTAGTCTAGTAGGAGGTGTCCCTGCCCGTGGCAGTGGGGTTGGAACTAGATGCTCTTTAAGGTCCCTTCCAACCCAAACTGTTCTGTGATGGCATAATAGTAAGAGATGGTTGAAGCCAGGCAATGAAAGCAACGCTGCAGTAAGCTGTGGTGATGCACCAGCTTAGCACTTCCTGACAAAAACAGTGTGTTTAAATAAAACCAATGCTTGATGATGAAAGCAAGCAAGAGGCAAGAATACAGAAGTACTCTTTGAAAGCTTTATCTGTTATGTGAGAAATACAAAGTTACTGTCTCCAGATATTATACTGGTAAACTTTTTCTTGCAGGATTTTCAATATAGTAAACTAGTTGAATAGTCATTTATAAGCCAGGTGTTTGAGGTTTATGCACTACTGTGCATAAAACTGTTTTGTTTACATGGTGAAAAACTTGGGTGTGTAGCCCTGGAGCTCTCTTGTAATTGTAAACATCTCATTTTTACTTAGTTTTGTTCTACCAAATTTTCAGTTTGGTAAATCAGTCCAGAAATCATCTGAAAACCAGCCCAGAGATGATAACTGAGGTTGTGCTGAAATTAGTTATACCAGAGCAGCGATAGTGCTGGATTACTCTGTTCTGGTTGAATCACATCACAGTGAATCACACTCCAAATCTGCACCACTTCTCAATTTGATTCCCTTCTGGGCAGGGACATGTTTTAATCAATAATGGCAGCGAAGGACTTTTTCGTGAAGAAAGCTGGTGAAGGTCTTTTTAGGGTGTTGGCTAGTGATAGGACTGGGGGAATGGATCCAAGCTAGAGGAGGGGAGATTTACGTTAGGTGTCAGGAAGATGTTCTTCACCATAAGGGTGGTGAGACACTGGAATAGGTTGCCCAGGGAGGTGGTGGAAGCTCCATTCCTGGATGTTATTAATGCCAAGCTGGATGTGGCTCTGGGCAACCTGATCTAGTGAAGGGTATCCCTGCCCAAGGCAGGGGTGGTGGAACTAGATGGCCCTTGATGTCTCTTCCAACCCTGACAATTCTGTGAACAATGGATGATCAAAGGGTTTTCTACAACTGTTAAATGAATCAAAATGTTCTAAACAATTATTTTACTGCAACACTACCCCCGCCCCCCCCAGACATACCTGCAGTACTTCTAAACGTTAAGAATCTTCACAAAAAGGTTAAAACTATTTAAAATTACTTGTGTTTCAATGACTTCACTAGTCAGCTGTACTCTTCAGTAGTTTAGCATCTTGTCTGGGAGGATGAGTCACCATCCCTTGAGATACTCAAAAGATATGTACATGTGGTGTCCAGGGATGTGGTTTAGTGGTGGGCCTAGCAGTGTTAAACTTATGGTTGGAGTTGATGATCTTGAGGGCCTTTTCCAGCCTAAATGGTTGGAAATATCTGCCTTACCCATAGAGTCAGTGTTAGATTCAGCAGCTGAGACTGTGAAAGGGACTTTCCTAATGCAGGTCATAGAATCACAGAATGACTTAGGTTGCAAAGGACCCTGGAGAACATCTATTCCAACCTCCCCACCATGGGCAGGGACACCTATCAGCTAGACATGGCTGTTCAAGGCCTCATCCAACCTGACCTTAAACACCTCCAGGGAGGAGGTATCCACAACCTCTCTGGGCAGCCTATTCCAGAGTTCCACTGCCTGGAATTTTTTCCTAAGATCCAGTCCAAACCTACTCTCCCTCAGCTTCAAACCATTCCCACTTGTCCTATTGCTAGACACCCTTATGAAAAGTCCCTCTCCAGCCTTCCTGTGGGATCCTTTCAGGTACTGGAAGGCAGCTCTAAGGTCCCTCCAGAGTCTTCTCTTCTCTAGGCTTCTCTAGGCTAACCTCAGCTCCGTTAGCCTATCCTCATAGCAGAGGTCATCTGCCTTCGTCTGTCTTTTGAAAATGTCATGCAGATAATAGAAATTTTTAACTTTAATATGTAGGGGGTAAAAGAATATCAAAATCACTACTAATTGATTTCAGTGCTTGACAACCTGCATAGTATCAGTTGTATGATACTAAACTTTTTCTCCTTTCTCTTCTTAGGAGACGTTGACCCAGCTGCCAGTGTCATTTCCTTAGGTCCTGTATCTCTGATGTTGTGGATAGTGGAGTCCTCCAGCGATTAAACAAGAGCAGTGGACACATCTCAGCATGTCAGTCTAAGAGCGTTCGGAATAGAAACCTGGGACAGGCTGGGGCTCTGGGTCAGAAACAGCAGCCTCCCCCCTCCCCCCCAACCCCACACGGAACAAGTGGAAGCTTCCAGTCATGGCCTACCAAATAAAAAAAAGAAAAAGGAGAGAGAGGAAAAACAAAAAAGGGGGAAAAACCCCCAAAACAACCAAGCGTTTTTTGTTATGGGAACCACATTGAGGGTTAATTTTCTCATAGGAGCAGAAGTAAATGAATGAAATGGTTAACTTGACCAGTGAGCAGCTCAGTGAAAGCAAAGATCAACCTGAAATGCAAATGGATTCTGCTGGAATGGAAAAGGTCTTTGACAGCTCAGGATGTGGGAGAACAAAGTTATGACCTTGAGGCAAGTTACATTATCTCCAGATCGAGCACTTGGGTTGGAATGATGCTCTCAGGGGCTGCAAATATATACAGGAGAAAAATGTGGAGCAAATGGTGAAATCTAAAGGAGAAGTCCTGGCAAGTAGGATAACTGCTTATCAAACACTCCTCAGCAGGAAAGTTCTTGATTAAGGAATAGCCTTTGCTGCTGCCTGTTGAGCAAGAAAGAGGGAGTGGGGAGGGATGAAAAACTGAAGAGCCAAGGAGGTAATGTCTGTTAAGGTTTAAAATAGCATGTGGAGTTGATTAGCACAGGGTGTTGACTAGTACTGCTTGGAACAGCCTGACACCAGCCTAAGGACAGGGATATAGTTGAACCCATTGTATGTATCATCGAAAACCAAAATGTGCCAGTCAGCATAATAGGAGGATGTCAAGGAGTGGATCCAAATATTTTGTTGATATTCATGGTTTGATAAGCCACTGTTTAAAAAACAAAAAAGAGAGAAAGATTAAAGTCTGGAAACAAGTAGAATTTTTTTTTTTTCAGTAGAAATGAGGTTTCTTGGTCTGTTCTGACAATCTGTTATTTATTAGCATAGTCTTCTGTTTGCTTTCAGGTAGAGGTAGTTAATTGAGTTAAGGAGCTCTTCTGTATGTTACTACTAATTGGTTTTTCTAGCTCTTTTAAAATCCTTTTTATCACTGGTTTTGGTTTCTGCATGTAGGAAGAGAGACTTGTAAAATTGTAACATTTCATACAGAAATGCCTCCCGATCTTCACCAGCTTCAGAAATCTGACCTTTGCCAATGCTGCAATAAAGTGTTGTAATTTAGAGTTGCTGTCTATCTCTCTGCGTCGACTCTCTTCTGAAGTGATGTTTTGAGGAGTTTGTGGTACATTACGGGGCTTGGATACTGCTTCACTCAAGCAGTGTAATAGCAGATGATGGCATTTTACCAGTGCAAGATTTTCTTGCTGCTTATCAAGGAGCTTGAAATCTAGTATCATCATTTCACATAAGCTGTCATATGCATGTGGTTTAACCTGAGTTCAGTTAAGCTTCATTTGACTAGATTAATGAAGTTCTCTCTTGTGGCTCATTGCATTGGCATTTCAATTTGTGCACATGAAAGGATGCAGTGCTGTGGTGGACCATACATGGACCAACAGCAAAGAGGAGCAGAACTCTTAGTGATAATTTGCTTGAACACAGTGAAATTATAGCCATATAGTGCTTGTGTTGTCCCCAAACCGTCCTGAAATGAAGACAACAGCCACCTTCTGCTTTGACAAGTGATACTGTTAGCTGAAGCAGTCACAGAGGATTTTAAAATTCAGAAGCTTGCCAGTGATGCTTTGGAGAGAAAAAGTCAAGGTTTTTAAAACAGACCTGCTTCAAGTCATGTTCTTTGATCACAGAATTGAGAAGAGAGTGGGGAAAACTTGCAAATGCAGCTCTGGATCTGCTCCTTTCATCCACGTGCTGTGATGATAAGTCAGGGATGAAGAAGTTCTGGGATCGTTACCGTATGTTTTCCTCAAGGACTGCGCAGGTTGAGCTGGTTGTGGACAACTTCCAGTCTGCAGAGCATGGCCTGGAGTTTTGATAAGCTCACATGCAGATGTGTTCCTCTGGATTTCTGACGGATCTCACTGTAGGGAGGTTAGTATCCTAAAAGTGTGCAGGCACCCAAAACCTCCACCATGATTTCACAACTGTCTCCAGGCATGGTTGTCTCTCTGCTCACAGAAGGTACTTTTCTTGCTATGGCAGTGGGATGAGTGTGCCCTATAATCACAGACTTATTGGGGCTGGAGTAGATCATTGAGTCCAGGCTATGACCTAACACAACCACATCACCTAGACCATGTCACTAAGTGCCACATCCTGTCTTTCCTTCAAGACCTCCAGGGACAATGACTTCTACGTCTCTGGGCAGTCCATTCCAGTGTCCAATTACCCTTTCCCTGAGGAAGTGCTTCCTAACATCCAACCTAAACTTCCCCTGGTGCAGCTTCAGGCCATGCCCTCTTCTCACAAGTTGCCTGGGTGATAGAGCCTGGTCCCTGCTTTACTACATCTTCCCTTCAGGTAGTTGTAGACCATGGTTAAGTTTCCTCCTGAGACTCCTCTCCTCCAGGCTAGACAACCCCAGCTCTCTCTTCATAAAACTTTCCCTCCAGCCCCCCTCACCAGTCTTGTTGCTCTCCTCTGGATCCACTCCAGCACCTCAACATCTTTCTTGCAGTGAGAGTCCAGAACTGCACACAGTACTCGAGGTGAGGTCTCATCAGTGCTGAGTACAGAGACAGAATTCCATCCCTAGTCCTGCTGGCCACACTATTCCTGATACAAGCCAAGGTACCATTGGCCTTCTGTGCCACCTGGGCACACTGCTGGCTCCTGTTCAGCTGTTGGCAACCACCACTCCCAGGTTCCTCTCTGCCAGATTGCTCTCCAGTCTAGGTAGACCATAGCCATATAAGGAGCAGTATACTGTAGGAAAACCAGGTCTTTGTTTCAAGTCTTGTGTGATTCTTTTCATATCAATTTTCCACACAGAATTTATGGGTACATTGATTAATCACATTAGCTCCTTCAGGAATGTCTTCTGCAACAACATGACTGTACCCATTGGTCAAATCTAATTTCCTCTTCCCTGATGAAAAATGCCTACCAATTCCTAATAGCAAATTAAACATCTAATTGTGGTTCAAGCTAAAGTCAACATCCTCTTCTCAACATGCTTAGTTTCAAAACCATTTAATTTAACCAACTTGAATAACTGCCTAAAAATAAAACACTAATTCACCTTGTTTATTTTGTATATGTCAATGTACTGCTTTGGATGGAATGTGGATCAATGGAAATGTCTTTAGAAAATCATTTGGAGTACTGTGTCCAGCTCTGGAGCACATGAAGGACATGGACTGGTTGAAGAGGGTCTAGAAGAAGACCATGAAGGTGAATGAGGGGCTGCAGCACCTCTGCTACAGGGACAGGCTGAGGGAGCTGGGGTTGTTCATCCTGGAGAAGAGAAGGCTCTGGGCAGACCTAATAGCAGCCTTCCAGTACCTGAAGGGGGCCTGCAAGAAGGCTGCAGAGGGACTGTTTACAAAGGCCTGCAGTGATAGGATGAGGGGCAATGGTTTGAAATGAGAAAAGAGTAGGTTTAGACTGGATGTCAGGAACAAGCTCGTTACTGTGAGGGCGGTGGAACACTGGAATGTGTTGCCCAGGGAGGTATTTGAGGCCCCATCCCCGGTCAGGCTGGGCAGGGCTCTGAGCAACCTGATCTAGTGGAGGATGTCCTTGCTCACTGCAGGGAGGTTGGACTAGATGACCTTTAAGGGTCCTTTCCAAGCCAAACCATTCTATGATTTGTTGAAAATAGTTTGAGGTCAGCTGGGAATTTCCTTGACTTCAGGCAGAAATCAAAGAAGGATTCAGTAAAACCTTTGATGTTTAATTTTCAAATCAATTATTCTAATGTTGCAGTGAATAAAAATCTGATGTCAACAATCATTCTGAGTGACACAATCAGGGTTGAACACAAGCAGCAAATAAAAAAATTCCCATTTATTTTCTGCTTTTCCATTTGCTGGCCCCATAGCCTGGAGGTGTGGCTTGATGGTATCATGCTGCAGAGCAGTTTTGGCTTGTTGTTCTAGGGATTGTGTGGCTTCGGTTCATGCTTTTTATTTTCCTTTAATGAATGTTTAATGGAAGTGGTCAGGTGGGCAGCCTTGTTTTGATACAGGAACAGGGGATTAAGTTATTATTTGATCAGCTCTTGCCTGTTATCTTTGAGTAGTGCTGCATTACCAAGATTGCAGGATGTTTAATTAATGAAGTTATGTTTAATATCACTGCTGCTCTTGTCCTGCAGTACAGTGACCCATAGGTGCAATAGGTCAGTGGGGAAATCCTGCCAAATTCAAGCTATGGTGTCCTTTCTGGGAGAGGGGATGTTAGCTGAAAGTGCTCTCACAGGGTATTCTAAACCAGGGTTCTTGAGCATCCCTGGAAGTAGCTACCTGTGGGGGAATGTAGGTACATGGAGGAGAAATTGTTTCATGTCCTTGATGGCATAAAATATTTCTTTTATCTTATCACTCTCTGGAAAGAATTTGGACTTCAGTCAAGTCCAGGCATTTGAAGTTGCTTCTTCACTGATGTGAGGCTTGTTGAGTTGGCTTGCTGACAACCAGAAAATGTGTGGCATGATTGTAGTCAACAACTTCTTGCCCCAGTTTTTGATAAGCTCTCTTCCTACTCTCTCTCAAGCTCCTAAAACTCAAAGCAAGGACTGGGAGGATGAAATCTCTCCCATTGTAGGAGTTTGTGGGACCTGATAGGATGCACCCTTGGTCATCCCAGATGTTGGAATGTCTTTTCTGTGAGGAAAGGCTGAGAGCTGGAGTTTTTCAGCCTCTAGGAGGCTCCAGGGAGACCTTATAACAGTCTTTCAGTACTTGAAAGGGGTCCTGTAGTGATAGGATGAGGGGTAGCAGTTTCAAACTGAAAGGGATTGGATTTAGATTGGACATACAGAAGAAATTCTTTACTGTGAAGGTGGTGAGACACTGGAACAGGCTGCCAAGAGAAGTTGTGGCTACCTCATCCCTGGAAGTGTTCAAGGCCAGGTTGGATGGAACTTTGAGCATCATGGTCTAGTGGAAGGTGTCTGTGCCCATGGCAGGGGGGTTGGTCTAAAGGATCTTCAGATGTTGCCTCGAACTCAAACCATGTCCCTCAGCACCACAAGGGCTGGACCAGATCAGGGCTCAAGACATTTAAAGACACACTTATGACATGGCACTTGGGAATGATTTTTTTCAGTACATACTTTGTCTGTATCACTTGGTGCCCAGTCTGCCCAGTCCTGTTGCACAGGACAAGAGCAAGCACCTGCACAAGAGAAAAGAGAAGATCTGTGAACGCTATGTGGCCTTATTTCCTTGCTGTCTCTTAACAGCAATGTGGTCATTGTCCAGTGCAACCATAATAGACATCGTTTTTTATGTATTAAGGCTTAAAAACACATTTCTATAGTCTGGAGACCTCCTGATTTGCTCAACTTTTCAGCTTTGCTTTTGTTTTGCCTTTCCAGCAAAGCATCAATTGTGTGCTTGGCAGGGCAGCACGATGAGAGCTGTGAGCAGTTGCCACGTTCAGCTCTGGTGATTTGCTGATGCAGCCTTCTCTGTACTTCACATGGTTTAACGTAAGTGATGTGGTGCCATGGAAAAGTGCTGACTTGGGTAGATGGCCCATCACGGGCTCTGCAGGCTGGCAGCGTGGCCTTTCCTAGCCTGCCCAGCTGAGCAGCAGCAGCACCAACCCAATGGCTGTGGCAAAGGGCAGGTGGGTAACAGTCCATGCACGTCTCACCTGAGTCATCGAATGGTAGGGCTTTGGAGCACATCCAGAGAAGGGCAGCGAGGCTTGTGGAGGGCCTGGAGCACAAGGCCTATGAGGAGTGTCTGAGGGAGTCAGAACAATGCTATGGTTCTTTGTTGGGGGTGCACCTGCAGGGAGGAATGGACAGTTCAGGTAACCCTAAACTGACCAATGAGCTATTCTATCTATGCCATATTCAGTATACAGCTGAGAGATCACAAGGCTCAATCTCTGTTCTTCTTTCTCTTCAATGGCTGGCATCCAAGGAGGACTCTGTCCATTCTGCCTGTGATTCCAATCCTTGAGTTCCTGAATCCAGTTCCAGAATCCAGCTCCTGAATCCGGTTCCTGTCTGATGCTGAATCCATTCTGGGATTTCTGCCACATTATCAGTGGTGGCAATGCCTAATTGCCATCAGGGGTTTGGTTTGGTACAGGGTTTGTATCTATTTCATCTTACTGTTGTTGTTTTCATTAAAGCTGTTCTATTTTTCTTTTCCAACCCCAAAGTCTCTCTCCCTTATTCCTTTTCTCTTCCCTCTGGGAAGGGAAAGGGATTAACAGAGAGTGTCCCTCAGTCATTTAGTGGCCAGCACAGCCCTAACCCTTGACCCCAGGGAAGTGAAATATTTTCAAATTAAAAACATAAGCAATAATTCCATGATCCTCCTCTTGCTCCATGATAAATATAGTGCTTTTATTTTTCCTTTTGCTTTGAGCTTCAGCGCTAATTTTTTCCATACCAAGTCTTTTTTCCTCAGCCACAAGCCATTCAGCCCTGCTGAAGATGCTCATCTGAGAGGACACTCAACTATAAATAGTTTTTTCCAACCACTCCTAAGGAGATCCCAGCATGCTGGGGTAGGAAACTATTTGGGCAAGAGTCAAACAAGTGAGTAAGTGTCCAAATATTTACTTCTATTGTTTGAATTATAAACTTTGCTTATAAGTTATTATTGTCAGGGTAGGATTGTGGCATTAAAACACTTGGTGTTTCTGATCCTTGTTAGAAGAACAAAAAGACTCCTGCTTCCTTCCTGTCTTCCCACCATTACCTGGATCCAGGCCATTGGGCAAGTGAAAACCGTGGCTGAGACACTTAAAAAGGAGTTAGAAATTTAGATTCTGTTGACGTTTTATTTGTTTTTTGACATTTACCTGCAGGCAAAAAAGTTTCTGTTGTGTATGGGATAAAGGGGAATGACCTTTTTGGCTGGAAACAAGTCATGGCTCTAGTGTGAGATGTCCCTGCCCATGGCAGGGGGATTGAAACTAGATGATCCTTGAGGTCCCTTCCAACCCTAACAATTTGTATGATTCTATGGTTGGCAGCACGAGAGCTTGACAACTTTGTCATATTTACCCCTTCTTTTCTTTTTCTTCTTTTTTTCCCCAACTTTTTGGTAGCACCTCAAGGTTGTCTTGGTGAAGACAACCCTGTTGCATGCTCATTAACATGCTTCATATCTGTAACACTCATGAGTGGGACCTGAGAAGTGATTTTTGGCTGCTCACTTAAAGCATCACTAACGTTTTAGCTGCAGCACAGCTGCTGGCATTATTCTTTAGCTTATGAAAACTGTAGTTTTCTAACAGTGCCATGTCTATTTGTTGTCCTTCCAATGAGGGTGGTAGAACACTGGAACACCAGTGCATTCTATGATTTTTTTTTTAGATAAATCAAGATGACATCATTGCTGTCCCACGAGCCCCAGTACTCCACTGGGTGTCCTATGCCACCACAATTCAGGTGCCTTCCTCTGGACGTGAATCCCGTAGGTTCCTGAGTCTCTTTCTCTGGAGACTTTCAAAGCTAACCTAGATGTGTTCCTGTGTGGCCTGCCCTAGGTGATCCTGCTTTGGCACAGGGGCTTGGACCCGATGATCTCTGGAGGTCCCTTCCAACCCCTAACATTCTATGATTCTGTGCCTGAGGCTATTGGAGCTGGGACCCAAGGTGTCCATGTGGGACTGGCAGACACTCTGTGGGGCTTGGGGTAGACCTGCGTCCTTCTCCAGTATTAGTAGAGGATCAGACAGGGTACTTTGGGGCATGAAACATCTCTGTGTGAGCAGAGTTGCTGTGACTGCAGTCACCTTGCTGCAGGAGAAGAAAAGCTGAAACAGTGTTGACCAGAGACGCAGTTTTGTGAACCTTAGTCACTGGTGTGACCTCTGCCTCCCCAGCACACAGAGAAAAGCCTTTGCAAACACAGCAGTTGGAGATAGCCAAGGAGTCTGCTCAGGAGTGTAGTTCTCCACTTGCTGGTCCTACCTGCTAGGGCTCGTAGCCAATAATCAGTCCCTTATAAGCCTCTGCTCTGGTTAATTTGATAAAATAAAATGAAATCAAATATCCCTGTTTTGGGGATAGGTATTAATTTCTGAGCTCCTGGCTTATTTCTTGGGCAGCTCCTGGTTAAAGACAATCATGCTACAAAAAAGCAGTGACTGACTGACCAACTGCAACCACCTTTCCTAAGCCAGAACATGCTCTAATGGAGCTGATTTCAGAAACCCTTCCACACTAGTGGGGCCAGGACACCACATGTACTGTGTGTGCCTGGCACCAGGGCCACCCCTTGCCCTTTCTTGTATCTCTTCAGGGAATGTATTGCTGGAAGTTCTCGCCAGCTGTCAGGTGAAGCACATCTGCTCTGTTCCTGGCTGCAGAGCTGGTCTGTCACCATCCACCTGATCTGGCTGTCCTTGCAGTGCCAGTATCCAATTTTTAGCACTATATATATGCACACACCTCTCTCTCATGTATCCGTTCATAGTCAGCTAAAGATCAGATGTTCTCTCTTGGGAAGCAAGACTTGAGTGCATGAGCAAGGCTTTCACATCCCACCTGAAGTGAGGTTTGGTGTCTCTACTGTATTAATCCAGTAAGTGGTTATTAAATTGCTGTGAGTTGCTGGAAGTTGCATCCCTGAAGTGACAGAAATTAACCCCAGGTAACCAAGTAGTGAAAGGGATCTCTGAGGTGGTGTTGGCTTTTCTGATCTCTGCTCTGAGAAGCTTTTCACATGGTGAAGGGGCTCCAGCTTCTTCCTTGGACTCATGGCAGGAAGAGCCCTCTCCTGGGAGAAAGACCCCAGGGGTCAGACTCGTTGGGAAGGATCAGTCTGCTTCTGTCTGGGAATTTAGCTGATCTGTTCCAGGCAGGCACTGGTTCCTCATCCCTCCTTCTCCAATTGAAAGATGGACACAATAGCAGGAGTAGATGAACTCTCTCCCTTTCTTACTTGAAGAGGTGTAATTGTCTGTGGTTTGCTATTCAGGTTGGTCCTAAATCCCACACCTTAGGAAGCTGGGGGGCTGTTACTAGCTGTGTGTCTTGCCTAATGTAAACTCAAACCAGCTTTTGGTGTCAGGGCAAGCATTGCTGTTGCCTGCAGAGTGACACACCACAGAGTAGTCTGCTCCTGGCAGGGCCAATGCAGAGCCCAGGGATTTATTAAAGGATGTACTGGGAACTGCTGTGCTGGGCACTCAGTGCCCATTTCCTGGGCTTGAGTACACTGAAAAACTCCTGGCATAAATAACATTAATCAGGCAAACTAAATCCATTTAGGAGGAAGGAAATGTTCCGTGGTAATGAAGTTTGTGTCATGAAGCCTGAAGACCCTGTTGCTGTGCTACCCCTGTGCTAGCCTGTACATTTGAAATAGAAATGTGCTGACAACTGTTTCCTAGTAGATGTTTAGATATGAAGAGAGAATCTCCCTCCTGCTCTGACAGCTTGTTCAAATTCTCTTTTTCTTCTGGTATCATTCCACCTCTGAGCATGGTACAATGGCTGGCTTATCATTGGTAATCAGAGTATGAACAACTCATTGCACACATGGGGCTAAGCTTCCAGGCTTGCTGGTTTTTCTCCTGGGCGGGCAAGTAAATGCTCCTGAAGTGGTAGGTGTGGTGGTAGGAGAGGAAGGGTGATTCAGGATTAGTGCATAAGCCTGGGAACTGGAAGGTCAAGCTCGCCTCTGCTGTTGGTTTTTTGGGTGTTGTTTTTTTATTTTCCCTTGGCTTAACATCACTTGTCCTCATTTCCCAGCTGGGAAAATGCAGCTCCTGCCTTTTCTCAGGGGTTGGATAACCAACAGAGAACAGATAAAAACTTAACACAATTTTCTGATGCTTGTAACAACAAAAGCCCAAAGAGCTGAGAGCTTCCGTTCAACTGATGGGAAAAAAAAAACACATCATGGACATTTGATGGTGAAGCTGACCTCCTCAAACCTCTGAGGAAATGAGTGATCCTGTTGTTAACAGAGACCTCTGAGGCTGAACCAAAGAGGGAAGTGACTTGCACAGGAAGCCACTGTCAGTGGTAAGAGCAGAGCACTGCAAGAGGTGCTGGGCAAGGCAAGTGTGTGCTGTGCCCAGCAAGAGCTAGGCTCTCTGAGGCCCTGTGCAGCTCAGTGCTGGCTCTCTGGGTTCATGAAGGATGCTTGCACCCTCACACATAGCTACACCGAGCTCCCTAAGGCTTCTGAGTCACTCCTGGGCTGAACGACCCAGGACTCTAGGAGATAAGACCTGGGACTTTGACAGGGAGTGTGATGACAGTGGGAGGTGGATGCATGCTTACTGGAAGAGCCTGGATGTAGTTTTGTGCATCAGCTCACAACTACAGCTGTGATGTTCAGCAGCAAACCACTTAAGCAGTCTTCCCCCTGAGTCTGGCTTGTCACTGGGTGAAACATCTCTTGACCATTGCCAGCCCTGCCTGGTTAGTTTTTCTGGTCCACTGCTTTTCCAGTAATTCTGCTGTAATCTTGTGTCTGCCAACTGGGAAATGGAGAGGAAGGATGTCCTGGTTCCATTGTACAGCAATGCCCAGAGCCTGATCATGGAAGGTGACTGTGACTTCCTGTATGATGAAAGGCTCCAGCTAGCCACACTTCCTAACTTGACTTGCTCCCAGTTACTCCTAGCTCTATGTGGAGCTGTTGGCTACTAAAGGAGAATTACTGTGAATTTTTGCAATAGCTACAGCAAAATAATTGTTGTCTTCTGCCCTGTGTGGTGTTTTTCTGCTGAGGTGGCTGCTGCAGTGTGTGGCAAGGGCTGAGCTCATGGGAAGGCCAAGCTGTGAGCATGGTGGCTGAGGTGACACTGCTCAGGGATGCCTGAGGATAGGGTACTGGCTGCAGTGATTACAAGCGAAGGGACTACAGTAAACAGCTAGGGTAGACCTCAGGCAGCAGCTCAACAGCATCCCTGGTTGACTGTAGCACAGGCTCTAGGAGGTGGAGCTGCCCCCTGATTCAAGGGTGAAACAAAGAAGTTTCTGTGTTTATTTTCTTTTAACTTCAACTGTCAACATCCACACTCGTTTTTATCAAGTTGTAGTTCCCTTCCCCCTGAAAATACTTTATAAAACAATGGGGGGAATGTCCACAAAACCCCTTAGTCTTTCTTTGCTCCTCAGGTGAGGAGACTGTTAGAGCCACATTTCTTTGTGATACAGACATCCAGGCTACCACTGCCTCAGTAGCTTTGGGGAACAGCTTAGAATTAGTTTGTGATTCCTGAGGCTCCATAAAACATTCATTAAAGGTCAAGGGCAGGTGTGAAGGCTGGTGAACAAAAGAGAAATTGAAGCTGAGTTGCTCCTTCAAGCTTGCCAGCTGCTTTCTCTACTCTTCTCACTCCTGTTCAATTTAATCCTAAAGTTACTGAAGCCTCTGGTGGTTGCATGCAGCAGCAGGTAGTTATGACCCATCAGGAAAATCCAAAGGCTAAAATGTCATTGCCAGCCCTACTAACAAAAATAATCTTTCCCTGAATGTCCCTTGAGGTAAGAACACATCTGACTAATTACTGAAGTAGTCAGGGACACACCGATTACTTTCCAAAGAAGGCATTTCCTAATTTGGGAGGAGTCACCCCACAGGGGAAGAGAAGGCCCTGTTCTGAGGAGAAGAGAAGAGAAAGGACCAAACAACAACAGAACATGCAAAAGAAGGATGTGTTCCCTTGGAAGGGTTTGGATCCATCCCCTCTAAGGACCCTCCTTACCTCAGGGGAAAAGATGGTTATAGTTTGAGACTCAACATTGTGATGAGGACTCTTCTGCATTTGCCTCTGTGTGATGCAGGAATTACCTGAAAGCAATACCCTGTGCAGGTGGAAGACTGTGTTCAAGAACCAATGACTTAGATTGCAGGAAGTCATTAAGATTCACGTTTAAGGGAGCATCCACATCTACCTACACATCTTGCTAAACTGCTAATCCCAGTACAGGAGCTTATGCTGGTATCATTTGTTCTAGAGAGTTAACAGGATGAAGCATGGGAAAAATTCTGTGCAAAGCAGTTCTGTGTTTACTGTAACTCACCCTTCAGCTAGTGACTGGCCAACACTGCATGAACAGCTCAGGTGATGGCTGAACTGCCTCACTGTGCAGGCAGGGGCCATGCTCCTTTCTTGCTGGGTTCAGCATTATGCCACAGCTTTCCTGCTCCAAGGCCTTCCTCCTCTGGCACATCCATTCTGCAGTCATGCAACCTCTGAACACAGGCCCTGAGATACCACTTAAACAGAATCACAGAAGGGTAGGGGTCAGAAGGCACCTCTGGAGATAGAGTCCAACCCCTCTGCCAAGGCAGGTCCACCTAGAGAAGGCCACACAGGAACACATCCAGGTGGGTTTTGAATGTCTCCAGAAGAAACTGTGCCAGCTCTCTGGGCAGCCTGTCCCAGTGCCCTGACACCCTTAAAGTTTCTCCTCCTATTTAGATGGAACTTAACTTAAAGCATCCTCTGCCTGACTACAACACAGCCACAGCCAGTACTATTCAGCATATAAGCTCATAACCTGACAAAACATTAAAAGCAGACTGGCAGATGAAGCCAAGGCAACTTGCTGTCAGACTCTTAGAACAACATAAAAGGTAACATTTAGTGATAAATGTGTTTAAATAAGGTAAACACTCTTCGTTTCACATTCACCTCCCCATCTTTCAGTGCTGACCTATTAAAGATATCAAACAACTTGCTTAGAGCCCAAGTCTTCAAGAGCAAGTTAGTTGGAGTTGTGGGTGCTGTAGGAGCATGGAATACATCTGAAAACCAAACCATCAGTGCTTGGCCCTGTAGCTGCCTCCAGAGCAATCCCATGCTGTGCTACCCTGGGCTTCAGCTCTGCCAGGAATAATGATGCCCAACCAGCCAGCTAAAGAATGTTCTGAGCTTCTCACCTTGGTGGATTCAGTTTCAAAGCAGCTTGAGTTCGTTCAGGACTGCCCCTCTGTTTGTGCCTCCAACAGCACAGAAAACCAGCCCAAGTTGCTGGGCTAAAACTATCATCTCCCTTTAGCCTTGTGGTTCCCTGATCCCCGTGGATAACCCTTTCTGAAGCTGTTTACTGTTGAGAGAGAAGCCATGTCTATTTCTGTGTACATAAAAAACAAGCACAGGAGGAGTCAAAACATCAAAAGCTTATTCCCAAAGCTGCGGCCACTTCAAAGGCTGACAGTAACTGGGCAGCTGTGTGAGGTTTTAGCCTACAGCAAAGGTAAGGCACTGTAACTTAGTTGAAGTTTCATTGTAGACTGAGCCAAGTTCAATTCTCTCACACTAGCTCCAGGCTGGAGCTGGACACAATTACAGGAGGGCACCTGCTCTGTCCTGGCTGAGACATGTACCCAAGCCCTGCGGCAGCCCCGGAAAGCTTGAGGACAGGCTGCTAGACCTGTTGCTGCTTTTTGGCTTCCACCATCATCCTACCCTGGGAGATGAAAAAAACGCAGCTCATGTGAACAGGAGTTCATGTTTTTTTCTAGAGCAATTGCCACCCTCTATGACACATGATATTTGGACAAATGCTCAACAGCACCTGCCTATAGAAGAGAAATCCATCTTCAAAACGTTTCCAAAGATAAATCCAACCTCAAACATTGTTTCAGTGGAACCCTTCAGGGCAGCCTGTGTAAAGAACATGGGGTTGAAGCCACTGAAAGCAGTCTCATCCTGGGTAAGCAGCCACTCAGTCCTGAGCATCTGCTCTTCTGAGGGTTTTGGCATCCTTGTTAAGTCAAAGTGTGTTAATTTTGGCTCTAAACCATTCCCTACTTGAAGTAGGACAAGTCTCAGCACAAGAGGATTTAGCCACCACCTCAGCTGTGTAGCAGTTTGTTGGGAACCTTTACATCTGTACTCAGCAGCATTAACTCCAGTAGCATATTCCATAGTCAGCACTAATTCTTGGTTGGAAGCATCTTGGCAGTCTTGCTGTGCAAGTACCCAAATGAAAAGCAGCACACACACACAAAGAAGGGAGGGTAGGGATATTCTCTAAAGGGGATCTTGGGTCCTGTGCAACAAGAAAGACTTCCACCCTCAGCAGGATCACACTCCCCTGTGGTAATGCCCACAGAAGGTAGCCATCTTTGTGGAAACACAAAGATGAGTTACTGTTCTTTCACACATACAAGACTGCTCTTGCAAAAGCCATTCTAATACTGCAAACCATGGGAAGAGGGGGATTTTTCTCTACTTCACTGTTCAAGATAAACCTCATTCCTTGCAGAGTCTGAGTTCCTGAAGCCCAGCAGCGAGAATACAAATCTGTTGTCAGAAGACAGACAAAAATCCTTCCCCCACCTCTTTCTTCCTCCTCCACTCATGGTGTGACAGGATTGAGATCTGCCTCCTGCACCCATCCACAATTGCAAGAAGTTATTGAATTTATATTAGCCATTAAAAAAGTCACTTCCCTCTTTCAAGAAGGATGCATGCTACTGAGTGACAACAAAATTCTACCTTCCCTCAGCCATCATTTTATTGGTTTTTATCCCAGTTTAATAACCAATTTCTCAGATTTGTGCAAGACAGTTATCTCTAACACAAAGGGAAAAAAGTAAAATCACAGCAACATATACACACAAGATACACAAAAATACAGCTAAACTTATACACAGGTTATTAGCAGCTAGACTCTTAATTAACTTCATTTAGTACATGGCTTTACTTACTACATTTTTAGGCACAGAAGAATTTACTAGTAGGGTATTTGCTATAATGAAGGGTCACAATGAATACCTTGTTCAATTTCTGCCAAGGGAGGACTTAGGTTTACCTGCTGAAGATCTAACTCTCACTTCCCACTGATTGAGGATGCAGCCGTGCACAAAGAAGAACATGATCCAGCTAATTAAGCATACTGCAACTTTAGACAATAAACATCTAATTTTTTTTTTAATAGGGCTATGTTACAGAGTTATTGAATAGTACTGAATTTTAATGAAACAGTGTCAGGGTTGCTTCCCCCCCCCCCCCTATTTGCTTACCATGGATGCTGAGCTGTAAACAACTCAGAGAAAACCTGGCAAGAAATGATTACATGTGAAGATGGCTTTGTATGTGCTTCACATTTATAATGAAGAATTTGTTTAAACAGGATTTAAAAGGACAAAGGCCATGAAACATTTAAAATTATAGTAGGTTATGTTAATAAATTATGATGCATCACCCACTGTAGGACTCCACTCCAGGCTGCAGTGAAGCAGGTGTTTGCATGTATTTTATGCGCTTGTCCTACTGATTTAGGACTACAGACTCAAAGGCCAGCAAAATAAGTCTGTGCTTTACTTGTAGCACACAAGCAGCCTCTTTTGTTTCAGCAGCACTTCTCACGTTTGATTATGCATGCCCAAGTGCTTTGCCAGACAGAGGAATGGCCACATATTTTAATTACTGATTGCTTATGTATAGTATGCCTGTCACAATGAGGAACATGATCACTTACCTACTGAAAAGGCTGAAAAGAATAACTACATAACAGAACCAGCCAGATACCATAACAACACAATTAAAAATTGAAGCTGCAAGCAGATAATTTAAAATAAAACACCTTTAACTTATGAGGCAGGTTGAAAATGGCACAAAAGATTTTTCCTTCACAACAGCTTCATTTACTAGTTCAGCTCAGCAAGTTTGAAACACTATCTCAAGAACTACAAACTTGTTTATCACAGTTATGTCAGAGCTCCTGGCTGAAGGGTGTGTCAGTTTCTATTATAACCACTCCCCTCCTCTTCTCCAAGGTTTATTACTCAGGTACTTGGGAAAAAAATAGGGGGTTGCTTGAGGATTTAGAAAGTACAGAGGATAAGTGAGCTTTTCCCTTTAGAAAATAAAATACTGAGAACTCTTAAGCATGCAGGAATAACAAGAAACATAGAGGGTATGGAGCTTGGCATTTGATTTTAAAATGGCTATTCTTGGTATTCTTTCAGGTATACAAAGGAGGAAAGTAGGTTTAATGGGGAAAAGCAGCTTTGTCATGTTAAAAAAACAAAACCAGACAACCCCCCCAAAATTACACAGACATGTTTTTTGGGACCATCTTTAAAAACATGTCTACTGAACAAAGGCAAAGTAACTCCAGCTTGGACCACTCATGAGTGATGTGCTCTTAAATACCAATCTCTCCTGTAACTCTACTTAGCCTGCAATAATTTTGGCTGTAACTTCTGTTAGGCATTGGCAGGGCAGAATCAAATAAGGCTGTGAACAGAGGTTTGTTAGGGCTATCAAACTACATGAAAACCAAATGACTGTTTTCAGAAGTAACAGAACTTGCAACTACTCAGCATAGTACAGCTACTGTTCAAAAAGTAACAGTTTCTTCACAGGAACCCCAAGACAAAAGACTTCTGACATAAGGTTCTTGGTACAAAGTTCACTTGTTCCTATGGCTTCTCTGCTCTAAGATCCTCACTGGTACAGAACAGTTGGGGTCACAGATTGTCAGGAGACTCTTTGGCTGTCAGTGTGAAAACTGGTGCAGGGTGCATGTCCTTGAGGCTTATCTGGTGCCTTTCACTGGACATATAGGTAGTTAGAGCATGACCAAGAAGCAGGTGGCAAGGAAGAAAGGCAACACTTCAAGTGAAGCAGCAGAGTGATGCAGACATGCCCTCAAATCTTGGGCTGCTCTGTCAAGAAGGTCAAAACAGAAACCACCCTCTCTACAGTCTGAAGTCAAGCGGGCACAGACCAAGGAAGCAGAAGACTCCACCACAAAGCCAAACCAGCTAATACAAAGTCAGGAAAGTGTGCCACACTTGTCAGAAATTTCAGTTTTGATATCATCTGGGGCAAGACAAACAGAGCTCCACAGAGCTTCCATTTTTGGCTTCAGAAAGAGCAAAAGGAAGGTGCACCACTGGGTTTGCTATGTGCAACAATACTGCACTGTACACTTCATTAACATGATGCTGTCTGCTGTAGTCCAGCATTACTTAAATAAAATTCCTCTTAGTCACAAAGAGCAACAGATGAATATCTCTGTAGAAAGGGTTGCTGAAACCCACTGCTGTACATGACCGTATGTGGTGACAAGTCCTTCTGGGACAAACACAAGTGGTCATTCCACACTGTCTAGTACCTCCTTAACTTTCCTGAAGCAGAACTTCCCCCTTTCTTCTTCCAATCTGTTTGATCCCAATCCTGTTGGGCCTACTCAAACAGGAAGCCATGCCATGGCCCTCCCCCCACTGCCACAACATTCCCATCTGAATTATGCCGTCTCTTTCAGTAGTCCCAGCTTTCGAAGTGCCTCTCTCCTCGCTTCTTCTGTTGAGCCACGGCCAGAAAACTTTACTGTTATGCCTTGGGATCGAAATCCTGAAGGTCTAGGCAGTGAACCTGATCTTCTCCTGATATCCAGGTTTAGACTAGGTTGCTTATAATCATTAGAACTTTTTTCTGTGTTCTGCTGTGCACTGCTGACCTTGTTAGCAGCAAGAGCTACCTCTGGTTTGATTGTTACCGTTTTTCCCATAGGAAGGAAAGGGCTGGGCTCACTTTTTAAAACCTCATGGATGTTTTGATATCCATTGGGAACAGTGTCTGCCTGTTTAGGCTGCACATCAAGCTGCTGAGTGCTTGAGGCATGGTCCACTTGGTCCTGAGCTGCCTTTCCCTTCACTAGGCCAAGTTTTGTCAGGGCCTCATAACGTGTTTGCTCAGAGGACAGATCCCTTAAGGAAGAACTTCTGTTACGTGACAAGAAATCATTTTTCTGCAGCTTCTCTTCCAGTTCTGCTGCCAGAAAAGCTCCTCCATTGATGTTGGCCAGCACTTGAGCTCTCCGCTCCTGGACGTTAACTGCTGCTCTTGAAATTGTCTCATTGAACTCCTTGCCACTGACATTTGTTATGTTGATGTTGCTGGGAAACCGGTGCAGTTTGGGTGCTGGTGCAGGGGGGTGCTTTGGAGCTGCCAAATAATCACCGTTGGCTATTGGGGTTTTCTTCCTGTCCAAATTCCCTTCCTTAAGGACACTGGGGAAGCGTACCTTGTTCTCTGTCTGCTGCTCAGACATCTTCTGGGCCATGATAAGTGGGGTAGGGATAGAACGAAGCAATTTTGGATGCTGCACTGGAGGAGGGGGTGGAGGAGGAAGAGGAAGTGTCTCAGACATCGGTGGTGGTGGTACAGGGGGATGTGGGGGAAGGTCAGCAGGTACAGCTGGCTTCGGGCTCTCAGTTCTCCAGGTAGCATCCAACACTTAAAAGACAAAGCAGCAATAATGTCAGTCTTCACACAGAGCAGAATACAAGGCTTGCTTTCACCTAGGAGTAGCAAGCATCAGTACTCCCCTATGAACTTTCCAACTCAGAAACTACAACTGAACTGCTTGCAGCAGCATCTTGTAGATGATGCTACAGTTCAGCTCACTAGATTATCCTCACTATCAATAATCCTCGCTATCAATACAGACTAGGGATGAGGTGTTAGAAAGCAGGCCTTTGGAAGAGGCCTTGGGGGTGATGATGGATGAGAAGCTGGACATAATCAGGCAGTGTGCACTTGCAGCCCAGAAGGCCAATCACATCTTGGGCTGCATCAAAACATCTGTTACCAGCAGATCTAGAGAGGTGATTCTACCACTTTGCTCTGGTGAGACCTCACATGGAGTATTGTGTGCAGGTCTGAAGCCCTCAATATAGGAAGGACATGGAGCTGATGGAGAGAGTCCAGAGGAGGGCCACAAAAATGATCAGGGGGTTGGACCACCTCTGCTACAAGGACAGGCTGAGGGAGCTGGGGTTGTTCAGCCTGGAGAAGAGGAGCCTCCGGGGAGATCTAATAGCAGCCTTCCAGTACCTGAAGGGCACCTACAGGAAGGATGGGGAGAGACTGTTTACAAAGGCCTGGAGTGACAGGATGAGGGGCAATAGCTTCAAACTAGAGAAGGGCAGATTTAGATTGGATATTAGGAAGAAGTTCTTTACTGTGAGGGTGGTGGAACACTGGAACAGGTTGCCCAGGGAGGTGGTTGAGGCCCCTTCCCTGGAGGTATTCAAGGTAAGGCTCGATGAGGCCATGGGCAGCCTGAGGATGTCCCTGCTGCGGGGAGGTCAGACTAGATGACCTTTGGGGTTTTTTTTCCAGCTATGATCATTCTATGCTTCTATAGGATTGACAACACTTTACTAAAAAGCATTGGAGAGGAGACATTACACCCCCTGTGGGCACTCGCTGATAAAATCCTTCTCCAAAACCAGAGAGTGCAAACTCTACAGGGGAAAGAGAACAACACACCACACGTTACCTTGGCGTGCCTTTTTGTCCCACAGAGTGACACAATCTGCCATCTTAAAAATTCAGAGAAACTCTTTAAGAGGTCTTAGGGAAACCCACAATGAAGACATTGATGAACACGAGCCTGCCCTGCTGTGATGACTCTGCAGAGCTGTTACAAGTCAGTCATCAGGTAGGAGACTAAGACAGCAGCCCAACAGCTTAGTCATAGGCATGACCTCCATGAAAAAAAAGGTTACAGTAACAGCAAGAATTTCAGAGATCTCAAGTCAAATTAAAATCACAGTCCTTAGAGCTCCTGATGTGCAACAGTCATCTTGAGGCAGTAAGGAAAGTACAGAATTTCTTTAGCTGTTTCTAATGAGAAGTGGTATGTGCCAGGGATGGGTCAAGGGGGAAAAAAAAAAAAAAAAAAAAAAAAGGGGCAATAAACCAAAACCACACCACACTTTGAGGAAATAATAGTACCTGTCTCTGTGTCTCTGCTAGGAGGGCCTTCATGGTCACTGCTCTCTGGTGTTGACTGTACTAAGTCAATGATATCTTCGGTCTCTGAATGACTCGACACATTTTCTTCTGTTGACCTTGGAGACTGACAGTGAATACCACTGTCACGTTGGATTGGCTCATCCAACTCATCTTCTAAGGCATCTATGGTTTCCTCAAAGAACATGAGAACATCCTGCTCTTCATGAGTTAAGTATTTCAGACTCTCATCATCCTATCGGAAAAAAAAAAAAAAAGCCAGGAAGATTAACACCCTACAGATGAGTACAGGTAAAACCACTGACAGCAAACACAGCACCCCTTTTTGAAGGCAGAAAGCAGCAGGATGAAACAGGCAGCAGTCACATCAGAAGCATGAAGCATCTCCTCCTTACCACTACAGGGCATTCATTTTGACTGAGCAGCAGCAACT
Source organism: Indicator indicator (assembly GCF_027791375.1). NCBI lineage: Eukaryota > Metazoa > Chordata > Aves > Piciformes > Indicatoridae > Indicator > Indicator indicator. Next base: position 16,683,079 of record NC_072012.1, on the reverse strand, counting down.
GCTATTTCATCCTTTAAAGTACCCAACTTCAGCAGACCCTTCGAGTTCAGCAGAATAACTTTCTAAAGATCATAGAAGCAGACTTCAACAACAACAACAAAAAGACCAACCCCCTACCTGTGCCTTCACAGGTGTTAAGATACTTTTTTCAGGCTCCAAACTGGAGCAAACTGTTTCAGTTGCTGTGTCAGGTTCAAGGGACAAGGCTTGGTGAGCAGCATGGGAGAGAAAGGGTGCACTCAGGGCAGCCCAGCAAATCAGTTGATTCCCTTTTCACTCTAGACCAAAGAGGGTCTTGGCTTCTAGAAGCAAAGCACTACAATATGAGTTCTCCAGAGTTACTTGGAAGATCACGAAATAGTAATAATGAGGGAGAGAGTTTCTGAAGATTTTACCTTTTAGTTACAGAAAGGAAAAAATTAGAATAAACATGAAGATGTGCTCTCTAGCAGTAAAGTGCCTTGGGCTATTCTCTTCAGCAGGCAGCAATCCTGTAGACCACAGAAGTGATTATTTATCACTTGAATTATCCAGTCTTGATTTTCTCTGAGTCACTGCTCTTGATTAGCTTGATTAAAGCACTATCTCTATGAGAAGCTGGACAGCAACATGCAGACTCTTCCCTACACCCTGGAAAACACTTTTCCAGAACCTTGGAGATGATAAAGAATGATTAAGAAAGGCACTACATTAAGATAATAGATACAGGAAAGACATTTCTCAGGAGAGCTGTGCAAATTCTGAAATGCTACTAAGTATTGTTGCAAAGTAAGTGAGGTTTTCCCTTTTCTGGATTGAATTGCTACCCCACCAGGTATATACAGCAATCTTTGCCATCACTCACTTAACAGGAAGACACCAGCAAAGCAACACAAGACAGTTTCCTTTCTCATCTCTACTTTTCACTTCAAGGACATTAGATTATGCATACAGGTAAGGTAACAAGGCTACTTCTCAGTGGTGGATTGGGGGAATTTAGGTAAATAAATAAAGGTATGCAGTGCAAATATCCAAGAGGCAGACATGTTCTTGCTAGGGCGGCACAACTTGCTTCAAACTCACCATGCCTGTTCAGATCATCTTACATCAGAATAGGAAAAACTGAGTGCAGCTCTACCTGTTACCTCGGCTCCTTGCACAAACCCTTTTATCCCTGTCCCTAGCATTAAAAATATGAACAATGTACTTCTGTAGAAAAGTAATACCTATAAAGAACTGTGAGGTGCTGCATTATACCAAGTGGCACCTAGTCTACGCACTCAAAACTCTACAGGTGAGACAAACACTTTAGGGCTCTTAGCTGCCTTCTCCTGAGTGGCCTGTAGAACATTTTCCCTGTAAATAAATGAAATACAGAAGACTGCCTCTCTGACACTTTAGAATGGATTTGCCTGTCTGTGGCTGCATTCATGTGAACACAGCAGTCTTAGTCTGCTGTTAGAAGACTGAAATCTTGCAAGGAAACAAAGTTGGTTTCCATAAGGTGCTTATACTACAACTACTTTTCTAGAGTCAGATTTATTGTCATCAAGAGGAATGTGGCTTGATGTCTGGAAGATATGTATAGGTGGGAGTACCTGTAACTTGCTCTTACCCTCCACAATGTCCTACTGAATAAATAGCACATTCCAGTTTGCAGCAAAACTGCTACAAAAATCTTAAATTTGTCTGCCATTTGCAATTGCCTATTTAAAGGACTAATTTCTAAAGCTGACGTATTCTGCACCTCCACATGGTAGAGCTCAGTTTTCAAAGGCCTTGCAAGGAAAGTTTTACAGCTGCACTTGAACAGTGAGAGACAGACAAGCCTTTTTTTTTTCTTAATGGATGTTGCAATCTCCTTCCTTCCCCACCCAAATACTCATATGGCTGCTATGTCTAGTAGGCGAGAGAATGACAGGAAAGGAGCTGTTGTTAGGTAGGCTCTAGCTGGAGCTGAGCAGGACTCCAAGAAGCTTTTGTTGTGGGTGAGCTCATTGCAAGAGCCAGACTTCCGCAGGCAAAGAAAAAAAAAAGAAAAATGAATGTGCAAAAAACTCATAGTGGCAGCAGATCCAGACTGCAGTGCAGTACAGAAATGACTGCACCATATTTTGGTCATTCAAAAGAACAACATGGCTTAACTCATTTGATCAAGAACTCAGTGAAACAGCATGCGAATTGAAGCAGACTTTCAGAAGCCCTTCCATCTGTTTCTGTGCTGCAAGACAGTGCTTTTCCATGCCAGGTAAGATCTGGAAGAGGATGGGTCAGCAGAACTCTGCCTGACTTACCATCCCTGATAGAACTTGCTGAAGTGAGCAGTCTCCCATTAGAAGGATCTAAAATGACTAACCTCAATTTGAAAGGCCAACCTCATCTCAGTTAGCACTCAGAGCTCTTTCCTCATACAGTTTTTCTTCAAGATGACCGATGTCATATTTCCTCAGGGAAAGGGGGAGGAGGGAAAAGGAAAAGGACAGCAGCACTAGAGATTAGGCAGCATTATGGCAGGTCACCATACTGAGAGACAAGGCATCCAGCCTGGCTAGAAACTCCCTCAGGGCAAGGCATGTTTCAGTTTGTGAGACAAGGAAATAATCCCATTTTAGACAAGCACAGTGAAAATAAACCTACTCAACTTGGTCAAACCAAAGGAGTTAAAGGAGTTGAGAAGTAAAGCACGCAGTGACTTGCTTTACCACCACTCTGAGAACAGTGGTGTATTATAAAATGCTTATTACTCCTAGTAGAGCTTTCAGAACGATGGAAGGAATTTTGTTGTGATTAACTGATATCAGTTTTAACTAAGGTTACCAAGTGTATTTCCAATTAGTTTATACCCCACATATTCCAAGTACTGGAACAGTTCATATTCTTTCTGGGCTAGTTATCCTGGCCTGCTGCCCCCTTGAACAATCTGGGGTTTTAGCAGTCAAAGCAGATTCTTTTTAGTTACTCGTGTTATTCCCCTCATACTTTCCATCAACTCCCTACTCCTATTATACAAATATGCCTAAATCTCACATATACCCAATACTGCTGACTTTAAAGCTACTGTTAAAAGACAAACTAAATTTGAGACTTGTGTCCTAGTTGTAGATTAAAACGACTGCTTGGACAGGAGAAATTTGGGATGCAAACAGCTGAAATAGCTGAGTATGCTCAGCTGGCATTAATATTTTAGTTCCCTCTGCAGCCAAACATCTCCTGCTTATGCCAAACAGGAAGGAGTGTTATGGCGGTGTTTGGTATTGAAGAGGAGAAAAAGAAACAAGAAAAGAGGCTGCTTCATAGAAAAGATCTCTTTCCTACCTGTCCAAAATAGTGACTTGGTATCGACAGACCAAAATTTTTCACATGCATCTGAATAAATCCTTACCATCATATGCAGACCTACAATTCTAAGGCCAGCAAAGCTTTGACAGAAACAAAACAGCAGGGGAAATCCCCAGACATCTGCAGCAGTTAAAAATAAATAAAAATCAAATCATTTTTCTGATAACTGCTAGAGAACCAAACTTCAATTAGCAAAGCATCAGGAGAACACTAGACTCAACTGACTTATCAATCACTTGACAGTGTCCAAGATTTAACAGGTACAGTCCCAAGGGAGAAAAGTAACTGGACACTTCTCAAACAAAAATCATGAATGGAACAAACTATTCTAGTAGTAGAAAAAGACTGATGTAGCACCACTTAGGCCATAGCCTGTTAACAAGAAGGCAGGCAGCTCTACTTGTAAAAAGAAAGGGGTGGGTGGAAAGAAAGCCCTATATGCAGGAATAGTATCAGAACAAATACAAAATCTTCAGCATGGAAGAAAGCGGCAAGTAACTCTGATTATATTTACATAAAAGGGAAACAGAATGGATCATATTGCTGTGTTACCCAAGTTGGGAGCAAGTGAATTACAGCTAAGAGCAGGAACTGCCATACAGGATCAGATCAAAAAGTCCATTTAGCTCAGCAGTCTGCGTTCAGCTAGATATAATGCACAGGACAGGGCAGTGAGGTCGGGGAGAAGGGTATTGCTGTATATTGAATGGATTCAGATCTTACTCCCCTACATACTCTGTTTCCAGCAATACATGGCTTAAAGACTTCCCAGTTGCATCCACATCTGTGTACTTAATAGCCCTTAATGAGCTGTTCTAGCATGAATTCATATTATTGTTTAAGCCTGTTTAAATGGCTGGCATGCACAGCATTCTGTGGCAATGAGTTCCATAGATTAATTAGGTGCTGTGTCAAAAAATGCTTCCTTTACAACCCAATATCTGATGATTTTGATAATACCAGTTCATTTGGTGAAGACTACTATGATATTGAATGTTGTTTTCTTCAGTCTATTAATATAACTGTACCTGCCGGCTTCATGATAGCTAGCAAAGCATATCATATCATATCATCAATAGCTCATAAGTGAGGATACAAATGATCTAAAAGTATTTAAAAAATAGGCTGGATGACCTGAAGTCATAAACTGATTAAATTACTTCTGACCTACTGTTCTGTTGTGGGTCGGGGGCAGGGGGGGAGGGTGTTGTTTCTTTTTTGTTTGCTTGTGTGGTGTTTTGTTTGTTTAAAAAGGGGGCCAAGCTAATGCAACGCAAGAATTACACAGACTCTGAAGACATTTATCTGGTTATCGAAGTTAGGCAGACCAGCTTCTAATTTCTGGTTTAGAGCACAGTAAAACTGGCAGATGTTTCAGGCAAAAGCCATTAACTCTGTTTTTACAAGATCAAGTCATTTCACAATCTCATTTCCTACAAGAAGGTTACCAACCTGGGCAACAGGTATAAGCACAAGATTTGAAGGCTTTTTGAAATGCACCACTACCAAATACGCTCATAGACAAAGGAAACTTATACCTAGATGAAATTACTCCCAGGTGCCCATGTAACTGGGAGGCAGGGGAAAGATTGTTGTTTGAAAAGCAGCAAGATGTTTCATAAATCATGAAACAAGACAAGTTGTGAACAGATATATCCCTACACCTCTAAACTTCTGATACTTCAACAATAGCAGACAATTAACTTTGTATTTGTTAATCCCCATATGCTGGAAAAGTTGCTACAAGAAGTATGTAGAACAGAATGAGACCTTCAGAGTCATGGAAGTGTGCTGGTAGTCCCTACAATGAAATTCAGTTGAAGAACACGAATATAAAGTGATGAAAAATGGCAATACAAGACAGGAGGAGTTGCAGGTCAGTTTGAATGCCATAAAAAGGAAAAAGTTTAAGCAAATGTCATTCTGGGATATATCAACCAGGGTGATGAAATAACAGCACATCCTCATTTGGAACACAGAGTTCAGATTCAGTCACTGAACTCTGGAAAGGATGCAGCCAAGCTGGAGACGGTCCAGAACAAAGCAAGGAGTGCTAAGAATTTAGCTGCACAGGAAGGCTGGAGCCCAGTAAGTTTTAAAAGCAGGGGAGAATGAATGGGTGGTAGGCAGACACAGCCCTGAATGTGTTTTGATGTATAATTGTTGACCACCCACATCATTACAACAAACCCTCTCAATGTGCACTAAAGGCAAGACAAGTGGAAATTTGCTTTCATGTTACAGAAACTCTAACCCAAGCACTGCTTAAAAAGTAGTGGAGCACAAAGAAACTGGTTTGGAAGTCCAAGAATGCTGCCTATCAGGGTTAAAGAGCACAGCTGCCCACTGCTACAATAATATTCATCAACCAGATCCTGCTTTGAGGCAGAATGATGCCATTTATGCATGGAGAGCAAGTGGCCTTCAGGATCAGCTCTGGAGCCACAACAAGACAGACATGGACCTGCTGGAGCAGGTCCAGAGGAGCACCTCTCCTACAAGGACAAGCTGAAAGAATTGGAGCTGTTCAGCCTGGAAAAGAGAAAGCTCCTGGGGAACCTTATAGCTACATTTCAGTATCTGAAGGGGACCTACAGGAAGACTGGGGAAAGACTGTTTAGAAGGTCTTATAGGATAAGGGGCAATGGTTTTAAATGGGAGCAGGGCAGATTTAGGGTAGACATAGGGAAGAAGTTCTTTACAATGAAAGTGGTAAAATACTGGAACAGGTAGCCCTGGGTTGTGCTTGAGGCCACATCCCCCAGGATATTCAAGATCAGACTTGGGCAGCCTGATCTACTTGGAGGTGTCCCTGCTCACTGCAAGGAGGTTGGACAAAATGACCTTTGAGGGTCCCTTCCAACCCAATGCAATGTATCTGTATCCTCTAGTGAGCTCATTTTACAGCAAGGTCATTCCTTGCTAAGAGTCAGGCTCTTTACCATAGTTCTACACTCATGGTTCTAAGCAGGTGCTCCTCCCACCCCTCTACCCTTCTTACTTCTTGCCCTGCTGGTAGGAACAATGACTCATTATTTTCTCAAGGCATACTGTTTCCAAGTTTTACTAATATAATTTAAAGTAGATGAAGCAAATTCTCTCTACATCCTGTAAGGAATGGCTAAGGTGGTTGAATTGCCAGCCCTGGATGTGTTTAAAGGTTGTTTGGATGTGGTGCTTGGAGATATGGTTTAGGGGCGAACCTTCCAGAATAGGATTATTGGTTGGACTTGGTGATCCTGAGGGTCTTTTCCAACCTGAATGTTTCTGTGATTCCGTAGCTTCTACCTGCACAAAGACAGCTGTATCCATAGAAAGTATCAAACAGTCATAAGAATTCTTCCAATTTTTGTGTGTGTTGTTATTTGATAAAGTACTTGTACATGGTTAAAGACTTTGTAGTACAGTAAAGCCTTAAGATTATCAGTATCCAGTGGGAAAATCACATTAATTTTATGAAAAGAGTTTCTCAGGACTTTCCCTAAAATGTATCCGAAGCACAGCTCAGCATTGCAAGACTGCACTCTCAAATTGTGAGCAAAAGAAAAGTTGCAGTTGGCTAACAGAGACATATCCTGTCCTTTCCCAGTAACTCCTGAACCACACTGGAATTCTAGGACCTTTTCAGAGGGGTTGAGGCAAAGGCACAGCAATGCGGTGCACTTAGAAACCAGGTCTCTTGCATTTTAATTATCTATACTGTTGCAAAAAAGGATAAAGGTCATAGCAACTAATTTTCAGACTCCAAGAGACATCATAACTGCAAAATAACCAGGTGAGCCCTGAGTTAAATGGCTGAGTGCAGGAAACGAGATACTGAGCCAGGTCAGACTACTCACAAGATACTCGCTCTTCTTGTCTAGATAAGCAATGTTCAAAATGTCACCTGTACTACACAAAGTGGCTGGTAGGGACAAACCATCTTCAGTGATGGAGAACAAGTCTTGTCAGAGCCACAGAGGAAGCTTGTTTCAAGAAATAAACAGAATAAGCAACCCATCTTTTCAGAATTGTGACCATCTGCTGATATAAGCCACTCGATTAGTGACCGAAAGAAATAGTCACTTGGCCAAATTCTAGAGGTCACTGTTGCCCCAGAAAGAGTAGTACAGCATTAACTGAAGACCTGTCTGAACCAAAGGATAACATAAAATAAATATAAAAATAACCTACAGCATGATCCTTTGAGAATAACAAGAAGTCACTGTCCCTCAAACCTAATGCTTGGTAAGATATGTTTGGATACAGAAGGTATAGTACTGAAGTCACATCGACTGATCCACGGCACTGACACAGCTTAATACTAGCGCAGATCCAAGTAGCACAGCTCACGAGACACAGGCAGCACCTTCTGGCATGATACCATTTGTCCTAGCATGTTATTCACACCTAGAAACTAAAGCAGTTACTCATGACTGAGAACAGATACACACTGCAATTACCAGAGTGAAGCTCTAAAAAAGAATTGGCTTTAAGAAGTGGGTCTGTGCCTATTCAGCCAATGGATCAAGACAAACGGCTTCAAAAAAGCTAAGACTTGGTTTCAGCTCCAAATTAACAGTCCTTAAATTGCTGCAACCATATTTCGCTGGAGGCTTATTCTTACACCATGTATCAGAGAGTGACATTCAAGAAAGGGTTTTGGGAAGTCAGAAATGCCAAGCAGGACAAAGTGGTTTTGTTTACCCTCCCACCTCAGACAGCGTTTCCATGTATGGAGAAGGGACATTTGACTCATGCTTTTGCCAGGCATATGTATGGCTAGCATCTTCGTTAAGGAGAAGCAAGAATATGTGCATATTCATGGCCTCATATACAAGAGCTTTAATGGCTATAAAAGTTGTTGAAATATCAAGGGAAACACTCCTCCCATCTAAACACAAGCTCTTGTATTTGTCATTGGATACTGTGATAAATCTGGCAGCATAAATTCAGACCTGAACATCTATCATTTACACAGAAAATTCTACTGCAATCAAGACGGGACATCAGCACTTTGCTTGCCATTTAAAAAAACATTTTGGCTTTAAGGACTGCAATTATCTAAGATAACTAAAAGCATTGTTATGTAGGTAAGAAATGGCAAAGAAATCTGGCAAAATTAAACCGAACTGACAAGAGCTGACTTGTGAGAACTGCACACAGAATTTTAAGACCTTTTTGATACACTGTAATTCATGTCCACCTCCTAGTCATCCCCTAAATGGACAAGCAGTTCCACAGCAAGTAATGCCAGCACAGACCCATAGTATGCAAGAACAGCCACCAGTCAACCAAAGCAGCTCCAAGCAGTCAGCGTAGACGACAGCCAGTCCAAGTGTTTGCCTCTATTATCACATCCCTGGTTTTGTTTGAATTCCACAGATGCAACACAAAGGTTGTATTTAGTGACTAATATAGTTTGACACCAAGAAGCTTAAGAGCCTCTTTTTTGTAATCAAGAAAGAAGAAACCTACAGCAGTACAGGCCTGTCACAAAAAGCACTAATGCTCTTCTTTCCTTTGCAAGGCCCTTAAAGAAAAAATTAAACTCAACCTGGACCCTTCCTGTTGTGCCTCTAGGAGATGAGACCCAGAAAAGTGATAAATAAAGAGGGACATGGGTCTGCAGTTGCTTCCATTTCAGGGCTATGAAGGTTCAGTATGCCTGAAAGTCTGCCCCTTCCTTTCTCAGAATTGGTGTACTAGAAAAATTGCTTGTCTAGACAAAGCTGTGTATCTTCTCCTCCTTTAGGCCAAAGCTTCTGCATTTTCCCAACTTTTATAACAAATACCACTGAAGCAAATGTTAAGGTCTCTACAAGCATATTCCAGTAACTAGCTTTTCCTCTTACTAACACCCTACTATGCTTAGTGGACTATAAAATTCATGCTTTTTAGTACATGATTGCACAAGGATATAGGGAAAAATATATAAATATATTTGAAGAATACTGCTCTTTATCTTGAGGATTTCTAAAGCTTGTTTCAGTGCTCAACAGACAAAAGGTATCAGCCAGCAGAACAATTCTGTTCTTACTTCAGTTCACAAAAAGCAAAGATCTGAGCAGCACTTAAGACTTGACTACTCTTTACTCAATGACAATTGGCAGAATTTCCTTACCGTTCAGTTCAACACAGACCCCTTCTCAAACTCAGAAACTGAAATTATGCCTTCACTGAAGAGTTTCTATTCCCCATTCTGTTATTCCATGCATACTATTTGTCAGCTTTACTGGACATGCCTGCTACTATACTGCTGGAAGAACATTTATGGAAAGGAATCAGTGGCACTAAAATGAAATTCGTTAGCAAATGCTTTGCTTTCTTCATGCACGAATTCAAACAAGACAGACTAAAGGCTTTGGGAACTTTTGCTGATGCACAGGTCTGATGGAAATTGCCTAAACCTGCAGCCAGCTTTTGTTCCATCTATAAATTACTTCATTACATAGTAGGAAGGGACTCCAATTCTAGCTGACTAATCATCATCTGGGGTATCACATGGTGAAAATCGAGTTAGGCTAAAGGAATCTATGTTGCTTTCTGACAGACTCAGGAGGCGACTATACAAACATACAGATTTATATACAGCTGCCTTCAACACTGATTTTTTTTGTTTAACAACAAGTCTCATGCCTGCTACTGTAACTAAGAATAAAGCCCATGGAAACATGATTGGCAACTAGTTTGATAACCTGGAAAAACAGAGTCAGAGTAATGCATAAAATTAACTTGTATTTCTGCATTAATTTAAGTATTAAAGAATTTTAAAAGTGCAACTCCCATTGTAATTCTCCAAGATCAAATCAGTTTTCATATAGTAAACACCATACTCAAAATACCCAAGCAGCATACTTGGCTATGCTCCCAACCTCCCCCACTCAGGCCCTTTACAACTATTTTCTAGGGCAGATCAGAAACAGTTAAAGGACTAAGTTTAGTAATACTTGTTTTGTGTTTTAAGTAGTAACACAAGCTGAAGGATACAGCATAATATTAACAGAGTTATGTTTCCATTAGAAACAAAGAAGGAACATCTTTAGAAGTACCTTCAGTTGCCAAAATCTCATGAAGTAGCACAATAACACTGAGCATTCTTGAAGGACATGGATAAATGGAGGTATCAACTTGTCAACTTATTTTTGCTACTTACTCTTTCACAGAAAACTACTTCACTAAAAGGAAGGTAGCAGGGAAGGCAGAGGGAAATACACAGAAAGCCTAACTCCACACTTAAGGCAAGACAGAGATTTGGATTCCCATTTAGGGAAAGCATGTTTACTGGAGTGCTCTTTCCTCAATTGAAAATGGATGCTTTTCAAATGGTTGTGGTGATAAAAATACTACACGAGGCCCCCTACCTGCTTTCTAGGCTCAGCCTATCACAGTACAAGCAGTACTGCTGAGTGGATTGCCTGATTCATGCTAATTAGAAAAATGCAGGAGCACATCCTACTCCCTCAATTACTCGCATACTATTTAAATGGCCACACTCTCATTCACTCATGTGAAGACAGCTTTGTTTGTGGTGACGTATTTGTTACTCACCTAATTATATGAAGGTGGAATAAACTGAGACCTTCACTCAGAAGTGTCAACAAAGAGCTTAAGCAAGAAACAGTGTACAGAGCCAACGTTAGCCTTGAGTTCTTTTACAAGCTACTTAAGAAAGCAAGGGCAGAGAGGGGCAGCAAACTGTGCACCACACAGGTGGTTGCACCAAGCAGCCCAGTGCGATGTGTGCTCCTCACTGCTGTTCTCTTGGAGGAATGGGCAGAGAGCAGCACTCTCCAGGCTTTGAGATAATCAGGCCAGAATAACAAGCTCTTGTATCAAAGCAAAGGAGCTATTTCTGGCCTTTCAGTTTACAGTTTCATAGAATGGTTTGGGTTGTATGGGACCTTGACAATCATCTAGTTCCAACCCCCCTGTCATGGACAAGGACACCTTCCACTAGACCAGCTTGCTCAAAGCCCTGTCCAACCTGGCCTTGAATACATCCAGGGAGGGGGCATCCATGACCTTCCTGGGCAACCTGTTCCAGCATCTCACCACCCTCACTGTAAAAAACTTTTTCCTAACAGCCAGTCTAAATCCACCCAAATCATTCTTTGCATAGATATACAGACCATCCACTTGGCCAGGTTGTTCAAGGCATTGCCCAACCTGGCCTTGAACACCTCCAGGGAGAAACCCTGATTGGAAGCAGGGGTGGTGGGAAAAGCTGGTGATAGAGTTTGTTCCCCTCCTCAACCATTAGGAGATTGGGTCAGCTCCAGAGAGCAATGAAAACACAAGATACCCTCACACAAATCTTTGATTATAGAGATCCCTTGTCATCATTTGTTAACAATCAAGACTACAAGCAACCATTTAAGACTAGAAATGGAAAACAAAACAAAACAACCAAAACAGAAACATAATTAATGAGCCTTATGCTTAAGTGAAACAAAACACTTACCAAGGCAAGATGTCTGCACTTAGCTTGGCTGCCATGATTCGCCACACTGCCACCCATTTCCATGCTCCCACATGTGTGCTTTGGAGAGATTTCAGATGCCATTTCAGGAGAATCTGAGAGGAAATTTCTAGGCATCACACTCTTTTGGCTTATCAGTCCTGATGAGGCGCAGAATGCCATCAGCATATTACGTATAGGCTCCTAGGGCTGCTGGCTTCAGTCATTTCTGAAAACAGAACAATGGGTTGCATTTAATTTTTTTTTTTAATGCTCAAAAAGGAGTGGAAAACAAACAATAAAAAGTTACCCCACTGAGTTAATAAAGGGCATATCTTCATGGTCCAGAACATGTCTACCATCTATGGGGATCTTTATTAAAAAAAAAAAAATTCTTATTCTAAAAGGTGACTTTAAAGATCCAGATTTTCAAGGTCCCTAACTTGTGTGCCTCCAAAGCAGATGTCTAGAGTTATAGGATGGACCCTCCACAGATACCCGTCCTACAGATTCAGTTTGGGTTTTCCATTATGACACATCACTAACAGCAATAAAACCCTAATCAGTGGAGACACCATCTGACCTAGTTCAGATAGCTTCATCTTTTTATTAGCTTTTCGGCAAGGATTCTATGAGGGAAACAGAATCCAGTTCATTTCCTAACACTGCTGCAGTTAACTCGTGTAACTGAAGCAGCTCCATGCCAGCTACTTCTGGTAAAAGATCCATGAACAGAACTTAGTGCCATTTTGCACCATCATGTTACACGGCAGACTTGCATTTCAAACTTCACAGAGCTTTTATTTCACTCAGCCATGAAGAAACAGTGCTTGTACATTTGGAAGAAGCTGACTGGAACAGACACATGCACCAGCCCTAATGAAGCAAAAGCCCCCAGTTTAAGCTGTCCTAGTGCTCAGTTCTGTAACACCTCTCCAAACTGTCATCATCTCCCAAAACACTGGCAGAATTTCTTCCTTCATTCTCAAACTGCCACAAAGACAAAAGTCATCCTTGGGCATTAACAACACAAAGACAGGGTGGCTAAAAAGTAGAACCCAACTCATTTCTCACATCCATATGTTAAAACATACTTTCAAACAAGAAATTGCCTTGTTCTTCAACAGTTAATCTTATCACCCATGCTGCCTGTGACCAGGAAACAGCAGTGACAAATTCCTCAAAACATTTGGTTCTGAGGTACCACATTATAGGCAACCAGCTGTGAACTGGATACCATTACCCTGTCACTGTAAAGATGACATGAGATGGTCTTGCTTCCCAAGTGCTTCTCCCATTATTATGGTTTGAGAGGTGACATCAGAAGCAAAATCAAGTCTGCATTTCCAATTCAATTGGATTACTCTCCTTCCTCCCTAGCCCTGTTGGCTGCAGGCTGAGAAACCAGAGCCTCCTGGTAAGCTGATTAGTATTTCATAGCAGCAAGATAAAATCTGCCAATACTGAGCAACAATTCCATTCTGCTGATCATTTCCTCCCAGGAGAGGGCTATGACATTACCAGAGGTATGTAGGAACGCTCCCTCATCTATGCTGTAGCACCAACATATGTTGCAGGAAGGCTCCCATACAATGTAGCTAGGCTGCACTCCAGCAAGTCTTAGAAGCACAATCCACATAAACAGAGCTCTGGATGCCACAATAAAAGCAGCTGATAGCCTCTCTTATGAGCATTAGGTCTAACGATTAAGATTTAGCCTTGCTTTTACATAAAAATAAGATTCTTCCTTTCTTCTATTAATAACATTAGCTACAAATAGATACAGTGCATTCTAAGGATAATGGTCTTTAAGTGATGCCACAGAGGTAGAAACATGCTCTTGGTCCTGGATTTCAGAATAAGACAGGAACACATGAAAGCACTGCAGCAGCTGCTATACACCCAGGCTCAAAACAAAAAGCCATGCTGCAGAAAGCCTAGCTAGAAAAGAGCAGCCCAAGTCTAGAACATGCTCTGCAACAGCAGCTCCATCTACAACAAATCCTGACACTGAACAGTCCCACACAAGAAAATACATGTCACTTTCAGAAAGCAACATTATCAATTAAAATCTTCATTCCTCTCTGAAATGCTACATACAAAACCCCACACAAGTTTTAGAAGGCAAGCCTATAAAGAAAGCCTTGATAACTCTGAAACTCAAAGAAGACTCCCACTGACTTCAGGTTTTATCCCACAGCTTTCAAGGTGATGTTCCAATGGGAGAGAGTATTTTCCAAAAGAGGGACCAGCAAGAGGTGGATACTCATACTGACATCCAGCATAAAGTGGGTATTTCTCATCAGCACTTTCAAGCTGCAGCACCCATTTTTATTCAGGTGTCCCCCACTATAAACTGGACATGTCATGTTTGTTCAGTTCCTCAGTAATGTATTATAAGCAATTACTAGATTTCTGGAATTGTACTCAAAACTGTGTATAAACATTTTATAGGCTACACCATGAGAGATCATAGTTCCAGATTACAAGAGATATCCTAGATCCACATTTAAAGACTAACAAAATGAAGATATTAATCCAAGTCACCAAGAAACCAATCAATCGTCCAAAACTCAGAAGAAAGTATTTAAGAGTATGGTTCTGCTTTCTTCAAGAGCAAAACTTTAGGACATCCAGGTCTGGGCTTCACAGTGCATCCAGAACAGCAAGAATATTCAAATTCAGTAGCAGTAAATGCTAAAGCTGTGTGTACTAAGTAACTAACACTGCTTCCAGCAAGTGCCTGTTACTCATTTTGGAGCTCAAGCTCAGATATTTCACAAAGCTCCTTAACAATGAATAAAGGCAGTGACTGCACTGGTTAAGAGAGCCACCCACACAAGATCAAGTAGCAAGCATTGTGGCACCAGTTCTGCTTTTGTGTTGCCAGCCCTGGCTTCTTTGGAGGTTTTACTCATTTCAGAAAAGCTCAGGAGCTGTGAGCCTGCAGAAAGGGCATGGGGCAAAGATCTTTTCCCTTCAATCTTTCACATCATCTTTAACACTTCAAGGCTACACATCAATAAGATCATAACCCATAAGTTACTTCTCCTCTCTGCTCTGCTTTTTATGCTTAAGGGAGAAATGCCTACATATTTTCCTAGTGCCCAGAGCAGGTACAGCTGACCTGAGGTTGCCCAGCACTGATGCAATACATGCAGCATGATTTGCAGACAAATTTGCCTCCTAACAACAGCTAACACAGAAGTCCCTTCACCCTTTTAATGTCCCCTCTATTCAGTGAAAGACTTGAAGAGCAAGAACAGCAGGACAACAGGCAGCTGTTCCTCCTGACCTTCACAAATGCATTAAATATGAAAGTTGCGCACAGAAGGATTTCTTGCTTAGTCTATTCAATGCTCTGTAGTGACTGGTTTGGGTTTGTTTGGAGTTTTTTTGGTTGGTTTAAGAGATGTGTGCCTGTACCATCAGGGATTAACTAAAAAAAATACAAAAGTTCAGAAGTATGACAGGAACATCACTACTTGGAGAGAAGATCCCAAATATTAAACCAAAAAGGCATCTTAGGGCAGCTGGGATTGTGCTAGCTGAAATGATTGTCTGTTACACCAGAGCTAGTCTTCACGAGACATTTAAAGTCATACAATTCACATATCAAGCATGTTTATCAGAGAGGAGGAGGAGGAAACTGAAATATTCTGAAGTTAACATTCAATTTTACCTCCAGAGATTTAATTTTGCTTTGACAGAGGCACATAATTTACAGAGACTGCATTAAGTTGCCATCAAAGATAAGGTGTGGTCTGTCCTTTTAAAATGAGTATCTTTATAGCTCTGCTGACTCAGGTTACTTCTTCACTGAAGTTCAATTTGCAAGAACTGCTTCTGTAGAAGCAGGAGACTGAGAAATAATTGTTCATAAAACAATCCTATTTGAAGGCTAGCTTAATAGGCAAAAAGATCAATCCCACAAAAATGGAAGACATTTAGAGGCTAAAAGTCAGCCTTCACATAAACCAGGAGCTGAAAGACAGCAGACAGACAGCATCACACCATCTACTGCACCATGTATTTAAGGCACAGTCAACAATTTTAGGAAGTCATCATACATTTTTAAAAGGGCACTATATCAGTTTCTCCCTTCCTTTGCTGTAGAAATTTTCTAGAACACTCTTTGCATGAATCATTTCTTAAGCTACACTTATAAGCCTGAACTGTACTCTGAGCAGCACACACTTTACTTGCTCTTAAACAGCCATTTCTCAGTGATACAACTGAAACAGAAGAACTGGCCAGTGAGATTTAAGGTCTGATTCATCTGTCAGCTTCATGCAGATGTACCAATTCACACATTCAGCTCACTGCACACCATCAGCAGTCTTGCACTCCACAACCCTGCTTGAGTTTGGTGAGTTAAGCATCTGGAAAAACATCTGAAAGTACTCTGAGGTCATTCAAAGTGTTACTGTGAGACAGGTTTTATAAAAATTACGGTACAGGGGCAGACTAGAGACCAGCATCTCTACTAGCCTCCAACAGCAGCAGATGCTGAGGGAAGAGCACACAGAACAAGGCAAGCAGAGAGTAGAAATTGATTCGGATTCTTCACGCTGTGGTCAGGAGACCACAGGGCTTCCAAAGGTCAGGTATTTGTGCTTAATAGCCTGATGAATTTTTGCTTGTTTCAAGTGCCCCTGCAACATACCTCTGAACTTGCTGTACAAGATTGCAGCTGAACAAAACCAACTGGCATATGAGATGTCTTCACTGAGCCACTGCTGCTACAGACTCCTCAAAACTAACTGATCCAATATGATGGAGATACTTTCTCCTTATGTGCAGAGGTATCAGCAACTGAATTCTTCTTACCTACTTCAGTATATGAAATATAAATACTTGAGCTTTAGAGGCAACCCACTTCCTTCTCTTGTGATACACAGCAAGATTTAAGCTTTCTGGTAGAGGAATGGGCTAAGTGACAGTACTGCCTTAGAAAGAACAAACCTCACAGGCAAGTTAACTAACTCTAGGAGTACAGAGGGTGGTTGAAGAGACATTGCTCTGAGCATTAAAAAAAACAAAACAAAAACAAACAAACAAAAACCACAAAAAAAACCCCACCCACAGTAAATTTGTAAGCTGTTCTTATAGGAAGAGTCAAAAAAACCCTGAAGTAACAATCATCAACATGATGTTTAGTAGCCAAGGTAAACAAATCAGCCAACATGGCTAAATTCTGACTTTTTTTGCCCCTTAAGTGCAGATGCTTATAACATGCTAATGTATTTTACTGGGATGCACATTCACATTATCTGTGCATGAAAAATCCTGTCTGTCTAAAATGGTTATGGCTATTTAACATCCAGTAACCAGGAAATATTCCTGCCCTTGTTTAGAGAGGGACTGTCACCATAATACAGGCACAAAGGAATGCTGACCATTACGAAAAAAAGAAAAATACACTCCACCCCCATAGGCACTATGGTCCTCTAAACAACAGCCAAGCCAACATCATTCTTATAGACACTTAATTGGATATAAATTCTGATGGAGATTTTCAGAATCAGTGACAAGTAAGTCTGAAGAACGTTCAGTGAAGTGGGAACTTGGGGTACTCTCCAGGACAGACATTCAGCTACAACCAGAGCACTACCAACCATGCAAGACTCCTAGAATTCAAGATAATTTTGTCTTAAACTTTCTGGTGTCTGTGAGGAATTCGTGACAATCCACACTTTCCTCTACAGGCTGGAGAGCTACAAAATCTGTTAGTTTAACAACAAAGATTCTCTCAGTCCTCTAAATCTGGAAGCTGGGCCCTCAAGAAATACACTGAACGTCATTCATACAACTTGCACTAGAATTTGCAGGAGCTGCCAACAGTGAAATAATGAATCCTGTGTACATACATTCTAAAAGAAGTAGATAGGCACAGCACCAATTCAGTAGAACTTAAATCCAGCTGACTTCACTAGGATATTTCATCACGTTTGAATGGTTTGGTGAATTGGATCTCAAATTAAATGCAGCAACCACTTGAAAAGAGAGGAAACAATCACAAACCAACATTTTCATCACCTCAGTAATAATCGAATTACTACACTGAATTCTCTAAATCATGCATTGCTCACAAACAATGCTCAAGGTCACACCTTTGACCACATTAATCCAAGCCTCAAGGTACAAGAAATAGAGGGTTCAATACTGTGCTTCATTCCCAAGTGGTCTTTCTGGATTTTCAGGAACAGCCTTTTAAGTTTTGAGACTCTAGAAACTTTGTTACCTGCTGAAGACAACCAAGCCCACTCATGACAAGGAAATTTTGCAAAGGCCCACCAAGATCATTGTTACCTCATCATCCTCCCCACAATGTTTGAAAAATGATCCTTCTCTTTGTGGAATACTCATGCAGAATTTCATGACGCTTTGCACATTGGTCCACTCTCAGGACAGAATTTTTCTGGAAAAAACTGAAGCACATTTTCACATATCTTTGCCTTGTCCCTTAAGTAAACTCCGTTCCTAGTTCACTACAACAACAGCTTCAGCTGAATCCTGTTGCCTAAAGTGAAGGCCAGTGGCAAAGGTTCATATACAACACCATGGATTAAACCACCAGAGACAGATCTCTTGAAGCGCTCACATTTCCCAAGCACTGACAGCAACAGAATCCCTCCCTGGCCCAACTATAAATAAAACTACAGCCAATGACAAGTAGTTACCCTTCTTTATATTAACATCTTACCCAAGAATAATGATAAGGCTTTCACTGGTACTCAAATGAAGTTGAGACTTCATGACCAGTATCTGGTCAGTGGGAACACTACATATGATAACCAAAGCTGTCTAATCTAGTTTTGACACATCCAGGTGATGGCTGAGGTCTCCTCTGACTCCAAATGTCCTTACAGAAATTTCAACAAGTGTCCAAATCATTTACTCTTTTAAAATCTCCTCTGCTAAGATCAGAGTGGTGCTGACAGCAAACGCTTTAGAAACATGAAATGTACATAAACAACTTCAGGCAGTGACTCCTCTGTAATTAGTCAACTTCTGTCTTGTTTTAGGTGTAGCATCGCTGGGGTTTAGAGTTTCATTATGTAACTAACTGCTACAGTCATAGCAAAGGTGAACCAAATCCTGTTTCACAAAGTATTTAAGACAGCAAAATAGCTCTCTGTCAGTCTCACAGATGAATCTTAGGTTGCTTTCCTACACTCCTTTTTATAACTGCTGTGCTGGTATAGAGAGAAAGACAGAAGACATCTGAAACTCAAAGCAGAGTGTTTACTTTTAAAAGTAGCTAATAAAATGTACATTTCATTCCTATGTAAGTACACAAAGGTCTGGCAGCCCAAGGCAAACAGAGTTGAAAACAAAACAGGCAAGACGGAGCACTAAAATCTTGCCCTGAACATTCCTTGGTACAGGGATAATCAATACACACCTAATTGAAAAGGATTTTTAAAGCAGTGAGTTAACACTGGAAATTAAGATTACTTGCTTTTATTTTTTAATTTAAAAATTAAAAAAAAAAAAAAAAAAGGGAGGGAGGGAAGACATGGTAACACTATTTGACACAGCCTGGCTGGCTAGCTTTGAAAGCCACATTCATATTTTCATGCTCCAGTATTTCAGAAAGTCAGTCAGACGGGAACCTGTCAAATGCTCCAGAGTTAAGTTGTTCCAGTTACTATATCCAACCAGCAAGCCCCTCTGCCAACATTCTTGGTTAATATTTCTCTGAGATGTTTAGAAAAAAAGCAGCTATGGCCAACAGGAGAAGAGTTACTACTGACAAAATAAAGAGATGCAATAGAGAATTTCCCTGTTCCTTTCCAATGTCAGGCATTACTTGTACTTCTAGTCAAAACTCCATTTTACTCATCCACTCTCTATTGTAAAAACCCCAAATAAGTCCTTGAAATGAAAGGCACAGCTGGAAAAATCTATACCATTTCCAAGAAATAATGAGTATCTTCATTTTTTGGAGACCCAAGTGAGTGACTTTTTTTTTTCTTTTACAGTTTAAATACCAGCTCTCCCCTTTTACAGCATTAATTACCGCAAAGGAAGGAGAAAAATCACAATCATTCTTTACAGTAGTACCTGCAAAAGTCCATCTGCAATGCTGCATTAATCAAATGCCTGTAGAAGAATCTCAAAATCATATCTTTTTATTAGCCTAAGCCAGAAATTGTAAAAGCTTTTAAAACTGAGAATTATGGTTTTGGATTTGGAAAGAAATCTTTCCTCCTGTGCCCTTCATAAAAGGAAAGAGAAAGGAAATAATTGCTACTTACGTTTCTGATCATTGTTATAGTTTAAAATCCTTGCATTTTTTTAATAAAAACAGACAAGCTCCTCCAAATTTCATCTGCATACTTGTTATCGCAGACAATTCCATCATCTCTTACTACACCAGTGCACAGGACCACACACAACAGAACTCCACTTCTAGCTGCCTCCTCTCTGTGCCCACAGTAAAACAAAAACTATTCCGGAAACATGCCCTTGAGATCCTGGATTAGTGAAGATCCCAAGAGTGTTTTTGAAACTGTGGTTTCTCTTACACATACTAAGCCTGGCCTGAACTACCTAAGATGACAATCTTAAAACACACCAGTCTTTTCAGTCCTACTATCTCCAGATGGAAAACACACCTGTCAGGGGGCAAAGAGGGAAAAAAGACATTTTGAACTACAACCTGCTACTCTTTAAGCCAACTTTTTTTCCCCACTCCAATTATAACATTAAATTGCAGTCAGTCAGAAAACAGGAGAAATAAGGCAAAATCTTTCCCACCACCCTTTGTCAGTAACACCATACATATAAAAAGTTTAACAATTCATGAGTGGAAAGCCTTTCCTTAACTCTCTAAGTTGCCAGTTAGCATAGGCAAATTGTTTTTACACAGTATATGATGGTGAAGAACAAGAAAATCAAGGAAGGGAACAAAATAGTCCTTAACACAGCTCAATACTGGGAAACGGCCTCAAATAGAGCAGGGAAGCAGTCAGATCACAGTTTTTCTCCTCTCCTCCTCAGTATACAAAACTAAAGAAAACCCAAAGCAGCTCTCCGGGGCTGTGCCCGTGTCCTCTTTCCCAGTGACAAGGCTGCGGGCGGGCACGTCCCAGCCCGAGGGAACAGCGAGGTGAGAACCCGCACGGATACAGGGTGTCCCGCCTGCTGCGCTGGGAACCGCGGCAACTGACAGGAGGGGAAAAATAAAATAAAAAATCTACTAGTGAGTAATAAGACCAATATTGAACCATTCCTACCAAGAGCTGACAAACACGCGAAAGGGCCCGAAGGGGCCGCTGAGAAAGACTGAACCAGGTGGAACGGCGGGAGCTCATCGCCTCACGCCAGCGGTTCCCTTCACCGCCAGTCCCCTCTGCCGGGAGACGAGGACACGAGCAAAGGCGGGGAGAAGCGAAGAACCCCTCAGCCAGAACTCCTCACAGCCAGCAGAGATCCCCCAAGTTAAAGCACCTCAGAGCCAAGGAGAGAAGCGAAGATCCCCTCAGCCGAAGCACTGCACTAGGCGAGAGAAGCCTTCTGAGAAAACCAAGTCCTTAACCGGAGCCTCCACTCACCGGCTGCGGGGAGCAGTCCGCACCTCTCCGGGAAAGAGCGGCGGAAGGTAAGATGAGAAGCGGGAAAGAGCGTGGATGAAGGAGGATAGCAGGCAGGTGGCCGAAAAAGTATCTCCAGCCAGCCACCAGCTTCGCGGAGCAGCCAACCCCGAACTCATGCGCACTGCGCCCGGCCACCACCCACGGAGGGCGGTTAAAGCGACAGACGCAACGCTGGGCTGAGGTGGTTCGTTCCGTGTGGGGAGCGGCATCCCGTCACGGCTCCGCCTAACCCAGGCGGGCCGAGTGTGTTTGTCTTGGGCCCTCTGGGCAGAGCATGAGGCCGGTATTGCTCCCTCGCGGGTGGACGAGGGCGGCAGCCTGCAGTATGCTGTGGTGCGAGGGGTTTTGCTCTGCTGCCATATAGCGCCCACGGAGCGCGGTTTAAACGCGTGTGCCTGCAGTCAAAAGTGTTGCTTGAGACGGCTCCGCTTAGGAGCGCGCCGCAGTGTCCCCCCAACAGCGTGCACGGTGGGGGATATGGGTCTCCACCGCCACCCTGTGAGGGCAAGCTGGGTGCCATGATGGGCTGCAGTGGACCAGTGGTGAGGTCATGCCTTTGGCTTTTTCTGAGAATCCCAAGGTAAAACCCTGTCTGGCCCTGCCTCTTCAGGGTGGTGAGGACAGCCCAGATCATGAGGGATAATTTGTGTTTGGTCTGGTGTCTGTGGGTCTTCTTCCTCCACTGAGCTACTGGGAATTCGCACCTTGAATACTGTGTTCAGTTTTGGGCCCCTCAGTACACAAAGGAAATTGAAGTGTTGGTGTGGGCCCAGAGATGGGCAATGAAGCTGGTGAAGGATCTGGAGAACTGGTTTTCTGAGGAGTGACTGAGGGAACTGGGGTTGTTTAGTCTGGAGAAGAGGAGGCTGAGGGGAGATCTTGGCTTCTACAACTATCTGAAGGGAGGTGAGGGTCGATATCTTTTCCCAAGTAACTAGTGATAGGATGAGAGGAAAGGACCTCAAGTTGTGCCAGGGAAGATTTAGGTTGGATATTAAGGTTAATGTCTCTGAAAGGGTTTGGAACAGGCTGCTCAGGGAGGTGGTGGACTCACCATTCCTGGAGATGTTAAAAAATGTGTAGACATGGCACTTTCAGACATAGTTTAGTGGGAATGGTGGTTTTGGATTGATGGTTGGATGTGATAATTTTAGAGGTCTTTTTCAACCTTGATTATTCTATGATTACATGAAATGTTGATGGTAAAAGGTGAAGAAAGAAGGTAAAAAATTACCTGGCTCAATCGCTTGTCTCCCTTTCAGGTTGCATGGTCCCTGTCTGAGCCTGCATCTTCAGTGAGGAAAAGAAAGGGGTTTGTGTGTCTGGTAAACCTCTGCCACTCAAATGTTTTACAGCTCAGTAACAAATACCTATTTGTGGTCTTATTTATTGCTAATATAACATCATACTCATTGGTATTTATCAAGTAATTATCCCTTCCCTCTTTCATTGCAGAAGGCCATGGCAGCCATTGAATTAGCAATTTGACCTACTTTACACTGTAAAAATTTCAAGATACTCTCAGAAATCATTACTCCTTAGCTATGCTGTGGGAAATGGCAAGATCATCCCCAGTCTGCAGGTTTCTCTTGAGTGTCTTCCAGAGCTGCAGGAATGTTGTTCAGGAGGAGAACAAATGGTTGAAACCCTAAAAAGACATTTGGGGTTATTTTAAAGATGGAGTCTAATCTAAGCTGTTTGGTCATTCTACAGTCTAGAGAAATAGGATGTCTCCACTGGCTTAAGACAGGTTGGACAAATCACATTGTGAGGAAATGTGCCTCCAGTGGTCATACAGTGGTGAAGCCTTACTGATGTGTATCTTGACTGGAGGCCTTGTTTACAGCTTGCTAATGTTAGGCTAGATGAATCCCACCTCTATTTTTTTATTCTTGTCTCTGCCAGCAACTTGGTACAGGATCATCTGAGTCACTGTAACATCTGTTACACAGCAGTACAGAAGAGGAAAGTGCCTTACTTCATCAAGGAGTAAAGTGGGAGTAGTGCCTACTACATATAGCATGCAGATTATAGTTAAGGAAAACATCTTTCTTTGGAAAACATCTTTAATTCAAAAATACATTTAAAGGCAAGCATGTACTTTACTGATTTCCAGTGTGGGAACATCAATAGGCAGATGCAGAGTGCTTTGAGATTCATCAATGCAGGATATTAGATAACTTCAATGTATTGTTCTTACAGCAGTATATGTAAGTATATGCTAACTCACCCTGCCTGAGGTAAAGCTCTCCTTGCTAAGTAGGACATCACCTTGAGGAAGATCTTACAGTGCCAGCTTCACAGTGTTATTTTCTTTATTTCTTGATTTACTCGCAGCACCTCATAATACTAGGTTTAGTCTTACATTGAAAATGTGTGCCGTCAACGTTTTTCTACCCCTGGTGTGTCTGAAAGAATTTTTTGTCCTTTTGATCATCATTTGTATGTTTTTTCTTCTTCCCTCATTCTTCAGCATTACCAACTGCTAATACCAGCACTGACTTTAGTTGCTCTAGGAGAGCAACTGTGTTGACACATTCTGTCCTGAAGGTGGGGAAATTTATGGTGCACAGTTCCAAGTACACAGCCCATTAGTATGTATTATAGAGAACTTGCCTCCTCTGCACTGTGAAAACTTGTTATACCAGTTTAAAAATATGCCAGGCATGCATCTCCTTCCTTTAACATTAATCATTACTTAACATGTGATACTGACATTTCTGGTAGCTACTTAATAAAGCAAAACAGTATTTTATGTGTGTTTCTAACGTCTATGATGCTCTAACACTGATGTCACAACACTCAACTATCAGTGTTAGTACAGGCCTATCCCATTTTGCAGGTGGAAATGCTGCCCAAACCAAAGCCACTACAGCAAGCGCATGTTTGCAAAACTACTTTTGGCAATTTGTCTCCTTTTCCTTGTGTTACAGGCCAAAATTCTAAGTTTCTGCTCAGATAATGTGCTTGTTTTACTTATTACTTCAAATAGCTGAGAGTAGACATGTTGAACTAAGCAACTGTGGTCAGAGGATCTCATCTGACTCTTCTGGACTTTATTCACAAATTGGTTTTGCTTTGTTTTTTTTTTTTTTCTCTCCATGTGGCCTGGGCTTGATAAGCAATGAGTAGAACTGAGCAGTCAAAAAGAACCTGTAGAATGATGGCAAGCTCTCTGTTATGTGTTTGAATTTCAATAGGCTTAGAAAGTTCTAGAGTTGAAATTCAGAGCCCTCTTGTGTGAAGCAGTGTATATAAAGAAAAAAAGTAATTCCTATTTTAGAAAGCTGGTAATTTACATTTTGAACATAAGGCAGCAGATAAACAAAACAAGGGATAAATATGCAGTGAGGTATGAGATAACCATGAAGGAAACAGGGTTTAGTCAAAGTGAAGGTCGAGTTACATTTATGGTCATTATTGTTGTCTTACTATTGTGATAAACATGGTATTATGATTTGCTCTTTGTGTAAGAATGGGCACTGGAAACCTCAAGACAAGACCATGGCTTATTGTATGAAGTATTGTACAAATACCAGGCAGCAAATAGTCACTGTTATTCTTGTTTACAATCAGTAATCCTCCACAAAATATCCTTCATGAGTCATTTATGTGACTTTTCCTCATGATTGACCGTGACCTTTTTTGGCAGAGCACTTACAGCTAGAGCAAATGAAAGGCTTTGGTGTCACAGCACACCTTGCTTTTCAGTGCCTAGCTGGCAGAGACAATTTCCAAGCAGTGAGATAAAGTTACCATAATCAAAACTTTGGGATTTGTCTGTGACTCAGCAGCAGGCTGGCATTCCAGCCCAGATGTCACTGCTGCCTTTCTCGTGCCAGTTCCGTGGTTTTTGTGGTGCTGTCCAGTCATGTCAGTGTAGTGATCTAGATTAAAATGAGACAGACCAGCAAGATGCAGATTGGATGGGTGGTCTACAAGATGGTAGGAAATTGGCTTGCAGGCCACACTCAGATGGTGCTGATCAGTAGTCTTAGGCTGGCAGTTGTCACAATTGGGGTCTCCCAGGGATGGATACTGAGCTGGATGGGGCTCTGAGCAACCTGATCTAGTTAAAGATGTCCTGGCTCGCTACAGGGAGGGTTGAACTAGATGACCTTTAAAGGTCCCTTCCAACTCAAAACATTCTATGATCCTGTGGGATTAGAAGCACCAAGTTGCTGATGACACTGATCTGAGTGCTGAGATGGATATGTCAAAAGGAAAAAACATCTTACAGAAGCATATGGACTGGCTGGATGAGTGAGCAAGCAAGAACTGTATGAAGTTAGGTGCAAGGGACAACATAACCCAGAAGCCCAGTACAGGCCAGGATCTGTGTGGTTGGGGAGCAGCCTTGTTGAGAGGAATGGGGGTCCTGGTGGACAACAAGCTGAATGCAAGTCACCAATGCACTGCTACAGCAATGAAAGCAAATGGGATTCTGGGCTGCATCCACAGTGGCATTACTAGCAGAGATAATGATCTTCCCCAAACTCTAGGTTTAGGGAAACATAACCACCTTGTAACCAGATTCACAGATTGCTTTGGGTTAGAGGAGACCCTCAAAGTCATCTTATTCAAACTCGTGCAGTGAGCAGGGACACCAACTAGATCAGGCTGCCCAATGCCACATCAAGTCTGACTTTGAATGTCTCCAGAGTCGGGTCCTCAGCCACATCCCTGGGCAACCTGTCCCATTGTAAAGAACTTCTTCCTTATGCCCACCCTAAATCTACCCTGCTCCAGTTTAAAACCATTGCCCCTCATCCTACAAGCCCTTCTAAATAGCCCTTCCCTAGCCTTCTTGTAGGTCCCCTTCTCTCTTGTGTTGTAGTCCCAGAGATGGACCCACTACTCCTGGTGAAGCCTCACCAGAGCAGAGCAGAATGGCAAAATTATCTCTCTCAATCTGCTGGCCATGCTTCTTTTCATGCAGCTCAACATGCAACTGACCTTCTGAGCTGCAAGTGCACATTGTTGGCTCATGTCCAGCTTCTCATCCTCCAATACCTCCAAGTCCTTTTCTGCTTCCAATTTCATTGATACTGAGGATTGCTCTGACCTAGGTACAGGACCTTGCACTTCACCTTATTGAACCTCATGAGATTCTCCTCAGGCCACCACTCCAGTCTGTCCAGCTCCCACTGAATGCTATCCTGACTTTCATTCTTATCAATCACACCACTCATCTTGGTATCATCTGCAAACTTGCTGAGGATGCTCTCAATCGTGCTGTCAGTATCATTGATGAAGGTACTGAACAGCACTGCTTCCAGTGCACTGCCATAGGGACAGGGATATCTCTGAGCTGCAGAGAGCAACTTCCATTCCATTCCTCTCCTGTGTGATCAGGGTGTGCCAAGTGAGAGATGAGTGTGAGCAGTCTGATGTTTCAGAGACAGCTGAGTATCCTAAACTGAAACTTTGTAGATAAGCACTTCAGATAACATCACTTGCTGTAAAAAATGGCCCAGACAGGATCTGTGGTGAGCCCAGACACTCAGCATTTATTTGGCACTCTCTAGGAACAGCTTTAGCATTTAGGAATTAGTGCTTAAGCCAGAAGAATATCTAATTTCCAGGTAATGTTCTTAGTTCTTAATTAGTTGAGAAGTAGCTGTGGCCAGTGCCATTCTGTACCTGTACAGAAGCAGAGCTGGAGGCATTGAGAGCTGTTCGTTGTTGACCTTTGTCCTGGTCTTCACAGCCTTCCTTTTGTCTTCTGGACGCTCAGATTCACCCCTGCTTCCTTCTATCTTCAGTACCTTATCTCCTTCCTGAATTGCTGAGTCCACCTTACTATCCATGTAAGCAGGAGGAAAAGTTTTTTCACTACGAGGGTGATGGGACACTGGAACAGGCTGTCCAGGGGAATTGTGGAGTCTCCTTCTCTGGAGATATTACAGACCCACCTGGATGCATTCCTGGGTGATCTATTCTAGGTAGTCCTGATCTGGCGCAGGGGTTGGACTAGATGCTCTTTCGAGGTCCCTTCCAACCCGTAACGTTCTGTGATTCTGTGATTTTTGTAGCCTCCAGCATTACCTCCACCCCAACAGTACTTCTTGACCCACTCTCTTTCCCCAGAACTTTCCATAAAGTCTTCAGAGCTTCCTACTGCCTTCTCTCTCCATCAAACCGTGTCCCATTTCCTTGCTGGTAGAGCCAGAGCCTAATCTAATAGGCATACTATTGACTTGTCCAGTAAGTTTGACTTAATTTCTCTTCTCCCCTTACTTACGGTGTTAGTGCACCTCACAGCTGAGACAAGATTTGCAGGTAAAAGGAGAACTCTGCAGAGGATGAAGTTACCTTATGAGTTGTGCTGTCTTCAGGGTTTGTCTGCAGTTCAGCTGGGGGGGAAAGAAAGGAGAGCTGGCTTGTATTTTTGGCATTCAGTACCTCAGTTTCAGTTAAATTCTAGTATCAGCTCCTAAATCCTTCATTTGGTCTAGTCCTTCACCTTTTCCTTCAGCAGATCCTGATCTTAGAGCAAATCCTTCCCTTTTCCCATATTTTTGTCAGTTTAGAGAGGCATGGGACAGCCTTCTACTGGTTCTGTAGTACCTGGCTGCAAGTGTCCCAGATTTAGCAGGCTCCTGTTGCATTAATGCAATACAAAAGTACCCCTAATAGCTGTTCCTTGGCTTCTGTGATTTAAAACATATGTTTTCTGACATTTAGTCATAGTTTGTTCTCCCATCCACCCCAATGACTATAGACAGCTAGTCTGAAATGGAGGCAACTTATTTTCCTGTGGGGAATGGGGACATATGTCACTAAATTGAATTAAATATTAATCATATTATTTCCAAAGGAGAGGAGTGCAAGTAGAAATTAAAAAAAGAAAAAGAAAATTATTTATTCTAAGAGAGCATAAATGATATATTATTGGAAATAAACTTGTGGGGTTTTTATGATTTGGTTTGTGTGAGGGTTTTGTTGGTGTTTTTTTTTTCTTTTTTTTTTTTTTTTTTACATTTCTGGTTTGATTCCTAGTAGAACTGAAAGTTAATTCTTCTAATGGTCTTCCAGGGGGCCATGATATGAGTCTGGATGATCTTCATTCCAGTTCCCAAGGACACAGTGTCCTGTCATACACTGAGCTATGGTATGCATTTGATGAGCTGTATTTTGTGTTTCTGAATAACTTATGGAGAAGCAGAGCAGCATGGAGGGACTCCTTATATGTCGTGTTTGAGGGAAAGACTTGCCATTGTAATCCAGAATTTTCTGTAACTGTTCTGGCAAAGAATTCTCATATGGCTGTGGGCTCTGTCAGGGTCAGCTTCAAGTCAGTAGAACAAACCCTGGTAATTTCATTATGAGCTGAATCAGGCCTTTACTAAATGAAGACAGGAGTTTAGACATCTGTAGCAGAATGTAGGTGGACTTTAGACATTTAAATTTCATCTGCAATTCAAGCAACCTCTGCTTATCAGCCATCTAAACCTGCATCTGCTTTATCTTGGTAGGTACCTCTCAGTTTGACTTGCATATACAGCACATGAGGTGAACAGGAAATTTCAACACAAGCTTATCCTTTTTTAACACTGTGCTGAGTGTCACTCAGGCTCAAAGTGTGCACAGCATGTTTTGGGGACACTCAGTAATATTTATAAATGAACTGGATTTCTATGTATTATACTCTCACAGAAACAGGGCTGGTGGATAACCTTCAAGGTTCAGAAAGTGAATGCAGAGAAAAAAACCCTCTAATTAAAGTGTTAGAGCAAGGAGATGAAAGAAGGACAGAGGGATGGAAATCCTTACCTCCAGATCTTTAAGGACAAATCATGTATTTTATGTTGTCATTGATGGATAAAAAGAAATTCTCCAGCATGGCAATCCTCTAATCCCACAGGACAAGGCTATTAGAGGATAATCCTAGCCCAAATTGCAACCCTATGCTTGAGCATTGGTTCTGTTAATGCTGTAGGATACAATTACAGAACAAGGCCTGGAAACCACAGCCTTTGTTCTGCCTTATTGCTTAATTGTTTAATGAAGTATTCACTTCATCTAAGTGAGTGCTTTGTAATTTTGTACTTGTGTGCAGCTGGCAGTGGCAACAGGCAAAGAACTGGCCTTTTACAGCATTATTTGTTCTCTTAGTAAAAGAAGGTACCATTAAGGATATCAGGCTCCAATAGTAAATAATCTGCGAGATGTCCCCATAAAAGGGAAAACTCACCCTTAAAAGTGAGGAAGGAAAGCACACTTGTTACTGCCTCACCCTTGCTTTTCCTTTTGATGCTGTGCAAAGACAGACTGAAGAGGCAGGCAGTGTGACACTTGGGATCAGATCTTGCACTAATAGCTCAGTTTCTGAGGTCAGGACACTGTTATCATATGCACCTTTGGAACTTGGAATGGGAGAGGCATTCCTGACTGGGAAAAAAAAAAAAAAAAAAGGAAAGGCATACCAAAAAAGGCTTGTATCAACGATTCAAGCCCTTAAGAAGCAAAATAATATTTTTAAAGTTTACTTTAAAATCTATGGGTTTCAAGAGAAAAACAGTGGCCCTGTTCTACTCTTGAAGATGTTTCTATGCTCAGGACAACTTCAAAGACCAGCTCCCAGAAAGTTCTGTAGTGAGGGTCAAGAGCTCAGAGACATCAGTTCCCTACCAGCTATTGCTAGACAACTCCTGTATCTTGCAGCATTTCAGATATTTTTATCTTTTGAAGCATATATTTCTCTTTATAACTATAGAAGGAACTTAGACAATTACTTCTGCACTTGGATATTTTTTCTGGCTGGGGACGTAAGCTCCAGACACCAGATAGCAGGAGCTCTGCAACAGGCTAGTGAGAGAATATGACCCTGGGAACAGGAAAAAAATTGTTTGAATGCTGGAGGCTTTTTTTTAAATTCCAGCCCTGTGGTGTTTCTGGCAAATGCTAAATACCAAAGTTGCATTGCTAGTCTTTAATACCGAGTTTTTATTTAATAGCTATAAACGTTTTTATGAATAGCATCAGTACAGACAGAACAGGTAAGGTCATCTGTGCATGGCTCCCTTCCTCTCTGGCCAGCCCTGCCTCTTGGGAGGTAATGCCTATGGTTACTTTGCTGGTTCTCTTCAGGAAAGGTGCTGCTTCACTGAGGCCACATTGCTAGAAGAAGACAGCAATGAGAGAGGTGATTTACAATTAGTTCATGTGTTGCTTTCCATGCAGGCTCTGCTATAGGTGACATTCTTGTGAAGTCCATGATGGAAAGCAAACCATCACACAGTGGCATTTGGCACAGCAGAAAACTGTATAATATAGGCCAGCTATATGTATGTGTTAATGCATTTTTCTTACCTCAAAACAGGTTATAAATGTGTGGCTTGTGACTGTTCCTTTTAAAAAGAAGTACAGTGCAAACCTCTTGTTTGTCTCTTTATAACTTGTTTTCAAGAAACTACCATTTTCAACATCATTTAACAAACCATTATGGGCCCTTAAATACATTGTAGTCATTGACCTTGCCTAGGGTAACTGAGGGCAGGATTTTAATTCAGGCAGTAAAGAGTCTGTCCTCTAGGCCTGAATGTTAAACATCACCAACATCAATTCAAGTTCCAACAGGAACAAAACTGGATCATAGCCATCTTTTGTATCTTTACAATGCTGTTGGGTTCCTGCCTGTGCCAGTGTAGAGAGACTTCTCAGGCTTCTTTTTTCTGTGCTCACTCCAAGCTGCCTCTGTGATCTTTTCTTGAAGTTGGAAGAGCTAAAGGCATAGGAAGACTGTGGTTCATTTTCCTTTAAGGACATAAGTGCCAGCTTGTCTACAGGGAGTTTCCTGCAGAAGCATTGACACAGAGGCAGGGATCTGACTCACGGTGGCTAGAGACACCTCCTAGAAGACCTGTAATGGAATAGCCACAGGACAGTTGTGATTCAGTTCCAAGCAGTCTCATTAGCACCTGATTTCTTAATGGCATCCTGTATATTCTTATGTTATCAGCTATTTTTGTATCCTCTGTGCAACCACCACCTTAACAGGAACTCTGTGTCCACATAAAAGAATACTGGTTTTCTTTTTTTCATCTATATGCAAACATTTGAATAAACTTGTCTAAAACCTTTAAGATGCAAGTTTTTCATTAAGAGGAGAAAAATAATTGCTTAAAACTATGTTTTTTTCCCTTTTTCTTAGAACCAATAATTTCGCTTCTTTGAAGAAAAGATTAAAAAAAAAAAAGTATCAAAAACATTTCTCTAGCACAATTTTGGCTTAGAATACTGTCTTGCCAGGATTGTTATTATAGCTGCTTATCACTCTGAGATAACATTTGCTTTTGGTTTCAAAGTTTCAATTGCTTGCTTTTAGTGTTATTACTGTCAGTGGCTCAATACTGTGGTTACAGATGGCCATAGTCTGAAATGGCTTCTGGGTGAAGCAGCTTAAGCCTCCACACTGAGTCAGAGAAGGATTAGAAGTAGCAGAGAGGAAAATGAAACAGAGGGCACAGATCACCTCTGTCTCAGCAGTGTGGGAGCACAATGGTACCATAGGACTGAAGGTTGTCCAGTGTGAAAGACATTGAATCATGACTGATAGGGATGACTCTGGTGTGAATGGAGCCTTTGTAGTAAAAACTGATGAAGCAGTTAAATTACATCTACCATTCAGTCTACTGGTGAGAGTTGTCCAGAAGAGAGTTGTCCAGAAGCTGCCTGGCACAAAACTACACATAACCCCTACCCCATTACCATGGGCTCCTGGAGGTTTAGCCAGGGTTGGACCCTGCTTGTCACCTCGCATGCTTATTGGTGTGTTTGTTGACCTAGCTGGGTTCGCTGCATTCCAGAGCTGGTCATTGAATGTTGTTTATTTGAATTCCTCTGCAGCTTCAGCACAGCCCCATATACTGGATCTTTTGATGTTTGAACTTAAGAGGCTTCCCTCACTGCCTGGCTTTGAACAATCTAATTGTTCTGCATCATTTTTCTGCAGTACAGGAATCTGGGGAGAATTGGTGGATTCAGGTTGATAACCAGGTTTCCCTGAAATTCCAAATATTATTATGGGTATCATTATGGGTGGTTACACTTTCTTACTTTTCATGAAACCAGACGTAGAGCTGAAGCTCAGATAGAGACTCCTGGCATTTGTATTCTGTAATATTTGCAATAGTGTAATGATTACCTTTGCAGACTCTTGCAATGTTCACCTGCCCTGAGGGATGTAATGACTTGACAGGATATCTGCATTACAATTGAAATATTGTTCCTGCGGGGAGAAGACTTGAATATTTTTATTTTTTAACAGTTCTTGCTGTGCCTTGGCATTTACAGTCCAGCTGGACTAAGACCTTGAGCAGTTTTCTTCTCTACCCATCAGACTGGCCTAGCAGTGTGACAAGCACATTAATTCATCACCAAGATGTGAGTAGCACAGTTGATTAATTTTTATAATTCACTGCTTTTAATGTGTCATAGAGAACTTTTAAACTGCCTTTACAGGTAGGGAAACTGAGTCATGGAGAAAAGAGATGGTGTCAGTTCACCTGTTAAGGAGGGTGGAAGAAGCAACACCAAGATCCCGGCTTGCTGAACTGTGGCTGGCAGACACATCCTCTGGATTGCCACCTATTCCTCAAAATCTGAAGCATGAAGGTATGTCTGTCCCACTGTGCTTACCAGTTCTGCCTGGCTTGCTGATCCAGTCTCCTAAAAGGTCTTTCTGAATCACTGTTCACACCAGAACTTCTTACCAATCTACACAAAGTCATGTGGATGTAAAATTAAAACTTCCTATGACAACCTGAACAGCCAGACTTTCCTAAGCTGTGCTCTGCTGCATGTTCCAGGTCCCCCAAAACATCTGTATTTCTCACAGCTGTATTTCTTAAAGCAGGACAGTGTCTCCTTTTGCTTCCAAAGATCTTCCTAGAATTTGGTACTGAGTTGTCCGTCTTGATTTTCAGACTGCAACTGGTCCTCCAACATAATCAGTGAGGATGCAAAGGGAAAGTAGAAGAGAGTTTAGATGCATGACTTCTATGACTTCAGGAGTACCTCCTCGCACACGCTCTTCAGAGAGCTGCCTGAATAAACCACAGGCTCACTCCCCGTGCGCAGTCAAGTAGAAAAAACTACACTGAGAGAACTGGCCTAACACATTGCTTCAAGATGTGAGCTGTTGTTGCCCTCTGCCGACAGTTTGCCACATAGTGCCATCGCTTCACAAACGAAGTATCTTTTGTTGTAGCACAGACAAGGATTTCTGAGGATCTAAAGTAAACTGAACGTACCTCTCTGACACAGAGATTTTTGACGGTTTATTGCTTGGGGTTTTGATGGCCTTTCCCATTGTTGTAAGTTAGATGCTACATAACAATAATCCCACATCAAAGATGACTCCAGTCTAAGCTGTTGTGCAAGGCACAGAATGTACACATAGAGGAAGCATATTTTCCCCTGGAGAGCTTGCATTCTACAGAAACAAGACTAGTGAAAAAAGCAAAGAATGATTTGCCCTATTTTATGTATAGACTGTGACATACTGAAAGATCTAGCTGAGCCCATGAAAAAGGCAGCTCTATTACCCTGCATGGAAGCTGTAGTCAGATAATTCAAAGCAGAAATAAGCCAGAAGTTTTGTCTGCAAGGAGAATGGATCACACTGTTGGTACCTTTTGTGGTTTTTTTTTTCCTTCTCTTCACAAGGTTAGAAAATTCCTTGGCACAACCAAAGCTGTAATTCTGTCAAATACTGTACGGGGGTAAGCAGGCTATGATAAATAGGAGGATAGATTAGACAGCCACATTTATTTTCTGCCTTTCTCAGCTTGCCCAAGGTCACACTAGAGTTTTGTGAAAAAGCCGAGAAGTGAATCCCATTGTTGTGGGTTAGTTTTTGGTTTTGTTTTGTATGTTTGTTTGTTTGTTTGTTTTTCTTGTTTCATTGGGTTTATTTTGTCCAGGGCTTAAAATTTTCCTCCGCCTCATTTTTCACATTTCAGAATTATCTAACAAATGCCTTATAAAATGTAGGTAAATATTGTAGTGATGAATGGGATTGAAAGGTCTGGGACATTTTAAAAGTTTGGTTTTAGCCTATGAACTGCTCCTGAGCTCTTTACCAAGACTTTTGCTGTGGTAGATTTACTGTTGGAATTTGCTAGTTTGGTAGCTGTGAGTGCTGAATAAATTGGTGATGCGTTTCAACCACCCAGTGCCTTGTAAAGATTTCAAGCTGTCTACGGACATATTCCTAGATTGTCTGCTCTGAATCAATGCTCACATGGAAAAAAAAATCTTACAGGAATATCCACAAGTAACGACAATAAAAAAAAGACCTGTTACCTTTGACAACTTCCATTTCACCCTGCTGAGTACATGGTAAATACTAAGCATTCTTTTACAGGCTATGCAAAAGCATGAAAGTCTGTTCTTGATGTCACCCAAATACTGTTCCCACACTCAGGCAGCAGAAGCTTCTGATTTCAGTGATAAAGATCAGTTTCCAAGCCCAGCTATGGGGAGGAGATACCAAAATTTTAATTACTCAACTGTAGGGGTGTCACTGTATTAAGCAGATTATAGCAAGAATAATAGCAACAATAATAATAAGTACTAATATTGATAATTAATAATAACCTCAAGCTAATGAATAAGGGCCTGATTGTCCTTGCATGAATGTTCTTGCTTGTCACAATTAAGGGGTAAAATAGGTCAGTTTTCTGGGTCTCTGTGTGAGTCTCTTTCATCTGTTATCTCTTATAGGTTTTGCATTGAAACCTGATGCTTTCCCCTACTCCAGTATTTCTGGCAGTGCTACCAGTTGTTTAAATGTGATATGTGGTATTTTGTAAAGCTTTCTAGATTTTTATACTTATATAAGAATCACAGCATTCATTAAAAACAAACACCACCAAAACACAACAAAAAATACAAAACCAAACCAACAACAATAAAACAACAACAACAAATACCAACAAAAAACCAACTACAACAACAAAAAAAAACCCAACCAACCAACCATCCAAGGAGGGAGAGTTAAAACAAAAAGTTCTGACTTCATAGTAAGGACTAAAACCCAATCAGCCAACAAGAGCAAGATGAAGCACACAAATTCTAAAAGCTTTTGAACCTAATCTAGGTATTAAAAGAGAAGGGAGACTAACTCAGAAGTATTGCCCTTGTCTATATTTATATGATAGCCTAACACTCAGAGCAGAGATTTTTGTTACAGGATTAACTCCCTTAACCAACAGATGCTAAAGTTTTAATGGCATGAAGGGTATTTCATTAAACAAGTACAAGAAACAAAATATTAATATCTAGACTGATGATGCTATTAGGAGGATGACCTCATATGTTTATTCGCTTTCTCCTTTCCCTCATGTTCTATATAAATTTTACTTTATTGTTTCTTTCCAGAAGCATCACTTGGTGTCTACACTGAGAATGATTTTGGGCCAGGAACTAGAGAAGACTGGAACAGGTATATATCACATTATCCTTGATGCTGACAGGTAGAGTTGACAGGGAAAACATTGCCCATCTTTCCAGAAATGATTTCATCCACTATAATTATCTGGAATAAAACCTGAGTGCATTTTGGAAGACCTAATGACTTCTCTGTCATCAGCAACTGAGGCAGTCTCAAATGTGAACTTTCTCTTATTGCAGTTAATTTGTCCTTAAAGACTCCTTCAGAAGGCTTCAAGTATGGCTGGAGCTTCCGCTCACTTAGACATCACCCATTACATCAGACCTTACTGACATATGGCTCTAATGAGCCAAGATGCAGGTAGTCTAAAATGTTGCCATCCAAACCTTGTTCTGCACCTTTTCAGGAGGTGACTTTCTTTCAGCAGAACTGGTGGATGAGATCAATACTTGTATCTGTAGTACGTCCAACAGATTAACTTGCACTGCTATGACAGTTTGAAGAACTGCTTATAATTTGATCTGCACTACAGGAATTTTTCTTACTTCAGTTACTCCATAGTATTCCAAGTTTTGGTTTCAGCAGGATAAGGCTAAAAACCCTACCCTACCTAAGGAGGGAAAATTAAAGTCTCTTAAGTAGCCATGAACAACAGTTCTAAGTGAAACTCATGAATTTGGCTTAAGTTTTAGTAGTACAAATTTGATTTGTTATATTATTATCTGGTTTTGTTTTAATTTACTTCTCTGTGACAAACAATAACATAAACAATAACCCTATGATGTTCCCATTATTGTGACTCCAGAGTACAAATACTTAAAACAGTGTTTTAAAAGTCGTATAATGAAAATTACTACAATTGGCCAGATCAAAATGTAATTAATAATTTTCCTCTTTTCAAATGCTTACTGGTATTAGGGGTACATTTTGACTATTTCTTTTTTTATAAAAGCTATGGGTTTGACAAAAATAATTCCTAACATTGACAACAACCAGGCAGGAGATGGTACATCACACAATGGAGAGTTACAAAGGTACAGCTCTCATGTCTTTTTCCCTCCTCTGAGTGTAAAACAGGCCCAGGATGCATTACTCAGTGGCTAAATTCAGAATTAATATAATCGAGGTGCGATGGCAGTGAAATCAAGACAAATGAATCCTACTGAATGCAGTATGAGATTTGTGTTATAGCTTTAAGTCTTCATGGAAATATAACCATTTGTCTATTCTCCTTATTGCTTAGAGACAGCAACCAGCATTTCCATGAGATTATTTAAATGTAGAATTATTAGAAAGTTTTGCAGTTACAGAGACAGATGGGCTTTACATAAAATTTCTGCTCTTTGTAGCAACCCAGTGTGATCCTGAGCAAGATAATGGTCAGAAAGAACACTGCCAGGCTCCTAATGAGACACTGTTGACAGTAAAATTACCCCAACATTCATCAAAAAGCCAGTAAATGTCAGGCATGGGGCCTTTGATGCAGTAGCTCATCATTCCAATTCAGAAGCCTTTGCTGTCTCTTCAGGGCATGCAATCATCCTGCATTTCTGCTGATTTTACTGAAAACCTTCTGGCTGAAGAAGTAGGAGAAGCAGGTGTCAGCATTCTGCATGCCACTGTTACAATGACACTGGACTCACTGTGAGACCTTGGGCACAGGACATTTGGCCTCAATTTCCCCATCTGCAATACAGGAATGACAAGACAGGAATTACCCAGAGGCAGTTCTGTGAAGGACACGGTGTTGCCATCCAAATGCTCAGAAACAGGAGCTAGACGGCTGGCTAGATGGCTGGCTTTTGCTAATGAGTTACTCATGTATTTTTAATGCTAACTGCGCCCAGGTTTTGTGCCTTTGTAGTATATATTTTCAAGCTCTCTCTTCCACAGCTACAGGAGATTACTTCAAACCAATGCAAAACTAATTCTTTGCCAATCTGCTGAATTCTGGGTCAGGCAGCCTTTAGAAAACCACATGAAGTTTATATAAAGCTTACATAATAAAGTCCTATCCTGTTCTTTGGCTCTGTAGAACATGGAAGGTATAAATACCCTGGCCATCATCCAAGTCCTCTGTTTAACTCTGTTTTCAGCATATATCCCTCAAATGCCATGGTGAATCAGATCATTGCCTGGTTCATAAATTAGGAACT
This sequence comes from Indicator indicator, assembly GCF_027791375.1. Lineage (NCBI taxonomy): Eukaryota > Metazoa > Chordata > Aves > Piciformes > Indicatoridae > Indicator > Indicator indicator. The sequence goes on along the minus strand of NC_072012.1, from coordinate 16,645,159 downwards.
ACCCTGTGCTGAGTGTTACTCTAACTATCGCTGCACCTTGGTTGGTTGGTTTGACTTTTACTGATTCACAGATTGCATTGGGTTGGAAGAGGCCCTCAAAGGTCATCTTGTCCAACCCCCTGAAGTGAGCAGGGACACCTCCAACTAGATCAGGCTGCCCAGGGCCACGTCAAGTCTGACCTTGAATGTCTCCAGGAATGACACCTCAACCACATCTCTGGGCAACCTGTTCCAGTATTTTACCACTCTCACTGTAAAGAGCTTCTTCCTTACATCCACCCTAAATCTGCCCTGCTCCCATTTAAAACCATTGCCCCTTATCCTACAAGCCCTTCTAAACAGTCTTTCCCAAGCCTTCCTATAGGTTCCCTTCAGATACTGAAATGTAGCTATAAGGTTCCCCAGGAGCTTTCTCTTTTCCAGGCTGAACAGCCCCAATTCTTTCAGCTTGTCCTTGTAGGGGAGGTGCTCCTCTGAACCCACTCCAGCAGGTCTTATGCTGGGGACCCCAGAGCTGGACACAATAACCCAGGTGAGGTCTCACCAGAGCAGAGTGGCAGAATCACCTCTCTCGATCTGCAGGCAAAGCTTCTTTTGATGCAGCTCAGGATACGACTGGCCTTGGACTGCAAGTGCATGTTGTCGGCTCATGTCCAGCTTCCCATCCACCAGCACCCCCAAGTCCTTCATCAGTTACATCACAGATTTTGTCTATGTATCTTATCTAACATTTCCAGTTAAAGGTTCAAACCCATTCTTCTGAGTCCTCCATGGACCCTGAGGTCAGTGGCTGGATAGTTCATTACATTCATGCTGGCAATTCCTCACTTGCATTTTCCTGTTCAGTTTCCAGTTGTTCCAGTGTATATGAATAGAAAATGTGTCGCTGCCTGTCATTTGCAGTGATAAGCTGCATCCTAGAGGCCGTACACAGATGGAGTTGTACTTAGTTTACAGAGGAGGCTGAGAGTGTGCCACATGCTATTAGGGTCATTGAAACTAGGCTAATTACCTGGCAGACATCACTGCAGAGCAGACTCTTTAATAAGAATGAATAGGGGAACAAGGGATAGAATCCTTACTATTTTGGGACAAACTCTTTCTTCAGGCAGTAGATAGCCACAGTGGTAAGGCTCCCAAGCTATCATTTTGTTTGCTGTTTCTTGGCTGTGGAACTTAATTAACAGTTCTGGAACTGGTCTGTTTTCCAGGAATAGCCTGAAAATCCATTAAATTAAACATTAAAAGTAGATGTGGGCAAAAATTAAAATCCCACACAAGTCAGAAATGAAAAATTATGTTGCTTCGTCAATCCACAGGGAACGTTCTATAACGTTCTGAAGCTTTTCTGTCCAGTGGTTCAGGCAAGAGAGAAATGTTCCTATGGGTGCCACCATTTTTGGAACTGATTATTACTAAATACACTATTACATTATTGCATGAAATAGTACAAACAAATACTGTAAAAACTGAGTTTAAACATACTTAATGTTTTTTCTCTTCAAGGTCTGAAAGCACAACACAAACATTTGTCACACCTGTGAATTAGACTGAAAAAGACCAGAAGCCCAGAAAAGCAGTGTTCTTAAGGATCTGAACTCCGTTGTCCAGAGTGCTGTGATTCCTCAGCTTCTATGGGTCTGAACTGTGAAAGAGCTCGAAGCACTGTGGTGTTTGGTCTTTTACAGGGGAAGCCAAGGACAAGGTAATGTTCCTGCCCTCTGCCTGTCTTATAAACAACCAGAACACCACTTTTTGATAGTGAACTTCCTCTCTCATCACCATTTTCATAGAATCATTATGTCTGGAAAAGACCTTTAGGATCACTGAGTCCAACTGCAACCCAGATACCATGCCACTAAACTATACCCTGAAATTCCACATCTACACACTTGAACACCTCCAGGGATGGCAACTCCACCACCTCCCTGGGCAGGCTGTTTTGATGCCTCACCACTCTCCCAGTAAGAAACTTTTCCTAATATCCAATCTAAACTTCCCTTGGCACAACTTAAATACATTTCCTCTTGTCCTATTGCTAGTTACTTGGCAGAAGAGACCAACACCAGCCTCACTACAGTCTCTCACTACAGGTACAGACAGAAATATGACCACCCCTTAGCCTTTCCTTCTCCAGCCTAAACAACCCCAGTTCCCCCCTCAGATGTTCCTTGAATGACATGCCCTCTAAACCCCTCACGAGCCTTTGTTGCTCTTCTGAGCAGTTCTGTCTTGCTTAAGTAGAACCGTTCTTAATTTTACACAGCCTGTCACACAGTGCAGCCTGTTCACAGTGCATCATACCAAGGACACCTGTATGTCTGTAAGGTTAGTGTCTTATGAGGCCATTCAAATTCAGTGAATCCATGTGCAAGAATAAGATGACCAGAATTTGATTCTGTTGCAGTATAATTATTTCCAATCAAGTAACTATTCTTTTAAAATGCAGGTTGGTTTTTTTTTGTTTCCTTCAAAAATTATAATGAGGAGTTAATAATGCCAAAGTCTATCTTGTGTAGATGGCAATCAATTTCAGGAGAATTTCTAAACATCTGAAAGAATGTGCTCATCTAAACTATCACTCATGTTTTAAGATGGCCAGTCAAACCTTTTTATTGCTGCAGTTAGCTGGAAAGAGCACTATTCTGCAAAAATCAGATAATGTACTTATTTCTAAAAGCCTGGAACAAAAGAGCCATTTGAGATTTGCTGAGTAGTTGCAAGATAGCCATTAAATATAAATATTTTTTAAAACAATTTACTCTTTCCTAATGCTTTTAGAGCAGCATGTGGGAACAGCATCTAAGTGCATCTTACTGCATTAAAAAGGACACAATGAAGGTTATTGGGCTCCAGATTTAACCCTTTTATCTCTTAACTGCTCATAACAGTTATAACATATATCCTATATAAACTATGTAAGGTCATATAAAAACTAACCCATTTTTCCTAATGCTAACTATAGAAGTTTATATTTTTAAAACAACTATTCCAAATGATCCGTATTTTTCACACTCCTATAGAAATGAACTATTTTTAACAGTGAATTCAAGTTTAAGTTTCCATTCCTCAAATTAAGAATAGCAGCAGAACTGGGAATTGCTTTCTCTTCATCCTGAGTATATACTGTAGATGGCAAAGATTGCTTTGTGGGGCTGTATACATATAAATGATACAAGTACTGACATCACTGGTTTGAATGAAAATGGGTAGGCCAGTTAAAAAGAAAAGAGGCTGTTTTTTGCTCCAAACTGTTCCAGCCTTGCTCCAGTATAAGCAGTAACAGAATTTAGTTCTGCTGCGTGTAAGCAGCAAAGTATCATTCAACACCTTGATCTCAGCAGTGCATCTGATGATAGAGTACAGCCCATTGCCACTACGTGACTGAACCATGAGACCACTTCCACAAAGGAACAACCACAAGGCTGACACTACCAACAATGGCCTTTGCAAGGCCACTGTCACGCTTACGTCTTTCTGAAGCAGACCTGCAGCAACTGCATTGCATAGTACTTGGCCTGGACTTCCTCTAGCTCCATACAGCACCTTCCTAGCCCAAAGACAGAATTGCTGACCTTTCATTGCTGTAATTTTTCAGTTTAAAACACCCAAAGTAACAGGCAGGGTGGTTTTTAGCACAATGCTGAGGATGCTCAGGAGTGTTCAGCAATGACTATGGGGATAGTATGAGGACACGTGAAGGGCTGAGTGAGCTAAATCTTGTGAATTCATTCATGCTGCCTCAAAGTAATTGATATCTGGAGAGAACTGTCCTAGGACTTTTGTCTGGTTTATTCCAGAGAAGAGCTGAAAAATGGAACGTTTTAACAGTCATACAGACATGGAACCAAGGACAAGTGACCAAACCCACGTTAAAAGAGTCCTTGGTTCACGATACTTCCACGTTTCATCATAGAATGCTTTGGGTTGGAAGGAACCTTAAAGATCATGTAATTCCAAGCCCCCTGCCATGGGCATGGACACCTTCCACTTGATCAGCTTGCTCAAGGCCTTGTCTGACCTGGCTTTGAACACTTCCAAGAAGGGAGCATCAACAATGTCCTTGGGCAACCCGTTCCAGTGTCTCACCACCCTTACTGTAAAGAATTTCTACCTCTTATAAATTCTAAGGCTATCCCCCTCAAGCTTAAATCCATTTCCTCTCATCCTAATACTACAAGCCCTTATCAAAAGTCCCCAGCTTTCTTGTAGGCCCATTTGAGGTGCTGGAAAGCTACTGTAATGTCTCCCTGGAACCTTCACTTCTCCAGGCTGAACAGCCCCAAATCTCAAAGCCTGTCCCATAGGGGAGGTTTAGTAGCTGTAAATAGGATTCATCTGATGTAACTTAAGACACCTAAGTCTGAGGCAGGCACTTTAGGCTACTTCTATAGCCAACAAAGGAAAAAAGGCTGATCTATACAGTAATTCACTTGGTCTTTCTCAGTTACCCAGTTAAGGATGAAATGGATAAGTCTTCATGGTTTGGTTACGTGAAACTTCAGAGTAAGTGTATCTGCTGAAAGGCTATCCCATGTTGATCACTATGGACTGATTCTGAGGCTATCATTCACTGTCATCATCAATAACACATCCTCAGAAAATTCACCAATTATGTGAAATTGGGGGAATGGCTGACACAACAAATGGCCTGGCTTCACCCCAAAAGATCCATCATCTAAGAAGAAACAGAAGGTTTTACACCCAGGGAAAGAATAACCCCAAGCACCAGTACAAGCTAGGAGCTGGCTGGCAGAGCAGCAGTCCTGCTGCAACCAGGCTTGCAGTCAATGTCTGGCTGAATGCAAGCCAAAAAGTGCACTCTCATCACAACACAAAATGCACACTGAGCAATACTGACTGGCTGGAAGTGGTCATCAGATAGAGGCAAGCAATTTGTCCTCCTCTGCTCAGCACTGGTAAGGCCATACTTGGAATACGGTCCAGTTTCGACAAAACCAGTACAAAAGAGATATGGAAAAACTGTAATTGGTACACTGGAGGGCTACCAAGTTGGTTACCTAGGTAACATGACCTACAAGGAGAGTGGAGGAAGCTGCATTTTTTCAGTCTGGCACAGGGAAGTCTAAACACGGTCTAACTGCAGCCTGGGACTGTTTGAAAATTGTTACAAAGATAACAGGGGCAATGGCCAAAAAAATGCTGCTTTGAGGCTCAGACTACCCAGAGGAGCAGCAGAATCGCTGTTGTTGGAGGTTGTCAAGAACATAAATCCACAAATGAACTGCTGCAGTGCTGGTAAAAGCCCAGCTTTGAGCACAAGGATGGACTTTCCAACTAACACATCTAAGCTGCTGTGATAAACCATAGACATACAGCCTGAAAATTACAACTGGGTCAAACCCCTGCCAGTGAGAATTTCTGATGAAGCCCACAATGTGTCGTTTTGCAGAGTGCCCTTTGTGAAACTAAACACCTCCAAGCCATGCTCAGCTTCACTGGAGCCAACAGCAAAACTCTAAAGCTGGGACAAATGCTTGAACTGATAATGGAGAAGTGGGATTTGCTGAGAGAGACAAAGCAATATTGCATACAGTTCATAAACAGATATATTCATAAGGAGCAAAGGACTACTGTTGCAGGCTTTTGTCTGTAACACATTAAAAATATGGAATCCACTGTTACAGGTACTGCCCTCACCTCTGAAAGTGTCCAAGACCTTTAATTCTCTGTTAACAACAATAAATGGAAATTCTCCTCAACAACTATGGAGACAGGTACTGAGCAGGGTGATCTGAACTCTTAGTGCCTGTGATTCCTTTAGTAACCTTGGACATATTAAACTGATTTTTGCAGCAGAGAGTCCCTTCTAGCAACACAGATGAAATTCATTGCTGAAAAAAACCCATTTGGTTTGATTTTCCTTAGCATTTATTATATATTTAGAATAAATTCATTGTGTCTTTGGCATATATAAGAAGAGAAATTTAGTTTCCAGTAAGAACAAAAGTGAATTTCTCAAAGACAGCTGCATAAGAGTCATAAAGCACAGCTAAGGTGAGCTTAAAAATAATATTCATTTCTTCTCATCCTGAGAGTGTGACCAGACAGGCTTCCGTTTCTGAATAAAGGCTTCAATACCTTCCTGCCCATCTCTCAAAGTCAAATTGTCTACCATGACCTGAGTAGTCATTTTGTAAGCAGTATTGAGGTCCTGTGTAATCTGTCTATAAAAGGTGGCTTTCCCCAGTGCCAGTACGGATTTGCTGCTTTCGCATATCTTGCGAGAGATTTTCATGGTCTCTTCTTCCAGCTTGTCTTCTGGTACCACCTTGCTGACAAGCCCATGCATTAATGCTTCTTGGGCAGAAAGAGGTTCTCCTGTGAAAAGCATCTCTAATGCCACCTGAATAAGAGAAAAATATTGTATTAAGTCGTTCAACTGCCTTGCTGCTTCAGTTTGTTTGGGGAATTTCAGCCTCCAAGTACAAGTTGCTCTTCAAACAAATGTAAGAATTAAATCTTTTGGCCTCCTGAACTGCCAGCGAAGTGTTAAGAGGTTTCAGCAATGAGAACCAGGCCTAAAGCTGTTCTTTTTCCAAACCTGCCCAGTGATGCCTGCTTAGACTGACACTGCTGGGTTTCTTTTCAAAAGCTCACAATCCTTAGTGACTGCAGTAGGAATTAAGAAAGATGTGAATGTGGTCCACAATGTCAAATGACTGCAATCAGTATTTTAAGCTGGGCATATAATAGAGATATACTATGTCAATGGTAAGTTTTGAAAATACCTGCCTTAGTTTTGGTTGGGGGCACTTTCAAATGTTATAGCTGCATTTATTTTAGTCACCTGCTGCTTCCAGCATCTTGTACTTGAGGTTTCAAATTGAACAATCCCCCAAATACTCAGTGACTATTACATAATCATATATTCATAAGAATTTTTTCTATGACTTCTGATGCAATCAGCCAATGCCCTGAATCACAAGAGCTGATTATCTTCGTTAGTATCTTTGCTCTGGTAGCTACAAACAATTGCAACATTTTATTTGATAAAAGGTAAAATCAGTAATCCTGAGAACTGTAGGGAATGCTGCTTTGGAAAGTGACACAGAAAAAAGAGTAACCCACACACTTTAAAAAGGTAGTCAAAAGTCCCAGGAATACTAACTCAGAAACAGCCATAACTGTACACCACAGCACACTTGGGAGAAGCCCACAGACTGTCTTTTATCAGGATGGCCTTGTGGATAGGAAATTGAAAGTTGAAACTCTTATTCAGCAATTGAACTTGTGCAGTTAGGTCACTACATCTCAGCAGAGCCCAGATGGGCTTGGAGAGTGTCCACATGAATCCAACTGGATCATAACTTAAAATTCTCTCCATTACAGAAGCTTTTCAGAGCATAGTATTGTTTATGCAGTAAGAGATGTGTAGTCACCATCAGCAGGAGATAAAGCGGGAAGAAAATACAGGAGGGTTTTAGATGCTATTTAAAGCATCATGATCTGCATCCATGCAGATCATGCTGGCAGTGAAATATCACTGCCTGGCAATAAATGGTACCTTGGTGGGACTGATATCCTGAACTTGCAGGGGTTTCTTCACCAGGGGAGAACATCATTGTCTAAAGCACAGAGCTGACTGTTGGAGAGGGAAGGGATTGCTGAGCTGGTGTGCTGCTGTTATGAGTTCATGCTGGTTGGAATCTCATCAGTAGGAAGCTGCTTTCCCTAAACAAGAGTTCATCCCTTTGTTGCTATTCACAGTCTGAAGAGTTATGAGGATGTCTTTTACAATGAAGGATTTTGAATGGAATGTTGCACTGCAGGAAAATAAGTGATGGAACTGAAACTCCTAACATGAGAATCTCCTTCTTGCAAAATTTCAATCAGTGTCTGTGAAGGAAACCTACCTTTCTTGGAAGAGATCTGCCCAAGGCCACAGCTGGTGTGGAGCAGAACAGTCCAATGTTAACTCCTGGAGTAGCAAATTGGGAGTTCTCACTTGCCACTGCAATGTCACAGCTTGCCACAAGCTGACAGCCTGCTGCTGTAGCCAAGCCATTTACTTTGGCAATCACTGGTACTGGAAGTTTCTGGATTAAAGTCATAACCTGTATGCACAAAAGAAAATGGTCAGTCAATCAGTACCTGACATTTAAGCAGTGGCTGTACTAGCACTTGCAACTGCTTCATACCTCTCATGTGTGCATTTTTCAGCTTTTTTAATTGGAATTTAGTAAAAGAAATAAGCTCTCTGCAAAACCTGTTCTCATACACATGGCACACAACCACTGCTGTTCCAGTAACTGCTCCACTGTGTTTATGTAGCATGAGTCGGTCCTCCTGACTCCAGTGGGAATGGAAATCGCAAGAACTAAAGGCAGGAATACTTGTTATCAGATCTGCATGGAATGTGGGTGTCCCTGCACAGCAGGTCTGGTGTTCCTGGCTATGGAAAGATGTGTATCTGAGACATACCATTCCCACCATCATTTGCCTCAGAATGGAAAAATGACTCTATAAATTCTCTGTCCCAAGAAAATAAGCCATCCTCTTGCTGCTTTCTGCATGATCTTAAGCCAGGGTTAATCTCACCCAAGTGCTGGATGTCTTTCTAGGCTTACTTTGCATTCCAGGGAGAGATTTACCTGCCAGGAAACAATTTTTCCTGTTTGCATTAGGAATAAGATGGGGAAAACCACTCATATTCTCTCTCTCTCAGATAATTCTTGATGGTTGGATGTCCAACTTCAGATAGCTGAAGTTAAGAAAGATTAATTTGTCTTTGTTAACTCAGGTTTTCCTTCCATAAAGTGGGAATCAAAAAGCTCTCCTAATGCCAGAAGATAGAAAATACTTGTTAAATTGTTAGTCATTATATGGATTTAAAAAAAATAATTTCATATTAGCTTAGTGTAGCAAGATAATGAATTTTCATTCACTACTTCAATTTGTCCAGTAGATGAAACCTAGCAAATTTTATGTTGCTTAAGCAAAATCGCCTATGCTTAGTTTTGATCAGTCCTTGTCTTTGCTCTTCCATCTATGTTTAAAAACAAATTTTCAGCAGATCCTGAAAAGCAGACATCAAGAGAAGAACAACATGTGCATCCGTACAGAAAAACAACTTCAGAGTACTCTTGTGGTTGTAAAAGTTCAAAGTCAGCTGCTTCTCTGAAAAAAAAAAAATGGTACTCACAGGTTTATGTTTGAGAAGCCTCTGGAGAAGTAGTACTCTCAGCTGTCTCAAACCTGTATGTGACAAGTAGTTTGTTCTAGAATACTGCACTACACAGTACTGCTGACATTGTGATACACATGGGGAAGCAGAGCGATAGCAGCTGGGATGATCTGCTTAACATTACAAGTTTTAGATGTAGAATCCAAAGTTCGTGAAAACCAGTCCAATGCTCTGGCCTCCCTAGTCCACAATGCTGTAGGCATGTCATTTAGTGTAGGATCCACTCTACTTAAGTATTGGTATTTAGGAAGAAACCTGATTTGGAGACCCTCAAAAGTACCTTTCTCTTTCTACTGACCTCATCTGAAATGGGTGTAGCATTCTTTATTTGTAATAATGCTCCCTTACTAAACTTACTGCACATCAGGGCACCATTCTCACGTAGAAAGCTAGGCTTGTCTTGAACTCTAAATGCTGACATTCTATTATTTTTTGCTATTTGTCCTTACTAATCAAACTTAAGCTTACTATGCTACTCATTAATCCCGAGTATAGTTGCAATGCTAGATATACAGACAGGACAATTGAAATTCTCCTGGTCCTTAAAGTTAGAAATTTATCAACTCCTGATATCACATTGCATGGAGTAAGTTTCACAGTTTTTCTACCTGTCTTTCCTATTCTGTGACTCAGACGCTTCATGGTTCAGTTTTCTGCTGACAACACACTGGTATTCTACCCTGTAACTGCAAAATTAATCTTAAACTACTGTCTGCTAAATTACTGAACCCTGGTTCCTTTCTCATGAAAAGACTAACCTGTCATTCAGCCATATTTGTGCTTCCCTTTTTGGTGATCAGCACACCAAGGTGAAACCCAGGCAAAACTTCCAGTATGATTCCTTCATAATTACACTGAATGTCCCTCAGTGGCAACTGTCACACGTGGCTTTTACGACATTTGTTAAATATGGGCTTGACAATGTGCACAGAAATCACTGTTACTGGAGGAGCTAGAATAAAAGGTTTCAAATTATTTTCTGTGGTGACTCTGAACAGGATCAGGCATCAGATTCTAGTGTTGTTACAATCAAAGGGGGTTTTGCCATTCTTTCCAAAGGCTCCAGGATTCCCTTTCATTTTCCAGCCTCCAGGTCTGTGCCTTTTTAACCAGAACTTCTATGGTCTGCTGACTGGGTAATCAGTGAGTCTACTTGTGTCCACTCAAGCTGCTCTTGAGTTATTAGTCTAATGTTGGGAATGGACATTTGATCACAAGTTATTTGAAAGTGGTTATCCCTAGATTTCTAGGAAAGACATTGCCCAAATATTCATCTGCAAGGAACATGTGCCTTATGAGGAAAGGCTGAGAGATCTGGGGCTTTTTAGTCTCGAGAAGACTGAGAGGGGATTTAATATTTATAAATATATGAGGGCTGGGTGTCAAGAAGGAAGGGACAGCCTCTTCACACTTGTGCCCTGTGAAAGGACAAGGAGCAATGGATGTAAACTACAGCACAGGAAGTTCCACCTCAACATGAGGAAGAACTTCTTTACTGTAAGAGTGACGGAGCACTGGAACAGGCTTCCCAGAGAGGTTGTGGAATCTCCTTCTCTGGAGACTTTCAAAACCCACCTGGATGCATTCCTGTGCAACCTGCACCAGGTTATATGGTCCTGCTCTGGCAGGAGGGTTGGACTTGATCTCCAGAGGTCACTTCCAACCCTTAACATCCGGTGATCCTGTGAACACTGGCTAAATTCAGCAACAGGCCATGACTATACCCGTCATAGGAGATATGCACATTGGCATTCTACCCCTTTTATTTGCATGTAAAAAAGTTCAGGTAAAACACAATTTCACCAGAATCAGGTATAAAAATGGCACAGCAGCAAAAAGCAAGGAATCTGGAGCAAGAGTCTGTGCTTTAGCTAGCAGATGAGCAATGATGTCCCTCCTTAAACCAGAGCATTGCTTGCTCTTAATACTAGGCAAAACAGGTGGCACCTAAGAACAACTGCTTACCTCTGCACATATTTCAAACACTTGGGAATGATGCTTCACATCATTTTCACTTGCCAGTTCCTTTAAATCATGACCAGAACAAAAGACAGGTCCTTCAGCTACAAAGAATTTCAGGAAAAGTCAGTCTGAATTTATCAAGAAACCAGGAGTAGCAGCATATTGATGTCTCAGGTAACTAGATGTCAGTAGTCAAAAAAGAGCTTTGGGAGTTCCAAAACATTGCTTTCTGGGTTTTGTAACAACTTGAAATTGCTACATAAGCACAGTAATATTCATAAAACATTTTTAGAAACCTAATTTTAGTTCCATTCCAGGTTAAGTCAGTTAAAAATCAGACACTTTACAATTATGAGTCCAGTTTCTTTTAAGGAGAGTGCTCTAAACAGCTCCTTGGTACAATGTAAACTAGTCAGCTGCAGCAAGGATGGAGTGCTCTGCTCTCAAACTAACAGATACTGTTTAGTCTCTATCTTTTTTACCCAGTATTAATGATTAACTTTTGCTAAATAAGCATCAAGAGTTTTGTGTCATGGTGTTCAAGGCCACAGAGAGGGAAATAAAAAAAAAACAAACCCATTGCTCTGCAAGAAGAGAACCATAACAACTGCTGGGGCAGCTTTTCCTCTATTGATGGAACTCTCATCTAGAGAATCCCAAAAGGCATGTCCAGCATTTGGCCAGCAAAAGAACAAGTTTCTGTGAACCTAAGCTTTGGAAGTGCTTGCCTCCAGTAACAGCTAAGATTAAAACAGCCAAGATTAAAACAGCCTTTACAGGTACACTATCTACAACAGGTTTTCCTTTTCATGAGGATATCTGCCATGAAAAATAAGCCAGTGTGATGCTTTTGAATCCTTCAGAGTTTTAGATATTTGTGTAGACATGATGATTCCAGCTACATCTATGCAGACATGACCTTACCTATGCAGTTGTTTCCTATGGCTCACATTATTGTGACACAGTCTATCCAGAAATAACCACACAATTAACATCAATCAGCTGATGGGATCAGCAACACATATCTGGAAAGTAATCACATCTCCATTTGTGTCTCATTGAAGAATCTACTGCAAAGTCTGTGCTAAAGACTCGAAGCACTCCCTGAGAAGTCTTTTATTGCCTTAAGATTGCTTTTGCGTTCCACTCAGCAAGGGAATTGTAAATCAACAAGAACTTACGATTTCCTTTTGAACTAAAACAAAACCAACAACAAAAAGAAACTGTGCTGGCAAACTCACAGATTCCTGTACTCCCAAAGGAGAACCTGAAGTGTTTCATAACTGCTGTTTAAAATGTTGAATATATATATATATATATATCTCTTTAAACTGACCCCTGTGAAGTTAGCTTACTTCCACTTTCTACATCTCTATCCACTAACATAGCATCTTTCTTAATATACAGGAAACAACAGCATCCTAAATGACGAAAGCTATTTCTCCAAGATGTTTGGAAGGGAAAAATACCTTAAAATAGCTAATGGAAAAAAGAAGAAAAGGCTTAAAAGAACAGCTCAAATTTCACTATCCTTAACAACTCTACAGGTTAATATCTACATGAAAGAAAACTGTAATAGGCTCAGAGAGAATGTGTTACACCTGCAGGTTACATGTGACTGACACTGGTATTATGGTGTCTCCTTCTTTGGAGAGTTTTAAAACCAGTGTTCAAAAACTGGTGTCAAGACATTGAGGCTGATCCTGGCTTAGAACAGGGGTACAGGGTACACGACTTGAAGAAACTATGTGAGCCCTGTTTACTGCAATCTATAGCTGCCATCAAAGGCAAAAAGCCTCCTATCAGCTCAACCTGTTCCTGCATAGAACCCTGTATCTGAGAATGTGATTTCTTTAGTTTGGTAACCATTAGAACTTGGCTTTTCTTTTGTTTAAGATGTTTTTTTACAATTACTTTATCTACTGGTTGTTTTTGCATAAGGCAAAACCTCACAGCCTATGTAAACACATTGCATAATCTGACTGAAATACAGACATTTTGAAACGTGTTTCTATGTTTTTTCTTAGACCCAGAATCACAAAACCCAAATCAACTGTTAATGGCATGTTCAAGAACAAGGAATAAAGAAAATGAGAGTGGAAACTGAAGTGAGTATAAACCAGCATGAGGGCAGAGTCTGAATGGTGAAGGCATCCATAGCATACCCTACACATGGTCCTGGCTAGCTGTCTGAAAACCAATACGCAAGTCCCTTCCCATCCCATTTTCTGTAATTCTGTGACACATTTCGGTTTGAATTCTTCCTTATCGCCTTTCTGCTCCTTCCCTCACCCGCGCCTGCTCTTCCGTCGGCCTTAAAATGACGCAGTACCTGAAACGATTATAACTCGCAGGTCTTTGCTTTTGACGTCGTGCAGCAGGTCCTCCTTGAGGGACTGCAGCATGGAGAGGGACAGGGCGTTTCGTTTCCGGGGGTTGCTCAAGATAATGTTTCTGTGAAAGCCGTTAAATACAAGTTTACTATAAAAAAACATACACGCATTCACTGCTTCAGGGACGAGCCCATGGCGGTTCCTCCCCCCGTCGCCGCCCCTACCGCCGCCTCACCGGATACCCCCTGCTTGACGCCGAACCGTCAGCTTCTCCGGCGGGGGCGGCTGCCCAGGTTTCGCTGCTGTGCCGCTGCTAAAGGCTGCGGCCAGGGGCCTCTTCAGCCGCCACAGCCTGGTAGCTGCCATGGCTGGCTCCTAGCAGGCGCGGCGGTCGACTCAATACCGACCCCTAGGCCGGCGGTCTGCTGCCCGCCCTGAGCCACAGCCGAAGTCCTGTCGGGCTCCGGGCCCGGCCGCCGCGGGGCGCTGGTTCACCATGGCAGCGGGCTCGCTGCAAGCCCTCCGCAGCCCCCCCGTCTCCTCACGGCAATGGGAGTCTCGGGGAGTGCTGCGGGTGAGGACGGCCTGTAGCTGCTCCCGGGGCGGTGAATGCTGCCAGGGCACACAATAAACCTATACAGACGGTTTTCAGACCTCCAGGGACAGTCTTTGCTCTGGAAGAACTGTGTAGGAAGGTAGCATTCATCAACGGGTATCTCTGGGATGTTAAGGGGACTAGAATATGTTGAATCTTGCAATAACTTCTGATTCCACAGAGTGTTTGCGTCTAGAACCGCAGGATGGAGACACGGGATATACTGAGACACCTTGTTAGTGACACTAAGTTGAGATGTATGGCATATGAGCCAGCTGTGAGCAAAAGCAGCTAGGAAAGCCAACAACAGCCTGGCTTGTATCAGCAGACCTAGGGAATGGATTGCCCCCTGTCCTCAGCACTTGGTGAGACCACACCTCAAAATGTTTTGGGGCCTTTGCTGCAAGAAACACACTGATGTGCTGGAGCATGCCCAGAGAATGGCACTGTTTAGAGAACAAGTCTTCTTAGGAATGGCTGAAGAAACTAGGGTTTATTCTGGAACAAAGGAACCTCAGGAGTAACCTTGTCACTCTCTACAATTCCCTGGGAGGAGGTTGTAATGAGGTGAGACCTACTCTCTTCTCCCAGGGAACAAGCAATAGGACCTGAGGAAATGGCACCAGGGGAGATTTAGGTTAGATATTAGGAAAAATTTCTTCACCGAAGGGTTGCTGAGCACTGGGACAGACTGCCCAGCGAAGTCACCATCTCCAGAGGTATTTGAAAGACGTGTAGATGTGGGTTTTGGAGACATGGTTTAGTGGTGATTTGGCAGTGGTAGGTTAATGGTTGGACTAGATCTTAAACAATTCTGTGAATAGTAGAGAGGACAGCTGGAAATAATTAGATCACTCTAAAGACGAGAGCATAGGACGAAATTCAGTACTACAGTGTTTGGAACTAATAATAATTTATTCAGTAGGAGGTCATCATTTGGAAATGATTGTGCAGAAGGCTTTGTGTATCTCCATTAGTTCCATAGGCTATGATGCATCTAAGAAACAAAAAATCACATGTGATTTTTAGAGGTGATCTTAAAATTCAAATGTGATTTTAAAATTCGAAGTACTTTAGGGACATGCAGGTACATTCACAGCTCATTTTGTTTATTGCTTCTGGTCACCCACGTTCAAGAAGACAAACTAAAAGACGGGCAGAGAGAATAGAAGCAGCATAGAATGGAGAACCAGTTAAGAGGGATGAGAAGAGTGTTGTTCCTGGAGTCTAGCAAAACAAATATGAAAGGACTTTACTGCTGTCTTCAGAGGACAGGCACTTTGCAATCTGAGAAGGCAAAAAGCTGTATAAGATGGAGAACTGTGTGGACACTATGGGAAATGGGTGTCCACTGAACATTAACATATCTGAGCTGGAAACGAAGGAGCAAAGCTGTTGCCATTAGATGAGGGAGATTGTGAAACAGCCCTGCTGTAGAAGCCACATGGATAAAATCTGGTGGTTGTGGGGTGGGGCTTTTTGTTTTTATTTTTTTTTTTAGAGGAGCCTCAGGAGGCCTTTTTAGAGTTTATGTACTGCTTCTGCCTAGCTTACTAGAGAGATGGATCTGAGGAAGTGAGTCCCTTTCCATTTGTGTTTCTGCTGAACCTCAAATCTCTCCTTTGCCAGCTCCTGGTGCGATGCATAGTACATCTTCCTAGTTTGTGAGATGCACAACTCTCTCCAGTTCTTCCAGACAATGTCACTTTGCAATATAACCTCTCACATTTCTTTCATTCTTCTCTTCTCCATTTACTTGCAAGAGCAATGACCTCTCTTTCTTCACACCTGGTTCAGGGAGTCTCCTGGGAAAGAAGCAGCTGTGTGGATGAGGCAGCTAGCAAATAATCTCATCTGCTATGAGATGCTAATGGGCCCAAAGGCCAAGCAGCGATGTTCCAGCAGGAGATAGAGGATGCCCCAATCATGGTTCTCTTCTCTTCCTTATGCCACCTACTCATCGTGTATCCTTTCCTAAATGCAAGGGGAAAGTATTAGTAATTGAAGTGCTTTACACAGATGTAAGTCTCCATTGTTTGTGCTCCGTTTTCTGACAGAGGCATAGTACCTCATTTGTCCAACATATGTTCCTTCTAAATATAAATCTGTGCTTCTACTTCCTGATCTCCCCACTCTTTTAAGTTCTGGTACAGTATTTGTAGGTTCCCAAATATGTCTCTAGTCCTCATTAGTGCCTGTTGAACCTCTGCAGCTTCTTCTGACTGTAATGGCAGTTGTGGCTTTTCAGTTCTGAGCATCAGCCTCATAAAAAAACCCACTAGAATTCTGTGTTTAATAATATATTTACTTATATGGATAGTAACAGCTTAGTGTGGGGATGCATTTTCTTCTTACTGATTTTGTGTTGCCTGAAACAAAAAACCATCAGACCATTGGGCTTTGTGGCTCTACTGTGGCAAGAGTGGGTTTTGTACATTTTGAAGCATTGAAGGATGCTGGTACACCTGAGAGCTAGGTCTGCACCGGGCTTTCACTTCAGTTTTCAAAGTCTCTGCTTGGTGTGGCAAAGGCCAGCATACAGTGTGTGTGCCAGCTCTGGGAGGAGTTCTCCATCCCCTCAGCTCTGATCAGTGACCTCTTTTGAGATGACCTTGTGAACACGATCTCTTTTTTTTTTTTTTTTTTTTTCTTTATTTCATTCAGTTCCTTCTCTTTCTCTGTCATCCTGGCCTTTTTCTGTCTGTCTCCAAGCAAAAACTAAACTTTTTTGTGTCCTCTCCAAAACACTCCTGGGAAATTCTGTTCTTTTTCACTTTGATTGACAACCTCATGTTTCCTTTCACACCCACCCCCATTACAGACTTTTCTTTTGGCTGCAGCTTCCCCAGTGCATTAACAAGACCTGCTGCTGCCTTCTCTGAGGAAGTGCTGAAGAATTCTTCCAATTTCAGGCAGATTCCTTTTTATAGCATTTGCTAGCAGCGCTGGGGTTAAGGCTGAGCTCACACTTCCAACTGGAGACAACTAGGAACTAGGATTGCAAGTAGCAGATGGGGCTTTTCTAACCTTTAGCTGTATTGATACTTCATACAAAATATAATAAAGGACATAATGAAACTTCATCATTAGATCATTACATCAATTTTCAGGGCAGTGACAGGAAAACTGTCTTGAAATTCAAGTGTACTTAGCTGCTATAAAGCACTCTGGGGTCTTTGTTCTAATCCTAGACAGCATGAACAGAAACCAAATCTAGTAAATACAGGATCCTCTTTATGAAGCACAAGTATTTATTTGAGTCTTTATTTCTTTCCTTTCAGTAAGCCCAGATGGGACACGCACCTTGTAGCAGTACCTGCTTCACCCCACTGGTCAATCTGAACAGCAGCTTGTCCCAGGACAAAGGTAAACCTTGTTGGGATAGAACCATAGAATTGTAGAATGGTTTGGGTTGCAAGGGACTTCCAAAGGCTATCTAGTCCAGCCTCCCTGCAGTGAGGAGGGACATCTTCCACTAGATCAGGTTGCTCAGAGCCTTGTTGAGCCTGATTTTGAATATCTCCAGGGATGGGGCCTCAGCTACCCTGGGCAACCTGTTTCAGTGTTCCACCACCCTCATAGTAAAGAACTTACTCCTAACATCCAATCTAAATCTACTCTTCTCTAATTTCAGACTAGTGACCCTCATCCTATTCACTACAGGTCTTTGTAAACAGTCCCTCTGCAGCCTTCTTGTAGTCTGTAGGTACTGGAAGGATGCTATTATATATCCCTAGAGTCTCCTCTTCTCCAGGCTGAACAATCCCAGCTTTCTCAGCCTACTCTTGTAGCAGAGGTGCTCCAGGCCCCTGATCATTCTCATGACCCTCCTCTGGACCTCCTCCATAATGTCCATGTCCTTCCTGTGTTGAGGGCTCCAGAGCTGGGTATAGTATTCCAGGTGAGGGATGAAATATAAAACACATACACATATAAGTAAATGAGTAAATATACACATAAAGACATTTCTACTATTAAATGGGATACTGTGATGAAAAATGTGGGCTATGGAACATGACATAGACATATCCCTAGCTGAGTTTCATGCAAATTATTTCTTGTGAAATGTAGGTATTCCCACAGGATCTTGTGACCTGATTTTCAACACTGCTGAAGGCATTCAGATCCCACTGGGAGCCAGAGGGGTTCAGCACCTTTAAAACTCTGACTGCTTAATTCTGGTCAGATGTGTAGTAGTTCCAGGATAACAGGGAGAGCAGGACCTTGTTCTTGCACCCAGGCCAAGGAAAATAATTAATTTTCCTGCTTTGTGAATTCTGCTAGCAAGTAGATAGATGAGTGCATTGCAGTTTCTCTGATGTGGAACTCTTCAGGACTGCCTAGAGGGAAGATTAAAGAAGATTTTCCTTTTCTGTTCCCGTTTAACCAGGACTCCAAGCTGAGTCCCAGCACCACATGATGCGTGCTTTCTGTGTAACATTTTTTACTGTACCCTTAGACAATTTATGTTTTCTGTATTGGTATTAAGATAAAAGTAGCACGGAAACTTCAGGACAATACTCACTCGGGCTGGAATTTCCTCAGGGATGAAGTTAAGAGCTCTTTACTCTGTTTATGCCTGGAATTCATATGACTTTGCTACCTAACCTTCTTTAGGTCCTACCTTTGGGGTTTTCTTTGAAAAGATATTTTTCTGCTTTACTTTAGCCACAGAAAGATACGTCATATATCAGCCTTCTCTTTAGAGTAGCTTCAATTACCAGAAACAGTAATTAAAAATCAGTTATGGGAATTAACGTATAGCAGACTATCAGAAAAGTTTATCCTGTATTCTAAGAGAAAGCAATTTAAAAAAAAAAGGTTTTTCTGCTAAAAGAAAGGACGTGAATCCAGTGTTAACTCCATGAGTGCTACTGATATTTTGTAGTACCCTGTAAACTGAGCTCAATACCGGCCACTTCAGTCAGGCTTATCTGAGGTCCTTACCTGGCAGTACTGCTGCCTCCTGTAGTTACATTTAGCAGTCCTTCAGCAAAGAAGCCAGTGTCCTTTTTGGCCTTGACATTAAACATAAAGCTCCCAGTGCCATTACTGCTCCAATTTTTCCAAGTACTGCTCAGAGCTTCTCCTCTGTCAGTGTGTGGCAGCACTGCTCCATGAAATGGATGCTACTTATTTTCACTTCAGCTTGAGAACCAGGTTAATGATCAAAGCCCTTTTGTCACTAGACCCAGCCATGTTCCTCTTTATTTGCTGTTTTTTTTCTTACCCATCTCACACTCAGGTTTCATCCTTCCGTGTCCTCACTTCTTCAGAGGGTTTCAAGCAATTCATACTTCCCTAGCTTTAGTTTTTTTTTTTTTTTTTTTATATGCACCTTCCATTTATGAGATTCATAAGATATATGAACAATGATCAGAATTAGCAAATATAAGGGAAGTTGTAACAGGTTTGGAAAAACAGTGCATTCATTCCTGCCCCCAGAATATCTAACCTTAGGCTCCCAATTTAGCTACTTAATCCTGCAAAGCTCCCTACACAATGAGCTCCTCTGCAGGGCTGGTCAGAGTGTCTAAATTAGACACCTGCTCCCAATGCCTCTCCAGGCTGCCTGCTTCCCTGTACTGATTGTGCAGGGAACCAAGAAAAACCACTCAGATGCCTCTTGCAGATGGTGTGAACGTTCCCCTCACCCACACAAGAGGTACAAATGCCAATCTCAGTCCAGGGACCTCTTGGGAGAAACAGAGTATCAGAATCCTCTCAGCCTGACAATCCTCTCACCGTATCTCAGGATTCACTTCCAGATTTCAGTGTTTTTCTGCTGTGATTAAGGATAAAAACATTGATGTGAAAGAAGAGGTAAATTGTAGCTGCTCTCTGGGGCCATGAACAAATTTTACCTGCAAGTTTTCCATACTTGGGGACAGCCACTGTCACTGCATGACTTTGCTCCAAGCCATGTCTGCAAATAACAGTTCTCACCACAAAATTGCACCCTCCACCTACCCTGTTCCCCACCTTTGCTAGTAACCTCTTTTCCATAGCAAAATGTGTTGAATTTTCTGGACTCTTCTGGTTCACTGGTTTCTCGCCATTTGGCAGAATTTTGTCTCTTTTCAGTTTCTTTTCACCCCATTTGCTTTTCACAACCACCAGAGGCATCATATTAGAACTAGGGAAAAATATTCATTTATTTTCAATTAAATAGGATTTCTACTCAGAATCTTAAAAATGAGTGCGAGTTTTATAGGAAAACAAGAGAATGACAGAATCCTAATAGTTAAGTGTTCCTTGGTACCACCAAAGTCAGAAGGTCCATGGGGATGACACAGACAAAATCTATCTTGGGTAGAAAAGTTTACACAGTCACAGAAAAAAATGTTTCCATTAGGAGCTGAAGCCAGGCATGTCAACATCAGACTGTGGTGAGGGACAAAGGATGCTTTAAATTGTCTTCAAGTGAAATATTTCTTGCAAGAGGCTCAATCCAGAATGCTGCTTGGGCTGTCAGTGACATATATCTTAATGTTGTATATTTTACCTTATCTTACACCTTATCTCCCCTGTGCTGTGTCAAATGTGGCAACACTGGGCAGGACAAGGAATCATCAGGGAAGTTGCCAACTGCTCCTGTGTGTTTCCTTCCCTTGTATGGGAGGGAAGGCCAGGTAGGAGTTTGGGCTCAGGCCATAAGCCAGCTGGCCTCAATCCTCCCACTGTACATTTTATCTCATCAAGGCCACACATGTTAAGTTCAGTGTGTTGGCACTAAGGAAGGGGCGATGGTCTGATTCAACACAGCTGTCTGGTATTGTGGAGTAACATCCTGTCACTCTGTGTGTCAAAGTGCTTGTGGTTCCTGTTTCCAGGCAGAGGAAATATTAATACATAATGAGCACAGAAAATTATTTTGTATTTAGGGAATACTAATTCACAAGTTAAAAGGGGCATTTTATAATAAAGGAGTATTGTAGTTTTGAAGGGAAAAAAAGAAGGTTCAGGGAATGATGTCTGCTGATCAGCCAAGTCTGTCAAGGAGGCTAGAAGAAAAAAGATTTTAAAGCTTGCAAGAAAATGATTGTTGAGAACAAAAAGAAATGAATGCTTAGAGTAAGGAAAAGGCTGCAGCACAAGTTTAGTGAGCAACTATCTCACGTGTGACCTACCAACCAATTAATCGACATGAGTCTGCCAACTGATAGGCATCACTTGGGATAGGCCCAGCCTTGCCTCTCACCCAGAGAGGAGTTAGGGGCCACGGAAGGAAGCTGGGGCACAGGTGTGTCTGTATGTGTGCCAAACAGACTCACTAAGGGAGGGGATTATATAGAAGGGGAACTTTGGGTCACTGCGACAGTGCATGACTGAATTAAAATTTGCAGAAAATTGTCTTTACTAGTGCCTACATCTCTAACAGTTTGCGCTGCCTACCCTCTCACTCCCCTCCCACACCACCAGTTCTCCCCATCATCCTGTCCATTAATTGAGCAAGACATGCTGTGGTGTGAAGACTGTAGGGTTTTGGCAGGTGAGACACAACAGATGATCGCCCAGTGACCTCTGCAGTTTTTCTTGTGTTAGTGTCTCTACTCTGTGGCCATCAGTGTTCTTAAGAAAGGTGGATAATTAAGATCACTGAGAACTCACACCTGCTGTCAAATGTAGCAGGAGATGAGGAGTAGGATCATATTTCGAAAGGAAATCAGGCTAAAATAACCTCCTATGGTCACAATTAGGCTGTTGTCATGGAAAACAACTTCCTGCACAACAGCAGCACTATGGGAAACTAGAGATTTTCATCTGTAGCTGTTTTCTTGAGAGATGAGCTGATTAGTACTGCAAACCTTCTTAGGCTTATCAATTATCAATGAACATTTTAATGAACTCATCACAGTGAATTCGTAGAGCTCCATTTATTTTAAACAGCCAACTGACTCATTTATCTTTGCTTATATTTTCACTTTCACATGCCACTTGTATGGGGAACTTGTGCTCAGGCTTCACAAGACAGCAGGAGAGATGTGCACACTGTCTCTTCTCATCCCCTTCTCATCAGAAGCACGGAAATCAAATACTTCCCCAATTTACATCCTACTTAATCCCATCAACGTTCATTTACTTACATCTGGGTACATTATTTGTCCAATTAGATCTGTACAGTATACAAATATAAGGGTATGGCTAAGTCTTCTTTAAAAAATGTAGTCTAAGATATCACTTGTTTTAAACAAGTTACCTTGCATGGTAACCTGGTTACCTGCATTTCTCATGCATCAGTGTTTATGTGCTTAGTTTGGGAGCTAAGTTGGTAGTTTTTCTGGACTGTAATTTATTTAAATTCCACTTCTAAAAAACTTATTTCTTTTTATTTCAGGAGTACATTTTGTGCTTGTCATGTTCAGCTCTAGGAACCTGAGCACCTCAAGTAGTCCTACAATTCCCAGCATATATTTGGACATCTGAGGTATACAAAATATGATTACATCAATGAATTGTGGCTGTGAAGTTTTTTAATTTCTTCATGTTTTTCATGAACATACACATTTGGTTGTTGACAGTGGCATAAAGTTTCATTTGAATTGCTGAGTACCTGCCTTTGCAAGCTAGCTGAATCTTGGTACTCTTTGAAGTTGATGGCTGAATTGACTTTATTGGCACCTGGTTTCCATCTGCTGCTTTTCTGGACCTAGCACAGCAATTCTCAAGCTTTGATGCTAGTGGCAACTCATGATTGTTCATGAAGACTTACTTCAGGTTTTGGATATGCAGTGCTAATGACGTATGTGCAGTCTAGTCTCAGAGCCATAAAAGTACAGAATGGAGTTCAGACAGCACCTTTACTCTCCAAAATTGCTCCCAAAATTGAAGAGCAGCATAAGTACATAATTGCATGGCTTTTTGATAGTAGAAGACCATCTATTATTCTTCAGTGCACATTAACATTAATCAGTTGTCTAGGTCTGGATCAGTCTATAGTAGTGAGATCACAGGGACATTAGGAAAGTAAATCGTATTTATTACAGGAGTGCCTAAGGCTGAAAAAGTACGAGGCTCCCCACCACAAGGCAGTGTACTCCCTGCTCCAAAAAAAGATCAGAGCTGAAGAAAATCAGCTTAATGCATATGTAAAAGTGCAGGCTGCAATCTGACAGTACGCATGTAGGGTTATGTAGTATTTTGGTGATGTAGGACTGGTTAGGAGAATACAAATGGGAAGAAGAGATACTGAAAAGAGAATTGTTGGAGTAAGAGGTAACAGGAGTGGAATGAAGCTGACGAAAGAGCTTTTGAGCACAGGGACTGGAACAACTAACCTCTGAATGTGGATGACAGTCGAGCCACAACTGCAGAATGGCTCTGGGGGTGCTTGTCACTCCTGCCACAGCAGTTTCTTTCATGGCTTGCTTTTTCCCCATCTGAGACCTGGTTCCCTGAGAAGTGGGGACTACTGTCATTCTAGATGTCAGCCAGAACATTTATAGGCTTTTTTTTTCTCTTTCTGAGACTTAAGGAGTAGAACAGCACACTTGGAGGGACAGGTGCAGTAATGTGTTGAAAATATTGGCCCAGATCTTCACTAGTTTAGTGAAGTTTAGGCACTAAAGCTAGGTATTCACAAGCTAAATTTGAGCAGTTCTAATGCTGGTTTTAAATTAAATCTGGCTGCTCACAGCCTCATTGATGATGTGACATAAAAACAGAGATGTTTTGATGCCCCCTTGTTTCTTCACTACGTCAGCTCCAGGCCACCTCAGGATTTGTCCTCTGCTGAGGGAGTTCTGTTAAACATTGAGCTGTCTGTTTGTTTCCTCCATCTGCTCCTATCTGCTACAACAGGGACTAGAATTTGCCTTGAGGAATCCCCATTTCCTTTTCATAGCTTCACACTGATTCACCATGGGACAGGGTTCAGATATGAGGAATGTTGCAGGCTGTGAACTGTATCGTGCTCAGCTGCACACCTATTGCTTCCACTCATTTGTAAAAAAATCACTGACATGCTTCCAAAGGATAATTTGGTCCTGTTCCTGTTATTAGACCTGCATGACTTGATACTGCTCAGAAATAGTTATCTGGCTTTGGAAGCCCATTATTATCATTAGGAGACTCTGTTACTTTTTGTAGGAAGAGGCAGGCTTTTAATGAAGACAATTCTCCTCTCCTTATCCTCAAGCTTACTGTTCTCGTTTCAGTTATGTCCAAATATGACAGCTAGGGCAACCCCCCTAGTCTCCTTTCTTTGTATGGACAGGTAATTTGTAGCTGCACTCTGTTCAAGATTCTGAATAATCCAAAAAGCATGAGGTTTGTTGACCTATTTCTTTGATCCAAACAATTCCTGTCCCCCAAAATGGCATCAACCAATGTCCAATCTTGTAAAGAAAACAGTAAAGAACAAGATACTATTTTAGTACATTTAAAAAAAGGTATTATTAGAAATGTTAGGTATAGCTGATCCAGCTGAGGGTAGGAGAATGCAGTGGTTGAGCCCATCTCATTCCAGTTATGTTTTCTATTATAGTATGATTGGGAAGAGGATAATTATCAGCAATATCCAGTGTGAACACAGGAGCAAATTTGGAGTGCTGCCTGATTACAAGGTATTTGTCTAATACTCATCGGTGTTGTATGAGAAAGCTTTAATTAACAGTGAAAATGTTTAGTTACATGCACCATTTCTGGCACAAATAGATTGTGAGCCTCATGGTTTTTACACTATATTAAATGCTAAGTATTTAGACCTAAGCAGGCATACAGTGTCATCACCTGAGAACACTAAAACCTTTAAACCCCTGATTTCCATTTGCAACAGAAGTATCAAGAATCATTAATATCATTACTGTATCAGCACTGATTTTGATGTTGAGATGACTGAAAGTATCAACCATGCAGCAGATTTCAATGCAGGGTAAACATTTGATTGTCAGTAAGGATGAACAATCACAGTGTATTTTATCTATTCAAAAGTAGATAATCAGCTTATAATCATGAAGAGTACAAATGATCCTGATCTATTTCTACAGAGGCAGATCCTGTTCTGGCATCCGAACAGCTGAGTAGGAGGCATGTATACATTTAAAGACAAGACACAGCACATATAGAAGAGATTCCTGTTTTATTCTTATTCTGGTTTATATTCAGCTCTAAATGCAGTTCAGATTGCATTTTACATACCATTTACTTCTCTCCATTTAGTTCATAAAAGATATTAAAATCTGGATTTTAAACCTGTGTTTCCACAAAGCAGACTGGAGGCAGATTCATTTCCCTAATGTAAAGGTGAGACTCAGCACAGAGATTAAGACACCTAAATTTAGGTGTCTGCACGTAGCTGCTTACATGTGACCTAGCTGTTGCAGCTCTCATCACAGTCATAGGATGTACCTGTGGCTGGTTAGCTTGACAGCACTTGGGATTCATTGACTATTGATCAGATCACTGTTATCTGTAAAGGAAGCTTAGATGTTGTGGTGGGTTTACCTTGGTTGGTAGCCAGGTTCTCACCAAGCTGCTCTATCACTCCCTTCTTCAGTAGGACATGATGGGGAGGAAAATAAGATGGGAAAAACCTTGCAGGTCAAGAAAAAGGCAGTTTATTAAAACAAAGGCTATGCATGGAAACAAAGGAAAATAAAAGATTTACTCTCTACTTCCCATCAGCAGGTGAGGCCCAGCCACTTCCTGGAAAGAGTACATGTAGTGGGTACTCCAGAAGATAAACATCATCACAAAGAATGCCTACTAGCATGGGAGGGCCATCAATGCCAAGGCACAGTAGATAGCTATGGTTTGCACTAGCATGTTCCCAAGTTCCCCCATCCTCCCCACAAAATAGCTCACCCAGCACAGTAAAGCCAGCAAAGTAACACACACAGCCATTATTTGTATCAATGTGTTCCAAGCTCGGCAAAACATAGAAGCAGCACAGCCAGCATTCTCTGTGTGACTCCCATGCTGATGCCAAAAAAAGGAATGGTGGGTTGACCCTGGCTAGGTGCAAGGTGCCTACCAAAGCTGCTCTGTCACTCCCCTCTTCAGCTCCACAGGGGAGAGCAAATGCAATGAAAGCTCATGTGTCGAGGTAAGGACAGGGAGAGATCACTCAGCACGTATTGTCATGGGCAAAACAGGCTCATCTGGGGAAATTAATTTATTACCAATCAAAATCAGAGTAGGATAATGAGAAATAAAAAGTAAATCTTAAAACAACTTCTCCCTACCCTTCCCTTCTTCCCAGGCTTAACTTTATTCCCATTTTTCTCTACCTCCTTCTCCCCAGAAGTGCAGGGGTACAGGGGTACATCAGCTCATCACATGTTGTTTCTGCCACTCCTTTCTTCTCAGGACAGGGCCTCTTCACACTCTTACCCTGCTCCAATGTGGGGTCCTTCCACAGGAGACAGTTCTCCACAAACTGCTCCAGCACAGGCCCTTTCCCTGGGATGTAGTTCTTCAGGAACAGGCTGCTACAGCATGGGTTTCCCACAGGGTCACACATCCTGCCAAAAAACCTGCTCCAGTGTGGGCTCCTGTCTCCACAGGTCCTGCCAGGAGCGTGCTCCAGCATGGGCTTCCTACAGGGTTGCAGCTTCCTTCAGGCATCCACACGCCTCCAAGGGCTGCAGGGGGACAGCCGACTGCACCATGGTCTTCACCACAGGCTGCAGGAAAATCTCTGCTCTGGTACATGGAGCATCTCTTCCCTCTCATGACCCTGGTGTGTCCAGGGTTGTTTCTCTCACATATTCTCATTCCTCTCTCCAGCTGCAATTACTCTTAAGTAGTAACTTCTAGCCCTTCTTAAATATGTTACCACAAGGGCACTACCACCGTCAATGATTGGTTCAGCCTTGGCCAGTGAGGGGTCCATCTTGGAGCCAGCTGGCACTGGCTCCATTGGACATGGGGGAAGCTTCTCACAGAAGCCACCTCTGTAGCCCTGCTGCTACCTAAATGTGTCAATCCAATACAGACACAGGATATTTCTAAACTTGGTACAAACCAACTCATTTTATTTGAGAGACAGTACAATGAACTTACTTAATTTTCTGCATTTCCCCAAGCAGAGATGTGGCCCTTTATCTTAAGTGAAGTGGGTGCAGCACATAGTATTTTCCATCACCTCTGCTTCTAACTAAAATTCAACTATGGGTCAAATCCTTGACTGGAAAGAGTGTATACAGACCAGGATCTGCCTTGTATAAAGAAGTTACAAAAACAGGATGTGTTTTATTTGACTAGAGTGGACTTAATGGTCAGGGGTCATTTTCATTTCAGACACTTTTTTTCCCTCATGGTTTTCGAATATATGTTGTTTCTTAAATGACAGCAAAAATAAAATGCATTTTGTCAGCATTTTTTCTTAAGGATCTGAAGGCTCTTTATGGGCAGTAATTTGCTAAATCTTGCAGGCTCCCTTTATAGTGAATATATCACTGCTTATCTGCTTGCTCAGCTTTCAGGCTCCCCTCTCTAGTGGGGGGGATGACCCTGTGTGCTTTCCAATCTATAATTATTAAGAGGACAGAAACATCGAACACTTTTGTGTACAACTTATTATTTTCTGATGCTTGTGTTTTCCTTCATTTGTCTTCCCAAGCGGAAAAGTTGGTACTGGGTTCCTCCTTTATTTCACTGGCATGCTATACTTGTCCCTTGTTTTTAACTACTCCCCAGTGAGCCCCAGGGTTGCCCTGTTCCATTCATTCCCTTTGGAAGGGTTTTCAAGTTTTGAAAGTTCATTTCAGGAAGATTTCATAATAAAAAGTTAAGGAAAATAATATAATCTTGCTTTAAAACACTTCCTTCCTCTGTTTTGCTGGGGAATTACAACAATTCACAATACCATCTGGCCAGCAACTGGTACAGAACTTATTTCATTGTTTTAAATGTATTTGTTTCTTTTGGTTGTAGAACACATAACGTGAGGATTCCCTGGCTGCTTTTCTGTGATCAGACAGACCCAGACTACAATATGAGAACAAGATATGCTCAAATGTTTGGAACTGGGCTAGAAATAGCTTTGGCAAATGATCTGTAAGAATGGGAGTCCTGTGGTGGAGGACAAAATGCAGGTCTGAATTTTGCAGCTTTAATCAATTTTCTAAAACCAGAGAAAAATCTGAAAAGACATCTAACCTTCTCCTCCTGAAGGGGATTTTGTAGAAACGTCTTAAGTTCATAGGTCAATTGCAAAATGAGAAAGGAGATTTTTCTGAATCAATTTTTGTTGTTACTGGATAAAGAACTTTTCATGAGTTTTCTATAGTCCCAGTTTTGGGGTTGCAGAAATGATTTAGGAAGTTAGGTGGTGCCCTAGACCCAAGTCTAGGAAGGACAGCCTAATTCCAAAACCCAAGTGACAAAGTAAGCATAGTCCAGTTCTGAATTTGATTATGCATGGATTGGGAGTATGGTGGTGATGTGGAGAGGAAGTACTGCACCTGAGCCTCTCAGATCATCTGAAGCACTTAATGCATGAGGTGAGACTACAGACCTCCCTTGAAGCAGATTTGGAGCACACATGAGTATCAGGCTTCTAATATATATTTTGAAGCCTGATTCAATGTGATTCCTAAAGTAGTGCAACTTCAGTGAAACCACCTCTCCTTATCCTACAACTGAAGTTAATATAACTCACTTGTGTGTTTCTGAAAAGACTGAAAATGAAAAATTACTCAAAACACTCTCCAGTGATTACAGATATCTTTAAAGCACTCACCATATAGTGAACATTACGGTGTGTAAGTCCAAACTGCTTAGCAACAGAGATTCACTATCTGTCCCATGAACAGATGTTGATCTTCAGTGTCAGTGCTGCTCCAGCCATAACCTTGCTGACAGATGTCATGTTTGGTGTTGATTTTTTGATACAGATATTCTGATCACCAGATTTTTCATACAAGCTGCAGCTGGATAACAAGAGGTGAAGGCTACCCTCACATTAATGACATAGAAGGTAAAGTTCTTATAATTTATTTTTAGTTCACCAAACCATTCTGGTCGTCAGATTTAGAATCTTTAAAGCAAACATTGCTGTATATCTAACGTATGATATTTCCTCACGTTGCTTCATTTAGACATGCTCTTGTAGCTTTCCTGTGAACTACAACATATTGTAAAGCTGTGTTGTATTCTTTTAATTTTTACAGTGAAGGATTTCAAATGGAACCTACCCTAATTAGATTACATGTAATCTCTTCCCATTTTGATCCTATTCTCGAGAGTGTTTGCAAAGAAGCTTACTTGAGTCTTAAATGCACAACTTTGAGTCATGCTGACAGTGAGGGATAAGGGAAGCACACTCTTAGGAAAACATACTGATGTGCAGGACAAATCCTCATGACTTTCTCAAGTGAAATAGGTATCTCCATTGGCAGTGTCCACTTGACACACATTTCTTTTAAACTTCTGCACAAAACCTATTAAAAAATTGATTCAGAGTGCTTCCTTGTCCATTTCTCTCCTGAATCAAGACAAACCCTTATTAATACTTGCTTGTAGCAGAGTTTCCAAAGAGATGGTAGAGTTTCTATGGAGGTGTCTGCCTTTCAGATAAAGTGCAGTTTAGAAGCATTTTACAAACAGCCATCACTTTCCTCGTAGTATATTAAAAGAGATTATGTGTTGCCAGAGACAGCAAGCCTTGTCAGGTCAGGGTAAAACAACATTTTAAGCCATTTGTCTCATATATCTCAAGGTACGTGTGCCCTTGCGTAAATTCACTTTCCCTTATCCCAGTATTTAAGAAAATCCACCTTTCATGACATTGATCTATCTGAACCCTCGTCAGATGGAATCCTGATTATTATTTCGAGGTTAGGGAATGAGAAAAAACTCCAGATGTGATAGTAGTGATTTGAGAAAGCTTTCCTCTCTCTTTCATCAAATCCCTTTTCCTTCTGCTGTGGGACCAGTTATCCTGAATCTGAATTTCCGATTCTTGTTAACACCCTGATTTCATGTTTTAAACCCATCAGATGCTTCAGCTTTGATAGTCACATGTTTCTTCTTCAGTCAGGCTTTCTAACTTTTGCATTTTCTATGCATGGCCATCTTGCATTATCTATCTAGTCAATGTAGAAAGGGATCTCCAGGAAGTTATATGACATGGGATATACAGGGAAGTGACACATTTTTGGCATTGTGATGTTTTTCAATTCACTGAAAAACTGGTATTAAGGAGACGTTTAAAAAAGTTGTATTGTACTGTGTGAGGGTATTGATCTTTGTTCTACATGTACTCTTCATAAATAAAGGAATACTGAAAGCTAAACCAACATTTAAAAGGAGAAAGAAATGGCAGAAAATTGAAGGAACAGAAGTAAAGCAGAAGAAGGTGAATGGAAAAGGGCAAGAAAATGCTAGAGGAGACAGAAATCTATCTTGACAGATAGAGGGGACAAAAATAGCCCATTTCATCAGGCAGCAACAGAAAGCACTATATACATTCCAGTATGATTCCCATGGCAGGAGCCACCAAAAGCATGAATAGAGACTTGAATTAGTGAAACCTGAATCTCAGCACACCAGGTTAGACTGCAGACAATGGGACTGAGCAAGAGCAAGCGAACAATCAGAATCAAAAAGGAAAACAGTCTTCTGGGCATCCAGAAAAATAACATCAGCAGGCAGTAATGAAGCAAAGGGCAAACCCTCTTGCTTAGACTCCCACTCCCATCCCTGCTTTTAACACATACATTCTTCAATATAATGCAGTGTTTCCATATGAGATAGTGGCATGATGCTGCCATGCATCTACAGGCAGCCAGTTCTGCAGAGCTGGCTGATGCTGAGCTCCTGAAAATACCTGTGACATAACCAGGCAAGTGATGGACTGAAAGTAACACCTGAAACACAACCACCCACAACTTTAATTTTGAGGAAATAAAACAAAAGCAAACCCAGGAGGTGGTACAGCTGCTGGGTACAGTTAATCTTATAAAATACCGATGTACTTCATGATGGTGGAAAGAGTAGCCATATGCTTGCTGCCCATTGTTCACAGTCCTATAAACACTTCATATTAAACCAGACATTTGGAGTGATATCCTTTGGAATGATTAGAGTAGGTTTTAAAAGTGACAAGCCTCAGAGTTAGAACAGATAATTGTTTGAATTCAAGCCTAATAGATGGTTCACATACCTGCAATATTTTCAGAGCCACTTACTCTCAGGCTACATGCCTGTGCATAAATGGCTTGTATTTTGAAAGACACGTTAAAAAAACAACATTAGCTCATGTGCCTTAAAAACAGTCTGCAAGCAGTAGTGGAAATGCCATATGCCACAGAAATTATGTTGAAATCCTACACACCACAGAAGCTAAGCCAAACCTATAGCACAAACATATTTTGAAAAGGAACAGTCCAAAACCAGTTTCAAAAATTCTTTTAGGACTGATAAACTTCTACCTGCAGTCTTTTCAGATCACAAATGCATAATTTTGTAAAGTCAAACTTTCAGGGCCGCAGACGCACCTGTACATGAATTTGTATGTTTAGCCCAGTAAATTGCCTTAGGGATAGGCCACCACAGCAAGGTGCTCAAAAATTTCCATGGACTTCCAGTCTGTAACAGTGAATTCAAATCCTGGCCTTTGATTTTCAAAGCTGTTGTTATTCTGAAACCTCACTCTCTCAGGGACTGCTGCTCTATCAATGGCTTGTTGAGGCAGGTGATGGCAAAAGCCATATAAACCAGTACACGCATGGAGCCAAGTATGCTCAAGATTTGGGAAGCCCAGAAAGAAGGAAGCTTCAAGAAGGAATCTTGAGAGGTCATCAAATTCATTCCCTTGTCCCATTGCAAGACTCCAGTCTCACAGGGTTGATTCAGCTAGGAAACACACCAATACAGGGAGGCGAGACTCTTAAACCAGTCTTGAAGAAAGACCATTTATTTTCATGAGATCTTGCAGTTAGTTTGTATAACTCTGAACGTCTGCTTGGTGATCTGCTTTTTTTTTTTAATGCTCTTTTATTGAAGAGAATGAGTTTCATAAGTGTCATAGTTGAAAAAAAAACAAAAACAAAGGGGAAAAGCACACTGAGAAAAACTTGCTGATAAATCTCCTAATTTTTGCTATATGAATTCTTCTTTTCCTTTGAAGTCCAGCAGGAAGGATTGCAGTGTTACAGGGAACAGGATACTTTAAAAGGGAATGTTAATACTCTGTTCTTTCGACTCTTGCTTTGTAATATTGCTGCTAAATAATGTCAGTGGCTATGCTAAGTGCTCAGCATCTTGTGGTATATCCTAAGTGCAAGCTTGACAAGATGAAATGTTTGTGAGGTGTTCAGTACCTTCACTTCTAGGGCTCCACTCACAGCTGTAGGGGGCTACAAACACAAGAATTTAAACTTAGACCAGGTCATCTTTTGAGGTAACCACTGAACATTCCCTAACATTAACCGATACTAATTTAATGAAAATGTCTAGACTGTATCATAAATGCGATGCCTTAGAAGAAATCCAAATGTGCCTTACATCTCCCCAGTCCAAGTTCAAGTTTGGCAAGCAAACTGCAGAGGGATCTGACACAAGCAAGTTTTCTACCATGTAGCCTATGATGCTCATCCTACCTACTCTGGGATGAAGAGATTGAGAGCAGCCCTGCAGAGAAGGACTGGGGGGTACTGGGGGATGAAAAGCTGAACATAAGCCCGCAATGTGTGCTTGCAGACCAGAACGCCAACTGTATCATGGGCTGCATCCTAAGACACGTGGCCAGGAGGTCAAGGGAGGCAATTCTGTTCTTCCACTTCACTCTGGTAACACCCTACCTGGAATACTGCATCCAGCTCTAGAGTCTTCAGCACAAGAAAGACAAGCACATGTTCGAACAGATCCAGAGGAGGCCACAAAAATTATCAGAGGGCTTGAACACCTCTCCTGTGAGGACAGGCTGAGACAGGTGGGATTGTGCAGCCTGGATCAAAAAATCCTCTGGAGAGACCTTAATGGCCTTTCAGTACCTAAAAAGGGGACAAGAAAGATGGGGACAGTCTTTTTATCAGGGCCTGTTGTGACAGGAGAAGGGGTTTTAACCTAAACAAGGGCATATTCAGACTAGATTTTTAAAAATATTTTTTGTTTTTATGCTGAGGATGGTGAACATATTGCCCAGAGAGGTGGTAGAAGCCAACCCTGCAAAGGTGTTGGACTAGATGGCATTTAAAGGTCCCTTCCAACCCCAAACATTCTATGATTCTATTCTATGATATCTACATGATATAGAAGGTAAATCAGCACATTGGAAATTGCATGAAGCCAAGCAGTATGGCCTTGGTTGTCATGCTACTTAAAGGACTAATTCTGAGGACAGTGTAGGTAACAGTGGTCAAAGACCTTGGAGAACCATGCTCAGGTTTGCCTGATTACCAGGGCACGCTTCTGCAAAAACAGCAGAGATGCAGGCAATGTCTCTTCTATGTTCATGCCAGATAGATGTTTAAGCATTGTAACAGCGATTGCATACACTGCCTCAGACTAAGAGCTGTAATAAAAATGGAAATGTTGGTAGAAATGATATTGCAGCCTTTGTAGGTGGGAGTAGCGATAAAACAAGTATGGTATCACTGCCAGCCTCTTGGAAAGCTGTGATTTTAGAACTGTTCCACATCCTAGTTATAGTAGTGCAACAGGAAACAGTGAACATATGGGGAAACAAAAATGATGACATATATTTTGAGAATGTATGAAATAGAGATGCGATGGTTCAGATGAAGTAGAGACCTCCTAGTGGAAGACATTTATCTTAACTAATTAGCCATTTTGGGAGGGAACAAATCCCTAGCTAGAAGAAAACTTAAGTATGTTTTCGTATTCCTACACCTTCTAAAGTTTTTAAAAAGAAAATTAACCCTTGAAGTTGGAAGGAGTCATCTGACCACAGTATCCCTCTTGGGATTTATGGGATACTGACTGGCTAGTTAATCACAATTACTTTCTGAAGTGTATTGCAAAGCAATACATATTTTCTGTTTTCTGTTACCCTTCCTCTGCACAAGGAGAGGAAATATTCAGCCAAAAGCAATCTGAGCTGCCATGTCTTACTGCCTTTGGCCATTTTCTCCTACATGAAGTGAATTTCATATACAACCTTGCTCATACATAGCTATGTAGATTTCCTCAGAGGCAGATATACTGAGGTGTATTTCCTATGTCAGCAACGATAGTTCCAGTTTTTCCAGAATTAACACTGTTCAGGCTGGGTTTAATCTAAAATGAGAGAGAACCTTGAGGACAGAAAGCCTATTTAAAATGGAAATATCTGTGGAGAAGATTTACCGATCTTTGGTTAACCAGTGAATCGTTACTCATTAAATCTATGCTGAAATAATGGAGCAGTGCTTTCTAGAAATTGCCATGAAATGTCTTTGCATTGCAAGATTTAGCAATATTTAATATCAGAGGTCAAAGGCCCCACAACTCATAGTGCACGTTGTCTGGAACTGCTTATTTTAAAGAGTTTAGTAGATTATGCTAAATTCCTTGGTTACTATTTGAATAGGAAGTAGCTAAGTATAATTATTACACAAACACAGGACTATTTAAAACACAAAACATTTACTTAATGTTACTCTCCTTTTGTAACATTACTGTATGTCTTTTGGTAGTACATTTAAAGTATTGTTTATTTTAATCCTGCTTCTACTGAAACATTTTTTGACTACTCCAAATTCCCTCTTAACCACAATGGTTTTCTTTTTAAACCAACGACATGACACTACTGTGGCATCTAAGATGTCTAATTGTCTCAAGTAGCCATTTGTTGCAATTCTATGCTTCCTCCTTTCCAGTTTTGTTTGTAACTTGGTTTACTGCTCCATGCAAAGCACAAGGATGTGTACGCATAAGTGATTTGCAAAGAGGGAGTAGAAGCACTCTGCTTAAGAAAGAGGTACAGCTGGGATCAAAGTCATCTCTCCTGTGATGTGTGCAGGATGCCAGGAGAGCAACCCGGCCTATCCTGTTGAATGTATTTTCATACACAAGCCTGTGAAATCCACTCACACAGCTGCATCTCAACTCTCTAATATCCAATGCTGTTGGTTTGCCACAGAAACCCAAAACAGAACAGGATTTGCAAAATGAGGGTCTTGATAATTCACACTGCACAGCCCAATGGCCAAGATAAATCTGAGGGGCACAAGGCCTGTTTTTTATGTTTCCTTTTTTTTTTTTTTTCTCCACCGGATGGCTGCTCCTGCCAGATGCCTCAGCCCTGATGCGTGGGCTCAGACTGCAGCTCCTGGGCAACCGGCCGGGCAGATGCCAGAACTGGGTGTTGGTGGGAGCAGGACTTTTCTTGGGGCGAAATGCTTGAGTCTCACCTGGCACCCATCCCTACGGCTGCCAGAGCAGCTCCGGCCTCAGCGAGGAACAGTTTCCCACGCTGCCTGGGCACCAGCTCGCCGGGCGCTGCCGAGGCCTCGTTACGAGCCCAAGATGGCGGCAGCGAGAACAGAGAGCGCAGCGGGGTCAGACACCTCCACGCCTCGTTGTGAGTTCAACATGGCGGCAGCAGCGGGTCAGCCCTGTGGGACGGCGCCGGCTGGGGAGGGGCGGGGGCAAGGAGGGTTTCCATAGCTGCGGCCGCCAGTGTCATACCGGGGCACTTCCTGGTTGGAGGCCGCCGGTCCCGGGGCAGCAAGCGGGGAAGTGCCGCTAGGGATCAGGCGGCGGACAGAGGCCCCGGAAGAATAAGGAAGGCGAGCAAAGGTAGAGGCGAACCGGGATGTCCAGCCATTGTGTGGCCTCCTGGGGTGGCCAGCTGGACCCTTCCATTCCTGGGGCGCAGAGGGAGATGAGTGTCGGGGGGAGATGCCGCTCCGGACCTCTCCATTGAAGCAGGCAGGGTGGGACCCAATTCCTAGAGAGCTGAGGGGAGGCGGGCGGTACCATCCGCCCCTGGGGGGAGCCTGGGCTGCGCACACCACCGCGGAGCTGGGGAGGTGGAAGCGGCTCGAGCCGGCTCCGGGAGGGTGTTGGGGTGTTTCAGGCTGTTCCATTGCCATCGAGGGTGTGTGTTCGGAGGGTCCCCACTATTTCTGCTGGGGTGGAGGTGGAGAGGGCAGTGTGTGGAGCTCCTAAGGGCCGGCGCGCTGCGGGAGGCAACTGAGCCGAGTGTGTTGGGGAGCGCAAGGGAATCCCTGGTGGAGATGTCCCTGGGTCCCATTCTAAGGCTTGAGTGAGGTGTGGCGGGGGGTGTGTGTGTGGTGTGTGTCTCCGCTCCGGGGGAAGGGACCCGAAGCACGGGGTGAGGGGTGCGCTGCCATCAGAGAGAGTGGGGGCTGTGGTGGCCTGGGCTTCCGCAACCAGAATGGGGATGAGGCTGACGCTGGGGAATCTGGGGAGGGAGGAGTGTTCGAGGGGTCACGGCTGTGGGTCTGTGGGACCCTTCCTGAGGGTCCCCTTTTCTGTCAAGGTGAGAAGCTGTAATAACCCCTGTTGGGAACAGGGAGGTCTTGGATGGCTGCCTTGTTCTGACGTGAATTTCTGGCTCTACTGCTTTCTGTACCTGTGCTCTCCTGCTTTTTGTAATGCTTCAGGTATGTGGTTAAGAGTGGTAGGCTGAAAGTCATGGTCTGGTACGGAAGAGTCCACGTCCTGTGTGCTCCCCACAGGCTGTGCTGCCAACAGACTTCAGTCTCCATAACCCTCTCTTAGTCTCTGCTGGGACTGTCAGCAGAAGAGCCAATATCAGATGTTTTGGGTTCTTTGCATGGTGTGGATGGTTGCCTGTTGGAAACTACCAAAGTCAAGTTGTGACTTAAAACGCAGTTGCTGAACTCCTGTACCAGTTGTTTGCCCGCATACACTGGAGAATAACTTTCTTTGTGCCGTTTTCTGTCTGGAGCATGCAGCTGCACGGAAACATCACTATCAGGGCAGCTAGTTTTTTAGCATTCACTGAATTACAGTGGAATGAAGGCGAATATGCATCTGCCTTGTTCACAACAAATGCGTTTTGTGGAGGATCAGTTCAATTAGAGTAATTCTACTAAAAATTGTTCTCTGTGATTCTTTGGCTTGATGTGTACCCTGCAATCTAGAGCGCCAGTGTGACAGCCGAAACTCAAACTCTGCTAGGCGGGTGTATGCTTCATACAGCGGCCAATCAGCAGTGCCTGAAACTAAAAGCAGTTTGCTCCAACTCTTTGTAGTGTAAATATTCCTGCTAGGAACAAAGACGAGGGTGTGTCATTGTGGTTGTTTCATTTATACTTCGATGTGCTTCCTCACTTGTGGCCAGTCAATGATTTTGTGTAGGTTCTTAAACAGTAGTAGTCTGTTGTGAATTTTGCATCTGTGCCCTTTTAGGCTGAGATGCTCAGAAGCTTGGTGCTATATTAGGAATTTTTATTATGCTCTTTTTAATGTTCATGCTCTTAAGTGATTTAATTTTACTTCTTTTTAACTTATATTGTAACTGATTATAACTTTGAAGTTAATTCAAATTGGATGGAATGTAAAATAAGTATTTAGTAGAACTGCCTTTTAACCAGCTGTTCTTTTGCCCTCTGATTATACTGCATGGAAACCAATAATTTCAGACTTAATGTTTTGCCAGCCAGCTATCTATAAAACTTTGGAACATGTACTTCTGAAATCTTTGTATCTGTTTTCTTTGAGGAGCCATAATATTTTGGTTTAAAGAGGAAAGTAAGTGGCAGTAAAATCTGATTTCTGCCAGGCAGGCTGTCTTTAGACTATTTTGTCTTTGTGTGTGTGTTTAAACAGTGCAATTAGGTGCTGCTCCTGTGATTTCTGGTTCTTGGGAACCAGGGATGTAAATTTTTAACGTTAACATTTAAGTTAAACAGATGTACAATAATATACCGACTAGACAGTACAATAATACACAGACTAGACCTGAATCTTAATTGCCAACTGAAAGGAAATATTTTCTCTGGATAGAGCCATAGTGTGTAGAATGCTGTAATTTACTTGCAGCGTGGCTCACATTAATTATCCTGAAACAGTATTGGGTAAAATAGATCTGGTGCTAGGTGTGGAAACAGGTAATAATTAAATATTATTAGTGTGCTTGAATTTAAAGTTGTAAAGAGCTTCTCTCACTTCAGGTATTCCTTTCAAATCTCAGTTAAAATGCTGATAGTTTCACAACTACCTAAGGTGATTACCACCAAGAGCTAGTAGATGAGTATTACTAGAGGAAATACTGGGTGTAATACAAGGGTTGAACTCCTCACAAAAAGAGAAAGATCAAAGATGTGTGTGTATGGGGTTGTTTGTTTGCTTTATAGTCTTGTTAATTGCATAGGAAAAGCATGAAGGGCATCAAGTACTGTTTTGAATAAAAAGACATTTTTTTCAAAGATGGTGTCTTTCAGCAAGACACTCAACAAGTAATTGTCTTTCTCTGTAGTGTAATAGCTGGTAGTGTTTCTGTGCTGCAGAGAACCCTACAAGCATTGAAATAAAACAGGTTGTTGACTAAAGAGAGCTAAGTGATAACTGGTTTCTCACACATTCTTAAAAAAGGGCCAATATTAGAGTGCAGTGGGAAGTGCAGACTTTCTGATACTTGTCTGTTGACTTTTTCTGAGTTTCCTGTACTAATTGCTATTGTTATACATGAAATTATGGATAAAAGATGAAACTTCCCTTCTCTTAAGGACTTGAGCACTTTCAAGTAGTCAAGTAAATGACCTACAGCAAGATGGTAAAGCTGTGAATAAGGGGAGTTTACAAAGCAAATATGCAGTGTTAATTCAAAGAACAAAACCTGAATTTAACCAGAAGTCTGTAATAGCTAGTAAACAGATATTGGTAATAGCTAAGCAAAATATTTGGACATGGAAGGCAAGACAGGAGTAATGTTTTATGGCTGGAAGTTGGAGTTCAAGCTGCTGTGGTGTGCTGAAAAATTAACTTTTTGTGGCCATGACACATGTTTTTAGGTAGTACATAGTTGCTATATTCTCCCCTACTCATTTCCGTAGTGTTACATGACTAGATTTTTATAAATGATACAGTGCATAATTATGCTATTATTAGCCTTAAGTAGTTTTCAGAACTGGTGTTTTGTTTTTTTCCTAATGAACAGCCTTTTTCTTGTACGTGCGCCCAATAAAATGCTCTGTGATGAGACGTCTGTGAGGCAACTTGTTGTTAACTTGTATTTACAAAACTGAAGTGAGACTATACCTTTGCAAATCAAGTTGAATGGGAGACTTCAGTCTTCCAGTTGACGCTGCTGAAGATTAAAGAACAGTTTGGCTCTGAAGATAGTATGGTGCTCTGGTCAAAAGTGACTTGGACATGGGTTGAGGGCCCATCTGTATGACACATTGTGCTGGTTTGGGGCCAGACAGATCCTTTCTTGCCCCAAGAGGGACAAAAGAATGACACTCATACAAAGGGACTGAAGAGTGATGGAAAGTTTAAATGGAAAAGCAATTGGTCAAACTACAAAAACTACAAAGCATAATGGCAAAGAATATCCCAAAGTGTACAGAGTGCCTTACACAACACCCAAAGACCTCCCAACTCTTCCCTTCTCCCTGCCTGAGGGTATACCCAAAACCCCCAGGACTCTCTTCCCCCCGCACTGCTAGGCTAGTCTCAGGCTGGGCAGATCTGAGACTGCCCGCCCCCCCACTCCTCCTGGCATTAGATCTAGACAGGCCTAAGAGGCTTTGAGATACTCCCCCACCGTTACCTGATAGGGAACCATCTCCCATGGGAGCAGAGAGGGAAGAAAGAGGGAGAGAATGACTTTGCAGATGGATTGATAGGGGGCAGGATTTATGGGTAGAAATACGCCGTTTCCTGTGTCCGCCTCATTGGGTTGGACACTCAGGACACCAGAGGTGTAACTTACGTGGGGTTAACAGGAGGCACCCAGCCTAAACTGCTGCACACATTTGATGTTCTTACCATAATAACTAATTAGTCCAGTGAATAGATAAATGCCTTGCAAGTTATATTTGCTAATTTTGACTTTAGTAATCAAAAGGAAGCTGACAAGTCTGCAGTTCTAATGATATGTTTTAACCAGACGTTTTATTTTTGATCAGGGAGTGTGTGCTTAAAAACTTAATTTAGCAGCTATTCATAGAGAATTGATGGGACCTGCAGTTCAAACTGCTCTTCCTCAGTGATTGAACCATCTAATGGCTTTCTGTTCATCTGGGTTTTTTGGTAACATGTACTTATGTATTTCTTCAGCATTGTACCTGTGTTACTTTTTCAGTGCAAAAGAAGTTGGTTGTAATTTTCAGTCTGCACCATTGCCAAAGGCTTCCTTTGGGTATTCGGATTTTTGGAGGGGTGTGTGTGGGCAGTTTTTTTGTTTGGTTGTTTTTTTTGGTAGGTGTGTTTTTACAAAACTGCTTTTAGCAATTGGTACAGGAACTTTTCTGTGATGTGAATCCAGTCTGTCATAGTTTCTCCACTTCTTTGTCATGTTCTGTAAATCTGTGTTATGCCAAGTCATAATTCAGAAAATTTCAGATTCCTTCTTTTTCCTTTCTTTTTTTTTTTTTTTTTACATTTTTTTTTTAACATGAAGAGATCAGGACAGTTGAGGCTTGAAATCTGAGTCAGCACAAGATATTATCTGGCTGGATTAGCACAGGTGGTCAAGTTCAGCAAGTTATAGTTGGCTCTGAAAAGAGGAAATAAATCACATAGTATTCCTTATTTCACAGAAACTTGATTTGTGCAGTTATTGCAAGAAAGCTCTTTATAGCTTAAAATATAAGTTTATTTTTTTTCTTTTCATCTCAGCTGTGCAGTGAGGTTACTTTCGTTTAAGTGTTCCATCAGACTTGTATAAATTTGCTTTTAGCAGCAGGATGGAGATTATATAATACCTTTTTTTCAAAATGTACTTGCTGTGCTGTCATTGCTGGAGATTAAGTCCTCTGTATTTTGCTTCAGGGAGGGCCAGGCATGTTGTTAGTGAATCCATATCTACCCTACTTGGGTATCTTTTTTTCATTTTGATTATGAATTAACTGACCTGATGGTTTTCAGTTGCTAGAAATAGTAACCTTTCCAGGGTTATTTCCAGAAGTGGAAGTGTTGGACACTGATTCCAAGCCATGCTTATTTAGTAAATGTTCTTCTTTTTACTAACTATTTGCATTTACTAACTGCTTGTGTTTTAAAGAATACCTTTTTATTGCATCTTCTTGCTGGCTGAGATTGCTGAAGTAAAATACTACCTGGATGGAATTTTCAGTTGCTATATCCTTATTGCAGTCTTGCACCTTTAAAGTCTTAACATTTTAAGGTTAAGATACAAGAATGTATGTCATCTTTTGGAAGCAGTTACGTTTCATGAACTGGTACAGGCATACAAGTTTATAATATGAATGTTAGAAGAAAGTACATATTCTGAGTTGATATACTTGAAAATAATCCAGAAGCAGCAGAGTTCCTCAGTCATACAAATGTCTTTGTGGTTTTGTTGTTTTTTGTTTTTTTTTTTTTTTTCCAAGAAGGATAAAAAAGTAGTAGGAATGACAGTTTATATTTAAATGTTTATTCTAGGTGTTTGAAATTGAAAAAATTATTTGTCTTTTTTGTTTTCCTGCCATCATCAGGACATGTATACCTCTGAGAAACCTTCTCCAACAAGATACCTTGCTTCGAGACCTCTCTTGGATTATATGCAAAGACGTTTCCAGTCATGAGTGAGTAGATTTCTTTATTTAAGGAAAAAAGAAATCCTTAGTCTGTACATCAGAAGACATATGCTTCCGTAGTGGGTTTTGGAAGGTGTTTCTTCCTCTAAGAGGTTCATACTGAGTTTGTCTCTTCAGTCCTTGAAAAATTACCAATAAAGCCGAGAACTGGCAGATGCTGTTCTAAATCTGCAAATTTTTTGATCAATGTGTGCCCTATAAGACTTCTGTGTTGGTAGTCTGGTATAATTTTCACGAAGGTGGTTTCTGTAACAAGCTGATGTTTGTCTTTTTTTGCAGTATAAATCATCTAGCTGAGGGGAAAATGTCTTGGGTTTGTTAAGAATTCCAAAATATGTGGCCAGCCCGTGTATTAAAATATCTGGTAAAAATCCAACATAAAATGAATGGACTTCATTTTATGGAAAAAAATAAATATGTTACTCAAATTCCAGTATAGAGGTCTGATCCCAAAAGAATTTTGGCATGTATTGGAAAGATATGAGCC
Organism: Indicator indicator; assembly: GCF_027791375.1. Classification (NCBI taxonomy): domain Eukaryota; kingdom Metazoa; phylum Chordata; class Aves; order Piciformes; family Indicatoridae; genus Indicator; species Indicator indicator. Next base: position 16,602,924 of record NC_072012.1, on the reverse strand, counting down.
ATAGAAAACTGTGACTTAAGTTCGGTTTTGTTGGAAAAAAAAAAAAAAGGATGAAAGACACCAGAAGTTTTGTCTTGAGTGTATCTAATAGGTAAGATAATCTCTTTTTAGTAAGCTGTTTTGAGTATTTAAAGGTCACTCATAAGTTTTTGCAGATAGGGGGTGTCTTAATGTAATTCTTGACAGTAAGATTAGTTATCCTTATTTCTGTATCTTGTAAGGCTAGAACTTCATATGCATAGGAACTGTATATTTGTGGTAGTTTTAGACTATGCCTTTAAAATTTTTCACGGATCTTGAGCAGAAAGTAGTAGAAATGTAATTAAATCACTATTGGGTGTAAAAAGGAAAACAATGATTATTCTAAACAATTCCATTGGAGGGCTATCTCCCATAAGATTTGGTTCCCAAAACAATCTTTCTCCTCTCTTCTCACTTCTTCACTGGGGAGGTACTAACTGGCTTTGCTGACCTTGGCTGCATCACTTTTATTTTGGTTAGGTCGAATATGTCTCTGCTTCTCTCTCTTTTCCCTTGTGTACAGGGGGGCAAGGGTGAGGCAGGGAGGGAGAAGGCATTACAGCTTCCCTGGTCTTTGGCCAGGGGCATCCTTGTGCTGTTTCTTAGTTGTAAATACCTGTAAATATTTGTAAATATTGTGTATTTGTACATATTCCCTGCATTTCATTGTAGATTTTAGTTCGGCTTGTAAATACAGCTTTCATTTGCTTCCAAACTGAGCTGGCAAAGTTAATGTTGGGGGGAATTTTCAACCCACCACAATATTGTAGCTTAGTTTCAACACAACTGTACTGAATCTGTTGAAGAAGCATCTATTTCATAGGATAATTATATCCTGTGTTAGTAAAATAAAACCATTAGATTTTCTGGGAGGAAGCAAGTAAAGAAAATTGTTGGTTAAATTTCTTGTCAAACTAAATGAAAAATGACTGTTCTTGACATCTGGAAGAAAAAAAAGAATGATGAAGGAAATGCTTGCTAAATACAGCAGAGGGAAAACCACACCAAAAAAAAAGGACTGAAAGAATTACTGAGCTCTAGAGTTCAGGCTTAGTAAAGCCAGAACTATTTTAGTATTTATATTGAATTATATCTGATTTTTCGTTTGCTGTTCACGCATGTTTACGTTTTGATGTTTAAAGTATTTACTGTATTGGACAGATGACAGCTTTAAAGGCAATTATTCAAGTACCCACATACCCTGCTTTGTCAAACACTGCTATAGTAACCTTCACTTGTTTTATAGAGCATCACGTGTGCTGTCATTGCCTTATTTGTTACATTTATGACTATATAAACTAAGTCTTTTGTGAATCATGGTTGCTTTATTCAGTGTGATTCACCAAGGTGCTGCTGTGATATTGGTTTGAGTACAACAAATACTGTCATTACTTGAGCAAAATACCATTAATTTTGGTAAGATTTTTGACGTGATTCTAGACTGGAGAGTTTACCTTTATATCGGGGAGAGTGAAGAATGAAAGACCTTTTGGCAGGACCTTTTATGGTGATTAATAATAATGTTAATCAAAATACAGTCTCTTCTTTGAAGGACACATCACAGCCTTGTGGTAGATTAGATGCTTAAGTCTATGTCAAGTGGTGGGCTTCAAGGGCACAACAGAAATGCCTTGTTTTTTAAAAATATGATTTAGAGAACATATTTGTGTTAAGCTGGTGTTGGGTTCTTATTTTAAGAGTTTATTTCAGAGAAACTTGAACTATAAGCACGGTCTACATAGTTTTAGGCTCTTCTCTACTGAGTACCTCAGTCGATAAGATATTAATCATCTTACCAAGATGTATTTATTTGCGTTCTCTGTATATGTAAACTTATCCACAAAATCTGCGGGCACCTAGAGTAGCTAGATGTGTTAAGTGATAGAAGTCTCTAGTATTCTGGACTTGGCATCTCCTACTGTAATTCAAACTGAAAAACTCTGTAGATGGATCATTTAAAATGTGGGAATGTCAGTCTTAACCATGACATTATTAGTCTATTAAGAAGTTCAGAATGCTGTTATGTGCAGGCTGCATTATAGAGTCCCACTTGTTACTGTCTTGCAATACATTTAATGCAGTATTTATTTCCATTGTTGTTTGTAAAAGGACTATTCCAAAATCGCAGTCCTAAAATACTTAAATCCCTTTTCTAGACATAGCCCTAAATTTATTCACAGGCAATTCATATCTACTTGTTGGTTTTTGTGTGGTTGTTTTTTTTTTTCCCAACCTTATTCAGTAGCTTAAAAAGTTATTTTTACCTTGTATTTGTCATTCTAGCAGTTTATTACATACAACATGTTACTATATTGAAATAGCTTGTAGAAGCACCCATGTAACATCATGGTTTATTTTTAAGCAAATGATCAGTTAAATTTTTTTTGTAAGTGGATAGGGGAACTACAGTTGTATGACTTCTAATAGTTCACAGGTAAGTGCTCTGCGTCCTGTTGTACTCAATCTTATCCAGTATTGGGGAAGAGTATTGACAGAATTGCCAAGTCCACCATTCATGGTAGTCTTTTAGTTGCTGGGCACTACAGAGAATCTGAAAAGGTGTTAAAACTGAGGCAGTCTCTGTTAAGGCTTTTATTTCTGTGGATTGCCTCTATAAATGTATGTTTTCATAAGAAGGATAAGACAAATTTGCTTTTCAAATCTTACTTTGTGTGTCCCTTATGACAGTGATGTCACATACATAAAGGGTGGGCAAGACTCTACAGTGTAGTCAAGTTAGATTGTTTTGATTTATTTTGTATTGAGAGAAATCTTAGATGGATGTAACCAGCCTAGAATGCCACACCACAGAAAGTGTTGGCTTCATCTTCTGTTTTCTCCAGTTATTGACATTTAGCTGCCAGAGATTGTGTGGTGTCATGATAAATTCTTACAAGTGTAAACTGTGCTCTTCATGTTTGGGAGTTTTCTGTTTTTTCTTCTTTGAAGAAAGGTCAGTGCAGTGAACTTACTTGAGCTGCTGCAATGAACTCAGGTTGCAAACAACTAAACTAAATATTATTGTGAAAAGCTGCTGACATTTTTTCCTCCTCCTTAAATGTATAGGATGTAGTGTCAACTTTCTATTATTCTAATGTCATAATGAATTGTACAGAATAATTCTTTCCTGGCTTTGTCCTTCTGCTTTTACTTTTGTTTCCCACACCCTAAAAACTTAATACTGTGCACAGTTGGCAAGTTAACATGCTATTCTTCATGCTTCTTGTGTGTTTGGAGAGATGCTGTGCGATGTAATCTTATATTTTGAAATTGGTCAGTGTGGTCTGGTAATGAGGTGGGAAACGTTTAGCTTCCTCAGTGGTGTGATTAAAGGCTTCTTCTGTTTGATGGTTGGTTAGCTATCTTGACCTCTCATTACAGCTGGTTTTCTAGTTTGCGTTCACAGAGGTACCTTTGGGTTTTGTCATTTCTTAATACAAACAAACAAAAATTTTCCCTTACTTATGAGTTCTGTTCATGTGTGTAAAGAAATAGTTTGGCTGTCAATTTCTCTGTTCAAGAGCAATAAACTTGAGAGTTAGAACAAAGCTTCCCAGGGTTAGAAAAGTTTATCCGGTGAAGGCTGCCTCAGTTTTTACCCTTCACCTCCAGTCTCCCCTTTATGCCAGAATGAATTTGTAGTGAATTGAGGACCAAGTCAGACTGTTCATAAAATAAATCTTGAGAAATGGACAATTTCTGATGGTTTACACAAAGTGTGAGGCGGTTCTGCCTTTTGTGTGTTTTGGGGTAAAGTGTTGCAAATAATAATAAAGCTGACTGATACAGTTTAAGAGGCTTTGTAGTATCACCAGTTCTTTTCAGTGCACTGAGACTGAGAGCAGTGAAAAAGACAAAGTTCCGATTCATACGTAAACCAGCATACCAGGGAAAGGAAGCTTAGAATGAAGATAAAATACCTCTATAATGAAGTATAACAATGAATAGTTAAAGAATGTGAGATTAGCATGTAACATAATAAGATTTTGCTTTATTTTTGAACCACAAAACCTGAAAACCCATTCATAAAATATAAGCTTGGAGGTGCAGTATGTGAAATGTTTCCTCTAAGTAATTGTTTTTCTGATTTCACAGCACTATTATCTTCTAATCTTTATAAGTATTGTGACATGATAAAATACAGAAGAAGATGTAGTCTCCTAGGTCATCTTTACTGAAAATTGAAACAGATTCTTTATGAAAAACTGAAGATGTGAATGATAAAGAATTGCAAAAGATAGGGGAGATTTGAAGGAGTTTAGTTTGAAGATTTGGGCCATGTTTAAAACATTTTAAGAGTTAACTAAAAATAAGTTCCCCTTCAATTCAACTGTCTAGAAAAGAATGAAACCCACATGATATTTAAAATAGTAAGTTACTGTACTTTAATGCCCTTATAAAATGCTTTCATTGATGACCTGTACAGATATTTATCTTATATTTGCTCTGTTTTTATCTTGAAATTGTCTGGTGATTTTAACACTGTGCATAATTGCAGTGACACACGAGCACTTGGATCAGAAGTAGTAGTGTAGTAACTTTTTTTTTTAAGTGAGAGGATGAAACATGAAAAATACATGTATTTAAAGTTGTTTGGCTCCTGAACCTAGCAGTCAGGAGAAGGGTTTAGCGTTCTTGATCTTGCTTCACTGTTACTCTTCTGTGTTCCCTTAACTTCTCATATCTCTTTTCTCAGGCATTGCTAGTTAATGCTGTGTCAGCTAGCTGGCTCCTTACTATAGCTAGCACTTGAAGGGGGCAATGTCAGCAAGTGTGATGGAGAGAGTAACTCTGACCCCTGAATCTGCATTTTAAGTCAGGAAAATGAGTTACAGAAACTTGTATGGACTTGAGGAAAAGCTCTGAATGAAGTTGAGATTCGTTAGAAAGGTCTGGCCTGTGGGAGCCAAGGCTGAACTGAGAGTCTTTAAAATTTTATGACCTCCTTAAAATATTGCCCTTGCCAGCAGTATCCTTTCCCTGTATGAATTTCTGCATTCTTCCTTGTTGCAGGAGCATTTATGATGTTGGTTTGAGTTGGGTGGGCTCTCTAAGCTGTTTACTACATAGCTGCATAAATGAACAGCAGGGGTAAGAATAAGTGGTCAGTGAGTGAGATTGTCCTTTCCAGTGGTAATGATGTTTTTCCCTTCCTTGAAGTCTTAAGTTGTTTAAGAATGTAGTCATCTTGCGCTTCCTCCATACTAAGTGAGGAGAGGCATCTCTGGAGGGCTAATCAGATCTTCAATGACCCAGTTTCTGACCAATGCTGTAATTAAACTGCTCCTCTAGATACAGAGGATGCATAAGTTGCAATAAAATACAAACCCAAATGCTTTACATACACAGAAGCAATGCATCACATTGAGGAAGTGGAGCCATGTTAGGAGATATCTACTTGTTTCTTTAAGATTCACATTTTATGATGTTGGATTTCTTATTATATATTCCATAGGGAAATGATGCAACGTCTAGGACTTTGTGACTCTTTTTGCTGAGAGTACAGCTATTTAAATATATCAGAACACAAATGAAAGCTTTTTTGAAATTCATCTATATTTAAACAGATTATTCAGCTTATTTTTTTTTCATAATCCTTTGTTTTTAATTACTCTAGGATATGTAGGACTGGTAGGTTGTGGCATTTGTTTCACTTAGAATTTATTTCTAGACTGACGAAGACAACAAATAGTTTAGTTCTGTCACTTTTTTAACTGAACAAAATGTGTCTTCACTCTCTGTAGACTGAAGTGAAGTCACTTTTTTTTTCTTAATCTTTGCAGGAGGTTACAGCTAAGCCACTAATGTATTTTTCACATTCAGATATTGTGCTTCCAGGTGGCACCTTCAAATTCAGTAGTCTTTCTATAGGGTTTTTCAGCACACAGGTATTGTGTAGTATTTACTGTTTCATTTAAATTGGTTAATGTCTTGAAGCTAATTTTGTTAAAACTTTGCATGTATTTCAAATACATTTATTGAACATTCAAAAAGCTGGATTGTTGGTTTGGTTTTTCCATAAATGAAACTTAAAAGCTATCTTTTTTTCATTTGAGCTTACTCTGTGTGGGCTTAAATTGATGGTCAGACTGATGTGGCTTCTCTAAATAAATTTAGTGCAACATGACACCTACATGAAAATCAATGGAACCAGTGTTGGCACTAGCAGGAAAGTGTTCTTCGTTTTGGACTGACAGAAGAGTAGTGGTAGGAAAATTACCATCATCAGCATTATTGAAGGACCAATCTTTTTGTATGTACACACTTACTGCTCCCTAAGCATGTCCTTCTTAGACGCTTGCACTTTACATTTATTTCTTCTCATTTGCAATAAAAAATAAGGTTGCATTCTTTATTTTATGACACACTAACTGCATCCAAAGCAGTAAAGTTTGTTTATAGTATTAATTTAAACATAATTACATGTTGTTATATATTTTGTTGTTGTATATTTTTTACATAAGTACTTTCTATTTATATTAGAAATCATATACTTGGAATATAAATCCATTCTCTTTCTAATTCCTGGAACAATTATCTTTCTAAATTTGTCTGCTTCTCACAGTTTGAATGATGGCCAGTAAGGACTGTAAGTAATTACCATGAATCTTAAGGGGGCCTACAAGAAAGCTGCAGAGGGACTTTATAGGATGTCAGGTAGTGATAGTACTAGGGGGAATGGAACAAAACTGGAAGTGGGTAGATTCAGATTGGATATTAGGAAGAAGCTCTTCACCATGAGGGTGGTGAGACGCTGGAACAGGTTGCCCAGGGAGGTGGTAGAAGCCCCATCCCTGGAAGTTTTTAAGGCCAGGCTGGATGTGGTTCTGAGCAACCTGATCTGGTGTGAGGTGACCCTGCCCATGGCTGATCTTTGAGGTCCCTTTCAACCCTGACAGTTCTGTGATTCTGTGAATTACTGTGACTAATTGGTGTACACAAGTACTTGCCTTTGGCTTGATAATATTCTCCTATTGCAGGGGTGGGATTTTTTGATAAATCTTGGTCTTTAGGCCTATCTCTATATTCGTTTTTATATAGAATGTTGGACAATAATGCCTTTATTACGGATCTTTGGTGTTCTTGTAAGCAGAAATAGTAAGTAGCAAAAAGAACAGTGTAACCTTATTCTCTGGAGTGAGTATCAAGTGTCTACCACTATGTAAGCAATTCATATTTCTGGAGTCCTATTCATCCTGTGATAACGTGATGGTGATGTTTAAGTACATTCCAAAGTGGGAAGGATGCAGATACTCACAGCTAAAATACAGATGAAAAGCAAGAACTATGTTTGGGCAGACACCCCTCTATTTGCTTAAGGCACTATGTAGACACATAACAATGTTCTGGTTTCTGCAGAACAGCTTTCTAGAGGCTGTTAAGATCACCAGTGGTGTTATAATTTCCTGCTTAGAGAATTCATGAAACACTGAGTCAGATAAAGGATTAGATATGGACTGAAGAAGAACTGTTCAAACAGCAGTGTTAGGTGAGGTATCGAGAGTACTTTCCTTGCCTGGTGTTGAGTCATATTGTTCTCCCTTTCTGTACAAATGTTTGAATAATACGCAACACTGTGTTGAAAAAGTGAAGCTATTGCTGCTCATTGGTGTAACTTTATCACAAGTAAGAAAAACAAGTGACCTGCAGCCTTATTTTTTGTTACATTTATGGTCATACTGGAGAAACAAACCACCAGACTTACAAAATGTGTGGTTATTTTAAGCTAAATTGACTGTATTTTAGGAAAAACTACTCTGACATTCTTTACCCAATTTTTGCTAGGAAATAACTTCTTTTGATTTGTAGCATGGATGGAAAATATTTGGGGTTGTTGCCATAAATAATGGGGTTATGCAAGTAATCCCAGCAGGATTACTGGCTCTGTGACTGGTTCTGTTTGTTTAAGTGTAAGATATTTTCTTTACTTAAACTATGCAGCATGTCCTTCCAGTGTTTGAAGGATAGTTGCAGATGTTTGTGTAAACAAAGTAGCCGCACTTACGTGATATCCTATCAATCAGATGATTATAAGGTTTGTTTAATCTCTCCTTGCTAAAGAGCCACCTATAATTAGGATATTTTAAGTCTTAAAATTATGTGGGAGACTGACAAGGTATTGCTGGATTTTTTTTTTTTCCCAAGGCTGTTGGTATGCCTGTACCTACCCTGCTCAAAATTTCTAAAGTAAGCAGGAGTCTGGGCAGTTCTTCCAGGATGATGTGGGAAGCTGGTATGTTGTGCTTTCTTTTTCTCTGTATTTTTTTTCCTCTTATTTTCCTTCTATTTTATTCCATGTAACATAATTATTGTCTAGATCAGAAGGCATACCAACATGTCATGTGGAATCTTCAGTGCTTTTGGCTGGTGTAGTCATTAATCTAATAGATCACGAAAATAAAAGGGCACTTTGTTTTAATATAGCACTTTGGTTTGCTGTAGGAGAGAGTTCTTGAATGCACGCTTTCTGTTTTACCCTTGAAAAGCTCTTTGAAAAATCTGCCTACTTCCCTGGTAGGGTGCTGAAAGGCTCACTTAGAGCTCTTTTGAGCAGTGGTCAGACTTCCTAGAATTTTTAGAGGCATAGGGAAATAAGTCTCTCACAGAACGTGTTCTGCTGCATTCAACAGAAAGCTTTTTCCTTCTTTCTCTTCTCTCATTTTTTTTGCAATTAAAATTCTGTACAGCATTGTAGGAGGAGTTTTATTTTGTGGTGCTGCTATTTTTTAAGTTGTACAAATGCTATAATGACATAACCTTACTTCCCTGTCCTCGTCCAAACTTACTTTTTCGAAGTGATGTTTGTCAGCTACAGCTCTTTCGTTCATATCAGTGATGCTGTGCTGCAGCTGTACTTTGTGTCCAGGCTGTTCTGCAGACTCTGCTTGACTTGTGTGCTTCAGAGTGGTTATATTGCATATTACTTTATATCTGGTTGTAAAAACTAAACACCCTTTTAACTTCCTCTTCCCTCGCCTCTACCTTAGGGCAAATTACAGTAAGAGTGTTGAAGGACATTGTGGGATTGATCTTGGAGGATTTGAAAGGAAAATTAGGTTTGTAGTTTGCCTTGAGAAGATTATGTACAAACTGAAAAGTGTCAGGTTTGCTTGTTTCCTCCCCACTTCCTCACCCCACTGTATTCTCTTCTATGCCAGAAGCAGGGACAAAAATATCTGTAATTTTTACTTTATGTAGTATGCTTCTTTTAGAGCAAAGGCTAGTGAGTCACTTTCAATGACCTTTCAATATTTGTTTATTCCTCATGCATTACAACAAACTAAAATAAATAGTATTTATGTGAAACTCACTTTAGGGCTTTTGGGTACTTTGTTGTTCTTGGTGGGGGTTTTAGTGTTTTGTTTTGTTTTTTTTTTTAATACCTCAATCATTAAGTGAGATACTATTTTAGAGAACTAACTCTTAATTCATGGCTTTATATAATCCTATGTATTCAGTGTGTTCACTTGTATTCGCTTGTATTCAGTGGTCATACAAGATGGTATAGCAAGGCCAGGTCATCTGTGTATTGTCCAGTGAAACTGAACAGATCAAGTTCAAGTATACATCTACTGCAAATGGAGGATTATTAAACTTCTTTTTCTGTTCCTTTGGCATTGGTGTAGGACCACTGGTAGTTAAAACAGTGCAATAAAATGCCTGACAACAATATTAGATAGAATGATGCAGTTCAGCCCCTTCCTTTCCAGACCATGGGCAATTGTTAGCTGAAACTTCTCATAGTTTACATTCTCTACAGCTACAGATAGAATATAGAGAATAGTGAATGTTCTGCAGCCTTCTCTCTGCTAAAGTTGGGACTGAATCACTAAGGCATGTTCAGTTCCTCTGTCTTGGCTCTGCTAATAGGTAAGATGTTCTTCATTTGGATGTTTGATTATCTTAAAGTCAAACTGGTTAAAGAAGCCTGTTTAACACTGCTGCTTCCTGCCTCCTAGCATAGTTTATCTGCAAGCAGTGTTGCTAAGGTGCCCAGGTGTTTCCCCCATTTTTTCATTGATGAGGGAATAGGAGAACTCTTTTGTTAGCAGCCAAGGTGTATGTATACCTGTGTCAGTGTGAGCTGAAATTCCCCCTACCGACAATAACCAGGCTAGCTCAGTCTGGAAGCAAATGAAAGCTGTATATACAAGCAAAATCTACAATCTACGATGAAATGCAATGAATATGTACAAATACACAAAATTCACAACATTTACAAATAGATACAGTCAACAGAAAAACACAACCAATCTCCCTTTGCTTCCCCCCAAAGGGGACCTTTCCCAAAGGGGCCTCTCTCTCTCCCAGGAGTTATCCCCCCAGACCTTCCTGGACAGAAAGCAGAGTTAGTTAAAGCAGAAAGTTGTTAACTTAGCTGCCAAGGTCAGTGTGTTATCTTCAGCCAGAAGAGAAGAAGAAACAGCATCCAAACAGCCCAGCAACTGCCCCGACTGTAGAATGCAGAGAGTGCAGAGTGCCCACTTTGTTTTGGGTAATAGTTCTTAAACACTTCCATTGGATAGACAGAAATGTTTAGAACAATCACTATTTTGCTTTCTTACACCCATTAGTGACTTATTTACGTTCTTTCGCTCTCTCTGCTTGAACTTTGCAAAGAAAAAGTAAAAAAGGCAGTTTCAAACCATCACAATACCTTATGTTAAATAGGATTGGATATGAAGCAAGTGTGGCCTGCTAGTTACAGCACACTACTAAGTAAATCCATGCGTACAGAGGCAAAGCAGAGAAAACCATAAAGATAGCCACAACCAGGCATGTAACCAGAACGCATATAACTCAAACATAACTCTAGCATTAATCTTAGTAGTTGTGGTTAACATGATTCCTGTATTCAAATACAAAGCTTGAATGTTTGAAATATGTTAGTTTAAAATACGTTGTAAAAGACTGTGTTTTTGGAGTGCCTGTACAAGGAGAGCAGGAGGTCAAAGTCTGAAAGTGAGTAGTTAATGGTGTCTGCCATTAGAACACAACCCAGGTAAGCAAACAGACCCAGGTGCAATTCCTTTCAGAGGAAGGTGGATCACTTCTGATCTGTGTGACCTTCAGGCTACTTTTCGTCAGTTACTTAAGAACTGCTAAATTATTTCTTCCCTAGCATGTGTCTCTGTAACAGTTTTTTTTTTTCCATCAGTAGGTAAACTGAGTTTGTGGGAACAGATATTTTGTTAGTCTTAGATTAGCCTATTGCAGAGTATTAAAAAACTTGTTTGAAAAATTTTATTGCAGAGAGAGAAAGCCAGACCATAGACTATTTGCTACACACATTAAGCCTGCAAATACATGGACATAATAAAAGTATTTTGCAGTGGACTAATAAGGTTAGATGGTCTTCCTGGTGGACAGCTGCATTTTATTATTTGGATTAAATATCAACATAGAAATGTTACATGCAGTAAAGGATTTAATCATACTAACAAACAGTGATGCACAAGATTGTGTAGTTTTTCTTCAAGGAGGTAAGAGGTTATTGATCTCACTCATATCTTTTCAACAGGAAACCAAGTAAGGATTTGAATTAAAAGCCAAGCTTTCATCTTTCTTGTTTGAACACACATTTATTAGTCTTTGCCAAATTAGTGAGTTTAACTTAAGTATTGAAAGATAAACATATAGTTTTGATTTTTGTGTAATATTGAAAAACAATCTTTTAATGACTAGAGTGGCTTCTCTCTGTATCCTTAGTTTGGCAGAATGTTTAATATCCTTTAGCTTGAAGATATCTTTTGATTTATACTACAGCCTTGACTCAAATCCAGGAATGCAAAATTGCTACATCTACTATTTGGAATACTGCATGTGCAGGAAAGGCTGCTTGTTGTGTGTAAAAATATTTAAAAACTTTTTTTTGTTGTGATAATTACAACGTCATAAATGTTTGGGGTTTTTTTTTTGAGACTTCTGATATGAAACTTTTTTTCTCTAAGATAATTATTTGCAGCTAAAACTATATAAGACTTTGACTATAATATGAGGGCAACTGAGAAATTATATGGGTTGTGTGTATTCACTGAGATGAGGTCTTGTGCTAACACATTCTTCCTCCTCTTAAAAAGCCCTAATATTTAAAATTGAGAAAATGCCATTTCCTTTGATGCTTTACTTACTAATAATAGTGCTGGTAGTGCACTAGTGCTAGGTGCTACTTTACATACTAATTAGTGTGTCTTTAGAGTGGCCTTTTGCCCTTTGAAGGGCGTGGATGTGAGGGAGAGGAGGAAGAAATAGGGTAATTTTGAAGAGCCATAATAATAATCCGTGGCTCTATAGTTACTCTTTGTCATAACATCTATGTTGCTTGCTTAACACAATCCTAATGTCATAGTCCCAAAAGACATGATTCAAGGAGTTTCTGCATGTGATAGCCTAAGCTATTCATTTTGACAAGTCTTTACAGGTTAAGTATCATACAGATATTGGAGGCCTTTTAAACTGGTGTTAAACTGTGCAGTTTAGATGCACTGGTATGTCTAAATCTGATGGTAGAATTTGTCAGAAGACTAAGTGGTGCCTTTATTTTACTTATGGAAGTGCTAGGGTATGAACCATCTATTGGGAGGAAAAAATGAACTATATATACATGCATAATTTGGGGTTTATATCAAGGTGTATGTGAACAGAAACTTCTGATACTCATCTCCATTAGTGTCTGGTGTCTGTTATCAGGAGGGTAATAAAACTGATCTACACAAGTAGTTCCTTTGTCTTCATTGTGGCTCTCTGGGAAAGTTGCCATCTATCTTGTTATAATCTAGATTCACTTGCTGAAAGTGTTGTAGCAAGAGCTAAGGGGTAAAATCTAATGTGAACTGAGTAAGAAGGATAACAGTAAGACTATTGTGCAGTGACGGGATTTTGCAATGTGTAGTTTCTTTCACTGTGTGCAATAACGTCTGCTGAGTGTAGCTCTGTTTTTCTGTCTTCCCCTTTCCCCATTTCAAAGATTTGTTTTTCTTGTTTTAGGTTCATAGGTTTTTGCCTGGAACAGGCAGAATTAATTTCATTAACCATTTATTGAAGTTCTCCACCATCCTCCTGAATTTAATGAACTTCTTTTCTTGGAAGTTTAAAGCAGAAAGCAAAACAGACTTAAAAAAATGTGAACAAATGCCTTTCATCCTCTTTTAATCAGCATTCACTTAGATGGCTTTCTGTTGAAATTATTTACTACTTCTCCAGCCTCTACATCATACTTCTTTCTGCTCCCAAGAAGATTTCTTCTTAAGGAGGGTCATATGTCTGCATCAGTTCATTCAAAAGCACCAGCCATACTTTCACGCTTTGAAATGTGTAGCAAAAATGAAGAAATGTATTCCAAAATAAATGCAAATTCTGTTGAGTTAAGCAGTTACTGATGTTTACTGGCTCTGTAGGACCACTCAGAAGATATTTATTTATTTACTTTTATGGATGCTTTGTAGAATGCATAGCCAAAAGCAGTTGTCTTTGAAAGAAGAATGCTTTGTATAGTAAGTGGAATTATATCACTAGTGCAAACATTTTCACAGTGAAGGCTGCCAGAACTCCATGTATGATGTCTGGTGAACATTAGGTTTTCTTCTTCTATCTTTTTCATGGTTCCCTTCAGTGCATTACTGTCAAAGAATAATCTGTAGAAAGCAATGTGGGTCAGAATTTAAAGTTTTAGAGATTTATGGGGTGGGGGTGAGTTACTGATCTGGGACTCTAGAATTCTCCTATTCCAGCTACAGTAGATTATTTAATAATGAAAACTGTAGGCTTCAGTTCATAGATTTTAAAATTGATTCAAAATATGAGTGAGAAAGGATAGATAACCTACTTTATAGCTCCTGTAGTGTAAAATTTTATCATGATATATTGCCTGTCTTGGAGCTCAGTGCCTATTTATTTTGAGATATTGATTTGAAGACCAATTGTGACAGGAAAAGTCAGAGAGGAGTATCATAAACCTAAATGTTTCTATTAATACTTAGGTTGTTGCTGAAATCTAGGTGCTAGGTAGACTTTATCTGATTTTATTATTTCCTGTAAGAAATACTCAGTGTTCTTTCTAGTTGATATTTAAAGGATCTTTTCCTGACCTTACTTTTATTTCCTTAAGCTTTTATACTGATCTATTGTTGAAAACTTTTCTCTTGCTTATGAAATAATTGTTCCTCCTGATTAGAAAATGTGCTTCATTTTCTAAGCTATTTTGCTAAGATGGGAGGTTTGAAGATGAAGCAGTTCTGCTTTCTGAAACTGCAGCTTTTAAAGCAAACATTGAGGTTGGGCATTAGGAACAGCTGCCCTCACAGTTGGTGATACTTGACTGTTTTAGCCTTTGTTTTGAACAACCCTATTGACTTTGTCACATGCTGAAGTGCCTTCTGTATTTCACAGATGTGGAAAGAAGGGTCCAAAGAGCAAATGGACCCCTGCTCTTGTAAATCCCCATTTCCTGCCTGCAGTATCAGACTTTGCTCTTTCACAGAACTAGAAAGATACCAGAAGGAGTGTTCTGTCTGCGCACATTTATGTGCTTTCAAGGTGATAACAGCAAGGTTTGATCCCACTTCGTTGAGACAGGTAGCAAGGGGACTGGATCTTGGGCTTGTAAATTGTTGGGCTTGTATGTTGCTGGCCTTTGCATTATGGGCTGTTCATTTCTTTGAGTGTGTCAGGCCTGAAAGCTTGGAGTCTTAACCATGCTTAGAGTGTAGCAGGTAAGGAAAAGGATTTAAATAATTCTGGCTATGAGGAAAATAAGGTAGGATTATCAAAACAGATCTACATAGGTTTCTGCAGAGATGGTGGTAGACTAATCTGTGTGCAGCCTGAATTCTGGCCAGTTTAGGTTCATGTGAGATGGAAAAAGAATGGCCACATAACTTTGCATCTCAAAATGTGTATGTTTGATTTCGTTTGAATGAATGTCCTCAAAGCATTTATTTTAGTGGGCTTTTCCCCCCCCCTTCTTTCTTCTTTTTGTTTGGGGTTTTCTGCGCGTCTGGTGTTTTGTTTTCTTTGGTTTTGTTTTATTATTGGTAGCTTGTACGTCTCTCTTTCTGTAAATGAGGGCATAACAAACATTTTTGGGTAGTTGCAGTGCTGCCTGGCATTACCCTGGGAGTTCTTGATATTGTTTTTTTTTTTTTTTTTTGCAAGCCTAGACAGAATGCTATTAATAAATTATATGAAATGAAGGAGAAACAATAAAGTTTTGTCAAACTGATTTTATTTTTTAAATTTTTTTCCAAGTGTCATTTGACAAATACCCACTCAGTTATACCTTTGGTAGCATCTCTTGTGCTGTAAATACGTCACCTCCTGGAAGTATGCTCTATGAAAAAAGAACTTCTTTCAAAGACCAATTTATTATAATTATATTAATGGAAATACTTTTATTTTGAGTGGTGACTGTCAACTAATCAGGATGCAGGTCATTCTTTTTATTATGATTAGGAGAGGTCAAGGGCTGCACACAGCGATCTGTAAAATTCCATCATGGTTAACTGCTCCTTCTCATGCAAGTATTTTTCATCAGACTGCAAACATGTGTGTGATTTCTTTATTCCTCATGATTTTGAAGTGAAAGAAGAAAAGCAAAATGCAAGAATGACTTCAGTAACGTTTTGCTTAACAAACTGGATGTCAAAGATGAAAACTGCTTAGCAGAAATTCATGTGATATCCACTGAATGTGTAAGTCTATCATTCTCCTCTACAGAATCTACTCAAATTTATACTAAATTTGTGGCACTGTTTGCCTTGTGTACCTGTATCAGAATTTCTGTGAACTTTCCATTAGTGAATAACCTTTGTCCACAGTTTGTGTTTTTGTGGAGATATAGTTCAAGAGATGACAGTTGTAGTGACAGATTGTATAGTGATACCATAGTTACAGGGGTTTTTTACATATATATACACACACCATAGTTATAGTATATAAATATATATATATATAGAGAGAGTGATAGTTGGGTTTCGTGATTCAAGGACAGAAGTGAACTATAACCAAGCTCATGAGTAACAGACAAAATTGCATGATTTAGCTAGTTTAGTGTGTTTTGTTTCTTTAAGTCTCTTTGGTATTGCCACTTTTTTAAAGCAAGTTTAATGTTACTGTCTTGATAGGTATATTGATTTGAGGAAAGAGAAATTGCAACCACAACATTTATTGTAGAATTCCTCTGAGTCTGAGTGATTTGTCTGTTACACTGTCATGAATAGCATAGCTGCTTACACCATTTTCTTTCTTAACATTGCACACAGGATGTTTAGTAAACTTGTTTACATTTTCCTAAAATCACTTCAAAACTTTGGGATTTTTATCAGTCTTTGTACATGACAAACTTTCTTAAAGAAGGCAACTGCTGTGCATAACATCATTGGAGATTGTTTCATGTCAAGAGACGCAGGTGTTTGTGAAAATTATTTGTAACCCTGAAGTTCTTATCTGTCTCTCTTAAAAGCTCAGAGC
This sequence comes from Indicator indicator, assembly GCF_027791375.1. Classification (NCBI taxonomy): domain Eukaryota; kingdom Metazoa; phylum Chordata; class Aves; order Piciformes; family Indicatoridae; genus Indicator; species Indicator indicator. The sequence continues at coordinate 16,586,436 of NC_072012.1, read as the reverse complement.
AGGCTTCAACTGTTTAAAATACCTGTACCTAGAATAGAGAGAGATAAGATGAAAGGGTGGAAGCCTTTCTAATGCCTATTCTGCAAACTTCAGTAGGTACTGGTTTTGTAATCTCACTATAATCCAGTATACCTGCAAATTTTGTACTGTCCTTTTCCAGTTGGTCATCTTGGCTACCAAGGCAAGGGATAGTTTTGAAAAAAAGGGAGGAGTTATTTTTACAATTGGAAATTGCCCTAAACCTTACCTGGGTGTTAATTCCTACATACTGAAGTATTCAATTTCTTTCTTTTTTTTGGTTTTGTTTTGTTTTGTTTGTTTTGTTTTGTTTTAAGTAATTTCAACTAAAAACCAAGTACAAAGCACACCTATTCCTTTCTGTCTTCTTTGTCTGCCTCTCCTCCACAGGTACTCTTAGTCAGTCCACCATCCTCTCTCCCTGTTCCAGCACTTGAGAGCCTTACTGTAGAAATGAGATAATCTGATGCATTTAAATGTCACCTTCAGGATTTGCAAGATATACTCACACTTTAGGTGGTTGAGTGGATGCCATTACTGAAGATGTGATTATACTTTATTCCTCCCCCCATTTCTTTCTTTCTTTCTTTGTTTATTTATCTTTCCCATTAATCCTTAATGTGTTTATAAAAAGACCATCAGTTTACTAGTGCTGTAGAGGTAGTTCTATCTGCTGTGAGCCATAAGCTCAGAAGTCAGCTTTTCAAAGAAAATTTCCCATGTAATGTAGCTGTGAATAATGATGTTCCGTTGAGTTTATATCTTTAACTTGAAGACAAGTTGTTTTGATGACACAACTTAAAGAATGAATGCATTGTGGCAAGATAATGGTGGAAAAGTTCTTACAACAGAAATTTTGAGAACTGAATTATTAAGTAAAGGACTTAAAGTTTACCTTAAACAGACAACTCTGTTTCTACAACTTACTTAAATATGTTTTAAAGTTACAGTTGTTCATGTTATCTTTTCCTTACCTCTCTACATTTAAAGTCATTTGTCTGAAACCTGGAATTTAAGTTTATGTACAGAAGTCAGAAATTTTCCTTAATACAGAGAGTTTGGAATTCTGTTTCTAATGGTTTAAAGAATCATTTTTTCAGGAATAGATTAATAACAGTTGCACAGTGTGTCTACAAGCTTCTTCCTATTGAGTGGATGCTGGAATATTTGCATAGTGGGAGAAGAAATTGAACAGCTTGTCAGAGAGAATGATTCTAGTTGTCTTTGTTTTGTCAAGCCAAATAACTACTATAGTACTTTGGGTTGCTGTTAATTCTGGCAGAGGAGGATTAATCATAGATTTATTCAAGCTGTAAGGTCATCTAGTCCAAACCCCCTGCAGCGAGAAGGGACATCTTCAACTAGGTCAGGTTGCTCAGAGCCCCATCCAACCTGATCTCGAGTGTTTCCAGGGAAGGGGCTTCTACCACCTCTATGGGCAACTTGTTCCAGTGTTTCGTGACCTTCACCATAAAAAAATACCTTCCTTAGATCTGGTAAAAAATTGCCCTAGCCCAGATGCAGGACCTTACACTTGGCAAAGTGGGTAGGCTGTAAAGGAGACTGCCATACAGAGTGACATAACAGAAATTGTCATGCCTACACTGGATGGGTTTCAAGAGGTTGACGTGCATGTGTGCAAATACACCAGTGAATCTAAAAATTGGAAGTGTTTTGTGATCAGCAGCTGGAAATGGAAAGAGCTGACCTCTCCTCCCTACCATCTAACACTTAAGCAATGGGAACAGAAGGTCTAAAGGCCAGAGAATACATCTTGCTGTGCCTTAGTTGTGGCTTGTGGTTTGTTATAATGTCATGTTTTTTGGAAAATGTAGTTGGCCTCCTAAATTGCTCTCTGTGTGTAGGCAAGGCCTCGCAGTGCTGTGTAAGAATTTGGTTTCCTGAAGTGTTCACAGATCTGACAGTTATTTAATGCAACCACATAAAACACCATTTCTCATGATGCTTTTTGTTAGCTTTGTAGAGACTTTGACAGAGGCATTTCTGAAGTGCCTTTGTGCCTTTTCCACATTAAATTAAAAATGCCATTAAAAATGTTGGGGGGCACATACTGCAATTTGTCTGCTTAAAACTGCCTGAGAGAAGTGGTGATAATACCTTAGCTGAAGCAGCTCTCTGGGCCTCTGGTGGTGGGAGAGAGAAGAACGCCTGAAACGCTCCCAGGATTTCCAGCGCCTCCCGATGTACACAAATTCCCGTCACGTACAAGGATGTCAGAGGTGTTTGTTCAGGGGGGGAGAAAAGGAATCGAATGGCTCTCTTTAGCAGGTGCTTGCTTGTGCCTGGAGTTTAGCAAGCTCGATTTAATTTCAATTCTGTTGTTAGGTGTGATGCTGGCTCTACACTGCGCTGAGAGCTCTCTTAAAGCACTACATGAAATTTCATGAATTGAGACAGACTTTAAAAGAGGGTGCAGACGTGCTTCTTAGATCCTGAGCCTAGGGAATTATGTTTCATCTGACGGCACTCATTGCAAGTAGTGTTTTCTTTAGTGACTTTGTGGTGTGAATGCTTACTGTAAACTTTATTTAGAGAAATCCGTATTCGTTCTCTGCAATAAATGATTTTAAAATGTTCTGCAGAAATACATTTTGGACTGCTTGCAATTTTTTGTCTCCTTGTGCTGAAGTCGCTTTAAATCCATCATCCCAGCTTGTAGAGTCGTCAGGCAGAAATCTTTCTGGGAAGGTAGATGAGTTGCTCCTGCATCAGTTTTGCTTAAGCATACTGAAGACAGCCACATAACAACATGTAGTAATGAAACCTGTTGGAATTTTAGAGGAGCATCTTGTCTCTTTGATCTTGCTAACGAGCAATGATTCAAGTGCTACAGATTGTAAAGGATCTGGTGTCGCCAGCAAGACGGAGAACAGATGCTGCTAAGAAAGGTAAGAGCAGCAAAGGGAGATATTCAGTGTTCTGAGTAATTTACTGTATATCAGAAATATTTTGGAGCTCAGTTGTAGTTGAATTAAGTGTGTACTTGGTATTTAGAAATGCTATTTGTTGTGGCATGTACAGCTGCCATAATTTGGCTTTGAACTGTATTAAGCCTAATTACTATCGTTTTGCAACTGCAGCTTTCCCAAAGAGAATCCTGATGACGTTTCTGATGCTGAAGAAGGAGTTTATGTCAGCATTTGTAACTGCTAGTGTTGTTGTAAGGATCTTTTCCTTATTTTTCAGTGGTAAGAATTGCTTGTCCGGATAGCTCAGGCTGTGAAAATAGCAATCTTATTCTGTGAAATAGTTTTGAGAGTCTTAATATACTAAATGAAAATAAGAGTAAAAATAGGCTTCTCTAGTGCTTATGGAAATGAGAGAGTCTGAAAGTACACAGCTGCACTGCTGTGTAGGTTTTACAATTAGATTATTTTTAGAGTACAACTAACTTCAAAATCCGAAATGGCTCTTGCAAGTGTACAAAACATTACTTGAAATACTCAATTATTGTTTGTAATTAATTGATGTTAAATGCTTTTCTCATTCTCTTCAGTGTGTTGAATGTTTGTTGGATTTTTTTTGCTGAAGTAATGCCATCTTTTGTGGTATCTGGCATACTTAGCTAATTAGGAACAGATAAACCACTTTTTTTCTCCCTCATTTTTGCATCTTATTTATTTGCCGTTTTGTAAAGACAGTCTTAAAATTGCATTCCTTTCTTATAGAATTAATTTTCTAGGACCACTTGATTTTTGTATTGAATAGGTCATGAATAATTTAGGACCACAGCATCTGTGCCTGCCTGTTACTATGTCATTGTTCTGTTCTGCCCTTAACGTGGAATGTGTGGCTATAGGCAAGTACCTTTATTTTAAGTCACTCATCCAATAGTATCAGGATGCTGTAATTAGTTACTGAAACACCTCTGTGAGAAAGTGAGTAAAGGTAGAACTGGGCTCTTCTCTCACTGTCTTATTCTGATAAAAAAAAAGGAACGCATGAATTTACTAAACCCGAGCTTCCTAATTACTACTTTAGATTTTACAGTGGTTGGTTGAACATCCCCCACACAGTTTTATAATTTCATCAGAGTGAATGACTTGATTTCAGTTCTCTGGTCACTTGTTCATGTTCTGTTGTGTGTTCTTACGCTCCACTAGTTACAGAGAAGAATGAAGAGGACAGGAGTTCTACTTGTTCTTCATGTAGCTAGCTAGTCAGGCTTGATTTTTTTTTTTTTTTTTTTTTTTTTTTTGGTAGAAGTAGAGTAAAAATTGGTTAAAGGGAACACCCTAAAATAATAATAAAAATGTTTATTGGAACAGATTTAATGGATTTTGAAGGGAAAGGCTCAGTTGTAAAGCTCTGTTTTTATGTTTTGGTTTCCTTCCCCCCCTCCCCCATTTTTTGTTTTACTCCGTTGTTAAAAGACAGTAATTTTGAGTAATTTTTGGGGTGGCATTCTCAAGTTGCTGGTAAGTGAGCTAATTAGATGTTAGCTATTACAACCAATATTAAGATCTTAATATTAAAACCAATTCAAACATTCTGAAGAAAACATTTACAAAAGATGAAAAAAGGCTGACAGACTTCTGTGATAAATACAGCAATTTAAGTAGGTATTATGATTTTTTGGTGGGGTTTTTTGTGTGTGTGGTTTTTTTTTTTTTTTTTTTTCCACAGCATGCAACATTAGGCATCTGGTCTATGTGAATAAGTGTATTCTACAGAAATGACTCATTCTCATTATTGTTTTCATTAAATGGAAAAATGTATTTGTAAAGGAGATGTTGCCAGGAGTCCCAGTGTGGATGTGAGGTGAATTTGCTGAGGTAGGAGGGATGATATGTGAAGTGTTTAGCAGTGTGTTTTTAAATTAGTGTTGGTTAATGGTAAAGGTTTTTAATCCTGATTCTTCTGTGCATCCTCCTCATCCCCTTAAAAAACAAGGTGGTTGTTAGAATAAACTTTATTGAGTAAATGTATAAAATTTGCTGCTTTGACTTGTGTGAAAAATTTCTGTAAGATTTCTGTAAAATCTCTATCCCTTTTGAAAAAATAGGAACTCAAGAAACTGAAACTGCAAATAACTGAGCAGATACTTGCAGAGGGGTCTCTGCATATGGGGAGTGGAAGAAGAGTGTGGCTGTCAACAGGTGCCTAACTTGCACTTGGGAGACAAATGTTACAAAGCAGCATAATGTATTAATTGGAGATTTCATGTGTAATACCTAGTTTAAAACTTTCCTTCTTTGAGTGAATGTCCTAACCATAGAACTATTTTTATAAACAGTGCACAAGGTTGTGAGGGAAAGGATTTCTCTGGCCTCCAATTTCCCCAACATCTATTTTCAGGGTGAGACCTGGAAATGCAATTCTGCTATCCAAGGGAGTGTCTTTCTGCCTCTATGGTGCAACAACAGAAGTTTGTTATGAGGTTGATGGCTACTGTGGAGAGGAAAATTGAATCCCTGCAGAAGAAATTCCTGCAGAATGTTGTTTAAAAGGGACATATTTATTAACACTTCATGGGACGAGATGGGATTGTTCAACATTTGCTGAGTCTAATTGTTCGGTGTTTTTTTTTTTAATTATTATTATTTTTTTTACAGGTCAGAGTTTGTTTTCATTGTGGCCATGATCTATGCCACTAGTTGAATTCAGTTTTCATTTTTTTTGTATCGTAAAACTGTGGTAAATAGGTGGTTTACAAGTACAAGACAAAATCCTGCAAATAGTTAGGCTGTGTGTGTATCACCTTGTCTTTCTGTTGTCAGTCCTGTGGTTATGAGTTTGTCTCCAGTCTTTGTTGAGCCTGACATCAGAAAATCTTTCTCTAGGTCTCTTTGGTTCTTTCCTAGTGATATATGCAATGAGCTAAAAGTAGGTTTGTAATGTCTCACATTTTCATCCTTTGAATTTTGTTGCATGTGCTTGCTTGGGTTTTTTTATTTGTTTGTTTTTAAATAAAAGGAAGAAACTCACCCTATAATTGTCCATAGTCTGCCAATTGCAGTGAAAGCTGAGTGTGTAGAGTTTGCTGTTTGCTTTGTATGTTTTTTAGGAAAATCCATATCTTTACTATATTCATCACATCAGTTAAAGGGAAAAATTGCTGCTAGTCCATTTATTACCAAAGTAGCAACTTTTTACATGCTCTGTAAGTTAGAAAATGAGCATGAAGTTGTGAAGCAAGAGATATTTGGAAGATGTTGCTATTATTTTATTTCATATGACCTCAATTTCTTAAACAGTTTATGAAATGGAAAGTCTGTCTTTGGATAAATTCCTGAATCATGGCAGTATAAAGTCTTCTTGATAAGAGTTCTAATTCAAAGCCAAATATTTCTCAAGATCTGAAACCTTTTTGAATTTAAAAAAATGTTCCTTCTCGGAGGGAAATACATGTAGAAATAAATGTATTAATTATTTTTTTTTCCATCACTGAAATCCTGGTTGAAGTCCAAGTTGCTTAAAATTAATACAGAAATATTTCTGTTTACTTCCTTCCTTCTTCCTTCCTTTTACAGATGGCCACAACAGAACTTAAGTGGCAGCAGTACCTTGATGTTAGGATATAAAAAGAGAAATTGTATTGAAATAACAGCAGATGGGACAACTAAATCCAAACCATAGATTAAAAGGGTATGCAGTGGTTTGGTATCATAGATATGGTTTGAGGTTTTTACATATTGCAAGAGAAGGCATTGTTTGATCTCTGCAGTGTTTGGACTGTAAGCCAAAGATAATGCCCATCAAGAATCCCCTATATTTCCTTAGGTGGTGTATCTTACTGCAGCCTTTGAGGCTTTTGAAGCTGATAATATCCATGAGTTTTATCAGAGGTAGTTCTGGAAATGTGAGCCTACAAGGTATGTAAACCTTGGGCCTGACAAGGATAATCATGTTTAAATGTGCCAGTAATAGCTCACACTTCAGACGTTACTGCCTGAACTCACTTGCAGATGGTATGCTGGTAGAAACTGGTATTTCAGACTTGGACTTGGCAAGAAATCTGCCATCTTCTTTTGGTTTATTTCTTCTGGAACAGACTAAGTTGGTCAGTTGCAAAATGGAGAAAATAAGATAAAGGTCCGACCCACATCATGTAGCCATGGTATTTTCTCATTACCTTTAGTGACAGCAGAGGAAAGGTTTAATCAAATGCATTTCCTCAAGGCAGCTAGTGAAATGGTGAAAACTCTCTTCACAGGCTCTCTCAATTTTTCTCTTTCTTACAACATGTTTGCACAGGAGGCTGAGAATTTTGCCTCTTACAATAAGTTTAAGGGTAACCTGAATTTCTTTTTAATTTTTTTTCAACTTCCTGCTTTACTTCAGAAAGAATTACATACATTTTTCATTCCATTTCTTAGTTTTTTTTCTAGATTTAGTATTTTGTTCTAAGTGACTTATTTACTAAGGAGGCCTTTTCCTACACTTTCTGAATTTTGGGGGTATTTTTGGTTTTCTGTGTGTGGTGTTTTGTTTGTGTTGGTTTGGTGTTGGGTTTTTTTGTTTTGTTTTTCACCCCCAGTGTCTGAAGGAATTTTCTTCACTGCCTTAGAGTTGTCCCACTTTTAAATAACACTGCAATGAACACTGTGTAGAAAATGTCTATTTAAAGCCATTCACATGTGCTTGACTGACTGCAGCGTGCAGCTTAAAGCTTGAAAAGTTCTTGAGCAATTTCTGGGACAAGTTCTTGACCGTCATTGGCCATCATCTCATTTGTGCTAAGCTTGGCCCAATTTTTAAAGTTTCTGGCATACATCATAGCCCAATGTACACCTTCTGTGTTTTGTTTTGGTTTTTTTTCCTCTTCAATCCAGCTCATAGATTCCTTTCAGTCACAGGATAATCTCTTGATTCTTTTCACCAAAGTCTGGATTATTCCCACAACAAGTTCTGTGGAGGAACTGTCATGATAACTGGTATTTTTGGTGTAATTGGATTGAGTAAGTGACATTGCAAAAGCATATGCATGCTATCCTATGCAAAGCAGGAACAAGTTTATTTTTATGAAGAAAGCTCTTCCTCCTCCCTTTTACTCAACCAAAATATTGAACAAATTAGAAGCGCTTTCAAGGATTGCTTAGATTTTCTTTTTCCTGTGGTATATATAAAAAAGAAGCCCCTCTGGCTTTTTGCCTCTATCTTTGGTGCCAACTTACTGTACCAGAACTTTTTCCTGTGGCCCAGTTCTTAAACATTTCCTCACAGGCTAATAATTTATTTTCCAGAAAAGTGAACGCAGACAAGGACTAGATAACTTCTGGAGACTTTTGATTTTTTTTTAAAAAAGTTGTTAATGAGACTCAAATGGTGTTCTTTATAAAACCAATAGATAGATATGGCTTCTTATGTTTAAAAAGATAAAATTAAATGGATTTCAAAATTTTAATGTAATTTCTTTCTCCTTCCTGGAGCTCCTTCAAGATTTTTTCCAGTTCATGTGATTTCATTATCTGTAGAGTTTTCCTCAATCTTTTCTTTCAAAAACAATCACTTCCCATACAGGCAGTGTCTTCTGAATGACAAAAAACATTACTTAATGATATATTAGGTTGAAAGAACTCTAAGAAAGACTTTACTTTCCTAGACTGTATCTAGGAGGTTTAGAAAATAAGTCCTCTCATTCAAGTGTATCTAGAAAAGCTGATGTGCAAAATTGATATAAAGGGCTCTGATCACCTAGTGTGACCTCTTGCTTGAGAACATACTATCTACTATAGCAGTTCCTCTGTACAACTACTGTTACTACAGTTCATGTGTATATGAATGAAGTTGATAGTCATGAGCATTTCATTGTCGAAGGGATACTGTTATAATCTAGGTTGGGTATTTTAAGCAAGAAGTTCTGGGAAGCAGTAAAGGTTTTCTAGTCCTGTACACCTGTTTGTCAATTAATTTTTTTTTAATGGTAGAATGGATAGAGGAGAGCAATTTATTTCTCAGGAGGTCAGAATATGGACAAACAGTAAATTTAATTTGTTTATTAGTTCAAATAAAAATTAACTTGGCAAGTTCTTCAGTGAGCTGTCAAGTCTGAGAGCAGGCAGTTAAACATTTTTTGTGTGTCATTAGATATGAAATTCTGCCCATGGCAGTCGAGATAATTTATTGCATTCTGCAGATCATCAGCACATACACGCTGCTTCAATTCATTATTTAGCATGGCTAAGTTTCTATTACTGTGACAAAATTTAACTATTTCAACAGGCTCTACTGACATTATATTTCTGTTAAAGTTAGGCCTTTTGGCTGTGGTTTCTCAAATAATTAATGCTAGCACAAATGCCTTCTCTCTGAGATGTGCTCCTGCCTTCCTTCTGAGAGCTGCTCATCTTTTTTCCTCATCCCAATTCAGATCCCTGTAGAGCTTCACAATCATTCATGTAGTCATACACAGTGATTTTAAAAGGGAAGCTGATGTGAAATAAACTATACTTTTCTTTCTGTTGAGCTAGTTTTAAGCTTGATCAGTTTAACCAGTCCAGTTGCTGATGCAGGTTTGCCAGTGTGCACCAAGCTCAAGGGAGGAGCCAGCAGTGGGATGTGAGTAAACACATGTGGGTTGTAGCACCAGTCTGTTACTTCAGCAGTGATGTTGCTGATGCTAATGGCAGCTAATGCCACCTCAGCATGATGATTACCCAAGCAAGTGATAATACAGTTGGATCACTGAACAACTGGACACACAGTGGCTCAGCTAGAGGATTTTTACTGAAAATACTCTTATTTCTGTGGCTGCTGTTCACTATCTCTTTGAATAGTAATAACTTCCATTGGATATGCATACATTGTGGCTTTTCTATTGCATGTCTTATCCTGACAATTTTTTGCCTTTTTACTTAAGTTTCTTTTTATTTTTTTTTTTAAGGTAGTTCATTCTTCAGTGTTGTCAGATGCAGTCATTAAGGAAGGTCACAGTGCTGCTTAGCCATATGTAGCTGTTAATGACTGACTTCAGTGTCTGTTTATTTGGTCTTTGATTGTTAGGTAGGTAACATCATTTAACAAAGTACTTAGATGTTATAGTTTGGGAATTGATCCATGGTTCATAAAATTAATATAGATCACTTGAATTTGATTTAGCTATAGAGAAACTCCAGGAAGGTGCAGTGGTACTTGTTCTTTCTTCATGCCATAATGTTAGTTAACTGAAATAAGCTAACTTACAAGAAGGAAAGCACAACAAAGAAAACTCATCCGCAACTTCATGCCACAGTTTATTCCCACAAGTTGTCAACTGTAATATTCTCAATAATCCTTAAATACAACTTCAGGTTTCTTCTTTGTAGCATATGGAAAATGTGGCACCTTTACATAAAATATTCCCATTTTAAAAAAAGTAGGTTTGAAAAAGAATGAACAATAAGAAACAGGCAAGTAATGTAACAGGAAGAACTACAACGGGTTCACAGTAACGTTTCTGCTAGACAGGACTAAAGTTCAGTTTGGTATTAATCAGCACAGCTGTGTTAGCATCAGTGAAGCAGATCTTTGTGTTTGCTTTTGTTTGTTTGTGGGCTTTGTTATGTTTTGTGGTGCGTTTTTTTGTTTGTTTGGTTTTTTTCCCCTGATTTTTGTCTTTTTTTAAAAAAACCTGTCCACAATAAAAAAGCTTCAATAAAAAAAAAAACCATATTGTCTCTTTATGGTGTCTCTTTATGGGATCTGTGTGTTCGTACAGAGTTACAAACAGACTTCTCAGTTCTTGTCCTATAAAGGAAACAGAACATTTTAAACAATACTAGAAAGGCTGAGTATGTTTTGGTTGTTTTGGTTTGGTTTATTTATTGTTCTGTTATTTATTTATTTATTGGTATTGCTTGATAGACTTGCTCAGTGCTGTGGTTGTTTTCAATCCATCCAAGGATAGTCAAATGTAAAGTAATAGTGAGCTGCAAATCCTGGCCTGGTTTCACTGTTGTTGTAAGAGTCTAAATGAGCCTTTCTCCTTCAGCTAATGTAAAAAAAAAAAATCTAAGTATAGCAAGGAAGCAGGCAACATGCAAGCTAGAAACACTGAATGGTGGTAAATGGTTGCAAGTTGCTGTTTATCCTCTTCTGGTATTAGGCTGTCTTGTGGTTTTAAATCCTACAGATGGTGGGATGCCCTACTGTGGCCTTCAGAGCTTTTTCCTTCTTCATTTGTGTAAAGCATGGAGTGCTTGCAACCTGGCCCTTGTGATTTCACCATAGCGGAGGGAACCTGGCCTCTGGATGGAAAGACCAACTGGAAACAAGGCGACTTCATTGTGCCTCTTCGAAGAAGAGGACAGCTACGTGTAGGGAGTTAGGGATTCATTCAAGTGCTTGCTTAACATTTCAGACAGTTAATAGGTGACATAGTTTTGAGTTGGTAGGATGAACGTGTGTTGATTTCTGGTTTCAGCAATGCTGCAATCAAGATAAAGGTTCTGGTTTGTCTGAGGCATTTATCTAATATGTTTGTAATAGAGATCTGTAAGAGAGCTTGAGCCTGATCTGAGCATAGAGAGAAAGTGTTTTGTGTTCTGTGTCTTTCCTTCTGTAGCTGCTCTTGCACTTCTGTCGTGATGCGGATTTTACAATGAAGCCCAGACATTTTAGGTTTGGATTTGCAGACCTTTGAAAAAAAGGCTGGGAAACACTACAGCCAGGATCTGGAAAACCAAGCCTCATTTCTGCCATGCATTTTCATGGTTCAGATGAACATATTTTTTCAGATGTTGATTTTGGTAAGATTATGGCAATTACGCTTATGCTATTTTAAAGTATGTACAACTTTGTTCTTGTGGACTCCTACTAAAGTATCACATTGACGTTATCTGATACTACAAAGCAATTTTTTCCCCCTTAAATAAAATCTTGTGCTCTTGGGATAACACAGCAATGAGGGATTATCTAATTTTTTTTTTGACTATAAGTTGTTGAGTTTCCAATATTTTATCCTCAAGAATTTGGAATGTAACGTAAAATATGAGCGATAGTGTCAGTGTCCATGTTCATTAGTTGTGAAGCTTGCATGGAATTTATTTAATACAGTTAGAGCTTAAGAAGGTGACAGTTTTGTTTCTTAAATTGCAGTGGGTTGGAATAAGCCCCAGTGCAGACATAGATGTTAATAAGATTATTTGTATTTAATAACTTAAAATGAAATGAATATTTCAGAGTGACAGGGTCTCAGCTGGACATTTTGTACAGCATCAAACTGTAGCAGTTGGGTGGCTTAGATGACGTTTTTGTGTACGATGACAATTTGCAATTTTCCTGGACATCTAATTTGGCTTCTCCAAATTAATGTCCTGTTGAATTTCTAGATCTCTTGGTATAGCTCATAAACAAAGCATCCAGACTTCTCAAATCAGATAATGGCAAATGAAAATACAGGTTTCTCAGTGGAATGGGTTCCTGTTTTGTCCTTGTTGCAAGTCAAAGCAGCTTCTTCTAAAAGAAATCATCTGTCAGCATTAGTATTAAGCTATCCATAAAAGTGTTAATTTGAACTGCATTTCCAGATCAAACATAAAACTTAATGTCAGTTAATTAAATTCTTTGTAGAAATGAGAAAATAAGTACACAGATGCCCAAACTTCTGCTCTCTCTTTGCTAATAAAGCAGCTAGTGAAGCATTTTCTATTGATACCTGAAGGGGCAGGTCCTTGGTGGGAATCATTTGCTTGAGGAACTAACCCTACTACCTTTTGCATCACATCCCAGGTGATGTAGATTTCTTTTTTGTACTGCTATCTTTCGTACATACTGAAATAAAAGAAAACGGATATGAAGACACTAGATTTCATGTGCTCCTCTCCAGGAGAAGAGAGCAATGCCCCTATCAGGTGTCAGGGTTGTTAGTCATGGTCTCATGAGTGCATTGTAGACCTTGGAACCTGCCAGATGTGAGGGCTCTGTGTGCAAATGTGGGTTTTGTTGGAAATTGAATCTGAGATTACTGGTTACAGCTCTTGTGAGCAGATTCTGTCCATCTGGAGAAGCTCATTGATATTCAGCTTGTAGACTTTTTTTGATACTCCTGTTTGTCAGCTCTCACTGCGGTACTGCTGCTGGGTTGCAGGTGTTTTCTGCTGCCACTTGAAAATAGCTCAAGTGCATACTTAGCGTGGAATTTGCTGTTTGAGCAATAAATCTAAAGAGTTATTTGAAGAGTCATGTAGGATTTAATTTTGCCTTTAGTCTCTGGGTGTTCTGAAGACTTCAGGGTTTTTTGTAGCTTTTAAGTCAGGTACAATCTTGCTGCACGTATTTGAAACCACTTGTCCTTGGGGAGGGAAAGTTGTATGCAGTGGTTGATATTTCTCTCTCCCTTCCCACTGTGTGTGTGGCTTTTTGTGCATGATGTTGTTTTTTAATTCATTTTTATTTTAAAAACAACCTTTCTCTCTAGTTTCAGAATGACATTATCACAACACAGATGCTCTCTGTTCCTATTGCTCATTAGCAAGGGGTCTTTACTTAATAGTCTTAATGCAGATATTAATTAAACATAAATGGTATGGGAAGAAAAGAAATACTTTTATTTCCCTTTTGTTTTAATTCCACATTGAAAAATAGGACTATAAATATTGGGGGTTTTGTGTGGGGGTGTTTGTGGGTTTTTTTGGTGTTCATTTGTTTGTTTGTTTGTTGTTTTTTTTCCCCCTTCAGCATTCATGTCACAGTGGTATCTGTGATGTCTTTACCTTCCTCTCCTTGCGCCAGTGCAAGCATTGGCTATATCTGAATGTGAAATGCTCAACATGTAATTTTTCTGTCCATTATTTCTCCAGAAGCAAGTGGCAGAGGCCTGTAAGCTATGGCTTAATCAGGTTGCACAAAACTTCTGGCATCTATTGACTGGCAAATATTTTTATTCCCTGGAAATGTAAATGGAAAATATTTTTTCCCTTGTTTTTAGATGGGATATATTTTCCTTTGGGGATTTACCTAAGGTACCAGGTGAGATTAATACGCAAGTGTTTGGGGTGTAAGGGGAACCCAGGTGTGAAAAAGCAAGTTTCACCATTTCTGCTAGTCTGCACTGTGTATGGGATTTCCCCTTGCGAAATAGTTTGCCTAAAGGGCACTCTTTTCATGCCAATTTTGTCTCTCTGTGTTGTTTTTTTTTTTGTTTGTTTGTTTGTTTAGAAACATATCCTTTAGAATTTTAATAGCTTTGATTCACTGATTCCTGTCACAATGGAATTGGAGCTTTTGTTGGTAAGCCTTTTGAGTGGGAAATAGTAATAGGCTGAAGGAAAGAGTTACAGTACAGTTTACAGGTCTCAACTGGAATGTGAGAAGCTGCCTTGATCTGAGACTTCCTGTCTGATAGAAAAGGAAATTCTGTTGGTTCTAGTGAAGGGACTTTTGTAACATGAATATGCTGTGATCTTTTGTAGAGAAATACTCTGTTTCATTTAAAGACACATTGTTTGGATTAGTGGAACATTTCTTCATCATTTACAAGCCCTACCTGTTTTTTGGAATGCTTCCAGGGCTTGCCAGTGTGTGATGTACTGCTGATTTCAGGTGTTGCGCTTTGCTGTGTGATGGATAAATGGCTGCACTATTCCTCTGTGTCCTAATTTTCCTCCTTCCCAAAAGAAAAAACGTGACTAAGCCTTCTCTTTTTCTGATGACAGCTGTACATTGAAAAGACTTTAACATATTTAGAAAAATTTCCACATCTATGCTGCAGCTGCATTGAGTTCAGGAGCTGCCATCTCTCATCTTGCAGTAAAAGAAAATGTTGTGTTCACAGACAGTTGTGTGGAGCGTATTACACAAATCAAAGATACACAGATCAATAAAAATGTTTTTGTCAGTTCTGTGCTATGAATTAGTACCCTGGTTAGGCTTTGAAGCATGTGGGATGAATGCTAGTTTGGAGCTTGCCAAATCTATAGATAAAAAAAAAAAAGGCAGCTACATAGACTCCAATTCCCATTACTATTTAGTTTATAGGCATTGGAATGACCTTCTAAACTGTGCAGTGATAATTGCCTGTTTTACATAATGCGTAAAGCTTCACAGAAGAGTATTTGTAGTGATGGAACGTGTATTAACAACCATTGTCTGGTAACTAATAAGAATGTAAAGCCGTTCTATAAATAGTGCAGATGGGCTCTAAAGGAGAAAATGAGCAAACATGCTTAGGCAAATCAAAGGACGACTGCCTGTGCTGAGGCCCGTGCTGTGTGTTTAACTAACAGCAGCCTGCAGATCGTGTTAGCAAGTAGCATGGCACTGTAGTAATAGATCGAGAGAGGAAAACTGAGGGTCCAGCATCCCTCTTTGTTTCAGCAGGTTTTTCAGGCTAGATCAAAGCTTGGCCTTACTCTTTGGGCAGAACATAGACCTAGGAGTGCATTGGGAAGGCATCCAGTTTTGCATACTTCCATGTCACTTCCCAATGCAAACTGAAGACAGCCAATAGAGAAGGTCTGGAGATTTGCTCCAAAAGCACTCACCCAGTCTAAACTAAAATGCTATATTTAGAATTGCATTGGAACATTGGTAGTCTTTCTACCCCAGATTTACAGTCTTTATGTTAGATAGAGTATCTTAATGGTTTGGTTTTGTTGGGGTTTTATTTGTTTGTGGGTTTTTTTCTCCTTTTTTTCCTTTTTTGTTTGTTTATTCTAGGAATAGAGGAAGCTCCAATGGAGTTTATATTTTGGGGGCAGAAAGGGGATCAAGACATTACACAGTAATGTATTGAAGATTGACATGTATGATTTGTGTTTGTATATGCTGTACCTCTTAAGATTAGGTGTTAATTTCATGGGAGAGTTTCTAGTTGGCTACTGTATTGCCCTTGCTTGGCAAGGTTTTGATAGAAGGGGCTAGAGAGGTGGCCTGTGTGAGAAGAGGCATGGGCCTTCTCCTGCATTGGATACAGCTGATTTGTTTGCTCCAAACTAGACCCACACATTGCCCAAAGTTGAGCTGATCAGTGTAGCTGGTGACACCTCTGAGATAAGATACTTAAGAAAAATCCTTAAGTTAAAAAACATGGTATGGCAGCTGAGAGAGGAGAGTGAGTAAAATGTATGGGAATCAAGTCTGCAGACATGGGGATCAGTGAAGAAAGAGGGGCAGGAGGCTGTGGTGAAAACTGTAGTGAGGCAGGCTATCCCCCTGCAGGCCACTGAGGATGGTAGTGGAGCAAATACCCACTGTGAAGCCTTTGGAAGACCCCACCTTGGAGCAGGTAGATACGCCATGAGAGAAGCTGCAGCCTGTGGAGTCCATGCTGGTGCAGGCTCCTTGTAGGAGCTATGGCCCCTGGAGAGGAGCTCCCACAGGAGCAGGTTTTCTGGCAGGAACAGCTTGTGGAAGGACCTACACTGGAATGGTTCGTGAAGGACTATATTATGTGGGAGAGACCACATGCTGGAGCAGGCGAAGAGCGTAAGAAGGAATGAGCAGCAGAGATGAAGTGTTATGAACTGATTGCAATCCCCATTGCCCATCCCCTTGTGCTGAGACCAAAGGAGTGAAGCTGAGCCTGGGAAGAAGGCTTTGGTTTCACTTTCCTATTCTGTTTCTAATTGTCAATAAATTAATTTCCCTAAGCCAAATCTTTTGCTTATGAGGGCAATTATTAAGTGATCTTCCTGTCTGTCTTGACCCACGAGGTTTTTCATCTTGTTTTCTTCCTCTGTCCTATTGAGTAGGGGGAGTGAGAGCAGCTCAAGTAGGCATCTGGCAGTCAGCCAGGAGTCAGCGTACTAGAGCAATGATGAGGATGTGAACAGACTTAAACGTTGCAAGCATGTGTTCCTGTAAGTTCTCTCCAGTCCAAGCTCCCTTAAACTGTCAAGCACCATCTAATTCAGCAGTTTTGTTTTTCTTGTTGTGGGTTACAGTGCACTCACATGATCCTGTTTACCAGTACAGCCCAGAGCAGTAACTTCCAGCAGAGCTGAAGACAAAGAGCAATGACGTGTTCAGTGTGCTCTGCAAATCCAGGATGGGATGTTGTATTGATATCCTCCTCCTACATTTTCCTTTGTGCTCTCTTAATGTACCACTAGATGTAATCTGTCATGTTAAAAAATTGAATGAGCTTGTCCAAAAAAAAAAAAAAGCATTCTTAACATTTCCAACTACCCATCTGTATTAATTGATTTTGAAACAGTTGTTTACTGGTATGCCAGGGAATCTTTTTGAACAATGTTAGCTGTTAAATGTTAGAACTTCTCAAGTCATTATTGCCATTAGGAAAGCTCAACAGATTCTCGCATCCTAGCTACAGAAATGGCTTGATATGGGAAGCTTGTAGAAGAGATAATCAAATTAGAATTAATGGGAATATACTTGAATGTGAGGGGACTTTGGGGGAGGGGAAGCAGGTGAATGGGGTAGACCAAACATTCAATATATCTTAAACATTCCTGCTGCTGTGGAATCATTACTTAATGGTGATTTGGTCTGGGCTTTGTTTATTTGACTAAGCTGCCTTTCTTGGCAGTTTCTGATTCCTTTTTAATTTAAAACAACTTTTCTGCAGTATTTTGTATGAGCTTCCCCTCTCCAACATATTTTTGCCTGGGTTTTATCTGTCACACGCCTTTCATTGAGTACATAGATTTATTAGAGGGAAAATAGTTGTTTCCAGTTAAAAACCTAAAAATCTTTTGGTTTCAGATTTGACAATTTAAATTAATACAAAGGTATTATAGAATTGCTCTAACATGAAAACTATTTCAGTTCTCTTTTATTTTGAATGCTTTTATTAATTTTTTTCTCCACAATTAAAACACCTGTGGAAGAGTTTCTTTCCAAGCCATTGGTTTTCATTCTGAGACAAATCTGAAAAGTCTTTCAGTTAAAATGTGATCTAAATCCTGTAGTCCTATGTGAAAGGCTGTATCTCTTTGATAGTCTATTTGTTTGACTATGCAAGCTTGAACTGAAAATACTGATGGCTAAATGATGTATCATGGAGCTTCCTGGTATTGGAGTAGTAATGGCATACCAGTTGCTTGAGAAATAGTTGCTTCTGAGGTTTAGGATTATGAAATTTGTCTTGCTTGCCCTGAAATGGCCATGTAGGAATTGCATCTGGCAGACAGACCGTTGCACTAGCTTACAGATAGTGTAGCTTCCGATCGGCATGCTGTCCTTAGTGATTTATCTTGCAGCTACCTAAAAGGCAGCTATAGCATATTTTTTTTAAATGAACCAATTTAAAGTCACCTTATTTTTATCCCTTTCATGCTGATAAGGATTTTCACAAGTCTCAGTTGTGTGGGCTTTGAATAATAGCTGTGCTTTGCTCTCTGTTTGTGAAGGTTTGCCATTCAGAAAGTTACTTCTAGTTCAGTGGACCTCTTTACACTAAATTCTGGCACAGCTGTGTGTGTCCTATTTCTTCTCTACCTTTCTAAGCCTTTGTGGTTGTTTTGCCTCCATATTCATGGAACCGAAATTTCTGTGAGTTTTCCTTTACACTTTGGATTTTTTAAACTTTTGTTTTAATTTTGTTTCAGCACTGTGTATGCAGAGAGATACAGCATCCTGCTGATCTGATGTACAGGTGTGAAGGATGAAAACAGGTACAAGGCTGTGGGAAAACTGATACTCAGGTCTTGTGGAATTAGTTGTATAACAAGGTAGTAAACACTTAGAGCAGCTTAGTATTTTAATTTAGTTTTTGCTTATTTGTAGTTTTGTGTGTGAAAATACCTGTTAAACAAGGTATGTTTTTAAAATTCTTTTTTTAGGGTTTTTTAGCCCCTTGCTGATCGTGACCCCTGCATGCTTTAACTTCACAGCTAATTATATTCTGCCAGTTTTGTACATCATCCTCTTAAAATGCCCTTCCCTAAATAACACATCATGCGTCCTCTCCCCTTTTCCCCTGCCTTTACACATTGTTTACATTTGTACTTTTCATTAGGTAGGACTTGTAAATTGTCATGCTTCTGCTGTTCTACTCTCAGAAGGTGTTATATTACCAGAAAGCAATTACACAGGTGGTTGCCTTTTTACAGTTTGTTGTGTGTCAGGGTACAGGTTGCAGTATCTTGAGTTGTGCTATAGCAGTTAGGCTCTGCTGCCATCAGCCCTGATATTCTGGCTGCTGTAGAGATGTGTTACATCCTCAGCAGCTGAATAGATTTGGACCACTTAGAACAGTAGTAGCATTTTGTTATTTTACTAAATTAAAAATATTTGGTGGGAAGACCTGATTAGTTGGGTTGTAAATCCATGCATTTGTCTTGTATCTTTACTAAAACTCCTTGTAGATCTTTCTGACAAAACTTTGTGTCGGAGCCTGTGATTCAGTGAAATGCCTCCTCAGCTCAATAGCTCCTGAAGAATAATGGCTGTTTGTGAGTGTGTTTCAATCAGAGAGAACTTCCCCCAGGATGTGCACTTGACTCATTTTTCAGAGAAACCTGTCAGCAACGCATGCCTGAGATGGCTTGAATGTTACCCTGGGATTAAACAGCCTGTTGTATCTCAGGTACAAAGTACTTTCTGATGCTCTTTCTTTTCTGCATTTTTTAATAGCACACATTATCACATTTAATGTGAACTCTTGGTCCCTGTTGTCAATTTTAGGTTTCCTGTGCTCTTCCAAAACAGCAGGTGTTGGCAAATAAAGAGTATGAGTAATTTTATAGTCTTCAGGAGCCACACCCCTTGTTTTTTCTGTGCTGGGGAAGAAGGTGAGGTAGGGAAGGAGAAAAAACAGTGAGCAGAATTTCTAAACTAAGTGCAGTAAATTTTGTACAGTGGCTAACACACACCAAAAGTGGTAGCCTTTAGTGTGGATTATATTAAATTAAATTTACAGTGAAAGTGATCTCTGTCTTTTCCCACACTGAGTTATTTTGTATTTTTTTTCTGAACTTGCTGTTGTAACAAGAAGTTTACTGTTAAATTAACCAAATTCAGAAAACATTCTAAAACAGGGACTCTTTTGGTAATTTTCACTCGCATTCAGATTTATGTGATGGTAGATGACAGCTGTACTTTTGCTGAAGAGGGAAGGGTTGATGAAAGGCTGTTGGAATTCATCAGGTTTGAAGCCACTGGAGGGATAACTCTTAATCCTTCAAAATGCTGTAACTGAAGCAACATTTCTTGTGCTCTACCTCTTCATTTCCTATCCTATTGCTAGACCTTTCGGGAATACCTTTGCAGAAGTGATGCCTTGGTTGACTGCATTACAGTTCCTTGTTTCCAGGAAACACCTTGGTTTTCTCTATAGTAGTATCAAAGATGGGATTTTAATGTTCACTGAAAGTGATACCTTCAGTGGTAGCAGAAGAGGGAACCACAATTCATAATCAAAATGCATTTTTTTTCCTACCACAAGTTATTTTGGGTTTATAGTTGATGAAAATTTGAGACTGGACTTGTGAAGTTGATGACTTTTAGAGTGAGTGTTACACCTCCTGGAAAGGTGTCTGACTACCATGGCTACACCTGGAAGTCAAAAAGAGGATTTAAAAGGCAATTTGGGCATTCCAAGTGTTTTGACCATTGAGTCTCTTATCTGCAGTTGCTGGTTGTAGTTAGAGCTGAAAGCTATCTTGGAAAGATCAGAGTTCGGATGTTTTGATGTCTTGGTAACGAGGCAGCCCTGTCGATTCTGGTTTATCCAGGCTGCACAAATGAGAACTTGAACCCTCCCAAAATTCCTTGTATACAGGGATGTGCAGACAGTGGGTGGACCTACGTTTACATCTCAACTTGTGCTTCACTGAGTATAGCCTTGCTGTTCCCCTTGCTCTCTAATGGAGAGGACAGCTTGTGTCTGACCTTCTTTGGGAAGATTCTGCAGTTGGTTTGCTTACATCCAGGTTACAGGATGCTTGTTGGCCAGGTGTAGCTCCATGGGCTCAAGCAAGTCTTGACTCTTACAGATTTTGATTCTGTAAGGGAAATCTGCAGACACCTAAAGCAATCTGCTTGGAATGAAATAGGTTATTGAGCAAGACTGAAATCCTTAAAAAGCTTTATTTGGCTGCTATCATAGAGCTAATCCTTGTAATTTAGAATAGGTGTTGCTGAAGTATTGCATCAGTGTTCAGATTAGGTGAAGCAGACATTCCTGTGTACTGAGTTGAAAAACTCTTTTTAGCTACTTCAGGTCATTTTCTGCTGAGATCGAGAGTATGACAAATGGTCAGATTTCTGTCCGGGGTTTGCTAAAAAGTAGATCTTCATTAGTAGATTTACTGTATCACAGACTTCAGCATTAACTAATAATGGACTTTTTGCTTGATGTCTGTGCACAAGGCCTAGAGTGGCATTAACCTCATGTTTATCTTGTAACAGAAACTCTTTAAGGTCTTTGCAGTGTGCACTTTGTCTTACACCAGTACTGAAATAAAAATACTGACTTTGAGAGAAGTAGCATTGAAAATTTGATGGTAGGTTTGCAAGTGTCATTGAGGTACCTCACTGTTTGTAATCTTCCTCTAAACCAGTAAAAATAAAGTATATATCTGTTAATGCACATCACTGAAGTCATTGCTTCTGTGCAGTAGCAGAATAAATTAATAATTGTTGTTTTATGTGAACGCTGGACATTTGTAGAACATTTTCAGGTTATCCGGAAAGAGCTGAATGCTCCACCTCACTGTGATCTCTTACTTGAAGAAGATGTATAACCTCTATGGAGAATTTGGTGCTGATTAACTTTTGTTGTCTTTTAAAATCAAATATTTACACAAATGGCTTTTCATTGTTGTTTTGTGGTCCTGTACTACTGCAGCTTTGTGTGTGCTTTTGCACAGTAATTGGAGGATCTCAGTCCTTGCTGTTCTTAACTGGTATCTCCCATTTGTCTGAATGAGGCTGGGGAAAAAACCCCAGACTGTTCTAAGGTTTATGGAGAGATCAAATTAAAAAAAAAAAAATTGTGTTACATCTAGCAAAAATAAATTGAAATAAAGATGATGGATATACTGTAGCCTGAATGTTTCTCTTACTGGTGCAGACTGGTGCAGTGTTTTGTGGATAAAAAGCCACAAAGTTTGAGGGAAGGAATTTATTTTTTTTCTCTCCATTTGGTTGTTTTAACCAAACACTGGATTATTTTTTATTAATGTTTTATCTGATGAAAACAAATCTTTACTGTTATTGCTAAACAGCAGTATGAATGTAAACTGATTTCAGTTTGATGGCTTTGCTATTGGGCTTTATTGCAGTTGCTCTGCTGCGTTTTCCCTTAGCCTTAGTCTGGGACTTAGATAACACAGGACAGCCTTGGAGGCTTTAATTCCTGTTTTGCATGGGAAATGCCATAGCTTTTTACTTTGTTTTGTTTACCAGTCCTCAGTCAGTGAAAATAACAGAACCTTCTTGTCTAACTTCCTTTTCTTGTAGCAAGGATGAAGAAACTGATACCATTTTCTTCTCCAGTTTCTGCTGCTGCTCAAAAAACTTGTTTACCCTTCATTTGACTCATTCCTCCAGCCCTTCTTACAACTACTTTATAGTCATAAAAAAAAAAAATCAATATACTGCTGCATGACACGATAATTTCAGATGTTCAGAGGGGATTTCGGTCTCTTCTTTTTTTCTTTTTTTCCCCTCTCCCAGATTTCATTTTAATAAAGTGAGTGACAGGTATTTGAAGTAGCTGATTACTTGGATTTTTCAAAGCAACTCTATTTCATGCTGTGTGGACATGACTGATATTATAAGAAGGTAGGTATCTAAATTTGCCTTGATGTCTTTTTGTGGACTTATTCAAACTTATCATAGATTCAGCAAGCATAGGTTTAATGTCACAGGAGCTTGTTGGTGCCATTCAGACTTTTTATAGGATTTACTTACAGGATCCTATTTGTACTTAGGGTATTACTGCAGTTTAAATGTTTATCTGCTCAAAGATGAATAGCTCTGAAACAGAGTCACTGAAGGAAGCTGTGTAGCTATGGTGAACAGAGTTGAAGCATGTAACTCACAGTATTTTTTTGTGAAAATGCTTTTTATATATTAAAATTATAATTAAATTGAATGTGGAGGTGCCCTGCAACTCCTCTGTAACTGATCTGTGATTCCTAATGGTCCCTTCAGTGTATCATTATGGCAGGTAGAGGGACATCTTAGATCCACACTGCATGATATGGATCCCAAGAGCCTGTAGTAACTAGGCTAACATGCTTTTTGCTGGAATAAAGGGGAAAAAAAAGCTTTTTCATCCTGCCAGAATATTTACAGTATTTTAGATTTTATTTTCCATCTATGTAGCAGGGTGAAACTGAGCTTAAAATGTCAGCACAAAACCTGAGGTATCCCCATGGAGACGCTACACATTCTTATGGCATCTGGGTGACTCAAGTTGAAGTGTGAACGGAGGCTGGACGCTGTTTTTCTCACACTTTTGGGGAAGGATTTATCTCTTGGTACTTGATGATACCTATTCCAAGAGAAGACAGAAAAATAAGACTGATAGTATATATGCAGCTGATAATAGCTGGTATCATCAGTAACTGCTCATCCAATGCTTATTTGCAGACGCTTCCTTTTCCGTGTCATGCAGGGTCCAGAGAGGTTTCAGCAGCCTGTGAACTGAGCAAGACTGAAGTGTCAAGAGCTCATAGCTTGTGGTCACTAGGCAGGTCAAGGGCAGTTTTCTTCTTCCTTGTGATGCTGTGCAGTTTTGTTCCTGCCACCTTGACTCAGTGCTGCCATTTTTCTGAGCTGGAGCTTCTTAGTCTTATTAACTGGTGGAATAATTTCTATTACAAAACCAAACCCTCCTTTTCTTCCTGTTTTAATCAGTTAAATTGACTGTGTAATTAAATCACTTGCACTGTGTAGAGGAACACAAAGATTGTCTATATAGAGAAGCAAACTTTTAAATTTTAGCCAGTAAAATGACAGACATACAGATGAAACTTCTGTAACTAGAGAACTTTTCTCTAGCCCTAGAGAAGAAATGAAAGAGCTTCCTCAAAAATGAGGAGCATCTCTGAAAAGCTTTTTCCACAGTATGTGTGGATGTTATTTTGGTGATGCTTTAAGCTAGGAATAGACTTCAGATCATGAATGTGGAATTTAAAAATATAATTATTGTTGGCTTCATTAATTTTGACTAATACAGAGATAAAAATGATTAATTGGGAGACTTAACATAATTAGTGGAGTGTGGCATCTGACTACTTAAATATGTCTGTGAATGTGGGAAGCATAACTCCTCTTGTGAAATGTTCTGGCTTGTGTCAGAATCTAAAATATTAGAACCATTTTACTGTTTAAATTGATACTGCAAATCAGTGCTGTGAAAACACCCACCATCTACTGCTAATGAAGATGTACAACACAGGAAATCTGAAATTATGTCTGAAATTGTGTCAGACTTTCAGATAATGTAAAAAAAAAAAAAGTTCTTTTGATTTATGTTGCTGGGGAAAATTATTTTTACATGTCCACCTGATGTGTGGCATTGGGAAAATGAAGAGGAAATTTATTGCAGAGAACTGTTGTATTCAGTCTTGCTGAAAGATGGTTTTGCTTGCATGTTTAGCAACCTGTCACGGTTAAAAGTATGAGTAGTGTCAGTGTGCAGAAAGGGTATTTTAGTTTCCAAAAGTCTTTGGGGACTTCAGATATAACATACTTCTAAACTACAAGGGAGCACAAAATCAGTGTTTTCAGCTAAATTTGCTTAAAAATTCATAATAGACACTTGAAAAGGTGCTAGTGTGGATTGGTTGACTTGATTTAGGTTGAGGGTAAAAACCCTGAAATAATCCTGCTTTTACTTGCCAAACAGCAGCTGATTTGCGGCATATTTTATTAAGACATTAATTATGAAGGCTAGGACTAGTACTGGGAAAGGTCATGGATTTCAAGGGGAGTGTGGGAGTTATACTCATGGGCTGTAGACGAAACAGATTACATGCTACAGCAGGATCAGTTCTAGCCACACTAGGAGTTCCAGGAAGTTTAATCTTTGGTAGAAGACTGTGAAATAATTTTTGTGTAGTAGAAAACTTCCTGTGTTTTTTTTTCCATGAAGACCACGTCTTTGTCATTTCTTGATTGCTGGATTGTAACGTTACAGAAATGAGGCATTCTCTATTTCCTTGAACAGTGGGAATTCAAATCTTCTTTGATCATCACTTCAACAGCTGTTTGTAGGGCTGACATTACTTAAATCAGCAGTAGTATTTACATCTCCTTAAAGGCAAAATGTATAGGTCAAGGACCACTTTGTAATGGTCATAATGCTGCTCTTCCATAGCAGTGAGGAAAGAGAAAAATAGTAATAAACTAGTGAAAAGGCCAGTTGCCAACTACACCCTTGGGAAGGAGAACAAAGGATGACTTAAGCTTAGACATAAGGCATTAGTTAGCTGTTGCACAAGTCAGACCAATTTTTACGTACTGGCAAGCCCCAAATTATACCCAGCCCAAGTCTTTACATTTAGGTCTTCTAAGAGCTGCCATAAGTGTTTTGCATTGTGGTGACAGAGGTCTGGGTAGGAGGATGGCTTGTGTGTTGGGATTTTTTTTCTTTGAAGAGAGTACCATTGTTCAAAATGAGGCTTACTGTTTTCAGTGTTTCTCGTCACAAATCAGTAATTATAGTTTCTTCTGGCTTTGTAACTGATTATGGTAACCTTCAGCAAATTAATTATCTTCTGGCTTGTGCTTGCACACACAACACTTTGTAAAATGGAATTACAGTAGATCTCTGCCAGTTCTCGTCGCTCCACTTTGTAACCCTTGTGGGAACATTCATAAGGCTTAATAACGAGGTGATGACAGGAGCATTCAAGCTGCAGCTTCCAGGTGGGTTAGCTGTAGGCTTAGCTGATGGAGATGATTTAATTTTAAGATGTACTTACTTATGTGAAACACATACAAAAATAATTGCAGATCAAGACTAAATCAAATAAAACACAAGTTGATGATTTATTATGTTCCTCTTCTGTTTTATTACTGTCTTATTCTGAGTTCTGTTCTCTCAGTGCTTTAACAAATATCTATAAGCAAGGCTGTGTTATTAAAAATAAACTCAGAGACATTTTGCAATAACTGATTAATATTAGCAGAGTTCCTGTCAGCCCTTCCGTCAATTGCTGCTTAAAAGCAAGTTAGGAAGATTGATTTAAATTCTTTGCAATATATATTAGAGTCCTAAATCCTAATTTCATGTTTTGTCATAGGCTTTCTGTGTAGAATATTCCTTAGCAGGGCTTCTTTGGTTTCCCTGCTCTTGCTTTGAGTCCTTTGGGGATCATTTTAAAATTGCTTCAAGGTGTTTTTAAGTAGCAGTTAATCATACTAACTTCCAAAGTGACCATTATTCACTAGTGACTGTACAGTATGTTGGAAGGGATGTTGCAGAACTGCAAGCATTCTGCTGTAGTGAAACTTGTTTTTTCATTAAGATGAGAGTTCACTCATATTTATTTAGGAAATCTAAACCCTTACTTTTCTATCTTCCATCCCCTACTCCTTGTGTGCTAAAATACCAACAGGTTCTACTCTGAAGAAATGCTTGTTATTAAAGAGGAGGGTTGGAGAGTGCTTATGTTTTGCTGTTGGAATGGAGTGTTTTTGATGTAGAACATAGTGGATTATATTGATTTTTATGGGTAGTTTTACTCCACCTTCATCTGCTTTTTGGTATGGTGTTTTTTTTATCTGAATAGAGAAAAATTTCAATTAAGCCAAATCTTCCTTTTTTTCTCTGTATATGTTTACTTGGAAACACCCACAAAACCAGACATGCTAAACTTGAAAACCGATTAAAGACATAAGAAAAATATCAGTGTAATATTGCTTTTAGCTTACTGCTGCTTGAGGGTACTGTGTAGTAGAATAGTACCAGCAATGTTAAAAAGCAGGCTGACTTCAGGTGGTAAAGGTATCTGCTCGTGGGTGGGTTGTTTCTTTCTCCACAAATACACTCACAGGTAAGGCAGCAGAAAGTAGTTGATGTTACAAAACCAGTGTAGTAGTTGTCATGTTAAAAATGGAAGTTGAATTTGTATAGCAGGGTTACTGCCATGTTCAGAATGTCAGCAGGAAGAAAATGCAGCTTTTGAGGGAAATGTGCCTTGTGGTGGATGCCACAATATCTCAGTCTAAACTCAGACTGAATCCATAGACTAAACTGTTGACACCTTAGATTGGGTAGGGTCCATGAGTAATAATCAGTGGTAAAGACAAAAGAGCTGCAGCTCATTTCCAGGTTCAGTGCTCTGCCAGGCGATATGGGGAGGAAGATTAAAACAATTGAAGGAACTTTTCTTTTTCAGTCCCTAGGGAAAAAAAGAATAGTCCAACATGCTTGATCATATCTTCTGTTCCTGGCATTTTAACACTTTTCAGGGTGCAAGGAAACCACAG
Source organism: Indicator indicator (assembly GCF_027791375.1). Lineage (NCBI taxonomy): Eukaryota > Metazoa > Chordata > Aves > Piciformes > Indicatoridae > Indicator > Indicator indicator. Next base: position 16,559,124 of record NC_072012.1, on the reverse strand, counting down.
AATGATTGAGATGGAAAGGAACCTCTGGAGGTCAGGTCAATTTCATCTAAACCCCTTGCTCCACCAGGGTGACAGAGCTGGTTGCCCAGGACCATGTCCAGATGGTTTTTGAGTGTCTCCAAGGCTGATGACTTCACAGCCTCCCTGTGCTAGTGCTCAGTCACCCTCATAGTGACAAAGTGTTTCCTGCTGTTCGGAGGGAACCTCCAGCACCCATTGACTCAGTTTTTTCACTGGGCATCACCAAAAAGAGCCTGGCTCTGTCCTCTTTGTACTTTCCCTTCAGGTACTTATATCTATTGATAAGGTCCCCCTGAGCCTTTTCTTACCCAGTCTGGGCAGTCTCAGTGATCTTTCTATTGGTGTCACAAAAAAGCTAGAGACCCACTCAAGTCTTCCAACCCAGGTCTGGTGGCATGTGTACTCTGACTTGCTTAGGTTAAGAAATGGAATTGTCTGGTTTCTGGCTGTGAGCATTGCATAGCAGCTGATGCCTTGCTTGAGAGAGCATGTGTAAGGACTTAAGTCTGTGAAGGAGGGTGGCTTGATGTGCATGTCCTTGAATATTTGATGGGGAGATATATTTCTCAAGTTTTGAGGATGCAGATGAATTCTACCTACATTAAATCTTGAATTTTTGTACTCATATCAATGCAATGTTCTTGTCAGCTACTGACATGCTAGGTATATCAAGTCCCTAAGATACTGTGAATGAGAGTGCTAAACAGAGACATATGTAAAATCTCCATCCTGTAAGTAGGGAATGCCAAAGAATTACAGAAATCTAAACTTGAATTGTAGAGTGACTTAATTTCATGGTTTCTTAAGTAATAAGCTCGAAATGGGGTGCTTCAGACCCCATTTCTGATAAGTCCTTTAAATAAGGTGCTTTTCCTGCACCACTTGGTGAATACCAGTAAGAATTCTTACCCCAGAGCATAACAGTGATGTTGTGGGAGCTGTGCTCTGAGGCTGTTTGTTCAAATCCTCTTGTTTATTATTAGCTGGAATGCAGGGCTGTGGGCTGCACTGGAGAACACGAGCATGGTGCCTGCATGACACTTGTTGCTAACAAATGGCATCTTTGTTCAAGTGTCTGCAGCTCCTGTAACTGTAGAGGGGCCATGCCTTGATAGAGAAGAAGTGTGTGTCAAGTGGTTCAGTTATGTGGAACAAATGCTGAAAGTGGAGGAGAACTTTCACTCATTCGTTTTTGATAAACTGATTTAGAATATGGTCTAGAAAGAAACTGATCTGCTTCATGAAGACTAAACCAGAGCTTTACAAGGACTGGGCAGAAAATCACAATCCAAAGACTGGTAAAATGTTGTTTTATTTTATGTACTGGTCTTTAATTGTTTATATCATGTGCTGTTTTACTTCTCTCTGATTCCAGATTGGCGATAACTCTAAGTTTTAATACTTAATACCATTAAGATAGATAATTTTGTAATAATTTTTAATGGTGGAAGAAATGTAGCTCAATTAACTTCTGGAAATACTGTTTTCCTGAGGAGGAAGCGTTGCTATGTAAAAGGGGTTACTTTTCTAACTGACTATTTCACTTTATGTTAAAAATTCTTTTCTCTGCATGAAGAGAAAAATAGTCTAAGAAATGATGCTTAATCTTTTGTTCTGAGCAGGTTTCATAAATACATGCAGCTATTTACCAAGATTTTTGCTTTTGAATGTCGCCTACCCACAATAAAATACTATTAAGTGTACGTCATAGCTTTTTTTTCATTGTTTATGGGAAGGAACTGAAAGGAAAATGAACAGAATGGGTATTAAAGGGACTTTCTGATATAACCAGAGACTTACAAAATGTTTTGTTTATTGCTCTGATTTGTGCTTTGAATGTGTAGATGTGTAGCAGTTGGTGGTAGCGCCTGCAGACAGGAATTTGTGCCAGTGCAGCTCTTTGTGCAGTGGAATGTGTAATGTACAAACAAGCAAGAATTTGAGTTGAAGTAATGGAAAACAAATTAACATGTTTGAATCTTTTGGGGTTTTTCGGCTGCTCCACTGTTGAGATATTGGTGATGGGTCAAAGAACACGAAAAGGGAGAAATCTCCTTTTCAGAATTTAGGGTAAGATTGCACAAGATGCTGCTAGTATACTGACCCTCAGCCACATGGAAAATACAGGCATTGCTTCTAGGGGTGTGGATTACCAGCTGGCTGAAATGACCAGTCAGTGTTCCCAGGTGGCCAAGGAGGCCCTGTACTGGGCTCTGGTGAGGCCGCACCTCAAATGCTGTTTAGTTTTGGGCTGCTCACTTTGCGAAAGACAGCGAAGTGTGGGAGCTTGCTAAGAGCTATAAGGCTGGCAAGGGATCTAGTGCACAAGTCTGATGAGGAGCAGCTGAAGGAGCTTGGGTTCTTCAGCCTGAAGAAGAGGTGGCTGAAGGGAGACCTTAATGCGCTCTACAGCTCCCCAAAAGGGTTGTCAAGCATTGGAACAGGCTGTCTGGTGAAGTGGTTGAGTCACCATTCCTGGAGCTATTTAAAATATGCAGAGATAAGACTTTTAGGGACATGGTTTAGTGTTGGACTTGGCAGTGTTAGGTTTGTGGTTGGACCTGATGATATTTAAAGATCTTTTCTGAATACAATGAATCTATGATTCTGCTCAAATTTATAGCACATCTGGAAGAGGTGCTTTCTTGTGCTGCACTACAATGTCCCCTCTACCTACATACTCCTTCCAGACATGTAAGAACATGATGAATCTCGCAGTGGTACTAATTTTGAGCTAGTTCCTGGCTGTTGTTACCTTTCCCAGGTGAGGTACTATATCTAAGTAGGCATCTGGGCTGCTTCAGGGAGAATATCACTAGTGAGTTTGAGTTACTTCAAAGGTCATTCCCGTAAGTTGCCTGAGTACTTTTGCATGGAACAGAGAGTCATGTGCAATGGAGTTCAGATGAAACCCACTCTTTAAGATGCTGTGTTTTACTGAACAGGGTTAGAAGCCCTGCAGGGTTAGGTAAACAGAGTTCAAAATCCAGGTGAACCTCCAAGAGCAGAAGCGTTTCTTGTGGGTCAGACCTGCCTTTTACTGTCTTAAGGCAATTTCTCACACAGCAGCAGCTCAGTTCTGTCAGGCTGTGCAATGAAAGCTAGGTATAACTACGGGCTGTTGGTGTTAGTCACTTTGACCAGGAGCAGCAGAGCTGCTTCCTGGCTGTCACAGGCTGTGCAGCTGTGCCACAGCTGCTGGAAATGCCAGGAATAGTGCTGCCAGTTCTCCCTCCTTTACTTTGGTAAACTGAGTTACTGCTGGGGCTGCAAGAAGGATCCTCAATGTTTAGTTTAGCAATTTGAATGAATACAAAAATATGTTATTGACAGTTTTTTTTTTTTTTTTTTGGGGGTTTTTTTGCCTTCCTCCCCATCTCGAAGCATATTTTAGGTTGGTGATAGAGGGACCTTGGATCAAAGGTTCTCTGGTGTCTATTGATTCCCTGAAACAGAAGGAGAAGATGACAGAGAGTAAGGCAGGATTATTTATTCTTTAGTTGGATCAGATCCATTGAATTGCAGCACTGCATCAGTACCTGGTTTCTTGCAAAAATGTCTGTTCTTGAGAAAATGTTTGCTGATAGAATTTCATTTTCACATCTACTTGTAGTGCACAGCCTTATTCTCTCTTTAATAGTGTTTGTTTTCATTTGGATTTGTGGTTTTGGCATTAAATATATCATTTATGGCAGTTGGTCCATTCCATTTAGTCTTGCATTCATTGCAAGAGCAGATTGCAATGCAGGACACTGTATTATTTTTTGTTTGCATTATGTTTATTAATGTTATTAGTTCCTCTTTGCTTTAATTTACTGCACTTGCCTGTCTTCCTTAGGATTGGAAGAATCTAGAATTCTGAAATAATAAACTGTTTGCCCCAATATTCTTTGCAAGTGGCAAGATACTTAGATTTACAACTGCTTAGTAGGAACTGGGAGTTTCCACTTAGTAAAGTTTATTTAAGAAACCTGTTTGTCATTTTTAGCATAATTTTTTTCAGTTCTTGTATCCATTGACTGAACTGGACAGGGAATTAAAAATCTAAAAACTTCCAGCTTTAAAAATATGGGGGTTATTTTAAATGCATTTGTGATACACAAAGAGACCACCTAATAATGGATAGCAGAATTATACTCATAATTCATCTGGAAATTTGCTGTGGCTAAGTAATACTGGCACGTCAAGATGACTTATTTCCTCTCTCAGAAAACAAATACTGAACACTAATTAGAATTGTGTCCTAGTGTAGGACCAGTTTATTTTTTTTGCCTGTGTCACTTACATGTCTTACATGCCATTACGTAACACTTCCAGAAGAAATTGTGTCTTTTTAAATTCTTTGATGATTGGAGGGGCACTTCCTAGAGTGTCAAAGGAAGGCAGCATGTAATGATGCCAGACAGTGCTTTCCTCTTGCTTTGCAGGGATGATGGCAGTCCATGGGTGTCTAATTTAGCAGGCTTGACTATTTGTCAGTTTAAAATTAGCGAGTAGCAAAATGAGACCAATTCCACTCCCATCCTTAAGTATCCTTTTGAAAGTTTAAATCTAGCAGTTTACTAGTCTGACAAGTAAGACAATCTGATTTCAAAGTGTAGCAGAAAAGCAGTAATCTGGCTGTTGTATCAGTACTTTTTCATGTCATTGCAGATTGGTATTTTCTCTTCAGTTTTTCTGCTGTAGCAATGCCTGGGTTCCTGTGTGTGCTGTTTTTCAAAACCTATAAACTTGTAGAATTTGTAAATACAGAAAACGAGTTAGTGTGATGGAGTTTTAAGGGAAAAATACTCTCTGAAGGGGAGTCTTGTGTGTGTCAGACTAACTATTCAGAAAAGTTTGTTCCTGGATTTTCTTTTAATGAATTTTCAAAAGCTGTGTGTGACACATTACTGCATTGGGAGGGTTGTTGTACCTTGTAAACCTGTCCAATTTTGGGGGAGCCATAAATGCAGTCTTTAGCATGCCATCATAGGCAGATTTTATCACCAGCTTGTTGATAGTATGTTTTCTTAGTTTTTGGTCAAAACCAGTTCTCTGTACTAGTTAATTGACTATACTAACGTCAGCTGTATCTGAGATTGCACAGTTTCCTGTATGATGTGTTGGTCATCTGTAATGTTAATTTTTAATTAGAAAATTGAATTATACTTGTTTCGCATCTTAAACTGCTTTCGGTGAGATAAGATTTACTGAATAAAACTGGTAAAACTTCAAAATACCAGTTGTTTGTCTTCAGTTTTGTACTGCTCTATTTTTATGCCTAGGAAGGTATTTTATGGAGAATTTTTCTTGTGCTCATATTTAGATATTACTTTATCAGGAATCATTGTGTAATTTTTAACTTGGAGATATTTAAATAATTCCTCTTGGACAAAAAATATTATTTTATGCTTATCTGCCAAAATACAACCTTTTGTCCCTGTTTCAAGCTGTTTTCAGTGTTTTCAATATGGGTGGATTAATGTAATAAGCAACTACCTCAGTGCAGCTCAAAGGTTAAGATGATTCTGGCAGAAACTGAAGAGGATTACTTTAAAGGCAATGAATACGATAATTTTCACACTAGATGTAGTTGAATTGTCATGAGGCATAGAACATGCCAAACTTGGATTCATGGATTACTTATGCAGAGGACAGAAAGGTAAAGTTGTGGTCACCTTCTCAGCATAAGTCAGGACTCGCTTTCTTGTTTTGCATTCTTGTAAGCAATTTTTGCCATTTATTCCATCTGTGTTATTGAGGAGCCATGCATGTCCTTTTGAGTACACTTTTATTTAAAAGTAATAATCTAGTTTTTAAAATTCTGTTAATGAAAAATGTATTGACTGCTGTGTATTGCAGTGTTGACTGCTTGTTATTCAGGCACACTCTCAAATCAAATTTGTTCTCTTTTGGTACTGGTAAAATTGTGATAGAATATTTTTATTGCCATTTCTTGAAGCCCAGCAGCAGTGGTACTTTACACAAGCTTTTCTCTGGCATCTCTCTGTTGGACATAGGAAGATTAAGATTGCTGAGTACTTGAATTCTCTGAATGAATGTCAGCTTCCTAAGCAAGCATAAAGTTCACTTGTAAAAAAATCATTAATTGGCCTCGCGGTAAGAGCAGATCTCTTTGTGACTTAGAAAAGAAAGTGCAATTCATTTTTTACTATGGTTCCTCTAGCTTCTCACTTTAAAAGTAACACTGGGCTTCATCCACTGTTTTGTGTCAGTGTAGATTTGTTAGCTTTAGTGCATGTTGCCACTTTAGTAGGCACAGGATGTCCACTAGTAAAGGATAAAAAGCACATCGTTGTAATTGTCTTGGGAATGTGTAGTGCTGAATGCATGGAGAGTAGTGTAGCATTCAGTCTGTGCCCTTCTGTTTCTTCTCTAAGTTGGAGAGAGATGGCTTCCATGGGTGGACCGTTTAATAGATAAGGAATTGGGTAGGTGGTTGCATTCAGAGGATAGTGGTCAATGGCTCGATGTCCAGATGGAGATGGGTGACAAGTGATGTCTCTCACGAGTCTGTACTGGGACCAGTGCTGATTAATATCTTCAGTGACAGAGACAGTGGGATTGCAAACATCAGGAGGTTTGCAGATGACACCAAGATGAGCGGTGCAGTCAACGTGCCAGAGGGATGGAATGCCATCTTAGAGGGACCTGGACAAGCTGGAGAAGTGGGCCCGGGTGCACCTCATGAGGTTCATGAACCTTGTGAGCATCATAAGGTGCATTTGGGTTAGGGCAGTCTCCATTATCAATATAGGCTGGGAGTTGATGTGATAGAGAACAGCCCTGTGGAAAAGGATGTGGGGGTACTGGTGGATGAAAAGCTGAACATGAGCCAACAAGGTGCACTTGCAGCCCAGAAGGCAAATCACATCCTGGGCTGCTTCAAAAGAAAGATAGGCAGCAGACTGAGAGAGAGGAGGTTCTGCCACTCTGTTCTGGAGTGCTATGTCAAGCTCTGGGGCCCTCAACAGAAGGACATGGACCTGTTGGAGCAGGTCTGGAGGAGGGCCAATAAAAAAATATCAGAGGTCTGAAGCATCTCTCCTATGTAGACAGGCTGAGAGAACTGGGGGTGTTCAGCCTAGAAAAGAGCAGGCTCTGGAGAGACCTTATAGCATAGCGGTCTTCTGGTACCTGAAGGGGGCCTACGAGAAAGCTGGGGAGAGGCTGTTTACAGAGGTCTGTACTGATAGGAGAGGAGGTAATGGTTTTAAAACTAGAGCAGGATAGATTTAGATTGGACATTAGGAAGAAGTTCTTTACTATGAGGGTGGTAGAACACTGGAACAGATTGCCTGGGGAAGTGTTGGAGGCCCTGTCCCTGGAGACATTCAAGATCAGGTTTGATGGGGCTCTCAGCAATCTGATCTAGTTGGGGACGTCCCTGCTTAGTACAGGAGGCTTGAACTAGCTGAACTCTAAAGGTCTCTTCCAACCCAGTGCAGTCTGTGATTCTATGAAATGAGTCTGCTCACCTCTCACTGTGCAGGGAGGAAATTATTTATCAGTGGCACATATAGCAGATATGGATATTCATTATAATTTTTTTCTCTATCAAATAATTGTGTAAATACGTGTGTGCTGGTTCTGGTGCACACCAGAAGAAAATTACAGAGCTCCATTTCCTCACTAATGAACGGGAGTATTATGATTGGCAAATGATGGTGACAAGCAGAAGGAGGTCAGAATGAACATAGAGTGCAACTTCCAGAGATCATAAGTAGCTTCAAAGATCAGTCAGACCTTCTGCTAGGGAAAACTGGGGACAAGCATTGCTGCTGCCTGAACACTGATGCATGTGTCCAGGCAGGGGCATACTGAAGTTCTTTCTTTGTTCCCTTGAAGAAACCTGAAGTGAAAACATGCAGAGAACATCCTGGGTCTTTAACAGATGGCTTCAAAGCCTACCTTGGCACAAGTTCTTATCTAAACATCTGAGAAATCTGTAGGTAAATTTTATTAAAGAAATAGGGTTTTGAACAAATAAATGCATTAATGTCATACAATGGAATTGTATGCTTTTCTATGTCATGGCCTAGATGATTGGTGTGTACAGTTCCTGAAGTTCATTAAGTTACCACGAACAAAATAAACAGAAAGATCCACATACCTTGAGTTATTTTTCTAATATAATGTGCTTGAAAATTCTTTGAAACCTTTTAAACACTTAGCTTTATCTAGAGTTCTTTGCTTTTTAATAATGAAAATAAATGAACTCTGGAATCTTTCACAAACTTACCGATGATTAAAACTGATTGGTTTGGAATTGCAGTCACATTGGAGATATTGAACTGCCTTGATTATTCAAAGCAACATCTTTCTTGCTTTTCTTGCTGCCAATTTACATTCCTGTCCAGGTTCTAGAGCTGGTTTCTGTGAAAGGAACAATGCCAAGGATTCTAATTCAGTTACCCACTGTCTGCTTCACCTTCTCTGGATCAAACCAGATTTATCTGAACTTTAACTCCCATCACTGTAGTAAACTGCTGCATCTGCAATGTGCTGATGTCCAATTCTTACCCACACAGCAGGTTTTTTCTTGCCCATCCACCTTCTTATTATCACATCCTTCTCCTTGAGTTACCCATGTTGCCATTGTGATACTAGAGTGACATCCTTCCCTGGTTTCTGAGAAAGAGGTCTTAGGCAGTTTCTCAGATGGAGCCAGGCAGTATTTCTTCAGCGTTCATCAGTGTTCTAATCCCTCTCTACAAATCCTGTAAACAGTTCACACTTTGATTTTAAACCAGTGTATTTCATCTTTTTTTTGGACTATGTGAATATTTGTGCAATTAGCAGCTAGTTACTTTACTGCTTTCTTCAGTCTTTCAGTTAGTGGGCTATGGGGTATTATTTTTTTAACATTATTAAATATCTGATTCTTTTGGTGGACAATTGGGAACATTCTAAACTCAGCAATTAGGATACCATCCAGTAATTGTGTTTTACTATGAACAGTATTCAAGACATGCACCAAAGTCATATTTTGCTTTGATACAGTTGTTCTGGCAATTCTTCATTCAAGTATTCCCTGTGAAGTTTATTTTCCATGTATTTAGCTTCAACTCTTTGTTAACAAGAGATAGAATCTGAACAGCATTTTTTTAATTCTCCACAGGTGCAGATGCTGAGCAGGATGCTGCTATCAAACTTGCCCAAGAACGAGCAGAGATAGTTGCCAAGTATGATAGAGTAAGTGGATTTGATAATACATTAAAAGACATTTTATAATTAATAAATTAATATGTCTGTTTAAAAAAATGAATCATGATTCCTGCTAGTTTTTAAATACTCTATGTAGTACTTATCCGATGCTTTCATGATACACTGGTCTCTGGGTGAATTAAATTCTTCCGCAGGTAATATTGTGGATAATGTCATAACTAATTTTTAAGGTGCTTGGCAAGTTGGTTTGAGGATATTTTAAGGTAGTGTAATATATTAGAATTAATGAAGATGGGATGTTTGAAGGTGCTCAGTATATCTATGAGATCAGAAGGACTCTTCTTTTACCTTTATTTAATTTTTTTAGTAATAGAAATATCTGAATCATTACAGAGAACTTAAAAGATGAGTGAACTGCATTGCAAGAAATCTGTTGCTGTGAGGAACTGAAGTAGTACCCTGGTCATATCCCGCCCCCACCCCCCCCCCCCCCCCCCCCCCTTTCCCCCTTTTTTTTTTTTTTTCTTTTGAGCTACTTGTCAAGTGAAAGCCTGGCATGGAGTGTGTGTAGAATGCCTACACCATATTCACATATCCTTGTAACACATAGGTACTTCTTAAGTGTCATTGGAGTACTGAGCAGCAGATGTGTTTGTAGAGTTCATGAAGTGTTTTATGTGCTAGACTCCATGGTGGTTTGCACAGTGAGCACTTCACTGAGTGGCTGTGGATTTTTAGTAAGGAAAAAAACTTGCATACCTGTGGTTGGTTGACCCTTTCTGGATGCCAGGTGCCTACTAAGGCTGTTCTATCACTCTCCTCATCTGGACAGGGGAGAGAAAATATAATGAAGGGCTCATGGGTTGAGATAAGAACAGGGAGAGATTGTGATGATTAGGGGACTGGAGCATCTCTCTTAGGAGGAGAGGCTGAGAGACCTGGGGCTGTTTGTCCTGGAAAAAAGAAGACTGAGAGGGGATCTTATAAATGCATGCAAGTATCTAAAGGGTGGAGGCCATGAAAATGGGGCTGGGCTCTTCTTAGTGGCCAACGATGGTACAAGTGGTAATGGGTACAAACTAGAACACAAGTTTCACTTGAGCTTAGGGCAAAAAAAAAATTACTTTGAGGACACTGGAGCACTGGAACAGGCTTCCCAGAGAGGCAGTGGAGTCTCCTTCTCTGGAGACTTTCAAAACCAGGGAGTTTTGCAGGGCTTCAGACTAGATTATCTCTAGAGATCCCTTAGAATCACAGAACGGTAGGGATTGTATCACTCACCAATTACTGTCATTGGCAAGACAGACTTGACTTGGAGAATTTAGTTCAATTTATTACCAATAAAATCAGAGTAAGGTAATGAAAAATAAAACCTAAAAACATCTCCCCATCCTTTCTTCCTGGGCTCAACTTCATTCCTTATTTTCTGTCTCCTCCCCTGCAGCAGTGCTGGGGGACAAAAAAAGGGAGTTTTGATCAGTTCATCACACACTGTCTCAGCTGCTCTTTCCTACTCAGGGGCAGGACTCCTTGCACTCTTCTCCTACTCCAATGTGGGACCCCTTTCATGGCAGACAGTTCTCAGTGAACCTCTCCAATACAAGTCCTTACCAAAGGCTGCACTTATTCACGAACTGCTCCAGCATGAGTCCCATCCATGGGGTGTAGTCCTTCAGACACAGACTGCTACAGTGTGGGTTCCCCACAGGGTCACAAGTTCTGACAGCAAACATGATCCGACGTGGGCTCTTCTGTCCATGGGTCTACAGGTCCTGCCAGGAGCCTGCTCTAGTATGGGCTTCCTACAGCCTCCTTTGGACATCCACCTGCTCTAGCATGGGGTCCTCCATGGGCTGAGGGGAGTATATTTGTTCTGCTATTAACCTTCTTGGGCTGCAGGGGCACAGCTTTCCTCATCATGGTTTTCACCCCAGGCTGCAGGGGATTCTCAGCTGTGGCATCTAGAGTACTTCCTTCTCCTCTTTCCTCACTGACGCTGGTGTCTGTAGAGTTGTTTCTGTTTCATTCTACTGTCTTCTGGCTGCTGCTGTGCAGAGGTTGTTTTTTTCTCTTTCTTAAACACGTTAACACAGAGGCACTTCCACCGTCACTGATTCAGCCTTGGCCAGTGGCAGGTCTATGTTGAAGCTGGCTGAAGTTGAGTGTCAGATATAGGGAGAAGCTTCTAGCAGCTTCTCAAAGAAGCCACCACTGTAGTCCCACTGCTACAAAACCTTGTCTTGTGAAATCAATGCATTCTGTGTTCTGAATGGTGGTCTTTCTTTATACCCAGTAATTTGTGCATAGACCATAGTGATAGAATATATAGCTGAACTACACTTAAATTTCTGCAGGTCTTATGAAAAGTGGCATGTGGAATGAAAGGGAAGAACATGAATGAGTGCACTGAGGGAAAACTCAGCGTAGAATTCTGTTTGATAGGTGCTGGAAGTCAGCATGGATGTTAGCTCAAGACTCTCCACGGTATATGGTGGTGTCAAATGATGGTTCAGGAAAGATGGACTATGGAAATAAAGCAAGTAAGAGGCACTCTGAAGACCTTGATGGATTGTTGTGGAGGTTAGCAACAGGTGTGAGTTTATAACAAGTCTCTGGTTGAAATCAGTGGTTGAAATTTATTTTGTGTGTTGCAGTGACCAAAAGAGATGTCTTGTCATGAAAATACTGTTTGTAGTCTTGGAGAGCTGTGCTCTAATCTCTGTTTTCTTGGTCAGTTTAGGACTAGTGCTCTCCTCCCTCTCCTCTACCCTACTACCAGTGTGTCCCAAAGATTGTGCTGAGTGTTAGAATTCTGTTTTTTTATCTCAGCTTATTGGTCACAAAACTTAATCTGTACTTTTTCCTTTCCCTTTAGGGCCGAGAGGGTGCGCAGATTGAACCATGGGAAGATGCTGACTATCATCTTTATAAAGTCACAGATAGATTTGGGTTTCTACAGTAAGTAGCAAGCTTGAAAAGAAAATAAGATTACATGTTTGCTACTATTACTATTTATGCTTTTTATTGTGTTTCATATTTGATGAAGATATTAATACTTCTGACAGTGTTTCCTGTGTAAGTTTTGGGTAATCTTTCACAGTGCTTCTCAGTTCCAACTATCTTGTTTTCAGTTCTGTAATTTTCTCCTGCTTAGGTAGTGAAATATGAATATTTTATTTGGAAGTGAAAATGGATAGTCTCATCAAGCTGAATTGGATTGCACATAAATGTTGGGCTTGAATAACTGATGTATTTATAAACAAACTTGAAGTTCTTGGATTTAACAAAAAAAGTTGCTATAATGTAGACCTTTTTAAAAAAATCCTTTTTAAGGTTACTTAATGGTTGTACAACTGTATCCCTGTACCACCAATATAAATATTAACTTCATGACTTTAATAACCTTACTGAAGTTTCTGCTGATTTGGGATGTAAATTTGCATCATAAATTCAAGTCAGATAAAAAATAGAATCTAGATTCCGTTACCCTATAAATACCTCCTTTGCAACAAATAATCTAAGTGATAGAATGAGAGGAAATGGCCTGAAATTGTGCCAGGGGATGTTTAGGTTGAATATTAAGAAAAATTTCTTTACTAGAAGAGTGGTCAGACATTGGAACAGGCTGACCAGGAAGGTGGTGGTGTCACTGTCCCTGGAGATGTTAAAAAAAATGTGTATACATGGCACTTCAGGATATGGTTTACTGGGCATGGTGGTGTTAGGTCAAGGGTTAAACTGAGTGATCTTATAACTTTAGCTTCTAGCCTTAGATATTTCACTATGTGTGCTATTCAGCTGAGAAAGGGCTCTGGTTCAAAACTTTGTATGTCTTGCTCCAGCTCCTCCAGAGATATTGGTAGCCCTGAATTCTCTATTCCATTCTTAGTCTCTTTGCAACTCACCCATAGAACAAAGGAATTTGGGAATAGGCTCTTTACAGTAGACAAACGTATTGTGAATACTGGTATTGGACTGCATTAGTCTGACAGCCATTTAACATCAGGGAAATTGTTAATTACACTCTGCTATACATTACTTCTTGGGGTTCCAAAGATATACTGTCTTTTTACAAAGGAAGAAAGTACTTTAAAAGCCTTCTAGTCTTTTCCAAGCAAAACAATTCTATGATTCTATAATCTTGATGTTTGGTGGTTATGGTTGAATATATGAAGTGCAATTAAAATCCAGAAAAATCAGTGATGAATGGAAAACTTAGTCATAACTATGTACTTCTATAGCATTGGGGGGGCAAGGAATAAATGTGTGTTTTGTCTTGGGGGAGATTTCCCTCTCCCCTTCTGGTTTTGTCTTGTCATTGTTTGTAAAAGCTCTCAGGTAAAATAGTCAGCTTCACCTGTAGACTCCCTTCGCTTCAACAGGGTGAGTTAGTTCGCTGTGTGATGTCCAAACAGCTCCGTTGTACACAGAGGTGTCTTTGTGCTGGTGAACTACAGCTGCAACATCACGTTGCAGTTGTAGGCCTTTACTGGAGAATGGATGTCAGAATTATTTCTTGTGCAAAGTAATTGAAGCCACTGCTAAGTTCACTGCTGACTTCCAACAGGAGTTGCATCTGCGCCTTCAAATTTGGGTTCTTCTTCTGAACTCCAGAATTTTGGCTGACTGTTGTCAGAGTATGTAGGGAGGCAACTGGGAAAGCTACAGCCTTCTTGGAATTCAGCCTCACAAGGGAGGTAAAGGACCTCACAAGGACAACTGAAAGAGCTTCTTCAAATACATTGCAGGGAAAACTAACACTCGGGGCAATGTAGGCCCCCTACTGAATGAGGTGGGTGCCTTCGTGACAGAGGATACAAAGAAGGAGTTACTAAATACCTTCTTTGTCTCCATCTATACTGCTGGAGAACTGTCCTCAGGGGCCCCAGACCCTTGAGGTGCCAGAGGAAGACATGACAGAGGAGTTGGACTGGGTTGATGAGGACTGGGTTGATGATTGGGTAGTGAGGTGGATGGGAACTGGTTGAAGGAAAGGAGTCAGAGAGTTGTGGTCAATAGGATGGAGTCTTCTTGGAGGCCTGCATCTAGTAGAGTCTGTCAGGGGTCAGTACTGGGACCAGTGCTGTTCAATATATTTGTCGATGACCTGGATGAGGGCACAGAGTGCCAAATAACATTTTGATTGCTGATTTGGATACTCTGTACATATATATGTGTCTATGCAAAACATAAAACTGTAACAGACACCTGGGGGAAATGCCTCTCTCTTCTCTGCCTCCAGGACAAACTTACCTTGTTTTTTTGCTGTGAGTTATCCTTGGCTCAGCCTTAATTCTGTTGGTGAGGCAACAGGCAGTGCAGGGGGCCAAGGTCCTGTAATGGCTTCTTTCTTCTACTCCTGGTTTCTTACTTGTTTCTTACTACTTACTGGTTTCTTACTACTCCTTTTGTCTTTCTCATTTTCTGCTGCCCCAGCATGGGTCTCCTGTGGGCTGAATCCCCTCAGAGATGTTTCTCACAGCCCTGGCTGTGTGCCTCTGGCATATCGTGCCTCCTTCTGAGAGTGCATTTCCAGCTGAATCCTCAGCATCTCCTTCCATGTGCCTCTTCTGTTCCCCACATCTTCTACATTTTTTCCTGCCTCTGGCAGCTGCCATGCCTTACAAAATGTTTTAACTAGAGACATCCTTGGTGCCTCCAGCTAACTGAAATTTTGTCACATATGGCTTGGTTATAGTGGTTTCAGAGCTGGCACAGGGCAGGTTGGTAGACCCTTCCCACACAGGTCACCCCTGAGGCCCTCAGCTGCTGAAACCCCACCAGTTCTGCCCAGTACATGTAGTAATGAGAAATTGCTCTCTGGATACAGAGTCAAGGGCTGGAAACTCACTGGTAACTGAGACGCTGGCGGAGGGAGACAATGTTTTCTGGATGTGTCGGTACCAGAACACTGTAAACATGATGATGGTTACTAGGTTGTCTCTTGTATGGCCTGGCTGTGTGTTTGCTTCCTTCTCCAAGGCTGAGGATGTATTTGGAGAGAAATGCTTTCAGTGTTCTGTTTTCCAAGGGGGGAAAAAAGGGCCACTTCAGAGTCCGTAGGTGTCAAATGACTCTCTGGATGCAGTTCAATTCTGAGAGCTATGCTTTGAATGCTGAAGTGTCTTCTCAAAGCTGAAATTACGCTGCATATGGGCCACCTAGGCCCAGCTGATAGCTGCTCATGCTTGCCACTGTAGTATTTCCAGCCCTACTAGGTAAATCTCAATTTGCAAAGCAGTACAAGAAAGGTGAGTTAAAATTGGTTCGTCTCAATACTGTTTTATACAGTACTAATTCCATTAGTATTGTTTATCTTACTTAATACAGGCTTGCTTCTATCAAGTACTATTGGTCTTCTTCAGTGTCACCTGGGGTACAGGGAATAGTGCCTTAGAAAAATTTACTGTTCACTTGGGCTTCTCCTAAACAAATATTATCTAAATCAGGGAGCTCATCTTAGTCATGGCCACAAGAGTCTTAAGAGGACAGGTCAGGGTATTTCTCACAGGCACACTGTGGTTGTTGCAGTCATGTTAAAAAAACAAAAGCAACATCCCTACCCAGAAAACCAGGCATGGCCCTTATTCGATACAGTTTGTTTTCCAGTAAAAATCCTGAGTGCAGGAATGATGAATGGTGGGGCTGATGTGGAAAATAATTTATTTTTTAAGGGATCACTTTTAGCTCCAGGAAATCTAACACCAGTGTTTGTATATTCAGTCTGCCAATGTTCTGATAAGGTGGAGTAGTCTTTTCTAGAAAATGCACACTATATCTCATGGATATAGTTTGTTCTATACCAGTGGTTGGTTGAAGTCCAGCAGACCATCTCAGAGGACCAGCATAGTGCTGAGATGAGATTTAGTCTATAATGTATGTCTTTTCAATCAAGTGTTCTAGGAATGGGTGAAATGCCTCAGATCTCTTCACAGATAGTCATAACAAAAACTGTGTCAGCTGGTTTTGATGGAATCTGTTTGATAACCATAAAAAAAAAAATTTACTTGGATTTTTTTTTTAAATTTTTTTCCCCTTTCCAGATTTAATCAAAAGTTTTCATTTCATGCTTGGAATACACACAGATAAATGCACTGGAATATTGCAATTGAAAAAACCCACAACTACAGACAAGTAGAAAATAAAAAATAGTTTCCCTACCCCAGAAAACCAAACTCCAAAGATCCTGTACCCCACAACACCAGCAATTCCTCTCTGTCTTATCTTGGAGCCTGGCTAAATTTTTAAGTAAATGGTCCTAATCTTTTTACTGTGAACAGTTTATAGGCAGAAACTTTGCCTTGTAGATGCTTCTATTTGCAGTTTTTCTGGCAGCAGTCATAATAAGGGAATAACTTCAGAGAAAAAAAACAGAAGGAATTTCTGAGTGTCTCAAAGCTCATAGCAGGCATTCCAGCAATGCCTTCCACCCTCTTTGAATTCTTCAGTTAATTTGTTACTGTTTTGGAATGGTTAAAAACAGTTACTAGAATTATTGTCTTATTTCTTGAGTGGTAGCAAGTTCCCTACTACGCTTAGAAACATTTTAGAAGATATTTCATTTACTTTTTTTTTTAGCCTACAGTTGCTTATTTTTATTATTAACAACTTTATAATCTTTCTTAAATTGTTTATTTCAAAGTAGAAACAATATGAATTATTTTTATAGTAAAAAAAGTTATTTAAGATCCAAATGACAATCAATAAGAATTTAAGCTTTAACTGAAGGCCATTGAAGCACATACCACATATTTAAAGATATATTTTTGTGGACAAAAATAGGACAAAATAGCTTTGTTCCTTCCTCCCTGCCCTTTGTGATGTTCAGAGCGTTGACTGATTGGTGTTTGCAAAACAGCCTAAACTTTATACATGCTCCTAAAATGGTGTAGAAGCTGCAAGCAGCATTTTGCAACTCTAAAGGTCAACACCAATTTCATATTTACAGAGCTGGTCCTCTTCTGGGTCTTTCGTCATTAGGCCAAAGATCAGAGAGCCTGATAAGCACAATGGCCTCAGAGTCATCCTAAAATGGCACAAAAAATCCTAAAAATTGAGCAAATCTGAACAAGTAAAAGACCTCCTTTACAGAGGTCTGCACACCAGTATGTTCCAGTTCAATATACTGCCAGGTTCTGTGCTTCTCTCTACTGGAATTCCTATCGTTCAATGACATTCTGTCTTTAGGATGAGATGAGCTAGAATAATTTGGTACTTGCTAAAACTTATGGTTTCAGTTCTTTATCAGGTAGTGACCAAGCAAAAAAGGTTTTGGTTTTGTTTTGTTGTTTTTAAAAAACCACAACCCAACAATAAAAAATCCCCCACCTTTCCCTCTTAGATCCCACTTAAGATTCATCTGATCGGGTCTTTTATTAACTGTACTTGTTTGTATATTCTTTTTTGATTCTTTTATTTATCTTTGCACATCACTTAGCTGTGAGGGAGGTGTCCAGTTTTCTTAGAAAACTTTTTAGGACTCAGTTGTGCTTTTCTGAGCAAGAAGAGAATAACATTGCCTTTTGGAATTTGGGGCAGGTACTGCTCAAGGCTGAATTTTACTACTCTACATTGGGAAATGGGAAATGTAGTACATATTATGGCTAATATGTTATATTATGAATAAAATGTTAGTACATGTTATGACTAACATGTACTAACATTGTGGGAAATGTTACAGTTGTTCAGGTCTTAATAGGTTGAAAGTAGAAATAACAGAATAACTATATATTTATTGCAACTTTTCAAGAACTTTTTTCTATCATTCACTGATGAATGCCAACAACAGGGCATTGTCCTGCTAACTTCTGATAATGAGCTGTGAAAAGCTGCCATGAAATCATTTCATTGAATCATAGAATTGTTAGGGTTGGAAGGGACCTCAAGAATCATCTAGTTAAAACCTCCCTGCCATGGGCAGGGACACCTCCCACTAGATCAGGTTGCCCAGAGCCACATCCAGCCTGGCCTTAAAAACCTCCAGGGATGGGTCTTCTACCACCTCGCTGGGCAACCTGTCCGGTGTCTCACCACCCTCATGGTGTAAAATTTCTTCCTAACGTCCAATCTGAATCTACCCACTTCTACTTTTGCTCCATTCCCCCTAGTCCTACTGCTACCTGACATCCTAAAAAGTCCCTCCCCAGCTTTCTTGTAGCCTCCCTTCAGATACTGGAAGGCCACAAGAAGGTCTTCTCAGAGCCTTCTCTTCTCCAGACTGAACAGCCCCAACTCTTTCAGTCTGTCCTCATAGGAGAGGTGCTCCAGCCCTCTGATCATCCTGGTGGCCCTTCTCTGGACACGTTCCAGCACATCCAGATCCTTCTTGTAATAGGGGCTCCAGAACTGGACACTACTCCAGATGGGGTCTCACCAGAGCTGAGTAGAGGGGGAGAATCACCTCCCTCAACCTGCTGGCTATGCTTCTCTTGATGCAGTCCAGGATGTGATTGGCTTTCTGGGCTGCAAGTGCACACTGCTGGCTCATGTTCAGCTTCTCATCCAGCAGCGCTCCCCTTTCTTCAGGGCTGTTCTCAAGCCAGTCACTGCCCAGCCTATATCGGTCCTGGGGATTGCCCCAACCCAGATGCAGGGCCTTGCATTTGGTCTTATTGAACCTCATGAGGTTGGCTTGTGCCACTGGGACATGGAGCCATTGACAGCCACTCTTTGGGTGCAGCCATCAAGTCAGTTCTTTATCCACTGAATGGTCCATCTATCAAACCCAGACTTTTACAGTTTGGAGACCAGGATGTGGTGTGGGACAGTGTCGAAGGCTTTGCTCAGGTCCAGGTAAATGACATCAGTTGCTCTCCCCTCATCTATTAATGTTGTCACCTGTTCATAGAAGGCCACCAGGTTTGTAAGGCAGGATTTGCCCTTGGTAAACCCAAGCTGACTGTACCCAATCACCTCTTCACTATTCTTCTGTCTCAGTAGTGCCTCCAGGAGGATCTGCTCCATGATCTTACTGGGCACAGAGGTGAGACTGCCTGGCCTGTAGTTCCCTGGTTGTTCCTTCTCACCTTTTTTGAAAATGGGGGTTATGTTTTCCCTTTTCCAGTCAGTGGGGACGTCCCTGGACTGCCAGGACTTTTGGAATATAATAGAGTGGTTTAGCAACCTCATCTGTCTGTTCCCTCAGCACCTGTGGTTGAACCTCCTCAGGTCCCATGGACTTGAACACTTTCAGGTTCTTCAGATGGTCACAAACCTGATCTTCACTCAAAATAGGCAGTTCCTTCTTCCAGTCCCTGACATTATCTTCCGTGATCCTAGGAGTGTGGCTGGAGCCCTTGCCAGTGAAGACTGAAGTAAAGAAGTAATTGAGAACCTCAGCCTTCTCCATGTCACTTGTCACCAGCTCCCCTGTGTCCTTTCTGAGGGGGTCCATACCTTCCCTAGTCTTCTTTTTTTACCATTAATATATGTATAGAAATTTTTACTGTTCCCCTTGATCTCCCTGGCTAGATTTAATTCTAAATGAGCTTTAGCTTTTCTAACCAGGTTTCTTGCTGCTCCGGCAGCTTCCTTATGCGCCCTCTGTTCTAGCTCTCCTGTTTAAAAACATGCAGTCATTATTTTAAAGACTTTTATTGCTCCAACCAGTACAATATAAATTCTTCACAAGTCTTGTTATTATCAAGGTCTGTATTAACTTGTATTAATAATTATCTTACAGCAGTAACCACTATGGTTAGATTTTGTGGTCTAGCTTGGGTGATTCAGCTTAGACATTTTTATTGCCTGTTCAATAAAAGGAAAGTAGATGGATACTGGATGGATGTGCAGTGTGGCAGATGCTCCTCTGTGGATAAATATCCAGGGATCAGTTTAGTAAGTTGGGCAGATTGGAGGTTTATTCTGCAAGGTTGATTTTGGTTTGTTTCTTTCTTTTTTCCTTAGTGAAGAAAAAATGTAAAATAAACATACTAATGGTAAATAACACAGCTGTGGGGGGAGTGTGTGTCATCCTCCCCTCCCCCTTCATGAAGCTCTATTAAAAAAAAGGGTTAGATTTTTGTGTTACTCTTATAGTAGTACTGTATTTTGATGGAATTGTACCAACTTACAGGAGCTGAGAGTCTGACTCATGCTCTCCTTATTTATCCCATGAGTCTGTTAAAGCAGTGAACATGCTTTTAGAAAATAGTTTGTTAATGCTGGAGTGTATTGTGTTGCCAGAGGCACTTTTCAAATAGAGTTGATGATTACTTCTTTTGCTAAGCTAGAGGCTCATCTGCATCAAACTTGACTCTTTAAAAAAAAGTGGGTGGCATTTTTATTAGCTCTGTAATGCATTCCTGCAGCAGGCTGCAAAAATGATCTGGGAGAGCAAAGTGGAGAGAGCTCAGTCAAGAATTGTGAGATACTCCATTAAATGTCCCGAAATGAAACTATTGATTTTCATTTTTTTTTCAGTATTTCTATCTTGCCCCTAACTTTTTGATGAGCAATATGATGAGCAACTAGTTATCCTCCTTCTCATTCTGTTTCTTGGGAATTTATATCTAGTCTTGCTGGAAAATAGTCCTTGTCTCTAAAATATTCTTTGTGCATTCCTTAATACTTTCTACAGTGTGCCTGTCAAACCACACGTGCAAGAACAGGGACTCTTGTACAACTAGCCTTGCTGGTCTCAGTGGGTACACAGGTGAAGTTTATCCAGATGATATGCAAGAACTGGTCTCTTGAATGTTCTTGGCAGCCAAAGCAGTTATGCTGAGATACCAAAAGGTTTGGCTGCAAGAAATGAAAGAAAAAAGTGTGGTGACAGTAATTTGGTAATAAAGTAATATTAAAAAAAACAAAGGTATTTTTATATAATGTTAATTTCAAATATTTAATGGAAAATTCTGGACAGCAAAGCTGAAGGAAAGAGTTCTAAGGTCACTTAAGAGAGTTGCAAAGCTTTATTGTTTATAGTGACACGTAGTTACTACCCTTAGTTTTCTAGGCACAGTACGTATTGGGGAACACAAACTGTGCACATAAAGATGATGTGCTAGAGGCGCAATGAGATGTGTATTCTCAGCAGTTCAATTATAAATGTAAATCTTACTGCATTTTGTGTGTTGTTGTCATTGAGAGGGACTTGCTGTCATTTTCCTCTACTCTTCTCAGCTTTGTGAGACAGGGTCAGACCTACTTGTCAGGAAAATGTGACTTAACTATGGTCTCTTTTGAGGAAAAGAGTGTGCTAAGTTCAGGCTCTTTCAACTGTTAGAGACAAATCTTTATTAAAAAAAATAAATTCAGATCTCAGATGTTAGAGAAAAGTGTTTAAGTCTTTTTTACTGAATATATGAATATCCCTCATTTTGTACAGAATTTTTCGTGTGGCATTAGAAAGATTTACTTTTATGAAAACTCCCCTGTGGTCTTGTATCATGTAATAGATTCTACCCTCTAATATGTGAAACACTTCTGTGGGCTGATTTTAATCTGAAATCATATTGAGGAATTGTTGCTAAAACCCCCCAAAAACAACAAACAAAAGCCAACCAACAAAATCAAACCAAAACAAACCTATCCCCCCAAAACCCCAAGTCCTCACATTTCAGCTCTATTTTACATTCTTTGCCTGAGTGTATACTGAAATACTATTTTTTATTTAAGGAGAGAAATGGATGTTTTCTTGCGTTACTGAGATTCAGAATTCTTTTAGGTCTATCTTCCTAGCATTAGACAAAATTTCTGTTTTTATAATAAAGCTTTCACTGGGAACTACTTGTAAAAAAATATTTTAATTTGGTTTCTGTGTAACAAAGCCTGTTTTGAAAACACAACAGTGATGGATACATAGTAAATATTAATGAAGACGTTTCACAAATTTTGCTGTTCAGTACTTATGGAACTCCTGATATATACTCTGCTTTCTGTGTAGTTGTGAAGTGATGGGGCTAAGTTTCAGAGACTGAGGTAAATGGGCAGTTTTATTTAAACAGCATGGACAGTGGAAGAGTGCATTGGACCTGCTGTAAATTTTATTAGCCGCTACTTGTTCTGACTACTTTAGCTTACAGCTCTTAATCAATGTCTTGCTTTGCAGCAGCAGTGGTCAGAACTACTGCTTTAGAATGTGTTTTGGTTGCTATGAGGAATTCTTCATGCTTTTACTGTTCATTTTTCCTTGTATTTGCTATTGTAACAAGTCTTTTTTGCCAGTCTGATGCCCAAAGTGGTCATTTATTCAAAAGCTGCTCCATGAAAATTGTTTAAACCAGACCTAGCAGAAGGAGAAGAGCCAGACTTTCCCTCCCACATGATCACCTGTGAGTTTCACTGTCATACAGGATCCTAACAGTATTTGCACACTGCTTGTGTTCTTAGTGGTAAGCAACAGGAGGAGGAAGTGCCTTCTGGGTTTGGCTAGATCATTGTATAAGACAGGCTTACTTTAGAATCTTGTAACTGTAAGGAGGCTACTTGAACACCAAATCAACTCATTTTATACAAGTCACCTATTTTGGCCTGGTTTGAAAGGAAAAAGCTTTGACCAACAGCTGAAGAAACCACTTTCTGGGTTGGTATTTGCAGCCACAGAAAGACAGGAACAGGATTTCAGGTGTAGCTTTCTCATCCATGGTTTTGTTGTTAATTGATTTTTACTTCCATTGGAAAATAAGCAGCTTTGCCCATGTGCTCTGCTCTCATGATTGCAACAATTTTTTAGTATTTGTGTCTAGTAGCTAGCAATAAATTTTTCTGTTGTTTGGACTGCTGCATTCAATTCCTTTACAAAATCATTTAAGACGATGTTCTCTTTAATTCAGCTTTGTACATCTTAATGAAAGTGGATTTTTTAAAGGGTCTTTTATTTTATCAAAGTGGTTTTTATTTTATTTTTTGTATTTTTGTATTTTATTTTATTTTTTGTATTTTATTTTATTTTTTGTATTTTATTTTATTTTTTGTATTTTTTTATTCCTTAGATCATGGTAATCTAGCCTGTGGTTCTTCTAGTATTCTCCCTTCATGCAGGGAGGAAGGAAAGAATGTTCTATTATTATTTGCTAGCATTCAGAATGGTACAGATTTTTTTTTTTCTGAAACTGTCACAGTTGTGCTCATTTCTTCAACTTATTATCAGGACTAGGGTTAAAATTTGAAATTTAAATTCATTCTTTCAGCTGATTTAGTCCAGGCTGTCACTTCAACAATCCTCTGCAGACAGAGGAAGAAATGAGGTGAATGCAATCCCATGGAGCTGACTGCAAACACACATGTAAGCTGCAGGATAATTCTGCCAACTAAGGACAAATCGTGTGTTCTTGTTAGCAGCTGCTGCTGCTTGATTTGAGTAAAAGACCATCCACTCTCTACTAGGAATTCACAAACTACTTCCTTTTATGAAAAGAGCTATTAGGGAGCAGAACTGAAAAAAGAAATCAATGAATATGGTAATATATGACTTAATTTATTCAACATTCATAAAGTGAAACACATTGGTTTTGAGATACTGCTTAAGCCCTAAAGTGTAAGGATTTCATATAATCATTATTATCACTTTTATTTCCTACTATATTTAGCATTTATAGAAGATGAAAGTAACAATATAGGGAATGGCCAGAATGTGCTTCGCTGGACCTGATCATGAAGTGTGCTAAAGGTGGTCTAAGGTGACAGTTTGCAGAAGTGCAAACATATGGCTACTCCCAGTCCAAGTGAAGGATGGGCCAAATGGAATTTCAGACTGAAGAACACTTTTTTTTTCTTTCCTTTTTTTTTTTTTTTTTTTTTTTTTGTGAGAAGCAATGCTAAAGCATTGAGCTTCAGCAGTGATTGGATTTTAGGAACAAATTCTTTACCATGAAGGTGGTGGAATGCAGGAACAGGTTGCCCAGGGAGGTAGTTGAGGCTCTATCCCTGGAAGAGGAGGAGGCTTGACAAGGCTCAGAGCACCCTGATCTAGTGAATGATGTCCCTGCTCACCGCAGGGGCATTGGACTAGATGACCTTTGGAGGTCCCTTCCAACCCAAACCATTCTTATGTTTCTATGAACAAATATATATTGCTAGAACACTACTATCTCTTTAATTCATGTTGGGAATGTGCTTTGCATGGCACATAAATTTTAATACAGAGGAAGCCTCAGATTCCTATTAGTGTAGAGTGTAAATGAACTGTACAGTAACTAACATTCAAGCAGTCCTTAAAAGCTATATATATAGATAGATAAAGAGAGATATGCTTAAGGAAAAAATCCTAGGTGTTTTAGGTATTTATATATCAAATGTAAATCAGAAACAAGGCAAACAGGTAAATTCTTTAATTTGTCTTTTTAGCCTCTTGAGTGTTTTAAGGTAGCTTAGACTAATCATTTTTTTCAGTAAAAAACTCTTGGAATGTGATTCTGAGAAGACATTTCTAACCTCAGTGATTGTTTATTCTCCATTAATGTGACATCAGAAATCACTAGAAATGCTGCTGTGCTCAATTAAGCAAATTACAGATTTTATCAAATATTTTCTGAAGCCAAGCTGGGAAAACTTGAAAGTTTGCATATGGAACATTTCTTTTACTTAAGACATAGGAATTTTTTTTTTTTCACTTGAGACTTCCTGCCCAGGAGCTACATATTCATGGCACTGTGCTGTGCATATTGGCAATGCCATCCACAGACTCCACAAATAATAATTGTAACTAAAACCTAGATACAAAATCATGTGTGGCTTTTTCCAGTCTTTTGTCACCATTAAATTCTTTCTTGCAGCATATTTCCTGATAATTCTATTGTGCAGTATCACATTGGTTTATCCTGTATGTTAATTAATTGCTTTGGCTTGCTTACGAATTTTAATGAAACTTCTGAAAGCTGTTTCTTAATCTGCTGTGGTCACCACCCCCATACTGTGCAGAGGTTATTTGGTGAAAATTCAAAGTGCACAATTACAGTACCAGAGTGCCAATTATTATGATAGACACACCCCATCAGAATTGTGAATTCTATTAGTGAAGTGGGTAATGGAAAAAGCAAGTGAGTCACAGAATTTTATCTGTGGAACATCCATCACTTAGTTTAAAACCCAGTGTTCTTACTTTCCTCTTAATATTTTCAGAAGTCCTTTCTGTGTGTTACTGGTTTTGAAAATGAGACTGTTGCCTTTAATCTCCATTCAAAGGTTGGAAGATTAAAGCAGTCATTTGTAATCAGAATTCTTCTGAAAATTAACTAGCTTGGACTAAAGAATCCAAATTTAACACTGAACTGCTTTAGATTTCTGGCATGATGAGCAGAATAGCTTAAATCATAGGTCTAAAGAGAGGTTTGACATTGAAATACTGTTTTATTTCTACTTAGAAGGGCTAATGATGTTTTTTTTTTTCCAGTTTACTTCAGAAAACAATTTGCTTTGTAGCCTGTCTTGTGACATAATTCAGACATTAAAAATAAGTCATGATAAGTAACAATGCTGTGTCCAGCGAATCACACAATTAGTCTTATTTATCTTCCTTTTCTGTAAGATGATTGTGAAGCACTTTTTAGGGCAACTTGAGAACAAAAATCAGTGTGTGTATATGGTTTGACATGAAGCAGTAAAACTACCTGGAAGAAGTTTGTGTGTATAAAACATAAGGGGTCATTCTGTTGCAAATCACTCTTGTAATTATGCTTAATACTGTGGATTGCTTTGACAATTCTGTGCTATGTGCCAGACACTGAAGGGGAGGCAGACCTAAAAGAGCACCTGGTCAGTGTGTTTATTGTTGTAGAATTGGTTTCCCAGAGTGAAGACACTAATTTTCTGTCTGATAAAGCTATAGACTCCTACAGCTCATTTCTGACAAATTACACAGTTTAAAAACTGTTCATACTTGGGAAGATTTACTTTTTCCTAATAATCCAAGCACTGAAATGTTGATGCAGTTTCATACCCAGCAATCTCTGTTCTATCTTGTACAGCAAAACAACTCCATTTGTAGTAAAGCTTTTCCTCTTCAGCTACTGGTCAGCTGATGTACCTGTGCATGATCACTCTTCATGACGCTTCTGCTTTGTGGCTTGGTAATCTTTTTGTGGATGTTTCACTTGCAAATTCCTTTATCATAAAAGTTACAAAACAATACAAATGACTGATTTTTAAATTTTTTTAATATTTATTTGTAAGAAAGGAAATCCCTCAAAGTAATTGTGGGCAGCAGCAAGTATGTTTTCCTAATATGATTTCAAAATGCTTTTCAGTTAAAATGTGTATGCAGTGATAAAAGGTGATGCCATTGCACTTTCAGCATTGGAAAATAATCGAGAAATAGTTTGAGAAAGTATTTTCCATAGCAATTGCACCACAGGTTTTATAAGGATTCAGGTTTTCTAATAGTCATGTTATAGTTAGTTCCATAGTATAGGAATATTGAATGTAATTTACTTTACAAATGTAATTAAATAATGGCCTGCATGTATCAGAGTAATTTCTGCAGCATGTTTTAAGGTAAAGGACTCTGAATGTCTTCATAGTGCACTGGCTAATTCTCTCTGGAGAAAGAAATACTACAGCAAGTAGAGAGGGTTTTTAAGCAAGTGATGTGTTTTGAAATACAAGTTACGAGAAATGAAAGTACAGCTTACAAAGAAATGTTTGAATAAAACTGCTCTTTGGGCAAATAAGCTTTGTGGTAAAGGTTTTTAGTCTATTGTAGTAAATTTTGGCTGTTTTCAATGAAAAATTGAGTGTCAGAGTTACGTTATCTTGCAATTGTGAATATCTGAATTTATCCTCTGGACTTTACAGTTGAGGGGTTATCCACGTATCAAGACTGCTGATTACTGCAGTGAATGTCTTCTGTCCCCAGCTGAAGCTGGAGGTTATTTGAGGAGCCTTTACATTTTCTTTAAGCCAAACTAGAATCAGGAAGATGCTGTGATTTGAGCCAGATGGGAACTTATTTGGAATTTAAACACAAATGTAGGTAAAGAATAAATCTGATGAGTTACTTATATGAGCAAGTCTTTCCTTGTGTTTGTATTGAACAACTATATTAAAGCGTTGTTTAAGGAAGAGTGATTTTAACAGCAGCAGTGGGCAGGTGACTGTAAGCTTGCTAAGTCTGAGACTTTTAACTTTATTTAAACTACCACTGTTACTCAAGGAGGCTAATTACAACATGCAGCTTAATGGTCAGAAGCATAGATCCACATGTTTTATTTTCTAAAGTGTCAGATATTTATGCATTTAAGAATATGATTTCTTCTAAGTTTTCTTGAAAAATTCTTGAAAACCTGTGTTAGCCATTGTGGTGAATTTAGAGATGTAAAATCCATTCATTACCTCTAGTCTATTAATAAAGTATTTTTCATTCAAATCTTTGTTCCTCAAGATGAAATCTTGTTTCTTAGAACTTGGAGGCCTTATAGTCCTCACTGTAAGTTGATAATAGTCCAGACTGAACAATAGCAAGAAGACTTTGGTTTTGTGCTGCAGATTACCACCAGTGGGTACCACAGGTAGAGCTTCAGTCAAACCTGAGAGTCGAATATTTTCTCCCAGCGAAATATCTTGAACTGCCTTCTAGTAGGAAACCCAGCATGTTTTCAAGTGGACTCTGCTCCTTACTGGAGTCAGGATTTGATCCCTGCATTCTGCAGCTCCCAATCCTGTGATGTAGACAACATCTTCAGACCTTTCTCTTAACGTGGGAACACCAGAGCTGCTCATCAGAGACAACCAGAACCTTGAGCTCCTCTTAGGCTGCCCAGCCTGGAGATGGGCATCTGTAGTCTATTCCTGGGGCAAAGGCACATACCAGATGTAATGATTCTTAATTCCTGTCTGATTAAATCAGTGAATGTACCTAGTTCAGTTGGATCTTTCATTATTGCGGACAACAGAGCATTAAGATTTTTTTTCTGCTAAGCAATATCTTATTTACATGAGCTTAGTTCAAAGCTGTCTCTGTGACTCCTGTTGGATATCAAGCATTGTACAATTCCAGGCTAATTATGTTAATCAGTCCTGTTCTTCTTCTCTGTATCCCCTAAATGCTTGAGCTGTTAAAGGGAAGCAGCCATCTCAGGGCAGGATGTGCTTATATTATGTTAATATTGTTTACTGCTTCCCATAATTACTTCAAGTGCACAGATCAAAAACATTGGACAATGCAAATTGAAATAGGCTGTGGAGGGTGGGAGAGAAGACTTAGCATTGAGAGAAATAAGGAAGGTAAAACAATGTTAAATTGGCTAGGCTGGGGAAGAAAGAGGAAGAGTTATTGTTATTAGAAAAAAAGATACAATTACACTGATTAATAGGCATTGATTTTGTGTCTGATCCCACTAATCCTTTTTAGAAGAAAAAAAAGCTGTAAGTTGCTTCTGCATAAAAAACACAAAATGGAGAGGTATTTATTTAAAATGTCTTTAGGGACTTGACATAGTTTGTTTGCCTTTCCCTCAGTCCTTGCAGGATAGATTTGAATATTAAGTATGTGAGTACATGTGTGTAGTTAGTGCAGTCTGGTTAGCTGAGAGGAACATCTCCAGGAACTGCTGTGTTCCAGTCCAGTGAGTTACTGAACAGCCTGGGGCTATTTGCTCAGCTTCTGCTCTGCCCTGCTTTTCTGGTGCTCAGCTGCCAGCAGCATCTCAGGGAATAAAATCATGGGGGCTGGCTTAATATGCTCCTGTGAAATTTCAGTGCTTGAATTGTATATGTATGTGGTATTAGTGCATGGCTGTGCAGCTAAAGAAATACGGAGGAAAGTGGTCATAAATGTGCTGCTGAATTAGTTTGGTGATGCAGGGGTAATGTGTCTACTTCCCAGGACAAAAGAGCCTTCTTTCCCTGCTTGGTAGATTCAGATATGCTTTTTGTATGCATATCTGTGTTCAGTTGCAAAATTAGCAGGAAGCAATACTTCAGTAAACTGCGTGATTCATTCCTACTTTGTGATGAAGTAAGGTTTGATTAATTTGCCCAGTGGCTGCCTTCCATACCAGATCAGCAAATGTGAAGATAAGCTGTCAAGTGGTACCAGTTAAGCAGAAGAGTCACTGTGTCACAGGGATGCAGAGCCATCTGATGGGTGTCTTGCCATCAGATGGGTATGTTGCATGCTGCTGGTGGTGCTGGAGGAGAAAGTTTCTTGTGCGTGCAGTCAGCTGCTGGTGTGGCCTTGTAGGGCCATGAAAAATGAGACAGCTGTGTGCTTGTCTTATTGTGAGACCAGTGCTGCTGGTGGACCTAGACAGTGCCTGCAACTGTCATTAAGAACTGAACATTTGAAGTGATGTTTGAAAAGCTTTAACATCTTTGAGCTTAAACTGCAAAACAAACAGCACAAACTCAAGCAGTTTATTAAATTGTTTTTTTTTTTCTCTCCCCCCACCTCTGTTTGCTAATCTTTTGACTTCTGTTCAAATAAGATTAATTCTTAGGTGATACTTGGCATACAAAGGGCCTACTTTCAGTTTGTTAATTTAGTTATATGGGAATGTGCACAGTACTATAATTTTATAGTGTTTACAATCTCAGGTAGCACTGAATGTAGGCTGTTTTTAGTGCATTAAACAGATGTCGATCAGATTTTTTTTTTAATTTGATGTTGTTTGTCTAGAAAACATTCAAATAGTTGGACAGTGCTTCTAAATGAACTGATTATGCTTTTTGCAATGCTGTTCAATAGGAGCACTCTTTTGGTTTTTAAATTAGTTTCCAGGCTGTGTACTGGAAACTTTGACTTGTGTGTGTGGCCTTCAAAAAGGAGTTGACTGTAGCAAGCTTTTCTGTTGGATGAAGGCATTCAAATGTCAGATACAAGTTCTAAATCCTAAATGGCATCTTTTAAATGAAATGAGAGCAAATATAATTCAAGCATTTTGCACAAGACTGTTTCCACAGACTGCAGTAGCAACTACTTTCGTAGCCTTCGTTAGTGTTCTTGTTGCCCTTGCACAGATCTGATACAAGTCTAAAATACTGGATTTAAATGTCCTTCCTATAGAAAATTAGGGTAGGAATTTTTTCATAGTATCAAGACTACATAGGTATTTTTATTTCTATTTTGAAAGAGGGTTTCACATAGTTCCTGCTTTTCAGTTCCTTTTAAGAGAGTTTTGTTTAGGGTTTTATTTATCTGATCTGTAGAGCAGAAAAAGGCAGCATTGGTACTTACAGATGAGCTGCTGTATTTTCAGAAGCTGCAGGTGATGCAGGCAAAGCAGAGCAGACTCATTTGGCATCAGAGTGGTCCAGTTACTTTTGATGAGAAAAACACATTTTTCTTTACTAAGAAAAACAGAAGTTAGAGCCCTGAGAATGAAACTAAATATATGAAGTCTGAAAACTCTGTTCAAAGGCTGCATTTCTAGCTTTCAATTAGTAATCTACCTTTTTTGGACTTAGACTAAGAAATGAAAGACTGTGTTTTAAAAATATTAATTAGCTATCTTGTAATAAGATGGACGTTTGTTGTTTGTTTTTCTACCATCTTTTCCTTTTTATTCAGGGTGAGCTTTGTAGAGTTTTGAGAAAAATGGAAGTTACCTTTCCTAAGTCAAGTCAAATCTCAATGCCTTGAACAGGGCACAGTAGTAAAGGAAGAAAACCTTTTATATGAGCATTTCACCTTACAGTAGTCTGGTCTAATAAAACAAAAAGAAAAATTGCTTAGGCTTCAGTTCAGTGGTACACCACAGGGTGGTTTTACTAAATTAAAAACTGACTTTCTGTTAAGTCCTTGTCTCCTGAAGCTATGGAACTTTTATTTAGAATGTTTAAGACTGAAATAATTCTAGTTCTATACTTACAATGATGTGGGTTTTACTGTGTTTAAAAAATAAATTCCAAGTGTTCACGTGTGTCATTATCTTAGCTCTCTGAAGTTCAGAGTTCTTGTTTACTCGTTACTACATATTGCTACTGAAAAGGATTACTTTTAAGAACCTGTACAGAAATAATTCCGTACCAGGATTAACCGAGAGTAACCTGAACTTTGTCTTTGTTTTCAGTCCAGAGGAGCTTCCGGTCCATGATGCAGCAATAGAAAAGGTAAGTCCAGTGTCTTCTAACTTTTTGGCTAGGAAGTTACACATTTACAGATTTATTACTTTTGAAATATAAATTGTTGTGAAATGAGATGAAGCATTTTAGTGATTGGCATTCCCAAAGAAATGTGTTCAAGTCCCATAAGGACTGTGGTCCTTGAGGCTGTGTTAGCTTGCCCATGGATCTCTTGAGGCCCACACAATCTTTCATTTGCTGTTTCTAATGAGACATGAGTTTTCTCACCCATAAAATGACCTAGTGAAGGAAACAGAGGTACTTAAGGAATCACACCTGGCTCTTCCCTGTAAGAAGAGACCTATTGTCTGTGTCATGACCTGTCATCATCTCTGTTGGGTGGATGGATCGTCCAAGTGGGGAGGTGGCTTTGATGCTGAACTGTAAGTTGCTGTCCCCTGAAGAGTGTAGCGTGCTTTTCTAGTTTAAAGGGTGACAAATACCTTGCCTGGCACCAAAATTTGATGACCTCTGAGTTGACAAGCCAGGTGTATCCTGGACATGTGAGCAAGAACTGTCAGAAGCTGGTGCAGGCCCTATTCTGGAAGTCATTTTGCTGCTGGAGGCTACTGGAGGAGAAGTTTTGGAGCGTGGAAAGTTTTTATTAAAATCATCAGGAACTGAATTTCTTCTTGTTTGTGCCTGGTTATTGTTGGTGTTTCTTCTTGGTGTGTCATGCCTCTTAGGCCAGATCATATCCTTCTTGTTTGTCCATGTGATCTTCTGTGTCATCAAAGACCTCAAGATTAAATATTTGAAGTTAACCCTCTTGGCTGGACAGATCAGTAGAGAGCATGGAGAAGGGATGAAGTGAACTTGTTCTAAGCAGCTCAGCTCCCTGAGTGTTAAAAGCAGCAGTGCTTCTGAAAATTAATTATTTTGAGCTTCAATATAGGGCTGGTAAGAAATACGTCTCACAAAAGAGGGGAACTTCTGAGAGTCTTTTGTGTTGGTTCATGTGTGGTTTTAGGCACACAGCCTGAAATAGTTGGATTTTCCTGCCCTGTTTCATTACCTTTAATAACATAGTAGGGATATATATAATTTCATTTCTATCAGAAGGACACAGCAGGGTGATAAGTCTAGGAGCATCAATATTAGACAGCTTGCAGTTATTATGGAATATGTGTTTTGAAGCTCTGATTCGCTGTGGCTTTGTAGTTGGCCTTAAATTTTGTGGGGAATTTAGTGTCTCCATTCTCTGTCCCATACTGTTTTTGTGCTGTCTCAGACAAAATGTCAGCAGAGAAACCACATTTGTACAAACCAATGTTAAACTGCGAGTCTAGTGTCTTTTTATAATCATATGGTAATACTTCTGTATTAGACTCCTAGTGACACTCCTGATGGTATTCTGACCTCTGCTGGTTTAAGCTTTATCTGTCTTCTGTCAGCAGTGTTTGAATCTTCACAATTTTCAAGATACCATACATATGACAATTAATATGACAATTAATGCAGGCTGAAAGCTTTCTGTGCAGTATCTTTCAAAGTCACTTACTGACAGAACAATTCTTTGACCTTGCTTAGGAGTACTTTGTACATTTCCTAAGTAATTTTTTCATTTCCTTTGCACCTTATGTAAATGGTTGTGAATTTTGAATCTATTCTTCATATACACTCTAGCATAAAGCTTAAGCTGCATTTTCTCTATATGTATCGATGTGAGTGTCTGTGTATATATTAATACTGTATACATAGTATTAATATGAATACAGGTTAATTTTGATGCTTCATTACCTTGCTGGGCATTTGGTGATTTAACTGTATTGAATCATTTTCCTACACTATGAACTACTTAACCTTTAGATGAATCATCCAACACATCTGAGATAAAACTAGGGGAGAAAGAATCATTTAGGAGAGAAAAGCAGACAAAGAATTGACCTCAGGATATCTGGGGTCTGTCTCTGACTGTTTTTTGTAAGTGCTACAGAATGTTTTGTAGGTAATTTTCTGTTTGTTTGGTTTTACCCTAAGTTTACTTGATTACAGTTGTCCAGAGAACAGTCCAGCAAGTTCTGGTTTTGTCTGAGGCTTCTGCTGAAGCATTGCTTTTAAACCTCAACTTTACTGGCCTGGAGAGCAAGCATGCTAGAGTGCTGTACACAAGATGGATGCTTGCCAACTTAACTTCATGCCTTTTTTTTTTTTTTTTTTTTGCTTTCAGTAGTGTATTATTTTCTGACATGAGAGTAAGAGACCTTCTCTGCTTCAGTTAGGGATTTTGTTATTCCCAATGGCAAAAATGCCTCAAAGTGTAAAATGTGCTCAGAAGACAGATAAAAGAATTTATTTATTTCATTTACTTGTGACAACTACATGGAACTTGCCTGAAAAAGCAGCAGCACATCCCTTTACTCTGCAATGCGTGTGTCAGATCTATCCGTGTTTGCTGTGTTGCACCTGTTAGACATGAAAGTGAACATAACTCAGACTGAGGAAAAAATAACTAAAAGTTTTCAACAACCAAACACCGAAATAATTGCTATTTTGACTACAGTAGCATCACTTGAGAACTGGGATAAATTGACACAGGAGACATAAAAGCTTGAACAAACATACAACTAAAGTGAGCTTCTGGCTCAAAAGACCAAAAATCTTGAAAGTAGATCAAACGTACAAACAAAGAGACTCTGGGAGCAGACAGGGCTTTATTTTTCTTACCAATTATCTGAACAGCCTGTTGAGGGCAGAGACCTTTCCTGACTTGATAGCAGTGTTATTCCTGCAGTCTAAACTCTGCCTAGAGAACATCTGCTCTAGGAGATGTTAAAAATGGTTTCTTAAAGGGGGTTGCAAGTGTGGAGGAGAATTGGAAACGGTGTTGTGAAACCTAGGAAATCTGACAAGCCATAGTTTTTCTACAGTTCCCCTCTAACCTGACTCCCAAGAAGAGTGTTTTATATAAAAAAGAAAATTAAATAAAAGGCAAGTGTTTAAGGCATTGCCAAATACAACATGGAACCTAAGCAAGAATGTACGCAATTGATTGCAGCATAAGTAGTTAGCTAAATTAAGGTTGAAAGAGTAGAGGCACTTCTTTCCCCGTAACTTTTATTATACTTCTGTCAGGCTTACATCAGTGGGATTCAAATAAAAATAACTTAAACCAAACTCAGCTAATTTCCAGGATACTTCATGGACTGAATCATGGGGTTGACCTAAACAATCATCCACTCATACTTCTGCAAGTGCAAAGAAGCAGATTGGGCTCCTGGATTGAAGAAGTAATTTGCCCATTTTGTGGCATTGATAGCCAACAAAGAATGCACAAATTCTGATGAGTAAAAGCTAAATGTAAAAATAGAATTCAGTTGAGATAATAAGTAATAATTTATATTTTCTCCCCCTTTTCAGATACAGATTGACATAATACTTAAAGAAAGTACTAATAGGTTTTCAGCTTTGAAATAACTCTTGCATTGTTCCCAGATTGCATCACTTACTATATGAAACAGAGTATCTTTCCTGTCTTTATTAAGCCCTGGATTAGAAGTTGAAGGTTAAGGAGCTGTCCTTTACAAACCCCCCAAATATTTGTGGATATTCATCTTTGAAGATAAAGCAATAACCACACATGTACATTTTGCGCTTTAGCTTTTCCTGTATTGAGCTTCATCTCCAAAGCATTATGAAACAGTTGAAATAGTGTCATTCTTATTTTTAAAATACAGCTATTATTTAACTTTGTAGTATAATCAGAGACACTTTGCCTACTTTACAGCATGGAAAACTGTAAAAATATGTGCTAAAAATCTTCTTATCCTTGAAGCCAGTAACATTTATTTATTTATTTATAATTTGGCTGGGAAGAGCCAAAGTGCCTTGCAATTCCATGGACTAAAATAGGTAATTTCAAGTCCTTATTTGGTTCCCAAATAGAAGAAATTGCAAGCAGCTGTAGCAAAGTCTTCATAGGCAGAATGACCTATGAAGGTATTAGGGTTGTCCCATACTTTTAAAGCCATATGTAATATAAATAATGTATGGATTTCACGTTCATTGCTTATCATGTTGTACTATTTTTAATATAACTGTTTATTTTGAGAAGGTAGAGTTGGTTTTGTTCTGAATTCTCATTTTATCACCTTATTACTGAAATATTCCTATTAGTATTGTAACTTAAGCAAATAGTTCTTAGCTTCAGAAGAAATCCTTGATGTTAAGATACAAGAACGTTTGGGTAAAAATGTACCAAGCCGGAGATGAGGTAGCAAGGCTTTCTGGCTTTTGATGTCCAGAATGGCAATTTATTCCCATATTGGATACTGCACTTCATGCACTTGTTTTTGTTGATGTACTTTCTGACTTTTTAGCTTTGTGTCTTTTAAGAAGGGATGTTTTGTGTGATCACTGGAAAACAGTAGGTAATTATGTTTAGGGTGAGTCTGGATAAAGAAGGTCATAATTTTAGAGTCAACTAATTTTTAAGAGGCTTGCAGCAGAAATTTTTTGCCTGAAAATTTACAGAGAAGAAAAAAAAATGAAGTTTTTTATACTTGCCAAAAATGTGTAGAGAAGAAACCTTGTACTTAGAATCATAGAACAGTTTAGGTTGGAAGGGACATCAGAGATCATCTACTCCAACCTCCCCGCCATGGGCAGGGACACCTCTCAACTAGACTCAGCTGCTCAAGGCCTCATCCAGCCTGGCCTTGAACATCCCCAGGGAGGAAGCATCCACAACCTCCCTGGGCAACCTATTCCAGAGTCCCACGACCCCTGTACTGAAGATCCAGTTTAACCCTACTCTACCTCATCTTAAAGCTTATTCCCCCTTGTTCTATCGCTAGACATCCTTGTGAAAAGTCCTCCAGCCTTCCTGTAGGATCCCTTCAGGTACTGGAAGGCAGCTCTAAGGTCCCATCAGGGTCTTCTGTTCTCTAGGCTGAACAACCCCAGCTCTCTCAGCCTTATCCTCATAGCAGAGGTGTTCCAGCCCTTGGATCTTCTTTGTGGCCTTCCTCTGGGCTTGCTCCAACAGCTCTGTGTCCTTCTTAAACTCCTCTTACAAAATGCCATTCTTTACATGTTACTTAAAGATTTCTGCTCAGTTTTTGTTGACATTTTTTTAATGTTTTAAGTGAACTGGTGTTTCTCTTTGTTACTGTTCATAGATGACTGGATAAAAACACGGTGTTAAACTTTTTCCTCAAATGTTACTAGAAAAATGTCAATAATTTAAAATGTAATCATTTTGGAAAGATTAAAAGATTTCCTTTTTTATTCCCTTTTTTTTTTTCAGCAAAAGCACCTTGAAATTGAAAGAACTACAAAATGGCTTAAGATGCTGAAAAGCTGGGAAAAATACAAGAACAGTGAAAAGGTAACATTATGCTGCTTTTTCATTAGCTATCTATTCTGAATGAATGTATAAACTTGAGTTAGATTATCTCTGAAATCTGAAAAAAACCATTCCACAGTGAAATGAAAAGGCTCTATTTTATTCTTCTGAAATGCAATAATACATAATAACCCAATAATAATAATGATAAACTCCAACAAATCTGGTGGTCAAATGTAAGGAATTTCTAAGGGCAGTGTTGCATAGGTTGTCTGACATTGATAGTAGTAATTGGGTGCTGTACTGCTTTGTACTTGCACTGTGGGATTGGGAGGGGGATCACACAGTGTGTTATGTTCACATCTGCAAAGTACTCTGTGGAGTGTTTCAAGCATCAGACCTGCTTGTCTTGTCTTGCAGAGAGCTAGAAGTTCTGTTTGATTTAGGCTTTGAGAATACAAAGGAGAAAAAAAAGAGAAAAATCTTGATGAACTTGAAAAGAGGGGCCACCTTAATATAGGCAGAGTTGAATTCTTCAGGAGTCACAGATCTCCTACCAAGGGATATGAATTTTAACTTCACTTATGTCTTTGTACGCTGCATATTGTACTAATTAATATCTACATTTAAAGTTACTCTTTTGAATTTCTTATTAAGATCTGTGAGTTTAGTTTATTATTAATCTTCTTCTCTTTTCCAGTTTCCTTTTTCTTTGTTTTCTTTCTTCTAATTTTTTATTCTTTTTTTTTTCTCCCCATCCCCCCCCTTTTTTTTTTTTTTTTTTTTTTTTAACTTTCCTGGGTTTTGGCAGCCCAGGTTTACTGAACAGCCCAGGACAGTCATGGGTCAGTGCAAACTGCCTTGAAAAACTCCTGTAAGAAACTGATTAGTCATAACATAGGGCATATAGTTTGGTGGTTAAATTATCACACTTGCCAGCACAGATACCTTAGGATATCCTAAGAGAGTTGGTTGTTTAAAAATAGTGTTGCACTAAGTTAGAAAGTGAAAAATATGTATAGGAAAGCTTTCAATGCCCTGTACCCCCAGGGATAAGTCTGGTTTTTCTGTGAATAATTTTGTCACGCAGCATTCATAATCTCAGAGAAGTGAATTCTTTCAGTGGTGTGAATGATACCTACTTTTGAATAGAAAACTTCATACTGTGATGAACTTTTTCTATTTTGGAATCAAGATGGAAAAACTGAAGTCTGCTGGCAGCTTCTTAATAGTGCCCAACACTTCTTGACTTAATTTTATTTATTTTCCCCCCCCTATGTGTAGCTGCAGATGAATTTTAAGGAAGTGAATTTGCCATTAATAATCTTTAAATTGTTTTAAGAATTTTTAGTTACAGAATTGTTTTTCTCCTACGTAAACAATAAGTAATGGTCTGGGGGTTTTGACAAAAAGTGGGTTATGTTCAGTATGCTCTTAAGTGCTAAGTGCTTTTACTTGCTTTAAAAGCTGGCTAGGGATTTTCATGTCAATAGTTTATTTGTTGGAATTTGTAGTCTTGGTCACCTTAAAATCATGGAAGAATTCCAGATGGGAAAAAGCATCCTGGAAGAGGCTATATTGCCAGCACTGTGCTGGGGAGGTTTTCTTAAGTGTTCTTGTGGCTTTTTGGTGGATAATGCACAGAATCAGAGTAATCATAGAATCAGTCAGGGTTGGAAGGGACCACAAGGACCATCCAGTTCCAACCCTGCTGCTGTGGGCAGGGACACCTCACACTAGATCAGGCTGGCCAGAGCCTCATCCAGCCTGGCCTTAAACACCTCCAGGGATGGGGCCCCAACCACCTCCCTGGACAACCCATTCCAGGCTCTCACCACTCTCATGGTGAAGAACTTCTTCCTCACGTCCAGCCTGAATCTCCTCACTTCCAGCTTTATTCCATTCCCCCTAGTCCTATCACTCCCTGATATCCTAAAAGGTCCCTCCCCAGCTTTCTTGTAGGCCCCCTTCAGATACTGGAAGGCCACAAGAAGGTCACCTCGGAGCCTTCTCTTCTCCAGACTGAACAGCCCCAACTCTTTCAGTCTGTCCTCATAGGAGAGGTGCTCCAGCCCTCTGATCATCCTGGTGGCCCTTCTCTGGACACATTCCAGCATGTCCATATCCCTCTTGTAACAGGGGCTCCAGAACTGGATGCAGTACTCCAGGTGGGGTCTCACCCATAACACTACCTTTGATTTTGAGACTAGTAGCTATGGCTTGCACTTCACTTTTGTTAAAAGCACCAAAGCCAGTGGTTGGTATTTTTCAGGGTATAAATTAGAAGCCAACAAATTAATTTTCTTAAAGTATGAAGTGAATGCATCAATGAGTAATAATTTGTTTTGCAAGTTTTTTCTTGTAATCCTACTTTCCACCCTGTCATCTTCTCTGGAGGGAGAAACTGAAGCTCTTAACACTGGTGGCTTTGTTTCTTTAATGTGGTGGTTGGGTAATTTGAAGAGCAAATATGTTCTCAAGTCTAAGGGATGATCAAAAATCTGTGTAACAGCTACTTTGTTTGCAAAGAGAATGTTAAATACTTTTCAGGTAACACAATAGCTACATATTGTCTTCCTCTTCAGCCATTGGTGATGTCAGTCCATGATACACTGACTTAACTGAATAGTCCTCTGTCACCAAACATGCAGAAGATAGAGCATGTCAGCTGAGCAGAAAGAGTTTCAGTTCATGTAACAAATTATAGGCTGAGCTGTAAATACTGGCAAGATTAATTCAATATGCTCATAAAGGGGATGCACTTTGCTTGAGGCTAGAAAAATTTCTCACTGATTGTTGAACTCTGGTGGAGCACATGTGACTTCAAAACCAAGGGTGTTTTCTTTCTTTTTTTGCCTCTCATGTTATGTGGTAAGTGAACCAGAACATACAGAATAAAGATTCAGCCTCCTCCTCCTGAGCATGCAGTGGAAGGTCAGGCATTGTCACTGCTCATTATGGAACGCCTGGTGATATACTCAGGGTTGTATAAAACTCAAAAATAAAAACAGTTTTTATCTAAAAGTGTGTTGGAAGAATGCACCAGCTTTCCTTGCTCACCTTCTTGAAGCACAGAAGCAATACCTGAAAGAACAATTGCAGACTCTTGCTTGCTGTCTTCACTGGATTGGATAAAGTGGTTAACACTGGAGGAACAAATTGCTAAAGAAAAATAAACAGCCTGTGTCTTAAAAAGACTCACTTCACCTGGCACTCCCATGGTTTCTGGGCAGTCAGGCTGCTTCTGAAAACGGCTGTGTTTAAAAACAGCGCTAAAGGAATGTTACAGAACAGAAGTAGTAACAATGTTGCATGGTTATTGATTATAATTGCAGTGATGTCTTGGTTTTGGAAAACAGCATACTTGAGATGCCTGTGCTCTTAAAAAGAGGGCAGTGGAGTGTCAGAGAAGGTGATGGTCCCAGGGATAGAGCAGGTGTGTACAAAGTACAGGACTTCAGAAAGGCTGTTGGTAATAAACCCTCATAATATACAGCTGAGAGAAATTTGGCTTGAAGAAATGTGTTCATGTGTACTCATGCTGCACACATACTGAAAATGAATCCATATTTTTTTATTACATGATCCAAAACTGTCATATGCTTAATTGCAAAATACAGTTTTAATTTAATATACTTGCAGGGCTGCCTATAGGCTGCTTCCTTATTTTTTTCCATCATAACTTCACAAGGAGAATTAATGAGAAAATATTAACACCGATGTGAGTGTGAGATG
This sequence comes from Indicator indicator, assembly GCF_027791375.1. Classification (NCBI taxonomy): domain Eukaryota; kingdom Metazoa; phylum Chordata; class Aves; order Piciformes; family Indicatoridae; genus Indicator; species Indicator indicator. The sequence goes on along the minus strand of NC_072012.1, from coordinate 16,518,911 downwards.
CTTCAATTTGTGTCTTTCCCATATCTTTATTGTAGAAGACTGTCTTGAGAGAGGTGGGGAGTTTGGGAACTTCACACTGTGTTTCTCTTAGAGATTCTGTTCTTAAACCAAATTTGAGAGAAGATGAAAGTAAAAAAATTGGGTGTGGGAGAGAGTGAATGGAGGGCAGCAGTGTGTGACCATGAGGAGATGGACGAGTTGTCACATTGAGACCAGAAATGTGCCATTCTTTACTATATTTTTATTTATGATTTAGAGGTAATGAAGGATGATGTAATAAAATGAACTCATACACAGCTCTGAAGCTGTGTGAAGTCACAGAATGGTTTGAACTGAAAGTGACCTTAAAGATCATCTACTTCTAGTCCTGCTGCCATGCACAGGGGCACCTTCCACTAGACTAGGTTGCTCAAAGCCCCATCCATCCTGGCCTTGAACACTTTCAAGGATAAGATACCCACAACTTACCTGGGCAGCCTGCTTTCCAGTGTTCCTGTCTGTGTCCTCCTTGCATTATGGGCTCCAGAACTGAGTACAATACTCCAGGTTGGGTCTCATGAGAGCAGCATCGAGGGATAGAGCTGCTTCCCTCAACCTGCAGTGCACAATTCTTTTGATGCAGCCTGGGATACAGTTGACTTTCTGGGCTGCGAACACATGTTGCCAGGTCATGTTGAGTTTCTTGTCATGCATCACCCCCACTCACTCTCAACCCACACACTTCCCAACCTGTATTGATACTGGAGATTGCCCCAACCTGGATGCAGGACCTTGTACTTGGTCTTACTGAACTTTGAGATTTGCACTGGCCCACTGTTTAAATCTGTCAAGGTCCTTCCGGATGGTATCTTTTCCCTCCAACTTGTTGACCACACTGCAGCTCGGTGTCGTCAGCAAGCTTGCCACTGTCCATGTTGCTAACAGGAACGTAAACAGTGCCAGTCCCAGCACCAACACCTGTAGAACACTGCCTGTCACTTCTGTCTGCCTCGACACCTCCAATTCAGTGCAAGGATGTTGTGTGGGACAATGTCAAATGCTTTGCACAAGTCCAGGCAGATGATGTCAGTTGCTCTTCCACCAGTGCTGTAACCTCATTGTAGCAGGCCACCAAATTTGTCAGCTACAATTTGCCCTTAATGAAGCCATGTTCGTTGTCATCAGTCACCTCATTATTTTCTGTGTGCCTTAGCAGAGTTTCCAGGAGCATCATCTCCATGATCTTGGAGTAACTTAGTGATTTGATCCAGTAGCTCCCTCAGGACCCATCTCATCAGGTCCCTGACATTCCTGGGACAATTGTGAGGCAGGATACCAGTTCGCTGGGCCCCATCCTGTTCGATATCTTTATTGATGATCTGGATGAGGGGATTGAGTCCATCATCAGTAAATTTGCAGATGACACCAAGCTGGGAGCAGGTGTTGATCTGTTAGAAGGTAGAAGGGCTCTGCAGAGGGACCTTGACAGGCTGGACAGATGGGCAGAGTCCAACATGATGGCATTCAACAAATCCAAGTGCCAGGTGCTCCACTTTGGCCACAACAACCCCATGCAGAGCTACAGGCTGGGGTCAGAGTGGCTGGAGAGCAGCCAGGTGGAAAAGGACCTGGGGGTACTGGTTGACAGCTGCCTGAACATGAGCCAGCAGTGTGCCCAGGTGGCCAAGAGAGCCAATGGCATCCTGGCCTGCATCAGGAATAGTGTGGCCAGCAGGAGCAGGGAGGTCATTGTACCCCTGTACACAGCACTGGTTAGGCCACACCTTGAGTACTGTGTCCAGTTCTGGGCCCCTCAGTTTAGGAAAGATGTTGAATTGCTGGAGCATGTCCAGAGAAGGGCAACGAGGCTGGTGAGAGGCCTTGAGCACAAACCCTATGAGGAGAGGCTGAGGGAGCTGGGACTGTTTAGCCTGGAGAAGAGGAGGCTCAGGGGAGACCTCATTGCTGTCTACAACTACCTGAAGGGAGGTTGTAGCCAGGAGGGCTTTGGTCTCTTCTCCCAGGCAACCAGCAGCAGAACAAGGGGACACAGTCTCAAACTGCACCAGGGGAGGTTTAGGCTGGAGGTGAGGAGAAAGTTCTTCACAGAGAGAGTGGTTGGCCATTGGAATGGGCTGCCCAGGGAGGTGGTGGAGTCACCATCCCTGGAGGTGTTCAAGAGGGGATTGGACGTGGCACTTGGTGCCATGGTTTAGATAGTCATGAGGTTTAGGGTGACAGGTTGGACTCGATGATCTTTGAGGTCTCTTCCAGCCTTCTTGGTTCTATGATTCTATGATTCCACTGCTGTCCCAAGGGCTGTAGGGGATAGTGGATTATGCAACACCCACAATGGTAACAAATACTCCTCTGCTAAGTCTCTGAAGTGTCTATATACCAATGCAAGAAGCATGGGGAATAATAAGCAGGATGAACTGGAAATCTGGGTGCAGTTGCAGGGTTATGATCTTGTTGCAATTACAGAGCCATGGTGGGACAGCTCCCATGACTGGAATGTGGTTATGGAGGGCTATGTTCTTTTCAGGAAGGACAGGCTGACAAGGTGAGGTGGTGGAGTTGCTCTCTATGTGAATAAGCAACTGGAATGTGTTGAGCTCAACCCAGGGGCAGATGATAAAAGCATTGAAAGCTTATGGGTAAGAGTGAAGGGACGTACAAACACGGATGATACGGTTGTGGGGGTTTACTACAGACCACTGAACCAGGGAGAAACTACTGATGAGGCCTTCTACAGGCAGCTGGAAGTAGCCTCAAGATCAAGTGCCCAGGTGCTTGTGGGTGACTTCAACCACTCGGATATTAGTTGGAAAGATCACACAGCCAAGCACAAACAGTCCAAAAGGTTCCTGCAGTGCACTGATGACAACTTTCTCCTGCAAGTAGTTGAAGAACCAACCAGGAGAAGTGCCATACTGGACCTGATAGTAACAAACAAAGGACTGGTTGTAGTTGTCAAGGTTGGGGTAATCTTGGTTGCAGTGACCATGACACGTTAGAGTTTAATATCAACAGACAAAGAAGCAGGGTGATAAGTAGAATTTCAACCCTGGACTTTAAAAGGGCCAACTTTCCCCTTTTTAAGACTCTACTTGGAAATATCCAATGGACTAGGGCTCTGGAAGGAAAGGGGGCCCAAGAGAGCTGGTTGATGTTCAAACATTACCTCCTCTAAGCTCAAGAGAAATGTTTTCCCATGAAAAAAATAATCAAGTAAGGCAAGGAGAAGACCTGCATGGATAAGCAAGGGCCTCTTAGTAAAACTCAAAAAAGAGGTTTACAATATGTGGAAAAAAGGACTGGTCAATTGGGAGCATTATAGACATATAGCCAGAGAAAGCCAAGGCCCTCCTGGAACTGAATCTTTCCCCAGGGGTGAAGGAGACCAAGAAGATTTTTTTCAAATACATCAGTGATAAAAGGAAGAGCAGGCAAAAGGTGGGCACACTGCTGAATGAGAGGGGGGATGCAGTAACTGCTGATGCAGAGATGGCAGAGTTGCTGAATGCCTGTTTTGCCTCAGTCTTCATTCCTAAGACCAGCCCTCAGGAACCTCAGTCTCTAGAGACAAGGGAGCAGAACTGGAGAGATTTGGACATTCCACTGGTCAGTCAGGTTAGAGATCTCTTACACCATCTGAAAACACACAAATCCGTGGGCCCTGGTGGGATGCATCCACGAGTGCTGAGAGAGCTGGCTGATAGTGTTGCTGAACCTCTCTCCATCATCTTTGAAAAGTCCTGGAGAACAGGAGAGGTGCCTGATGACTGGAAGAAAGCAAATGTCACTCCACTCTTCAAAAAAGGCAAGAAGGTGGACCCAGGCAACTACAGACCAGTCAGCCTCACCTCCATCCCTGGAAGGATGATGGAGCAGCTCATCCTGGAGGTAATCTCTAACCACGTGGCAGACAAGAAGGTTATCAGGAGTAGCCAACATGGATTTATCAAGGGGAGATCCTGTCTAACTAATCTGATAGCCTTCTATGAAGTTATGACCAAGCGGGTAGCTGAGGGAAGAGCAGTGGATGTCATATATCTTGACTTCAGTAAAGCTTTTGATACAGTCTCCCATAACATCCTCATAGAAAAGCTCAGGAGATGTGGCATAGATGGCTGGTCAGTGAGGTGGATTGCAAACTGGCTCCACAACAGAGTTCAGAGGGTCATCATCAGTGGGACAGAGTCAGCTTGGAGGCCTGTGGCAAGTGGTGTCCCCCAGGGATCAATACTGGGTCCAGTTTTGTTCAATATATTTATCAGTGACTTGGGTGAGGGCAAGTTCACTGATGACACAAAACTGGGGCGGTTGGCTGACACCTGTCAGGCTGTGCAGCCATCCAGTGTGACCTGGACAGGCTGGAGAGCTGGGTGCAGGCAAACCACATGAAGTTTAATAAGGACAAGGGCAGGGTCCTGCACCTGGGGAGAAATAACAACAGGCACCAGGACAGCTTAGGGGCTGCCCTGCTGGAAGGCAGCTCCACAGAGAAAGATCTTGGAGTGCTGGTGGACAGCAAGTTCTCCATGGAACAACAATGTGCTCTTGTGGCCAAGAGAGCCAATGGGATCCTGGGATGCATCAAGAAAGGTGTGTCCAGCAGGTCTAGGGATGTTCTTCCACCTCTCTGCTCTGCCCTGGTGGGACCACACCTGGAATACTGTGTCCAGTTTTGGGCTCCCCAGTTCAAGAAAGAGAACTGCTGGAGAGAATCCAGTGGAGAGCCATGAGGATGATTAGGGGATTTGAGCATCTCCACTATGAAGTGAAACTGAGATCCCTGGGCCTGTTTAGTCTGGAGAAGACTGAGAGGGGATCTGAGCAATGTCTGTAAGTATCTGAGGGGTGAGTGTCAAGTGGAGGGGGCCAGGCTCTTTTCAGTGTTTCACAGTGATAAGACAAGGAACAATGAGTTCAAACTTGAACACAGAAGATTTCAGCTCAACAGGAGGAGAAACTTCTTTACAGTGAGGGTGACAGAGCACTGGAACAGGCTGCCCAGGGGGGTTGTGGAGTCTCCTTCTCTGGAGACTTTCAAAACCCACCTGGATGCATTCCTGTGCAGACTACCCTAAGTGATCCTGCTCTGGCAGGGTGGTTGGACCTGATGATCTCTTGAGGTCCCTTCCAACCTCTGATATACTGTGATACTGTGACATATGCACCTTCAGGTTCTTGAACCTGATCTTGTACAGTGGGTGGTTATTCATTCTCCCAGTCCCTGCTTTTGCCTTCTCAGACTTGGGTGGTGTGGCTGGAGCACTTGCTGATGAAGGCTGAGGCAAAAAGGTGATTTTATACCTCAGCCTTCTCCATATTCTGGGTAACTAGGTCTATTTACTTTCAGAGAGGGCCTGTGTTTCCCCTAGTCTGCCTTTTATCACCAGAGTACCTATAGGAGTTTTTTTTGTTGCTCTTGTTGTCCCTGGCCAGACTTAATTCTCTCAAGACTTTGGCTCTCCTAACCTGATCCCTGGCTGTTCAGATAATTTATTTGTGTTCACCCCAGGGTGCCTGTCCTTGCTTCCACCCTCTGTAGGCCTCCTTTTTGTGTTTGAGTTTGTCCAGGAGCTCCTTGTTCATCCATGCAAGCCTCCTGGTGTTTCTGCCTGCCTTCCTCTTCGTATATGAAACTCCTTGATTCCTGTGTGATTGTTTAGGCATCTTTTCAATGTAGTCATCATGATTCTTACAGACACTCGCCTCTGAAGTGTGTAAGTGCCCTGGTGTCTTTGCATGATTGATATTTATCAAAACAAAGCTTTCATCTTCCCATCACTCATTTCTTACGCAGGAAGTGTCGTAGAGCAGCAAAGTTTATGTTTCAGTGTGGTCTTTCTCTAGCTTACTGCTTTTATTTCCTATTTGTATTCTACTGCTTAATAATCCAGGCTGCAATCAACCACTACAGACAGTAAATCCTTCCTGGCTTAGTATGATCATAACTTTCAGGAAAGATTAAATGAAATTGTTATATGTTCTATTCCCATTTGAGTATTTCCACCAAAGTATTTCTGTCATTCACTGTCTACCTTCATCTCTCTGTGATTGAAGTTCCCTAAATTGAGAGGGAAAGGAAGAAGAGAAACAATCAGGCTAGCTGGCAATTTCCAGCTGTTCTGGCATTCACACAGAACATTATAATCAAGTCTCCACTTAGTTTGGAGTCTGAACACTGAGCCTTAATGAAGAACCCTCTTTGCATTCCTGAGATTTTTTTGAATGAGATGGAGCAACTCTTGTATATAGACTACTTCTTCCTTTTATGCAACCCACAGAAGCTGAAGAACCTCTAAAGGCAGAAGCCTTTATAAATATACTTTCTTTTCATTACAAAGATACTTTCTTGTCAGCTTTCAGATTTTAATTCTTGTGCTTCTCATCACTGATTCTTTTTGAGGTGGCAGAATCCCTCGCTGCTTGTGCAGCTCTTCCTGACATAACCAAGTTTTATTTTCAAGAAAAACAGTTTTATATCTTGTGGAAGTAAGAATGCCAGTTCACTCTTCAGTCCTGTGTGAAGGTGGCCTTATTTCTTGTCCAGGAACTAGTTGGGTTTGTGAGCTGAAGTGCTTGGAACAGGGGAGGGGTGGGTAGGTTGTGTGTGTTCTAGGTTTTTTGCATCAGGGCCACACTGAATGTTGAATGTTACACATTTCAGTAATTGAGATGATAGCTAATTGGGAACATCCCACATATGAGAGGGTTTTTTTCTGTCTTACTTTGTAAGCTTTTTAATTAATTTTGTATGTTCTGTTTCACAGTGGAAAGGTCCAATTTACAGGTCTAATTTATTTCTGCATGAGAAGCTTCTTTTGAATCCCTAGATGAGAGGCCCTCATCTAGTGTCCACTTGTCCTATCTTCTTTGGAATCAACAATATAAATAATTGCAAGAATTTATAACAGCTGTCTTTGGCTGAATATCAGCCTAGATGTGATACAGAACTTAAACCTGTATTTTTATATAAGTTATATTTATATGATTATATCTACAAAAGTAACTTTCTCAATCCCAGATTTCATAATTCCATTCTTTGAATGATACAATTTTTCATACAACTGTTTTCTGAACTCTGAGTTTAATTAGTGATATTTAATTTTGAGGTATTATCTTAAGAAAGCCTTAATTTTAAAGAAAGCCTTAATTTTAAAGAACTCAACATTTCATCATCCCAGAAGCAGAAGAAAAAGTAGCCTCCTGAATTTTTGTACTTCCTGATTCAGAAAGAATAGATGAGATAAGGGTTCTGCAAGCAGCTAGACCCCACCCCAGCATTTTGTCACTGTTTTCAACCTTACATTTTATAAGGAACTAGAAGACAGCAGAGGGCAGTAGTATGGTGCTTATGGGAAGAGACTCAGTTAACGAAATCAGTTTGCTAATTTATATTGTCTTTAACTGTTTGATGCTTGAGTAAATACCAGAAATGAGTTTTGCTCTGAAGTATATGTGGGTTCCCCTGCCCTTCTTGCATGTCATCCCTGTCCTCCTCCCCTGCCCACCAACCCATCCTCCCGCCAACCCAGATGCCCAGCTGTGGAATTTTCACAGAACTGCAGAATCACATAGGATCACAGGATGGTTGAGGTTGGAAGGCATCACTGGAGGTCATGTGGTCTACCTGCCCTGTTTGAGCATGGCCACCTACCAGCCAGCTGCCCTGGACCATGTCCAAACAGCTTTTGAATATCTCCATGCATGGAGACTCCACAGCCTCCCTAGATGGTTACCTTCACAGTACGAAAGTGTTTCCTGATGTTCAGAGGGAATCTCCAGTGTTCAGTTTGTGTCCATTGCCTTTGGTCCTGTCACTGGACACCACTGAAAAAATCCTCTGTCTGTGCTCTTGACATCTTCTCTTCAGGTATTTATATACATGAAATTGCCCTAAGCCTCCTCTTCTCCAGGTTGAACAGTTCCAGCTCTCTCACACTTTTCTCACAGCAGAAAGCACAGAATGGTAGGTGTTGGAAAGGACCTCTGGGGATCATCTAGTCGAGGCCTTCTGTTACAGCAGGTGCACCTGGAGCAGTTTGCATGGAATTGCATCTAGGTTGATTTTGAAAAATCTTCAGAGGAGACTCAACCTCTCTGGGCAGCCTTTTCCAGTGCTCTGTCGCAGCTGAGGTGGAAATTCCTGTGTTCTGGTTTATGCCCGTTACCCCTTATCCTATCAGTGGGCATCACTGAAAAGTGACTGGCCTCATCCTCTTGACACTGGCATAAAGTTCTTTCCTTTTCATAGCTCTCTGGACTCTATCCAGTGTGTCCATGTCTGTCTTGTGCTGAGGAGACCAGAAGTGAGCACAGTATTCTGGATGTGGTCTTACTACTCATGAGCAGAGGAGAGGGATCACTTCCCTCAACCTGCTGGCAGTAGTTTTGTCTAATGCAACCCAGGATACCATTAGTTTTCTTTGCTTCAAGGGCTCTCTGCTGGCTCTTGTTCAACTTGTCATCCACCTTATGAACCTTATGTCCTTTTCTGCCAAACATCTTTCCAGCTGAGTAGCCCTCAGCGTGTACTGACTGGTGGGTGGAGTTGTTCCTCACAAGGTGCAGGACTTGGCACCTCTCCTTGTTGAACATCATGAGGTTCATGTCAGCCCATTCCTCCAGCTTGTCAGGATGTCTCTGGGTGGTATCATGACCCTCTGGCATATCAGCCCTGCCTCTCAATTTGCTGTTGTACATGAAGTTATTTGCACAAGTTTCCACGTTACCATTTGTGTGATGGAGCCTGTGCCATGATCAGGTCTGTGCTTAACTGTCTCCTGTATGTGGCAAAGTCTTTAGTCTCATGTTCTGCTGTGTCTTGAGGCAGGACCTTGTAATGATTGGAATGCCTGAGAGTTTTTTTCTGCACCTAAATAAAAGAATAGTTGGAACAGCAGAGTCAGCTGGATATAGACATAAAATGGTTTTCAAGAAGCTCTGAATGTTATTTGGGTTTATTCTGTCAGGTAGTGCAATAATTCTGATGTTAGCTACTGAAAATGTTTGCTTTCCTTCTGGTTTTTTTTGCATAACTGCAGTGGGCTGATGAAAATGCTGTCTCTGTCCTTTCCACTCTCCTTAAAGTTATATTTGCAGACTAATTTTTCAGTCTTTTCTTTTTAAAGCTCTTCCGCAAATCTTTGTTTCAGTTTTTACTTATTACTTCAAGGGTTCCCTTAGTGTTTGACTATCTGGGAATTGCAGAAGATGGAAAAGCTGTAAATGCCATTAGAGTCCTCTGAAACTGGTTGTTCTTCTGCTTCTGTTTTATCTCCTGGGAAGATAAAACCACAACAGACCAACAAACAATGAAAACCAACCAACCAACCAAAATCCAGCCAGCACAAACAAACCCACCCAACAACCCAACCAAACAAAAAAACAAACAACAAAAAACCACCCAACAAAACAGCCCCACATGTTGGGTGATTTGAATTTGCTTTAATTGTATTCCACTAGTAAACTATTATTGCAAAGGCTTATTTCTGGTCTTTGATGTTCACCTGACCTTCTCCCAGAATATTAATTTGCAACAATAGTCTTGAGAATTTATTCTTCAACCTGTTCTTTACATTAATAACCTTATGGTTCTTGGAAATGTTTGAAAACAAGTTACAAAATGGTCATGAACTGGCAAAAATGTTTCCTACTGAGGTGCTCCATTGCTGTACTGTGAGTCTGAGGAAGAGAAGACTCTGGGACCTTATAGCTTCCTTCCAATACCTGAAGGAATCCTATAGGAGGGCTGGAGAGAGACTTTTCATAAGGGTGTCTAATGTTAGGACAAGGGGGAATGGTTTGAAGCTGGTAGATTTAGACTGGATCTTATGTCTCTGGAACAGGCTGTCCAGGGAGGTTGGGGACGCCTCCTCCCTGGGGATGTTCAAGGCTAGGTTAGATGAGGCCTTGAGCAGCTGAGCCTAGCTGAGAGTTGTCTCTGTCTATGGCAGGAAAGTTGGAGTAGATGATCTTTAAGGCCTCTTCTAACCTAAGCCATTCTATGATTCTGTGTCACTGGGGACACATAACACTGCATTTAAAAAAAAAAATAATTATTTTTTCTTCCAAGTTCCCAGAACAGATTTTGCGGCTTTGGCTCATTTTGCTTTCCAGTCAACAGGCTAATCCCTTTTAACAATGTCTCGAATGCAGTAGGTGTTGCTTGGCTTTCAAAAGATGGAATTCTTCTCTCTCTTGCAAGGAGTTATCCTTGTGTCTTGGCTGACACATGCTGAAATGCTCTGTGTGAGCTGACATCTGGGTATACAGCTGTAGAGAAGGGTGATCTGTAGCATTGTGTTTTGTTCCCTGTCCTGCAGAGGAAACTGTACAGCCATAACTGTCATAAAAAAGTGTTGTCACTTTAGCATTCTTAATAATATTAAAGGAGCAAAGTTTTCTTTAAAAAGCATAATGTTCTCTTTGTGGACAGGGTTGCTGTTGCTTTTTGTACAAATATAAAATTTTTGTTTGAAATGGGGGAAGGAAAAAGAGACGTAACCTTACTTGAGTAAAAGTTCTGTGTTCTAAAATCCAGATGTGAACCTGATACATCCCAAACAGCAGAAGGCTTGCGAATTACTGCAGGCAGGGGTTCATTAATCTCCCAAACTGGAGATCTGAAATTCGTGAAAAAGAAAAAAAGGATCATTTGAGGAAGATATTTCTTGTATCTTATGTTACAAACATAACTTTAAGGAAGTGATAGCTTTATCAATTGAAAAGTTTAAGGTCTAACTTTCATGTAGCTTCAATGGAAAGAAATTGCTTGGGGAGGGGTTGTGTGTGTTTTGTTCTCTTTTAAATCTAATTGTCTCCCTCTGCTGTCATTAAAATAATGGTAAAAAAGAATTTCAGAAAGGTTCATATTCTTTGGTTTTCCTTTCCTTAAATATGTCTCCTGAAAGGTGGTAACATTTTCTGGTGTGTCTTTAGAATTACTAGGATTCAATTTTCAGTTTTTCAGGCTTTGCTTGTCTTGAGTCTCTCCTGGCTCATAAAGCCAAGACTTTAGACAGCTAGTCTGTCTTTCTCTGTTTAGAGTTCTTGGTGCTCCTAAGTGCTGCAGCATGAAGATAACTGAGGAATGCTTTCTTTGGTGCTTCTGATTTGTTTTGTTCATATAAGCCCAGTAAGAACCAAACAACTGAATGAGCATGCAAGAGCAGTGACATGTCAGAGGCAAGACTGATAAATAGTTGATGTAATGACTCTAGTTACTCACAGGTACTGCATTAGCCCCTTCTGACCTGTTTCTAATACAAGCTTTATGTATCAGAACAGAATATTTCAGGAGTGGGGAATTTAATTTTCTGTTCCACAGCTAAGAATTGCATGCAGTGTTGCTAGGTTTTTCTGTATTCCTGGAAACTGTGGCTAGAATGTATTTTATACATTATTGTAATATGCATTTATAAAACCGATTACTAGTTTAGCAATATGCTCTGAAGCTGCTTGTTTTAGAAATGGCACATCCTGATGATTTTGATGCTCTCACATATTTTGCGTGATACACAGACATGCATTTCAGCACGCTGTTGCAGTTTAACAAAAATCAGTTATGCTTCTATTAAAAAACCAGTAATATTTAAAGCTTTGTGATATTGCTGATTGCCTTTCACCACTCCTATTTATAGTTTGTAATTACAGTGAATTGTGTATTGTCCCGAAATACTGTGTTGCTAAGAATCTAATTTTTTGGGTCCAGATTATAAAACGTGGAATAGTATTTTCAATGTTTGTAGATCAAGTGCTGCTCAGAAGAGGGGATACAATTTTGATAGGTCTTTTTGGGTGCTGAACTCCTGGCTGGTAAGCATCACCTACACAGAGTGATATTTTGGCCTTTGTGTCCATTTTGTTCCCTGTTACAGAGGTCCCAGATGGCATCACTGGACACTTCCAGTCCCTCAAAAAATGCTGGAACACTTTGTCCCCTGCAAGTCATGCCTTTACTAGGACTATTGGTATAACTGCAGGGTTTTTTCATTGGCATGTTGTGTGTTGGTCTTCCCTTTTTTCAGAGTGATGTAGAATATACTGCATTTATATATTCTTTTCTTTTCACAGTTTCATAGAAGAATTTATAAAGGAATCCCACTACAGTTCAGAGGACAAGTCTGGTCTTTACTACTTGATGTCCCTAAAATGAAAGAAGAAATGAAAGACTTTTACACAGTGAGTTTATAGAATTTCCATTAATATTAATTAAAAAAAAATCAGATAGTAAGACTACAGGCTTTATTAAGCTTTTATTGTCATACAGTGTTCTGAAAAAACCAAGTGGATTAGAAATGGAATTGAATTCTACTGCTTGTTTTATCCAGGAAAAAAGCTGTGTATTGAAAAGCACTTCCCCATCCTTTTTTTTTTTTTCTTTGGTTCTATAATTCATGTAATTAATTTGGTCTTCTTTCCGTTTCTTTTCCTATCCTCATATACATGCAAAAGCCCATCTAAAAGCAAAGCAAACCAAAATAAAAATGCCTGTCATGGTAAGACAGAAACCTCTGAAACTAAAGCTCTTTGATAAATGTCTATTAAGGAAGCTTCTTGTTAGCTGAATATCAGTAAGAAGAATTCCAGTATTCTGGAGGAGATGAAGGTTGGTGCCTTAATCTTTGAAAAACCAGAATAAGCTGGCTCTCTTTCTGCCATCCCATCTCCAAGAGAGGCATAGATACCCCTTACAAAGCACTGCGTGGTTAGTTGATGGTGTCCTTGGAGGTACAACTGATGACAGGATATTAACCTCACAAAATTCTCCATTCTCCAGGCATAAATTAATCACTTAAGCATATGTCCTATGTAGAACATACAGAAAATAAGCTATGTGATACACCCCTAGCCTCCATCCTCACCCTAAAAAACAGTTAAAGCCAACTCTGAATTACTGTGGTTATGTTGCTTTACATTTTTTTGTACTTAACTCTACTTTTTCTGTGGGTGTGAATACAGCTGATGTCCCTCAGAGATAAACTTCAGACTTAAGAGTAGAGAGTAAGCTTCATATGCAGGCTGGGAAGAGAGGCAGAAGGGGAAAGGAGTCCTTCAAAACTGTCTTTTTCTCTCTGTCTATCCCTAAAGGATTATAGGGAGAATTTAGGTAACAGAAAGGCAAGTTAATATCGTGGAGTGTATGAATTTTCACTGTTTAAGTGTTCACTGTTTTTGAAAGAAATAATGTCCAGAGTTTCAGGGAAATGCCTTGCTTATTTGATTTTGGCGTTTTCTAATAGAGCTTTTTTGGACCTGAGACTTTGTGTCTCGAGTAGACAAAGAATCTTGTATGGTCATGAAAGAAGACTGATGTTTGCATTGCTGTCACCTATATTTTGATGTCTTCTTCATAAATTATTTATTGCTCTTTAGTCTGACAGGCCACTCTTTGTATTATATTTAGTTTAACTGTGTAATTAAGACTGGTGGCATATCCCAAAGAGATAAAACAGAGTTCTTGCTGAATAATGTAGTTGCAGGAAAGAAGAGTGATTAAAACTAGAAGCCTTTAAAATAGGTGAATTAATCTGCAGCAATGATTAACGCCATCTAGTGCTCAGGGCAAACCAAAAAGATGTTTGGCGTTCACATACAGAAGTAGAAAGAGTTCCTTCCAGCATTGTCCTAGCTTGTTTATTTGAGACAAGTTCGTTTTACTGCTCTCCATGTCCCATTTCCTGAGGTGATATTAACACTCCTCATTACAAATATCACTTACAAATAGCACACCTTAAAATTGGAAGCAAAATATGTGCTTTTGCTGTAAATCAAAGAGCTTCTTTCAAATCTCTGTGCAGGGCAATTACTGGTTGTTAATCTTCTGTCCTTTCCATTTCTCAGACTCTAGGTGCCTTTTCTTTTCTCTCACACTACAGGCTTCCATGATAGCAAGGACTCAGGGTGCTTCTTTTTCCATATTCCAGCAAAGTATAGGCTCTGGGTCCTTATGCTACCTTAAAACTACAAATTTTCACTTGTTTTCGTTTTGTTAGACAAATCTTTCTTGCTGTTAGTACTTTAAATTACACTGAAAAAAAGCTGAGATTGTGGATAGCATTGTTGTGCTGTGAATTGGTTCAGTGACTTACTGGTAATTCATGAGGTGCCTGAAGCTTCTGGCTGTATTCAACAGACTGAGAAAAGGTGACTGTTCCCTATTTAATGCTTATATTTTGGTTATTGTTGTCTTTAGACCTTTTTACTTTCTTGAAAACAGAATCTGTAGAGTTCTGCCTTTTGACTGTCTGTGGTATCTTCTGATAATGCCTACTCATTTTGAAAATAACGTGTTGAGACCAGTTGAAAATGTTTTGTAAACTCACCTTTTAGGGTGAGAAGTGAGAATGGATGAATGAATGTCAAGAGAAAGGTACTGAAAGTGTGAAAAATAAGGTGGAAATCTAACCTGTGCAGGCTTCCTAAGTATTCAATTGCAAAATTGGGTTTAATTATAAAACATTCAAGCCAGTGTTTAAGTAGAGGTATTCTACCACTAAATGCAATCAGAACAGAAAGAGGAAATTACTAGAGAAATGCCCATTATCTGTACTTACATAATAACTGGCAACTATGTAGCTATTAATTCTGCTTAGAGAAAAAGGCAGGGAAATTATGAAAACCACACTAAATCATTTGCTAAAAGTCCAGTCTGCTGCACTTGCATCTCAGGTTCCTGTTCCTGAGTAGTAAAATTCACTTTCTGTCTTTTTCCAGTGATATGCCTACCTGAGAATAGCAGTTAGAAATTTGAAATGCTGAAACATAGCCTTGAATATGGGTGTCACAAAATGTATGCCATGGGATTGATCTTTTTACATCTCTACTCTGTGAATGTGTCTGACTGTAGAATTTGCATATGTGGAGTTTGGAAGTTAAAATTATTGTCTTGTGAATTACTATTCTATATTAGGTGTTTGAAATCATGAGATGGCAAATACTTCTATACAGTTGTAGAGTCAGGCAGGTTCACAATTTCAAACTCCTGTTCTTTACTGTTTTGCCAGAAATTGAAGTGTCAAGCACGAGGGTCTTCGCCAGATATTAGGCAAATTGATCTTGATGTAAATCGAACATACAGAGATCACATAATGTTTCGAGACAGATACGGCGTGAAGTAAGTAAATTAAAAGGCTTTATTTTGCTTGGTTTCAAAACTGGCTTCTGATCTGCCTCAAGCCTCTTTAACTTCAGCAAGCACACTGAATGGAAGCTCCCGACTTTGAAAGCAGGATTGGCTACGTGCAATGATGTAATTACTGTTACTGCTATAAAACCAGATCGGCACTTCCAACCAACTAGTTTTTCTTCAGTGTGAGGTGGTCTGTAGCATTCCAAAGAAAACCATTTCTAAACTGTTCTCGTCTTGTTTCATATGTAATAAAAAGGTCTCAGATATTGTAAATATGAAAGCATGGGAATTCCAAGCTAGTAAGAATGAAGATTTATTACTCAATTGTTTTATTTAACTGGATAGTTGCAAACCCAAAATTATGCTTTACATCTTTAATAACTCTTTCCTTCCCAGGGATTTTACCCTCCCTTTGGATTTTGTATTCCTCTTCTCCTAGTATCTAATTCAGAAGCAAATAAAGAAGCATTTTATATGTGAGCATTTAGTTGTTTACAAATGTAGGCTTTAATGCTTTTGGATTTCTTCAGTATTTTTTTTTACTGTCATTGGATGACAAATATTAGGCAGCTGTCATCTTTAAAAATGCTTAATAGTGCTTAATAAGTGGCAATACAAACATCAGTATTGTTGCTAGCTTGCGGCATCAGCACCCTGCTGAGATGAAGTGAGTATTTTTTCGTTCTGTGACTGTATTCATTTTTTAATCTCTTTTTCTTTCCAAGGCAGATTCTACAGTGGTCTGCTGTTTTCAAAAAGCAATATTCAGAGCTGTGGACAATAAACTAAACATTTTTCTTATATGATTATTCTAAGTGTTTTGTGGGCAAATTCTGAATATGGGGAATTTCTCTGATGGCTGCCACATGAGATGGAGTACAAAGCTAAAATTCCCAAGCTGAGGGCTCTTCTGTGCAGCCACTCTAGTTGAGATACATTTACGTAGAGCTGTCTGCACTCAAACTCATGTGCCTTACCTCTCAGTAGTACTGACACAGTGCCATGCTCAAATGACTGTGTGGCTTTTGGGCCTCAGTTTTTAGCAGAAGCTCACTACCTCATCAGTTTGGGGTTAACACCAGCAGAGCCACCCCCAGTCCCTGTGGCTGTGTTGTAAGCATGACCTCAGAGTCCACAAGAAAGCCTCTGGCTGAATAAAGCGATTTCACACTGGGGATAGGTCTTGGAATTACTGTACATATATTTTGCATTTTCAGTGATGCCTTGATGAAAAATTCATATTTTATTTCATATAGTAATGAAATAAACTCCCCTGTGTAAATTAATAATTTGTTTGACTTTTAAGTAGACTGTCTGTTTTTGAGGGTTCATTCTTTTATAGGTCTTTAGTGGTATCATTTAGTGTACTAAAATTGCCACTATTTGATGTATCTTCCTGTGAATGAGATGAAGCTCTTCAGTTTCATGTGGTCAGCTGTAGATGCAGAATGTTCCCATGTATGTTTGGGACCTCTGAGTTTGTCCTTGTAAAATAAGACTCCATCTTAGTATCTAGTACTGTAGGTTATCCTTCACTTTGGTTACTGAAGAATGGCTAAGCTTCAGTTCTGCAGGAGGACACACAAAAATGACATCATCTACATGTTTTGGTAAAATTTTCCAAGTATGAATCCTCCTCCCAAAGAAATCATGCAGCCTTTATCTTACGCATTTTTTTTTAACCTGTAAGTATCTTTTTCTATACATTTGATAAGTGACAAGCAAAAGGAAGAGGACAGTAGGTAAAACGCATCAGTTAAATTTTCGCAGCTTTAGTTGTAGATGAAAATAGGCATTGAGGTTTCCAAATTATCTCCCCAACAAATCACAAAAAGTAGGTATGAGTTTAAAAATTCATGATGAGAGCTTTCCACCATTACTTTGATAACTCAGTTTGAGAAGAGCAGAGTTTTGTTTTGATGGGGTTTGGTGATGGGTTTTTTTATCTCACTGCCTTACTGCCTTCGTAAGTTAGACTGCTTTTACAGAAAGTAAAGATCTTATACAAAGCTCTTTGTAACTAACTCTGAAGTGCATGGAGATCAGTTCACTCTGGAGGACTGAGCACAGGATGCCAAGTCAGAATTGATACTGTTTTGCTTTAGCTTGACCCTAGCAACCACTAAAGCAGTCATTAATTTGAGTGCCAAGATTAAGACACCTCGGTGGTATTTCAACACTTCTTCATCTCTGCTTAGAATTAGTAACAGCTGCTAGTGTCTGCAAGCACAAAAATCAGGTCTGGGGGTGTTTAAAGCTTGGCATTCAGAGTAAATCAGTGTTGAAATGTAGCCCATCCTATGTTTCACTTTACCTTACTGTAAAAATTGTGATCTGACACTATTGTCTTCTCAAAGTATTTTTTTCTGTATTTTTTGAAACATTTCAACACACAAAAGAGAAATTTTCAAAATATAAGTTGCCTTTTTAAATTAGAAGTGCCTATCATTGTAAAGTGTACTTTATCTGGTTCTTAAACTGGGGAAAGAGGTTTTCAAAACATAGGGTCAGTGCTTTTATGTTTGTGTGTTTTTACAAAAGACAACGTTGTAGTGTTTTCCTTTTCTGCTTTTATTTCTCCAGGCAGCAATCTTTATTCCATGTTTTAGCTGCATATTCCATATATAATACGGTAAGTTGTGTACCCTTCACACTTAAATATGGTTTCTTTGAGCTTGTCATAAGATAATAACCTGCAATACTGTATCTTCTTTCTCCCTAAAAGAAGATTCAAAGAAACATTTCAGAGACCTTTGAAAGTGCACAGAAACAAATTATTTCATAGAATCATAGAATGACTTGGGTTGGAAGGGACCTCCAGGGTCATCTAGTCCAACCACCCTGCAATGAGCAGGGACATCCTCTGCTAGATCAGGTTGCTCAGAGCCTTGTCCAGCCTGACCTTGAATATCTCCAGGGATGGGGACTCAATTACCTCCCTGAGCAAACCACCCTCGTGGTGAAGAACTTGATCCTAACATCCAATCTAAATCTACTCTTCTCTAATTTCAAACCATTGCCACTCATCCTGTCACTTGTAGGCCCCATTGTAGGCCACTGTTTTTGAGCTGAATTTAAAATAAAGTATCTTGCTTATAAGTATCTTATTGGATAGACTGAACTACAAGTTGACTGAAACCAAGTATTGTGTCTAATCAGAAAAATGAGTTTGATTTGTGCTGTCCTGGAGTTTTATACTAATATTTCCCCTTCCTCCTCCCTCATCCCCTCCCCAATTATATTCTGTATCTCCCATTCTTTTGAATGATGGGAAGGAAAGACCACTGCGGAAAGATGCATGTTGGAGTAAATGGGAATATTTCATAATCTGGAGAGTTCTAACAAATGGAAAATGGTTTTAAAGGTTGCAGCTTCTCTAGTTAACCCTCAGTCTTGGCTGCAGTCCTGGGTGAGGAGTGCATACAGTGGGATTTCTAGACTACCATGAGGGTTAGAAACTTGGGTATTTTGTAATGTCTTTTGACTACAAGGTAAAAATAGAAGAAACAAATGCCATCATGTCTTTTGTCTGTGGTTTTAATGCACTGTTCCCTCCTTGATTGTGCCCATTTGGTGCATTTTTGTACATCTTTCATTTTATATCCATCAGCAGTGCCCTAGAATTCAATGTAGAAATAAGTTAAGAAGAAAGTGAAATTAAACAATTATTCTAATCTAAGTACCACTCAAAGTTGTAGGAAATGTATCCCTTCTGTCCTGTTTCATTTTCTGTCTCCTCAAAATTGCTGTCCTGAAAAAGAATTTACATGGCTGGAATTTATTGTCTTTCGTTTGTTATTTTGTCTTAAGCTGTTCTTGTAAGCAGCTGTATCACACTGAGAGATAAAACCATGCAAGGACCCTGGTATATGCCCTATAGAACACTGGACCAGTATTTTCAAGTCATGTGAAAAAGATTGTTCAAAATCAGCTGCTGAAGTGTAATGATGGGAACACTTCAGTGAGGCTTTTATTTTGTACTTCTGCTGTTGCATTCTTCCCCTTAATATGTAGCAGTTCCTATTCTTTGGTTTTATCTCTGCAACAAAGTTCTTGTAAACCTGAAAAAACTTAGTCAACAAATAAGTCATTGTCCTTACAAATACTTACTAGTGAGGTTATCTGAGCAGTTAAATGGTGCTGACAGTTGGTCTCTGCCATAAAAGTAAAATTTGATAGCAGAAGAAGTACTCAAGTTCAGTTTTGCAACAACTGAACATTTTTTCTTTGGGTTTATTACTTGTGCTAGCTGCGAGCTGCTAAAGTTCAGCAGGTTTACGGGTCAGTCTTGAATCCTGTGGTTGTCAGATGGTGACCTGACTGTCAAATGAAGTGAAGCAAGACCCCCTTCTCCAAAAGAAACACAAATTACAATGAAATGAAAACACATCCATTCTGAGAATAAGATGATAGTTACTTGAAATTATTAGTACTGACAAGGATTTTGTGCACTAGTAGAGTTCTAATGAATAATCAAGACTCTCGGTTTACTTTTCAGTTGTGGAGTTATGCATCATCCCTTGTATCTATCAATATTTTAAATCATAGAATCATTTTGGTTAGAAAATACCTCTAAGATCATCAAGTTGACCTAACACCAGCATGTCCATTAAACCATGTCTCAAAGTGCTGTGTCCACACATTTTTTTAATACCTCCAGTGATAGTGATTCCACCACCTCCCCAGGCATCCTATTCCAAGGCCTGACCACTCTTCAGTAAAGAAATTTTTCAGTAAAGAAATTTTTCCTAATACCCATTCTAAACCTCCCCTGGCACAATTTCAGACCATTTCCTCTCATTCTCTCACTTGATACTAGGGAGAAGAGA
This sequence comes from Indicator indicator, assembly GCF_027791375.1. Classification (NCBI taxonomy): domain Eukaryota; kingdom Metazoa; phylum Chordata; class Aves; order Piciformes; family Indicatoridae; genus Indicator; species Indicator indicator. The sequence continues at coordinate 16,498,958 of NC_072012.1, read as the reverse complement.
CCAACACCCACCTCACTCCAACATCCTTTCAAAGAGTTGTAGAAAGTGATAAGGTGTCCCTTCTGCCTCCTTTTCTCCAGACTAATTAATCCAAGTTCCCTCAGGCACTCCTCATAAGATCTGTTCTCCAGACCCTTCACCAGCTTTGTTACTGTTCTCTGGACATGCTTCAGCAACTTGATGTCTTTCTTGTGGTGAGGGGCCCAAAACTGGACACAGTATTGAAGATGTGGCCTCAACAGTGCTGAGTACAGGGGGACAATGCTTAAATTTTAATGTGTTTGGTGGCGTCATAATTAGGGAACTTAGATCATCAGGACAGGCATCCTCTAATCCTCCACTAGCTCTAGAAAAAAACCCTAAGAGCTCATGGTTTTAAGGCTTTGTTTTCAGCATTGTAATACTTTTGCTGTCTGATTTTCAGGAAGTTGGATACTGTCAGGGAATGAGCCACATCACAGCATTACTCCTTATGTACATGAATGAAGAAGATGCCTTCTGGGCCTTGGTGAAGCTTCTTTCTGGTCCAAAGCATGCTATGCATGGTATGAAGTTTCATGTTGCTTAGTATATATTAGGTTTCAAACTGCAAATAAATGTAAATAATTTGAATTTGGAACTACACTGTTCTGTCTGTAAAGGCAAACTAAGACATAAGTGGAGCTTTATATTGGGGGGTTATTGGATGTTACTGAAGCTCTCACCTATAATAGTAAGTAATTGTTTTTATATGTGATATCTTTCAAATAATTCTTAATGAAAATTGGATGGTTTCCTTTCCTCGTAATGGTTTTTCTTTCCTCTTAATCTCAGGGAAGGTAACAAATTGGAAGCTGGTTCTGTAGACATCCATATAGCAAGAAAATAGTAATGTAAACCTGACACTAAACCAATATGGTTTAGTTCCTTTTCCCTGCTTAAGAGTTTCTCATACAGTGATAACTTCCATCCCTGGCTTTTCAGTGTTCCTGGATGTTCCCCATCCCCAAGATGAAGTGCTAGTTAGTTATTTTTCCATTTACACTTCTGCAAAGCTGTTGCCCTTCAAAGTAAATAAAAGTGCAATCTAACTTGAGGATCAGTGTCTCAAGGGAAATTTGGAATTCATCAAATGCTTTACACAATCACACCAACTAAAAGAATCTTATGGAAAATATATGGAGTTATTAATAATCAAGAGCTCTGCAACTACAACTGTGCAAATACAACCACCTAGAATTCTGTGCTCCTCAAAGGTCGTAGTAAATTTTAAGTGTTTTGAGGATGAAGCCTAAATGAACTCATTATATACCAAGTCAGTTGATCTGGTTTTGAGAACTTTGCACAGGTGTGGCTGCCTTTTTAAGATGCTGTGGAGTGCTGAACAGGATTTAAAAACTTGTTCTAGACTTTGTCTTACTGCTTTGTCTATGCCAAAAATGTGATGCTAATGGAGAGAAGCCACTGCAAATTTCTCAGGCTGAGTTTTGTAGCCATCATTTTAACTTTCTGTGGTGAAGAAGAGGGTTCATCTGGTAGCTGCTGATGGACTTACTCAGGCAGATACGTCCTTTTTGTAGGTATGGGACTTAGTGCACTGCCTGTGTAACTGTTACTGAATACTCTATTCAAACCTCCCTCTCTTCCTCCTTCATTCCCTCCTTGCCATGGCTAGTTACAGAGCACACATCTGTTAAGTGATTAGAGGGAAAGCATGAGCTTTGAGTAGCCCAAGGCCAGGTAAGTTTCCCCACAGGGTGTACGAACCATTGTGCCACAGGCTTATACACACTGAAACTGTCTTGGCAACATCTGTAACATCTGTTTAAAAATAGAGTTTATGCCACAGTGCAGCATTAAAGTATGGAAGGGAAATTTGAAAACTGGCTTAGCTGTTGTAATCTAACTTCTTCTGCATCCTCCTTTGGTGAAAGCAGTTTCATGCAGTTTGCCAGCTCTTTAAATCTAATTTAAAATTGCCGATATTCATGAAGGAAAACTTTTGTAATTACATTTGATGCCACTCACCATCAGATGGCTCTCTGAAATGAGCATCTCTCTGTGGAAATTATCAGGCTAGGCTGAGTAATTCAAATAGAATCATATTGACAGAAGTCAGTGGTTAAAAGTTCTTCCCTAGAATCAAGGATTTTCATCTGTTTTTCTCTTCTACCTGGGATCTGGGAACATGGAATGATTTTTGTGTGCAACCCCTGTGTCCCAGATACATAACCAGACTAATTTCTAGCATGACACCCCTTGAAATCATTTGACCTCTGTGATACTTTGTATTGTATGGATGATGTGATGTCTGTAAATGACAAGTTGATTGTTTTGGTCATGATTTCAGAATTATTTAGGTTTTTGAAAACTTTGTGTTGGTGTTTTTATAGTGTTAAAAAATTCAAGATAATGCATTGGTGTATATATAAATTTAAAGAGCAACTTCCTATGGAAAAAGCCACCTTTGAATGTTCTTATTGATGGCTAATAAGCTTTGATTTGATCATTAACTGTTTACATTATGAAAAAAACCTGAACAGTGTGAGAGTAAAATTTCCTAATGTGCAACCTGACATTTAAGTATGGTAGAATGTATGTTTGTATCTACAAAATACTAACCTGTGTGAATCTCAGGTGGTAAATCTTATAACTTAGTGACCAGGCACTCAGTTACAGAACTGGCAACTAGAGAATTTTATTTTTAAAAGAGTTTGACTATTTTAAGTGATTTATTTTTTATTTTTTTTTAAAGTGACATCTTTTGTGGGTCCATACTTCATCCAGTTTCTGTGCTGCTTATCATTAACAAATAAAAACTGTTGGGGGTGGCTTGTAGCCTCTTTTTTAATCCTAAGAATATGAAATTGCTGTACTAGACCTATTTAACGTGGTGTCCTGTCCCTGATAATGACCAGTAACAGATGCTCAGCAAACTGCCTGAGAATAAGGCAACTGAAGTTCATTTTCCTCCTGGAAAATGTATTAGAGGCTAAAAAAATACATGGAGGAACTTTTGTCTTTAACAGTCTCCAGTACACTTTTCTTCCTTAAATAATTTGTTGTGTTTGACTAGGTTGTGTTATTCCATTTTTGTTTTGGCTCTGCCACATGATGATTTCTCAATGATGCCCTTTAGATTTTGCCTTAGAGAAGACAGTGAACATTCATAAACTGTTTGCTGTGGGAGCTTGGTTGTATTTCCCCTTAGCTGTTTCCAATTAGATGTAGCATTTTAATCTGTTCTTGAAACAAAGAGTGGTTGTACACTTAGGTAACTTCTCTGACGTCTTGCCTTTCCATATTTTCTAATACTCTTTCAGGATGGTTAGGACTTGACTGTCATTGTGGACACGTGGCGTGTGTCAAATAGCTTAGGTCTTAGCACCAACTCCTGTGCAGCTCTTTTTCTTGCTTTGTTTTGAGCCTAACTTTTAACTTGTTGGATTAACTGCTTTAGGAGATAGACTGAAAAGATGAAACTGCTTTGGAAAGTCAAATAGACAATATCCATGTACCTCTCTGTACCTACATACCCACTGATTTCTTCAAGGAAATTCCCAGTAGATTCAGCAATGTGACCTCTCTTTGTAAAAAATCATGTTGATTCCTCTCTGGTGCATTGCATCCACCTTTACCTCACCTTTCTGTATCATGATTTCCTCTTGGAGTATAGGCCTGAATATTGAGCTGATACTGGTCTCAAAACCAGTTTAAGAAAAGCTGACATCATATCAGGCAGTTTCCAAGCTCCTGGTTATTTAAAGCAAGAGGTTTCATACAATCAATATTTTAGTTAGTTGACTTTGACAGTTTAGGGGTCTTGCTTGGGAACCTCCCTGGTATCTTCCATGTGAAAATATAACTTGTTTTTAATCTTGATTTTTATCTTCTCTGAGCAGTTCTAAAAATCTTCAGACTCTTGTATCCACAAATTCTCTTTAGGCTTTCTGCTTCCAAGGTGTTTGAAAACAGGCCCATTAGTATGTTTTTAATGTTTTTTGTTAAGTTGGGGTTTTTTGAGAGGCTTGTTTTTCACATTTTTGTACTGCCAGTGTTTGATCATCTCTGTTCTTGTGATCTGAACACAGTTTCAGCTTTTTGAAGGATCTTCTTTGAATGGTTTCTTTTCCTGCTGTGTAGCTGTGCTAGTTTTCACATTTCAAGGCTTTTTTGGCTAGTATTATGTTTACTCGGAGCTTTTTTTAACTCTCATGGTGACTCCTTTAAAAGTGGATCTTAGTGCTTTCCTTTTCCAACATGTGATCACTAAACCTTCTCAAGACTTTTTTTTTTTTATATTCCCTTAGTTCCAGTTATGCAAGCTCGCAATCTTTTAGACTGTATATTAATGATATTTGTCTTTTTTAATGGTCTTTCCTTTAGTGCAGATAGTTCTTATAGCTACCTATGCTATGTGCCCTTCTGTCATGAATTTGCTAGGTAAAATCCTGATTTATATCTTTTTTGCCTTTAAAAATTTTAGTTGGTGATAGTTGTGGGGTTTGTTTTGTTTTTTAAATAATAGTTATAAATTTGTTGGTTTTATGACTTTATGCTGTCATCTACCATCATTAGTCAAATCTAGTAATAGTAAGGGAACGTATTGAAGCTTTGCTGTAGTCATTTAGCCAGTGAATGTCTGTAGTGGACATCATCATACTGCTGTGAATATCTGCTCGGATCCAGGCCCTTACAGAAGGGTAATGCTCTCACAGCTCTGAATGCCTTTTTAATGTCATTTTTATATTACATACATATGTTACATGGTCAGTTTCTTTTCTTAGGTTTTTTTATTCCTGGCTTTCCAAAACTGTTGAGGTTTCAAGAACATCATGACAAAATACTGAAAAAATTGTTGTCCAAACTTAAGCAGCATTTGGTAAGTATTTATATCACAATAAACACATTACTTAATTTGCAGCTTGCTACCATGTTTCAGTTCAGGTTAACTTCAAACCTCAGAATAAAATGGAAAGCTCTAAGAGGCAGAAGTGCTGCATAACTACAAAGTTATGGTGCACCTTGGCAGAGCTGTGATAAAATTGGATCCTAAGAATAATTAAATTGGGTGTCTGTCTCACTTTCGACCTCTGAGTTAATGAAAACAAGTAGTCCTCCTGCCTGGCCTTGTACAAACTGCTGTGTAGCAACCTGACATTAAAACATTTTATTAAGAGTCTATAATATGTAGAGATGTGTGACACACCTTTGGGCAGAGGTGACTTTGCAATCAACTAGGTTTAATTTGTGTTTAAAAAATAACCTTTGTAAGAGGAGTTAACTGTTCTTTAAAAAATTACCCATGGTCAGTAGTGTTTTCAGGAAGGTAAATGTTGAGCAATATCTTTTCTAAAGCTCTTAAAAGGGAAAAAATCATCAAATCAAAGAATGGTTTGAATTGAAAGGGACCTCCAAAAGACATCTAGTCCGACACCCCTGCAGTCAGCAGAGACATCCTCTGCTGGATCAGGTTGCTCAGAGTCTTGTCAAGCCTGATCTTGAATATCTCCAAGGATGGTGCCTCAACTACCTACCTCCCTGGACAACTTGTTCCAGTGTTCTTGCCACCCTCATGATAAAGAACTTATATTTAGTATCTAATCTAAATCTACCCTTCTCTAATTTCAAATGATTTCCCCTTGTCCTTTCACTACAGGCCTTTGGAAACAGTCCCTCTGTACTCTTTTATTTCTCTTGTTCATATTGACTGTATTTATTCGAAGGAAGAAATTATTTTTCTAATGCGAGAAAAATGCCCTTTCAGTAGTCATCAAGAATTCAATCACAGTAGTCATTCAAGAATTTCAATCACATTGGTTATGCCAGAATCCATCTCCTAAGTATTAAAAGGTTGAGATGCTCGGTTGCAGCAACATCTTCAAAGAGGGATAGCTGCTTACAAACATTACCTTCCTTGTGCTGTATTATTTTCTGTTTAGTATGCTTATCTCCTTAGGAAAAGAAAAAAGACAATTTGGGAGCAGACTAGCACCTTGGCAGTGATGAATTGCATCTAATGTGTGCCTGCTGTATTATAAAATAGAATTTAATGTCTTTTTTTAACAACATGCTGTAAGATCTGCCTATAACATGGAATTAGGCAGGTCACGTTAGGCGGGGCGGGGAAACCCACTCTTCTGTTTAAAAGATCGGGCCAAAATTAGTCATGCAAGACAATTTTGGCTTATTTTAAAAAGTTGAAGTAAATCATGTAATCGTAGAATGGTTTGGGTTGGATGGGACCTCCAAAGGTGATGTAGTCCAACACCCCTGCAGTCAGCAGAGACATCCTCTGCTAGGTCAGGTTGCTCAGAGCCTTCTCCAGCCTGACCTTGAATATCTCCAGGGATAGGGCCTCAACTACATCCCTGGGCAACCTGTTCCAGTGTTCCAGTACCCTCATGGTAAAGAACTTGTTCCTGACATCCAGTCTAAATCTATTCTTCTCTCATTTCAAATCAGTGACCCTTGTCCTATCACTGCAGGCCTTTGTAAACAGTCCCCTCCAGCATTCTTGTAGGCTCCCTTCAGGTGCTGGAAGGCTGCTATAAGGTCTTCCTGAAGCCTTCTCTTCTGCAGGCTGAACAACCCCAAATCAAGACCACTTCTGTAACTAACTTGACTCTGAAATGAAAGCTGTGAATTTAATTGTTGCAGTATGTGCAAGGTGATGATTCTTGTTTAGCCACATAGACTCATTCTCATTTTTGAGATTGTCACATTTCAGGAACAAAATCTAGAATAATCCCCAGATGATCAAGTAGTTTTAACAGGAAATGGTAAAAGACCCTTATATTTCCTGAAAATCCAAAAAGAATCATGCAAAAGGAAATTATACACCTGAGGCTGGCACATTATTATATTTTTTGTGTGTCTGTGTATATACATCTTTCTATCTATCTATCTATATCTATGAGGTGTGAAATTTTTTTTGTCATCCATCTCCATGTCTACCCTCACCTTGCATCACTTGAAAAAAGAAGCATCCAGAAAAGTGTAGAAAGTTGCTTTAGTAGCCAAAAAAGTTGATTTAAATAAAATGCTTTGATAGTTCCCTTCTGAGGGAATTCTCGGATACTTGTTTAGAGGGATCCAGAAAGCATTTACTCTCCATGTGTTTTGAGACATTTAATGACTGGAAGCATTCGAAGTCAGATTGGGTGGGGCTCTGAGCATCCTTAAAGATGTCTCTGCTCACTGCAGTGGGGAAGCTGTACTACATGACCTTTAAAGGTCTCTTCTAACCTAAAGCATTCTATGATTTGTTCTATTTCTTTTAATTTTTAAATCAGAACTTAGTTCTGGTTTTGTATGAATTTGTTCAGTAGCATTGAATTTAACACCCATCAGTGTTTTATCAGTGGTCTCATTCTGTCTGGCTGATGGCTATTCTTACAGGTTAGAAAAATCTTAAAGTAAGGTGGGTTTTGTTCTGTCTGCTTTTTAAAAAGACTCTCAAAAGTTTCACAAAGATTATTTCGGTTATTCTAAGAATTATTTTTCTTCATTACTTACTGTGAATGTCTCACTAAGATAAGCCCATTTTAACTGTCTGAAAGATGAAGGTAAAGCCTGCAGATAAACCAGAGGGATTTGATCCATTGCCTATTTGGTGTTTGTATACTTGAAAATTTTGGAGAAGCTAAACATGGCATGCATGGAATATGATGTTATCCCAAAGTTAAAATTCAATAAGAGTGTTTCATGTAGTTGAATTCATTCTTTATGGTAAATATTTGGTACATTGCCCTCAAGGTGGAAATGTTTTTTCCTGGACAGTTCAAGGCATTACTTAATTTTTGTGAGTATTTTTTAAACTTCTATGTTTTTTACAGGACTCCCAGGATATGTCCACAAGCTTTTACACAACGAAGTGGTTTTTCCAGTGTTTTCTTGATCGTGTGAGTATGTTTTTCATTTTCTATTTCTGTTTTCAGTTGTGACTTGTGACAAACTTTCATAGTGTTGCTGATTCTGTCATTGCAGACTCCCTTTACATTAAGTCTCAGGATATGGGATATATACATACTTGAAGGAGAGCGGATTCTCACTGCTATGTCTTACACAATTCTGAAGCTACACAGAAGTAAGAAATCTCTCAAATATTTGAATGCTCAACAGAGATTTGGCTGATTTTGTTCTTATTTTATGTAGCTTGACCTTTTGTGAAAATTTTAGTTTCTCATTTGCCTTGTGCTGTTTCTGGCAGATACTTTTCTTTCTTTATGCCCAAAAATCAAATCTTTGCTTTGGTAATGTGTGTGTGTGTGATGAGGTGACCCTGGCTGGACACCAGGTGCTCACCAAGCTGCTCTATCACTCCCCTCCTCAGCAGGACGACTGGGCAGAAAATAAGATGGAAAAAACTTGTGGGTCAAGATAAAGTCAGTTTAATAAAGCAAAAGCCATGTTCAATAGCAAAGGGAAACAAAAGATTTATTTTCTGCTTCTGTTGTTCCAGGAGACAAATGTCCTAATAATGAATGCCTCCCCTCCTCCTTTCTGCTAGCTTTTATTGCCAAGCAGATGTCTTATGCTATGGAATATCCCTTTGGTCAGTTTAGGTCAGCTGTCCTAGCTATGTTCCCTTACAAGCTCTTGTCCCAGCCCCAGCCTACTGGTAAAGGGGGGCATGTTGGAGAAACAGCTTTGATGCAGTGCAGGCTCTCCTCAGCAGTACCCAAAGCACTGGTGTGTTATTAACACCTTTCTAGGGACAAATACAAATCAGAGCACTGTGAGGGCTGCTGTGGGGAAAGTTAACTCCACTTCAGCCAGACCAAGTACAGTGATATTGCCAAAGAAATATATTTATTACAGTAAGGAAGTTATTTAAGCTTTGACATGAGGTGAGCTGTGTTGCTGATTAAACAATGGGGAAAACATTTTGTAGTTCCAGTTTGGAAATGGCTTGTTAGCCCCACAGGGTTTAAATAATCAAAAGTGCAGAAAGAATGCAGAGTGTGCCACTAACTACCTGAAAATATCAGCAAACAGTTCTGCAATGAGTAATCACTTCTATACTGTTGTGTGTCTGGAAATGTAATTAAAATCCAGAATTTCAGTAGGCTGCCTTCTTTTCCATCCCTTGCCTTTGAGTGAAGTAAAATTTGATATTTTGTAGAGAAGAATTGTCCAGTGGATCTATGCATGGTTCACCAAAGTGATTTAGCACCTTAAGTTCCAAAAGAGCTTTGGAGGATTGTTAGCTTCTGAACATGCTTGAGCATTTGTCAGGATGATGATACCTCGTAGCTGAAGTTTGATACAGTCTTACTCTGAGATTTAGGCTTGTTTGGTGAAGTCATTTAATTCTGTAAACTCAGAGGGCTGATGTCTTAATTTGCCTGCTAGTTTACCCTTCTTGAACTGTGGTCATACTACCTCACTGTCTTGCTGGGGTGCACTCATTAGTTTGTCCATAAGCTGCTTTGAAAAATGAAAAAGGTTACCTTTTTTAGTAGTTGTACTTAAGAAAGCTAAACGTTTAGAGACAAATTGCTAAGCTTAACAATTTTGTTTCTCCTCTTTATTTGCAAATGGACTTTTTAGTTTAGTTTAGTTTTTTAATTCACTGTTCTTTTATGGGAAGACCTAAGGACAAAGTCAGAGTGTGGGTTTGCTTGCTTAGCAAGTACATAGCAGCTTCCTCCACGATCACAACACCAAATACCTCGTGGGAAGAGAAAGATGAGAGGACTGGCAAAGAAGGTAGCATAAGACAGATACTGGTTTTTCAGTCTCTTGTCTACTCTTAAAAACATTAATGGTATAGCTGTCCAGTCAAAGTGCTAGTGTGGAATACATGCCAAGAACCTTTTTATGTGAAAATCCTTTATTTTATTTTATTTTTATGGTTTCTTTAGAGAAATTGTACATTCTGGAACTTTCAGTGGCATACATACGCTTAAAGAATCTACACAAATCTCCAGTTACAGCTTCACATGTTGAATAGGTTATTGTGGGAAGCACGACTTTACTGCTGTGTAAAATAAAAAGGAAAGAAAAATAATCTGATCAGTGTAAAATGGCTTTCAAAATACGACCTGAATTTGATGAAGTAGCAAAAGGTACCTGAGTTTTCAGAGAGCTTGAAGCAGTAGTTCTGAAGTGTGAACTTCCATCATGATTTCTTTGGGAGTTAATGCAGTGGGGAATGAGGATACCTTAAATATCAATTTTTAAAATGTTTCACTGCTTTTCAAAGCACTTAAGAGAGCTACTGTATGTTGTACAGATGCACAGCAGTGTTTTCTAAAGTTGAGGATGCAGAAAGACCTGAAGCTGTTGGACATAAAAAATCTGAAGAAAGGCAAGTTGCAGATAGTTTTCTGAGGATGCTCCTTCTAAGAGGGGAATAATAAGTAGAAAGTATTTCCAAGCTGAATTTTGCTGCATTTTAGAGATTTCTGGTGTAGAATTTTATTATCTGCTTAATTAGTAAGTGTTTTTCTTTCTACTTTGGAAACAAAAACATCTGATGCCTCAAGTAGATTTTCCAACGTTCGTAATCAAGATGTTCTAATGTTTGATGCTTTCTGCTTTATACAGAGCATCTGATGAAATTACAAATGGAAGAACTTGTAAAATTTCTGCAGGAGTCTTTAGCCAAGGATTTCTTCTATGAAGATGACTTTGTAATAGACCAGCTCCAAAGTTCTATATCAGAATTGAAACGAGCAAAGCTGGATTTACCAGCAGCTGGTAAGAAACTTGCACATAGCAGATTTAGATATTTGTAGTATTCACACATTGTCCATTCCTAAAGTGTAATTCATGCTGTTAAAAGATGTTCAAACATTTATCTCTTCATAATTGCATAGGTTTTGACGTGCTTGCTTTTTTTTCACCTAAAAATATTTTAGAGGTTAAAATCAACACCCTTTGTTTCATGAGTTTGCTCTGTTTCTGGTGTTTTGTTTACTGGTTGTATGCTAATGGCAAAGCATTTTAAAACATCCTATGTATTGATAATTTTATTAACTTGGGTTTCTAAAATCTTTGAAATAGAAGATTAAATATCAAGTTTTAAAATCATCTGAAGCAGTGATGCTGTCTGAGAATCCAGACTGGTTTGTGGCTTAATTAGCTACGAAGCAAAATTCAAGTCAAGATAGTTTCTTCTGTTAGTCAAATCCACATTTTTAATTGTTTGCAGGTGGTAGACCTGCAGTAGGTCTATCAGATAGGTGTTCAGCTGAATTACTTTCTCTGTTTCTTCTCAGCCTTTGTATTTCTGCTTTGTGGTTGCAAAGTGTAGGTGGTTGTTTTGAGTGGCACTACTTATGAAATGTGTATGGGATCTCTTCTTCCTCTATTGAGATTCTATTATATTTTCTGTTCTTCACAACCTTTATTTAGAATTTTTCTTGAGGGCGTTCAAAGCCTTTTTCTTTATCCTTGCTAATTGTAAAATACAGCAGAAATTGCCTCAAATAACTTTATTGAGTTGCTGTGGTTAGTTTGCAGAAATTACGAACTGTCAGAATAAAGGTTGCCTATATGGCAATGTTGTGGTGATTTTTTCCTGAAGTTCCTTCATTAATGAACTTCATTTTTCTGTTTCTGTAGCCCTTATTTATTGCATGCAGTATTTGGGCTGTTTCAAGTCTAGTCATTGTAAGTAGATGCCAGTTTCATCTGGTTCTTCAGCAGATGTGTCTCTCTGGAGCACAAAGGCGTTTTGTACATTCATTTCACATCATCTTGCCTTCTTGCCAGAGTTTCCATTTTTCTTGCTCCCTGTTTCTGTGTTTTGTCCTCTTTCTATGACATCAGTCCAGCACTTTCCCACCCACTTCAGGTGTAAGTCTATTTGTTGCTCTTTTCTCTTCGTCTGTTCAGTCCTCTGGGTCCTTCTCATCTGCAGATTGTTCTGTGAGACTGCAGTTGTTCTCCATGTTACTGCATGCACTGCTGCTTCTTGTTTCTAAGCACAGCTTTCCCATCCTGCCTTCCCTCCGTCATTTTTCTATAAGCTAGGTTTCAGTCTTACTCTTCAGAGCAAGCCTCTCTTTTCAGCACTGCTCTTCAGCTATGTGCTTTGTCAGTCATCTTGTCACCGCTGGTGTTTGGTCATGGTGACTAGATGTGAACAAATAAGTCAATGAGCACCTTTTTTTTCCACTTTATCATGTTAAAGGAAGATAGATCATAGGAGTGCTTTCTCTTAAACTTTAAATACAGAGCTCTCTGTGATTATCTTTGAATTGGGAGGGGATTACACCAAAAAACTTTATTTGTAGATGGGTAAATTTTTCATGAATATAGCAGTGAGGAGTTTCAAGTCTCTACTTAAAATTGTGATAGCTGAACAGATGGGGAAGGACTTTTGTAGTTTGCCAAATGATGGAGTTAATGTATCGTCTAGAAAATCCCATGCTTGTAACTTCTGTTGAGAACGTCTGTGGAAAAAAGACAGAATTTACTGGAAATTTTCTTGATGGAGAAAAAAAAATGAAGGCAGAAAGTCTGTTCCTAACTTATCTATGTTTTAAGGCTTTTCTTTTCGGAGAGTATAAAATTCCTTCAAGTGAAATTTTGAGAATACTCTAGATTTTCACAGATAATTGATGGAGGTTCTAGGTTATGTAAAAGCCATCCACCTTGAAATTCAGTAACAGAAATTGTGAGATACAACAAGTTGTCTTATGGAGACCAATGACAAGGGGAAGTGAATGTATCTTCTTGCTGAGGCAGTTTGGCAATGGAATGCAAGTTGTTTGGCTTCATACTTTATATGCTTCAACGTAAGTCCAGAAAGCAGTGTGCACTTGCAGCCCGGAAGGCCAGTCACATCCTGGGCTGAATCAAAAGAAGCATGGCCAGCAGATGGAGAAAGGTAATTCTGCCGCTCTGCTCTGCTCTGGTAAGACCTCATGTGAAGTACTTTGTCCAGCTCTGGAGCTCTCAAAACAGGAAGGACGTGGACCTGATGGAGTGGGTCCAGAGAAGGGCCATGATAATGATCAGGGGGCTAGAGCATGTGTCCTACTAGGACAGGCTGAGGGAGCTGGGATTGTTCAGCTTGGTTCTTGATTCTTAAATGTAGTAATAAGAAGTATATAAGCTATATAGACACCTCTTATATATATATATATACACACACACAAAATATAATAATGTGCCAGTCTCAGGTTGTATAGTCTCCTTTTGCATGATTCTTTTTGGATTTTCAGGAAGTATAAGGGTCTTTTACCATTTCCTGTTAAAACTACTTGATCATCTGGGGATTATTCTAGATTTTGTTCCTGAAATGTGACAATCTCAAAAATGAGAATGAGTCTATGTGGCTAAACAAGAATCATCACCTTGCATGTACTGTAACAATTAAATTCACAGCTTTCGTTTCTGAGTCAAGTTAGTTACAGAAGTGGTCTTGATTTGGGGTTGTTCAGCCTGCAGAAGAGAAGGCTTCAGGAAGACCTTATAGCAGCCTTCCAGCACCTGAAGGGAGCCTACAAGAATGCTGGAGGGGACTGTTTACAAAGGCCTGCAGTGATAGGACAAGGGTCACTGGTTTGAAATGAGAGAAGAATAGATTTAGACTGGATGTCAGGAACAAGTTCTTTACCATGAGGGTACTGGAACACTGGAACAGGTTGCCCAGGGATGTAGTTGAGGCCCTATCCCTGGAGATATTCAAGGTCAGGCTGGAGAAGGCTCTGAGCAACCTGATCTAGCAGCGGATGTCTCTGCTGACTGCAGGGGTGTTGGACTACATCACCTTTGGAGGTCCCATCCAACCCAAACCATTCTGTGATTTATGATACGATTAACTGGCAGGATGGTAATTTTTTGAACCATATTGGTTCGTTCTTTTGGATAGCTAAAGCAATGTGCATGAAAATAAAATGCCATTTTTTTTCCCCTTTTCCCTAACATGAATGAAGGAGGCTTAATATCAAAATACAAAAAGCAAGGCCAAAGTGAAGTATATTTTGGTGCTAGGTGGGGAAGTGAGCTTTTTCTGTTTAAATTTAAAATTAGCCTGGGGAGGCCTCTCTGGGTGGTATATTTTTGCCAGGGATAAATACTTAACCTTTCACAAAATAAATACAAATTGCCTTTATCCTAATCCTTGGGAATCGATCTGGTTTGTCTGCTGTTTTCTGTAGCTGAGCGAAGCTGCCTCATTTGTTGTTCTTATGAATTTCAGAGGCCTTTGATTTTTTAATTTTTTTTTTCCTTTTTCCACTCAGATGATCAGTTTGGTTTTACTATTCACTATCTTCACGCAGTAAGGTTGTCAGCATTTTCTAGATATTCACCTTTGCTCACATGTTGCATGCTGGATAGGTACCAGGTGCCAAACAAAGTGCTCTGCCACTCCTCCTCAGCTGGACAGGGGAGAGAAAATACAATGAAAAGCTCATGGGTCGAAATAGGGACAGGGAGAGATGACTCAGCAATTATAGTCATGGGCATAAGAGACTCATCTTGGGGAAATTAGTTTAATTTATTACCAATCAAATCAGACTACAATAATGAGAAATAAAGCCATGTCTTAAAAACACCTTAAAACCACCCATCTCTTCTTCCAGGTTTTAACATTACCCTCAATTTTTTCTACCTCCTCCCCCTCAGCAGCTTATGGGGACAGGGAATGGGGGTTCATTACATGTTGTTTGTGCTGCTGCTGCCTCCTCAAGGAGAGGACTCCTCACACTCTTCCTCTGCTCCAATGTAGGGTCCTTCCCATGTGAGACAGTTCTCCACTAACTTTTCCAGCTTGAGTCCTTCTCACAGGCTGCAGTTCTTTGTGAACAGTTCTTTTTCATAGGGTACAGTCCTTCCAGAACAAACTGCTCCCACGTGGATCCCCCAGGGTCACAATCCTGCCAGTAAACTTGCTTCAGTGTGGACAACTCTCTCTAAAGGGCCACAGGTTCTGCCAGGATCCTGCTGCAGCATGGGCTTCCCTTTGGATCACAACTTCTTTTGGTCATCTACCTGCTCTGGCATGGGGTCTTCCACATGCTTGCAGGGTGGATATCTGCTCCACTGTTAACCTGCATGGGCTGCAGGGCAACAGCCTTCCTCGCCATGGGCTTGAGGGGTTCTCTGTTTTGCTACTTGGAGCACCTTCTCCCTGTCCTTCTTCTCTGATGTTTGTGTATGCAGAGTTGTTTTCTCTCACATGTTCAGTCTTCTGACAGCTCTCTGCAAGATTCATTTCCCCCTACTTCTTAAATATGTTATCACAGAGGTACTACCACTGTCACTCAGCCTCAGTCAGTGGTGCATCCATCTTGGAGCTGGCTGGCATTGGGGAAAGACATTGGGAAAGCTTCTAGCAGCTTCTGACAGGAGCCACCCCTGTAGCCTTCCCACTATCAAACCGTTGCTGTGCAAACACGATGCATGTATGTGTCTGACACTGTGTTTACTACCTTCAGTCTCCTTTCACTGTTTGTCTTCTGATTTAAGGTAAAACTTACAAAATCAGTGCTTATAATAAGCAGAAAGTCTTCATTCACTGTAGCCTGAAAAAATGGTGGTTATTTTACTTTTTGCAGCTGAAATCAAAGCACTGCTTCCTGTCTTCTTCTTTTTTTCAGTGATCAACAATTACACCTCTAAGAACTAAACTAAAAATATGTGTTAGGGAAAAGAAAAAAAAAATCTCCATCTTACAGTTGCATCAGTATCAGTCATCCAGGAATAGCAGTAAGCTAATTAAGCTCAGTGGAATTTTCCATCTGGCATCCTTGTTAGGCTGTATAGATTTTCCTGCCCTAGTAGGGTAAGCTGTGGTAGGATATTAAAAGAGATAATAACTTTTTGCATTACTTTAAAGTGGATGTCTGCCTATATCTGATGTAGCTTTCTCTGGCTTGCTTCCTCCATGTCTTTTTCCACTGATTTAAGGAGCTCCTTGTTCCCTCTAGAGCAGAGATGAAGGAAGGGAATTCACTGAGCACTTTCTCACTGATAAAATCCTTAAAATGCTCAGCCAGAACATGGACATTAAGGGGATCATGCTAATTTTGGATGTCAGGGAAATACTTCTGCCAGTGCTAGGGCTGTTTTGCATAAAAGCACACCATAGATTTTCATTCCTCTCCATGATAACTATTAACTGCTGGCTGCTGTAGGCTAGCTTATACTTAGCAACTACAACCTTCAGAGGATAGCTTGCAACATAAGTGCTGTGGTCAAAGCTCAAGGTAGGCATCCATGTTCCAGTGACTCCATGGAGACAGTGAACTCTCTGGATAAGCATGCTTCTCATGGGCAAGTGGCTTGGTTATCAAGCCCTCAGAGAGGCAGGCTGTGACACCTATCCAGTAGAATCTGTCCTTTAACAGACTTCTCATCTGACATATCCTCAAGCAAACTTAGTAGAAAAGGCAACTGGTATTTTCTGGATGGCCTGAAATATTATGAAGGGTGTCTGTACTACTTGACCAGGTTCTTCAACAGCATCTGGATTTAAACTTGTATGACTCCTGTTTCCATCTTCTCAAGGAACCAAAGCTGATGTGGAGCTGACAATCTCTTCCTTAATTCAAGGATGATGTGGAGAGCACAGTGAAGGAATTTTCTTGCTAAAAACCATTGATTTCCAAAATTTCTTGGCACAGTTTCTTTCCTTGGCCATTACTTAAATCAGCAGTAAAATTCTTTAAATGTTCACAAAGATATGGGTTGAATTTCCAGCTTTCCCATAAGTTATTCCTACAGGACTACACAAATAATGCAGTGCTTAATAAACAGTATTTATATATTAATGTATTTTTTTAATGGTGCTTGACTTTAATAAACAAAAGTGCTTACCAGTGGAAGTTTCATATTCTCATTTAAAATACATGGCTGAAAATAGCTTATTAATCTAGTGCTTCATAAACAAGACTGTCAGGTCCACTTTCAAGACTGAAGACTCTCAGGTCTGTTCTTGTCCTGAGTTTCTCACCAGAGACCTGAAATGCAGTTTCTCACCTGCATTTTTATATTAACTGGCCTGAAAAGGGAGGGCTGAGAGGGGTCCTGGGTTGGATTTTATTTTTTTTTTAATTATTGAATGTTTAATAGAGCTTACAGCAACTGAGGAAGCCTTTAACAGCAGCTTTAAACTTTGACTCAGTTCTAGTTCTCCCAGCCTTTTCTGTATTCAGGGAAAACTGGCAAAGTTTGAATCTGGCATTTGGCATAATTTTTTAAACGTTCATCTGCTGTGTGTCTTGAAGTATACCTTTTATTTAGTTGTTATCAATATCTTTTATTCAAATAGCTGTTTTAAATACTCATCAGTGACAGTACAGAAATACATACTAGAATTTTAATCTTGTAAGTATTGTCTGTTCTCTGCTGTTAATGGACCTTTTGACGATAGGAGTATGTAAGTCAGCTTGACTTTTCCTGTTTCTGATGGTGTCTCTCTCTGGGTTGTGTTTTGTTTCAGAGGAATTTTGGATTTTTCTCTTGTGCTTGAAGAATATACAAGTAGCTATTTCATACACTGCACTTCATAGTTTAATTAACTAAACTAATTTTTCTGCCTTGGTTTTTTGTGTGTGTGTGATACAATTACCTTACGGTATTATGAAGGATATTAATATATGGATTTATACTAATATATTTGGTATATTATTTTCAGCAGTATTAGGCATTGGCTTTGCATAATTTTCAAATCTTTGCTGTTCAAAACTTGCATGCTTTTTTAGAATGTGACCAGATAGTGATGTTGGTCATAGTTCATATTCCTATTTTAAACTGACTTTTCAAGGAAATATGTTTTCTGGAAGAAATGTGGAATTAGGGATGTACAGCAAAACGTTTAATTATAGAATTTTGGGTTTTTTTTCTGCAGTAGCAACTTACAGACATAAAACTGCCCACCTGTATCTTCTGGCTGATGAAAAAATTTGTTACATTTCTCTTGTTTGTCTAAATGCAAATGCTTATAAAATAACTTTTCCTTACTGTCAGTACTACAATAATGGCATAATAGCAGAAAGGCAAGCATGACATTTTGTTTTACTGACAAGTTGTCAGGGAAGATTTCATTTTAGTAACTCCTCTGCCCATGATGGCATATAAAGGAGGAGGAGCAGAGGTTGACTTTCAGACAGTAGCTTGAGCTTCTAGTACAGGCACTTTAGATTTCTTTGAAATTTTCTTTGACTTGTAAACTGAAGCAGTAAGATGAAATGTCACTGATGGAAGATAAACACAAAATATCAAGATGTCGTTTTAAGGGTTGTTTTTATGACCATTACCATCCTTGAAAATTGTGTTAGAACAGTCAAAGTGCATATATTCTGGTGCTGAAATTAAGGACTAGACTGTTACTCACCGGAGAGAGCACTTAAAGCACTTTACTCCAATTATATGTCTGGTATTCAATGCAAGAGGCTGTTAGTGCCTCCTGAAGCAATTATCTGTAAAAGTCTTGTAGTTGAGATCGACTTCCACTGGGTGGTGACCAAGACTTGTTAGAGCAGGAGGAAGTCAGGAGACCAAAACTTTCTTTAATATGACTTGAATTTCTTATCTTTTGGAGAACAGTCAGATCTGCTCATGTTTACTTTGCTCCTTTTCATGTCAGAAAATATGTTTACCAGCAGCAAATAAGCACCTGATTGTTCTTGTTTTGCTTAAATTGTCTCTTCTCTCCTTCCATTTCTCTCTTTCTTCACCCATTTTCACCCTGTTTTCTTTGTTGCTTGTTTATTTTACGCTATACTGTGTACAACCCAACTAAATTGCTAACATTTTTTTTAAGGGAAAAATAGAGGATCATATAGTCCTGGCTCTGTAAACTCTGATATAAGTTATGATGTTTGCATTTGGGAAAAGCCAGTAACTAAATTCTGCCTAGGAACCTGTTCTGTTGAAGGAAGAAGGAGACAGAAAATGAGAGCTACCCAGTTGCACATCTCATGTGAATACTGACAGCCTGGGAAAAATCTGATTACCCAGTGTGCTTCTGAAGAAAAAGGCATATTCGATGATCGTAAAGGTCACTGCCAAAACAGTCCCAACTGGACTGGACAGCTTTGTCTTCTAATTTTAAAACACTTTTAAACCTTGTGTGTAAGCATCATAGATTGTATAGAAAAACACTTGTCCCAGAAATACTTCTTGTCAAATTCAGTAGTTTCACTTTCTGGGCATACTTGGAGAATTAACTCAGAGTTTGGACCAGCAGCACAAACAGATACTCAAGCAAGTGTCCTTGAAAACGTATAATTAAAATTCCTGCGTGTTCAGTTCTGAGGATTTTGAGCAGTGAGTTTACTTGAAGTAGTAAAGATGATAGTGGAGAGCTCTGTGTGAGGCTCTACGCAGATTTGGAGTGGAAAATTGGTAGATAAAAGATATATGGCTTGTAAGAAGATTTGGTGCTTTTGCATGCTTCTCTGGTGGGCCATTTATGTACATCTTAATAGTAGAGTTTGTTGTGACTTGCTTTCTTTTGTTTGCTTTTTCACTATGGTTTCTTCTCCTAAGCTTTTTTCTTTTACTAACTTGCTTGTTTGCCAGCATGCAGCATCATGGTTTTCTTGCTGATAGAGGGCTGCTTAAAGCATTCATAGACACATGCTATTTTATGCATCTGAGGAATGGCTCAGTGTATCAATGTGCATGGTGATAGATTAAGTTTTCCTCTACTTGTTTCACTTTGTGGACCTTTCTTGAATTTCAGGAGTTTTTATTTGTTTATAAAGTACTTGCTAGTTCTACTGGAAGTGATAGCTCTGTGTGTGTATGTATGTATGTCTGATCTGTACTCTTAAATTAGAATGAAATACCTGTTTTTGTGCTTTAAAACAAATTTGGTTTCCTTTTAGAAGGTGACTAGCTTGCAGGATGTCTTTGTGCTGCAGGATCATAGATCGTTATACAACTTATGTTCCTCCAGTACCTTTTATGCAGGAGGTGATGAGACCTCAGTTGGTTTTGCACCAGAACAAGCCCTGTGCTTCCTAGATTTGATTACTGGATTTAGTACCTCTAGCAGTGTGTCCTTTCTTAAAAGTTTCACATGCAGATGTGGTTGATTAAGCAAGCTATGTCAGTTGTTTCTGTCTGAGGTCAAGTTAAACTAAGTTCTGTGGAAGCCTGGTGGCTTAGATTTAAAGTCATATTTCTTTTTACTCACTGACCACTTGTACACATTGTTCCATATTTAATTTTCCCTGAAAGCACTTAGCCTGTAAACATGGTGTCATGCTGTTGGAGTGCAGAGGTTTTCTTCTAAACTAAGTATTGTCTTGGAATGCTTTGCTTGTTACTCAGTATATGAATTAATGTTGAGTTTTAACAGCTTCACAACAGACATGGCAAGACTGATAGTCATGTTACAGCTGTAATTCATGTTATTGCATGCATCATCTGTACAGTGCAGCCCACGTACGCCTAGTTGTTGTGTGTTCTTTTACCCTGAAATGTGAAGGAGAGTTGAAAGAAAGTGTTCTTCAAAGCAGCCTAGATAGGATTCAGTGAAAATGTCTGCAATATTCTCACTTGGGTTTTATTAGAGCTTAATGGTAATTAAGAAACCTTAAGTGTCTGGAATTAAAAATCAAAAAAAACTCACATGAGACTCACCTTTATTGTACAACCAAGTGCATTTCAAAGAATCTCGTATTGCTCTGCATTTGTTTCTTAAGAGTAAAAGCTGGAAAAAAGGAAAGCAGTTCATGCTTTTAATGTCTTCGTACAAATGAAGCAGCACTGTAGCTTCTAGAGGAATTTGTCTTCAGTTTTATATATATGTATATTGCTTGAATAGTGTAATTTCACACATGGAAGATGAGTATTTTTTCCAAAACGTCTATTGTGTATAAGGACAGAAATGAAATAATTTACAGCTGCTGAGAAGCCATTTTCTTCTGTTATCCCATAACTACTGTGGATCACCTGGAGGTGGTAAATGGATTAGCAGCATATAAAGGCTAGTTCTGTATGATATAGATGTTTTTGGTATGCACTTTGAGTGTTGTTTCTTAAATCAGAATTTATGCTATTTTAACATTATAGAATCACAGAATGGTCCAGGCCAGAAGGGACCCCCAAAGGTCATCTAGTCCGACCTCCCCACAGCAGGGACGTTCTCAACTAGATCAGGCTGCCCAGGGCCTTGTTGAGCCTTACCTTGAATACCTCCAGGGAAGGGCCCTCAACCACCTCCCTAGGCAACCTGTTCCAGTGTTCCACCACCCTCACAGTAAAGAACTTCTTCCTAATATCCAATCTAAATCTACCCTTCTCTAGTTTGAAGCTATTGCCCCTCATCCTGTCACTCCAGGCTTTTGTAAACAGTCTCTGCCCACCCTTCCTGTAGGTGCCCTTCAGGTACTGGAAGGCTGCTATTAGATCTCCCCGGAGGCTCCTCTTCTCCAGGCTGAACAACCCCAGCTCCCTCAGCCTGTCCTTGTAGCAGAGGTGGTCCAACCCCCTGATCATTTTTGTGGCCCTCCTCTGGACCCTCTCCATCAGCTCCATGTCCTTCCTATATGGAGGGCTCCAGATCTGGGTGCAGTACTCCAGGTGAAGTCTCACCAGAGTAAAGTGGCAGAATCACCTCTCTGGATCTGCTGGCAGCACTTCTTTTGATGCAGCCCAGGATGAGATTGACCTTCTGGGCTGCAAGCTCACACTGCCTGCTCATGTCCAGCCTCTCATCCATCAGCACCCCCAAGTCCTTTACACAGGGCTGCTTTCTAACACCTCATCCCCCAGTCTGAGTTTAAAGCGAGGCTTGTTCTGGCCCAGGTGCAGAACCTTGCACTTACTCTTGTTGAACTTCACAAGGTTCACCTGGGCCCACCTCTCCAGCTTGTCCAGGTCCCTCTGGATGATGTCCCGTCCCTAAAAATTATTTTTTATTATTTATTATTTTTTATTAAGATTGCAAACACTGTAGTTTGTAGTTCAGTAATATTATTGGTGGAAGGAGGGGAGGGAGGGAATCACTTCTTTTTTAGCGGACAAGATCTTCAGCTTTGCCTGATGCTGTTTGAAGATGCAAATGGAATTGCCTTTTCCCAAACCAAAGCAAACTCAGAAAGTGAACTCCTGTTCCTAAAGATTAAAAAACAGTTTTGAAGAGGCTGGTGCAGCAGACAATATACTGCAGAGCTATTAAATCATCCATTTACAGCAACCATGCAACTCATTTGTCACTTCCATCTGTTCTTCCAGTGGTGTGTTACTGGGGATTGCAAGTCTGTGCTCCAGATTTTAGCCTGATTTGGGGATGGTGGGGCCCTGTAGCAAAAGTGAACAACCCACAGGACTTGTAATTTGAAGAGCTGCTCATCAGAATTTAATGCACAGGCCCTGCCCTGCCACGTAACCTGCTGCACTGTCCTGCAACTATTTGCGTAGGTGCTCTCCATCAGAGTGTGGTGTGCCAGGGGTATGATGCTGGAAGACAAGTTAACACGTGGCATCTCCCCTTTGGGGACCTTCAGTGTAAGAGCATTGTCTTGTGTATTATTAATAATATTATGTGGATGGTGGAACACTGAAACAGGTTGCCCAAGGTGGTGTTGGAGGCACTATCCCTGGAAACTTCAAGATTGGTCTTGATGGGGCTCTGAGCAACCTGAACTAACTCGGGATTGTCCCTGTTCCCTGCAGGGGGCGGGGGTTGGACTAGAGGACCTCTAGAGGTCCCTTCTAACTGTGATTTTATGGTTACTGAGCAGAAGGTTACTAGGGGAAAATAAGAGGGGAAGGTTTTTCTCCAGAAAACCTGGGCAGGCTGTGTTTATTATAGGTGAAGTGAGGTTTCTAAAGTTAAGTATTTCCAAAGCAAGGGGTAGGTTTCCATACACCGATTAGTCTCACGTGAAGACTTTGAAAATCAAGAAAAGACTGGTGGAGTTGTTTGGCAAAGACAGACTGTTTCTGTTAGGTACTTCTTTTTTAGTTATCTTGTCATGACACGTGGTGTCATTGTGTTCTTCTCTGCTGTCCTCCTGCTATGTCCTAGCTGGCACAAACTCTTTAAGTTTTCATTTGGTTTATATAGCAGCTGGTCTGTGATGGTAGTTTGTTGTGCTCTTATAATAAATAATACTGACCTTGGCTGCTGCCTTTCCTCTGTGTATCTCTATCATGAAGCAGCTGTCAAAGACAGGACTTGTGCTATTGACTGTAAAAAGGAACATAGCTCACTTCTAACTGCAGCACTCATGTCAGGGATAGAGACTTCTCAGTGGATTCACTCCTCCAAGCCCAAACAGACACATAAAAGGCATTTTAATTGCAAATAACTAGAAAGAGTGAGGTGCTAACTTTATGATCTTTGATTGGGAAAGATTCTACAGTTCTTGTCTTAGGAAGAAGCACGGATTAAACAGTTATTTTACAGAGAGAGATTTTACATCATTTATTTTGCCTGACATTTAGGCAAGGGTAATAATTTCTTTTTTTTCTCATTGCAACAGAGCTTTTGCTTAATAAATAGATACAAAGTGAGTAGGATTTGTTTTGTTATACTGACTTTAAAAGGATTTTTAAAAGTATTGTTATTTGGGACATACTGAACATCAAATCAATTACATTTAGATTAATACATTTAATGAGAAATATGTGACCTTTTCTGCTTATAATGGGAAAGTAATGTATGACAGAATTAAATAAGTTATATGCAAGCAGATAGCATAAAAGACTTTGAGAATATGGAGGGAGTTGACTGCAGTGGAAAATTCTGTGTGAATTGTTCTGTGAGCAGCTTCAAGCAATGAAACACTTCTTTATTCTTTCTTTAGTGGCAATGTGAATTGTTCTGGGTCCTCACATAACTGATGATTACTGCTGGCTGTTGCGATGTGTTGTGATCCAGTCTGGGAGAACTTTCTGTTCGTAGCCTTAGTGCTGTAAAAGATGTCCTTGTGTCCAGCAAAACTTGTCCACTGAACACTCAGTTGAAATCATGATGTAGCCAGTATCACTATTATCTACTTAAGTTGTTCCATAACTGATAAAAAACCAAACTGAAAAAAAAGCAGGATTCTGTGTAGAGCCTTTTAATTACACTGTAGCTTTTTAATCTGAGGTTGAATTTTTTAGGCAGGGATTGAGGGGCAATAAGGGATTCACTATGCAAATGTTAATGGGAGCTTCACACAGAAAAAAACAGTGAGAGAAAGTTCAAAGATGTCTGCTAGGGTGCTTGTGCATGTGAGCGAGGAGCTGATAGCATAGCTTACCAGAGGTGACCATTAAACAATGAATGAATGGAAAACAATAGATTGAGAGAAGGATTTTTAAAAGTGGAGAAAGTAGTTAATGTGACAGGGAGAATGTGAGGTGGGCTACCTGCAGAGTAGGCACTTGAACCAGAAGTCATCCAACAAAATTATTTTTTACATCAGTGTCGTGAATGAGCAAAAGCTCACATCAGCTGTGGAAAGGAAGACCAGAGTAACTGGCTGAGATGAGAGCCTAAAGAACACCTTTGTTCCGTGTCAGTATACAGAAGAAGCTTTGAGGTGTTTAGCAGAATGGTGACTTAGAGAGGGCCAGGTAGTAGAGATCTTAGCTATTTTTGATTGCATGATGAATGGATCAAAGAAGACTTCTGTGCAAAGGTGAATTTATGTTATTACTTTTCTTGTTTTAGGTAAAGAAGATGAATTTCCAAAGAAGCCACTGGGGCAGATTCCATCAGAACCTCAGCCTGCTATGGTTAACTCCACTCCCATGCTTAATGGACAGAACAGCACTGGTACACAACTAATGAGGAGGACAGAGAGGATACCATCCTCAGGAGAAGAGCCAGAAAGCTCACCAAATAACCGGAAAAGACTTAATTCACTGGAAAAGAAACCTTCCTTGAAACAGCAGAAGACTCGACCAACGGAGACACAAACTAGTATACCTAAAAATGAGATAGATACAAGAAGAAAGCCTCTGCTAGCAGAGCAAGACAGCTCAAGACACTATAATAATGCAGCTGCTAATCAGAATTCTAATGCTACTTCAAATACAAGAAGGGAATTTGTACCTAAGTGGAATAAACCATCTGATATCAAAATAATTGAAAAGACAATGAAATTTACTGCAGAGGCCAAAGGAGGGCAAATAAACCATTCAGTTTCAGGCCCACCACCAAGTCCTGGAGAAATGCAGCCTTTGAATGTAAAGCACAAAATGAGGGTTATGGATGCTGATGAAGGTAAGCGAGGGTCTAATGCATCTCAATATGACAATGTTCCAGAAGCTGAGAATGAGAATCTTGTTGAGGAGATGCTTGAGAGAGCTCATCCACAGAGCCCTAGGCATGTAACATTTTCTAATAGTCCAAGAAAGCAAACTGAAAAGATACCAACTCCATTAAAAATACCCAATAATTACACCTTCACTTCACAACCCAGATCTCCAAAATATTCATCAGAACCTGATGGACCACCTCATGGATTGAATGTAAAACAGCCACTGCCATGTTACAGTAATCCACCTACTTACCATGGAAATTCCCCAAAGCATGTTTCCAGTATAGGCAATACAAGTTCTGTACCTCTGCATTATCATGGGAATCGAAGCAGCCCTTCTGCTAGGCCATATGGTTCTTTTATCTCAGTAGATTATTCTCCAGATAAACTACAAATTAATTCCTATCCCCCCAGTCACCAAGAACCTCTTTCACCTGCCCCTGGTCAGATAGAAGTAGCCTCTGTTGATGCTTATACAGGCAACTCACGGTCCCCCACAGGTGTCAAATTCATAATTCCTCCAGTGGATTATTTACCAGAAGATAGAAAGTGGCCAGATGCTGCATATATTTACAGACATGAACCCTACAGGCAACCCTGGAACCATGATGTTAACAGAGGCCACTTGGATAATTTCCAGAAATATCAGCATTTTCAGTCAACACCTTTTCAAGACCATAGTCTTCCTGCTGTTTCTGTGGATAGTCCAATAAGATACAGGACTTCACCAACCTTTGAAGAGCATAGTTCACCACAATACCAATATTCAAACCCATCAGCTCAAGCCCAGCACTATCGAAACAGAAATGATGGACTGTCTATGCATGAATCCGTGCTTCTCTGAGAACCTGTTTCTTCTTAATAAAATGGCAGGACCCAAACCCCAGCTGAACATTGCTGTTAGTAGTAGTCCACCGCAGTTCTGTGACCTGCAGACAGTTCACAAGTCTCAAAACCAGCAACACTATTTCAAAGATGTTTCAGACTTTGATTGAAGGCTAGTTGAGTTCTGAGACTTGCATTGAAGCTCCTGGAAGTGATCTGATGCACATAGACATAGCAATAAGACCATATAGACCGTGTGGTTAATACTGTCATTGTTCCTTACATTGAAGTAACTCATGTTACAATCCTTCTGCCTAAAACCTGTAACGCAGTGACCGGTTTTACTTTGACTGACATCCTTAATGCACTGTACAGATGTGTGCATGCGTGTGAGTGTGCACTTACATACACAAACACATGGAAAAGAGCTTAAGGGTTTAAATGTAACTGCATTTAACTTTGGGCAAAGCATGTGAAGTATTTTTATTTCATATTAATTTTTCTTTGTAATTTATTTGAGAAGCCATTCATTTTGAATGGCAATTTCTATTGTTTTAATACAGCTGCCTCAGCATCGCAGTATCTGTTCTGGGCAGGAGAGATGTTTTGGGATTGTTAATTTAATCTTATGTGAGAGTTACTTTCTACTCCTTTGACTACTGTTTGTCATTGTCCTCAGCAAGAAGGAGCAGGCAGGCAAAAGCAGAAAGCCAAAAATGCTTCTCTAATCTGGCTAAGAAATGGTGCTTAAAATTCAGGGCAGTGTCTGTCTTTTTTTTTTTTTTTTTTTTTTTTTTTTGGTGCATTGAAAACAGAGAATCTTTACTTTCTCACCCAAATCTACCTTCAGAAGCTCATCCTATAAGCAGAATATTGGAGCAGAGTGAGGGTAATGCCAGATACAGAGATGGTGCTGCACCCTTCACTTTTTGCCATGCTGTGCTGTCAAGCTAAGCAAACTGGTTGCAGGGCCAGGTCTCATAGGTATCGGAGAATGACCAGCTCCTTGACACTTCTGAGAGGTATATGTGGGAGGCTGAGATTTGGTCAAAGCTTGATATTCCCTGAGCTGTGCAAGTATGCAGTGTCCCTTCTCTTCCATCTTTGTTCTGTCAATTCCATTTTGTTGTGCCCGTTTTTTACTCCAAAGAACTGTGATTGGGCATGTGCTGCTGAGCTGTCAGGCTGCTGAGAGACTGTGTGGTGGTTTACACTAAAATGATCTTGACTGTTATTAGGGAGCTTAAATGCCTGGCAATGTAAGTATTTTTAATTAGTGTTCACAGCTTTTTCTCATTTGTTTTTTTTCCTTTCCTTGACTGTGAAATGGGGGTGAAAGAAAAAAAAAAAGCAGGTGAAGTAGCACATGTAGGATGCAGCCCTGTGAGCTGCTGGGTGCTGTGTGGGAAGTGCTGAGTGCAGTGAGCTTCTGTTAGAACCAGTGGGAGTTGAGACAGAAGAGGTCCTTGGGAGTACTTAACAGAGGGATTTTTCTAATACTTCAGTACCAGACATTGGGATCAACACCAGTTTCACATGGTTTGGAAAGTTGTCCTGTTATCTTTTGGGTTGTATGTTTTGTTAACAAAAAGATAGAAATGGATTTTTTGAGGTTTTTTCCTTTAAAGAATGAGCTTTAGTGCCTATTATTGCTGCAGGTTGACTCTGTAAGTTTTAAGGTACAGAAGTAAAACAGTTTTTACAAATGGAAGTAACATTTACTTAGTATATTTCAGAACCTTTTTGTGTGTGTGTATATAAAGTGTCTGATGTAATTTTTCATGAAAGAACTGGGCAATTTTATATTTTAAAAATTGCAAACTGCAGCAAAGTAACAGTAGCAAAGCACTACACTGAAACTCTGAACTAAAATTGTGAAGATAAGTATGACTTGGGCTTACCTTAGTTATAATTGTTTGGAGCAGCTTAGAAATGTATGTATATAATATTGTGGCTAAGTGTAATGTTCTGTAATTCATAACAAAGCTGTACAATATATTTGTGCAAGCAACACAAGGCTCCAGATTATGTATCAGCATTAGTAAATACTGTAGATTTTTATATATGAAATATATACCCACTATTTTCTTATGTCATCTGCAACAGTTTTATAACTGTGTATCCTATTTTGATGTGACTGTATTTTTAACATGTTAAAAATAATAATAATAATTAAGCTTACATTGTTTTGTCTTTATTATTGGGTTAGCTCAAAACCAACTTTGTCTGTTTGCAGCACAAATAATTGCTTTTCATAAGGGAATCATATATATACACATACATGTCTTGGATGTATGTCCTATTTAATTTCCACATGTTCATTTTTAGACTAAGCAATATGGATACAATCTGTACAGTGCTTTTGCATTATTACAAAGGCAATAAGATTATTGGTTCTAGTTTACTACACTGCTGAACCTCAGCCTATCATTTGCAAAAGCTCAGAGTGTAAACTATGATCATAATTTTCTGGTTTTGTTCTAGTAATTTCACCCAATACTAGTTCCAAAGAAGTGGAGAATTACTGGCATGAGAGCCTTGCAAACCTGCGCATTGACCAAAGTGCAGAATAATAAGTCTGGCTGTGGCTGCCATGGGTATCTTGTGTTTAGAGGATGGTATAGAGTTTAAAGCAAACAAAAAACCTTGTGTCATCTATTTGTAGTGCAAGATATACTTTGATCTTCACTTACCTGGTCAAACCAAACTAAAGGTACTGCTAGATTCAAATCGGTCAGTCATAGCAGTAACAAAACCCCCCTCACGTAAAGTGAGGCACAGCTCTGCCACTGTCCTGCTGGTGGAGGAAATTGTCTCAGTGTAATGGATTAGATATCCTTGTAAGAGCTTTCCTGTCACTGTTTTCTTTCATCTGGAAACAGTCAAGCAGTAAGTATCAATGTAAAATACTTGAGACTTTTTCTCCCTGTGGTTTCATGATTTTCAAAAATTTGCCTGCTTTGAGGTCTATGAACTGTAGGTTTCTTGCTCAAGTTGTGACTCCCTGTGCTTAGTGAGACAAGCTCAGGGTAGGAGTTAGGAGGGTGATTAGTGTCATAGTCTGTCCACACAGAGGAACTCAGAGGACTAAGGATAGTTGTCCAACTTCCGTATGTTTAAATTTTAGTGAAATTAAACTAATTAGAATTTGGGAGGAAAAGGAAGTAACTTGAGTGTATGCTGTGCTCTTTGGCTGTGTTGCCTCTCGCTTTGATGTGATGGTAGGTTGGGTGTAAAGATTTCAGTGTTGGACTGAAGCCCCTCAGTCTTCTGCAGTACAAATTGCAGCCATGAAAAAAAAGGCAGGAAAGATCGTGGCACTCTGGAATTTTTTAGATGAGAGGGATTTGATTATGTAGTCAGGTGGGTTATAATCAAGCCATGTTATCCACTACAAGCAAGACAGAAGCCATCCCTGCTCATCCAGGCAAAGATTCTTTTGTGACACCAGGTTCAGTGATGAATTTGAATCTAAGCATCCACTCACTTGAGCATCTAAAGAAGGGAATCTGACCTCAGGAAAATTATCCTACCCTTTTCCTCTCCATCTATGGCCAGTCTGTAACACTTCAGGGAGGGTGACACAGAGGAAAGAGAAAACTCATTTAGCTGAGGGTCTCTTAAGGAGAGTGCTCCCTCCCAATCCCTGCTGATGACTACCTAAAGCATGATCTTATTTGAAAATGATCAGACTAATGTGGGCAATCCTGTTTTTCCCAGGGCTGAGAAGGAAGTTCATTCACACATGTCAGTGTTGGTTACCTCTGCAGTATCTGACAGCCAGATGACTTCTTTATTGTAAAAGTAACTGTTGTAAGCCCGCTACCAACAAAAGTTTCAAGACAGTAATGGATTTTTAGAAATCTTGGATGGTGCAGAAGAGAAATGTGATGTTGTTAGTCAGAGATGCACCTTTGTAATAAACCACTCAGTAATTCCAAAAGGAAGTAAACAGCACTGAAATGTCAAAAGACAGAACAGCCTTCCAGTGTGGGGAAGCAAATCCAAAGCATCCCTGAGGTACAGACACATTTTTCCAGGCAGATTTCTCTCAAGAATCCTATCCTGAATTTCACATCTTCCTCAATATGACTTTGAAATGGACTTGCAAATTGCAGAGGTTTTTTTTTTTAATCTCCCCCTTGGGTGGCATTACACTGCGTGCACAAAGAGGAATACTGTTTAAAATATGCCATCAAACGCCCACCGTTTCATTTCCAGCAGAGTACATTCTACTTTCAACACTTCAGTGAGAGGAAAATAAGATTTTTTTCTGTAGTCCTTTAAGTAGTGCATTTTTGCAAAGCTCTGTAAACGTCTTATATTACAGTTTAACAGGTACTTAACCAAGTATCGTTCAGGCTCCTCTTCAGATGCCATGACGTTTGCTGCAAGGTTGGTTGTTGGGTTTTGGGTTGGTTTTGGTTTTGTTTTTGTTTGGGGTTTTTTTCCCTCTTTTGGGAAATGTTAAGATAATCCAAATGCTTTTAATGGCAGAGTTGCAGTGACATGACTAGGCCCACAGTTGAAATTGGAAATACAATTGCAGTCATTTCAGGATAGCCTTTAAGTGGTTGCCAGATCTGGTGAGCTGGAGAAAGACAATGTTTTCTGGCTTCTGTGTGCCAAGAGTACTTCATACAGTAACACACAATCCTATTCCTGAGTGATTTGATTCTCTCTGCTAACACTGACTGCCTTTTGTTGTGCTTATGGAGTTCATATATTAGTGGAAAATCAATGATGAAGGTCCAAACCCACACGTCCTAAATAACCTGAAAATTAACATACCTTGTTCTAACTTTTTTCTACCCCCTCCCTCCCTTTTTTTTTTTAGTCTGTTTATTTTACTGATGATTTTATTGTCAACCTTGTCAAGGTGAGCTGTGACTGCTTCTTCTGCCTCCTTCCTTACTTCAATAATGTGCCAACTTGAGTTTTTCAGAGGTTTTGTCATGCCTTTTTGCTGCTGTTTTGGTTGTTCACTGGGATCATGATAAAGCAGTTAATATCAGAGGTTACTGTTTCCCTCCTCAGCTTTTCCTCTCTCCAGACAATGTGCAAATTAAAAAAAGAAAAAAAAATTAAAAATAATTCTCAATATTGCAGTTGGTCAGAAATTCTCCAGGAAGGTGTTTGGGTTTTTTTTTTTTTTTTTCCTGCCAGAAGCAATTTCCTGTAGCAATTGCTGAAGGACACTAGTGTGGAGACACTCTTATTCCTTGCAGTCCAAAGTCACAGGTTGCTTCTGTGTATCAAGCAACAAATCTGCATTACAGGCAGGGCCAAGCCAGCATTTCTTGCAAAACCCTGCATTGTGCCACAGAAACAGAAAACCTCGGGCTGGCAGCAGGTCAGATATAGCTAAAACATGCTTGATTTAGGGTGGTAAATACCCACTCATTTCTGATAGCATCTTGCTTTTCTCACATTTTCTGCTCCAAGTTAGAGTAGGCAGAGACTGAAGCTGGTGGTTTGAACTAGGACTCCTGTGCTCCTCTCCTTACTTGGGAGGCCTAGAGCTGGTTTTTGGTTCCAGCCATCCACTCTGAGTGATACGTTTGCAAGTTCAACAGTATCTTCTACATGTATTTGCAGTGTTGTCCTTTAGGAGAAAACAGATCTCTATTGGGTTTTTTAAAACAGCTCTGCTAGATTGTAAGAAAGATGAGGATGGTCTTCTTAGCAGGGCCTGTTATGACAGGACAAGGGGTGATAGTTTTAAAGTACGAGAAAGGAGATTTAGACTGATAAAAGGAAGAACTTTTTTACAATGAGGGTGGTGAAACACTGGCACCAGTTGTCCAGAGAAGTGATAAATGACCCATACCTGGAGGCATATGTGTTCAGGTTGGGTGGGACTCTCAGCAGTGTGATCTAGTTGAAAATGTCGCTGCTCCCTGCGGGGGTGGGGCTTGGACTACATGGCCTTTAATGGTCCCTTTAAACCCCAAACATTCTGTTTCTGTGAATATTTTGCCCGAACTGTGTCTTCTTTTTAAGCTTAACAGTTTGCAGACCTTCTCCCCAAAGATAATTCAGTTGACAGAGTGGGCTGTGTGTCACTGGGAGTGACACCAAAAGCAGTAGGTGATCTCCAGTGCTACTACTGTTAGGTCAGTTGGATGGTGTTTTCAGCCAAGCTGGCACACAGCTATCAAAACTGGATTTTTGCAGTGCAGGTAAGAGGAAAGGTTTTATTGGCTGAAGACTCTACTTGAATCTGGCAGTAATGTGTGTACTTTATGCTAAAACTGTCAAAGCTTAAAAGCAAAAGGGCTGGGTTTTCAAAGGTGGTGATGCTTAACTGTCTTAATGTTTGGGAAGGGAACTGGAGTTTAGTACAAGTATTGTTTCTAGCAACTCCTGGGCTTTCTTCCATTGAAAGTTGAATGACTCCATGGTTGGAATGCATCTTGGAGAACCCATACTTTCAGAACAGAATGGGTTGGGTCCATTCTCCAAGTCAACAGGTTTGTTTTGCTCTGCAAAGATAACCTAGAAACAGATGTATTTTTTTTTAAAGTGATTTTAAAACAAACCTCTTGGTCTTGGTCTTCCTTAGAGGCAACTCACCAATCAACCTTTCCCTCTCTAAAGAAAGTGGCATGTTAGAAAATCTTTATTTGTTGTCAGCTAATACTCTGAGCATTGGACATCCTTCGGTTGTTAAATCTTTCTGTCTGTAACTCCTGATACCCTTCATAACTCTGTTGCCTTCTGTTCCCCAGGTTTTACTGTGTCAGATTGTTACCCTCACAGTTAGTTCTGTTCCAGTAGAGATGTCCACCTGTTTGCTACTGCAGTGAATGAGTTTCCTTTCCAGTTCTTATGTCCCCTTGTCACAGGCTACCTGCTCCGTATCAATCCGTTGCATTCTCTAATCCATCTCAAAGTCTGTTTTCAAAGTGGCAGCACTGCAGCTTGCTTTGGAGAAATCACTGAAAAAAGGATAAAGTACATGACTTGGGGACTATAAAAATGGCATGTGAGTATAAAAGCCAATCACAAACACTTCAGAAAGGCCTATCTGGTGGGCAGGCTGTGCTTTACAGTATGCAGCACCTAGGTGATGAAAAGTGATAGAGGTGTTTGCATATTATCTACTTACCTGGAAGGACTGGGATGATAAATGGCTTGCTGGGATTTTCCCTTGGTAATAGCTTGCCTTAATGGGATGCTCCATCCATGATTTGAGATCTTTATGCTTGCCAGCATGAGGGAGCAAGCCAGCCTTTTTTGGGTGGCCAAGCTCAGCACTACTTGTAAATATTGAATCACATGAAGTGAGTAAAGAAAGAATAGCCTCTCCTGGCCGTAGCACCAGTATGCTCCAGCATTCATAGCTGCTGGAGTTCATCCAAAGCTTTTTGATGCTGTAAATTGTAATTTTGCTATGTAATGTGCAAAAATGTAACCCCCTGTGCTCTCTTTGCTGTGCAGTTGTGCAGCCAGGCTGGCAGCGTACGTCCTGCCTGCAGTAGTTGTTTTACTGATGTGCGCAGTTTCTGTTGAGCATGCCTGGTGTCACAGCGGAAGATATATGCCCCTTGACTTCTCCTGAGTGTTCATGTGGCTCCTCCTGGGTGCTGTTTGGAAGAAGGGTTTTTTGTTTATTTGTTTTGTGACAAAGCTTAAAGACAGTTCAATTTTCAGAGTATCTTCTTCACCTGGTCCTCCCTGCTCTGTCCAAATGATGTCAAGCACTATCAGAGAGAGGAAGATGATAAATTCTCTAAACATCAACAGGCTTGACTTGCTGGAAGTTATGCAGCTCTATCTGCTCCCTGCAGAGAAAAGTTCTGATGACAGAACTTCAGGCAAGGAAGAAAATAGTTTTGCTCTTTAAATGCCATTATGAAAAAAGCATGATTTGAGTGAATGGGTGGGGGTCACGCTGTGCACACATTTATCGTTGTAAATGTTATGTCTGAAAGGCTTTGAAATGCTCTCAGAACTTGTGATTTTGGGCACATAAGCAGATCACTTTTATTATAACCCTCTTGTTGTACTCTGTAGGGTCGGTCAGGTGGTGTTTTTCTCTGTTGATTTAAGTGATTTCTTACAGAGGCCTCCAAGTTGCAGAATCACATTTTGTGCAACCCTAATAATTACTTCATTATTAACTTTAACGATAGGCTGCCTTGTCTACCTCCACTTTTAGAAGTGAATCATGTTCTAATGTTTAGAATGACCCTAAGCTGAGATCTCGAATTTCCTTTCCAGCTGGACTAATGGGGCTTGTAGGAGGGAAGTCAAACTTCCATGACTTCTAATTATCACCTTACTTAACTACCCATCCAAAGCTGTAGAGTTAGCTATACCTTTGAAAAGGTTTGTCAGCTACAAACAAGGTAGTTGAACTGGACCTGCTTATTTTTGAAATTACTGTTGGTATATCATCGTCTGAGTACCATATGCAGCAGGATTCATCCTTGCGTGCACCACTTGCTGGAAGGGGTTCAGTAAAATCTTAGTTGACAAGTTGGCCACCTCAGTAGTTGTCTGCAGAGGTAAACCAAAGACTTTCCATCTGCAAGCTTAAGCCAGAAGCTTTGGAGGTCATTTGGGATCTATAAGTAATTTTTACAGATTTGATATTCAGAATAAGGAGGGTGAACCTGCCTTGCAGGTTTTTTTCTCTTTAGGCAATACAGTAGCAGTCAGTTGCTGTGGGATTGGAATTGTTTTCAGCCATAAAGCAGAGAGTGAATGTTTATGCAGCATGGAAAGAGCACTCTCCATGACAATATTCCTCTGAGGGAGTTGGGTCTAATTATTTTAAATGACTGAGGCAGGTCAGAGAGCTTGTGTCCAACTTTTCAAGTGACTTAGCACTTGCTGTTCTTCATAGAATCTGAGGAGCCAATGTCCAAATTGCTTGCAAAGGCAAGGAAGAAATCCTCTCCTCATATCGTTGGCATTTAACAGATGCTCAGCTTTACCCTTAGCTCATAGCTGAGCCACTTTAAAAATCTTCCCAGCCTTCATCTTCTGTCTGACACTTCTTTTCTAGGATTGTTTATAAGAAAAACCTGCAACCCTTTTATTTTTAGTTCCATGTGTTAATGGTAAGAACACTTAGGGAGAAATTTACTCTTTGCTTTTTTGCTTTTGCTGGGAAAAAAAAATAAATGCTTGTCAGCCTAGCAAGATGCAAGGTGTCTCCTGTGCTCTGCAACATGCAGTTCATGAGGCATCTTTGTGACAGCTCTTTATTCTGCTGAACAGAGTTTCTCAATTTTTTTTTTTTTTATCCAATCACTTTGTGCTAAGTCCAGTCTGACCTTCCAAACTCATTTTTGGCTTAAGGCATTGTTTTTTGGTCACTACCTGCGTTTCTCTATCAACTAGAAACTGAACTAGAAGATGCTGTTGGTGGATTTGAGGTGGCTATACCTGAACCCTTCACTACAGGGAGCTTACAAAAGACAATGAGAATGGCTTTTTGCATTTAAAAGGCTTTATTATAGAATGTCAGCTAGAATACTTAATTCTCTTAATTGGAATTCAGAGTGACAAAGAGCATTCTTAAATATTTAAGTGCTCTCTGCCCTTACCCATTAAGTCTCTTCCTGTGCAGGTCTTTTCCTCCAGGACTTAAGTCAACCCAGGCATGTTTTTCTGGGTTATTGCAACCTCTGAGCAGCTCCCTCTCATCTGCATAAAGTTGTCACCATGGGATGTCTGCTCCTTGCCCCTCTCAGCACATTTTTAATCTCTTTGCAGTCCTGCCTAGTCTTTCCTTGCCAAGCTTTCACTCTCAATTCCTTCTGCTGCCCTCCCATCCTCCCTTGTGAAGCTCTCTTCTCTGTAAGCTCAGTCACAGACAGCCATCATCCTCTATCGCACTGCACCCTGTCCAACCTGATCACTCTTCTTAACCATGCCAAGCAAGAAATCACCAGTCACAGATGCACAGCAAAAGTTGGTACAGGTTTGGACCACTCTTCTTGCCTGATACCTACCCAGGCTTTGCTCTCCTTGCCTGATAACTACCCAGGCTTTCCTGCTTCTTTAGCTTGTCCTTGCTTGGGGCTGGAGAGATCTTTCCATCCTTGAGAGGAAAGCCTTCCATGGCAGAAGTTCAGTCCTCCGTGAGTAAATACAGTGCATGAGTCCATTGAGCTCAGCAGAACCACAATATTTGTGTGTGAGAGCTTTCCATCAGAAAGTGAAACCCTATCAGTCTTCACATGTTTGGTGCCTGAGATTGAAAATTTTGGGCAAGTCTTCATATCTGTTAGTAATGCATTTCATGTACAAACAACTCCTCCCACGTCTGATTTCCATTTTCCTTTTAAATTGCATTTCTTTAATCTTTCATTTAATTCAGAGGGCTTTTTGCATACACAGATGTGGGATGATGCTTTTATGTCTGTTCAGAAGTACTGAATTAAGTGTTGGTGCTCCCTGAGCTTGTGTGTGTGATACCAAATATTTTTGTCTCTTCAAGTTAGGTGAACCTGTTGCTCTGCAACACATTTATTAATTCACCCTGAAAAATTATTTTTTTTTCTGGGAGGTTGTTTTGTGGTTTGTTTGCTTTCTTTTTTTTTTTTTTTTTTTCCCTGTAAAGATGTTGTTTAAAAAGCATGTATCTGAAATGAGATTTTTATGGTAACTGCTCCAAGAGGCTCAAAAACCTCATAGCCTTGACAATTGAAGTCTTCTAGAAGCAGCTAAGTGGGCTCTGTGTTTGAAGTGGCAGTACAATGTAGCAGATGTAGTGGAAGGGAAATGAATTGTATTAATTCTGACAAACTTCAAGAAACTTACTATATCTCAGAAAGCTCTTTACAGCTTTGGTTCAGAGGTCTCAGATACAAAGGAGCATTGAAATCAAGGACAAAGATGCCAACAAAGGCTTGTTGAAGATTGAGGACCCAGACCTCCTATGTAAGTGAGACTTCTTCACTCAGGCTTCTTTCAGAGAAATCACAATAATAATAATTAAAAAAAACCACTCAGCAACATCTCTCAGTACTAAGGCCACACAAGTCTCTGGCCTCTGAGACTGAAAGGACTTTTTTCATTAAGTATTAAACAGTCATGAGGACATGTCATGTGAGGTACAATCTGTGTTTGTGACTTCAGTCACCTCTAGTAAAGTCACCACTTACCACTAGACAGGCAGGATCTGGCTGTGTGTGCCTGTTATACATGCATACATAGAAATTATTCACCTGCTTTGCTGATGAGTTCTTCTTCAGCAATATTTGACATAATTTTATGTGAGTAACAAAACCCTTCAAGAATATATCGATTAGATGGCTGTAAAAATGGGAACCCATCAAAGGAACCTGAATGTCTCCTAATTCTCTGCTTCTAGTTGATTTGTAAATCTTACAGCTGAAGCAATTAAATATTGTCTAAGAGAATAAATTTGCAGGGTAGAGAGTGGATTTACAGATGCGTGAACTTCCAAAGAGCCATTCCTCTTGTGGAGGTAGGGATACTGTGGCTTATTCCTTCTTTAAAAGAGGAGAAAAGTGGTGTCTTTTCACTGTGGAGTTAATAGTTTATTGATCTTAGTTCTCTGTTTGTAAAACTGAGGATATCCTTGTGCTTTTCATGAACATTTTAGGATAGTAAACTGTTAATGTGCCTTAGATTGCCCGTGTAGAGCTTCTTGGAAGCAGCTCCAAGCAGACTGCCAGGCTGTTTTCCATGTAAACCAGCCCCTGCTCGGCCTTGGCCATTTGTTGTCCTGCATCTGCAAATTACTTTGCAAGTGTAGTTAATGTTTGTTAGACTAGTGAGTGTGTGCAGCATATCATAGGTCTTTAGAGTTTTTTTATGATATGTTTTTTTAATCCCAAACTCAAATCCTTCGACTCAGTAAGTGTGTTAATATGAAGCAATTGTGAAACTAAACTCTTGTTCCCCAAGCAAAGATCAGCTGAACTGAGACCCCTATGGCAGAGGAGAATTCATAATTTGTAATTCATAAAAATAAAAACCAATCACCAAAAAACCACAACATCCCCGCCCCCCCAAAAAATCACCAAACCCCAAACAAACCAACCACACCAAAACCCCCAACAATAAACTAACCTCCAAACAAAATTTTCTTGTAAAACTGAGTTCTGATCATTTATTACCATCCCATCTATTTGTGATCTATGCAGATTTTTATGTGAACATCTAGAACATTGATAAATTATTAAGTAAAATTGAACCAAGAGTTAGTCCCTGGGGGAATCTTCTGGGAAAAGCCTCACTGATTCATATCTCCTACTAATGCAATTACACAAAGTTGCCTTTTTATGTCAGTGTTTACATTCTTAACGTTAACATCTGACAACAAAGCAGTACCTGTCACTTGGGATTTCTTTGTTTCAAGTTGCCTTCTTTATTATGCTTAATTCTTGAAGTTTATAATGTTTTCATTGAATTCTGTAGTCTCCATTATTACTTGCCTATATTTTCAGCCTGATTGAAACACACTGCTATTTCCTGCTCTGCCTTTTATCATTTTCCTATATTGAAATATTTGCTTCTTTTAGCTGGATGGATTTTTTTTTGTTCCAGAGCATAACTTTTTACACATCTCCTGTGTTGTTGTTGTTTTGGGTTTTCTTTGTGTCAGGTGGAAGACCTTGAACAATTTACTGTTTATGAATCTTCTACTCCACAAGTAGTGTTCCCAAAGGTAGTTGCCAACCATTCTCTTATGCTTTGAAAAAAATTGCCATTTAAAAATTCTCGATAAGCTTGTGTTGATTGTCTGGCTACACACAGTGAATGACACCAAGCCACAATTCTTAGCACTGAGGCCAACATTAATTTCTTGATAAATTATTTACTCCTGGGAATTTAATCAAACTGCCCCATGGTTTTGCATGCCATGAAACTTTCCCCCCACGCCACCCCCCCTCAGAAACTCTAAATTTTGTTAGCCACAGGCTATGTCCACCACGTGATAGATGAGCTCTCCTTTCTCCACCTTGTAGACCAGATTTTAAAGAATAATTCTCTTATCTCACACCATTTATTTTTGTGTTACAGAGGCCAGTGTTCTGTTGCTTGTAACATTGAGTATTCAAACACCTAGTAGTCCAAGTGTCTTGGATGACTCAGCCATAGGGTGGACACTTGTCCATGAGGAGCTGAATTAAAACTTGAATGATTTTGAGAGGCAAACAGTATTAACAAAACTGTCCTACCTACTTGAGTAGATTATTTCTGGCTGGTTCTTCTAGGAAACCTTTTATATGAAATAATAGGAAAAAATAAATAATTTCTTTGCCTATTACAAGTGTAAATATTTTTAATAGAGTAGGTGGATGTATTGCCTCAGCTAGCATTTATCTGAAACATTTTGCATAATGATTTCTGGGCTGATTTGCATCCTTCTCCAGAGCTGTGAAACCGCTGGTAGATAAATGGTGTTTGAAGCAACCTCTCATGAAAGCACCGTGTGTTTCTGTTACTAGGTGTGATGGCATGTGTGAGGATCTTCAACCCTAATCAATGTTTCAATGCAAACTACAGCTGTAGGTGCATTGTCTGACTGGGTCTCCAGACACTCTGCAGCATGCACTCTTCTAGGTGAGCATGGCTCAAAGCACTTACTCACCACTTCCTGCTGCTACACTTATCTGGGTGCAGTTCCAGTCCTGTGCTTGGATGTAGGCACTTGTTCCTTCTACATCTGGTTCTGGGAACAATCCCCTCAGCATTTCTACTGAGTGGGTTGTGAGTATTTGACTCTTCCATGCTGCCACAAAAATGTCCTACATTAAATTTTAGGATTTTCCCTTTCCCCAAAAGCCTTTCTGTAAAAGATTTCATTGTATTTGCTGATGAGAGCTGTCTCAGGTGGCCGTTTTAATGCACGGACACTGTTAACAGTATTTGTACCGGGAAGCTTTCCCTATTCTCCTCATGTTGCTGAAGGATTTATTATCTCTTACAGTCAATAGTTCATAGACTTGCATTATGAATGTTTGTTATTTAGAATTTGTCACTGAGGAAAGGCTAATTCCAGACATAGCACTGTAAATTTGCAATGTCATGCAAAGAGAAAGTTATTTTTCACAATTATTAATATTACTTCGGTGGCAGCCCCAAGGCGAGTTGTATCTGCTCATCTCCAAATGACCCTGTGAAGATGAGCAAGATTTGTAATGACTTTGGTCAGTAGCTGCTCAACCACTCTAAATCATTTCAGAACCCAGACAAAGGATTTGCATTTCCATAAACAGATCCCACCTTCAGAAAGTGTCTGATTGTGAGAGATGTGGGAGAACTGGATGTCCCCAGCAGAGTGTGGCAGAAACTCCGGCGTGTCTGGAGTTTCCAGCCTTCTGGCCAGCACAAGAATCAGTGCTGCCTGGCTGAGAACAGGGAGAACACCCCAGGTGGTAGTGTATAAAAGAGACCCCAGGCATTCCTTTTCTTTCAGATCACCTATCTCTCTTGCTCACAGTGGGTGATACACTCTAAGTAGTTTGTGATTTTAAAAACAAGAACAGTTTTTGATCAGAAGTTTTCCTGAGGAATTTTGTTGGATATATTTGGCTGGATGAATTAACAAAATAACATACAATAAAATAAAATAAAAATCCTGTGGCCACAAAAGCAAACACTACAACAGTAAAAACTGTTCTTTCTCTTTTTTTTTTTTTTTTTGATGGCCTTTTTCTTTCTTTTGGTCAGATTTAGTGGAGGTGTTTATTCTAGGGGGAGGACAAGACTTGGAGGATTTCAAATTTTAAACCATAACCTTAAATATTACCAAGCTCAATGAGTCCTTCTATATGGGAACTGAAGAGTTGGGATGGGGTTTGTAGACCAGCAGCTAAATAACCTTCTCCTTTACTGATGGGAACCACTGATTTGCTTTGGCTTCTAAATAAGCTCTGAAAAGTATTTCAATGGGGCAGTCCAAAAAAAAGGGATTTTTTATTTTTTTAGGGAGCTTTTAGGAAAACTGGTTGATAATTTATCTACTGGGAAACAAAACCATTAGGAATTGGTAGCAACCACCTTTGGAGAGCAGACTATGCTGCATTGTCTGCGCATTGTACTCCTCTGAAACTACCTGGGAGACAGCCCAGATCCCAGAGGCCCTGAAAAGGGGAGCAGATGGTGAATGTGTGGCATTTATGGCACAGGAGGAAAAGCAGGTGTTGCTGGAAAACATAC
This sequence comes from Indicator indicator, assembly GCF_027791375.1. NCBI lineage: Eukaryota > Metazoa > Chordata > Aves > Piciformes > Indicatoridae > Indicator > Indicator indicator. Next base: position 16,457,823 of record NC_072012.1, on the reverse strand, counting down.
CTGGAAGAACGTTTTCCAAGTGTCCCAGGGTTGCCAGATGTTCTGTATAAATTAATAGGTGGTTGAAGAATACCATGTGTTTGAGGAAGAATTGCTCGCTTTGGAGATTAGAAAACATTTAAAACTTCATGCTATCCCAAGCTGTCTTGCAGAAGAAAGACCTGGGAAGGATATGCTTTAATGCTGCCAAGGTAAGGGAAGATACCTGGGGAATTGCTTTGGGATCTGTCCTCAGGAACAAGCCACATGATTAACGTAGTTAACAATGCAAGTCCTCTCCTGTGCTGGTAGAATGATATAGATCCTCAGGAGTCTGAGGCTAGTTCTGGCTTTCTGACAGGGAGGAACAGAGATATTTGCAGCATGCCTGCTTACGGACGCTGAGTGGCTTGGTGGAGCTGTGTTCTATACAACCAGCTGCTTGTAAGGCTTGCTGCTCAGAGGAAGCATCTTCGCAGCAAAGGTAACAGCACCATCACTCCCTTTAAGAGCTAGATGAAAGCAGAAGCAGGTGGGGCTAAAATTATCTGCCCAATAAATAGAAGGAGGAATCTTGTGCTGGATAAGATGAACAGCTCAGGAAAAGGGGAAGCTATAATTCCCTTGAACAACTTGGTTTTGTTTTTCAGGCCTTTGAGAGGATTTGTCTTTGGAAGCATTCACCCTGACATTAACATTTGCTATCATCTCATGTGTTTATAATGATTCATGGTAACTCAGGGATGATCTGCATGACTCTTGAATGCATGGTTACACCCTTCAGAAGATGTCCCTGCTGCTGAAGGCAGTTTTGGGACTCTCTGGGAGCCCAGTGTTCTGCCTTTTAGCAACCCACCAGAGGCCCAGGAACTATGTTCTTGCCCATCAGTGGAGATATGAGGAGGTGGTTTCTTTTCCCTAGTGAAATAGATTGACTTTGTTAGACGTTTACATTGTCATCCAAAATTAACGTGCCACTGAGATAATGGCAGAAGGACCGAGCAGCTTTCTCTCTCAGATATTTTTCCCCCTGGATTTTCCTCCAGAGACCTCAGTTTCTTCTCTGTACCCTTCCCCCTCTCCAACTTTCCATCAGGCTGGACCGTGAGAGCAGCAGTGCGTATGTGAACATTCAATTAGTCCCATATTTAAATCTTGCCACTGTGACCTAGTGAATTATGCAAGGGGTTGGATACCAGAAATCATCTGAGTTCTCATTCCCAGCCCTGACATCAGCTCTCTCTGCATATTGCTATAGGCAAGTTATTTCAGCACATTCCTTCTCTCCACTCCTCCCCTCCCCCCCCATAAATTGCATGTGCTAACATTAGGTGACGCAGCAACATCACAGATGTGGCGAGAGATTTGGGCAGAAACGTGAAGAGAGAGAGCAGCAGATCCCACTTTAACACTGTCTGCTGGGACATTCAAATAAGATGTTTATTTTAAAATGCGGCTGCAGCAAAACATTTCCCAAGCTTACAGGATGATGCATGCTTTGTCTAACTTTTATTGAAGACACAAGGTCTGAGGAAAACATTTCAAATTATCATACAAAAGGCAGTTTAAAATGGAGAGAAGGTAACAACAGAGTAAAATACATAGTGATTTTTTTTTTTTTTTATCCCAAAATGCTAGTGATAAATTATCACTTGCATGCAGTCCAGCTTGACAGCAACTCAGACCTGCAGGGGTCCTTATCTCCCTTGGCTCATGCAGGAATTACGTTGTCATCAAGAACAGACCAAATCCAGTGTGGGAGACTCCACTAACGAGGAGGGTGCTATCACATGCAGAGCCTTATGATTGTTGTTAAGTTTCTTTTTCTCCTTGTCTGAAGTGTTTTTCAGAATGGCTTGGTAAACAACTAGCACAAAGTCTACAGCGTTCCTCAGCGATGAATTTGTGAAGCAAAGCAAATTTAAGTATGACAGGGGGAAAAATACCCAAGTATTGTAACAGTTTACAAGCTGTTCAGGTTAGTTTCTAAGAAATGCTGAGTACTTTGTCTCCTATTGCTGTCTCTTGCCACCAACGTGGTGTTTCCCATCACACTGCATTTGCAAGTTAATTGTTACACTTTGGAGTTATTATCCACTAATGGATGAACAGAAGCAATTCGTGGTGGAATCATTTAATGCATTTTGTTTTATTTTACAGAATACTGGAAAAGTCTAGTTGGAATTGGTGTTTCCTGAATGGTTTGAAATGTCAGCTGAGACAAAGTTCTGTTCAGCTGTTCTCCAGCATGGTATTTTCATGGTGCAACATTTGTACAGCGTGGGAGAGCCAAAATGTGAGCTCATGAAAGGCAAAGTCTTTAAGCTGCTTAGGTGGCTGCATAAAGCATCCTGAAAAAAGTGCAGGGCAAGGAAGGAAGAATAAATTGGGTGGTTTAAATGTCCTTAATTTTAATTAAAGATGGTAGCACGGAAATTGGAAATGCATTTAGTCTGATAGCTTCCCTTTAATGAATCATCCTTGGTGTGGCTTCTCGGGATCCAAGTTTGCTGCCCATGTTGCTGAAACCTCTTTGTGTCACAGGGAGCTTGGCTGAAATCACAGCTTATTATTGGCTTCAACAATTTTTGGCCTCTTAATGCTATCTTAATGCTACCTTGGCTAAGTCGAGCTGTTTGCACATCCTTTCCCTCCAACCCTTTGTGGAAACTTTGCATTATGTAAATGCAAAACCATTCACTGTGAGGTGATTCATTGGCTAGGATATATAATGCTCTCTTTGGTCTCCAAAGGTTTCAGCCAACTGATAAATAATCACGAACACTGAGTGTTTCTTTCTGTCTGTCTTTCTCCTCAGAGCACTTTGTTTGACTAGCAGTAATTTATTGGTGAGTGCATTAAAAGCCAGTCACTGTAATGTCACCAACATGAATTGCCACAATACCGTCTGTCATTTGGTGACTTTCTCAATGCCAGGCATCAGACTAATCCCAGGGCAGGGTGTGTCTATGTTTTTTTGTTGTTGTCATTCTGCTTCTCTGCATTTTTAAGTCTTCTGATTAAATATTGAGACTGAAAAATTAAAGTTTTAGATCTTCTTCCAAAATCCAAGTGATATTCGTGAGGGTTTTTTGGGTTATTGTTGGAGAGGGAATAGCCCCTTTTTTCTTTCCTCGGTCTGGTAAGCTATGTCCAAACTTTTCAGCCTTGATACCTTTGTTATCATTATTTTCTGATTGCCAGGTGAAGGTGAATGGAATGAATATCTGTGGAGACAGGTTCTTGAAGGATAGCTCTGCAAATTGGGATTTTCTCTTGGAAGGTCAGAGTCACAGAGTTGCCACCTAGATTGGCCTCCCCTCTTTTTCCCTCCTGGCAGTGACTGCATGTCAGATGATTGCACTCTTGAACCGTGAACTCCAAGGCCTGTGCTCCCACTGCTGCTTGGCAGGAAGAAGAAGTGATTTTCTGTATGGAATTAAATAGCCTCCTCTCTTCCTCTGATTTTAAAAACCATTTTAAAAAGACTTTTCCACCCCACATCTTCTGAAGTTAGCAGTACACCCTGCAAGGCTGGCAGCCTCTGAAAAGAATTAGAAAGAGACCCTTGAAGGCAGGATCTTGACAGTCGTGCAAGAGACAGACATAATTTTAATCTCATAGAACGTCTTGGCACACTGGGTGAAAACAGGCTTTGTCCCTGGGATGAAAAACGATGGGTTTAAAGCCAAATTCTATCTCACAGCAATTATGGACTAGACTAAAGCACAACGGAAGGCGTGCTGAAACTGGCTGTCTTAATCCATGGTCCAGCATGCTCTAAAATGTTGAGGAGAGGAGAAACCCTCCATTTGAATGTCATCTGCATGCGTGTCTTGACCACCCTGACCTGGCATACATTTTTGCAGAAGCAAAGCAGGGGACTGGAGGTCTCAACAGCTCACTTCACCAGTAGCCTCCCACTTGACACTGGCTCACTGCCTTTCCCGGCATCTGTGGATGTCCAGCACCTGCTCCTACCTCTATGCACTGGCACACAAGCATGCACTCTTTGATGCTCACTTGCTTCTAATGTGCAGCCTTCTTCCTTTTGCAGGCAGATATCTTTAGGTAGGACATGCCATCCTATCATCTCCCCATGGTCTACTCTTATACCTCTGTACACACACCTACCTACGTGCTACTGCCTCTTTTGGCAACCTTTTAAGAAGCTCTTCAAGAACAAAAGAGAAACCAAACCAAAAATACCAGTGACAAAGCTAACCAGAAATGTTCCTTCCCCATTTCACCCCATCCTCAACCCACTGGAGTATATGTATACCTTTGTAGGGGAGGGCTCAGCTGACACTTAGAATTCATAGAATCATGGAATGCTTTGGGTTGCAAGGGACCTTTAAATGTCATCTAGTCTGACCTGCTCACAGTGAGCAGGGCCATCTTTAACCGGATCAGGTTTCTCAAAGCCCTCTCTTCTCCTGGGTTGTACATTTGATCTTGTATATGCCAACGCCTTGGATTTAGTCCATTTTTTTCCCCAGTTGTTGGGGGAGGGTCTTTTTTTCTTCCTGTTTTTTTTTTTTTTAAGACAAGCTCACAGACAGATCCGTGTCACTGAGATCTGTAGCAGTAACTACATGGGGACAAACACAATTCAGAGTTTTGCTGCTGTGGCTAAACCAATTTAATGTAGTCTGGTACCTTGATTTAGTAGTTATTGTGTGTAAGAGTCACTTAGCAAGCAGTGGGTTGGTTTTCCTCGTCCTTGTGCCAGGATGTGGATGAAGGAGAGATGTTGCACTGAGATAAGGAGAAGCTTTTAATTCATTTTGTATGTGACCTAAATTCAGGCCCTGTGGCCATCATGTCAATCCCACGGTCTCATCTGCTAGATTACTGATGTAAGTAATGGTGACACGTGTACGTATCGAATGTCCTTCGCTCCAGCTTCAGGAAGGACAACTCGGGGAGCGGGGCGGGGGGGGGGCAGGAAAAGTTAGTTGGAGATTTACTGATTCTCATCATCAGTTCTGTTTTGCAAAGCCATGAGATCTGGTTTATGCTGCACTGAGAGAGCATGTGACAGTGCACTTCAGAAAAACAACGTGTTTATCCTACAAGGGCAGCTTCTGTCATAGGAAACCAGAAGTCTCTTACTGCTGAGGTAGCAAATGTGCAGAACCAGTGTATGACTTACTGAAAATAATGCAAAATACAGACATTTGGATTTCCTCCCATGCTGAGGCAGTTTTGGAAGAAAAAGTGGTGCGTCCGATCTCCCATTCCAAAAAAAGATATCTGAGCTTCTGGGTCATGAGAGAAAATCTGTGCAAAACATCTTACCCTGTGCTTCATACCTAAGAAAAAGCTGAGACTGCTCAGGGAACATAAGCACAGAAAGACCTAATTTGCAGATCCCAACAGGCATGTACATGACATAGATGCTAACTCACAGAGTCCTGCTGAGATGACAGCATTCCTGAGTGCAGTAGCAAAACTCCAGATAGCTGGATAATTACAGTGGCAAAAAATATGTGTTTATGGCCCTTCAGGAGCCTCAGGTGATAAATGTGTTGTGAATTGCACTCCTACATTTGAGTGTCCAGACTCTGTCCAGGTCTCTTACAGTTCCTTGAGCCTTCTGTGGCACCTTGGGCATGGTGTGTACAGGTTGCTTTAGTTTTGAATTAACTTCTCCAAAGTAATCCCAGTTTTCCTGCATCCTTTTCACAGGTCAGCCCAAGATCAGCATGATGGGAGTGCTATAAGCAGTGATTCATCAGCACACCTGCCCTCAAGTACATGGCTGAACATCTCATGCTGTGTGTTTCATCTCCAGTATTGCTGCTTCCTAAAGTTAGAAGCAAATAGAAGTTATGCTTCATGGAAAATGAACCTTTATAATTTAGGTGTTCTGTACCACCTGGTCTTCCATCCTCTCCCTAACCTCTTACTGGATAACATTTCCCACGCTGATTGTATTAGTGTAGCATGGAGTGAAGTACAGTCAAAGGCTAATCTCTTTGTGATTGAATATTAGATTCTTCATCTCAAGAGGCTCTTACAAACAGCTTTTTGTCAGACTGATGGAAGATGTCAGGGACAGAAGAGAACTTGAGGGGAAAGTATTTGTCTCTTCTTCCCAATGTTTTTGTTCTCTTTTTCTTCATAGATTGTATGTTATAGCAAATGGTATAATTTAGGGTTGTAATTCCAAGAAAGAGTTTCACAACTGAGAAACTAGATTGACCAAATCTTCAGAAGGCAATTAACTGACTGTGTTTAGGACTAACAAGAAACCTGAGATGTATCACCAGCAACTCATCCTTGGAGCAGACAGAAAGTCAAAACTTGAAGCTGCAGGACCTTAAAGGGAGTAAGCATGCAACTGAATAATGCCAATCCTGTGCCTATTGTGTTGAGTAAAAGCATGAAAAGCTACAATTTGAAGTTATTTTTGTTTATCTTGGGATGGAGGATTAAAGACAAAGGAAAAACCACTGTATTATTGAGTCTGGTAGCAGTTCTCAGAGCAAACCTAGTAGTCAGTGGCAAGATTATACTGTTGGAAGAAAGTAGTGGAATTTCCCTTTCTGAAAACATGGAAGTATATACCAGTATGGTTCATATCCCTCATTTTTAAGGGGTTCAGGATTTCCTTTGGAAGTTCTCTCCTGGTAGAGGGAGAGGGGCTTGATTTTGTTTGAGCTGCTGTATAGAATATAATTTAGATTGTTCATGGGAATACTGAGCCAAACAGTTCAGCACAACAAAGGGTTGTGCTTTGTCACCTCACAATTAAAGCTCTTCCTGGGAATTTGGGAGGTGAAGGAGGGAGTGACCAAAAAGCCACCTTCTGTCATTTGTATGCAGATTGTGTCTAAGTTTAATATAGGTTTTAATATTTACAATCAGGAGAGAAGTAGGGTTCTATCCAAAGACCTTGAGGAGAAGGAGTTGCTTTCCTGCAAGCCTCAGTGAGGATCCTCCAAGAGAGGTGAGGCTGCAGACGTGTCCCTCTGTACAACATCTTTTATGAGCATGACCTAACATGACTTTCTGCTCTGTGTTGGGTTTGTCTTGTCATTTGCATGTTTTGGGTTTTTTTGTTTGTTTTTTTTTTTTTTGAGGTCTATTTTCCATTGCCTCTCTGGAGTGCCCTGATCTTTCCTGTCTTTGTAGACAAAGCAGCCTCTGGATTCACTCCCTGCAACACAAGTCTCTGAACAATGTCACCTAATTGTGAGAGCTGAAATTATTTATGGACCTGGCCTTTTGAGTCAGAGCCTCAAACTTCTTTAATTACCTTTGGGGAGCTGTGCCCAGGATACCGTGGTGATGAGAATAATATTTGGAATTCTGGTCTTGTCTACTGTGCTTTAGCAGCTGGAATGGACAAGCAGCTGATTATGACCATAACAGAAACAATGCCCAAAGCCTACATACACAGAGTTTGGAGTGTTGGCTTTTTAATCAGACATAAAACTCTTGTTATCTTTCTTAAGCCCTGCTGGAAACAAAATTTGGAAGGAAAGTTCTTGTTCAATATTCAGTGTCCCTGTGCAATCTGAATCTTTACCTGTAAAGCTGCCGTTCAGAAAAAGTCCTCACCAAAGGAGGAAGGACTAGAATGTAAATTATTTTCTTGATGCTGCTATCTGGGGCATTAATATACATCCACCAAGGAACAAACTCTGAAAATGCAAATGATTCCCCCTTCAGATCTATACCAACATCCATACCTACACTGCTGGAATTAGGCTGAATCTGCCATTGTTTGAATCAGGCTTTATAAAATTAATCTCTAGGGACAACTGAAATGTTTAGGTGATTTGTTTCTCAAAGGAAACCAGATTCATTAGTAGACCATGGCAACTGTCAATACACTACTGTTACAGCAGCATTCATGGGCTTAGGGGACAGTTTCTTTTTTTCAAACTCACCTCTAAGGATCCACCAAACATACCCACAGTTACTCACTGTGGCCCAGAGGTTGGTCCTGCAATAGTTTCAAGAGGAACAAGAGGTCTTGAGGCTCCTGAAGGCACCTTATAGCTGGTTCACCCTTAAAACACAAAGGTCGAGATTCCCCAAGGAGAGTGAAAGGTTTCCAAACGTCAGGAAAGATGATCATTTCTTCTAAACCCTTTCAGCTGATGAATACTGAGCTAGGCAGGAGTGGGGCTGGAAGAAGTGGCTTCTAGTCCTACATTCATCATGCTTGACTTTGGCCAAGCTGGTTTTGCATTTCTTTCGCTTCACATGGCCCTTCACGTTCATATGGCCACACCAAAGCAGTGATGGTTTCTTTACTGCACTGAAGGTATGTGCATGGGTAGGTGTATGCCTATTTCCTTCACCTGTCTGTCCTTTTTATCCGGCCAGATGCGGGACGGCTGTGGTGGTACCAGTGGTATATCATGGATATTGCATAAGTACCCAAGCTAATACATCCAACTCACAGGACTCTCCATAGTCTGAGGTAAGATTTGGCACCAAAGACAGTTCACATTCAGCCAGATTGTAGCACAAGTCTATCAATCCCAGCCACTTGGGATGCATCTGAGCAAATAAACTGGTTGTCTAGTCTTGCTTTGGCACCACAGGGAAATTGGCACATCCAAGGCATGATTCATCTCGCCCTAAAGCTGATATCTAAAATAGGTCAGCTGAGCGTGCTCTAAAAGTGCTCGTTTCTCTTTACAGTTACAAAGGATGGGAGGCTCAGTAAGACACAGATGTCTCCAGCATGGATGTTTTGAATTAAGAAAAAAATGAATCCTGTCTATGCTGCTTTTTAAAAAAAACATGCCTTGTGTGATGGTAGTCAGGTCTCAAATTGGAAATACAAGTCCAATTAAAAAGTACAGTGTCCTCAAGAGCCCTCAAAGAAGTGCATTTGTGCTGAGCTCGTGTGACCCGAAGCCCTGACATATCTTTTCCTAATATTTAGTGACTATGTGTTGCCAGACACTTCAGTGTTCCTTTCTCTCGGTTGCTTTTGTTTACTGATTGAATTCAAAGATTTAATAGGTTTTTTTAAAAACGGATTTCTCCTATAACTTTAAAATAATTGGGATCAAGCAGTGTACTCATTTCCCCTTCTCTCCATAAGGAGCTACTGGACTTTTAACAATGAAAATATGACTTTGCCCCAGATTGCTGTTTTCTTCCTTTTATATTTCCTTTTGTCTGGTATGAGTCCATAATGCTGTGACTGTGCCACAGCTAAGAGCAGAATATTTTTGAGTAGTTTGGTACACCTTGAACTTGGATTTTGGGATTCAATTTTGCTATCTAACAGCTTATGAAAGCTTATATTTCATTGCATTTAAAGACAAGCCTTGTCTGGTGGCTTTCTCCTTCCTACACTGGAATAGAGTTATATCTAAACAGCAACGTGGAGTCTTGGTTAATTACTCTTCCATGTGTGTGTTGTCTAGACTTGTCAATCTCTCAGCTATCTTTTAGAGTGGGTTTGTAAATGCATTGCTCTGTCTCTCTCATATCTGTGAGTTTCATGTGGCTGTCATGGTTGTTACTGCGTTAGTGTTTCATTGGGCACTGGTGGGGGTGGGGGTCGTGGTGGGGGGGGTTGTCGTGTCCTGTGGGAAGTGGTGTGGCACGTGTTGCATTGCCCTGTGATGTTTGGCTGTGCAGCCTGCATTGGGGTGGGCTGAGGGGGCGAGGTGGGTGGTTAGACAACGGAGAAGGAGAAGGAGCAAGGAGCCAAGGCGCAAGGCGAGGCGAAGCGAGAAGGAGAAGGAGACGGAGAAGGAGAAGGAGAAGGAGAAGGAGAAGGAGAAGGAGAAGGAGAAGGGAAAGGGAAAGGGGAAGGGGAAAGGGAAAGGGAAAGGGAAAGGGAAAGGGAAAGGGAAAGGGGAAGGGAAAGGGAAAGGGAAAGGGACAGGGAAAGGGAAAGGGAAAGGGAAAGGGAAAGGGAAAGGGAACGGGAAAGGGAAAGGGAAAGGGAACGGGAAAGGGACAGGGAAAGGGAAAGGGAAAGGGAAAGGGAAAGGGAAACGGGGAAACGGACCGGACCAGGGGACAAGGAAAAGGACACACGGCAAAGGGAAAGGCAAAGGACCACGGGAACAGGGCGCCAAAGGAACAGGGCACCACGGGAAATGCAACAGGGAGCAAGGCCACGGGCACACGGCGCAAAGGCACACGGTGCGCCGGCCGGCCCCTCGCTGTCCCGTGCACTAGCAGTCTCTTACCCTTCTCCACCGTCCCTCTCCCCGCCCTCTTCTCCCCCCTCCCTGTTCCCCTCCCCCCCTTCCCCCTCCTTACCCTCTTTCTCCCTCCCCTCTCCTCCTCCCTCTCCCCCTCGCCCTTGCCCTCTCTCTCACCCTCTCTCTCTCACCCTCTCTCAACAAGAGGGACTTAAGAGTCAGACAAACACCTTCCATTGTGGGAGCAGAATAATGCTGTAAATCTGTTGGGTAGCTGCAGAAGCAAAGAACTCCTTTTTTGTCCCAACTATGGGTCTCTGGGAAGCTCTTCCAACCAGGCATGGTCCACAGCCAGGGGCACAGGGATTCCTTCATTTCTTTTTTTCCTCTGGGATTGGCCCCAGTTTTGTGGGATGGGGAGGTGGTGGAGCATGGCAAGGCTTGACTGTGGGGTGTGGAGAGCAATGCTTGCTGGGGGCTTGAACTGATGACTCACCAGTCAGGATTGCAAATGGTTTGGTGCACTGTAGAAGACTGAAGGAATTTTTGATTAATGACGAATTATACTTTGGGTACTTGGAATTCTCCAAGTTTAGACAGCAGCAGAGCAGGGACTTTAAATATTGCTTTCTGTGCATTTAAGCACCTGAATTCCCTTGCACCTCATTTGATATTTCTTTGTCCCTTTTTTCACCCTGACTTGCAGGCTCTGTGCCTCGATTTCCAATACACAAACACAATACAAAATATAGTAAAAAGAGATTAGAAACACTTTACTTAAGCTTTGATGACAGGTGGTATGCAAGGGCAAAGGCTTATACTGTCTCTCAGGGCAGAGCACCTCTTAGCACTTCACTGTTTATGACTTTTCCATGGTCAGACCCACAGATACGCTGATGCTTCAGTATCTTCATTAATTGCTCTGTTTTCCAATCCTGTATATGAATTTGAGAGTGATCTCAAGTTCTGTGTGGTGTCAGTCCTTTGCCAGTCCTTCATTAAACAAACAAGCCTGCCCCTAGGCCCCGAGGGTGTTTTTCCCCCTATATCTTTCCCAACATGTTTAATCACTTTATGAGAACAAATTGTGAAAATTTTACGTCCTGACTTTGCGAAAGTCAACCTAAGAGTTGATGTTTCTATTCTTTCTGTTGTCATCACTAAATAAATATTCTGTGGTAAGATCTGAGCTGACAATTGTGATGATGAGATGAGGAGGAACAGCAATACTTGATCTTCTGTGGCTGTGCTGACAGCTGCTGTGGACTGGCATGGCTCCAGTGGAGTTCTGGCCCCTGGTCTTGAATTCATACAGGGAATCCGTCTGTGAAGGCAGAAGCCATTTTGCAGCCTGAATTTACCTGGTAGGTTTTAGTAGCTGATATCAGGGTGCTATTGCATCCTACAAAGTATTGAAGAAATTCATAGTTATGAGTAACCAAGCTGCATAAAGCTCTTGACTTAAGTGGAAAACTGAATAAAGGGACAGGAGAGGATGCAATGCATGGAAGAGCAAACTGATTTTCAAAGCAGGTTTCTAGTGTTATGCTGATATTTGAAGGAGAAAAGCTAGTAAAGTGGGGACCTAGGAGCACTCGTCATCTGAACAGCAAGGAGAGGCTGCTGAGCCAGCCCAGCAGGGATGGTGGGAGCAAGCATCCCATCCAGCGAGGCGTGCAAGCTGTTGCACAGCCCCACACCAGCCAAGAGCAGAGCTAGCCAAGGTGCCAGCCTGGGAGCCAAGCGGTGATCCAGCTGCCGCTTTTGGGGAGGGGAGGACGGACTGGGTGACTTCGCCAAGCTTGGCACTTGAGCCCAGCAGCCTGGCCAAGTGTGCCCCTTGAGTGCACGTGACGGTAGGCAGTGCTTCTGAAGCAGACAGATAAAGAGGCTGTACAGGGACCACTTTCCACACAGCAATTAACAGGAAGAGATGGCACCGAGTGAATATTTCAATGGCTCATCCAGGAGGTGCCAATATGTTTTGCCGTTCTGCGATTGTGTTCTGGAGGTGCCAGCAGGGCTGTTACATGAAGAGTCTGTTCACTTGGCATTTCCACTGTAAACCTAATTTTTGAAAGGGGTTATAATTCGGCCATTTTTAATTAACGAGGGGATTAAACTTGGCACACAGGTACTCAAGAGCTGTTTGTTGCTGGTTTAATTCACTTTTTAAAAAATCCAATCTGTTGGGCCCATCTCAAATAATATTCTTTATTTCCACTTGCAGGCATTGACTTTAAATGTCTCCATGTGTATGTGTGTGCTTGTGTCTATGTATAAGAGAGATGAGATTTACTGAGGTGAAGATCTGCATTGGAGCAGGTGAGCAGGTTGCTGAAAGATCGCATATTCCCAAGGCCACCATAACTCATACAAACCGGCTGCTGAAACAGGGTATGCAGAAGCAGTTGCAAAATTTTGCTGAGTCTCAGAGCAGAATTTTTTTCCATTTGGGACATGCAGAAAGGTGGGGTTTTTTTGTTTGTTTGTTTGTTTGCTTTTTCCCAGACTCAGGCATCATTCTTATAGATATTTTGATAAATAAGCACTACTAGGTCACAACTTCTAGAAGAACCAGGCAGCTTGCTAGTAAATCACTATTAAAATATATAAACCCGTGAAAATAGCATGACACTGTGAATAGCTACCTATCTTGGACTTTATTATGCTAAAATCCAAAAGTTATAGGGCTACAAACCTCTTAGGATTTCTTTGCAGTGTTCCCTTATTTGAGTTTTCCTCTTTTTTTTTTTTTCTTTGTGTGTGTGTGTGTTTCTGCACCACACAAAAAAGCAAGATTTCCAAAGAGCAGGTACAAATTGTAACACATATTTACTTACACTGACTTGTAGAATGATAGTGCTGGAAAGAATGGAAGAGGACCAGCTATGCCAGTAGCACTCTTGAGAACTGCTCTTCTCTTGACTTGTTTAAAAATATCTGTTTTAAACCTACTTTTAATGATGTAGTTCACCTTGTCAGAAAAATGTATTCCAGTTCTCTGCTATCCCAACCCCTGGAAAGTTTTCCCTTATATATAAATTGAACCTCCCTCTTCTTAACTTAATCTCATTAGTTCTTGTCTTTTATGCCCTAGAGATGGAAAACAGATTGTCCCTTGCCTCTCTCCAGCATAGTTTTCAAGACTATTGCCTTGTCTCTTGGTAGTTCATGCTTCTTCTGGCTTTCAAGCTTTCCCAATACAGTGTATTTTATAGGCCTCTGAAAATTTACCTATCTTTTACAAAATGTGTCTTTCCAACTGATCCAGCTTTCATGGCAGTGCTGAAGATTTTTGGGTAATGTTTCAGTGGCAGTGTGTTTGCTGCTGTACCTTCTTGCTCAACAATGTTACACCTCTCAGGCCCTTCGCTCTTTAATGGATATTTTCTTCAGTGTGATCTACAGATGACCCCAAGTAGAGTACAGTACTTGGACTCACCAGGAAGAATGACTCTGTTTTTGCACAAGTGATTCATGATCTTGTTGGCAAACATCCAACAGAAGAGGTATGCAAATGGCTGTATTTAAACCTTTGAGTTGGTGACTGGTGGATCCTCAGCTGCTCATGAGACCAGAGCTCTGTGATGAACAGAAGGATAAGAGGGAAGTGTAAATCTTTCAGGCTTGGTATCACACTAGCAAAAACCTGCCTGCCATGCAAACCACACGTGCAGTTGACAGGGACTGTTCTCAACAGTGGCATCCTTTCACCTCACCAAAAGTCACATCTTGTATCTGCAAGTCTACAGCTTTGTGCCAGCTTTGTCTGCAGTTTCTGGGCAGCTTCAGGAGCTGCTGAGCTGGTTTGGTCATCACCATGAACTATGTCCATCTCTTTGTGATGCCTGTCCATTTCCTGGCCAGTAGCTGATGTTTGTCTTCATCCTGTGGCTCCTGTCTCATGTTTGAGCATGGGCAAAATGGAAATCTGTGAAATAAAGCAGATGTGTACCAAAGGATGAGTTGCCCTTTTAGTTCTAGCACTCAGAGTGGGATTCAGCTTAAAGTGACACCAGCGTTAGGTCTCCATATGTATTGCCTAAGTCTTTAAGCTTGTAGTATTTTCAGTGGACGTGAAGTCAGTCTAAAGAGAAACAGAGCAGACCAGACAGTCAGTGCTTTATTTGTTTGACCTAATACAGATGTCAGTCCAGAAGGGCAGAAGTCTTCCTCAGGCTGTGAGAGTTGGAGCTGTTCAGCCTGGAGAATAGAAGGCTCAGGGGAGATGTTCATAGAATCATAGAATCAACCAGGTTGGAAGAGACCTCCAAGATCATCCAGTCCAACTGATCACCCATCCCTGAGCAATCAACTTAGACCATGGCACTAAGTGCCTCATCCAGTCTTCTCTTGATCATCTCCAGTGATGAAGACTCCACCACCTCCCTGGGCAGCCCATTCCAATGGGCAATCACCCTCTCTGTGAAGAACTTCCTCCTAACATCCAGTCTATACCTCCCCCGGCACAGCTTGAGACTCTGTCCCCTTGTTCTGCTGCTGGTTGCCTGGGAGAAGAGACCAACCCCCACCTGGCTACAACCTCCCTTCAGGTAGTTGTAGACAGCAATGAGGTCACCCCTGAGCCTCCTCCTCACCAGGCTAAACACCCCCAGCTCCCTCAGCCTCTCCTCATAGGGTTTGTGTTCCAGACCCTTCACCAGCTTCGTTGCCCTTCTCTGGACACGTTCCAGTACCTCAACATCTCTCTTGAAATGAGGAGCCCAGAACTGGACACAGTACTCAAGGTGTGGCCTGACCAGTGCTGAGTACAGGGGAAGAATAACCTCCCTTGTCCTGCTGGCCACACTATTCCTGATGCAGGCCAGGATGCCATTGGCTCTCCTGGCCACCTGGGCACGTTGCTGGCTCATGTTCAGCCTACTAGTGACCAGCACCCCCAGGTCCCTCTCTGTCTGGCTGCTCTCCAGCCACTCTGTCCCCAGCCTGTAGCGCTGCTTGGGGTTGTTGTGGCCAAAGTGCATAACCCTGCACTTAGCCTTGTTAAATTTCATTCCACTGACCTCTGCCCCCCCATCCAGCCTGTCCAGGTCCCTCTGCAGGGCCTTTCTACCCTCCAACAGATCAACACCTGCTCCTAACTTGGTGTCATCTGCAAACTTACTGATAATGGACTCAATTCCTTCATCCACATCATCAATAAAGATATTGAACAGGATGGGGCCCAGCACTGATCCCTGGGGGACACCACTAGTGACAGGCTGCCAGCTGGATGTGGCACCGTTCACCACCACTCTCTGGGCCTGGCCCTCCAGCCAGTTCTTGACCCATTTCAGAGTGAATCTGTCCAAATCACGAGCTGCCAGCTTTGCCAGGAGCTTCTTGTGGCAGATAGTGTCAAAGGCTTTGCTGAAGTCCAGATAGACTACATCCACAGCCTTCCCCGCATTCACCAGGTGGGGTGTTATAAGGGTCCCCCATGAAGGGGGCCTACAAGAAAGCTGGGGAGAGACTTTTTGCAAGAGCTTGTAGTGATAGGACAAGAAGGAATGAATTGAAGCTTCAGGAGGTGAGATTTAGACTGGATATTAAAAAGAAATTTTTTGCAGGAAGGGTAGTGAGACATTGGAATAAATTGCCCAGGGAAGTTGTGGATGCCAGACTGGATGAGGCCTTGAGCAGCCTGACTGAGTGGAAGGTGTCCCTGCCCATGGTAGAGGAGTCGGAACTAGATCTTTACAGTCCCTTCCAACCCAAATCATTCTATGATTCCTTAGGTCCCATGTTGTATCTGCCAGCCCCTTGCTCTAAGATCAACTTTCAGCTGACTTGCTTTGTGGGCTCTGCTGGGAGCCCAAGCACCAAATTCCCACGATGTTATTTAAATCCAGTGCCACAGAGCTGAGCTCTGATATTGATCCACCACCTCATTTGTTTTTCAAGTAAAAAAGTCCAAATGTTTGGAGCTTGGAGGATGCTTTAATTAAATCCACAGTTTTCACAGTGAAAACATTTTAGACACAACATAGATGCTACACAGATTTACAGTGATTTGTATAGCTCTGCTCTCCCTTCATCTCTTCCACCTTGACATGCAAGCAGGTGTGTTTCCAGACTCAGTGTCTAGGCAGCTGTTGGGCTGCTGTACCAAAAGCACAGGAGCTGGTGAAAAAACCTGTGTATTTTGCTGAGTCCCTGCATCATCCCTGGCCATGCTGTGAGCAGCACTGCTGGTGGCTCCCAAAGCGAGCAATGAAGTCACCGCAAAACCTCCAGTTACTTTTGGCCACACACAATCCCTGCAGACTCGTTTCACTCAAGTCACAGATGACACAACACCCAGAAGTCCAGAGGACTCTTAGTAAGTGTTGGCTGCCTTTTGCTCTCTGTGTGGAAAAACTCTACAGGTGGCTTTGGTTCATCTCTCCTGGTGCAGCTGGGTGGGATGTGAAAGGTAAAACCACATTGTTACCTCTCCTGGGAGGGCTATCCCTGATTCTGGGATCTGAGGAAGGGTATTTTTGCAGGAAGTGTAGTGATTTCCATGGATTAGGAGTTGTTTGTCTCCTGTGAATCGCTTTGCTCCACAGCACTGAGGACATGGTGTGAAGGGGTGCAGCAATCACTGTTCCTCAACGTGATGGGTTTGTCATCCATGGTAGTCCTTTTCCTGGAGTGTGTATGTTTGTCAGCTGAAATTTTTCTGCAATTTCCTTGACAGAAGCAGTGAGTGACACACATTCCCTCGGGAGATGCTTCTATGTTTTTTTGCTGTTCTTTAGGCTTTGGTGACATTTCCCAAGCCAAGCTGTTGGAACCTTCAATTTGATCATCTGCATTACCCTGGACTACATCCCAGCAGGCATAATTTGGCCCTTCAGCAGTGAATACATTGACCTCTGCAGCTCATGGTATGTACAGTTTGGAAGTGGGTTTCTCATGTAAAACCTTAGAACTCATGATAGAAATCTCTGGCATCAAGAGCTCAGGGGCACCAGGGGTCCAGCATAATTTTTTTTTCCATTCCTGTAAATCTCAATAATGGCTTAAAATTGAAGATAAAAAAGAAAATCGAAACTACTTTTGCTTTCTGTTTAGGTAGATGTACATACAGGGTGGAATTCTTGAATGTTTCAGTGATACATAATAAATTACATGCCTACAGCTCCAGGAACACCAGCACCTCTTACTGAGTTTCTTGGTAAAACCATGGCAGTTAACAGCAAGCAGCAAACACAAGCTACATGAAACCAGCTGCTCTTCTGAGCATGTTAACAGTGCTTGTGCTTCTCTGGCCTCCATATTGACATTTCTTTGCAAATTCTCTGGTCTTCTATGAAATTCCTGCTGTCCCTGGACTTTGGAGGTCTCTGATGACCCTTGCTGAGAGTGAGGGCTTTTGATAGATGGACCATGAAGTTTCCTCCATATTCATCACATTGAAAAGAGAGGAGAAGACACTTCCCTCCCCCTGCCCCTTCCCAGCATGAAAGTGTTCTATACAAGTGGTTTGGTTTTCTGGATGCCCCTGGGTTGTCTGTACTGTGTACATGGCTGTAGGTCCATTCCCCAGATTTCAACCAGCTTGTTCTCCCCAACAGGCAACTCTGAGGGTAGTTTGCTCCATGGATCTCTTCCCACCTCTTCTCTTGACTCCACCGAGGCTGGTCATCTCTGCCTGCATGTACCTCTATACCCCACAGTGAGGTAGGCACCACATAATTTCATTAAACTGGAATGGAATTAAATTAAGATCTTTCTATTTCTAGCCAAAGGAAGAGAGACTGATATCAGGTACATGAGATCTGTCACTAAACACTATGGAAAAAAGAGAAACCTATCTTATCTTTTATTGTCGTTATTGTTGTTTTTGTAATGCTAAGAACTCACCCAGGCCATCTTATTATGTTGTTAAAGTCAGCGTTTTCCCTGTGCACAGCATTCCTCAGCCTGGGAAAGATAA
Organism: Indicator indicator; assembly: GCF_027791375.1. NCBI lineage: Eukaryota > Metazoa > Chordata > Aves > Piciformes > Indicatoridae > Indicator > Indicator indicator. Next base: position 16,439,784 of record NC_072012.1, on the reverse strand, counting down.
AGACTTTTTTGATAAAGATATGCTGATAATGTTGCTAATTAGTTTCTCATCTTTAAAAACATGGCTGCAGGCAACTGGAGCGATCCCTTTGTTGCAGGACGTTGTAAGCTGAAATGTATAAATGCTTGATTTCCTCTGCAGGGATCTCACAATATGCTAATTTGTCCTTGCAGCAGGGTTCCTTTTTTTTTTTTTTTCCAGATCTTTACCATTCTAGTTTGCAAATCTGTTATATCAAAAAATGATCAGTCATGTGCATGAGACTCAGGCCTCCACCAGCATATATAGATAGATGTGTGTGCATGTTCTAGCATATAAAAAATATAACTTGACAGATAAATGTGTACGCATATACTTATATACACACAATGATATATTATTTTATGACATTAAATGTTCATTTTTTGGATAATTATCTATAATATGGGCACTCACACATGAAAATTGATGTCTATTTAGGAGCTCAGTGTGTGAATGGTTAATTAGACTCATAGGGCATTGCCCATCTAAGGAATGTTGCACTCTCATTTCACTTCAAATATATAGTTTAGAGTCTCTATTCAATACACACAGCTTGCAAGCATAAGGCTGAATTTTTTACCTCTTCAGATTAAAAACGATTGTAGCTTTCAGGTGCTGAAAGTTAAAAATATTCCTTGCCCAAGGAAAGCCATCAGCTGAAATGCTGTGCTGTTTCTTTCCTGGTTCCTGGTGGCACCTCATGGGAATGAGTTAGAGCATCCTATGTCCTCTCCCCATCAAGTGGTGCCTTTTGCATGGAGCACAAAAAGGCACCAAAGGACATTTTTCTCCTTTAAGAGGGGAAGAAATAGAGAGGGAAGGACAATTCCTTGAGTTCAAGGAAGAACATTACTAACTGACCCATGCCCTAAAGGGACAGTTCAGAAAGGCCTACAGTGACAGGACAAGGGCAATGGTTTGAAATTAGAGAAGATTTAGGTTGGACGTTAGGAGAAAGCTCTTTACTGTGAGGGTGGTGGAACACTGGTTGCCTAGGGAGTTAGTTGAAGTCCTACCCTTGGAGACATTCAAGGTCAAGCTTGACAGAGTTCTGGGCAACCTGATCTGATGGAGGATATCCCTGCTCACGGCAGAGCAGGGGGGAATTCAATGATCTTTAGAGGTCCCTTCCAACCCAAACCAGTCTGTGATTCAATGTGTCCTTAACATTAAAGTGGTCCACGGCAGTTCTGTGTCACAATCACCTCCATTCCCCCAGCTCCCGGTGTATGTCCTGGCTCCTCCTCTGCACTGAACCTGTGAATTATTGTCCAACATATACATTCCCCCCCCTCCCCGACCACTGTCTCTGAGTGCTGGAGCAGAGTACCAAAAGGTGATGTTGCATCTTCACACAGCTAAGAAGCGGGAATGTCTTGAGCAGCACCTTGTGGCTCACAGAGCTGCCGTGAGCTGGAAGCCAAATGTCCCAAAAGTGGAGTTTTGTGGCAAAAATCAGATTCTTCTCGAAATGGTTTGACAGAGTGGTTTCCTTCTCCAGCTTTAAGAAATTTGGAAATAGTACTTGGAGGGAAAAAAGTAGGTTTTAATGATTGAAAACCTGGTTTTATAACGTTTTCAAGAACATATTTCGGAGAGGAACCATAACATCATTTATTGAAAACAATCCTAACAATTATTTTGGCAACTTTTTAAAAATTCACTTTGCTTCAATTTTTCATTCTCTGTACTGCTTTTTCCTTGGTTACTGGCCTGAAAAGCCAGCTGTGGCAGAAGGAAAAGTTTTGCTTATCATTTCCTTCTTCTTATCCAAAACACTTATAAAATAGTTGTGAATCATACCAAAAAAAGATTCTCAGTGTTCAGTATCCTGAGCAAGAACAAACAAGTTTTCTTAACTAGACCCTGCTCAAAACCAGTTTGAGATCACACAGAAGCTTTTTCATGATCCTGATGGTGTTGCTTCTATTGGATCATTACAATTTGGCATAGCAGTGGAAAATTAGGAAATCCTAGAAAAGGAAACATTAAACTCTTGTGAGCTTTAGGGGAGGCTCTTTGGCTTTTTCTTTCTTTTTTTTTTTAATTTATTTTCTGGTTCTAAACTATTTTCTGGATTCTACTAAAAAAAACCTACAAATTATTGTTTTACCTGTTGCTGCCTTTTCAGGGAGCAAACTCTCTCTCCATAAGCTCATGGGCTTGTGGTGGCAAAGGCAGGAGGGTGTGTGGGCAGGGATTTAGTGCTGGGGGTCATTTTTGGGGGGCCAGCATGAGTTCAGCAAAGGTTGGCTGTGACCTAGAGCAGTTGCCAGCTCATCTGTCACAGATGAATGGGGAGCTGGTGGTGACATTTTTAATCTGTCAGGAAACATGCTATCCCAAATGTCGCAGGTAGTTTTTTGTTTGGTTTGTTCTTTCTTTTTCCCTTTTTCCAACCCCCCCCCCCTCCCCTCCCCCTTTATGTTCTCCATGTGTTGTAAAGGCTGGGGATAATGAAGTTCTTGTGCTGTACTCACCTCCCCTCCAACCCAAGATGAACTGAGAAGGTCATACAGATCCTGTGCACACATTCCTTGTACCAAGCCAGCTCAGGTTGGTAGTGCCCAAAGAGAGCTCAAGGAGCCCTAAACAACCTTCTGGAGACCACTGCAGGCCTGTCATATGCTGTATGGGCAAGACCTGCCTTTAACCTTTTCTTCTGTTTCCTCCCTTGGAAGGAATAGAAAATCAAGTCTTCTGTGCTTGGCCCTCACTCAAAATTTCTACACTTTATGGAAGTGGTGTGGTTACTCCAAATGAGCACACATTCAGCTAAAATAACCCATCCTGAGAGGAAGTTGCTTTTCCTCAGAGCCTGAACTTCCCCTAATGCAGGAACCTGTGCTTATTCCCTACCTGGTGGGACCATGGCTGCCCGACCTACCTATCAGGTACTGTATCATATGGACTTCCCTGCTGTCTCCACTGCCTAATTGCTCCACCTTGATTTCACCCAGTGGTTCCTTGTCTTTTGATTGACTGTTTGATTGTCCATTCTTCAGATCACTTTTTTCATTTCCTATCCACTGGCACATTTGTTATTTCAGTTCCCACCATCTCCTCTGGTGTTTTCTAGAGACATTTCACTTGTTGCCAAATCTGGATTCTGCTTTTCCCAGACAGTCACATTTAATGTCTTTACTACAAAATCTTTCTGCATCCTGTCCTTTTCTGTGGTTCAGAATGGGTGAACAGGCACTAAAGACCTTTCTGGATCCCCACATGCACAGGGAGGCTGGCTGGACCAGCACCAGGGATATGCTGGTTGGTTTTCACCACATGTGCATGTAGAGGTTGGAGGAGAAGCCCTTCCCAGCAATTCATCCTGCCTCTTTGTTTTGACTCTCATACATCTGTAAGGAGAAACCACCATTTCTTGGCCTCCATCAGTCAGGATGGCCTCTCCTCTGAGATTCCAAAGGGCCAGTCTTTGCACCTGAAAGCCAATGCAATATAAAAGCCTTGAATGTCTAAACCCATAATTAGACTTTAACTAAGCACCTCTCTTCCTTCCTCTCGCAGTCTCACTGCCCTGGAGGGGCTGAATCCACCTCTCCTCCAGGACAGACCACACAGGCATCTTCACAGTAGTGGGAAGTCTCCTGCAAATCATAGCAAGCCTCTTTTAACTGTCAGTTGAATTTTTGATAAGCACAAGCCCACCATGATGGGCTCACAGGGAGCCCAGCAGCCCTGAATCTTGAGCAGAAGGTGGCTATCTCCCTCACCAGGGCCACTGCTCCACCGTGGGGCTCTCTCACATGCTGGGCTGCATGGCTGCACGCCCTTTTGGGCTCAGCTGGAGGGGGAGAGAGGAACCTTATTTTTGCCTTGTGTTAAGGAGTCTCTTTTATCTCTGACTCGTTCCCTTTTGCAGGAGATTTGGTACATGAAGCTTCATCAGAGGATAAAAATCGATGCCTTCTAGCATGTCTCCCACACATGCATTCGACAGCTGACAGCTTCATCTCTGGGTGATGTGGCAGAGAGCTTGCAAACACAGAGGAGTTCTTCCCAGGGATGGATCTGCGTTGCATGACCTTGCAGCCACTCATAGGTTCATGTCCATGGAGAAGGACATGTCCCAGCAATTAGTGCTTGTTGATTGTGCTGAGCAGGTATTTTTTTGCATGTCTACTTAACAGCTAGAGGAAGGGTGAGAGAAGAGGTTTTTATCACTTAGAAGTGAAGTACTATTTCTCCAGGGGATTCCCCTCTGTAGCATTCTCAGGGTTGGTAAGTGTGGCCTCCCTGTGGACCCAGAGTAGGACACTCAGAGAACCTGGAAATCCTGTCTGAGGGACTCAAGCTGTGATGTTCAGTTATGTTAGGAGGGGTCTTAGCATATTTAAAACAGATCCTGCCATGCACACTCTTCACAGATAAAAGGTCTTTTCCCTCGGCAATGAGTCCATGGGATGGTTAAGGATTGCCTGGGTCACTAAAGGTGTTTTTGCACAACTGTTTTCAGGCAGCAGGAGCTCTGCCATACTGGCTGAAGGCTGCCTAACAAAGGAGGTCTTTAATCTGTGCCACGTTAACCATGGCCAGGGGCCTTTGTTTTTTTCAGGACATGAACAGCATGATATCAGAGCAGCCGTGCACTCGGCGGCTGGCTGTATCTGTGAGGCTGAGGGAGAAATGGGTCCTCAGGCTCCAAAATTTGCATAATGGCTTTTATGTCTTTAAAGAAAGCAGGTTGTATTTGCCAGGAAGCTCACCTGAGCTACCTTTTGGGTGAGGTTACGAATGCCAAATGCATTGAGTACAAATAATTTGCTCATTTATTTTTAGTCTAAGACTGAGCCAGTATTAATCGCTAAAAAAAAGAATGAAACATCAGGAATGAAAGCACTACCATCATGTCTGGCCATGCAAGTTAGTGCAGCTCAGCCTGCTGAGTCCTTCAATTGTGAAAGCATGGAAATGTCATCAGAAAGAGGGGATTTGAGACACCAGAGTGGGATTTGGGAGGCTTGGGTTAGCTGCTGGCCTTTGCCATCTCTTTCCAGTCTTTGGACTCCAGGCTCTCTGGGACATGGGATATCTCTTCCTACTCATCTGCAGAGTGTCTTGGGGCTCATCTCTGTGTTGTTAGTGTTATATTTTCACTTCACTGAAAACACTGCAAGTCTAAAAGTGTTTTCTGAAGTGGATTAAATCTCAACACAAATCATAACAGTTCTAAATAAATAACCTCCTTAGATATTTAATTTCAGCTTGGTGAAAACATTTTATTTTGAACCATTCCTAACTTAAAGGGTAAGTTCTTTTAACATTTCTTTGTTGTTGTTTTCTTTTGTGTGTTGGTGGGTTTTTGTTTGTTTCTTTGTTTTTTTTTTTTTCCAATTTTCACATTAAAAATAACTTTCAGATTAGGGAAATTACTTTTCTTGAATGCCAGCAGCATTTTACTACCATTCTGTTGCATTACAACCCTGAAACAGCTACCTCTGAACTGCTTTTCATATGGCTGCAGACGGCTAGGTGGCAGCTGTATTCTCATCCTACAAATGGCTGAATTTTAGTAGTGGAGTGAGAGATCCCCAGTAGCCATTAATGTTAACATTCATCATCAGTTACTTTATTCTAGTGGCTATGAGAGTGCAATTTTCATTTCTTCAAAAAGAAACTGCTGTAATCCTGTCTTCTCTATCATATGAGAGTGTACTGGAGCTTCCATTAATCACTATAAATTGCTGAGACATCACAGGCAGAAAATGACTTGAAAGAGCAGAATACTCCAAAGATTACAAACTTAAACAAGAAAACCTCAAAATCACTGTAAAAATCAACTTCAGAATTGCAAGTTATAATTATTTTATGCTGCTTATGACCGGGACCTGATGGATGAAAAAGAAGTGCAGACTCAGGCTCTCTTGGCTTGCTGTGTTTGCTTGCTTGCTCTCTTTTAGCAGAAGTCAATGTCACCAAAGACATATCACAAAAAAACCGTTAGAGGTTGTGCTCTGGTCAATAGTGACCAGAATTTAAAAGAAAAAAAACAAAAAAAAAAAAATAATCACATCTGAATTTACATTCTCAGCTCTGGGCAGCAGTACTGCAAAATGGTGTGGTGAGGGGAGTTTGAAAATCCTGCTGATACTGTATTCTGTGGCTGGAAAAGACTTCTAGGAAGTTTCACTTTCATATTGAAAAGAAGGGATGAGGGAGAACATCTGTTACAGGTTTAGGGCTAGTGCCCAGAGAATTTGAGAGCGTCCAGGGGATGACCAGTCCCTAAGGGGCTGAACAGAACGTAAGAGGTATGTGTATCCCATTTCACTGCTCTGCAGAATTTCTATATAGTCTGAAAGCAAAGCTTGTTTTCTCTTTCTTGTTTGCTTCTTTCCCTCTGTCTCTGCCTCTGACCTTGCTTGCTTGGCTTACTGGCTTCTGTTTGGGTTATGGTAAGAAACAGCAGTGGGACGAGAGAGAGACAATAACTTGTTAGCTGGTAACAGCCCTCTGGGCTTTGTCCAGGGAGGTCTGTCCAGGGGAGTGTACAGGGGGGTACCTTGGCTATTCTCTAGTTGTATATGTACATATGTATTTGTATATGTTTTATTACCTTTTATATTTAGCCTACTTCTGTACAGAATGATTTTATTTAATTTCCAAATTCTGAGTAGTGTGGTAATTTACTCTTTGGGGTAAATTCCAACTTGTACAGAGGTGCAAAACCAAACCGATGCACCACAACATCCGATTTTGCTCAAATTGACAAAGAATCCTTACTTGGGATTATTTCTCCTTCAAAATGTGCTTTCTAGTTCCAAAACAGCAGCAGTTGGTAGGGAGAAAGATCACAGAACCATGGAATGCTTTGGGTTGGAAGGGACCTTTAAAGGTCATCTAGTCCAACTTCCCTGCAGTGATCAGTGATAGGATAATGGGAAACAGCATTATAGAAACTATACCCTTTATAAATCACATAAAGGGGTCCTTTATGTTGCAGTGTCTCTGGGAAGCAGACTTGTCATGCCTGTTATTTATCTACCTGACCGGGACATTGACCTTTATATTACAGGAGACGTTTTTAGATTGTCCCAAAGAAGACAGGGTGTTGTAAGAACATGGGAACTCCCAGTCCAAGTGGGCATTTTCCCAGAAGAATACTGAAGATAATATCTGGATGGTAAATTTCTCCTTTCAAGACCACGTGGACAGAATTCATGACCCAGTTTCAGTGTCTACAAAATCCCAGTGGGAGCAGGTGGGTAATATTTTTATTTTTTAAAAATTGCTTACCCCTTGCTTATGGGCTTATCTTCATTTAAACATGTTTGCTATGCTGAAGAATCTGCTAAATGGGTTTGTGCAAAAGCCCCCTTTGGATTCAGCTCCCATGCTGAGCACCATGCACCAAGCAAAAAGTACATTTGTGCTGTGTCATCACCTTCCTCTGTTGCTGGTTGTTATTGCTTTTCCATGGCTGGATGCTTCTATCTTTTAAAGCAGAACAATCAGGAATAAAGAATGTCAAATGAGAAGTGAACTATGAAGGACAAATATTTCCATTTCTGCACAAATAGCCTGTCCTTGTTAGCCTTGGATGATGGCTTGTGTGCAAAAGAAGGAAAAAAACCACCATTATCCAAGTACCTGGATGAGCAAACCATCAATTGCATGTTTATTTATGAAACATAAAGGCAATTCCCGGCCTGTAAGCTCAGAAAGGATCATTGTTTTACCTAATTTGCTCTCCTCTGTAGGAACCCCATAGTTTCCACCCTGTTTCCTGTTTGAGATTTTGTCAGGTTTCAATTTCCTATCATGGCTGGTTCAGCCATGCAAATGAATTCCTACAGTTCAGCGTGACATGTCAATTAATACACATTACACTGGTGGGTCAGGGGAACTTGAAGACTTGTATTTGTGCCAGGTGTAAGCTTAAGTGCAGATTTTGTGTGATCAGATTTCTGAAGGTGTCCTGTCCTGGAGAAACTGAAGCTTTTTTCAGAGGTTGCATGTTGGTCACCCATGATCACCAAGAACATTAGAAGTCTTTGACTCCATGCTTTGGAGTGACTGATGACAGTTCAGTACAGAAGATAAAAAGATCTGTCTGTAGCTCTGACTAATTAAGAATTTACTGCTGCATCTCATGCACCAAGTGCCAGTGACAGCTAATACAATATGTGGTTAGTCTATGACAGTGATTTTCCTTGTCTAGTATGAATAACCAGAAATAAGCTTAAAAAAACCAACGCAGAATAATAATACTGAAACTAGAAGTTGGTACCTTTGTGGCAGTGTTTCTGCTGAACTGAGTTTGGTTGTTTATGGTTTGTAAATGTGAGTACTGCCTACTCTGGGAATCCTTTGTAAAGATACTGTGGCCTTTACTCTTATCACTGAAAGAATAATACAGATACATTCGGAACAAGTGGACTAAAGGATGGTTTTACCTGGCTCCCAGGCACAGGATGATGTTTCTGAATGCTGTGCCAGGACTCACATTTGAATGAGGCTATTGTCTGGGTATAGAACAAACTAATTTCTAGTTTCCACATTTATTAGCTGATTGCATGAAACTGGTTTTCATGTTTTAATTCACTCTGCATTAGCAGGGTGTTCATATTTTTGACTCTCAGGACACATCTTGCCTTACTGGTTACATCTCTTCAAAAAGAGACGTATGAGTAAACCCTACTTCTCTGAAAATGGTGGTGATAGAAAAATCATGGTCCCACCTGTGTGAGACTGCATGGGTTTTGTGTGTTGAGTTGTTTTCTAGCTGGGAAAACACAGCATTTTCAGTGGCATAAGCCCCAGTGTACTAGCAGAACTGGAGCCTTTTCTATCTTCTGCATCATCTGAAAGAAGTGATCATTAATTTCTAATTGCAGGACACACGATGTAATCCCACTGCTGTCAGACTGTGCTCTTGCTTACCCATGTGTAACCTCCAGGAGACACTTTATTGCTCTTGATGGATGAGCCTGGTAGAGATCATCTTGACTTTCAGATCCTAAGCTACATTTACAGCCCTGGAAGATGAGAATCTGGAGGAGAAATATTTTGCTAGTAAACAGAGCAAATGAACATACAATAAACCTCTGAGACACAGTAATCCCAGAAACCCATGACACTATTAATAATGTGTCCTTTTCAAAGTGAAACCACACTTCATGGCCCAAAGCCTCCAGAATTATGTTTGGGTAAGCTGTAGACATCACATTCCTTGGAGGGCAATAGCTTCTATCTTCCAATTCTCTGATGCAGCTTATTTTTTTCCCTTTTTCAGAGATGGATATGGTTCCCTTAAGAATCTTCACTTAAGTAGCTTCAATCTTTTTCTGCTTTACACTTATTGATCTTCTGGGCAGAATGGGTATTCTGGTTAGTGGAAAATTTTAAGGTTTTGTAGTTAGTTTTTATTCTCAGGAAGGATAAAATAAGGAATTTTGACCTGTTGATAATGTGTGAGTATCTTTGCATGTAAATGTACATATTCAACTTCCTACCCACAAAACTTTATATATGGCACTTATCTGGTTGGAACAAAAAACCCCAGAGAGTTCCTCACTTGAGCCTGGGTGAAGACCTGAACTAGCAGCATATCACTTCTTTGAGCTGAGCTCATTGCCTCCCTGATTGTACCCCAGTCCTCATCTTCCCAATATGATGGTATTTCCTGAAGCAAAAGGCTTTATCAACCATCTCTGAGTGATGTTTAAATGGCTGTAGGCAATACTCCATGTTCATGGACAGACCAGGCTTGGACAGGGCTTTGTGCAGATTTCCTCCACAATTTGTTATATCAAACCAAGAAACTGCTACAGCACCTCAAAAGTACTTGGAAGCCCTCTGCCTCCTTAAAAACTTAATTTGGATGTCAGTTAAAAAAATGACCTCTGACTATTTCAATGTTCACTAATAGTTGTGATTAAAGCTAACAGTACTCATTAGGAGAAAGCTTTCAGATCCACCTGGAAAAGTTCAGTCTCTGGTCCTATGCCCTGCACATTCTGAAATCAGAAGATTTTCAGCCATCACATTTGAATGGGACTATTGTCTGGAAACAGGACAAACTGACTTCTGATTTATACATTTATCAGTCAATTGTATGAGATTTGTTGTCATGTTTTAATTCACTCTGCATTAACAGGGTGTTCCTTTTTCTGACCATCAGGCCCCATCCTGCCTTACTGCTTTTACCATTTCATAAGAAGTATGAGTAAAAGCCTACTTCTCTGAAAATGGCAGACAAGACTTTTTTTTCTTCTGTCATGGATGGAGCTCTGCCCAAGTCCTTGTGGGCAGGGACCTGATGTAGCATACATGTGCTGGATCTATGACATCCAGGGGAAGTGTTCTAACCACACTGGGGAGCTTCCTATCTGCAATGAGTTTTCTCACATTCAGTCTGAGATTAGGAACCAAATCCTAGCTCTGTTAGCATGGCTTAGGTTAGAAACATCATAGAGTTGTTGATGTTGGAGAAGACCTTTGAGATTATCAAGTCTAACCACTTGTGTAGAGCTCACAGTTCCACCACTTCTGCTGAAGTAAATTGGTTGACAAAGCACAAGATATGCCTCCTCCCCTTCCAGGCAGGGCTGCACCCAGGGGTTGCATTGTCCTTCCTTGGGAGGAGGCACATTAGTGCCGAGTGATTCATCCCCACGTTTGGTACTTTAGATGGCCATATCTCATCCGAGGGAATGGAGGGGGATCTACTGTGGCTGCTCAGTCACCTGCCCAGAGTTTATAGCTGGGACACTGGGCCACAGCTGCAGTTTTGAGTGCTTTGATAGGTGGCATTTCTGAAAATTGGCCTCCCTGCTTTATGAGTGTTGTTGAACACAATAGGAGTTGTATTGCAGCTCGAACCATAATAGACTCATAAGGAATTTATTGTTTATTTTTATTTTAATTTTTTACCCAGACTTGGGGGTTAAGTGGATATTATATTATGCCATTATTATAGCTTCAATATTATTAATTTTCTGTAACTAGGATTCTTTATTATGCATGCATTGAAGCACAAATGTGGAACAAATGAATCCGATATCAAATTAATGCTGTGATCAGGTTTCCCCCCCTTCCCTCTTTAGTTGCCATAACAATATGTGATCTTGGAGCAACAATAAAATTAGAATTACATTAAAGGTGTTTACATCATGTACACTCTGTATCCCATTATTGTTTTTCACTGCAATAAAAGCATTGAGTGTTTGCTTTGGAAGAGAACACTGTTATAGCTCTTGCCTTGTCACATCCCATGGTGCTTTTTGCAGTCAAAAGTTGTTTGTTTAGAGAAAAAGGAAGGGTATTCTAGGCTGAAACTTTGGAGGAGAAGTGATTTTGTTTGTGTGTTTTAAGATAATGTTTGGCTTTTACTTGTAGGATGCAGTTTTGAGTGTGCTACCTTTGAATTTCAGAACTTCAAAGAAATGTATCTCCACTTCTAATTGTGTGGCAAATCTCCACCCCTATTCTTGTGGAAAGTACATCTTCTTGCTCTTCCCTTTACTGACAAAACCCAGAATAATGCAACATGTGTGCAATGAAGAGATACCATCGATGCATATGTGCGTGGGTGCATATGTATGTGCGTACAAGTCTATGTATGTGATGTAATTAACTCCCTGCCCATGACTACACAAGCTTCTGCCCCTGGAGACAGGATGAAAGGGAAAAAACAGGACAGATGTTAGTCATATTGCCTAGTGCATGACTTGAAAGTGCTCTGGTAGTTCAGCAATGAGCGTTAAGGAAAGCATTTATGGAACAAAGAGGCCGTTATCTCAGAATCTTGACGGTGCTGGGCATCAGGCAGACCTTTTACTGCTGCTCTTATCCACTCTGGCACGTTGTTTCTTGCTGTGACATCTTTCTGTGTAGCCTTTGTAGATAATCCTTGTGATAGTTTCCTTCAGAAAAATGGGAGGTTTTCATTTTTAAACACATAATGTGGTCACCTTATGCTGAGGCTGGACTTGAACAGAAATATCATGAGAAGATTTTCCTTCTCCATCCACTAAGCCTGCTGTTCTTAGACGCAAACTATCCTTTGATATTAGAGCTTGTGTTTGTTTTGTTTTGTTTTCAAGTTTAGCCTCTTCTAGGAGCACAGGATCCATCTATTTATCAACATTGTGTGTGATTATTTCCCTGATTAATCTGAATATAAGATGTACAGCCTCTAAAGCCTTTCCTGGTGCTGCTAACACATCTTTGAATTCTTTATTTCAGATTCTGTATGACACAGAGGAGAACTGCTACACCAGGCACAGGGATTTGCAGGGGTGGGATAAAAGAAAATAAAATGCCATGTAGGCTGAGCGAGTAATGTAGTTAACTGTCATAAATCTCTGGAGACAAGATCTCTTCAGAGCTGGGTTCATCCAGTGATCCACTTTCTGACTGCAGTCCTAAAGATCAAAGAGTGGTGGATTAAGCAACATGTATTCTGCAGTGATGTGCTGCTAGGTAGTAGCTAGGTAGGAATCACCTAAATAAACTGTCATGGCACCACAGTAGAATTTTGACTGGAAGGCACCTTGGGAGGTCCTGGTCCAATCTACTGCTTAGAGTTGGGCCAAATTCAGTGCCAGTTCAGACTGCTCAAAGCCATGCCCAGTTTCCAATGGGGAAAATATTCCAATCTGAATGTTTCCAAGGATGGGGATCCCACCTCCTTTTAGGACCTTTGTTCCAGTGTTTAACTCCTTTCACAGTGAACTTTACCTTCTTTATATCTAATTGGAATTGCCCTTCCAGAAATTTTTGTGGTCATCCTGTCCGTGTTGCTTTTTGTCCTTTTGTTGTATGTTCCTGCAAAGGGAAGAGCAGCCCCCTGGAGAAGGACCTGGGAGTCCTGGTGGATAGCAAGTTACCCATGGGACAGCACTGTGCCCTTATGGCCAAGGCCAGTGGTATCCTTGGATGCATTAAGAAGAGTGTGTCCAGCAGACTGAGAGAGGTTCTCCACTCCCTCTACTCTCCCCTAGTGAGAATACTGCATCCACTTTTGGGCTTCCCAGTTCAGGAGGGACAGGGTTCTACTCAAAAGAGTCCAACGGAGAGCTATGAGGATCATTAAGGGACTGGAGCATGTGCCAGCCCCAGGAAGATAAGACTGAGAGGGTATCTAATAAATGTATAAAATATCTGAGGGCTGGGTGTCAAGAAGGAAGGGACAGCCTCTGCTCAGTTGCACCCTGGCATAGGACAAGGGGCAATGGATGTAAACTACAGCACAGGAGGATCCACCTCAACATGAGAAGGAACTTCTTTACTGTGAGGGTCATGGAGCACTTGGAACAGGCTCCCCAGAGAGGTTGTGGAGTCTCCTTCTCTGGAGACTTTTGAGACCTGTCTGTGTGACCTGTCCTGTGTGACCTGCACTAGATTCTGTGGTCCTGCTCTGGCAGAGGGGTTGTACTCGATGATCTCCAGAGGTCCCTTCCAACCACTAACATCCTGTGATCCTGTGAATTCAAGGCCTGAGATTTCATCCTTGCATTGTGGATTCTACTCCTTGGAGGTCATGTCGTGGATCACCATGCCATCTCCCAGTGCATGGCAAAGACACATGACTATCACACATGTAAGCCTCTACATTTGAAGTAAATGCTTTACAGCAAGAGCATTTGCTGTTTTGAGAAATCGGCCAAAAACCTAACTGAGAACTTGATAATGTTGTTTTTCTGATGACCCAAATCACAAGGTTTGCTGCCACACTTTCACATACTTGCTGCTGTACTTGTGCTTTCTTTTGGGTGACCTAGTGCCACACAGAGCAGCTCTGAGGGCACACCAGTGATTTATAACATGCTTTCTAGCTGAGGGCATGTATTTGTCATGTTACAAGAAAAAAATGATTAATAGTTGCCATAGTGATAATGAGAACTTGAAGTCTGTGAGCACTACAGAGTCAAATGCAAGCCTTGGCACATCTTCCCTACAAAGCAATTGTGGTGAGGTCTTAAAAACAGAGGCTCAGGAACCAGCGTCACTTAATAACACTTTAACACCCTATGGAGAAAACATTAAAAAATAATCATATGCTTATTTAGAAAGGTGGAAAAACAGATGGGAAAGACTCACTTCAGGTTTTTCACTGTAAGAAGACATTTGCATTTAAATATTTTTGCAGAAAAATATTCTGGTGGGTTTTTTTTTCAGTGCAATTGAAAACTGCTGCTTTTTCCTGCTAACCTTCCCCTTCTTTTCCCTGGCACAACTTTGCTCATTGAAATGTTGTATGGACAGAATCTTTACTTTTCAAGGTTCTACCAATGCTTCTCTTGAATGCAGGGGACATAAGTATTTCTCCACAAGTTTGCTTACCAGCCACCAATAAGAAGTCTTTCTGGGCATGTGTAGATTTGCCCACCATTATTTCTTGATATTCTGTGAAGGAAAAACATCATTCAGATGCCTGTGGGATGCTAGGGCATATTGGGTTACTGAGGCTGGAAGCTGTTTGTTCAAGATCAGGCTGGACACAAGTCCCTCTGTATTCAGCAGCCTGCATGTCATAATGCAATGAGCAAAGAGGAATTTCTTAGTGGTGGAGACCTGGACCTAACACCTGGTAAAGTTAACTTGGGTGATGTGTCCTAACAGTCTTAAATTTTTCCTCAAAAAATGGCACTGTGCAGGAAAAGCTTTGACTTGGTTATCTTCCACTGATGTTGGTTTGCCCCAACATTTGGACTGGAAATTAAGACTCGTCAGAAGTGTAAATAAAATGTTGAGGGTCAGTGTGGCCTGATGTCTTTTGAGATAATTTGTAAGTGAGACTTTCATAATCCACAGGGAAAAACAGAGGGCAGACTTGGTGACCATTAGCTACTACAGGAACTAATTAAAAGAGAGAGAGAAGGAATCTGAAACCACTGGGACATGCAGAAGCTTTATTTTGCCTACTGGTACACTGAGAAATTTCAGCTGAGGTTTTGGAAGATGAGTCAACTGATTTATCCAGGAGGTCAGATAAAGAGCAAGGCAGGAGGTATGGTGCCAGACTAAAGAACATGCACAATGTTGTTTGGCATCAATGTACAGCTAATATCCTCTTGAAAAAAACAGAAAGTAATGAGAAATTTTCCTCTTGTGTTTATTGTGCATCCTCCTTGGGGCTTTACCTGTGAACAACTCTGAAGCATCAGGATCCTGTACTGTGAAACTGGTGTAAAATTATTCTTCTTGAGACTCTGAATCTCTGTCAGATATTTGGTTTAAAGACGCAGCCTCTGCCTGAGGATACCAGGCAGTCCTCACCTCAACTGCAGTAAATTAGAGAAAAGAGAAGAATATGCATGGCCAGGGGTCCAGGAGACATGCCTGGGGACTGGAGGAAGGCAAATGTCACTCCAGTCTTCAAAAAGGGTAAGAGGGAAGACCTGGGTAACTATAGACTGGTCAGCCTCACCTCCATCTCTGGAAAGGTAATGGAGCAACTTATCCTTGGTGCTGTCCATAGGTATATCAAGGACAAAAGGGTCATTAGGAGCAGTCAGCAAGGCTTTACCAAAGGGAAGTCATGTTTGACCAACTTGATAGCCTTTTATAAGAACATAACCAGGTGGATAGATGATGGTAGAGTGGTGGATGTGGTCTATCTTGATTTCAGTAAGGCATTTGGCATTGTCTCCCACGGCATCCTTGCAATTAAACTGAAGCAGGGTGGTCTGGATGATCAGGTAGTGAGGTGGATTGTGAACTGGTTGAAGGAAAGAAGAGAAAGAGTTATGGTCAATGGGATGGAGTCTAGTTGGAGGCCTGTATCTAGTGGAGTCCCTCAGGGGTCAGTACTGGGACCACTGCTGTTCAATATATTCATCAATGACCTGCATGAGGGCACAGAGTGCACTGTCAGCAAGTTTGCTGATGACACAAAGCTGGGTGGAGTGGCTGACACACCAGAAGGTTGTGCGGCCATTCACCAAGGCTTGGACAGGCTGGAGAGCTGGGCAGGGAGACATTTAATGAAATTCAGCAAGGGCAAGTGTAGAGTCTTGCACCCGGGAAGAAACAACTCCATGCACCAGTATAGGCTGGGGATGGACCTGCTGGAGAGCAGTGAAGGCAAAAGGGACCTGGGGGCCTGGTGGGTGGAAGGGTGACCATGAGCCAGCAATGTGCTCTTGTGGCCAAGAAGGCCAATGCCATTGTGGGGTGGATTAGAAGGGGTGTGACCAGTAGGTTGAGAGAGGTTCTCCTCCCCCTCTACTCTGCCCTGGTGAGGCTGCATCTGGAATATTGTGTCCAGTTCTGGGCCCTTCAGTTCAAGAGAGACAGGGAGCTGCTTGGAAGAGTCCAGTGCAGAGCCACAGCAGATTAAGGGAGTGGAACATCTTCCATATGAGGAGATTCTGAGGGAGCTGGGGCTCTTTAGCTTGGAGGAGAATGTGAGGTGACCTCAGCAATGTTTATGAATATGTAAAGGGTGAGTGTCAAGAGGATGGAGCCAGGCTCTGCTCAGTGATGCCCAATGACAGGGCAAGGGGCAATGTGTGGAGGTTGAGGCATAGGAAGTTTCACGTAAATATCAGGAAAATTTTTTTCACTGTGAGGGTGATGGAACACTGGAACAGGCTGCCCATGGAGGTTGTGGAGTCTCCCTTTCTGGAGATATTCAAAACTTGCCTGGATGTGTTTCTGTTGATCTGGTATAGGTAATCCTGTTTTGGCAGGGTGGGGGGGTGTTACATTAGATGATCTTTTGAGGTCCCTCCCAGCCCCTGAAATTCTGTGATTCTGTGATTCCCATGCAATGTGGTAGTTAAAGGAAGACAAAGATAAATTGTTTTGGTGTTACCAGCAAGTTACAAATCATTTATTGTTAGGCAATACTGCCCTGCAAGCCAGTGTTGATCAAAGGTTCAGGTATCTAACAGGTATCTCCCATCAGCTCTGTGAGTCCTATGACCAGATGCTGCCACATATATGCTTCTGCTTGGCTAAATGCCTGATGGTTGCATCAACACTGGCACATGGCATGATTGCTATGAACTCACAAGACTTGTGTCTAGAAGCCACCACCCAGAGGCTATGTGTACTACAGACATATCAGGCATGTTGACTTTACTGCATGAAATGGTCTTGTGCTCTGCCCTTCTAATTAGGTCAAGAGGAACATGATGCTCCAGCAGCTTCAAGGGCTTGGAGTAACTAATTCATCTCTGGAGTGGGAATTGCTCCCAAGACAGCATTGTGTTGTATAGATGTACTTTAATTGTTGAACACAACTAACAAAGTCATTAAAAGGCAGCAAAATTTTAGATGTTTTGGTGAACTGCTAAGTTGTAATGCCTTAGACAGGCTGGAATAAATATTTGTGCTGAAATGCCACTGTGTTCTGTGAGACAAAACCAGCCCCTGACAATGGGCTTCACCCAAAACAACATTTGGCCACTCACAGTTCCTTGGATTGCTCACAGCACACAGCCTAGCCTGGCTGAAGGTACCTCTTTGTCTGCAACCAGGATGGGCTTTGTGAGTTGCCAAAATAATTCTGAGACTTCACATAAGCAACAAGTTTGAGTGCCATTTCTAAACAATAAGATTTTTCCAAAAGAGGCAAAATGATCGCTTCAGTGAGAAGGTTTTTGCAGAAGTTTTTTATTCAATTAGCACAACTTCATTTATTGCTAGGTGAGCCCTCAAACAGCCTGTAATTACAGATCCACGACTGCCAAGTAGGAAGATTATGAAGGTTAAATATATCAGGTCTTTGCATGAGAAGGAAGTGATCAATGAAAAAAACCAGAAGCAGAGTTAACGAGAAATAAAAGGATTTGACACTGTGGCAGATAGGTTTGTGCTGGGACATTCTGTAATGAAAGGAGACAGCACAGCAAATGAAAGCAGAAAACCCTGATATTGCTCAGAGTACTATTAGAAATCTCAGATGTAGTCTTCACAAATAACTCTCATTTTAAAGGCTAGCATGCTTTCTTTTCACTCCCAAATTTGCCTGCTGTGCTAACGCAATGTCTTCTCACATTCATTGCTGTGAATTAATTACTTGAGTAATAAGGATATATTAAAAAAATATCTTCAAACAGGTTATAAAAAGAGTTGTTTGCACTGCAGGGAAGTTGCCCGCTGCATTTTAAGCTTGCAGCATGAATAAATCTCTTTGTGTTCTTGTTTCAATGCTTTCTCACACAGTGTGTCCCACTATTGTGCCTAGAAGGGAGAGACAAATCCAGCCTTTTTGGCTAGGTAACCTTGTCCCAGAAGGATTGCTCTTAAAGACCATTTTCTGCTCATTGCAGTCTTGAATCCCATGGGAGGAGAAACTTCCCATGAAGCCCCAGAGGCAGGCTTGCCCTCTATTACATTTCACTTTAAGGAAATATTTTCCTGATCTTCAGCCTTTACGTCTCACTTGCTTAATTCCTTCCCACTGCACCTAGTTAGATTCCCTTGTACAATCGTAAATAATTAATCACCTCCTTCATTCATTTCAAACATTTGTTGAATACAGAGCAGAGAACAAGAATTACTCGTAGGAAGAAAAGCAATGGGAACTGGATGAGAGGAGTGGTTGAGAGGCAAGGAATGGGGAAAGAATGATGCTCCAAGCATAAAATCTAAGCTGCCGGTAAGAGTAAAAGGGATATGGGAGTGCTGCAGTGCCCTGTGGCTGATTCATGCTGCTTACTTTTGCATATTAATTTGGGAAGGCAAAACACAGTTCCTCATGGGGTCTTGAAGTGTTCTGTTCAGAAGAAGGTATCCTTTGATATCTGTCAGTCCAAACCAGGAAGAGATATGCATACAGTTCCCCAGGCATGGCTGGGCAACCAAATGTAAAATGGGAGTGGTGGTAAGCGCACAATGAACATAAGCACTGCAGCCTTTTTGACACCCTAACAGCCTTCAGCAGGTGAAAGCTACTCAGACAAAGGCAGTTCTGCTTACACACAGAAGTGAGACTCAAGAGAGCTTCTAGTACTAATAGTAATGCTCCTCATAAGCTTGCTTTCCCAAGGATATTGGTGGAGGGCTGTGGGTTTTTTTTTTTCTTTTTTTTTTTTTAATTGGATTTTTTGGGGTGTATTTTGCTTCTGTAGATCTTGAAAGCTGAAGATGACAAAGCCCAGGAGTGTGTTCCTAGAGTGCAAGGGCCCTTCACCAGCAGAAGGCATGCTCTAGCACACTGTGTCTGCTGTGCCAAGAGCTGAAAAACCAGCCAGGATGCTAAATTTAGGTCTGTGCACCAGGATCCCTTCTTTACACTTCTGCAGCAGAAAACCCCGGGTTCTTCTTGAGGTGTGATCTAGGTCTAGTGATATCTCTCTAGCTTTCTCAATAGGCATGCAAGGGTGCTCAACCAACCAAGAACTTCAGATAACCACACCCAAGGGCTTGCCTCACAAAAGCTCTTATGTCTAAGTAGACAATTCAGCACCAGTCCCCTGGGTTGAACTCCACAGTTGTGAGGAGGGTAGGTAGGAAACATTTCTGTACTTTGCCAGGGAAGGGAGTGCAGTCAGCAAGCAGGGAGATGGAAAACTGTTAACAGACAACAGTAAGGCTACAGGAGCTGAAGGAAATGAGGCTGGAGGAGAAGGACGTGTTGTGAACACCTCGTGTTAAGCCTGTATGCCTCTCCTTGCAAAGCTACACTCCAGCTGGTTGGTTTTGTTTCCATCAGTTGTGCACTTTTTATTTATTGTTGCCTGGGAACATGCCCTCTCGTCCAGGAGCTCTGTTCCTCCGAGAGTAAATTTATGGCTGGCATCTGCTCCTGCACCAGGCACAGGGAGGTGATTTATGGCAAAGAAATTGCATTCTGACCCAGTGACAAGCCATTTTGCCAAGATGCTGGAGATGTAAACAGTCAGACTGTGGCATAAACATGAGTGCAATTTCAGGAGGTGTGGAAATGCTTACACTTCCCCATTCACTCCACAACCCTGTTGCTGTTCAGAAGCTGGATGCAACTATAACTGTTTTGTGAGGTAGCAGGAACACTAAAATGGAGGCACATGGATCTAGATGGGACAGTGTAAGGTTTTCTTTTTATTGAGGAATATATTTTGGTACAAATGAGAGCTGCCTAGTAAGCAAGCGTGCCCAGATGAAGAAGGATGTGCTTGGAAGAGGACAGGAAAGTGGGGCATCTCACCTGGGAATTTATAGACTTATGGTAGCACTTGGCTATGTGAAGCCCATGAAGATGGGCATGGGATCCACTGGCTTGGCAGACACTGTTTGCAAAAAAAACCCAAAAACAAAACCCCACAAACCACCCAACCCAGCCCCCCAAAATAACTGTAAGCAGAATTGCCTATGCACCCTGATTAGCTGGTTCTCTTCCACCTGTGTAGGGCCATGGTTAGAGACAGGAAGCTGGGATGTGGGAAGAGGAAGAGAAAATGCCCTTCTTGACCTCTTCCTCTCTGCACAGACGCTTGTTGGGGTCTTCCTGTCTTTCTAGTCAGCATGTTCTCAATCTCTAACTGGTGGTGGTATGATTTTCCCTTTCCCTACCCACAAGATTGCTGGTAACCTGAGATCTGCTGAGAGTGCGGGGACAAAGGTGAGCTGCAAAAACAGCTGGGGTGAAGACAGGAGAGCAGGAGGCCCTAAACCTCATGCTGCTGGTGCTCATGCCTAAGGAAAGAAAGACTGTCTTTGGCTGCTGATAGCAGATTAATACCCACTTAACAAGGTAAAGGGTAGGTTGGTGGATGTGGAGATTGAAGAAAATGAGTCACCTTGAAGTACAAGGATCTTGGCCATCCTGGAAGTGCTGCAGCCATAGCTTTGGCTTTGTTACTGCTGTGGACATAGATAACCACTAGGAGCTGTTTCAGCCAATGAAAATGTTGCCCAAGTGTGTGCTTTGCAGCATGATGCTGAGCCAAAATCCTAGTCCTGCCTTCCCAGGCTGTGCTCTGAGAGTCCTGCGTGTCTAGTTGCAGTGTGCTTACTAGAGAACAACTTCTGTTTCCTTTGTTAGCATCTTCTGCAGTTTCTTTGTTTTGTAATTTAGTCTCATTTTGGCATGAAAGAAAGGAGAGAGAGTAGTAGATGAGATACCACAATGTGCTCAGCCTTGACTTGCGTTAGGTTCAGTCACTTGTAGAAGGACAAATACCACCCAAGGCAAGTCTAAGTGCAGCACCCATATTGCACACTCCTTCATGCCCCATCCTGTCAAGTTTGCAGGTGACACAAAATGGGCTGTCATTCAGAGTGACTTTGACAGGCTGGAGGAAAGAGCCAGCAGGAACTTTGTGACATTCAAGAACAAATGAAGAGACCTGCACCCTGTAAGGAAGAGATGCTTGCAATGATAAAGAGGGTGGACAAACTTGGGAGAAACTCTGCTGAAAAGGAACTAGGGGGGTACTGGTGGGAGGTTACCACAGGCTAGGTGAGAGGGAAGTGGCATAAGTTGCAACAAGAGAGGTTCTAGCTGAAAAAAAGGAAAAAAAAAAATCTTCATCATAAGAACAGTCATGTAGTGCAACAAATTGAAGAGAATCGTGGAATCACAGAATGTTAGAGGCAGGAAGGGACCTCCAGAGATCCTCAAGTCCAAGCTCCCTGCCAAAAGCAGGATCACCTAGGGTAGTCCGCACAGGAATGCATCCCAGGGGGGTTTGAAGGTCTTCAGAGAAGGAGATTCCACAGTCCCCCTGGGCAGCCTGTTCCAGTGCTCTGTCACCCTCACTGTAAAGTTTCTCCTCATAGAAGGTGAAACCTTCTGTGTTCAAGTTTGTACCCATTGTTCCTTGTCATATTACTGTGCGCCACTGAAAAGAGACTGGCTCCATCCTCTTGAACAGACTCACAGGATGTTAGAGGTTGGAAGGCACCTTCAGAGAAGTTGCCCAGAGACGTTCTGAAGGTTCCTGCTTCATGTTTCATTATTCTTTTGAGCAGGAGGATCAATGTCTGCTTCTAGCAAGGTGGGCACTGGTCTGTTCCCCCAGGTAGCAGGTGACAGGATGAGAGGAAACGGACTCAAGTTGTACCTGGGAAGGTTTAGGTTGGACATTAGGAAAAAATTCTTCACTGAAAAGATTGTCAATCCCTGGAACAGACTGCCTGGGGAAGTGGTTGGATCGTCACCTGTGAAGGTATTTAAAAGATGTGTAGATGCCGTGCTTAGGTCATGGTTTAGCAGCAGACTTGGCAGTGTTAGGTGTAGGACTCAATGATCTTAAAGGTCTTTTCCAGCATAAATAATTCTATGATCCCTCTGTGGTCTGTGGCAGGGATGCTCCAGTGTATGGCATGATTACACCAGGATCAAGGCCCAAGGTTGGTGTGGCACAAATTTTGTGATACTTTGGTCACATCCACAAGAAAGGTAAGTGATTGTTTATGGGAATCTTCAGCACCAAAAGCTGAATAGAATAAAACTAATGTCAGAGGTGCTCTATAAATCGTGTAAGTACAAATCCTTGGAGGGGCTGGCCCTTCAGTCATAGGGATAGTCTGCATGCAGCTGCCCCCTAAAAAGCAGTCCTGTTGCAGTTAGCTTTTTTGACACAATTCCCACTTAGGGCCTGTGGAATATCACCAGGGGCTCATTTGTTAACAAAAGAATTCACTGCATTTCACTTTCAGCCTTCTACAAATTAGACCCCTAAGGCTCAGATTTTAAAAAAGTAAATGCAGGCATCAGTGCCATTTGAGTTGCCCTGGAGCACCCAGCGTGGCTCAGGAAAGTGAATAAAGGCTTTAAAAGTGAGATACTGCTGCCAGACAGCCGTCTAAGCTTAGGCATCCTTAGCTCACAGCTTATGCTATTTAGAGCCCCTGAAATGGCCTAGGATGTTGCACCTGGAGGTCACAAATGTCCTATTCATTCTGCATCATGTCTGTAAGCCCTTCATGGATGTTTTACTGATTCTAGACCATCTCAAACAGCACTAGATGCCTATGTTTGACAAACAAATTGAGCTAAATTTGCCTCTTTCAAGGCAAGCAGAATAACTCTGCTGACCAGCTGCCCAACATGGGAGCTAAGACTCTTGGTGCACCTGAGTCTCTGAGTTGTCTAAGTATCCAGGGCTTTACTGAATTGCCTAGTGACATCTGGGAAAACCACATGAGGCTGGAAAATATGCAAAGGACCTAAAGGAGACCTGTGCCCTTTTGCTGCAGTCGTTGCAGCAAGATATTCTCAAGCACTGGGGGGCAATACTTGATGACTCTACCAAGACAACTGAATTCTGCTCCCGTTCCCTGCACTCACGTGGTGTCAAGTCAGTTTGACTAACTTGAGTTTCTTCTGATTTCCAGAGGACCTTTTTTCTCTAATAGGTTCTGCGCATGCAGGTCCCACTCCTAAGGCGGTAATGATTCCTCTCCACTGTCTGCTTCAGAGTCACAGGGCTTTAGCCCACATGCATCAGGCAGGAGTGATTGTATTTATTCAGAGGAGGATGACTGAATGAAGTATTTTTACCTTCACCCAAGTTTCCTATTGACATATATAAATATGCATTACCCCATGGTTCTCCTCTGTGTTGTCAACTACTTGGGAGTGAAGGGCAAATTGGAAAAAAATCTCAGTGTTCATGTTTGCATTGAATTTAAGCTTATGGGGACAAGAAAGCTGCTAGTTATGCTGCAGAAAAAAGGGAAATGTCATAAATTCTCTTCTTTCACACACCTATGTCAGGAGAGGGATAAAATAATTTCCGGTCCAACTCTGAAAGAGTCTATTAAATGCTACCACTGCTATTAAAGCATTTCCAAGCAGATAGCCCCAGATACCTTGGGCTGAAAATGGGACAGAAAGCTCTGATCCATTGACATGAACTTTTAGGACTCTTTAAGCACACCAGCAGCATCCCAGGCAATGGGGAATGTGCCATTCTCATGTTCACATTCATAAAAGCCAAGTAGGTTGACCCAGCTCATGGTAAGCTAGTTTGACATCAGTTTGGCAAAATAACAGAAATACTGATATGGGCATAAAGGGGTAGAAGACATTAAAGAAGAGGCAAACAACTAATGCCAATCAATAAGATTGTCAAACTCAGTTTCATTCTTTGATGTCATTGTAGGTTTTGGCTGATAAAAGTAATTGCAAAGATGGAAAATATTCTGACTTTTGTGTGTTCGACAGTGCAGTGAATCCTGATTAAAAATTAGCATTCTACCCTATCAGTACAAGGCACATGGAATAAGAGCTGGCTGACATGTCAACAAAGAAGCTGTCAAAGAGGAATCACTGCCAGAAAGTATTTTTGGAGGGTTTCTGCAGGGATCAGTAGTAGGTCTGAATGCCATTGAATACTTTCACTAATGACTTGAAAGTAAATATTAAAGCTGCTGATAACAGTGGAAAACAATGGAGAGAACTAGGAGTTACACAAAGTGCTCTTAGTAGAGTTGTAAGCAAGCTTTCAAATCTAAGACTAGGCAAGGAGACCACACACACAGGAACTGGAGCACAACACATCTGAGAAGGATTTAGGCATACTAAAGAAGCCACCCAAAATAATTCTGCCAGTATGGTGTTCTGTGATGTTTTGCATTTTAATCTTTGAAAGGACTGACACAATCCCTGACTGTGTAATTCAGAGTAGGGATGAAATTTTTCATTTCTGCATGTTGTACCACTAGACCTGATGTTGAAATAATGCTTTTATCTCTGGTACCCCAAATTTAGAAAGGATATCAGGGAAAGAAAACCAACAAAAATAAAAATAAAATAAAACAGAAAGCGAAGGTTGGAGAAATAAAACACACAAATTAAATTATTCAGGGACTAAGACCCCAGTATTGTAGATGCTTCCTGAGCATGATGAATTTGTTTTATGAAAGAGGAGAATGAAAAGCAACTTGAGACCTGCTTAGGAGTGCCTTTGGGAGGGGTTGGGGGACATGGTAGATACAAAAGGGTTCTTTCATGTAGCAGAACAGAGCAGAGTTAGAACGAACAGGAAAAAAAAAAACCAACCATCTGCAGAAGCGTGGGTAGGGGTCATCAGCATATCGTGCACCTCTGGGAAGCTGTGGACTTTCACCTCACCTCCCAGTGGCCTTGGAATAAGACTGAAACCTTTTAGATGTATATTAGTTGACTCAGTCAAGCATGAGATGAGGAGGAAACATGTCCTATATGTGAAAGGTGAGACTTGGTGACTGGTCCCCTTTAACTAGCTCTACAAAAGCTTGGAGCTGCGAAACAAGCAGCTCAAGGAGCTGTTAAACCCACTGCTTTCTTTCCCACACATCTTCAGCTCTGGTTTTCTACTTCTTTCCAAAATCCCTCCCTCCAACACCTCTGTGGTCACCACCCTGCAGCACCACAAAATGTTTCGAGGCATTGGTCAGAGAGGGATGTGAGATAGAAAAGTTTGCCCAGTGGGTTCTCAGGCAGGTTTTTCAAAAGGGAAAATGTCAGCAAAACTTTGTAGCAGAAGTTAGCCCACCTTCCAGACTGACACAGCCTCCTTTTGCTGGGAACTCACTAATTTATGCATGTCCTGCCAGTGAGCTGTGCCTGGAGCAGCCCAGGGAGGCTGGGACATCACTCCCTGAAGTACCATCTTCAGGAAGCAAGTCTCTAAGATTCAAATGCTTCTTTGTTTATGAAATAAAGTCCAACCAGACCTATCACCAATTGTTTATGCTAAAGAGCACACTCCCATTAATGTTAATGGTGCTTTAGAGCATAAATCCTTGCTAATTGATACAGGAATGTATCCCAGAAGAGTTTACTTTACTGCTGATTTAGCTGATAGATATAAATGTGTGAGAGGGAAATATTAGCATTCATGTAAAACAATTAGGTTATCAACAGGGGCGAATGATTCAGAAAATGACTGCAACTTTCCAGCTCCCTTTAATGGAAAAAAAAAAAGAGTCTGCTAATGAGGAAAATCAGAGGGAATATAAATATGAGCTAATCGTTGCTATTACTTAATATTTGTGTTATAACAGCAGCCCTTGAAAACTAGGGCTGGGTGCCCACCTGAGCTCTGTGCTGATTTGGGATGGACAGGACCATCCTGCCACCCACCAGGGTTAATCCTCTTCATGGTGTCCCTGGTGGAGCAGTATTTCGGCTTTACAAGTCTAACAAACCTGGTTGCTGGATGTTGAGCTCAATAACATTTGCTAAATTCATACGAATAGAGGAGAATGATACAAGCTGTGGATAGATTTACACAATTTAATTATTTTTCTTTTTTCCTTTTTTTTTTTTTTGTCCCCCCAGATAGTATAATGGCATATGAAAAGTGAGGCAGTAATGCAGTCCAAATGAAAAAAAAAAAAAAGAAAGCAACTCCCCCCACACCCCCTCACTCTCCTGGATCTTTCTGCCAAAGTTTGACATTATAGAAAGTTTGGTAAACACAAATATAGGTATTTCCATAAAAATCTGACCTGCAATCAAAACCTGCAATTTTGTGGCAAATGTACAGCCATTGAAGGAATAAATTTTTTCAGTGTATTCAACAGTTTTATTCAATTATCCCATTTAATTCACAGGTTTTGATGTGAAAATATTTTCCTATGAGAAGGCTCAGATACAGGAAATGTACAATAAGCCACACATTCACAAAAAGCAGCTTTGACCTCCAGGGTAGGATCGGTGATTTTGAGCATACAAGGTTTCGGTTTTTTGATTCTAAACCTATCTCAAATCTGGAAGAAAAAAAGTCACATACAAAAAAAAAAAAAAGAAGTATAGGATATTTTTGGAAGAAATATAACATGGTTTCATTACATTTTCTGATTACCACATTTTAGTTAATTCTTAGTGCTCAAGCAAGCACATTTGCTTTTGCAAGTTCATTAAAAAAAAGATGGATTTCTTCATTTTAGTCTCTTTTGCTGTGAGTCACTGAAGGGTAAGACTTTTTCTCCCCATACACATCAGTAAGCCTAATTTTTTCAAGTTCTCCATTATCGAGGAAGTATCAAACAAATTGTATATCATTTGCCTGGGCAGGGTTAGAGACCCTGTACCCAGTATGTTTTCATATAACAAAAAGTGCCCAACCCTAGAAACATGTTTGTTTTCTTTCCTTTTTTTTTTTCTCCACTTAATGCTCATAAAATTTTACAGACAACAGAATCCTTTCTTAAGCTTTATTTAAGAAATCGAATACTATTATAGTTCAATATATATAAGACACATCCAGTATTGTGTTCCTGATAGCAAGTGCATAGATTTTGTTAAGATATCATTTTTTAATATTTTAAAAATTTTTCTTTTTATTTGTTACTCAGTAGCACGTTTCATGATCACACAAAGGGATATTCCCCGTGATTTTGCTAAGAGCATGAGAGAAAAAAACAGAACACAGCAAAGTAGTGAAACTACAACAGAGATGAGGAACAAAAACAATCAGGCGAACTATCAGTACAGTCGATTCCTGATAAGTGAATAATCTGATTGCTTGGTCACAATGCTTTATTCACTTATCAGGAATGATTCACACTACATTTTGTTAAATTGTTTTCCTTAGCCTAATACTTAAGAGTCACACTGGGCAAAGGCACACACACTCTGGCAGGCTATTCTTTAATCAGGGAGTCTTGTGACAGTTTGGTAATTTCCCATGGCGATACACATATAGCTAACAAAGAGACATTTTGCTAACGCTGCAAGGTGCCTTACATAATTGAAATTAAAAGCATGCACTTAAGCAGGACAAACTGTTCAGCTGCATTGCTTTAAGGAACTCATTTTTCCCTATTGTTGGAATAAATAAATAAATAAATAACCAAAGAAAAAAACCTGTATCTTTCAGCCCTGAGTATTTAAAAGAAACACAACTAAGTCTTTCTTTTTTGTTTTTCAGTTGTATTTTTGGAAGAAAAGACCCTTCACAAAGCTCTTTCTTTCCTAAGAAGACCAAGTTCTGGAGGGGGGAAAAAAAAAAAAAGGAAAACAACAAAATTAAAAAAAACATTCACAGACAACGAAAAAAAAACCAAAACACCAAAAACCAGAGACCAATTCTGATATTTCATTCATGCAAGTCAAGACTTACTCAACCGGTATAAAAATTATCCAAATCAGGCTCATAAACTCTAGAAGTGTCAAGGCCCCAGGGGTATAGTCTGACCACTGGTTTCTGCTTTCCTGCCTGGGCTCTCCACTACAGGTTTCTGGGTTTTTTTGATTAAACTTAATGTTGCTTGGACCCATGACCTCTGATAACAGATTCTACAAGACAACACTTGAGCTTGTTTGGGACACCAGCCTCATCACTTTGCCTTTCATGGAAACAGAAAAGTGAAAAAGCAAAAAAAAAAAAACCCCAAACCAACCAACCAACCAACCAAAAAAAGAATTAAAGATAATCAGCCTATAAGAATCAGGCCAACTCATGAGCCAAAACTTCCAAAGGCAGGAGGTAATGTCGCTGCTGACACCACATGGAAACACCCAGTGCGCCATGACCTCATGAGACGTTAGTTGAGGGATGTGTGTCTTAGTGTGTGTGAGCCAAAGCCAGAGTGCCAGAGAGACCAGGTGAGAGGAGACAAGAGGGAGAAGTGTTTTTTGGGTCTCATAAGAGCACTTTTAAGTGGTCTTCGATTCCTGAGCATCACAGAAAGTGGGACTAAGGAAAGGGATGGGGGCATATGGCTTGAATTCCAGACAGCACTCACCAGTGCTGCTCTCTCCTCCTTAGGTTTGTTTTGGTTATTTTTTATTCCCCCTCTCCAACTGGTGAGGTTTGTATTTGTGATCAGACAGAGGAGAGAAGAGAGACTTTTTGTAAACCAGAACAACATAGATTTTTCTTTTGCAGCCTTTATTTCATTGTGGTAGACTCCAGCGGGGGGAGAACAGAGAGATTCTTGTGAGGAGGAAAAAAATAATAGGAAATGAAGGAATAAATAAATAAATAAATAAAACCTAAAAGCAACTGTAAAAAAAAAAATTAAAAAAGTGCTATAGTATTTCTTTTGACCCTTCTGAGATTTGTGTAATACTATTAGCCACTGCTGAGAATGATCTCCTTTGTAAGCCCACAGCAAAAATATCACCCATTTGAACAACAGGGTTTTTTTTTCATGATTTCTTTTTCTTTCCTTTTTTTTTTTTTTTTTATACTTTCACTGGCTTTAATATAAAGTCTTCCTGTGCTCACTTGGATTTTATTTTTTAAAATTATTATATGTATAGCTGCACATAACAAGCTTGATCACCTGGTAGGCCTTTGCAGGCTCTCACAGCCCTAGTTAAGATGTGATTAGTTTCTAAGGAGAGTTTGACTAACACCATATGCCATCAGATTACTGTGCAGTTTGGAAGAAATCCCAAGGCTATATCCTCCTTTTCTTGAATGTTTCATATGCTTCTGTGAAGTAGTGGCAGAGTATTTTTTATTTTTAACAACTAGGAAGAATTGATTGCCATAATCCACATTTTCCAGGCTGCCTGAAATGTCACAGCGAAAAAAAAAATTAATCTCTTCAGATGGCTTCTGTGTGCTTGTGTGCAGAAGCTTTTGCAGTCAGAAGGCTAACAAAAGCTACCTTCAATATGACTTTGCAGGAAACTCATTTAAAATGCTTCCTGCTCAGATAGATTATCCAAGTGATAAGGCATGACTAGGGGGAGGAAGAGAGAAAAAAAAAAATCAAAGAAAACATAACATATCTAAAATGTACAAATCCTCTTTTGCCCCCAATCAGATATTCACTTAGGTGGAATCGACTGTATCTTTTGTACACAACCAACAAAGAGGAAAAAAGAAAAAAAAAAAGAAAACAGGCACGTGAAACAGTGAGGTGTGTAGATGTATTACCAACACAGAATGACCACCAACAATACAACACACAAAGTAGAGAGACAAGTATTAGGAAAATGGTTTAATATTGGAGACAGAAGCAAAAAACTGCATCACACAATAACATACGTTACAAAAATAAGTCTGACTGTTTCAACTACACGGTTATGTTCACAATGAGGACAGAAGAATCAGAAAAAACTCTGATCTAAACAGCAAAAAAGCAAACCCCTAACGTTGTAACTAATACATTTATCCACGCAAAGTGACTGAGTACTCCTAATTCTAATTACCTTATTGTGTAACTGCACGATACAGAATAAAAAGTGAAACTTACCGCTTTTGTTAAGACAAAATTCTAAACACTAGATATAAGCAAAGGGAAAAAAAGAAATCAAGCCAAAGTTTTGAATTCTCTAAACAAAACCAACTCTCTTTCTACCGTCCAGAAATCAAACTTGAAAATCAGTCATGATCAAGGGGGCCCACGAGAGTAAGCCACAAAAATTTCCATTTGTTTTTTAATCTCCAGTATAAAAAATTCCACTGGTACAAAATGCATAAGTACAATCAAGTTGTAGAAATAGGAAAGCCTGCTTTTTTAATCTTTTTTTTTTGTTCTTTTTTTTTTTTTGGCTCAAATTCCATCAAACAACAAAATCCAAATGCATCAATAAAACAGAAACAATACTCAAATGGTCTTACAGTTTCCACTAGATTGCATTAACTTTGGCTTTTCTCAGACAATACTTAAAAACTAGTTTGTAATTCTAAACAAAATGATATTATTATTAATCTACAAACAACAATTCTCACAGCACAAAAAAAACACAAATACATAGTTGTTTTTTTTTTCCTTTTTTTTTTCTTTTGTATGACATTATCCAAAAAGGTAATGAAACTACAGGATATTTTTTCCTTTTGTTAATTAGCACTTAAGATAATAAAAACAGAAACAGTAAAATGATTCCAGAGTAGCACAAGCCAAGGAACTGTAACCCCTATGGTGAAAGAAAGATGAACTTGTTACTCCTTTGAGGACTGCCATTTCATAGCAATTAGCTAATTTGTTTGAGAAAACAACTAGTCTAGTTTTTTGATTAGAATTTTGTAAAGCAATTTCCCTTGTTTTTCTTCCTCTCCTATTAGGCCCTTGCACCCTTGCAGCTTTTTCCTTTCAATATTTTGAAAGAGAACTGGTAGATAATTTGTCTCCAAGGAGGTGAATGTTTGGGGTTTGGTTTTTGGTTTTGTGTTTGATTTTTTTTTTTTTTTTAAATTTCATTTCAAGATGGACACTTTTCTCAGCAATGACCCATTTCAGTTGCCTGGAAGTACAGAAACATTCCTCCTCTTCCACTGCTAAGCCAATGTCCCATGTAGTGTAATTCATGGCAGCTCAACATCGAGTTATGCTGCCTGAGGAGCAAAGGCATCACCACTCTTAACTGCGCTGACAAACCCACAGGACACACTAGGGCATCTAAAAAAGCTTTGGAAATTTATATGGTGGGTACAATGAGGAAAATTAGTGAAACAGTCTAAACAATCCAAATGATGATCTCATATTATATATATATGTACATATATATAATATAACGTATGTGAGATGATACTTTGAATATGCAAAATTGCTGCAAGTAGTACAAAATAGCCCTCAAAGGGTGTAGGAAGGCCCCAGCAGTAGTAAAAACATGTGACAAAAGTATAGATCATTTATTTATAAGTGCATGTGCTATAAGAAGGAAACTTTTTTGCATCACTAGAGGCTAGTCCTTTCCATCCCAGGGCTCTACATAAAGAAGCATTTAAGTTGGGGATGAGTGCACCAGCTGATGTTAACATAGGGCTTTGTTTTTAATTTTAGGTGGCTTCAAATGTAATTGGATAGAAACAGGGAGTGGAAGAAGGTATGGCACTTTAGCATCAGTAGCAGGTACTGCTGCTCACACACATCGGATTGGCAATGGATCCTCTGTACCGGTAGCAATGAATCGAATTTGGTTGTTGGTCACTACTTGTGCGGTAGAAATGCAATCTAATCAGACTTACAAAGCAGTGAAGAGGGCTACCAGCATCTCTTTACTTGTTTCTTACACAGAGCTTCCTCCAGCAAACACCCACATAAGTTACATACATACTCCCATGGACTACTTGTATGAGCAAAGCTATTCCTCTCTCTATGAGTGTCTGCAGGAGTCAGCCAATATATTGCCGTTACAAATAATGGCAGGTAACACCAAACATTACAGTGTACGTAAACTTTATCCATAAAAAGTAGTTCAACTGCAGTGCACGCTGACTTTTCACCCAGGAAGATCTAGTGCATCTGATTTAAGCAAAAGTTCATTTATTTAAATTACAAAAATATTTTTTTTTTCTCCTCAAGGTTTTCAAATGGTGGATTTACCACTCCTGTCTGGGAGCGGCTCACACAATAGATAATTAAAGGATTGTTTTCATTTTCTTTTCTTTTATTAATACTGAATAGCATATCCCAGCAGCATATTAAAAGCTCTTTAAGAAAAGACAAAATCCCCAGAATCTAAAAAGGAAAACCACAAGTTAATTAGGTTTTAAATAATTTTAGTTATAGATACAGAAGAAATTTAGACAGCAGTAAAATATTTTTGTCCTTCAGATCTGCCCTGTGCATTGTTCTGATTTCAACCATGTATTAAATAAACCACAAAAAACTAAGTATATATATATTTATATATATAGATATATATATAAAAATAAACAGCAAAATGGTGAATGTATAAAAGGTATTAACACTCAAGACAGCTCTGGGTGGAAAGGGTTAAAAGTTCAAAACTTTCTCACCTTAGAGGTTTCCATACAATATGAAGAAAATACATAGTGAGGTTTGCTTTCACAGCATTGATGTGTGCAGAGTGGTTAAAAAAGTGAAACATGGGCACTTATACAATGTTTTACAAAAAACATCAAAGAGAAATAACAAACAATAACAATTTCAGGCAACAAGACCACAGGATAGCAAGTTAACAAACTTTTTAACCTCTTTTTTTTTTTCCTTTAAATATTAGGGATTTATACAAAACACATAATAAAATACCCATGTTATCAAATTACTTCACACAAGAAACACACTGAAGCTCTAGGAAGAAAGTACCTTTGGAATTTGGCACTATAGTTTCACTGATTTTTTTTTCTTTAAAAGAAAAACCGATCACATTTTGCTGAACACAAACACATCTAAATTGTTCACAATAAAAAAATGACATCAATGCGTCACAAGCCAACACAAACTTATTCTGGAATATTTTATCAGTTTTCACATGATTTTTTTTTTAAGCAAACAACTTTTTTTGTGGTTTTTTTTCTTTTTTTTTTCCTTTAAATCTTGTTTTTTGTTCTTGTTGTTCAAGTAAACCAATTTTAAACTTGTCCTTTATAAACACAGAACACTTAAGACCATAAGACTCATGATGAAACCACAACTTAATTCACAGAAGCACCAACGTAACACATTTTACAGTAACCTTTCTTCTGTACATTGAAACAGTATAAAATATAGGTAATTTCATGTGCATTAAACCATGGATTGTCTAACTGTGAGTCAGTTCAGCAAAAGGTGACACAAATAGGTAGCATTTGCCCTAAAACAGGGTAAATATTTTCTTATACTAATCTACAAAAAGTGGTTCTATATATATACTTTAATGAGAAAGTGAGCCACCTAAAATGGCCTTATCAAAAAACTTTACACTGCCTGAAAAATGTAAAAACTATTACAGACCTCTAGAGACTTAAAATCAGACAGTTTTTTTTTCTCAAACTGTTTTGGAAGTAGTCTGTTAGAAACCAACATTCTGTGCCTCTGGACACATATTGCTATTGTCACCAGTGACCAGGCAGAATGCCAATCCCTGTATAATACTTTCAAGTCTGTTTTTTTTTTTCTTTTTTTTTTTTCATTTTATTTTTTACGAAATGAAAACAAAACAAAACAAAAAAACCCAAACAAACAAAAAAAGAAACAAAGGAAAAAATAAAACCAGAGGAAAGAAAGAAAGAAAAAAAATATTTTGCCACAGGTTGTTTTTATATCCTATCATTAATTTATCTAATAATAAATTTCATTCTTGCATGAATGCAGCAATGTTTTTTCACATTGACTTCCCAGAATTCATAGCTAGATGAGGTCACATGCAAATTTCAAAGGTCAAACTAGATCAAAGGTCAGTAGGAGAACCAAATATGATGTGAGGTCAGAAAGACATCAGAAACAATGACGGGACGATGAAACTTTTTTTTTTTTTTGAGACGCCACAGGGACATGCTAGGCAAACGATGGGCTAACAGGCATGGAGATGTCTAGGGAAAAAACAAGGAAGAGGAAAAAAGTTACACAGAATCTATGCAGCACAAACAAAATCACTTTTATGGGTGCAGGAGAAAACTAATGCAAATCTTTTATCAGTAGAGTCTATGAGCTGTTCACATAATTTGCATTAACTCACAATACTTGTCAACAAGAGCACAATGGAACCCCAAAAGAATCCATCTGAAAGGAGTCAGAGAGAATGGATTCCTCTTTGGGGAGAAAAGAGAGGAAAGAACCAGTTTCTACAAATGCAACAGAAAGGTATGGGGGAGGGGGGAAAAAAAAAGGTCAGACAATTGAACTTTAAACTAGATAATGGAAACTACGAACAAAATAACCAGACAAATACAAACAAGAGGATAAAAGCATGAACTGTAAAGGGTGTAGGGTTCAACAGTGAAAAAGCGCCCATTCTTGGCACAATTACTCTAGAGACTACTTCAAAGGATCTAGCTAGCATAGAGAGCTGCTCTTTAGGTATCCAATAAGTTAACAATAGGCAATAAATAACTTCCATTATTTCTGAGGCAGTAAAAATTTTGTATAAAAATAGAAATGCTTTTTACAAATAAAATTTACAGGCCTGTGGCTTTCTTTTTTTTATTATTATTAAATTTATCTCTCAAGAAACATCAAGTATTGACACTCATTTTATTTTATTTTTTTTTATTTTAAACCCTGTAGCTTTAGAAACAGATCTCTAAATCTTTTTTTACATTAATCCTTTCCAAAAAAAACAAGAATTAAAAAAAAAAAGTGAAATATAAAGACCACCAGTGTAAAATCAGACTCATATATAACGATACGTTGACTCGAACGGAAAAAGAAAAATAATCAAATCTTCTCAAAAAACCAAGTTGACGTAGTGGAAAGACTTGTTTCAATTTTTGTTGCAAAATAAGTGCTTCAACTGGCATGAGGCCATTTTGTTTAACCTATAAACTGCTGGTGCCACCCTGGTAAAATACGATCCATCCATAGAAAACAACTTTTATTGTGTGCTAATGGCACCAGGGTTCACAGAGTTAAATTGCACATTTTTGTGTGTGTGTGTGTGTTGCTTTGAATTTCAAGACATTTATTTTTGCTTTAAAAAGGAGATAAATTATGCTGCAAAATAAAATACAGTAACACAACTTAGTAATTACTTGGCAAGGAAATGGGAGCCAAGTGTAATAAGAACAAGTGGGGAAATGGAAGTGGTAACTGTAAAAATAACTGTCTCTTGGTGAAGGTTGGCTCTATGTTCTTTCTTAACCCCCCTGCAAAGGACAGGTTTGCTCATGGGACTTACCCTAAGAAAGCTAAAATAAGAGCAGTAAGCATCTGGGGTTAAGATCAGTAAGGTTTGCTGTCATTTTTGGAGCGTTTCAGCTGAACCTTCAAGCGTTTCATGCCAATCTGAAAGCCGTTCATAGCCTGGATAGCAGCTTGTGCAGAGACTGGATTGTCATAGCTAACAAAACCTACGAGACAGAGTGGAGGCGGGAGAGAAAGTGAACTACAGGTTAGAACAAATGGCACAAGGTGTTTTGTTAGGATTTTACTATTGCTATTTATTTGACACATTTACCTCACTTTCCTATTAGTTCTTTGATCACATTTCATTTCCCATTTTCTCTGCGTTCCCCTTTACCTCCACAATATTTCTTTACTAGCTAGGATGCAGTTGGCTAGTTTTGGTGCAATGCAGCTTCTAATCTGTTATTTATCTACCTACCTTAGAAACTGAAGATATTTATTACAGTGACACTTTTCAGTGTAATATCTACATACCTCTCAGTCTATTAGAAAGTATTATTAGGCCAGTCTACGATGTGAAGCTGAAACAAAAAGCTTTGCTACAGAAACAAACCCCAAACTTATATGCCTGTATGTGTTTGCACACCTGAATGTGAGCTCATGTGCCCTGTGTCTTGTGTGCTACAAAACAGTTCCTATCTCCTTGGGCTAAGCCTAAAAGTTGCAGTATTAATATCTGGTATTTTTACAGCTCCTTCAAGATTTCAAGGTACATAAAATGTTAATTAATTCAGACTCTTGGTCCCCAAAAGGGTATGCAAGCATCAAATTAAGCATCATTGTAGAGACAATGGCAGGGCTTGACAAGAACTCCAGATCTGATTCTTGGTTGTGAGCACTAACTAGGGGGATAATGCTTGCTTGGGTAATTCAGAATGGCTGGCCTGGCTTAGCTTTCTTTTCCTTGGGAGGCTAAAAATGCTCTGTTCATAATGGACTCATCCCCCTGATTCTGGGAGCTCAAAATTCATTTTCATATCTGGGCCTCCCACTTGTAATTGCAAAGCTTGCTGAACTGCTGCTCTGCCTAATTACTACTGTACTCAGCCTGCTATTATGCATCTGCTTTGAAATGCTCCCTCTTCTTTCCACTTGAATTTGCCATAACATGTATTCCTTCACTCTGTTAAAGCATGGATCCCACACACTTTGTTTTCAGGCCTAACACAAAGGCTTCTAAGCACCTCTCTTCTACCAGCATTCTTCACTTGTGCATCATGCCTGCATACTTTTCCAGTTCATAACCTTTTTTTGCCATCATTTTAACCTGTTCTATTACAGGTCTTGCTTCCCTTGCACTGTCGCCCTCTTCCATCTCCAGTGTCAGAATGATACACTCTCCCCATTTTTAAAAAAACCCACCCCTCTTATCAAGTCATCCGGTCCCTGTCCAGCTGCTCTCCTTCACAGACCATCTCTGGTTACACCTTAAATCAATTTCACCAAACTATCCAACTAAAGACTCTTCCCTGACAATGCAGGCTCAATTCTGTTCCTTCCATTCAATAACACTTAAATCTCTGCAGACCTTCTCCTGGCCAGAGTTAATATGCTCTATTCATGTTGTTTGGTGGTTGATTATTTGTTACCTCCTTAAGGGATAATAAAAGTTCCTCCATATGTTCCTTGATTTTAGTAACTTTTGTCACTTCCTTGCTTTCTTCACTAGATCACTTCCTCTTAATATTAATGCCATATCCTGAGTTGCTTCATTACTCTCTTCCTTTCCTCTATTTTCTTCTAGGAGATCTCATTTGTTTGCATGACTGCAATCACTGTCTTAGCATCATACTCCCATCAGCTCACAGACCTCAGCCTTGATCTCTAGGGATCCTCAGGGATAGAAAAGAGATCTACCGTGAGTTGCGAAGCAGCTGTAACACCTTGCAGGCAGGTGCTCCACACTGAGATGCAACTACTCTTATCTACCTTGACAATTCATCATTTTTCTCTAACGCTTTCCTGACCTTCACTTTATTCTCTTAAGTGCATTCAGAACAGTCTTCTGCTATGAACTTCTCAACACCTTATTTCTTTTTCTTCTTAGCTACTTTTAGCCACCTGAAAGTTAAGCAACTGATCTAAAGTAGTCATTTAGATGGCATCTATGCAGAGGTGGCTTTTCTATCCACCATTCAAGTCACTAATTTAGACACCTCCCACTGATGACAGAACAATTATCTCAAGCTCTCTTTACCTTCCAGGGGAATGAGACAAGTCACCTCATTATATGTGTCTTTATCTGCTTCCTTGACTCAGCCACAAATTCAAACATACAGTCTCTGTGCTGCATCAGTGTCATCAGCCTTTATCATTCGGTTGTTATTCTGATTCACAATTTGTGCCTTTAAACAGAATGCTAGATCTATGTTACCCTGTTACACTTTCATCTTTTCCCTTATGGAGAACTTTCATTTATAAATCTTAGAGAGGAATCTGGCATTCTGCCCCTTTATTTATCTTTTTCTGATTACATCCATTCATCTTTTTTTTTTTTTTTAAATTTAAAACCGCAGGTTACATGAGGATGGGTTGATGCTCCTTATCAATTTTCAAAGCCCCTGTCATGATGGTTCTGATTTTTGTTTTAAATTTCTAGCTATCTCTACGCTCAGGATAAATATTTTTAATAATTTGAGTAGCAATTTTGCCATGAGGCAGTCTTCATTTATGCACTGATGTCATTGGGTTCCACCTGCCCTGCATTACTTTACATCTCACATTTCTGTTATTCTAAGGTTTATGAAAGGTGAGAGATAAGCCTGAAGAGTGAAACCCGTTGTCTGCTGAATCAATCTGAGCTCCTGAGAAGCCATGGAAGAGCACTTTCATCTTGTCAACAGCCTGTCCTGTCATCCTCATCACCATTTAACCTTTTAAGCATTCATTTGAGGTGGACAAGAAAGCAAATAATGTCCAAGTCCATTTTCTGCAAAGAACAATAATTTTTCATTTAGAAAAGCAGGGTTACATAAAAGTTCATCACTGTATATCACTACTTTGCTACTCACTGAGAATGCACTTTCCTTCCCAATTCTGCCAGTAGGCAGCCTTGGACAATCTTTTTTACCTTTCTGGTATTTGGCCTGTGCCCATCTGTAATTTGATTTCCTCCTCCTTTGGGCAGGAGATTAGAAAACTCCAGTAGAAAGTACCAGGCATGTGCAAAACATTATTGCCATTATTATTATTATTAATTATTATTATTAATAAAAGACCAAGCCCAAACTGTACCAAGAGCAATGACCATTAACGATACAGGGGAGAAATGAGTTCTTCAGATGCACTATTGTCCTGTTTTCAGGGTGTGAAGACAGAGGAAAAATAAAGCTTTTAAAACAAAAATATGGGACCAATACAACAAATAGATTATTCTTGCTAATAAATCTGTGGAGGTACATACAGTTTACACTAATATGTTAAATTATCAGTATTTATTCTATCTTTGCCTGTGATTAGAAGCATCATCAATTAGTCATCTATTGAATCAGAAAATCTCAACTTCTCTGCCACTGCAGTACTTTTTGGTTTTTTGGTGACAGAATATCTGAGGGGGAAGAATGAGAAATTGAAATATTAGTGAATGCTCAATAATGCTGAAAAGAAAGAGGAGTTCTTCATCCATTAGGTGTTGACCCATCAGTTTTTCCTCAAATAATATAACTTTGGTTCATTGCTAAATTAGGTAATTGTGTCCCATAAATCCAGGCAAATTTGTAAGTAGATCATCAAAGATTACAAGGAAACCCACAAGAACCAAGGGTGGGAAGCAAGATGATGCATTGAACCACATGTCCAAACTAATCTACATTCTTTCAGCAGTCACCGCAATTGCTGCATTTCAATTAACGTAGCTTGATTCAACATTTCATCAAGATTCCTGGAGACCTCAACAATAATTTTGTCATCTCAACATACTAACTGAATTGGCTCCAAATCAATGGGGAGTCCATTTCAATTACACTTTTCAAAATTCCTACAGCCTCAGGGGCTGATTTAACCCATTGCAGAAACAAGCTGGCCTATATTGGTCTAGATATGAACAATTTTTTTGCAAAGCTTGGAGAGGTCAATACTTCAAAAATGAACTGAATGACTGGAACAATGCAGAAAGAATGTCACACCTTTTCTCTAAACTGAATGAACTTTCCAAGTGCACTAAGGGCTCATATTCAGGTGAAAAACAGCCACTTTGTGGCAAGGCTCGAATTCCAGTGCACTAGGTTATTTCTGAGTAATTTAATGAATTTATTCATGTTGAGGTATTGTTTGCTTAGATAAAGACAAATCCTTTCAAGATGGGTTAAAGCCCAATAGCTGTCGAGCCCTTGAATGGCCCTAGCCATGTGTCCTTAGACACATTTTAACAAAACCTAGATTTTAAAAAAAGTAATGATATGCAATGATATGGTAAATGGGGACACTTCAAATGGGGACTTTTCAGATGGTGCTGTGCAAAGAGTAACACTTGTCAGCACAAAGGTGTTTTGGAAACCAGGGGGTTGTCTGGACAAATTACTCTTTTGTTGTGTTCCTTTACTCTGAGAAAGAATTGTCACTTTTATGGAAGCTGAAGTATTTTAGGTAAAGCTTTATAAAACTTATCTGTAAGAGATTCTTTCCACCTCCTAGACTTTCCTCATGTCTTGCAGAAAACCGACCAATTCTCTAACTGATCTCCACGTTCTGTACTCCAGTCCATTAAAACACTGAACTGGTTCACCTATGCTATTGAAAAGACATCAGCCCACTCAATCAGCCCTAGAACTGGTTTTATACCAACATAACATCTTCCTGTTACGATTGAATTTTCTGGAAGCTCAAAGTGCTCTCTGGGAAACTTGATGCTGATCTTGTGAGGCTCCCTACATCCCTGCCCTAAGGTAAGGTAAGGGGAGATGATACCTTCCATAATATACTGGAGGACACCCGCAAGAGCTGGAGCTGCATATGTAGACATGAACTGTCTGTAAAGCATTCTGCACTATATGTACACACCATTCAACTGCTAATTGCAAAATCTTGTACTTAATTCTGAAGACAGAAATTCCTGTAATGCAGAAGTAATGGGTTAAACATAGAGCCTTTTTAAGTGGCTCAGCTACACAATAGAGAATAATTAGGTATCCATAATAAGGCAGTTTAATAGTATACTAAATGACATTCTCCCACATAGGGTGTAATTAGTTTTGTGTACTTGACACATTCACAGACTGGCAGATTATCATTGTTTTTTTTTTCCATATCCAATTTTTAGTTAGAACTAGTTTGTCTGTGCATCTTTCCACTCATTTGAGAATTAGCGGTCCGTTATTTTTGGAATGAGATTCTGGACTGACATTTCTCACATTGCTGTTAATTTTCTTTCTTGGCCTCTTTTCAGTACAGTGCATGTGGGTTTTACTATTCAATTTATTAAATTTGACATACCAAAGCACTTGCTCAGATTGGTCTGTTTGTCAATGAAGACTTTAGCAGAGATAACATTTCCAAAAGGCATGAACATCTGCAGAATGTCCTGGTCTCCAAACTCTTGGGGAAGGTGGTAAATAAAGAGGTTTGCCCCTTCTGGACCTTTAGGAAAACAAACAAACAAACAAGTATGAAAACACCTATTAGATGTGCTATATTTAATTTATTTTCCATAATACTTACTGAAGGTGATGTTTAGAAAGCATTTAGCTTTCCAACTTTGAAGGAACAAAAGCAAGTAGATCATCAAAGGAATAGAGCTGAAATGCAGCTCTTCAGAGTATCCTATCTTGAAAGGCGTTTACTTGGTAAGTGCTACAGAAAAAAGTTGAGCTGCAGCCTCTTTCTTCCATTTATATGAGTGTCTTTCAGTATCATTAGGCTTAGGAAAAGAGACATAAATGTATTACTTTCTCACAATAAGCTAAGAGCCACACAAGGAGTCCTCTGCAGCCTCAAACATCTGCATGGATTTGATGGTTTACTTCTAGCTGTGGAAACTTATGGAAATGCCACGACCTGAGCTCAGATTCCAATATCACAGCTGTAAACTCAAAGGGCAAGAAACTAGTGGAGACGGGAATAAAAATTATAAGACAAAGCAAACTTTGTGACTTGGAAATCGGTGAAGTCAAAGACAGAAAGATACTAAAAAATAAATATGTACCGACTCATTGCAAAATGACAGCTTTTTTTTGTTCCTTCTTTTTTTTTTAATATGAATTTACCATAAAAAACTGTTTTCTGTTTCATAAAGTTTAAAATAAAGTAGTTGATTTGAAATTGAAGTAGCTTTAGACATTCAAGTTTGTAAAGAATGGTGAAAGCTCAAAGGTGCTTTGAATAGTTTTCATGTATGGTGATGTTGGTTTAAACAGTCATCACTAGTAGGTTAGTGGTTATTTTTATCTCTAGATCAATTATTCTTTTACAATAACATACTAAAAGTGAGCAGTGGATGCCTGGAAGAACACGATGTATGATGGATCCAGAAATGTGGCCTTCCAATGCAGACATCATAAGTATAAGTGGCACGCAAAGAGAATAAACATTTCTGGTAAAAAAACATCTATGGTGATTGATTTAAGCATTTGCTTGCTTCATGGAACCTAACTATGCCTCAGATGTGATGCCTTTGGCCTTCTGGAGAGGAAGAGGAAAGCATGCATCAGGCTCTTTGCTGATGGTCAGAAGCAATGTGCTTGACATCTGCTACAAACAACTGTAAGGAGTAGTGAGAGTGTGGAAGAACTCAGGGGACGCTTTGTTGTCCTCACCCGAAAGGAGGTTGTGCTGAGGTGGGGATCAGTCTGTTCTTCCAAGTAACAAGCCACAGAACAAGAGGAAATGGCCTCAAATTATGGCAGGTGAGGTTTAGGTTGCATATTAGTAAAAATTTCTTCACAGAAAGAGTTGTAAAGCACTGTAATGGGCTGCCCAGGGAAGTGGATGAGTCACCATCCCTGGAAGTATTAAAAAGTCATGGAGATGTGGTGCTGAGGGACATGGCTTAGTGGTGACCTGGCAGTGCTGGGTGAATGGTTGGACTTGATGATCCTAAAGGTTATCTCCAACCAGGGGGGGAAGTTTTGAAAAACATTTTTTGGGGGGAATGAAAAAGTAAGAGGAAAAAAAATGGCCACATGGAATTTACTTCTTATTACAAGAGGACTATCCTATTCACAAACTAATATTAAAAAAAGACAAACCAGTAATAAAAAGCTTATTAACCAAGCATTTACAGCACATGCATGAGGTAGTTCACTGTGCTTCAGCATTTAACATTTATATAGCATTTTTCTCTGCTATTCCTTTATCCTCAACCACTCCAGAATCTTCACCATTCCATCAGAAATGACAAAAGACTGTTAAGAGACAAAAGACAGTTGTGATGGAATTAATCCATTTTGACTTAACCCATTACTAACAGAAACAAGATATACAACAAAAAAGACTGTGTTTTAAAAGAGACTGTGCCAATTCATAACAATAACATGTAAGCCTACACTTCATATGAATGTTCATAACCAGAAAAAAATGTAAATAGTTAGAAAAAAATCAAACTGTCTTCCAACACGTATCTTACAAGGAAACAATTTCTTTCTGGTGTCAAATAATCTGTTGTCACTGACCAAAAAGAGGAAAAGGAGAAAAAAATGTAAGTCCTTTTATTTTAAATAATTCAAGCTGTTAGCAATAAAGGAAGTAAGGAATTCAGAGAAAATACACCTATTAACTCCAGTGGTGTACAGCTGGGAGAATGCCAAATTTATCTTCCTAGGAAACTCTTCCCATAACAACACAAGATACTATTTTAAAAGAGGATAATT
Source organism: Indicator indicator (assembly GCF_027791375.1). Classification (NCBI taxonomy): domain Eukaryota; kingdom Metazoa; phylum Chordata; class Aves; order Piciformes; family Indicatoridae; genus Indicator; species Indicator indicator. Next base: position 16,396,600 of record NC_072012.1, on the reverse strand, counting down.
TTTTTTCTCTTGAGGATATTATACTAGGTTTATTTCCAAAGCTTAGCCCTGACAAGAACAGTAGGGACAACATAGATATAATCTTAGAAAGCATGCAATATTTTTTTGTCCTTCTAGAATTAGCTGGAAATAAGGATGAGAGAAAGCAATGAAAACAGAAGCAAACCCCCAAAATGCCTAGGAAGTGTGCAGGGGAACGGAAGAGGGGAAAAGGGTAACCTCATTTTCCTAAACATCTTGTAATTAGTATTCATTTATTCTTAGCAGTAACTTCCTGAGGCTTATTTGCTGTTGGCACAGGGAGAGGGGGCAATCATTCACTTAGTTTCTTCCCCACAAGACCCACAATTAAGCAGAGAACCACTCAAAGAGAAAACGGATCTTGTCATTAACTCAAAATCTTAAACCTAATCAGATTAACTCCATTATCAGAGCAAATGGAAACCAGAAGAGAGAATGGCACCCATAAAGGGATGATTTTTATAAGTGGTGCCTTTTTACACAGTATTTGGTAAATAATTTTATATAAGAAAGGATGGTCAGTAAAGTATAACTTGAAGGACAGATGGTTACAAAATTAATTACATAGAGTCACAGAATTGTTTTGGTTGGAAGAAACCTTTAAGATCATCAAGTTTAACTGTTAACCCAGGACTACCCAGTCCACCACTACACCATATCCTGCAGCATCACATCTACACGTCTTTCAAATATCTCCAGGGATGATGACTCCACCACTTCCCTGGGCAGCCTGTTCCAACTCCTTCAGTGAAGACATTTTTCCCAATATTCAACCTAAACTTCCCCTGGTACAATTTGAGGCTGTTTTTTCTCATTCTATCACTTGTAGGCTGGGAAAAGAGACTGAGCCTCACCTCGCTACAACCTCCTCTTCAGGTAGTTGTAGGGAGCTATCAGGTCTCTCCTCAGCTGCCTTTTCTCTCAGCTAAACAACCCCAGTTCTCTCAGCCACCACTCGTGAGACCCGATCTCTAAACCTTTCACCAGTTTTGTTGCTTTTCTTTGGACATGCACCAGCACCTCAATGTCTTTCTTGTAGCCAGGAACCCAAAAACCGAACACACTGTTTAAGGTTAACATTAGAAGGTAGAGAAAATAACAATACTAAACTGAAGAAATCTCAAAGATTAGGCCACTTGAGGTCCTTTGTTAAGCCTCTGTGAAGAAATAAACCCATAACACCGCTTCCATTTGGCTGTACGTTTGGCTCCTCTGGCCAGGGGTGCTTACCTTCCTTCTGGCTGCCCGCAGCGCTTTGCTGCTGCAGCAGGCTCTGGCTGTACAAGGTGGGCAGCGCGGCGGCAGCATACTGCTGGATTCCTGAGTAGGCCTGGGTGAGCGCATCCATTGTGCCAGCTGTACCATTCGTCAAGCCTGTTGCGCCGAGTCCTCCGTTCAGGGCCGCCATACCTGAGAGCATTTGAGCAACTTTACAAAAAACCCAACAATAGAGAAAAGAAATTGCACTTGTTCATTAGTGCTTTCCAAAAGTTGTTGGTATTATATGACACTGACAACGACAGCAGTGCATGCAGCTCGGCACTTCACCATATGGGACTGAAAACAAAGAAACACGATTTTGGCGTCAGGATCACTTTAGCACAAGGGTTGCACAGTCAAACGGACTCACATGCAGCCTGCTACTGGCAAGTACTACAGCTTGGTGCTCCTGAAAGCCCCTCTGCCCACCCTCCTCAACATCTGTGCTTCTACTAAGAATACCTGAAGCTGGGAGAGTGAGACCTTATGTGACCTGTATCCTTGCAAACTGACCACTAGAGAAAAAGCAGTCTGTGAGTAAATCCACTCTTTCTGACCAAATTCTTTAGCAACAGGCCACGATCAAACCATATCAGAAGCATTTTGCTTATGCAGAGTTAGCAGAGAACCCCAATTAACACCATTTCGAAGGAATTCTTTGTACAGTTATGAGCTTCATCCCTTAGGTTTGTGGCTGAGAGATGAACTGCCATGACCTGTGCTTCCATCCTCCTCCTCCAGTTACTCCACAACAGATGAACAGCAACACATCTACAGTGACTAACACTGCTTCATCCAGACTAGGCATCTTTCACAGAAACAAAAGCACCTGGTTCAAGCAACACCCTTCTTCTCACTGGAAGCAGTCACTTTTTTTTTTCTTTTAACATGACTATACATCCTGATAAATAACAGGTTAAGTAAGTGGGATGACTGCCAAAGAGGAAATTTCAGACTGGATTGCTAGCTGTGCAGAAAATGGCATCCGTCACCTGTGCAAACAGTGCGGTCTACAGAAGTTTTACTACCCTTACTCGATGGTGAACAAACTCTTGGGCAACAGACTCTCTCTGTTGCTCCCGTTCCTCATCATGGCTGAAGTTAACAGTGTTAAAAACTACATTTTTTCAGAAGTTTCAGAAAAAGTTAGTTTTGTGTTAGAGTCTCTTTGGTAGTCAAGACGTCCAAAACCCTTCTCATTGCCCATACCTCTGACTCAAGTCAACCGGTCCACTAAGTGCTCATCAAGACCATGTTTTCTGCACAACTACATATCCTGTGCTCACAAACAACTTAAAAGGGCTCAACCAGGCCTCTTAAGGTACAGTAGATCAGTCACCAGGAAAATATGGCATCCAGAACTACCAGTGAGACCATTCCTTAGACTTTGACTGTGCAGTGTTTTAGTTGGCAAAATGATAGGTGAAAAGGTGACAAGCAGACCCAAAAACTAGGAACACTGAAGAGAAAAAAAAAGGTTTAATTTCAGAGCAATAACAAGGGGTGATAGCTAAACTGGAGAAAAGTGAGGAAATTAAGCAAAAGACATTTACAGTGAGTTAACAATGAAATCTATTACAGTGGGAAACAATCTTCAAGGAAAATGGCATAAACCCCATCACATGAGTAATTTAGAGATAGAAAGAATACTGCAGGGAATTATTCTGCATTGACAGAGGAGGATAAAGACGCTGACCTACTAGTTTTCTTCCAGCTCTTATGCAGATTTAGAAAAGTGTATTCCTATGAGTCTGATAATCAGGACAATTGCTCAAGTGGCACCTTTCTGGCTCCACCAGAGTCTGTGCCAATTAAGAGAATTGTACTGCACAAATTATACCTTTTGATATTACTATAATTTGTGTGACTAAACACTTGACAGAGATGTGATATTCTTAAGCCTTTCCATAATAAAATGTCTTGCATTTTGAAGATTTCCCTTTCCCTTCCACCCCACCTCAGAGTATCCTGATAGGAGGCACTGGCTGCCAGCACTTTGAACAAAACCTCTGGCAGAGCACTAAAGAGCCAGCTATTTGTAGTGTAATGGTTCCAGTTATAAAACAAAAACTTGCCAACCAAGATAGCTTGTGATGCATCTTATATCTAAGACAGGAAATTTGGAAAATGAAGATCCAAAATTATAATAACTAATAATACAAATAAATTATTATTATTATCATCCTGAGCCTGACCTGAACCTGGTCTGATGTTTTTATACTTAGATTTATGTCACTGCTTGCATAGGTGTACACACAGCACTGTAAAGTAAAGGCTCCTGATAAAGCAGCTTGTATCTCTCCTTTCATTATAGTGTTGAAATAACTCGATAATGGAGGAAGCATTAGGATAACATGTTATCTTTTGTGAGTCATCAGCCTATTAGATAAACATGCTTTGTGTTGCAGTGGGCAGCATCCTCCCCCTTCTTTCACCTAGAATCAATAGCTCCTTCCCACCAAATGATTTCAGATTAGCAAACAGCCAGACAGCCCGGGCTCCCCTCACTGCTTCAGGGAAGGACACAGCTACTGCTACTGCAGTACACATATCTAAATATGCTTCCCTCTGAGCAGAACAGAGCTGCAGAAAGCTACCCACATTTTTTCTATTTTCCCTTTTTTAGATTTTTATGAAATCTACAAGGTCCAGCTGCAGTTACACATCTCTGCCATCTCTTTATTTTCTCTATCAATACACCTCAGTCTGATATTGAACTCTGGTCCCTTTGTCACTTCTGTGAAGTAACCTTTGGGAGTCTTTCATCTATGTCCTTCTACTTTTTTGAGTTACTCTACATAATACAGAAGTGACAATGCTTGGCAAATCCAGAAGTCTCTCAAAGTGCTTTCAAAGTACCTTCAAATCTGTCACAAATAGTTTTATCTGCATTTTACAGATGTAAATATGGGGGCAGAAAGGCCAAGTGCCTGTCCTGGGTTCACACACAAATGCTGTGCAAAGCTGCCCAGTATCCTGAATCTATGGTCTTTCTTAATCGCAAAGAATCTCTTCCTCCCTCTTTATTATTTTTTCCTCATTATTCATAATTCTTTTTGTTAGATACATTATTTAAATTTATGTGCCCAAAGGAGACAGTCTAATGTTTTGTCATTTAAGGTTTTAGATGCTGCAAGCACAACTGAAGGAAGACTGGGTAAATCCCCACATGGATGTGCAATGGTTTCCAAACCCTTGAAGACAGTTAAACTTACCACGCTCTACTTCCTTTAATTTTTAAAGCCTGCAGACATCTTTCTACAATGCTTCTCTCTACAATGAGAGCACTATCAGTCTCCACAGCCCAGCTTCTTTTCCATGGAACCAGCCATGATCCAGAAAACATAAAAGTCTCCTAGTGAGCTGAGTCTTGAAGACATTCTCCTTGTGATTCTCATGTACGGAGCAGGATGCGGCATCAACAGAAGAGCACCTCTTCCAACACCTCTGTGTAAATTAATGCCCAAGCCCAGTGCCATCTTCTAATTCATTTTTGAGTTAAGCTCTGCTTAACTTATTCTTGGGATTGCTCTTTTTAATTTTCCAATTAGAAGCATGCCACTCAATTCCAACTTCTCTGCAATATTACTTCAAGAACCTCTATGATCAATGAATGTTTTCACTGGAGTGCTTACGACTGGCATAGCGTGAAACATCAGACTCACTGAACATGAGGTTTCCCAAAGGCAAACTCCTATGCAGGTCTGAGTGTGCATGACTGGATCAGACACGGTCACTAGGAAAAGCACTGGCTCACCATTAAAATAGACATGGGAGGCGGCAGTAATTTGATCAATGCTTTGTTGTCATTAGCATCACAGTTACCTGAAATTGATAAAGACTGTGCTGTGTTGTGGGGAAGCAGTTTCCTCTTTTTAGATCTCTCTCACGTATGTATATACACAGACAGACAGAACCACATACATTTTGTGCTATACACATACAGATATTCTAGGCACATACACTCTCTGTCCATAAAAACATCCACAAAGAAGATCTGAGACTGAAGCCACTGCTAGTGCAAGACCACGGAAGTACTGGTGGCTTAAAACAAGCTGAAATTTGGTACTAGGTTGTGAGTACATCATTAATACTTTGAATGACACATGCAGATAAGTTTGCACACACATCATCTCAAAATACTTGCTGAGAAAACGTAAACTCTTTGCTTGTAGCCTAGCAAGAAGTGTTAAAAGGAGTGCCAGAGAAAGGTTCTCACACACAGTCAAGAGCTCACAGGTGGTTTGCTCTGGCGTAGTCTTGCTGAAGGGAACTGAGTGCTCCAGTGTGCCTGGGTTCTCAGTACTTTTGAGAGGGAAGGAGTGGGATGCCATACTCTGCTCTTGATACTGTGACTTCTTACAAACCAAGTAAGGCACAATGACTATTTATTAGGAAAGGACAATTAATGATTTCTTATTCAGGACAGGGTAGCTCTCTTAACATGAGAGCTCATTGGAGGAGGTAAGTTAGCTTTTCATGCATGCCATTTTCAGCAGCTTGCTTTAATACTAATGAAATTATTAAAAAAATCTGCCATTTTTGGACCTAATATTTATTTTTCTTAAGTTGTTCTTGAGTCATATTTACTGTGAAGTTGTTTGTGTGAAATACACATATCCTTGCCAGAAGCAAGACCTGTTTTACACAAGACCCCATGCAACCACTTGACATTGTTACATGGACATCCATTAACCCCCTTCCTTCCCAACTCCCAACAATGACAACCAGAGATCACAGAACAAAAAGACTGAGTGAGCAGCCAAGTAACAGTAACAAAAAGGACATCATGCAGAGCATCAGAGTGAGCAAGAGATACTGAGGAGGACATCCATTCCTGGGGGTACATTATGATGGGTCATGGGCTGGCAATGACCAAATAGATTCCTTGCATTGCAAAGGGAAATGCAAGGAGCAATAGCAGCTAAAAAAATGGGAGGGGGAAAATGCAGCTGGACAATTCTCTTCCATTGCAGGCAAAGGTGAAGTCATCATAGCAGAAACAGTAATAATAAAAAAAAAATCCTCCTTCTTCAGGAAAATCTTGACCACACTAAGAACAAGGAAGAATGTTCTAACAACTGCTGGCATCTACTTAGCTGGAGATGCCAGGCTTTGTTTAAGATGTCATACGACAGATGTGTGTGCTCTGGTATTACAGGTGACTGATTGCATCATTCTCTTATCCTTAACAATTAAATGCCAAAGACTTGCCTTCGTTTTACATTATGTTGTTCTCAAGTCAATTTGATAATTCCTACAGACATTTTTAAAGGCCTGTCCCTGTGGCAAACATCTTTCTTATCACTACATTTCTGAGTGAGCTTTTGTAACACTGGGGTGATATACCTGTTGTCAGACTTCTTAAATGAAAAAGGAGCATCTTCTATAACCTACATAACCCAAATCTCTGGTGACATTTCTTTTACCTTCTGTAAGTCCTCCAAGAAAAGGAGTCTTTGTGCAGGGATCCAAGGGACTTCACTTTGCAGAGCAAGCTATGTGAAACTAGCAGACTCCAGAACTGCATACGTACCATAAACGGAACTAGATCAACTTAACCCCCTTATTTTGTACACAGATTAAAAATAATCATATAATTGCTTTACAATTGATAGATTTTGTGGCATAAATATTGGGGAAGGCTGTCCACCACAGCAATAAATACTCACTGTTTACGGTACCTGCTAGTGCATTAATATTATTCAGTCCAACAGTGGCTCCAGCCAATCCTTGGAGAGTACCCAGAGAAGTCAAAGAATTCATGGCCGCACCAGCTGTGGAATTAGCAGTTGATGCAGCCACTGAAATGAAAAAGAAGAAAGCAAAGCAAAATTAAGGCCACATTTTGCTTATTTCAGATGACCAGAAAACAGCTGATGACAATGCTGAGCACAACAGGGCTAGGAAAAAAAAAAAAAGAAAAAAAAAAGAAAATTATACCAACAGAATAGTCTTGTCCTGGATATTAATAGTGTGATTGCTCATGGAAAGTGTTGATGAGACTTGAACTGCAAAGACTGGATCACAAAATTTAGCATTGTGCAAACACAACACAGAACATTTGCAAACATAACACAGAAGGAGTAAGTATGGGATCACAGAATGATAGGGGTTGGAAAAGGACCTCTAGAGATCATCTAGTCAGTCACTTCCTCTAAAGTTTGTCAACCAGCCTGGGATCTCAGCTAACCAGGCTATTAAGATTTTGCTATATTTTAAACTCCATCACTGAAAAGACAGAGAACTACTCATAGTAATTTCATCGTTCAACAGCTTTCTGTTCTGGCCTCCAAGTGTTCCAAGAGAAATTTTAATTATTCTAAATGACATATTACACCATTATGGCTTTGCTCTCGGCCACTGTATGAGCACCATTTAACAGTTTGAAGTTTACAAAAAGAATGATCAACCAAATACAAAATGTAACTACCATCCATTCTATTGCAGGCTTTTAGCCTGGCCTTTGTACATAACTAGTCATGTATAGCACCCCATAAACAATATCTGTATCCCCAAATAAATAAACTGTGTCCCCAAAGCCTCAGTCAGAGGGGAAGCTGAGGCTCAGATAGAGAAAAAGTCCTTGCTGCTACAATGCCAAGGGAACAACAAAGATGGATGAGATGAATCCATCTAAACTACATCCTTAGGAAGAGAAAGAGACTCAATGTCTTGATACAGGAAAGTAATAAAGCACCTCACAAAGAGCTTTCTTTAAAGAGAGGTTGGATGAACTAGAAAAGTGTCTCTCTCATAGAAGGGCCTTGAATAACTAGTGCAGATTAAACACTGAACTTACAGGTAGGTAAAGTTATACCAGATGAATCATCCTCATAAAAGCTGCAGAAGCAATTAGGTTTTTAGCTTGTCTCCTGAGCCCTACTTTACTGCATTAATCATTCCTTTCTTTTCCTTTAAAAAGTTGCATTATCTTCTGAAAAGTGAATGTTTAAAGTCAGCTTTGTTGATGATATATTGGAGGCACATCGTGTCTACATCATGCTTTTTTGTTCCTATTCATTGCCTACCTCTGAAACAGTTAAGACCACTTTTATCCTGATGTTCTTTTGAGCTGTCAAACACATCAGATTACTCAGCAAACCCTCAAGAAAGTGAAGTCTTTACAGCTGGCAGGATCCAGTAAAGAGAAGTAGGAGACAACTTTTTTTTCACCTTGTGGGTAAACCTTAAAGCTTTAACCTATAAATGACCCACCTTTACAAGCCTTTACCCACCAAAGACAAACCTTCAAACTCAAAAGTCCTCAAAGTACAAAAGACTCTTCTGGTGTAGGTAAGGAGAGATTTCCAGATTCCATGAAGCATTCCTTACCATACTTCCCTAGCATGTGCAAATTTAACTTGAATAATTTTATATGTTGCAGATAGAAACAGCTTTGAGTATTCAATCTCTCCCCACAATGCAATAAGAAACCAATAATGTCTTTGACTGAAAAAAAGGTAATCAAAAAACCCAGGTGAAAAAACCCCACTTTTGTCAGATAATGTGAGCACCAACAGAGAACAGAGAGAAAAAAAAAATCAAAGTAAATGAAAGTGAATACCCTGTGACCAACACTTCTTGTTGTTTCTGCTGATGTTCAGTAGTAGATCATTTAAAGGAAGCATATAAACCTCAAAGCTGAAGGATCGGATTGGTTTTGGGTGGGTGGAAATCCATCCATTTCTGTTTCAGAGAATTATTACCCTTTTCTCTTGAGAAAACGCATATTTAAGAAATGAGTGAAATGGGGGCTAGGAAACTGCCTGAATATTACATTAAAGCTCTTGGGGGCAAATAACTTCTGTGACTGAGTTGTATGCTTATGGATTGTCAACACATTTGCTGGAGAAGGCAGACAAACCTGATTAAAACCTTCCCTCTTGCACAGCCCACAGAGTATGTTGCAGTGGCTCGTACAGTCTCACTGCTCAAACACACGCTTCAGTGATGGGCAGTATCTGGGGCCAACAGCTCTTTTCCTCTTTCATTCATACCAAGTTTCTCTGTTCCATCAGACAAGCACAGAGCAGGTGCCTCAGTGATTCTACCATTTGAAGTTCAATGCAGATTATTTAGTTTGCCTAAATAATGACTTGGCATGTAATCAATGTAAAATACTAGTTGGAGCACTGAAGCACCTCAGAAATCAGCTTTTTGTTGTTGCAGCTATTTCTTCTGCTTAGCAGTAATCTGTCTCACAGATCCACTGGGACAATGATTTTTTTTCTCTTTGGCTTATTATTTCTTTGAGGAGAAAGAAATGGAACAAATTGTGTGGTTTCCATTATCTTAGTGAACATAGGGTGAGCAGAAATGAAGGGAGCTCCTTTTGTTAAGGCACTTGTGAAGGACAGATCCAGCACCTTGCTGTGTGAGGTTTCCTGAGAGACTCCACATTAGTTATCTCCTTCTCTTTGACTGAGACCTACATGTTTGAATCACTGAGCTAAAATACTATCATAAAGGGGCCATAAGAAGTCCCAGACATTGAGAGGTGAAAATTTCTCACAAAATGCTGGATGAAACCAACAGCTGAAGCAATGGTGTTCCTTGTCTCCCCAAAAACTTAAAGGGGGATGAAACAAAAGTTGCAAGACGTGTGGAAGTTTAGGCCAGCTGAAATTTTTTACCTCTTATGCTTCCAGAATACACAAAATCTATCCAAAGACAAAGACTATCCTTCTCCTGTCCTTTGCCCTTTTCTGGTTTCTTTCAAGTAATAAATTGTAACATATGTTGAACCAAAGGGGAAAAAGAAAATTCACTTGCCTTATGGTAATAGTAGATGACTACGCTACTTTGGGGGCACCTGTACAACTGTCTTATGTCAGTCCTTGGGCTCCATGACTGCTCAGACTAATGGCAAAGGAAGTATAATTCACTGTTGGAATAGTGTTATTTCTATATTTATGGCTTTTAGTTGTCCAGATGACAAAAATGGATTGGACACCTAAGGAATTTATAGATTGGTTTTTACCAGGTTCCCTTGTCATGACATAAATTAAAGGAAAACATTTACAACTCCCTTCATCCTCCACATCAGAACCAGAACATTGCTGCTCTGAATCAAATAGCTTCATAGTGCTGTTTAATAACCAGTAGGCATCTGTCTCCAGCTATTTTGCTTGATATACAGAGCTGTACTGCCAACTAGGAATTGCTCTCTTTGTGCTACAAGTGCACCAGCACTTGGTGCAACAGTGAGGAAAATCAAAGCATACAAAAAAAGTGCAAATGACTTGGGTTGCTGCTATCCCTCTGTATAGCAGCACAGCCTGTATACACAACATTTGGTGTATTATTTTTCTCTTTATACTAAGAATTTTATCTTTGCCTTCTTAAAAGCTCTATATGCCATGGAATTGGTACATTTCTGGGGCAGTATTTAGTTAGCTAATCCTGAAGCCAGGGGAAGAGATTCAACAGACTGGAGCTCCAGCCTGATGAATGCTGGCTGAATATACAATAGCCAGTGAAGAAGAGAGATGCTTTTTACCAGCTGCACCGATCATTCCCTCACAGTGTTAAGCCCTGGATAAACATCAGAACATGATAGATAAGATTTTGTTTACTCAAAGGAACTTTTTCTTCTCTAACATCAGCCATTGGAACAAGCCAACAACTTTCTCAAAGAGGCTGTTGCTCAATCAGGGACTACTGGCAGTAGCTACAGGGTTGAATCTTTTGGCTGTTGTTGCAAGAGTTCAGACAAGATGTTTGTCATATTCCCCATTGACATTAACAATGTATTAATATATAAAAATAATATTGCAGCACTGGACAAGGAAGTCAGTTTAGACTTGAAAGAGCTGTCCAGTAACCTGTAGAAAAATCTGCTCTCATGCAGGTACACACCAAGATGGTCACTTGTTTCTCCATCTAGGCCACATACAGGGACTTTACAGAACACTTTAGCATCTACAGCCATGAAAGATGAGAAGGTAAAAAAAAAATAATCTTATTTTACTATTAACTACTTTACTCTTTCTTCTTCATTGACGCTTCTATTCCCACTTAACCTGTCAGTCTCACAACCTTCATCCTCTTTCTTCCAAAATCAATTCAATTTTAATAAACACCCAGAAAACTTCCAATAATAAAAATTATACTATCAACAAGCTGTAAAATGAATGCAGAAAGACATTCCCCAGAATCCTATCAAATCATCCCAACCCCAGCCATTTTATCTTACTACATTTCCTACATTTAATTGATGAATTTTTTACTATTACAGAATCATAGCATCACAGAATTGTCAGGGTTGGAAGGGACCTCAAGGATCATACAGTTCCAACCTTCCTGCCATGGGCAGGGACACTTTCTACTAGATCAGCTTGCCCAGAGCCACATCCAGCCTGGCCTTAAAAACTTTCAGGAATGGAGCTTCCACCACCTCTTTGGGCAACCTGTTCCAGTGTCTCACCAACACTCTTATGGTAAAGAACTTCTTCCTAACGTCTACTCTAAATCTCCCCTCCTCTAGCTTGGATCCATTCCCCCTAGTCCTATCACTACCTAAATGACACCCTAAGAAGTCCCTCACCAGCTTTCTTGTAGGCCCCTTTCTTCCCCTTGTGGAAGGCCACAATAAGGTTTACTCAGCGTCATCTCCTCTCCAGACTGAGCAACCCCAACTCTCTCAGCCTCTCTCAGTGAGGAGCTCCAGCCCTTTGATCATCCTCATGGCCCTTCTCTGGACACATTTCCAGCACATCCATATTTTTCTTGTAACAGGGGCTCCAGAACTGGATGCAGTACTCCAGGTGGAGTCTCACAAGAGTGATGTGGAGAGGGAGAATCACCTCCCTCGACCTGCTGGCCACACTTCTCTTGATGCAACCCAAGATACGATGCTTTCTGGGCTGCAAGGGTACACTGGAGACTCATTATTGAGCTTCTCATCTACCAGCACCCCCAAGGCCTTTTCCTCAGGGCTGCTCTCAAGCCAGTCACTGCCCAGCCTATATTCATGCCTGGGATTGCCTCGACCCAGGTGTTTCTTTAATAGCTCTTTTTGATACACAGAACACATTTGCATTTGGACTCATTGCTTTACACAGTATAGGTATCTGTGTTTAGCTAATAATGTTTCATTCATAGAGATTTTTAAGTCTGAAAGGAGATGGCATTTTCAACTATTCTCCACACATTCTTTGCTACTTGTAAAAGGTTACAGACCTTTTAGGACAGAGATTTTAAAAATAGCAATATAAACTAGCAAGAACTAGTTTCCCTTTTAATTTAATTAAAAATTTCCCTTTTAATTTAAATTACATTTCAACACAATTCCTAAACCCTATGCCAACCTAGAAAAACAACAGGTATTAGCATGGAAACTTTTGGCTGTTTTTTTGGATGAAGTCATGGTGATTTATTTCATCTGGACTTACTGCAACTGGAAAACTAGATTCAGGATAACAACACCTAGGAAAAGCAACAATGTGTAAATATTTCTTTGGCTTTGCTGTGCACATCGTGGATGGGATTGATTTCCCCATCTTTGGCTGCATCAGTGCTAGGTTAAGCTAGTCCTGTTAAAACTGTTCTTTTGGACTGATTCTGACCTCCAACTCAGACACTCTACCTTTAGATTTCTATCTCAGGATGGGACGGTTTGTTGTCTGGAAGTGCACATGGTTCCACTGACTGAGATGGTAAACTCAAAGTAGATGTAGACTATTCAGAGAGCAAATGTGTTGTGGGTTGGATCTTGCCCTGTTGGTCACATGTGTTAACAAGCTGGTGATGTGAAATCGAGGGATCTGCTTTTATCCTGCCTGCAGAACTGATGTCAAACCATGCAAACTCAGGAATTTGAATGTAATTATTTCAGTCAGATCCTGGGCTCAGGTGGGACAACTGATGCTGGGCAATTTTGAGCTAATCTGCAGAGGACGTGCGCTACTCTGCAAAGCACAGCCCATCAGAGAAAGGACATAGACAGCAAAGATTCACCCAGCGTTAATTACAGTATAGGTCAGAAAAAGGAGGATGGCTTTGCACAAAACATGCAGGCTGAGCTAAACTACTACATGCTATTGATGCCTTTCCTAGTTCTGCCTCAAACTGCTTGTGCTGTCCTGGATAAAGCACTTGCTATGGTGTGGGATTTTTTGCTGCAAGTCAGGGCTAATTTTGCTTCCCCTCAGTTGCTGGCTTGTCTATCAGAAAGCCATATCTTGCAGGAACAGACATGTTTTTGTTATGCCTATTTACTTCCTACACCTAAGATGAAGAAGTGCCCTTGATAGGTCTTCTAGGTATACTGAAGTAAGAAAATCACATACCTATGTCTGTCTGTAGCACAGCTGTGGGCAAATTGTACCCCTTTCATGTCTCAGGGCCAATTTATATAATGAAGTCACTTCTCCAACTGGGGAGGTCAACTGGAAGGTCCAGGGAGGCTGCTTGAGCACTTGGTGATGAAACAAAGTACTAGATAAACACTTGCTCTCATTGTTGCTCTGAAGAAAAGCACTAATTCAGTTTATACACTGCTATGCCTTACAAGACAGATGGCTTGCAGTGTGTCGCCCATCCTGTTCTTTCCTTGATTTTCTTTGGCAAATGTCTAAGAGCAGCCCTAAGCAATCAACTAGACCATGGCACTAAGTGCCTCATCCAGTCTTCTCTTGAACGTCTCCAGCGATGGTGACTATTACCAACAAATTTAACATTCAGTATCTCTATGACTTTAAGCATGAGAAGTTGCAGCGAAAGCATGTTTTCCTTTCGGAGAGACTCCTGTTAAAACCGTATTGGCAGTTGTCTCAGTCCAGAATCCTCCTCCTTTTACTGAATTTGGGTGTATTTCTGATTTTCTGGTACCTTCCCGAGCTCACTGACAAAATTGATCTGACTAAATGGCTACCATTTAGAGGAATGCAGATAAGCAGAGCTGACCAACAGGAACTTTATGAAATTTAACAAAGGCAGATGCAAAGCTGTAAAAGAACAATCCCTTTCAGGAACACAGCAGGGGGATGGGTGGGCTGGGAAGAAGCTCTGCTGAAAATGACATGGGGCCATCCTGGTGGCGAGTCACCATGAAGTAGCAGAATGCCCTGGCATTCTGAGCTGTTGGAACAGGAGAAGAGCTAAGAGATCAGGTGATGTTTCCTCTTTACTCACTGTTTGTTAAATTACATCTACATGGTACATTCAAATTTGGGCTCCTCATCACAGGGAAAACATTGATCAGCTGGAGGGAGTTCAGTTTAAGGCCAGCAAGGTCACTCATCCTGTAACAAGCTGGGCTTGTTTGGGCTGGAGAGGACAGCCTCCCAATACTTATGAGGAAGTCATCAGCTAGATAAAGGAGTCGTGCATGTGAGAGGATGAGAGGTAAATTGAAACAAGAAAGGTCTGTGTTTTCATGGTTTGACTGGCTCTAGCCCTTAGCAACCTGATCTCACCTCACACCTGACCCTGCTTTGAGCAAGGGGTTGTACTATAGACTTTCTGAAGGGCCTTCCAACCTCAATTATACTACAAACCTATGAAAAGTAGAAAATAAAAAAAGTCAGGTAACACGCAGGTGGAATGAAAGAAAGCTGAAGAATGAACGTGTGTATTGGAAGAAAATTGAAGAGGAGATCTGGCTTTTGTTCTTTGGTCTGTTTCCACGAAGAGAGGTTGACACCAAATACGCCACTCAACGCTTGGCTGTGCTTCAGATTCTTGGCTGTCACAAATAGATTTACCTGGTATTTTAGATTCCTCTTAGTTTCCTTTACATTCAGCAGTGTGCAACAAAGAATAAAACTAGAGTAGATAAAGGAAAGAAAGGATATAAAGAAATTTTTCAAAGACAATAAATGCAGCAAGAAAAAAAAATTAAAAATTATTTTGATACTTCTAACATCTCCCCAGTCAGTGACATGGAAAAATATAAGAGTTGGGGACAGAAAAAAAGAAATATGAAACCCAAGGTAGAAATTTCTAATTTTAGCAGGCTGATTTAAAAATTTTTGTTTACTCTGGGGTAAAGAGAATATTCCATTGTCCTTTTGTTAGTACAAGAAGGATAATAAAACTAAGAGACAACAACTGGCTTTAAAGGCAATCAGATTAAGGTTGCATTCTCTGTTTGCTTTCTAATCTTTAGCTGCAAAAAACAGTGATGTTTTGAACAATGCCTTGCAAACTGCATCTAAACAAAATGAACACCTGCTGGTCTGACTGGAAAAAAGGTCAGATACTAGATAAAGTTTGGTTCTGTTAGACCAAGTCTATGCAAAACTTCCAACTTCAGTCTCTTTTATATGATCTTATTTCAGTTGTGGTATTCTCTTTAACAGAATAATGGTACCCGATGGTAGGAGGTTGTATGTAGTAGGAAATCTGGACCATCAATCTGACTTATGCAGGATACTGGCCAGATCTGATCTTACATGTTTAATGTCAATTTATTAAGGTGTATTCTCTTTATGTAGCACTAAGAATAAATGGTTGTTTGAAGAGATGGAGTTCTCCTCTGGAAAAGAAAAGTCATTCAAGTATAGCAGTGCTGGAGTTTATGAAATGAGGATTATAAACATGGATATGGGGGAGAAGTGGGTAAGTCAATCACACCACCCATGTGACATTGCTCTCAGGAATTTGCAGTTGTGTTTCTGTCTGAAATGAGCACACTCTACGGGCTCTGACTGCATAAGGAACATTTTAAAGGGGAAGAATAATTAAGCGATGACAGAGGCATCATCATTATTAGATAATCACAACCCAGGGGCATTAACAAACGTTGAGTGTCTCTAATCCCATGGGGTCTAATTATTCAGTGATAATAACCACACCTCCAAATTTTAATTTATTCTTGTGGAGAATCTGGGGGGGGGAGGTAGGGGAAAGGGGGTATTTTAATATTTTTGCTGAAAGAAGATGCAGTTGGCCTTTCAAAAGGGCTCATCAGTATTCTAATCTAACTAGCATGTGTGATTGGCATTAAATTGTCTGCCCTTTAAAGTGATCTCCAGCCAATATGTGTATTCACCCTTGCACAAACCTGTGGTCTCTCAGTCACTAACATAGCACCAACATGCATTGGTTCTGTTTCTTGGGACAATTTTTGGCAAAGGAGAGGTGGATTGTCCTGGTGTAGGGCGGTTAATTCTCTGTGAGGTCCTCCAATATTGTTGTGGAGAGAAGTAAAAACTTGTTCATTCTGTGATACAAGTGCTGCCTGACATGTCAAAAAGGAAGATTTTAGTAAATTTAAGTGCTCTGCTTGTGCTTGGATAGAATAAAATAAAAGTGACAGACACAACCCAGGGAAAGAGTACCAGAAAAGCAAGAGAGAAAGAAAGAGTTGGGGGAAACAAAAATGACAATACAGAAAGGCACATACTATTATCACAGCCTCTCAAGTAAGTCAGTGTCCCTTCACTTCTTCATTACTTTCAAGTGAACAATTCTCATAACAGATTGTCCATACCTTCTCAAGGTACAGTAGAAGAGAAGAACCAGTGAAGAAAAGAAGAAGAGAGAGAAGTATCCATGCAACATTTGGCTGCTTCTGTGTGCATGGATGTGAAAATGAGACTAAGATAGAGGTAGAGGAAGAGGAGAGGAATCTTTCCCAATGGTGAGACTGGCTGAAGCTGGCTCTCTGAAAACAGCTTTATATTTTACAAAATCCTTTGAGTACATTTGCTTATACAAGCAAAAAAAAAAAAGAAAATATAGATAGGTGAAACAATTCATTCAGACTCGATGCAAATTCAGAAGAGGCCAAGGTCTCCATGAACTCGAGACTAACTTTAAACTCACAAATACACACTCTTCAGTAGTACATAGGTCTCTGAGAGCTAAGGAAGCTCTGTGGGCTTGGGACAAGTGCAAATCAGGGTTACTTATTTTACTCACTTATGTCATTTACTTTAATGCCTGACTTGACGCTTCTG
The DNA here is from genome assembly GCF_027791375.1 of Indicator indicator. Lineage (NCBI taxonomy): Eukaryota > Metazoa > Chordata > Aves > Piciformes > Indicatoridae > Indicator > Indicator indicator. The sequence continues at coordinate 16,379,411 of NC_072012.1, read as the reverse complement.
ATTGCCCTGAAATTACAGCTTCTACAGAAGTGTAAAAAAGGAGGAGGAAGAGGAGGAGGAAACAGAGCCTAAAAAGGTACTACAGATGTGGCAGACAAACCTAGCAGCTGGTTATTTCTGTAATTTTCTAGTCTTCTGTTCTGTAAATTTCCTACAAACCTATCTATCTAACAGAAGGTATTTTAGGAAACAAGAGTTTATTGATTGGGCATTTCTCTTTGAATCTAGGCTATTGTGTTCAAGGCTACATTTTCCCATGAGATAATCAAGATGGAGAGAGAGGTAAAAAGCAAGTTAATATTCAGGGCAATTCCACACTGGTGCTTGTGGTTTATCGAAATGCATTGCTTGGTGAAGACCATCCACCTCTAGTGTAAACTGGAAGTCATATATCCTATTTCAGCACTGTGCCTGTAACACATCGTGCATCTTCACCAGCAGACCACAATAAGAAATTTTGGTTTTTTTTTTTTTGTTTATTTTGGCTGGGAACCAAATTGGCTGGGGAAAAGAATAATAAGGCACAGTTGATTGGTTTGGATAAATTTCATAGCTGACCATTAGGCAATTCTAACTGTAACTCAAGCTGAAATCAAATTGAAAGGCCACTATATGAAGAAAACAAGGAGTTATTACTGAGCATTTATGACTCTGTTTTACTCAGTGGGGCCAAGGGCTGTGGTCTGTGTTCATCAAAGCACCACCGAATTCACATCAAAACCAGAGTATTAGCACTTCTACAGAGAACTTCCAGCTGTGCTCTCATGTTTATTACTGCTATCTCACACAATTCAGAGTGAATTATTGTTCAGGGACTCATATCCTGATGCTGAAATGACCTCCATGTGGGGGACACTTCAGCATACAACCACTTCTAAATCACTGTCCAAAGAATTTCCGATCTAGAATCAATAAGGCTCTACTTGAGAGTACTCTGCTTGGAGTACAGGTTTCTTCACGCTGCGACCTGTGGGGCTGCAACATCTTTGACATATTTTAACTACTATGCAGTAACAAACAAAAAGCAGTAGCATCTCTATAAATACTAGTGTCTACTAGTAGAGTCCAAGTGTATAGCTCAAGTTAAACAATGTTACCCTATTCTGAACAAAACCAGAACTAATTCTGTTTAGTGATTTTACCTTTCAGCTAAGTCTCTTCCGAGTAACTGCACTTTCTAAAATTAACAGCATATTTTTTGCAGACAGTGTCTGCTTCTAGAAGCCTGATGTTGACAGTCATTACCAAGGATTGATGTACAGAAAGGCTCTTGCTTATACTTGCTCCTGTGGAGACCAAGGTCACTGCTAAATCTGGTGTACGACATTGGGAGTGCAGTAAGTAAGAGGTTGTACCTCTGGGGAGGACCGGTTGAGACAGGTGATCCTAAAATGACTGAGGAATGTTTTTGTTCCAAGAGTGCTGATCACATGCACATATGGCAATTCGGATTCTAGTACTTGGGAGAGGATGGCCTGATTAATTTTTGTTTTCACTTCTCTGATACATCTGTCTTAACATCAGATAAATAGTTCTTAGTAGGTGTTTGTCTTTTGTTTGCAGCAAGATGTCCCTAAAAGACTTGTTTACTTCAGACACTTAGGAGTCCTATATTTTAAAACAGAAATGACATAAACTATATACTGAATTTGTAGATAAAGGAATTAGCAATCCAGAAAGAGCATGAATAACAATTTCCATGGAAGAAGGGATTTTAAGTGGAGTGTGCAAGCACAATCTCATTGTAATATCACACTGTGAGATATAGTCGTTCACCTCTGTAAGCTGAAAAACTTGAGGGTTACCATGTCTCACGAAAAATTACTCAGCCAGGTCTTTGCAGACCATTTATAAAGTCATATGTAGTTCAACGTGGCACGGATTATTTTCCTTCATATTGCACATTTTTGTCTTGCAAACAGCAAAGGTAGTCGAGGGTCTTCTTTATTTTGGTTTTAAACACATGCAGGTGTTGAAGATATTATTGTTTGGCCAATGCATAAAACAAATCACCATGCTAAAACAATTAGGTTGAAAACCTTCATAAACTCTAATTCCCATTATGTTCCACAATTTATCAGGCCTTAGGAAAACAAACCAGGGGTATTCATGGGCATCCGCACAACTCAGTCGGGTTGAAGGAGTAGCGCTGACAGTAGTGAACCTTAGATATTTAAAAGCTCCTTCAAGTGCATGAGTTTTCCTAAGGCTTACATTGTTTCATGAATGTTGTGAACTCCAGCATTTTGTGGGCTTGGAACTTCTTGTAAGGTATATAGCATATAAGCTCACATATCTACCTGTGTAGTCAAACTGATAGTATCATGAACTTGAAATAGTACTTCCAACAGAAAGAAAAATAGCCTTTTTTAATCAACTGGAGTTCTTGTGCCTTGAAATAGAGATTAAGTGTGGGGCAGAGAGACAAAATATAATGTATTTTAAAGTGTTATTGGTATACTGAAAGCAAAGTAAATCTTGGAATGGATTTACTACTTTAGGAAGATGATAATGTACTAATGTCTCCTGTTGAATTAGATCCTACTAATCCATGGTTTAGTACTGTGCGCTATTTCCTAAAAAAAACCCCCAAAATCCCAAAGAATTAACTAGCATGTTTCACAGAAAAATATGCACTTGTTTCTAGCCTTCAGCATGCAACTTTAGTATTTATGCAGTTCTGAAGAAACAGAGATTTCTGTCCTAAAAATTCATCAATTAATAATGTTGATTCTAAAAAAGAGGCAAAATGTCTATTTTTGCAGTTGTGGGGCAGTCTCACACTTCTTTACTGACAGGTTCTGCCCATCCTAAGCTCTAGCATTAAGCAACAGAACTTCCCAAAGACCCTTTAGGCTGAACTGAACTGCTACACCTCTTTGGAAATCAATTTGCTGGGAGAACATACAAAGACCTTTTACGTTTTAAGAGACAAATATGCAAAAGGTCATTCCTATTAATTGATGGCCTGTCTGCTGCCATTGACATCCTTCATCACACCACTGTCTTGTTTTTCCACATGAGGAGACCAGGGAGAGACAGCTCTGTTCCAGGGAGGCACCCCTTAGCTCTCCTTTCACCGCACTGGGACTCTGGGAGATTTTCAGCCACAATTCCTACTCTTTTCTTCTTTAGTCATTTAAGACATTTTTAAACATTATTAAAAATACAAATGTAAGTAAAAAAAGCATGCACAGTTCCCTAATTTTGGCTCCAATATGTGTTTAGATGCCTGCTTAAGGGTAACCTAATTATTAGATGGGCTTACTACCAAGAAGTAGCATAATTTCTGGGCACTAAGAGCCCAGTTGACAAGGAAATTTTAGAAATAGATCTCTCTCATCACAGATCTCTGTGAACTATGCGGTCAAGTGACAGGAACTGGGAGGTGGGCACATTAAGGTAAGATTTGTTTCCACGGACTCATTGCAAACACATACTTTTTAGAATTCAGTGCTGAGATCAGAGTTAAAGTGTTGTACTGCTCTGTGCTCCAAGTACTAAGATAATGGTGTTAATAATATAAGTAACTGAAATATATAATTCAAAAGAATGTACTTGGGTTGTTTAAGCATCTGCGTATTTGTACAGTAAATGTACTGTATTTATAAGCCTTTATTTAAGATATGTGTTATATTTATCCACTGTAACTTTACTCTAAAAATAATAAACATTATATTAGGGAAGCTTTCTATGTGCTGCAAAACTAATAAAGTTTATTTTAAACAATTTTATAATGATGGTACCTTATTTTACATGATTTTATAATAACGGAATCTGCATTAATTCCAGATCAATTTGTACTACAGTATGAAGAGTGCCATTCGGCATTTTAAACTGATCTTTTCCAATGTGAAACATCTACTTCATTCTTAGCAAACTGTCAGACCTTCCTCCTCACCTACTGGTAGGGTTATTTTTGGATCATCCTGGAAACAAATCACAGCCGTCTCAGTGGGTGTACTGGCCTCTAACGAAATGTCACGGTGGCAGACTTGCACCACTGACTGAAGAAAAACGTATTGTACTAAGTGAACAAAAAGAGAATCTTCTAAGAATGATTATTTGAACATTCTTCACTGCTTCTCAGCTGAAGCATCTTGTATATCTTATAAAATCTCTAACATTTCAACAATTGTGGTCGCAACATGAATATCTTCAACTAACAAAGACAATCTTCGTACTGTATTTGCAATAGAGAAAATAATGAATCATGGACACTAACAGGAAGCTATAATTAAAATAAGGAGGAACTAATTCTTAGAGGACAGGCATGGTAATAAATTTTCCCCCTCTTTTCTAGTTTATTCTATACTTCACAGACTTCCTTTTTTGGGGGCTGTTATTCTTCAATGTTGGCATCTGTCTGAAAATGAGTATTTTTAGACTTTTGTGCTTAGGGGAGCTTTTTTTTCAACATAAGAGTTAATGATATAATGTGGCAAAAGCTGGTCTGGATTTTAGTGGTCATTAAAGAAATAGGTCTTACTTTCTACACTGGCAGTATTTTTTTGCAAAGATTTCCTCTTAGGTTTACACAGCAGATAAACCTGAAGAGCTTTTTTATTGAAGCATGAAGAGCTAGCTCAGCTGTGTGAATAAATAATAGTTTAGAGAATCAAATAATCATGAAAATGTCATGGAAAATCAAGACTCCTAAGTCTGAAACTGAATAGCTTCATGTTTAGCAATTCTATCCCCCTGCAGCTTAGAAGTTACATTGTCTATGTTTATGAAGATAAATTCAGATGTATAATTAGATGTTTTGTCTCTTCATTTGCACATAGAAGGGCTTTCCTACTGGCTACTGAAAAAAAACATTTATGCATGCATTTTAAGAAACAAAATTTAAATGAGCTCACAGAGGATGTGGAATCTCCATTCTTAGAGGTATTAAAACTTTGACTTAACACAGCTTTCACCAACCTGCCCTGAGTGGTCCTGCTGCAAGCAGGAGCCTAGAGTAGGGACCTTGCAAAGTGTCTACCAACGTATGTGATTGTTTGATGTTGTTATTATAGCATTAAACAATAATAATATGTGCCAGCTGAGATTCATCCTGCCTCAGGTACCTCCGGCTCAGGTAGTCCTCCCAAAGTCCCTTCACGGTTAATGGGAAATGCAAACTTCAAGGGCCTAAATGAAAGGGAATTGAGACAAACTGGTTCAGACAACCTGGAATCAGGTAAAGGCTATCCCAGCTCAAACCCTTATGTTGTGAAACACCACAGGTACCTGCCTTTAAAACAGGAAAATATTCTATGTGAGCAAAAACTAAAAGAAAGTGAAGAATTAATTAACTAAATAGAAGTGATTAAAGTAAATAAAGGAAACAATTATCATATCAAAATAAAAGACAAAAAAGATGATTAAATGGGTCTTCAAAAGACCCGTGAGAAACTCATGAAAGACATAATATGCATTTACCTGGTTTTTATTCTTTCATGAGTTCATTTTCATTTTTATTCACTACCATCTGATAATTGCAAGAAACAGTTACTTTAACCATGGGCAATTTAAACCATTTTAATTTTTTCCAGGGCCAAGAGACGAAAGAACCTATTTATTGCCTGAGGGGATTTTTACTAAAATGAAAGCTTAATCTTTCATGTTTTTTTAAGCAAAGCCTTTTAAAAAATCATTTCTAACAATGCTGTAGGGAGACACTTCCATGGGTATGCAAAATTGAAATTATAAATTTACAATTATAAAAAAATTAATAGTTTGGGGGATCGCATTGTCTCTGTTCTTTCTGAATGAATACTGCTTCAAGCTTTAGAGAAAGCATTTAGGACATGGAGGCAAGTGAGTGTCCTTTAGACCTATGCAGTCAAAGCTATTTAGTAAGAACATAAGAGAGAAAGACCATTTGGAGTTTGTTTGGAAATATGTGATTGTATGAACCTTAAAGAAGGAGTTTCATACAGACTGAACAGTCAGTATTAGAGGCTAAATATTTTTCTCTGCTTTTTGAATATACTGCAAATAGAATACAGTAACAAAATTTGACATGCCCTATTGGTTTCTCACTCCCTGGCCTGTTTTTCTGTGTTATGGATGCATCAAAGTTGTCCTGGTCACCATCTCTTCCATAACAGTTTGATGTACTGAAAGTTGCTAAATCTTATGTATGAAAAATTAAGATGCAAATGAATTTTAACTGAAGTAAGCACCTTTTGGGGCTTTTATGACATATATCTACAAAGGACAGAATAAGAGCTCTTAGTCAAAGACTGATTCAGGAGACAGCTTCAGAAGAGATATAGATAAGGATGGGGGAAAACACGGATATTATTTATGTGGCTGCTATGGTTTAAGGCATATCAGAAGTACATGTTCATGTCTATCTCTGTTTCATGCAGTATTTTGTTTTTAACATCAAGAAAAGGATTAAATTTAAGCAGGTGCCTTTGCACTTTCCTGAATTTGGGCAGTTTTCTGAACTGAGAAATATCAATTTATTGCATTATCTGGAAAGACACAAATGTTTCTTCCAGGACTTAGTTAAGGCTTTGAAATCAGACAAAATAATTTACACTTATGAAACATGACAAACTGAAGTGTTATATTAAAAGAAAACTCGACCAAAAAAAAAAATATCCTCAAGGCCTCCAAATATCCACACATTGAAAGGCAGATTTAAATGTTTTCTGCCAGCATTTTTCAAGTTTTAATGGAAATACTTTGAGCTACTATGAAAAGCTTTACCGAACTAAATTCATTTTCCATACAGAAGGGAAGACTCATTGAAGATATTCAGGTTTACAAAATATTTAATAGGGTGGAGAATGTGGAACCAGATAAGAAAGGTTAAGCTGAAGGACATTTTAACAAGGCTTGATTTTAGGTTGGTTGTACAACATAAATAGGTCAATGGACCTATTAGATACAGACTCTGACACATCAAGCTCTCTAATATTAGAAACACTTGTGTACCTGTATTTGTGTGTACATGTAAGACTTTCTAAGGAAATTGTTGTTCTGTATACACCATTTCAAAGACTAAGCATCCAGAGTTTTTTGAGAACACATATTTAATCTCTTTGGACAAGCTTTGGTATCTGCTCTACAATACTACCCTGAGCAATACAAAGCTCTAGTTATCACAAAGAAGTATCTGCCCACTCCAGCTGATGCACTTTTCTAACTGTGTTGCCTCTGTAGACTTGGACATGAGATGAAATCACCTTCCAGGTACTCAAAGAGCCTCAAGACCCAAAAGAGGGAACAGTAAGTCAGCCAGGCTGGATAAGAAGATGTGTTGGTGGGGGAGACAGGAAAATGTGAACTTCAAGGATAAATGTGAGTGCTGTGCTAACAAGGCAAGACAAAGAGCATGACAGAAACATGCTGCTGCCTGAGGTTCTGGTGCCACTTTGCTGCAGAGCAGCAATAACAAGAAAAGTTAATTTCCAGTCCCTGTGCACCCCCTCTGTTAATTTCCAACTTCTGTGCAGCGGAGTTATCATGAGAAGTCAGTATGGCTCAAGAAATGCTGAGCATACTTTGGGAGGCCAGGCTACTCAGACATTTAACAGCTAACTTGCAGAAATGTTACAGAGTATGTAGGAAATGCAACATTTCTGCTGCTAAAAATGGGTGACATTTAGACAGGAGTACCACATAAACATTGACAGTGAGACTAGCCTTCTGCAAAGCTCTAAACACCAGCTCAAGGATGGAGGGGAGAGATGGCTCAGGTTTTAGCAAAATAAAACATCAGCAAACCAAAATTATTTTCACCCAACCTGCTTCTCGGAGATGTTGTGAATATTATTTTTATGTTAAGACAAGGCTCATACCAGAAGCAGAAGAATTCTGCACAAACTGAGTAATAACCACGCTGCCTTCCATTTAACCTCTCCCCCAAATCAAACTATAAAACTGTAATAGAGCAGGAAGCATTGGCCAGCTTTAACACTCGGTACCACACTCCATCCCAGTTCTATTGTGTAATGAAGACTGTTTTCCTTACTGATGAGCTCAAACAGTCTGCCATGAATTACTTTTTCATGGGGAATAAATACGCACTTAAACAAGATTAAACACAAATGTTCTTTAGTGGTGTCTCAAATAATATGAATGTTTTTTAGAACAGCAATAAACACACTTCATGATGCAAATAATTGCACCCTGCAGCCTTTATGTAAGAATAAGTGGCTAGATTCCGGACTTGACTACATCACTGTAAATCCAGAGTAACTACACTGAATCAACGTCCCTTTTTGTGGATTCTGGAGATACTGAAGTGTTACCGAACTGTGGATTTGCCCTGATTTCTCTCTAGTGTTTTTCAGACATTCATGGCTTAAAGTCTACATCATGGTCATGGAGGCATGCGCACCTCTTAGCTTGTCCCTTATTCCCCCATAAATCTGACTTCTGCTTTGTGTAATGAAGTCAGATCTGGCTGTGTATTCTTTGTCCATCTGATATCACTTCTGTAACTGTATTCCCAGTTAGGACCAGAAAAAATCTCAACTGAGGCTACAGAAAGAAAAAGAAGTAAAAAAGAGAGAAGGAGTTCACAGAAATTCATGATGGGTGAATGCAGTATGTGCATGTTGTGGTAGAAATCAAAAATCAGTCTCTCAGGGATTAAAAAGATCAGCTGATTTTTCTGTAGGATGGGAAGAATTTGCTTCTGTTCTTAATTCTTTCTGAAAACTTGAATTTAGCTTCCCATCTTTCCCATGCAATTGTAATTTTCATGTAAAATTTCATAAAATGGGTCTGTTAGGCTTTAATGACCCCCCAAACGAGTCTGGATAGGTGAACATGCCCCCATTGGACCACTTGAAGAAGCAGTTAGGTGCTTAAAAATAACAGGAAAAAAAAATCATGTATTCAGCTATCAAAAGGGGGTTCTGGAATTTATACGAGCACAGAATTTGAACACAAGCACTATGTTAGTTATCAAATTCCCATGACATCTCATGTCTACATTTGGAAAGCAAACAGTCTGCTCTTACCGGGACTTGTGAGGGCTCCCAGAGCACCAGTTGTTGTGGAGAGAGGATTTGCATTGGTGGTGGTAGCTGAGGTTTGGGCGGCAGCTGCTGCGGCTGCTAAAGTTGCCAAATTCTGTAACTGTAAAGCGTTCATACCTGTGTGAAGAAGCAACAGGGTTAATTAAAACATGTAATAATAACTTAAAAAAGTTATTTTCAATGGACATGTAGCATGAGACGTACCTTACCAAGAGATTATTTTTTGTTTCACTCCCAAGATATCTATATTCTGGAAGCCACCTCTTACAGTCCCCAAATAGCATCTCTCACCTCTCTACCTTGGAGGTGAGAGAATACAACAAAGGCATCATCCTATATTTCAGGAAAATCAAACATGTTTTGTGACACTTCTGTAAGAAAAGTGCCGAACTAAAAGTCATTTAAACTCTGTGTGAAGCCCAAGTTCAAGACTATTACCTGACACAACAGGGAGTGTAAAGATAACTAACATTTAAAACACATCCAGAATCATAAAATTGGGACAAATGAAATTTCTTTCCTGTGTCTCCTCTGAATGTATCTACTAAGACTATACTGTGCAGTAGCCAATAATTCTGCTGAATTAAGAACATCAAATTGTACCAGTCTGATCACGGAGTCACCATTGAGGTAGGGACTTTCAGGCCTTAAGCTCTAGACTGTGATACCAAGTTACTCAGTCATCTGTCACCTCATTACTTTAGAACATGTGTGAAAAATATACCTGCATTTCAACAAAGACTTTGAAGAAATGGATGTATTTAAACAGTAAATTCTTTAGTTTAGATGGCCAGTAAAAAAAAGAGACAAACAATAAATATGATTAATGTGAAATAGAAAAAACCCTGCTTTAGTAAGAGACCAAAACGCATGTATGTTAGATGCTTGTTTTAACCAGCCTGGATCCATCTCAGTGGTGATGCTTAGATTAGGTGTCCACATATGGACATGAAAGAGATTGTTTGGATGGCAGTAAGAGATCACCCGTCTTGGTTTGGACAAAAGGAGATGTGTGCATCCTGCTTGAAGCCTCAAGAGAATCGGCAAAGTACACAAAAACAAAATGCTAAAAGAGTTTTATTATGTCCTTGTGATCTTGATAATCTATGTACACACAAAAGATCAGATAGTAGAAAGAGCAATACCTTTATTAGATCAAATGACAGTGCTGGGAAGACTGCATGAGTTTTGGGGAATGGCCAAAGAAGAGCTTTAGTACCTGTAAGCGTGTCTCATTTTTTCCTGAATGTTAGTTTGTCTAACAAAAGATATTACTTCTGCCAGCACACTTTGATATTCAAACCAGAGGAAATTAATAACAACTTGAAGATGATGAAAAAAAAAAAGTGGTCAAACATGTTAGCATATTTGAGAAGAAAAAAAAATGCAATGAAGGAGAGGTATTTTCTAGGAATTGAGAACTCCTGCAATAATGGAGAGTGATACTACTTTGAGAATAAGCCCTCAAATTTAAATACAGCATGTTCCAGTAGACAAGTCAAGTCTCAGTTGAGCACCGAGCTTGGTTGAGGTTCTAACTTCTCAGTGCCTCAGTCAAACAATCAAAGTTACCTAAGTCAAAGCTGGTGCTTTTGAAAATGTGGCACAATGACAATGTCAGGAGTAAGGTTTTAGTTGATCCAAGATTCACCACTTTGTAGTCTGTACAATACACTCGGAAGAATTACATGACCAAAAAGCTTTCAGGTTTATTTTGAAGGCTACTGACTGTTAAAAAATAAGGCTTTTCTCAAACATGACTGATCCAAAACATTTTGCAAGACACAATCCTGCTACCATAGTCACAAGTCATTATTAACCTAGATGATTAGGTATAACTACTAAACAAATGGGTCATTGCTGCAATTTGGTCAGTCTTCTAAACCACCTTTCACAAAATCCAAGTGCTTCAAATACAAAGCTCTGAAATGGCAATACTGTACTTTAATTACAAGTATGTGATATAAATACTAAAGAATTGGATATTGGATAACCAAATGAATAGAAGGAAACTGTTTAAAACATCTCAACTCTTGAACAAAATCATATTCTAAAGTAGGAAAAGTTTAAAATTACTTCAATTTTTACTGTCTGTCTAAAACTAGATTTTGGAATCAGCATCATATTAACAAATAATTTTCTGAAACCAAACGGTAACCGAATTCATAGAAATGTTCAAATCCTACATTTGGTTTAACTTGAGAACTTTTCAGTCAAAAGGTACAATTCAGACAGAAATTCAGATATGAAAACATATATTTATTTAAATAATTGGTTGATCTACTTGTGTGCCTCAGGTGTAATTTTTATTTTATTTTATTTAAAAATCCCCTTTTTGATAGATTTTGGAGATTATTTAAAACAAGATTTTAGGGACAGAAAAGACTTAAGCTGGGGTTCACCTCTTTGGAAACAAAGCAGTGGTTCTCAAAATGAGATATAGAATCACTTTTCATCCTGGATTGATATTTGGTCCTCAAATATAATTTACGCTCATCTTTCATAAGAAGTATAAGTAATTCAGCAAAGAATGTCCAGCAAATATTCCTGAGGCCATATGCCATGCCATTCTGTAACAGAGATCTGTGAAAGCAGTGGGTTGCTCTCCACCATGACAGCTCAGTTTTCTATCAGCCACTGGCTAGTTATTCATCAGAAGGATCAGTCATAATCAGCTTGTATTTCTTCTGTGGGGAGGTTTCCATTCTGGACTTTTAAATAGCACACATAGTAGGGTTACATAACAGTAAAAAACCCACAGAACAGTGCTAGAGCATAGACTGCAAAACAGCTTCACCTACCTGAAATACAAAATGTTTCTAGAAAATGCATGGACTTTTCTCCAAACCTCAGCTTAGAAGCAAATGGATTTGGAAGCAATATAATACTGCTTCTTCTATTGCATTTTATGTGCATGGCTTTGCCCATGCATGCCAGGCTGCAGAAGGCTATGAGCATAGCCTTGAAGCTTGAAGCCATGAAGCTTGAAGGTAGCATTCGTGCACTCTACAGTGCTCAAGGAGAAGTACACCAGGCAAGACAAGGTCAACAGGCACTGGATCAGACAACTGCTTTCTCTGGGCTCACAACCACTGCTGTGCCTGCGTGCATGCAAAACAAATACCAGCATTGCCTCATCTCACAAAAATATTTTTTATAGTGGGACATTTCCTGCGGAAGCACAAGAGAAACCCATCAACTTGACGAAAGAGTTTCAATGCCAAACAAAGTTCAACAAACAAGAGTTAGGCAGTGATGAAGTTGTCTCCCCACCCAGTCTGTTTTACTGTAGAGGTGACTAAAAGACACTGGCCACAAACCAGCTCTGCAGATGTTACAGGGTGTCAGTTTTGGTGCCTTCAGGAAAAAGGACTGCCTGCTGTTGTCACACGTGTAAGAGAGAGACAGCAAAGAGCTCCACTGACTTGCGCACCCGAATGTGACTGTCAGCAAGGGCTCATGGCACACCACCATTTACCATGCTCTAGAGCTATTTATGTCAACAGGTTTATCACTTTATATGCATCCTAGTTAGGATCCTCTGTATACTCAAACCTATTAAAAAAAATATGCTGTCATCACTGCTTCACATTCCCCAGGCATTATACCATCTCTGATCCCTCTTTATTGGTTTCTCCCTTCAACTTGTCAAGTGCATCAAAATCCCACTTGCTAGGACAAACTCAGAGGAGGAAACCAAACGCTCCTAGGTCCCATATCCGGAAAGTACTTTGCCTTCAAATGAGGATTATTGGTTCAATTGAACTTCAGCTAAGGTATAGTTCTGTGGGACTAATCTGCTTTCTCATTCTCTCTCCTTTCACACGCTGTCTTCAGACACTTCACATCTTACAGCTTTTTTCAAAACAGTCCCAAATGCTGCAACAGAGCTGGACCACAAATGAGTAGATCATTTTTATTTGAAAGTGTTGCTCACTCAGCAAATGCACCTCTCTCTGAAGAAATGCAAATTGCTTAACACTGAAGAACAGCCTCATAGGCAGAGCTGCACATGAAAAATGAAAATTCCCCTGTAGAGGAAAAAAAAAAAAACTTCTGAGTAAGGAATAACTCTTGATCTTCACGATGGGGATGATGTTGGGAATTAAAGGGAAATGATTATAAAAACCAGAATCACAATACAGTTTGATTCCATTTTTAATAACATGTATTTACCAACACGCTATCAGCTTGGCAAATATTCAAGACTGTAAGGAAATTCAACTTCCAGTTTGTTATTTGGCAGATTAAAAAAACCAATTAAATTATGCACAAAGCAGATGCACAGTATGCCTTCCTTGAAACTTAAGATTTAAAAAAAATATTTATAAGGACAGGGGCATGAAAATTTAATTTAATGTTCACCTTAGGTAATTTTGTGTCTTATTGTTCACAGCAATTACCATAAATCTACATATCAATAAGCGAGAACAGATGTCAGTTGTTACAAGTGCTTGCCAATCAGGCCTGTTAAAAAGTGACAGATGGATGGTGATAGAACATTCTCATAAGGCCTATTAGCACATTCACAGGAAATTTTTGTAGTGCTGCACAGTCACAGATGCAGTTCTGTGAAAACACACGGAAATTTGAGAGCACGAGATTTACATTTTACAACTTCTTGTGCTGCCTTTGACACCAACTTTCATACAATGAAGCAATTTGCCTCATTTCAGTCACCACAGCTTCTCTCCTGTGATAACTGTAAATTCAGAATTATCAGGTATTTGTAGAAGAGGCAACAGTCATGAGCCGTTCCTGAAGACTTCTTAAGCCTCATCAGCTCTTGAGTTTCCAAAACCAAAATAAAAGCATATTAAGAAACACCTAATATTCACTTGCTGAACAAATTCCTAATAGAGAAATGCACTGGCTACACTTTAATGACAACATATGTACAGAGGGTTTCAAAGCCAGTGGTGATTATTAGAGTCAAATTTGGGTAGCTCATAAACAGTTGCCACTAACTTGACTTTGTTGTCTTTGAAAATTGTTTTCCTTCCCAGTTATTAGGATTTATTTATTCTGAATCAAATCCTGACTGCAGCTTACAAATTGTGGATTTAAGTAAAATTTTTCCTCTCCAGGTGAAAAAGCAACTATTTGCTAATACTGAAATCAACCATTTTGGATGCTAAGAATGGGAGCAAAGCCTGTGCCTGCAAGACCCTGATGTTATTCCAGCAATATTCTAAGAATTCGAACAAACAGGAGACCTGAGTGCTACCTCCATCAAATCATATATACTCTGCACTTACTCTTAGAAAAGCTGCTTATCCGAATAGTGTTTAAGTTGCCCTGAACATTTAGTGTTTGATTTAGCAAAGTCCTTAACACAATTTTAAAGTCCCCGTTTGATTTTTTAAGAGTCTATGCTTAGATTCAACTGAAGGCTAGAGTTATTATTTGACTCATGTAGTATTTCAGCACATTTTCAAGTCTATAAACCAAATCCTGGCAAGAACCATGCTTTTCTCAATTGAAAGTTCCCCAGTCCTAGTGGGAAGGATTCATCTGATCTAATTTTATCTGAATAAAAGTTGCTCACCCAGGCTTTTGCAATAGTCAAAGCAGAGAGTGTGCACAGATGATTCATCTGATCCTCACATAGGCAGACTAACCCTAGCCCTTGGTAGGATGAACTGCAGCCTGAGCGAACTGCCACTTCATTGACACTGCAGGGAGACTGGATGCCTAATTTCCAAACTGCTGAGGTTCAGTGGGATAAATTCTATTCACAGAGGAACCATGGCAATAAAAAGTCCCTCTCCTTCCTTTTGTTGTTTATGGAAAGTCAAGCCGGAGTTACAGATTTTGTGTCCAGACTTGGCCAAACTTCCACGTGGACTTTTACCACCTGAATAAGCACACCTGTTAAACTGACAGTTGTTGATTTTCCTCTCAAGATGGCTGTCCTTCTCCTGTAAACAGGAGTGACGTGTGGATTGAGAGCAGGCTCACTTGCTTCAGACTGCCTCTTCAAAAGATGTTAATTTTATGGGTTAAATGGGACAATTACTGTTACAAAAGCTCAATGGTTTTAGTCCCTGAGCTCAGCATTTTCAAAACTGGTTGTTATCTTTAAGAAACAGCTATCTGCCTTAGGTTGGAAACAGTTTCTCAGTGACTTTTAATATGATATCCCTAAAGAGGTCGTAGCTGGAGAAGCCTTCCTTCAGTATGGCTCTGCTGGAATGAAGCCACTAAAGAGTCAGAGGATAGAAAGGATCTTTGGGCCAGTGTGAAAGTATAGAGCTTTTGTGCAGATGGTCCTGGCTTCCAACTGGTCCCAACAGATCCACTGAGCCAATCTAACAATTAGAGGAAAATATTCAGAAAGCAGAACCTTGCAGTTTCTCTAACCCATCTGCTCCTACAGACTCTGCAACAGGAGGAAATTTGGCTTGGGTAACTGAAGAAGGGTGAAATAGATTGAACAGGGCTCAGAAAGGGCCAGAAGTTCAACCTGAAATACAACCTATCCATGAGAGAGTTTGGAAAGGACTGGAAAAAAACCCATACATTGGAAAAATATAAAAGGTACAGATGCTGAGGGTTTAGGGAAGAACTAAAGAAAGAAAAGCCAAAAACATAGTTTCTTCTCCCGTATGACTTCAGAAAGCAAAATACACTGTTTAAGAAATGATGAGAGTCTCCATATGTCTTTTATGACTACTACACATGCTTACATGTCTTGAATGGTCATACACACAGAAGTATTTCTGTATGAGTGAATATTTATTCCTGCAAAAACATTTTACATTAATGGACAAAAGAAGATCTTCATAGACTATATGTTTGAATATTTCCATTTTCTAAAGCCACTGTATGCAGAATAAAACCTCACTTGTTATACTGCCTGTACAGTACTGTCCTGGTTTAAGACAACCTGCCCCTCAATCTTGAGCCTACTTATATATCACATCCCTTACCTGATGGCCTGAGGTGAAAGTATTTTTCCAGGTTCTTCTTAAAGAAGTAGGTTGGCTTAAAGAATGCAGCTTTTAGGACCTGATGCAGCCCCAGCCAAATTTAATGTGAACAACCAAACAACAACCACCTCCTTTGAACTAAGCTTTCGTGCAATTAGTGTATTTGAAGGAGGAATCTCTTTTGCTTGAAAGGTTACTGGTGCTTAATATAGCTTGCATTGTCTTTTTAAAGTAAGGTAATCAAATCACATAATGTAATTCATCTACATTATTAGCCTTCCCCAAAGACAAAGTACAGGCTAGACACTGAGGCTTGAGAGGCATGTGAGAGGAAATATTGTCTTTAAATTAGCATTAGCAGATACTAAGGGAGGGGAAGAAAAGAAAGGAAGTATTTCATGATGGTGTGTATGTGAAACAGCACTTGGCAAGGAAGGGTTCCTCCTGTAATCAAGACCAGGGAATTACTGCAGTATCAAAAGCAGCATTGCCAGCTTTCCCAACTTTATTGTCAGTCTCAACATATTACACTGTTTTCTTCATCTTGGCTTCTGCCTGAAATAAAAGAATTTTTTGAAAATCTCATTTTTCAATAACAATGAGAAAACCTAAACTGAGGAATGAATTGTGGAACCTTAAAGCTTGGAAAGCAGAATTGCAAACTACTGCTTTTGTCCCTTAAATTTTAAGATCTCACAAATTTTTGGTGAGATAGTTTCATGATTTGCTTGGACTTCACACATGGTTTATGAAAATAGTGCCAGTGGGCTGCTACAGCAAGGACAGCATTAGCTTTTGGAGCTCGTGTCCAGTGTGTTTAATGTTGGTACATTAGTGAGTTCTTGAGAAAAATCCTCATTTTCTTTTGGATTGGTTCCGTAGCTCCCAAACCAACAGACAAACAAACAAACTTCAATTCTCTTCAAACAGAAATGCTTAAAACTCCTATTCTTTTTAATAAAACCAAAGGATCTTTATATATAAAAGCTACTTTAACCACACTAAGGCGTGATATTAGGGAAAGAGAATTTAAAACTTCACACTGAAGATCAGTGTCTTTGCTCTGCTAGCAAAGAAAATTGCTTTGATATAAGAAATAATATTGCTGAGGACTGCACAGCAAATATTTCTCTGCACATGCAGGAGGGAGCATGCTGTGTCCTTTCTGTTCAATACAGAGTCAACTTGAGTTTTAGCAGTTCAAAAAAATGCTTGGAGCTTTAAAGGTCCCTAATTTTGGACAAGGGCATGGCTATATTAGAAGTCCTAATTTAGTAAACCATGACTTAGAATCATAAAATCATGTACGTTGGAAAAGATCATTAAGAACATAAAGTCCAACTGTTAGTCAGCGCTGCCAACTCCATCACTAAGCCATGTCCCAAAGCACCACATCTAAATGTCTTTTAAACATCTCTAGGGATGGTGATTCCACCATTTCCCTGGGCAGCCTGTTCCAATGCTTTAATAACTCCTTCGGTGAAGACATTTTTCCTAATATCCAATCTAAAACTTCCCTGGAGCAACTTGAGGCCATTTCTTTTAGTCCTGTTGCTTGCTGCCTGGGAAAGAGAATGATCCTCACTTTGCTACAATCTTCTTTCAGGTAGTTGTAGAGGAGGCAATAAGCCTCCTCTTCTGAAACTTAATCACACAGCCTCAGCTGTTCCTCAGACTTGTGCTCTAGACCCCTCACCAGCTTCACTGTCCTTTGGATAGGCTCCAGCACTTCAATGTGCTTGTAGTGACAGGCTCAGAACTGAACACAGAATTCCAAGTGGGGCCCCAAAAATGCCCAGTCCAGGAGGACAATCACTTCCCTAGTCCTACTGGCCACACTGTGTTTGATACAAGCCAGGATGCTGTTGGCCTTCTTGGCCACCTGGGCACATTGCTGTTTCATATTCAGCTGGCTGTCAACCAACACCCAAAGTCCTTTTCCACTGGACAGCTTTCCAGCCCTTTCCTTTCTTCCCCAAGCCTGTAGCATCGCATGGGTTTGTTGTGACCCAAGTGCAGGACCTGGCACTTGGTTCTATTGAATATCATATAATTGACCTCAGCCCATTGATCCAGCCTGTCCAGATCTCTTTGCTCATGCCCAGCTTGGTGCACTCTACAAACTTATTTAGGGTCTTCACTGGCTTAAGCACAAAAGAGATGCTAGAGACCTGACATGTAAGTCAGAGTGAAATTTCAATGGCTTATGTGGCTTTTGATCAAACTTTTACTGTCTGAATTCAATGATAAGTGCACCCATTAACTTCAAAGATAAAAAGCTGGACTCTTCAAACTCAAGAGTTCAAAGAACTTGCAAGCTGCCATGGCAGATCTTCTTCAGCACCTCAGTTACGTCTAGATTTTATTCCTCACCTTGAAATACTGTATTAATAGGTAAGCCATACACATTACAGAAATACATATTAGATTCATTTTTTGTAAAATGAATGTATACAGCCTAAGTTAAAAAAAACTTACAAACATTCAAGGGTGGCTTCAGCAGATAATTTGAGACCTTGCTGTAGACACAGGAACATAATAAACAGAACTTTAATACTAGATGCACAGTATAACAGTATCCAATGATTTCTGAGAACACGAACTCTCAGTCCAAATGATGAAATAGTGCTTGGACACTTCCATGTAGGGCTGCAGCTCAGAGAGAAATCCGTAATTTGACCTTGAATATCAAGATTTAAGTCTTACATGTTTCAAGGAAAAAAGAGTAAACTTTCAGCTGTCTTGATAACAGGAACATAAGATAAAAAATTTACCTATTTTCCAGGAGAAATAGTCAATCATTAAATTATCCCATAGATGAGAGAATTTCCAACCTAATCTGTAGTCAAGTGGGCCTATCCCCCTCAGGTAATAATGATGGTGCCACTATGATTGCTTAAGATGTCTTTCTACTGGTCTCAAGAACATACGATTTTCAGAGAATAAATCACATCTCAGACTGAGAGTCCATCCTAAAATTACTTGACTAAAAGTCTTAGTTTTAATGTGGTTCTTGGAAACAAAGTTCAACATACACTAACAGTGAGAAACAGGCTACAGAAAACTTCTGAGGTCCACATAATGCAATGGATACCACGTAATTTTTCCTTGGTGTCTCAATTCCTTCATTTTCTAGACTTAACCAAATATGAAAACATTAAACACAATCTCTGAGCTCAAAGACATTTCCAAAACTGCCAAGCATAAAACTGTTACTGAATCTCTCTGTTCTGTTTATCACATTAAGATACATTTTTTGATGAAAAAATGCTAGATTGCAAGTGTAACATAATAGAGGCAGCAAGCACTGCCAGCAGGTCTGAGGAACAGAGAATAATTCAGAGATATTGTCATCTGTAGGCCAATTTATATTGTCAGACAGCAGGTTCACATTAGTCTCTGATGTCACTGCAATAATGGCATAATATAACAATTGAGCAAAGAATACCTGTGGGGTATAGCTATACAGTGTGGTATATCTGTACTTGTTAAAGTATTTCAGGATTCATTCAAAGCAGAACCACAAGAAGCAAAAGACCAGGATTAAAAGATGAGCGAGAATATGGTGTTCATAAAAGCTGCTGAATATTTTAGCCCTTGTTTTGAGATGATGAAGCATGCAAAATGTTGTATTTCATTGATTCAGTGGGTTTTCGTGATTAAAATAAACTAATGTAGCAATTTAGGGGTTTTGTGCTTCCGTTTTTTTTCCCTCCTCTAACAAGAAAAAAAGCTTTTTAACAGTTTTTCACGGCAGGCATAATGTGCATCTGTGCTCTGATTTACTGCACATGCTGCCTTCCTTAACATCATGTTAAGTTAGGGTATCAGCATGGTAGGTCACACAGTGGGAGTGACCTTTTGCTAATCACTACACATCAGTTACTACTGGCACACAGCTCATTACTAAGAAACCCTCCAACTAGCTGGCTTTCAAATCCACTCACACTTTGATTTTTTTTCCTTTCCTTTCTTTCTTTTGCCTCCAGAGTGAAGATTATACTTTTACATAAAATCTTCTGTTGTGTAATTTTGTCAACTAGGGTTCCAAAGTCAAAAAGGCACCCAGTTAATTTTCCATGATTATCAGGAGAAGGCTGAAAATTCACATTGAAGGTAGGCCTATAATCTTGGGTTTCATTAAAAAGGTCAGAACGTTTTCACTCACCACCTATTATTAAAATGTTTGAGGGCTGCCATTAATTTGATTTTTCAGGACACAGAAATCTCACTGGAAATCAGAATGTAATCCTGCTGTTGCTTTACTGACACTTTTCATAGGGTACGATATGGCTGCAGGGACTAAGAGCTCTCCTGCAATTTACAATTGGTTACTTTGGACAAATGGCAGGTGACTAATGCAAGACAAACTGTTTGCACAACCTGGGAGCACTGAGTTTAATTTCAGTTTCTGAAAAGAGGAGAGAAAGTGTTTCTATTGATGTTGAACTGTGAGCTGTCCCCTGCTAATAAATCTGCCACATTTAATACACAGCACCTCCCCCCAACCCCAACAATGTGATTATTAGAGGTACAGAATTGAATAGCTTAAGAATACAAAACATAGCTGGAGCAAAATGAAATGGTTTTTAACTTACCGGCCATTTGCTGAATGCCGCTGAAGGCACCCAAGTTACTGGAGGAAGTTGCTTGCTGCAGAAGCTGCAAATTAACAACACAACACAGCAATCTATCTGACATTAATGTAAGAAATGAAGATAAAACTAAAACGAGCCATCATTTCACATTTGGAGTATTTATGCTTTCCTTTATATTTATAAAGTCTCTTGTTTCTCTCTGTTGTTGGAATGAACATCCCTAGAGTCAATGCTGTAAATCCATATTAATGTCTAATCTCTATTACGAAACACAGAGACACAAGGGAAACTCAATAACATTGCTGCTTTAAAACAATTAATCAATTTATTCTTTTTAACAACCAGGTGTTAAATCTATTTAAACCAACATAGCGTGACTAATTACAACCCTCTGTAGTCTAGTAGTTACCATAACTCATCTCTGTCAATCATGGTCCATTCTCCCCCACCCTTTTGAATTCAGTCCTTTTCTTTAGTATCTTTATGAATCAAGCACACAGATACTCATTAGACTGGTATTTATATATAACAACTTAGCTTACCTCAGTATTAATTAGCTTACCTTAATACTAATATATATATATTTAATTGCCAGGTAAACGTCTGTTCATTATTCTATCACTATACCAAAGCATTGCATCCATACAAATTATGTATTTATCCATGTATGGACACAAATATTTGTCTAACTCTGAACCATCGGAACTTCTAAGTTATCTAAAAGCTGCTCATGCAGACCTCTAAACTCCAGAGCTGCAAAAAGCAGAAATTCTTTCCCAGCTGGGCTGCAGAGGAGTCTCTCTTGGCCACCCAGGACCTAAGACATGTGGCTGTGGATTTAGACATTGGCAGAAGGTAAAATCTCTTCTTCACCTTATAAATGGACCAAGGAAAAGACCATTTTAAATTTATGAGAAACAAATGGCTCTCTCCTGCCATATTCACTTTCTTTATGAGGTAGTATGATCCACACAAGATCACACATTAAAGTGAAAGCCATTTCCAAATGAAAACGTGGATGATTAGGGGACTGAACCACAGCATCCTAGTTTACAAGCTGCACCATGCAGATATGGCCCCTACAGTGTTCAGCTGCCTATCAGTCCTCTTCTCAGGAAGAACTTAAATTTTATTTCAGCTATAAAACCCAGACTCTAGCATTTAAAAGAACAATAAAACTAATGGAATAAAATTTTATTTTGCAGCATGAGTAAACTTTAAAGCTTCCCTCAGACAGAACTGACACATCTTGAAACGTTTATTGGAATTCCATTCCTTGTTCACAGAATTGTTAGGGTTGGAAGGGACCTTAAAGATCATCCAGTTCCAACCCCACTGCCATGGGCAGGGGCACCTCACACTAGATCAGGTTGCTCAGAGCCCCATCCAGCCTGGCCTTAAAAACTTCCAGGGATGGAAGTTTTTTGTTTATCACCATGTGATAGACATACAGATGTTTTTTATATACAAGAAGGTGTGCTACATATCTGGGAGGACTTAGCAGTTTGATGCAGGGAGATTACTGTAGCTGATTTACCATAAATACAGTATAATATAGCCACCACCTCTCAAATGAACTTACAGCTAGGTATTGTGGCGTGAGTCCTCCAAGACCTGTGAGGTTTCCCCAAGTGGCAGTATTGAGCTGTTGCATCTGCTGTGCCAACTGCTGCTGCAAACGCCGCTGCTCCTTGTCCTTTTGGGTATCAGCAAACTTCACCACGATTGGCGAAGAGCAGCCCTGTGGTTAGACAGATTGGGAAAGACAGAAGTGTTACACCACACCGAGTCACCCTCACTTCGTGAGCTCAGTCAAGTCCCAGAGGGCGCTTGGCAAGAGCACAACCCGATCGCTCACCCTGTATTTGTGATTGGCACACACAGGACTGCAAAGACTAAGAATTCCAGCTTCTTAGGCAAAGAAACTATGGAGAAATTATTGATTCTCCAGTTCTTTTTACAAAGCACCTTTCTTCAGGCTCTCTTTTCTTTCCAGCTATCAAAACTGCTGCCAGAGACAGCAAAGTGTACCAGTCCTCTTTAATTAAGCTTCACAGCTGATGAGATGGACGTGATGCTTTGTCTACAGTCTGTTTTCAAGGCATCGCCAAAGGGAGAGGTGTCCAACCTCCCTGCTGCCAGAGACCACACAGCCAACACCATCCTGCCACCACGGTCTGGCTGTGCAGTCATGCTTGGTGCAGCTGGCTAGCATACTCCATGTAAACAGACTCTGAACAACAGATTTACTGCAAAACCCATCATCAGCAGGCCCCTGGTTGTTTTCCTATCAGGGACCCCAAGTTCAAAGTGATCACAAAGGGTGACACTGCTAGGACAATTCACCCACCTGTGGTCCGCTCCCAGGAACGCTTTGTATCAAGTACCCTTCAGATGTGAACAAAGGGCAGGATGCAGACCAAAAGTGACTAGTTCTGGTGATAGCAGCCCATTCCTGGTGCCACCACATCTTCTATTGCTTCTATGAGCCTCTTGTACATGATATGGGAGGGCTGTAAGATGCCTTAGGAAATAGGGAAGCTGTAGGAAAGAACTAGAGACCTGGTCTGCAGCCTACTCCTCACCTACGGTTGAGGGACCCTTGAGAGTAAGTATGAAGTCATGGACCAGAGGTAAGCTGGATATTTCTCTCAGACTTCAGGTTGGATATTCCTGAGCAAAGCCCCTGAGAGAACAAGACACATGAATACGAAAGACGTTTCTGTTACTTTTGGTCTATTTTTCTTCCCTGTGAACAAACGTTTTCATATCTTAAACTTTTAAGTCTTTGTTTTTTTCAAATCAAGGGACTAAACTATATGCTGCAATGATTCTTCAAATTCATTCATGCATTTTGTGAGTCATAGAAACTGTCAATCCATTTCATACTGTTTTCCAATTTCATAGGATTCAATGAATAACTTCCCTCCATCTGCCATGTTTTTTATACTAAATTCTTGTCGAATTTCAATCTAAACACAAAGGTAGGAGTGAAAGGTGACTCAAATCCAAAAAGACAACAGCAGTGCTTTAACCAAATTGTACAGTGTGGGATATGGATTTTGGTTATACTTAACCTAACTCTTCCCATTGCTGCTCTCACAACATTGTGAACATCTTCAAAAAAAGTTCCTGTCCTCTATTATTTACAAAAAGCAGCCATGTACTTTTCTGTGAAGAGTCTCATACCCAGACAAATTATAAGAATATTCACAATCAACAGATAAAATGATGAAAAATCATCATCATCATCATCTCTTATATGAAGATCTCCCAACAGTACTGTTCGTTAAGAATCCATCTTTGAAAACCATTACTTGTGACTTATTATTCTACCTCCAGCTCCTTTCCTGTGTCTTTCACTGTAAAAATGTCTTCAATGTTTTAGTGAGGAAGAAAGGAGATATGTGCCACTCCAGCAATCAAACAAAGATTATGGAGTCAGCTTTTTACACAATTACCTCTCCCTAGAGGTTTTTATACTAATATTAAAAAATACAGAAAAAAGGAGACAAAATGTAGAAGGTGTGAGATACTTTTCTGGTTTCACTAACAAAAAAGTAAGCTGTTTCTATTTAATATGATGATTGGTAGCACTGAGCTAAGAGCAATAAGAACTTACTACCTTCTACCTAGAAGTACAAGAGAATCAAATCTATTTCCTAAGAAACAGAAATGAATTTCAAAGGAAGAAATATATGGCTATTTCAGTTCTCAGTTCAGCAGCTCAGCACTCAACACTACAGCTGACATCATATTTATGAATGCTTAAATGTCAGTAAATTGTATAAAAACAATATATCTGCAATTTACGAATCTATAATTCATTTTTTCACTGTCTGCTCTATATTTCATCACTTCATTTTCAAGAGAACAAGCATTCTGAAGACTGAAATTATATGTAGCAAGTGGCTTTATATGAGAAAAGGGTTGTTATTATTGTATCAAATTCACTCCATGATAACAAACTGGTGTCTTCTACTTGTGCTGCATTTGAATGCCCAAAACCAAACAAAAAAATCTCCACAGAAATGAGAGAGAAGAGCAAAAACTCCAGACAAGAAATTATGTTTTTAAAATCAGTTGATTTAACTATGTCAGAAAGTCAGGTGGAATGAATAGTTAAAGAATTCATTATTCTAGGAGACAGGCTCATCTGGACATTAACATCCCCATTGTTCTTAGCCCACTTTGAAAATTCATCTTGGCAAATGATGTGTGCCAAAGAACTGAAGGTAATGAAATCAGAAAAGAAATTCTGTGGTAATTGGGATGAAATATATTTGTGTACTACATATTGTCCCCCGATCCTGCTTTTATTTGCAAAAACCCAAGACCCAAAGGCGTCTAAGGACAACAGTTTGAGGCTGAGAGTCAAAATTTAACTACTTGCTAAACTCAGTTGACTTTTTACTAGAAAAGTATTGGCAAAAGTAAGCAAAGCTTTTTGCATAAATAGTGATTTCTCCTTTACGGTCTTCCATTTTCTGTATTGAGAGGAAGCTCGCAGCACACAGACAAGGTGAACTGCCCTTCCTCATTTAATGGCATGGTACGTTCACCCCATTTAATTCCATTTTCTTTGCAACAGCTGGTGCCACTTTCATATTTGTGTTGTCAAGCCATTAGGTACAGATTCCTTTGGGCCCCTCTCCCTTGGAGCTGGAGTGTTTACTGCTTCTCTCCAAGAAGGGACTCTCATCTTAGGTTAAACTGACACAAAGACTCAGATGTTCAAAGTGAAACAGATTTGGAATCACCTTGCCAATTTGGGGATGCCACTGATGACATTTCTAAAGGTGTTGAGAGGCATTTTGATCCCAGGGTAACTATTCCATGTAACTGTCAACAAGTGTAACACATCAAAAAGCAGCCTCTTTTGGAGTACTGCATACAACAGAAGAATGGAAGAATCTGTTTGGGACATACTATCTCTTTACTTATACCATTTTCCGAAGTGCAGATGGGTAAAATTCATTTTGCTGGACAGAAGAATACATTAAAAAACATGGATAATATAGGTAAAACAGAGTATTACCAATAAACATTTCCTTTTTACTTGGAATCAAACCCAGTGAAACAAAGATTTGAATTAATGGAGTACTGCATGGCAGACAAATTACTACAAGTATTATTTCAGAGACTCGAAGTGGCAGTTTGTTCACAATACACTGTCAGACTGCATAGATTGTACAACAGCAGCTTTCTAGTAAAGATAATTTAAATTATTCTCATCTTATTGGCAGATTCTCATCTAAAACTGCATACTCAGGGTCTAAAAATGCATTGCACTGAAAAGAAAACACATTGATTATAAAAGAAGCTCAACCAAATTCAAATGTGATGTTTGGGAAGACAATAGCTTTGCAATGCTGGTATCATTACTTGAAGTATACAGGAAACAGTGATACTTTCATGCACTGGCTTGATTTTTCACATTGCTGTTCTCCTCCTCTGTCCACCCTCCCACCTCTGGTCTTCCCCCTTGGCTTGTTACACAAAGCAGCTCAACGACATGACGCAATAATGATTGTTTAGCACCCAGCATGCTTTGGGAGACTAGAGCATTGCAAAGAAAAATCACTGAGAATTAAAAAAAAAAAAAATTGAAAGGTCCTGGTGGAAAAATTAAGAAAAAAAAAAAAAAGAAACAAGTGCACATAACATCAATGCCACCTCTGAGAAAAAATCACTACACGAAGATACAGTATACATAATACAGTATAACATGCACTCTCCCATGAGCTAAAAGATCCAGAGTAAGTAAAGACTTCATACTTGTGCAGTTTTTTGTGAAAAATTCTGAAAGACCATGACAAAAATCACAGACTGAAAGAAGTTCTGAGATTGCCAGACAAGCCATGGCATTTGATAACCACTCCAATGAATGGATTGTTAGCCTGCAACTATATTCACATTAAGTGAACAGATTTAAAGTTTTGTGTTGCTCATCATGATAAAATCTGAGGCCATAGAGGCAGTTTGGAAGGAAATGAAAAACTGTTGCTTGAGAGGGGCCAGCCATGGTGGTGCTGTTCAGGAAGCACCACACTTCGATATGCTCTGTCATCATTACAATTTTTATTGGCTACATGAAGAAGGAGAAATTGTATTAACTTAAAAGAGATTCTACTTGTAGGAAAATACATGCACTAGTAATCCAGTGTGGACAGGCTAAATCTCTTGAGCTTTTTCTCAGAGCAGCACAAACCACAACACTTAAAAAACTACTTAAAAGAAACTAAGATTTTTCTTTGGAAGTGTGAGTATGTGTGTTAAAATTAAAGGTAATTTACTCATCAGAAATACTCTGAGCGTGACTTAGGAGTGGTATTCACAGCATTTTTGCTTCCTACCGAATGCCACTGAAAATAAGATCAAGAGCCGTGTCTGGATATCACACAGCAGCCTTATTGTGAGCTTTCAGGTTATTAAGGAAAATAAGCTTCACAAAGACAGGTAGAGTGAGTTGGCAAAAAGTTTAAATCTGTGATTGTCATGTGTCTGATCTGATCCGATCCAGGAGAGCATGGCTTTACCATTCGCAATCATTTGCACAAAGAAAACAAAGAAAGGGCAAATGATACAGTACTGTACCTCCATGGTCTGAGACTGGTGCATGGCTTTGATTGCATTCTGTGCCATTGCCCTTGTAGAAAATGTGACAAACGCACAGCCTGTGGGAACAAGGGGACAGGGAGCAGGAAAGACAAAAAACAACAAGACAAAAGGGTTGGACGCTTGTTAAACCAACACAGTCTACGAGAACGGCCACAAGACGACACTGTTCTCAGTAGTACATAAAAATAAACAACTTCTCTAGTTTATTTATTGACAGTGCTGACTTGCTAATCTGACCATAGATGAAAGAAAAAAAAAATCAGGTGGGGATGGGTGAGGAAGGGTTTTTTTTCTTCAAGTTTTGTTTGCTTGTTTGGTTTGGTTGGTTGGTGGGGATTTTTTTGTGTTGTTACTTTTGTTCTTTAGCCACAGGGTTTGAAATAAGTAAGGCTTTTTAATTAGACACTGGATTGCCTAGTTTAGTCTGTTCAGACCATGCATTAACAATTGCTTGCTATGGCTTTTGTGCAGGTAAATTGTGGATAGTGAAGAAATGACTGGCATCACTGGCAGTCAAACTGGGAATTTAATATAGAAGTCACATATTTCTGTGATGCGCCAAGAACAATCATACAAATGAGAAAAATTCTTCTTTGTAGCCTTCAACTAAGTGTGAAAAGACTCAGACAAAATTCAGTAATGTGGGTGGAATCTCAACATTTAAGAAAATTGCATGCTTAAAAAAAAACAAAAACAAAAAACAAACTTCATTGGTTTTGTTTCCCTGATTCCTGGGTACAAGTACAATTCTTTGATCAATGAAACCTACCACCATCTTGAACAATTATGAAGCTATGTGCATGAATAACTGAAAAAAAAACCATTTTCCCCTCCTCAGTCTTTTAAATCATAATGAAAAGTCAGTAGGCTAATGCCTGGGCTATTTTTCCACATTTTTACTATTGTCAGTCATACCTACACTGGGCATGGTATAGGTCAGCTTTTTAAGTGCCTGATTCACTGCCCCTTTGACTAATAAAAACATTGCTTTCTGAGACTTACATTTTATTCTTCATGCACCCTTGGGCATCTTAAAGAAAAAGACTGTGAAATTAATGCAGATTCAGGCTGATTTTGTAATAATACCATGGCATACTAAAAGCTTAGCTAAAGCAACACAGACTTATTTCACTTGTGATCTCTAATGACTTTAAAAGTGCATTGATTTTCAGCTCCCTTAGCCTTGCACAGTTTGAACTTAGGTTTCAGAGAATAATTTAGTGTTCCACTCAATTTCCTCAAAACATTATTATTATTACTACTTAAAAGATTTCCAAATGAAGCAAACCTAAGCACTGAGAGGCTAAAGCATATTGTCATTTTAGAGCTAATGCATGAAAGCTACATTCTGGCACAAAAAATACAATATTGTTGCCCCTGTGGCCAATGGGCAAAATAAACCATTTCGCAATCCAACAAGCAAGAGATTGTTTGGTTTATGTAAATCAATTTGAGGGATAAAATACCTTTTCTTTTTTGCTCTGTGTGTACCTGGTGAGATTATCAAGTCAAGACTGTATTCACATTTTAATCAAACAACAGTAAGAGAAAGCAATGCCTGATTATTACCCAAAAGCACTACATCTAGTCATGAAGATAAAGTCAATGCATTTTTGCATCATGCAGTATTTTTTTATTTTTTTTTTAAATGTAAAGGCCCTTGATACAATAGAACCTGAGATGGTTTATGTATCTCTGACTGATAGGTGACTACCATAAAATCAGAAGTCAGAATTTTTTAATGCAACTTCATGGCAGCGTTGTGACTAATTTCTTAGGTAACTTAACAGCTGATGATGTCTTACCACTGTTTAGCCACACTACATATTGCTATACTATTCTCATTCAGCAACAAATTTCTGTCAAAGAAAACGATGTAACAAACCATCTTTGTATACAGTAATCTAGACAAAATGTGCAGTAAAAGGGTAAATAAACTACAGTCCCTCTACTAGATTCCATATTGCTGCTGTGCATTAAAATTAGAGGCCCAAATTTGCCATCAATCTCAAAGCAATCTCTCTTAAAAACATCTCTGTTATTATCATTAACAGGC
The DNA here is from genome assembly GCF_027791375.1 of Indicator indicator. NCBI lineage: Eukaryota > Metazoa > Chordata > Aves > Piciformes > Indicatoridae > Indicator > Indicator indicator. The sequence goes on along the minus strand of NC_072012.1, from coordinate 16,350,214 downwards.
AAAATAACATCAAGGTTTTTCATTTCTTGTCTTGCAAATTCAATGGGAGGATGAGCACAAATAGAGATATACTGCAGGGCAGGCAAGAAACCCCATACAGAGCCTTGAATAATATTGTTTATAATGGTCAAGAAACTGCTTCATGCACTTTTTTTGCTCTCATTATCCAGAAGTGTGTACCATTGTGACAATTACTGAATGGAGGTTTAGAATGCATAAAAAGTATGTAATATGTCAACAAAATTCAATAAGACACAGTTTATGCATTTATCACAATTTCTACCCAGCAGTTTTGCTGTAAGTAACTTACTGAGAGATGTTGCAATTAGCAGGTCTTAAAAGAAATGTGAATCAGCAGAGAAAAAAGCTGCACTCCTCTCAAGATAAAGCAGATTCTCTCTTCCCTCCCTTAAGCTTTTTCTCTCTTTAACCACGAAGCTCAGCTGTTGGGGACTTTCAGTGCCCAACACTACAACAAAACCTCCCTCCTTGTTCTTCATCCCGAATCCATTATGTTGATCCCATTGCCCTTGTCATGGAGCAAAAAGATTTTTGTAGCAGGTCTCTGTAAAGTGCCATATAGTGAGCTATCAATTTGAAAGAAACTTGTTTGGGGACAAGGGGAATGCCTGATGAATGAGGTTATGTGGCTTGAATGTGAGCATTTGGAAACAGCATTCTGCAGACAAGACAGGCCTGCATTTTAATTACAGTTTGCCAGCCAGAGGCTACAAGGTTAGGTCCCCTTGCTCCTTCCAGTCTCAGGCCATTTCCCACCAATGGACAGTAGTAATTTGCACAGTAAATACCCAATTTACCTCGATAACCACGGCAAAAAATTCAGTAGACAACCTTATTGCTAAATTCTAAAACCTAGACTTCAGTTTTTGCCATTAAGTACCTCATTTAAATGCTAGCTAATTGAACAATCTTTCCAGACATTGCTACATTCAAGGGTTATTTTCAGTGACCAAACCCGGGCACTCAGACACAAAATCTGTGTATTTATTATGTGTGTACATATATTTTTATCTGAAACATGAGTTTCTATATATTTTATTCTGCGTGAACCGAAGAAACCTTTCCTTCATGACCAGACTACCACATTGGAGGGGAGCTAAGCCTGTATCATAGGACTGAGTTCACTTATCTCAGTCATTGAACTTGCACATGTAATTTAGGCATTCAGAAAAGCTGTTTTTCTGAGATGCTTTTATTCCCTGCCACAGTCAATAGCCATACCTTTATTTTCCTCTATGGGGTACATATGTACCTTAGAAGAATGGTTTTGCTGAGCACCTAGAATTTAATCAGAAGTTGGCATCTAAGAACACTGCTTAAACCAGATGAGGTCTGCCTGAACTGCCATGTTGTCTTGTTGCAGCAGTTTCTGACGGGTTGGGAAAATCCTTTTCAGCATATTCTCCCTCACTGTATCTCATGGATAAAGGTGGTCTTTTGGGAACATACTACCAGCCTTAGGACCATAAATCACAATTATAAGAGGACAAGAATAATCAGATTTCATGCCTCACAGCACAAGGAAACAAGAAGGACTTCTGTGGCCTCTTACCTCATCCTCTGAAACATCACATTGATTGTACTGCCATAGGCCGAGGTCTTCCAGACTAATAGCTACAAGCAAACTATTTCTGTTATACCATACTGTGTCCTGATACTTAAATTATTCCCTTCTTTTGGGAGGGAGGTCTCTGGGACAGACCATGTGGAAAAGGGCTAATGCCTTGAAATGAATTTGTTTTGTACCACCAGCTACCTAACCACAAAAAAAAAATCTTTTGTAAATACAGCCAACCTGCAAGTCACCTTGCAATTATTTATCACCTCTGGTTTCAAAATGTCAGAAATCACTAAGAGAAACAAAAAGGGAGGGAGAAAGGAAGTCTAAGAGTTTTAGTTGTTTCTCCAAGGCTGCTTTCTCACCTCCTACACCAGATAAATGATTGACTGGGGAAAGGCTGTTTGAAGTAATTTCCTCCTGCAGGCAGAATCGGAAGGAGGCACCCAGCCCCTTTGTGGAAGATGTTTTGGAGCACATTATCACATTTGCCATCTCAGCTGAGAGAAGATCTAAACTCATAGGCTTGGTTCGTAACCCCCTCTCACCCTCAACTGCAAGAGAATTTTGACGTGGCTGAGAAATTTGATAAGCTTCTTCCTCGACCCATGTAGTCCAAATACAGGGATTGATGCTTGAGCAATGGAATTATTTGAAATATTTAAAAAAGCTCATCACTGGCCCATTTCAGCTCCTGTTTGACTCAATCTTTCTCATCTCAGGCTTTCATAGACTTATTTGAAACATTCAGTCAGCAGCTCGTGTATGGTCTAACACAACATCAAAACTTGCACTCTGCAAGTGAAGTTGAACATTTTTAAGCATGGCAGCCTCAAGGTAAGGGGTCTGATTTTACACCTAAGTAAGAAACCTCCCACATAAAACTGCCATAGTCTATCAGAGCTTTTATACCAAAACCTTAGTGAAGTCCAAGGGAGATGCAGAACCCCTAAACATTTTTGAATCAGGCCTAGAGTTAAAATTGGAAGATTAAAACCATGGCTTTAAAGTTCTGGAGATAAAAGACAGGCAGATATAATCTATTTAAAAAACCTCAATATATATATATATACAATGAGCTCTCTGGCAGAGAAGGTGGCTCAAGATATTTTCAAAGTCATCCAAGCAACCTCAGTACTACGTATGGTGGCTGCACAGCTGGAGGTGTAATGGTTGCACCACAGCTTTCTAGCTCACCGTAAACAAGGGCCTTCTTCATTTTTTGTAAAGAAACAATAGTGAAAAGCTGCCAAAATGCTCCTGCAAGAAGTATTTGGGATCCTCTGAGATGAAAGCCTCTATTTTAAAGAGAAGATAAGGCTTGAATGAAAAGCTATGGAAATTGAAATGTAATAAAAACGAGCGCTAGTTGTGTTAAAATATTTTTAGCTGAGAGGGCAAAGTAGACATTCCCTTTTCTGCACTGCTAATATAGCACAGCCTGAAGGAAGGAACAGCCTGGGAAACACCACACAAAAATCATAGTGGTTAAATTACATTTCAGCTACAAATTAAGACATCAAATTGTTTATTGTACAGACATTTGGTCATTAGGCATTGCTTAAGACACACAACAACAGGTCAGAGACCAAGTGCAACAATTCAGCTGAAAGTAAAGCATTTTGAAAAAGTCACAATGAAGCTCTTTAGTTTATGCATATCAGGCACATGAAAGCAACAAGAGGGCACGTCCCATAAATGTGTCTCATGTCTTTGACTCTACTGACTTCTCTTGACTATTGACCAGATAACAGATTACAGATTTTAAATTTCCTGAATTTCATGGTTCCCTTGAAGCACTTCTAATTGGACAGTTAATTAAACACCCTGCAAAATACAGACTTCAGTAACTGGAATTTACACAAACTCAGAATCAAACGAATACCAAAGACCACATTCTAGAACAGTGCCTAAATGATTGTCATTCTGTGACCCTCTTGTTGGAATAAAATCTCTTGTAAATTATTTAATTTCAGACTTCCCTCTGGGGGGAGATTGCTGCAAAATTGCCGTAATGGAAATGTGAGATGAAGTTACTGGCCAGCAGAGACACTGGTCACTTGGGATGCTTTTTACTTCCTTCATGAAAGAGTTTCAGCAGGGGAAAAATAAATTAAATGTGTCATAATAATTAGAAAAAAAAAATATTACAACATTATGGCCAAAGAAATAAGGCACAGAGACGCTTCTGAAGACCAGTTAAAAATATTGCACTTCCACTATCCTCATTTCCCATCGCTTACTGAGACACAAGTCAGACGGTGGCCTCTAATTCAGGCTGTTCCCATGGCTGGTACTTCACATTACTTTAGCTCAGAAAGGAGCAATAAATATCCATACAGAAAATCAACCATAAAACCTCCTTACCTATCCTTTGCTGCAATTATTTATGATGAGAATACTGATTTTCATTTACTAATTCATCAAGAAAACCTCTGAATCTGAAAGTTATGAGTGGATTTTCATGAAATTAAGTTGCCTAAACACAGTATATCTTTCCATGCTATTTCTAACCTGCTCTTAAAGCAATCAAATAAAAGGAAAAACAAATCTTTATAATCAATGTTTGCAGAAATGTTCACTTGTCCCATGTGCCTGGTGACGTTTTGTTAAAAAAATTATATCATTAGGAGCCCACAAGAAGTAAAAATATGCATTTTGAGCTTTTCCACAATCTTCATAGCATATCCAATTGTCTGTACATGCTATTAACAGTTTGTTGTGTTTTTTTTTTTTTCAGTGGACGCTATTAACTTCTTCCTGGTATCTGTTATATAAATCTGCAGTTAGCAATATAGCAGAATAATTTGCTGCGTGGTGTTCCTGTGATAAGGATAAGAGGATTTTTAAAAAATCGTTATTGTGGATGATAATAATTCCTTGAGTGATACGGAGACATTGATCCACTGATCTAAAAAAAAGCATTTTACAAAGGTAGAGGAGCATTGCTATCCATATTTTAAGGAACGGGATAACAGAGAGATGATGAAAGACCAACTCACCTACAGTCAATGCAACCCACCAGTGGCATAGCTACAATTCAAATGTGGGTATTTCTGGCTGTTTTTGCACACTCCAGCTATTATTGCATGGCTGTCTCTATTGGTATCTGTGGTCATGTAGACATTACATAGTGCTAGGAGTCAGGAGGTCTGAAAATTTCCTTAAGCCATTTACAATAAGAGATTTAAAATCTTAATCATCTGAGGCAGTTCACTTCTGCTTTTTCATGATAATGAAGCTTAGCACATGATATCACAATCATGAATTTTTGTAAAGCATACTTAGCTCTTCAATAAAAATGCTGGATTAAACAACCCTGCAGGCTGAATCCTTCTCTTTGAATAATAGATATAGTACAGGCAGTGGCAAGCTTCTTTAGATACTCCAACCCTGCTAAAGCGAAGGCCAGCCTCTATGTCTGCTCAGACTCTAGTTTCTTTATCGCTACACCCAACAGGGTATTTTTATTTTTTAATGCTTTTCACAGCTGGGAATTACTCTCTGCCAGCCAACTAATTTCACAGGAACTATCCTGGAGCCTTCGGAAGGCAATGCATTTTTGTTGTTGCCTATTTCTTGTAACTGACTGCAACATAAGCAAGTTACGGATATGAGCAACAATTATTTCTTAAATGCAGGCGTGAACTACTGTAGGCAAATGATGACTGATGGACAAAAATTATGTTTCTTTAAATTATAACTGCTCCACCACTGGAGCTTTGTGTCATTACTTTGGTCTCATTTTACAGGTGAGTTTCAAACTGACAATAGGAATTTGGAGTAGAAATGCTGATGGTCCATTACCAGCAGTGACAGCAATGGGTGCGACTTTAATAAAGTTCTGTCAATTCTTGGCTAGAAACTACAAAAGAAACAAGTAGTTCAATCTCCCTTTCACTCTTTATCTTAGCCCTTTTATCACACTCATCACGAAGCGTTACATTTTCCCTGACACCACAGGATGGGATTTCTCCTTGCTACTGGAGCCATGTGGTACACTACCACGCTACATCTCAGCAACGTGAGTTGACAGCAGACAGTTACTGTACTAGTGGTAAGGTTGCTGTAATAGTGTAGACATGGCCTAAAAGACAACTGAGGCGGTTTTTTTTTCATTTTTTATTAAGGAAAAAAGCAGCACAAACCAAAACCATTCTGCTGAGCAGTGTAACCTTGCAACTATCTGCCGGTAATAAAGATGATTTGGCTGAATCCTTTAACAGACTTGGAAGCTGATGTAAATGCTAATACATATACTTTTTGAGCTCTGCAGTGGGGTTGGACTAGATGACCGCTGGAGGTCCCTTCCAACCCAAACCCATATGATTCTATGTGCACTTGTTATACATCTGAAAAGAGATGCCAAACAGAGTTTATTGGACCATATTTACATCTCACTGCTGTGAGCACTGCAAGCTCCTGAAGGAGTTCATTCACTTTTCAGTGTCTAGGAGGGACACACATCCAGACAGGTGCTGGGAAAACAAGTACTGTTTGTGGCAAAGGGAATTAACATCTTGGAAATGGTAATGTGAATTAAACTCGCTAAGTGTTGGAACTCGTCACACAGGTTTAACTGTGTACATTCTCCCTGCTGCTCTAGTGAAGTAGCTTTTAACCCTGTGCTTTGTCAGCCAAGTTCCCTCCTCCTGCAAATCTCCCATAGCACTTTTCATTTAGACTGCAATACCAACCATTTTCTCAACACCTTGCCTTCTCTCACAGAGTGGTGGTTTTGTGAACTTGATAAACATCTGCCTGAAAACCTGGCTGGCACAGCTGAACTCATTTTTAAGTGTCAACATGTGTGTGTAGAAAGCAATTCAAGTTTAACAAGGCATGATGCATGAGAGCATGATAGAATATGAGTCGTGATGGTGACAGAGGGGATACAACTCTGATATAGCTACTGGTGTGTGACCTACCTGGACTGAGATCTTCAGCTGCCAGAAACAGAGAGCACCATATTAAGCCTATGGCTCTGCTGCTCTGCTTGATAGGTTGGTGACATGCCTTAAAAAACTCAGCTTCAGATTGTCGTGAGATTGCTATTTATGGCAGAACAGAACTACCCCACCAACCTCACTTACCCTCTTGGACTTCATAATTAGCTTTTCCATGCTCATACTATACCCAATGTCTGTTGAATAAAAGCAAATATGCAGTGGGATTTCCGTGGATCCCAGGAAAGATCCATTTTTTTTTGTTGGGTGATACTGCAGTCAATTAAATCTTCCTTGTGCTGCTTACAAAATGAAATGAGTGAAAATCAGAAATATTTGTTTTGGCTTGATGTTGGGTGTAGAAAGACAGTGACAGCACTCGACTCCATCAGTTGACATTCATTACTGAGCTGCAGGAATCAACCTCAGACCTTTCCCCTAGTCTTCCCCAAGGCAAGAGTCGTGATCTGAGGCTTTGCAAGCCTGAAGGGACTGATGTATCCCAGCCCCAAAAGTTTTGGGATCGCAGATTAATCATGTATAAATGTCTACAATTTTCTTAGCGCTCCTTATTTATTGTCAGAATGTCTTTTCAATGAGTACTCATTATTCAGAAGTAGAATATTAAGTACTGTCAAGCAGCACCACAAAATATAGCAATACCTGCAACTTCCCCTGATGTGTTTTAAAGAAGCTGGGCTCCACACAAACCAAAAAAAACCCATGCACAAATCATTGCACAAAACTCTGAGGATCCTATAGTCTATTGGAAACAAGAAAAATATCTGTATCTATGCCTATATCTATATGCAAAATGGGTACTATTATTTTTTCTGTGCCTTTTGAAAATGTAATAAAATGCATAAACTGTGCTTTCTATGCAATTTTTTTTTCCTGTGGAAACAAGTGATGTTTTCACAGCTCCACACTAAAAATTATTTCTCTTCCTGTGCCATTAAATGGCCATGGCTAGTACCACAGCATCATTCTGCACTGACAGACAGGACTATCACTATTTTCTTTTCCACTCAGTACCACCTGGCACTGACTTTTTGAGAAGGTTCACACTCTGAGGATAATTTCAGGTCCATATACCATGGAGTTAATATGTGGCCTTAGTCATCAATATACAATTATTTTTCTTTTCAACATGTTTTCAGAAGGCCTTTCCACAAAAGACACTTCGCACTCAAAAGGGATCACCATCTATTGAAGCTTGTGCTGCACTTCATTTCTAAAGTTCAGCTCAGCCACTTGACCACTCTTGGTGGTGATGCTTAACTCCTCTGCCCTGGATTTTGGGTTGTGGTAGAGGCACAAGATTGAAAAGCTCTTTTTTACAAACTTTTGTCCAAAGCTCTCAGGTTCAAGCTCACCTCTGTTTCTCAGTTACAGCAGATCTATGTTTTGCATATAGTTATAGAAAACACAGGAAGGAAAGAGATAGGAGTACAACATGGGGCCGTTCCCATGACCCTGTATGCATTCAAGGAGACATTTATAGTCTTTTTTGGTTTTTGGCCTTATACTACAGAGCAGAAATGGGGTCAGGGAAGGACCTTTGATTTTGTGAGAGCAGAAAACTGAGGGTGTTTTCTCAGAGTGCAAAAGAACCTTTCCAGCTGACAAACAGGGCAATAACACAAGTTAATATGTTGGCACCAAGACTTTTCTGACACTGGAAATAAAAGGTGATAATTTCAGTCACTGTGAAAAATTCATGTGGATACCTTCATCACATGGGATGTATTACAGCATAATGTGTAGCTGCAGACAGTGGCTATGCCTACCTTGGCTGTGACACATAGCTCCCAATTAGCACTTAAGGAAAGAGACTTTACAGACTGCACACTCACCTCTGCTCAGCCCATCCGGTCCCCGAAGGATTCGGCATTCTTCTATCTGGCCGAATGGAGAAAACATCACCCTGATATCATTCTCATTACACTTCTTCGAAACCATTCCTATGAACAATTTTCTGTCTTCCACAGCTAGAAGATAAAAATAATGAATGAGCAAAGGCCATTTCATCTTTTTCCTGTGATCAATGCTTCATTACCACATCAAACCAAGCTCCAGTCATGTGAGTCTGGCTCTGTAACTGAAGACAAGTCCTAAGGCAAACACTTTATACTTACAATCTCCCTTCCCCCGCTTCCTCCCCCACCCCAAATGTCTCATTTTTCTTTCTCTTTTTCTAGTGGTGCATGCTGTTTATATAACATATTCATTGGCTGCCTTAGTCATTCTGCATAAGCCTCCCCCATCATGGCTTCCAAGAGAAAAGCATCCCCTGATAGAGAGATTTTTAAAAGATATCTTTGCATAGATTTTAATTCAGATAAATTCCTTCACCTCCCTCATGTATGAAAGTAATCATGATGGGGTAAGGGTGAAGAAGGGATTGTGCATGTAATGATACGAGCTAATGAAAAATATTCCTGAGAAATGTTTTGAGAGAGTGAATCCTATTTGAGCTTTCAATTTCAGCTAACTCAGTGAATGGCACTCGAAAGGCAGATGTGTAACAACTGCTCTGGAAAAAGAGTTCATTGCATTTTCCTGCTTTATCTTTTCCCTCAGATTATCACAGCCCTCTCCCCTTCAGGAGGACACAAGGTGGATTTTGGGGCATGACTTTAACAAAGGGTTTGTTTAATGCTTTCCCAGAGCCAAACCCTTTGATTTGTAATGATGCTGAGTTTGCAGAAAGACATGAAAAAGGTGCTTTATCTGAATTATTGGTAGAATATTTCCTTATTGCATTGTCACCAACAGCAGAAAAGGCTTGATAGCTGCAGCAGGACACACAGAGCCATGTTAATCAAACTCAAATGTACCTGTCTAAAGCTGTAGACTCTTGTAAAAAATTAAAAACAATTCACCCTGGAGAGACTTAAAAATGTTAACACACACTCCCATCTCTAGTAAACCAAAAATCTAAGTATTATTATATAGTATGTACACTAGTGCTTTCTTCTTTTGAAATGGCATGTAAATCCAATTCACTGTTAATTGAGCACACTGTCAGAGTTTGCAGGGAAGCAAAGAGAGATGGAAAGCTTTATTCCAGAGAGTCTGCAGTGCACCCACTTATTTCTATTATTGTGCAAATTATTTTTGTAATGAAGTATTTTCATTTCTGGGCTTACAAAAAAAACCCAAATAAACAAACAAAAAAAGCATCTTCCCTTCCTCCCCAACTCTCTTGTATTAGTACGAGTCTGCCAAATGGAATAAATTGCAGGTGAAGAAGAAGAAACTGCATAAATTTTCATAGGATTTTATTTGTGTTATGCTCAACACTTAAAGCACATTTAATAATTTCAAAATAAAAAGAAGTTCATGTTTATTGAGCATGACAGGCATCTGAAGCAATTTTTTCCTTAGAATTGTTGACTTCAAAAAGTATTGGTAGCTTTTACACAAGCAAGCACCAAGAGAGTGCATTTTTCAGAACCTGAAACAGAGACTAGCTCCTACAATCCCTACTTCTCACTCTACAAGCTTGCAAGAAAATTGGAGTGGATTTAACACCTGGGAAAGCAGTTTTCCTCAGCAGAGATTCCTCAAGACTTGACATTTTCATTCACACGCCTTATACTGAGGTTCCATACAAAGGTTAACCTTTTGAAAAGGGTTAACAAATGAGGAATACATGGGATGAGCTAGTTATCTACCTGTTAAGAGTTGAATATGTGGGCTTGTAAATAAGACCTGCAAGTTGGGATTTATATATATGGGTTTTGTTGCCTGTTTTTTTTTTTTTTTTTAATGGTTTACAATGAAATTTTACATCTGACTCATAATATTTAATTGACCTTGATGCTACAAATAATTATTTAAGAATGGTAAAACTGAACTGCCTTGCTCATAGCCAGAAGGAGAGGCTCGATAGCCACTTCTTCTGGTGAAAGGATGCCTGTAACTTGGATGCTTACGATTCCTGTATTTCCTTGAGTAATCCCTTTGAGGAATGTTCCTTGCCAGCCTGTCTCTTCAACAATGGCACACACTGTGGCCAGAGGGCATGAAAGTGAGTGAGGCAATGGACCCACCTGGGCTGACAGGTATGAATTTTTCCGTATCACAAACTGAGGTCAGGCAAGGGGAAGCCTTGGTGACAAGCATGGGCCCAAGCATCACTTTCTGCTCTGTGTTATGAATCTCTGAACTCCTGCTTGTGGGTCAGCTAGTAGCTGCCAATTTAAATTTGGGTTGATTTTAGGCTTGAAATAGCATGATAGTCTACCCTACGGGTGACTAGATCATATCCCTCTTAAAAATAGCTGCTGGCTGAGTTGGACAAATGCTTGCCAAGTCATCTTAAAGGAGGTCCCATGGGTCCTGCTTAGGTGTGAGGATGAAGACTCAAACAATAAAGATTCACATGGAGATTCAAAAGAAAAGAGAGGCAGACAGAAGGGCTTTATTTTAATTTTCCAAAGAGTATCAGATGACAAACTCCCAACTGGCCTCCTTCAGTTTTGCTAGTAAACCTATAAATATGCCATTTAACTAACATGATTTGCAGGTTTTCAGCTTGAGGGTGATTTTATAGTAAATTAAACATGTAGCTCCCATGTACTGTACATCTTTAAAATGCAGATTTCACGGAGAACGTTCAGAGTACAGAAAACATATTGATATGATGATGTGCTCTGCATTCAGTGCTATTAGTCAGTGCTGATCAGTGTTGAAGCTTAAGAAAATTGCTATTCTTTTTTGGCTAGGGGCCCAGCATAAAAAACATTTAAAGGGACAATTGTCAGCATCAAAATGACATGTCTTTCACTGAAAAGAGCTTTTAACAATACATTGTCACGCAAAGAGAGGAATTTTTCACCCCCATAAGACTTGCTGTCTGGATTTGCTTCTGCATTTTTGGTCAGCTGCTTCTCTTCTTTCTTTCTAAAATGAATTCTTACCTGCTGTGCAGGCATGGTTTGGGAAGCAAATAGACAGTGGACTGCAAGAACTAAGGATCAAATGTATTTAGAGGTTAGCAAAGTTTCCTTTCGAGCAGCTAAGCCTGCTGATTTGCCCATGTGTGTTGGTTTGTTCCCACAGACTGTAAAATGAGGAGTCCAATGCTAAATGCACAACCCAACAAAGCATTGAGATCAGGAAAGGTGCTTTCTGCTGCTGGTTAATGGGGATGGCAGTCTAAAGCCACTTTGCCTAAGTTTATTCACTAGTTTATTCATGAGGTGTCCAGTTTTAGTCTCAGCTAAAATTCTGTCAGTTGGCTGTCGTCAATTCCAAGAGATCTCTTCCTCCAAAGAGTGATCTCACCTCTCCCAGCAAGACGTGATGGCTTATGGTAGTCTCTCCCCCAGCCACTGACCGTAGATAATGCTGTTGTCTTCCAGACAACTCCCAAAACTTGTCATCATGATAACACATAGATGTCCTGAGCTCCAGCTGCAGGGATAGGAGGAATAAATGATCTCTGAGGGACTGGAGAAAGCTTTGGAGCTATGAGTGCTTTGTGCAATGAGATCAGGCAAACAGGAAGGTTAACAAAGCACAAGTGTCAGCGCTTGTGTGCACATATCTCAAAAGTATGTCACTTCTGCTTGATGATTGTCTCTCCTACACTAGAAGTAGGTTTCCATAATTCAAAATCCACAAAATGAATTAAAATTTTGGGGTGAACATTTGTGAGAGACTAAATCTTGTCTCTCTTGTACATGACATTCTTATTTCTGAACCTTGCTCACAGGCCTAGTTGTACTTTTTGGCTGTTTTGCTCCCAACACTACAAGGGCATGAAGTATATGCAACCATGCTTAGTGTAGGTAGTAGGGTGAGTTGACTGAGTGCTCCTCATCGATGGAGCAGAGATAGCCAGAAGGTTACAGTGAACAAGGCCTGAAGGGCTAGTTACATGAAGAAGGTGTGAAGCTGCACAGTATCTTGGTTAATTAATTACAGGTTTCACCTCTAATCCACCCAAACATATTACAAACACGGGTTAGCTATGCTGCCAGGGCAGTTAGTGCCACAGATTCAGTGCTAAGTGCTTGCTCAATCTCACAAGGTTCAACGAGGCCAAGTTCAGGTTTCTGCATCTGTGTTGGGACAATCCCCAGTATCAAGACAGGCTGGGAGATGAAGGGATTGAGAGCAGCCCTGGGAAGGAAGACGTGGGGGTACTGGTGGATGCACATGAGCTGGCAATGTGCTCACAGACCAGAAAGTAAAACGTATCCATGGCTACACCAAGAGAAGCATGGCCAGCAGGTTGCAAGAAGAGCCCCTGCAGGTGCGAGAAAATCCCCTGTACTCTGCCCTGGTAAGACCCCATGTGCAGTATTGTGTCCAGCTCTGGAGTCCTGACTACAGGAAAGACACAGACCTACTGGAGCGGTTCCAGAAGAGGGCCACAAAAATGGTCAGAGGAATGGAAGACTTCTCCTTTGAAGAAAGGCTGAGGGAGATAGGGTTGTTCAGCCTGGAGAAGGCTATGAGGAGACCCTGTTGTGACCTTTCTGTACTTAAAGGGGGCATAAAAGAAAGATGGAGACAATCTCTTTACCATAGGACAAGAGGTAATGCTTTTAAAATAAAAGAGGGTGGGATGAAGCAGTGGAAGACGTTGTCCAGTGGGGTGGTGGAACCTCATTACTGGAAACATTCATTCAAGTTCAGAATGGATGGGGCTCTGAGCAACCTGATTTATTTGAAGAAGGCCCTGCTTATTGCTGTTGAGTTGGACTAGATGATTTTTGAAGTTCCCCTCCAACCTAAACGGAATCATAGAACGTCAGGGGTTGGAAGGGACCTCAAAAGATCATCTAGTCCAATCCCTCTGCCAGAGCAGGATCACCTATACCGGGTCACACAGGAACACATCCAGAGGGGTCTTGAATATCTCCAGAGAGGGATACTCCACAACTCCCCTGGGCAGCCTATTCCAGTGTTCTGTCATCCTCACAGTAAAAAAAAAAATTCCTCATGTTTCCATGGAACTTCCTACGCCTCAACTTCCACCCATTGCCCCTTGTCACCAAGAAGAGCCCGACTCCATCCTCTTGGCACTCACCCTTTACATATTTATAAACATTAATGAGCTCACCTCTTAGTCTCCTCTTCTCCAAGCTAAAGAGAGCCCCATCTCCCTCAGTCTCTCCTCATAAGGAAGATGCTCCACGCCCTTCATCATTTTTGTGGATCTGCACTGGACTCTTTCAAGCAGCTCCCTGTCCTTCTTGAACTGAGGGGCCCAGAACTGGACACAATATTCCAGATGCAGCCTCACCAGGGCAGAGTAGAAGGGGAGGCGAACCTTCCTTGACCTACTAACCACACCCCTTCTAATCCACCCCAGAATGGCATTAATCTTTTTGGCCAAAACTGCACATTGCTGGATTATGGTCCACCTTCCATCCACTTGGACCCCCAGGTCCTTTTACCCTTCACTGCTCCCCAACAGGTCAGCCCCCAACCTATAGATGGGGTTGTTCTTTCCCAGGTGCAAGACTCTACACTTGCCCTTGTTGAATTTCATTAAATTTCTCTCTGCCGAACTCTCCAGTCTAAGTCTTGCTGAATGGCAGCACAACCTTCTGGTGTGCCAGTCACTCCACCTAGTTTCTATAATTCTAGCATTCTATAATTCTATGATTCTTAATACTGCTGGACTTACAGTGGGAATCTTTTTCCCAAATAGAGGGACCTGGCGTGACGAGGTGAGGTATCTGTTTCAGAATGAGACAAGTTGTTCTCCTAAATCCATTCACCACTAGCTCTCCAATCACTACCTCAGGTGCCCAGGTATTGTGTTTGAATCCAGAGTGCTATGTTAGCCATTAAACATTATCTGAGATGAAGCCTGACTCTGCTCGGTAAAGCTTTCTTCAAACTGAGCCTCTTGCCTTCTGACAGCAGTACATCCAACTTGCAGAATAACATCCTGAAGGGTCTAATTTGTTAGCTTTACTCAATTTGCCTCAGTAATGAGTATTTCTTGCAGGCTGTATTAGATCGCTTGTGGTAACCCAAGAGAATAAAGGAGTAGAGATTATTTTCTCTATGCCACAAAAGAACTAAACCCTATAATAATCATGGGAAATCTCCCTGAAGATTCAACAAACTTTCCTTTTCTCTCTTCTAAACTCCCAAAATTATGTCCTGAAAAAATAAAAATTATATCCCTTATTATACATTTTTGAGGAGTCTGGCCAGTTCAAGAGTGAGTTTTCCATCCAGAAGTCACCTTCTGCTTTGAGCAAATCAAGAATGGTTAATTATGTATAAATGGGATTTTTTTGGGTTACTTTTTCTTTTCATCCAGAAGAGAAGGGGGGAAAACAGACATTTTTTTTGTCCCTATTTGTAAGCCTGTGAAAAACCCTTGCATACAATCTGCCAAAGTCACACCTGAATCCAGAGCTGCCTGCATTAATTATCAACTTTCCTAAGTGTTAGTGCGAACATATGGCATCTAATTATTCCTTCCAAGTGGGCAAAACTGTGCCACTTAGAACTTCAAAATTATTTTTTTCAAAATTTCACTAATAAAATAAATACTAATAAATTGTAAGATCACATAGTTACCCTTCCCCCCTCCCCCTCCTTTTTTTTTTAATAGAGAATTTTGTTATTTTCCCTGAAGTGGTGATGTTTTGATCCATTTAAGAGCATACTGTCTCAGGATATGTGCCTGAAAGTACTGATTGTATTCAAATCCTGATCTAGAACACATGAGTATTTGCTAAATTGTAGCATGTTAATGGCCACAGACAACTTGGAGTCAAGCATGTGTTTATGGGCTTTTATTAACTCTAGCTGCTGAAAGCTTGTTGGAAGAAATTAATCTTTGCTTCATCTGCACAAGAAGAGAGATGACTCAGACACGTGAGCTACTGTACAAAAGGAAGGAATGAATATGACTTCATAGATCTATCAGCCATCCAGTTCCTACAGAGAAGAAAACAGATCTTCAGGTGGCTAAAGTCCTAAATGTGCAGAAGTGCCCACACACTATTCCATACCCATCTCCCAGCTTCCACAAGGTGAGTTTGACATTTTGTGCTACAGAACAGGTTCCTGAAGGGACACATATATTTAAGGACAGGAACAGTGATGGAGGAGGAGAAGCATTTTATCCTGGTACTCCTGGACTTGGATGCTCATTCAAATTTTTTTTGCTAGGGACTCAAGATGGGGAGGTGACATCTTATTGGACAGCAAATTCTGTTATTTGAAAACTGTAAGATGAATGAAGAGACCTCTCTCCCTTCTCACCATGGAATGTGAACAGATCTCTCAAGTCTTCACAAATGTGCAAGCTCAGAAGAACTGTAAGGAGTGTTCTACCTTTCTTTCCACAAGCTATCTTGAATTTTTGATCAAGAGAATTTCTTTAACCTCTTGAAACTTGAGAAATATGACTTTACAAATAAAATGTAGTGGGATCATCCCACTAGTCAGAAATCAAAGGCTTTCAATCATTCCTCAAAAGCTCAAACACCATGGATCATGAAAACCAAGATGCTCTGGCATGCCTTCTTTTTGTTCCCCTTTGAATTTACCAATCTGGTTGAAGAGGTACAGTTTACAGTTTGCTGTTGGCATAGATACCATACCTCCTTGGATGGATAGCCTGAAGCATTTGGGAAGCACATGCCAAACAGTCCTCCACATCCCCCATGTTGTTCTTTCTCTCTCTTTTTTTTTTTTAATCCATGCTGCTTGCAAACTCTCACCTCCTCCATGGACTCCATGTCTATGCCTCATCTTTCAGAGGAGTTTTATCATTGTTACCATCATCATGATATTAGCTTGCCTTCTTTCCCCACCACCTCCAGAACTTGATGACCAGAAATATCTACACCCTTCAGGAGTCTAAATGTAAAAAGGTGTTTCATTTCACAACTACAACCTCTGATCTGTCAAAGTGTTTCTCCCCAAACACAAAGGCGGCAACAAAATAAACCCCCCAAGCCCTCACACAATTTTCATGCTAAGGATAGGTGAAAGAAAACATGAGATTATTCTCACAGTGCAGACAGGAATATCATGCAGGTAACCCCCCACTCTAACAGCAGCAGCAAGGAGCTAAACCTATCCTGATTTCCAAGAAGATGCTGCTTGCAGAGCCAGACAGAATCTGCACAATTCCCCATAGAGCCTTGCCAATATGGAAGGAAGAAAAACTTCACGCAATGAATCAGTAACTCATTGGGAATCAGTTTTGGCCCACTGCCTTATGTTTTTCTAATATGCCAAGAAACTCCAGGTGAAATTAGAAAGAAGAACTCATCAAAGCTATACTTAATTCAGAGGGTCCAGGCCAGTGCTGCTCTGCCTAAGGGGAAATTGTGCTCACTTCACACTCAATATAAAGGGAGTGGAGTTTGGATTCCAATAGTGAAGTTCTCCTTGACCACAGTGAGGCCTGAAAAGTTCAGTCCTTCTGCCATACAGATGCCTTGGCCTTTCTTCTGAGTATTCAAAGACAGCAAGAAATCACCATTAAACCTCAACCAAGGAAGAAGAACGTCACTCCACTATGAATGGGTGACAGCTCAAACTTCCTATGTGTTTGGCCAGATTTGTTTTGAAAAGTTGTCAAAATAGGAAAACTAGCAGAATGTGAAGTTTTAATTTCCTTCCAAACTTTATAAATCCTTGGAGAAGCCTGAAAATGGGATGCACTACAATTAGTAAAAAAAGAAGTCTTAAAAAAGCCTTGCGGAGAGATTTAGAGCCCAATCATAATTTACATTTGCAGGTATGTAGATCTCTAAGTGCACGGCTTCTGCCCTGATTACTAATTAATGAGGTGCAAAGATGCCTGTTGGAGGAACCAGCTCTGATTATGTGGGCCTTATGGGAAAATGAAGCTCTTGCAATCTAAGAAGGCAGATGATATCTTTAACATATATTTTAGAAAATTACAGGAACAAATCAAGGGGCAAAATATACACATGTATATATTTTTAAAGAATCACACACAGCCAGGTTGCGTTACCATCCCATTATCTTATTTCCTTGAATATACAAACCTGGCATCTTTAATAGATTTAGCATGCTATTTAGCATGCCATATACATCCACTTAGGCAGTGCCCCAGTATTCTGAATGGATATTACTGTCTTTAGAGCATTCATTTTACAATCGTTGAGAGGAATAAATATACAGAGAGCTGCAAGGTGGCTTTCCCCATTCAGAACCAAGCGTATGATTAAAACCTAAATTTGGCTCAGATTCAAAACAGCATCATTCTATTAAAAGAGAATTTAGGCAAATGTTTAAGGCCCATCATCTGCTTATACAGTTTGTTAACACAGGAATGGGTTTTGTTTCTTTTCTTTTTTCTTTTCACCATTAACATTTCATCTCCATCTTATTAATATCACGTGCTTTTGCACTGCCTCACTGCTAGGAGAATACAAGGGAAAGATGTGTGTAGTGAGGTAGGCTGTGACATAGAGAAGACAATTTTTCAGAACATTTCCTTCTTTCTTTCAAGCAGAGAATAAATGGAAGTTCAGAGCAGGTCAACATCTTCCCAGCATGTCAGGTGTAGGGAAAGTACCTCATACAATTTTCACCACACAAGGAATAAAGCAAAATCTCTCACAATATTGTGTTTGCTTTAGAGAGGAGTCATGATTAAGTATATATAAATTGAACACATACCATTTGACTTTTCACTATCTGCAGGTTTCATCTGAATAGGATGATGCATCTAAAAACAAAAAGGAAAAAACAGTAAAGCAAGTTGGATAGTCATAAAAAGAAAAAATCAAGAATCAGGTTTTTAATGAAGGGCTAGAAAGATACATGATTAATATCCAACATTGAAATTATTTAAATTCAAAAGAACATTATATTATAAGCTTTTAAGAAAAAATGAAATGGTAAAGAAGTATTTTATAACCAGGAAGATTAAAAGAACCCAGATCATTTGGCCCACAGGACTCATATGAAACTTTAATTTGCTCTATCTAGTTTCAGAAGACCTCTAAAGTCACAGTCCCTCATTAGTTTATGGCATGCTTGGTTTCTGTTTTACCAACTTTTTTTTGCTTGATCTCAACCACTGCCAAAAATGAGATGGAATTTTCAAGTAATTTAAGAGCTAGCAAGCATTTCAAATGTACTCAGAGGAGTTGAGCTTGACAAATGAACTTTGCTCATAATTAAAAAAATGTGCTGATTCTTTCAGGACTAAAGAGGAAGAGACTCGTGCTTCCTGTAACAGCTTCCTATAACTGTTTAGTATCTTTTTTTTCCCCTCCTCTCCCCCGAATATGTTATATATTGATTCATAAAGCTTCCATCACAACATGGCATGATTTTGGTTTCCATAAAAACTCCTAATACTTTTTCCTTTTCAACCTCTTCCTCATTTCATATCCCTCTTACTGCAGTAAAGTCAGAGAATCATAGAATTGTTTTGTTTGGAAATGACCTTTAAGATCATTGAGTTCAACCATTATTGAACTTTTCCAAAATCTGGTAAGTCTAGTACTAAACCATGTCTTTTAGCACTGCATCTCTGCATCTTTTAAAGACCTCCAGGGATGGTGATTCAATCACCTCCCTAGGGAGCCTAAACCAGTGGTAAAATTCCTTGCAGTGAAGAAGTTTCTTCTAATGACAAATCTTCTAAAAGTCCCCTGATGCAACTTGAGGCCATTTCCTCTTGTCCTATCACTTGTTACTAGGAAGAAGAGACCAACACTCACCTTGCTACAACCTCTTGCAGGTAGACAGTAACAATGTCTCCCCTTAGCCTCCTTTTCTCCAGGCTAAACAACCTCAGTTCCCTCAGCTGTTCCTTGTAAGACCTTTCATTAGCTTCCTTGTGTTTCTCTGGACCCACTCTAGAACCTCCATGTTCTTATAGTGGGGGTCCCAAAACTGAGCCCAGTACTCCAGGTGTGGCCTCACCAATGACAATTATAGGGGAACAATCATTTCCCTGGTCCTGCTTCTCACACTGTTTCTGATACAAGCCAGCATGCTGTTGACCTTCCTGGCCACCTGAGCACACTGCTGGATCATATTTAGCTGCTGATCAATATCCTCAGGTCTTTCTGGGCCGATTTCCAGCCACTCTTCCACAAGACTGTTTTGTTGCATGGGTTTTGACTCAACTGCAGCACCCAACACTTGGCCTAGTTGAATCTCATACAAGTGGCCCATCAACCCAGCCTGTCCTGGCCCCTCTGTAGAGTCTACCCTCAAGCAGATCAACACTCCCTCCCAACATAGTGTCACCTGCAAACATACTCAAGGTTCATTCAATCACATCATCTAGATCACTGACAAAAATACTAGAGCTGGCCCTAGTACTGAGCCCTGAGGAACAACAGAAACCAAGCCTTGTGTGCAGCATTCTGTGCATGCATGGCATCCTACATAGGCACACTTGCTATGGTGTGCCCTCAGCTTCCCGGACTGATGCTCCCCTCAAACTGAATTGTTGATAATTGCAACACAATTTTTATTAATGGTGCTTTCTGATGTTTCTCAAATAGCTGCATCACCACAGCTGAGCTCTCTCTGATCAGTGCATGTGGCTTTTCCACTAGACATTGGTTATAGCCAGCGAGGTGTCCACTGTGAGGGATTTGGGTAAATTTTGTTACAGCTTCTCAAAAACTCTCAGAACTGACCTCACATTGAGTTTCAATGTGGGAGACATTTAAGCTTGCTAAACCTCACTTTTATTTTCTCTCACAGGGCTCTGCAGAATTTCTGGGATTTGACTGTGCAACCCTTCTTGCAGCAGCAAGGCCATGTCCTTCTCTCTCCTCAGCAACTCCTCGCCATTTCACATGAGCAGGTGAAAAATTCATGCTTTTTCTGCTTTTGTATAGTTTTTCAGTACAGTAGAGCTGAATATTGACTGAAAATGTCAGAGGCAATTCTATATTTTATTAGAAAAGGCTATTGTGGCAAACTTCGGGAAATAAAAACAGCTGAGCAGGAGAGAATATCCATGCACTCATATCAAATGTGCTTTCAAAGCAGCACAGAAAACCAAATCTGAATTGCTTCTGGTGGAGTCACTTTACCTCCAGGGACAGAGCTGCTAGCTTCTTTTGAAAATCTAAAATATAGCTGTGAATGTTTCTGTAAGATTTGTTCAAAGTCCAGAATGCTCCCCGGCCCTGGAAATCAATGCACTCCTTGTACAGCTTGCAAAACTCCCCACTGGGCCCCAAGGTAAAGGCAAAGCCACAAGGTGGATGTAGTCACCAGGATGCATAAATTTGCTTCGATTTTAACAATTCTGTTCTCTCTGAATCATTTGTTTCCCAAAAGGACTTTAATACCCCAGCACTTGTCTGCCACCACTCTTTATTCGATCTAATTTATATTAAAAAAAAAGCAACTTCTATTGTACTCTATCTGCTGTAACTAGCGCTTTACACTTATCCCGGCATCAACAATACATTGGACACTGCAGGAAACTTTAATTTCATGGGAATGTGATGCAGCATGTCTGCTCAGTAAGCAAAAAGTGAAAGAAGAAAAAAGGTGTAACTTGCTCCATGAGCCTGTTGAAAGTATTGACATCTTTGAACAGCAATGGAGTAGTGAGAAAACAGAGGAAAGAAAATTTAAGATTGTAAATTTGGGAATATGCAGATTATAGATGAAAAAGCCAACTCAAATCCAGACCTTTTATAGACAGAGGATCTATCTCTCTTTATAGCTGCATCTATATGTCCCTTTTGAATGAAGGCAATTCCAACAATATTAAAAGCCTTACACTTTTCAAACTGCTTGAACCAGTGAAACTAAATCAAATTTATGTAAAGAAGCTATTTTTCAGCACCACGTCACGACATAAAGATCGGTGTTACCTGACAAATACAGTTACCACATCAGAAACTATCTTCTTCTGTTGTACGCAATTACCCCAAGTTCATTAAGTCAGTAATGTTATTCTCACAAAACATGAAACACGGTTTAACGAGACTCTTAACTGAGTTCTGACTTGATTTCAGAGGTTCCTGGTAAAAAACTGCGATCCAAATTTTCATCAGTAAGCTGAAGTCAGGAGTGATGCTGTTGTGCTTAACAAAATTATACCGATGCAGAACTAATAAAAGATTCAATCTGTCCTGGGGAGTTGAAACTGCAGAACACCCACAGTAAAATGGATGTAATACACAAACATGGCTTCAGTGAAGAGGAAGGTGGAAAAATACATTACCGACAGTTTCCCAACATGAGAAGGCTCATGTTGAAGCTTGTTTAACCCTGACCATCACCAACAGACACGTTAACAACCTTTAACACTAGATTCAATAAAACATGCCATTTATAACCTGAAATGGGTTTTACAAAGTCACTGGTTCGCATCTCATTATTAAACTCATTGCTGACCTCTAGAGACAACTGCCGTGACAATACATATTATAAGCTCCCTACCCATAAAATATTTAAAAGTAGGTGTGAAAAAGGAAAGAAAAGAATGAATCTTAAAGAAGTGTGCAGTGAATAAGAAAATTAAAGGGGCAGAGACAAAGGCTAAATAGGCACTATCCTTTCACTCTACAATGAGCAAAAGAGAAAATAATCTATGCGTTTTATATCTTGCTTGTATAACTGCAGGCTATAAAATAATAAAATAGCTGTGCTATCCAAGGCTTTCCAAAAGATTATAGATGATATAAACCTTTTTTCAAATTAGATGCCACCCACTAGAATCATGTCATCTACTGAAATGAAGGATTTCATGTCTTATCAGAAACCTGTTATTGTAGCTATACATCACAAAGCCATACACTTATGGATCTCAAGGTAAGTGATTCCTCAGTATGTCATATTGTTGCATAGAAACCAGGAAACATTTTCTTCTGTGCCTGAAGAAAGCTTTGCTTATGAAAACGTGGTATTTGTGAATGCACAGTGGTAATTAATAAATAGGCAAAAGCAAGAAAAAGTGCAGTATATAGTTGCCTGGCATTAACATCTTCTTGTGCTCAGACCATACAGTAAAAGAGAGCAACACAGTTCCCAGTGAGTGTGAGCAGCACCCCCTGTCAAGCACTGTGCATGAGGATATCAAAACCAGACTGGAGTATGGGCTGTAAGGAACAACCTCTCCTTGGCAATATTTCGGAAAGCTCTACCAAATCTGTGCAACTAGTGACAGCACGACGTGCCTTTTGTTTACACAGTCTCTATCCACAGGTCTCAAAACACACCCTGCTGCTGTTTTACAACCACAAGCAGGCAAAACGCCTGTAGCCCCAGGTTGTGCGGCGCCTTGCAGCAGCGCTGGCAGCAAAGTGGAGGCTCCATCCACCCGCTGCCTGTGCAGTCACAGAGGCCATGCAAAGCCCGAGGCCAAGCATGTCACTGCTTCTCCTTGGGCACATCCCAAGCAGGGGTGCTGATGCGGGCCACAGGATCCAAAAAGGGAAAGAAACAGTTGTCAAACATGCAACTCTGAAAATCCCCCTAAGTCAATGAGAATTTGGCCGCTGGCTATGTTGAGGGCAGCAGAAGGCCTAAGCCATGGCCTAGAATTCCATTTGGCTAGTTACATCTTTTTTCTCCATCCTTCTCCTGAGTACATGCCACTGTATGTAAATACAACTTCATTAGAGAAAAACACACATCAGAGCAACCCAAAAATCTCTCAAAGGCATGCACCCACTCCAGTTTTAAGAGCCTCAAAGTCATCTTTTCAACAATAATAACGCTACTTATTTACATTCTTGTCAAAGCCATGTGACATCTGCATGGGAGACAACAAGCCGGCTAAGAGTCTATTTCTGGCAAAAATATTGCAAGGAAATTAGATTAACCTGGGTGGAATTCTATCTGGGAATTTGGAGTCTGTTGTGGTGATTAAGTCATCATTTCTGTCAGATTACTCTAATCGGCTGTCAAATACGATTCCACAACCCCATCTGTAACTTGGCATCCTAGTTATTCAGTCGATGTTACCTTCTGTATACAAAACAAAAACCAAACAAGGAGGTGTGTGCAGCCTAGCATTTAGCAGAGTCATTAGTTGTGATTACTATTGTGTGCTTGCACGTTGCACAAGGCGATCAGCTTATGGTGTGTTTTATTTCGTCAAGGGATGCTTCAAATCATGTGTAATCTTAAAATCTGAGTGCTAGGGGTGAATGGGAAAAAACTGTCTCCAGGCATGGCTGAGCATGGGATTGGCGTGCTCTGATTCACCACCGTGTCCCTGGCAATTGCTTAAACTCATTTTAGAGCTGTCAGCATATTTGGTGAAAAGGCTTTTGGGCACCTGCTTTCCATCCATTTTCTGAAGAGAAATGGGCACTCAGACACTGGGTAGGCAAAAGACTTCCTGCAAGCAGTAATTTCTGGGAGTAAAGCAATGTTTGTATGCCGAGGCAGTCAGCACTCTAAATGATTGGTATTGGTTGGTTTAGTAAGAAGTGTTTTGTTACATATGCGAGTAGGTTTGTCTTACAGAGGACTTTGGTGATCAAAAAGCAGGAAATTATTTTCAGTGAAGATGAAGGACGTGACTGCATCAATTTGTTGCAGCTGTGTTCAATCTGTGGAATTTGGGTGCCCTCAGCACCTCTGAACCTCCGGCCAAGTATTTACACTATGAAAAAATAACTATTTTACAGTGCATTGCAAAACCGTCTCCATACATGGTTACTAGATCTTTTAGCAGCTTATTCTCTATTCCTGCCACTGCAGACTGCATGTGCCTTGCTCCTGCCATTCCTTGTGCCTTAAGGAAAGAAAACCACTTAAGAAGGACCCTGAATGCAGATAAACCTGCCTATGCCTTCACCCAGCTCAGTATGTCACTCAAAGACCATCATCTAAAAGTCCTGTAGAGTCAAGCACTGTCTGACTTTACACCATGGGAGTTTGGGGGATGGGTGTGGAGGATGTTATCTATGAGGCCTCATTCCTTACCATTCCTCTCATGATCGTTCTACAACCCTTTAAAGCCATCAGCAGATATCTAGAGCACTTAGCCCTTTTTAGACTAGTCCACTTTCTGTCTTCCCTGTCATTTGCCACAGCTATAAGATTCTAGCCACGCCTCAGGTCAGTTTGTCCCTTACCTGTCACCCTTGCAGACTGCATTGTGGGGAAACACAATGCAGAACTGAGCTAAACCATCTCTCAAGCAAAGGGTAAATTTGAAGAAGTTGGGTTATTCATGTAACATCCAAATCAAACAAACTGCAATAGGATAAAATGATGACAGCTTGCATGTATCTTGTCATTTGGAGCACTTTTGGACTTGCTTCTTGCTAGCATTGATCATTGTTGAAACCAAATAGGACTTTGCCACATTTTGTACATCTCAGAATTGTAAAATGGCAGGAGACAACGTAGGAGAGAGAAAAAAGAGATGTTAGACCTTAATAAAATTCTAATATTCTTCTTGGGGGAAGGATGGAACGAATCCATGGAACAAATAGGAAAACCAAAGAGCAACAAGGACAGGCTAAGGGTGTGGGAGAAGAGAAACATCTAAAGAAGCAGCAGCATGAAAAACAGTGGGAAAAATTTACATTATTTTCCTAACTATGATCTGGAAACAAATTTAAAGTTTTATTCTAGCTCCTGATCCAATTAGTTAATTAGGTTAATTAGATCAGTAGTCTATGGAAAAGAAGAACCCAAATCTGTACCTGCCAGGTTCCTGAACACCTTCACTGAGTCTAAAAGTCCAGAAGAAATGTATTTACCCATGTATTGAAGAATAGAAATCATCTGTAAGTACCAGAGAATTAAATGATTTTCATTGTCTTCAGAGATCACTTTTTTTTTTTTTTTTTTGGACTATTATGTGCAGACACCTCTACACACCTCCCCCAGCCTCCCATATCAGCTTTCAGTTCTCAAGTTTTTCAGTAAGATCCTTTTGGAGGAGCTATTGAACACAGTTCTCACATCACTTCAGAGCCAACTGATTTTGCTTTTTTAAAGCCTTGTGACTCAGAAGTAACACAAGTTTCCCAGACGTGAAAGAGTTGTATTATCCTACCGAAGACAACTGTTTAGAGCAACTTCTCTAGGGTCAAACTAACTTGAATTACACAGTCAATATCTGGCTACTGCTTCAGGGAACCTCTCTGGGAACCAGCATGGTCTCTGAGGCCAAATAAATACTAGTGAATAGCAGAGGCAAGGGACTGCTGTCTGGCTTTTAAGAGAAGTGGTGTGGCAGAGCTTGCATTTACACAGCTATACTTCTCCTTCCTTTCGAAACAGGATGGTCTTGCCTGTGTCTCCTGGTGGAAACAGTGTCTGGCCCATGTTATTCCCTTAAATATTCCCACACACCAGACAGGAAAGTGTTAACCAGTGCCGAAAGCAATGCTGTAGTTCTGTTTGCTTTGCAGTCATAGGCTGAGCTTTCGATTCCCAGTATTGGTTTAAATCATTTACCTTCGTTTATTTACAGGTAAAAGAAGGAAAAATGTGCATCTATCACATAGTCTTTCACAAATAAATGCAAAGCAGTAGCTGTAACTGCCTGAGTGATGGCATAGCTAGAAGATTGTTTGCTGTCATCCTTTCATAAATCCCAATTTAAGGGATTTAAACTGTGTCAGGTATTCATACAATTTTAGTAGTGGAAGAATGTGATCTGTTATTTGGACTTCTAGATTACTGTCAGACACACACACACACACACACATATATATATATATGCATGTATTTTGGAAGGAGAGATAGAGGGAGCAAGGGAAGAAGGAAGAAAGAGAAGCAGAAGAAAACAAGTATTGCTGGTGGATGCCAAATATAGTTCAAGCAATAATGTGTAACATAATTATTTTCTATTTAGAGCACAGAAACAAGCATATAGCTTGCTTAAAACAAGTTGTTTCTTTCACTGGAGAACACTAAAACTGCTGAAATTCAACAACTTTTGGAAGCTTTCCAATTCAGTCATTTGTGATCCATTACACTCAGTGTTTCAAATTCAAGTTAAATTGAACATTAGCCTGAGACTAAAAACAACATTGTGCTTCAAAATAATAATAATGTTCTAGTGAACCCTTTCACAATCCCCCCTGCATGCTGCTGTTCCTCCTGTACATTTACTAATTAGGGTATAACACTTACTTGCCTTTAAAAGTTGTACACTTGTATAGAAATGAAAAAGTTACTGGTCTTAGAAGTGACAACTTCACTTTGTAATGTACAAATAACTACTGTTGCTCTGTTAGCAGTTCTACTCCATTTATTTAGTTCCTTAATTTCTTACCACCCACACAAATGGCAACAACTCCAGGACACATGCGAGCCAAACAGAGTGGAGGTATAACCAAATTTCTCTCTTCAAAATCACATGGAAATCAAAGCGATTAACTATCTTTTCTTCAAACAAATGAGCCTTTACAGAACCTAGCCAATCCTAAAAATAGACATTAAGTGGGATTCTATATCTTGTTGGGAATAATGCCTTGGGGATATTTTGTATCATCCATGCTTAAAAAGCAAACCCATTAGACATCTGAGCAAGACATCAGATATTATTTTAACAGCGAGAGTTATCCATCTCATCTGGAGCGGCAATAACTTCTGTTGACATTTTGCCAATTGAAGTTTGCATGTCAGTGTGTTGGTTTTTTTCCCTTTGCATTAAAATGATAAGGCACAGAAAGATAACAGAAGTCTCTCTGTGACATTAATTGACTGAGTTTTAGCACCCATTCAAGGTAACCGTGAGCAGCAAAAATTACTGCCCATGTTTCTGAGGAGAAAATGAAGCGTGGTGGAACAGCCCAGTGTCATGCAGGGAAGGCACCACATTGCCCACAATGACTATCTGAAGGGAGGCAGCCGAGCTGTCCGCACCGCAGCAGACCCTGAGGTCCTCACGCTCTAATTGATTTCTCCTCCTACCACCACTGTGGGGTGCTTACTGCTGCTATCTCTTTTTAGCAGAAAGGAAGATGATGAAGGAAAAAAGGAGCAGAGCCTACATGTGATTCATCTGGAATTATTCTGCAACCAAAGCCAAGTCTCTCAAGCTGAAATCTTGTAGTTGTATCACTAGGTATAGGCAAGGCTGTAATGAGCCTTGTATTCCACATAAGCATTTTATTTTTATAGCCCTACTCCCTAGATACCTTACTCAAGAAGTAATGTAAGAACTTGAAGCAATGATCCAGGATATCTGTAGGAGCCAAATGCCAGCCAAGCTGTTGTGGATTTGGGATCTCAGCTAATAATTCAACCTTGTGCTGCATCGGTTGGATTTGCCCAGCATGATCTAAGATGCCAGGACTCAGTTCCCAGCATGACACAAGCCTCACATTCAGTGTCCCACTGGACATGACTCAAGTGTTCTGAAGCTGTATTTCCTTCCATCTCAATAGCTGGGCGTTGGTTTCCAGAAGTCATCAAGAGGCTGAAACCTAAAAAGGAGTACTTTTCCTTCAAACCGAAGAGAACCATTCCTCTCCACCCCTCATATTAATATTTGGAAAACAGAGACAAAAGTAATGTCAAAACATGCTACCTGTCATTCTATCCTCTATGAAAGGTCTTCTCACCTCCAACAGGAATGTCCCTTAAACACCTTAGAAGGGGAAGACAGCAAAGCAGAGACTTATGCTTACTTGAGTGATCTGCAAAGGTATATTTCACATTTCTTCTCCTAGCAAAAGTCCCTTGCTTAGGAAGCACTGAGTCCTGATGGCATGCTCAGGGAAATTTGGTCCTCCTTCAGGATCTTTCCTGATGCCAAATGGAAATCTCCAAGTAGCTCAGGCTGTGGGCACCATTTTAGGACGTCAATGTTTGAACCTGGTCCACATGAAAACTCCTCCTTTTCTATATAAATTCCTTTGATTCCACATAAACATCTGGGATGACTTTTAGAAATTCATCAGTAAATGAAGAAATCCCTCCTTCTTGTCCCTCTGAACCACAATCTCACATAAAACCAAGATAAATTCTCTTTTAGGCAACTGATGACTGTGAAAAAATTTAGTTTAAATGAAAGGTTTTTAAAAGCATGCAATGGCTTTTGTAATGCAAAACACAAATTTGGTTGTGACTGAGGGCATGGCTAGCAGGATATTAAATGCTTGTTTTGCAGAAGTTTTATTTTAAGATTTACGTTGTTCTGTGCTTGCATATACTCTTTCCTCTATGAACTATGCTCTGGAAAAAGACCACGTGATTATGCTCAGCAATATCCTCCACCTTTGCCAAGCTGAAATTCAGGAAATAATCCTTTAAAGGGAATGATCAGCGACACTTCAGAAAGACAGGAAAGCATAGTCAGGGGTCCTCTGTTTCACAACTCTATCTCATCAATACATATCTTCTCCATTTTTGCCTTTCATTCAATAAGAGAAACAAGCCTCAACCACTTTCTCAGTTTCACATCACAGATTTTTCTGTTCATTTACTGAGTGGATCTTCTGCCTGACTCTTTCTGCAGCAAGGAAGGTCACCTTGATCCCACAACACACTTCATCTCCTCTTCTAACATAAACTAGAGTCTATTATTTGGTATAAAACTCAAATTCTAGGCTATGGGATTTTCTTTTTAATGCAAACCTTTTTTTTTCCCCCTAAAGTTCTTGTTGGAAAGATTTCATATTTGCATTACAATGTACTAGCAAGAACATCTTTCAGCTAAAAAGTGTGACTGAGGTAAGTCTAAAATAAGCCCCCAAAGCATCCAAATTATAACTTCTATTGAAATTCTACCTTTTGAATTAGAGCAAAGGCTACAATTTATAGAAAGAGTTGGCACTTATGATGTGGGGCTGCTGCCATTTTCATTTAGCAAAGGTGGAGTTTAGCAAAGAGCAGTTCTGAGTCTAGAATACTTGTCTTGATTCACAATTCCCATTTTTCCAGTAGTCAGTCAGTCAGCCAAATTCCTCCTTACTACCAAACACAGACTAATCTAGATTTTTTTCAAAGGTCAGATATGACCCCCAGACTACTTGTCAATGTCCATGCCTCCATAAATATTGCACTGAATAGCCAAAGCATTCAGGTAGAAAAGGGTTTTTGAATGAAGATGTCAAAAACCGTACTCTCCTGACTGAGATCAGCGGAGATAAATAGTACAGTTTTATTGTTTTACCAGCAGAGCCATAATATTTTACACCAAATGAGGATATGGCTCATAAATTCTATTTAAGCTCTCCATGAGCTGAAGTTACAGGAATTTTCCACAAATAACCAGTATCAGCATCCAAATAAAAGCTTTCAGGGTTATGCCAATACTCTGCAGTGGTGAAATAATCTGGCTGTAGGGAGAGAATTAAAAAAAATATAGCTTGATGTTCAATCAATCCATGAAAACAGAATGTTAGGGCAATCTCTAGCCACAAGCATACACAAACACATGCTGTCCACACAAAAAATATGATTGTCCAGTAGTGTATACACATGAACAGCAGTAAGAATCACAGTCAGGAACCATGTAATTTTTAACCCCTGTTTGTATGAATGCATTCTCCTTAATTTTTTTAGCACCTCTCTAGCTAATGTGTTTTGCCAGTGTTTACTTTGGGATAACGAAAACATTTTTTATTCATTCTCATCATGCAGTGTACATTTATAATGCTGTTCTTAAAGGAATTCTAATGTATTCAAATATTTCCCTCAATAGGTGCTTGGGAAGCTAAAAAAACAAAAATCCAAATGGACAACATTAGCAAAACATATATTTTTGAGGAATGAGTCGGATCCAGCTGGCTATCGTGTTTGGACCGAGCTGTGAGTAAGCTTTCATTAGTGAATGGGACCGTATCTGGACCAGTGAGACCAAAATCAACCTGCCTCCACCCATCTGCAAAGCTCTGAACTAGTATCTGACCCCAAAGAGGAACCTTAATGCATTTTTTCCAGAGACTGGGCCCCTTGATTCCTTTGAAAAGAACAGCAATATGCTTTATCCAGTGACTATAAATGTCAGTATGTGAAAAGTTGTGTTCTCTTACTTATTCTTTATATTGCTATTCTACCCAATTAGATGTTTTCTCTGCATCGTGCCCCATGAGTAACATCTTAACACACAACTTGCCTAAAGGTCAAAGAAATCTCTTTGGAGAGATGGCTTCAGGTGGAACAGCTGGAAGCCACAGAGACCTACCAGGAAAGTCCTCTGATAAAACCAGCTGAGCTCAAAGCTCTCACATCATTCATCCTATATGCTCCTAAGGTAACATTTGGAGCTACTGGTTAGTCTTGAACTCCTGGTTTCTTTGCATAGGCCATTTTTTCTGAGTGGGGCTAATGCAGCCTGAGGGCTGATGCAGCTTTGGTAAAGCTAACAGAGGGCAATGAAAACACAGGGGAGGATGGCATGGACGCAGAAAAGAAATTTTCACCAAGTTGCACTCTATTTTTGGCTTTCATGTCAACAGGGAAGAAAACAAGTGCCAGACATGAGAGCTGTTAACTATCAGGCTAGTTTTAAACTGGGATAAATCCATGCCATTCTTTGCAAAACGAATAGGGTCACAAGAGGCAAGGGACATGCCTGCCTGAGTAACCCTCAAAGCCTCCCAGACTCAAGTGTATAAGCTGTGTCGGTGTGAGCTGAAATTTCCCCCCCCCCAAAAATAACCAGGCTAGCCCAGTCTGGAAGCAAATGAAAAAGCTGTATTTACAAGCAGAGTCTAAAATCTACAATGAAATGCAATGAATATGTACAAATATACAAAATTCACAACATTCACAAATATATACAATCAACAGAAAAGCACAACCGATCTCCCTTTGCTTCCCCCCAAGGGGACCCTCCCAAATGGGCCTCTCTCTCTCCCAGGAGCTTCCCCCAGACCCCCCTGGACAGAGAAGCAGAGTTAGTTAAACAGAAAGTTGTTAACTTAGCTGCCAAGGTCAGTGTGTTATCTTCAGCCAGAAGAGAAGAAGAAACAGCAACCAGACAGCCCAGCAACTGCCCCCACTGCCGAACGCAGAATGTGCCGAATGCCTACTTTGTTTTGGGTAATAGTTCTTAAACATTTCTATCTGTCCAATGGAAGTGTTTAGAACAATCAGTATTTTGCTTTCTTACACCCAATAGTGACTTATTTACATTCTTTCACTTTCTCTGTTCTGAATTTTGCAAGGAAAAATTAAAAAGACAGTTTCAAACCATCACAATAAGCACAGCATTTAAAATGACTGTAGCTCTTACCAACATATTTTTTTTTTGTTAATCACGTTTTTGTACAAAATAGCAGGATTCCATATTCCCACAAGCATAGCAATTTCTTTCACTTCTTTGTAACTGCAGAAATATGAGATGAAAACAACCCAGTAGCTCATCTTGAATGACTTAATGCCAATACAGGATTACTGCCTATCATATATTTTCTAATTCTTTCCTACCTTAAATGCCCCTATGGATTAGGATTTAACTTTTAGAAGATTATTCTAATTGGACAGAAACTGTTTTTATTTCCTGATACTTGATCTAAGTTTTGTTTCACCTTTTATGATGGTAAATCCTCATTTCTGTCTACAATCAAAAATAATTCTTATTTGTCACCACCATTTGGGCCTGGAGGAAATAAATGCAATATCTACATCCATGGTGCCATGATGCTTACTGAGGCACTCCTGCAACACCCTTTATCCTCTCTGTATTCCTTGCAATATTTAAAATGAACATACTACACGATAATGCAGCACACTTTCCTCTAAGGGATTGTCATGAATTAGCCACAAAATAGTATTAGTTGCTGTACTTGCTCAAGTGGTGGTCTAGAACATAAACTCCCTTCAATCATCTGAGCCATTCACAGCTGAACAGAAATATAAAGGGCTTGCATACCTTACATCTCTGCATGAGGCTGTAATCCCATCAAGAGATTCTTGCAGTGGTAAGGTGCACAAGGGTGTTTTGTTTATTTTCATGGTAGAATTACAAGCTTCACTTATGGAGGTACCTGATTTTCAGTTCTTAGTTTAAAACTAATCTTACCCTCTGATTAGTGTTTTATTTTCTACAATCTTATTTTAGTCAACCCAGAATCCTATGTTCTCTATCTGGAAATCAGTGATAAGGCTCTATTCATACTTAAAGATCATTACAGACTTCAAATTAATCTTTTGAGACATGAGCTTGCTTCTTTCTCAGTTTTTTTAACCTGTGTTTTTCCTTCAGAAGAGAAAATCTCCACTGGCTGCAATTTGTAATGGCAAGGGGGGCGGGGTGGGTGAGTGAGTGTTCCTAGAATGAACGAAAAAGGCAACGTATTCACAAGATTCCCTGATACATTGCAAATTCCATTTGCAAAGAAGCAAAGTTGTGTATTCTAACCCCTGCTTGTGTATCTCTTCCCCTTCCCTGCCCCCCATACCCTCCCCACAGTGGGAGAGAGCCCATCTCTGAGTTACAATAGGGCAAGAGCTGGGATTGACTGCAGACTGCTTTAATGCCATTCTAATGACAACTTGTGAAGATTAGGAAGTTGTCAGAATCAGATATCAGCTAAAGCTCCAGCTTGCTTTGTGAAGTCAGTCTGAATTAATTAATGGGTAGTTTTCCTTTGATATTGCTTTGATATTTGGCTGCAGCTGGATAAAAATCAACCACAAAGTAAGCTACATTTTGTTTACCACTGCTTAAGACTCTATTTAGTTCAATGTTCTTTTTCTTCTGCAGTTTTTGCTTTTTTAACTTCCCTGGCACAAGGCAGTAGAGACAGGCGTTTGCTAATAAATGGTGTTATGGTGGAATGTTTTTCAGTGACTGTTTCTCTCTGCTCCTGGAGATACTAGGCTACATTCTGGGAGCAAAGCCATTACTGATTTCAACAAAGCTATAAGTGAAAAAATGGACTGTTCCAAATATTAGACAAACATTATGCTTGGCCACTCTGATACTGATTTTCCTGTTAAACAGTATTTAACACTTTAATGACATTTAGTTTCTGTTTTAAAGAGTGCTGATCAGTTGTTCCATGCACCAAGAGCCTGAAATATAAGCTGTGCAACTAGGGGTCTTCCTTAACTTTTCAGGGTGGGAATTCATGGCCCATTATAGTGTCCCCAAAGAGATGCCTGCACCCAAATGAATCCCTGAATGTTTCTAGCAGCCTCAGTGACTCTGCTAGCAAAAAGAGAAAGGATTGCTCTGCACACCACTGGGGAACAGCAGACAAAGAAGTGGCTCTTTCAACTAAACTGATGATCATTTCTTCCCCAGAATGAGCAAAAAATCAATTTTATCTCTCTGGGTCTGCAAAGAGTATTTTTAATTAGGCAGAATATAATTGGTCAAAGTGTGTTATTAGAGTAGAAGGCTCAGTCAAGTCACCCTGTTCCACCTGTTTTTCCAGAATATATGGGGTTTCTAATGACCACAGAGAAGACAGAGCTTACGTTTTCTCTCTCAGCATGTATGTTGTCACATACAGCAGCATGGTGTATCTAAACGGTGTGGTTCATTACCTGACTGAGAGCGGAGAAAACTAGCTAGAGATGCCTCAGCTTCCTGCACCACCATGGGAGCACAAACACTAAATGAGACAACATCACATCCCTTTGATAGCAATGCACAGAGGCACAGACCACCCAGCAGAGGTCTTTGTAAGAGGCAGCACAGCTCACCGGGTTGGACACAACAGCAGAAGGATGCTAAACAAACACTCTCCCTGCCATAAACACACCATGAAGCCCAGGCTATTTGGTCACAACTCAGGTCCATGGGGGCCAAATATTGCTGTTGAAGAAAGGTACATGGCATCCAAGGGCATCTCTAATGATGTTACTTCCTGATGTTGTTTATGATATGCCTTTCTAATTTCACTGTTGTAGGAACAGTCAGACATTTAGGAAGGCTCCCTGAACTAGTTTTCATTATGAAGACAATTCTAACAGCTCATGTCATAGTGCTAATGAGGCTGACTGAAGTACTTGCACTTTCCATCCTGGATAACAGAAAACAGCTAATACCAGCAAGAGGATAAATAGCTCTCTAAGAGAGTGCCTGGGCTGTTACCCTTAGCTAAAGCATCCCAACCCAAATCTTGGTGAGCTTTGCAATACCCTAGAGTACTCCAGTGATGGCCTCTCAATTTTGTTCAGAGCTTTCAGTTCTGAAGTGCATTCTCCAGTCAGTGATTTCTGGGTACCCAGCTTGAAAATAATATTCTGTGAACAGATCCTCCAGCCTTGCTGAATATGATGTTCTAAGTTGGAGGCTAAATTCTGCAGGTATTTTGCGAAATTATGACCTGAACTGTTTGGAATAATGGAAATCATAGGTAAAGCCCAGTGCCACATGCCAGAACAGTCTGGGGATGGGCTTCATATTAGGGAACTCTTCTGAGGTTAAGCCAGTATTTTGTGTTATTTAGTTTCCATTCAACTAGGGAGGCGATGGAGTCACCGTCCTTCAGATGTTCAATAAACATGTGGACATGGCACTTTGGGACATGGTTTAATGGCCATGGTGTTCTTAGGTTGACAGTTGGACTCGATAACCTTTGAGGACTTTTCCAACCGGAACAATTCTATAATTCCATTATATTACAAAGCTGTGCAAAATTAGCCCTGAACTACTCCAGAAGAGCTTTCTAAAAGAGACAGTGTGCATCTGATTGCATTTGCAGCTGGGCTAATGTGCCCCTGCCTCTCAGCAGATCTGCCGCATCAGGGAAAACCAGCAGTCTGATACAATCATCCAGGACCTGAAATAGCTCACTGATGCCCATAGCCAGTGCAGCTCTACACCTTTCTGACATACCCCAGGGGTCAGGCTGGGCCATTAGCCCCCCACCAAGTAAGGCAGATCAAGGTTTAGACTCCGTCTCCCAGTGTTTCAGGTCAAAGGATCTTACTGTAGTTTCCTGTTCTTGGACAGTATCTTCCAAACATTTGAAGCTTTGCCAACTAATAAAAGTACTTATGAGAGCATGGATTCATATCCAGATATCACAGTTCTCGAGTCATTGCCCTCAGTGTTAGTCAGCAAAGTCCTTTTGCTTGCTTTCTCTCCATCTGACTGGAGCCTGATATTTTCATACTCAGTGGAATGAACACCTTCAAGAGAAGAAAGGGTGACCTCCATTCTCAACTAGGTCCACTGGTGAAGTTTCTGTTAGGTCAATACAAGTTAAATCCTTACAACAAGCAAGCCAGAGAGAACGTGAATTGCATTCTCCTGCATGCCGGAACACTACCTTAAAAATGGGGCTGTACAGGAAGACAAATCTGCACTCCATCCTTCACTGAGAAAAAAGGACAATATAATTATGGATTAAATGCTTTGCTCAACTTAGAGAAGTTATTTTCAATTATTCCCCTCTCCCTCTGCCTGTACAACACATATTGTTCTGTCATTAATCTGCAAATTCAGCTATTTACAGAGATTTCACTGGGCTCCTAAGTCACTTTCCACTGTTAAATGAATTCATGGCTGGTGATCCATTCTGTGTTTCACAGTAACAGTAGATGCAAACCCAACCTTTTTACTAAGGTATCTGAATTTAATGCAAATATTCATTTTTCATGTAAGTGATGAAGTCAAGTCAATGTTTTTTGAGGGGCAGAGATGGAAGTGGCATTTCTGCATAATTGAAAAAAAAATCACTTCTGAGCTGGACAAAATGTATCATTACATAGTTTCACTTGCATAGTATTCTAAAGGAAGAAATGGGCCAGATTAACTTTCTCAACATCAGTCAATGTCTTATAGCTCAGTTCCTAGGAATAGGCGCTCCCTGGGAATTCTCTGCTTTCCCATCTGGTTATTTTTATAATTTAAACAGTTCTAGAATTTTCCAATCCTTCATTAAACAGCATTTGGCCATGCTATATGGGTACTGAATTAGTTTAATTTGTCATCATAAATCAATCACTCCAGTCTCTTAACTAACTTAATTGCTCTTTGAGCTCCCTTTCTATTTGTCCAAATCTAAGTCACTGATATCTCATATTCAGGCTATTATTCAAGTCATATTGGATGATTACCTTTTTATTACAGGTAATTTTTACATAATATTCATATAGTACTGACAACTTATAAGGCAGAGAAGGAAACTGGATATGAAAATGTTACTTGAGAAAGGAGTATGCCAGGATATTCATCAGAAATGAGCTCATGAAATGAACATCTGAAATATACTTGGGGTTTTTTTGCTTCTTGTTGGGCAGGTGGTATTTTATCAGAAAGTGAATGTGGATTCATAGTATGTTGTCATGGATGCCTGCATTTTAAAATAGATTATTGTGAAGGTTAAATAACCTGCTAAACTGATTCCGCACAGTGCTCCCATGTTACAACCTCTTATGCCTTGTGCCCAGGAGAGGCTGTGGTGCTGCCTTACGACATCAACACCATGACATGTAGCAAGACCAAATGTGGTTTACCCTCAACATGAAAGCTGAGCTGGGCTGTGTGAGTGAAGGGAAGCCCCAAGGCAGACCAGATTCATGTTGATGATTGTCAGTCTGGTGCAGGGCAGAATGAACCTTACTGTGAATGAGCACCAAAGGATAAGAATGATCTAAGTCCCTTTCCAAAAACTAGTTTTCATATTGAACACCCCTAGATGGAATCTAAAGTTTCTTTACAGCCAGTGCAGAATACTTAGAGAAAATTCCCCTCTACGACAGTCCTGTTTCACTGTCACACAAACAGCATTTCATAAAACCAGTCATGGATCTTACAGTGTTAAAAAATGAAATATCTTTCCCTCAACTTTTGACAAAAAAAGGAAGCCATTGATATTTTGGAAGGCAGACATATCCTACAAACTTCATCTTGCTGTTAAAATTTTAAGAGCTTTCTCAGAACTGTATTTCTCCATTGTTAAACCCTTAATTAAATTTATTCATACAGCTAATGTTCTAATTTCATGCCAGAACTTCAATACAAAGGGTTTGCTGCTACTTGGAATATATATACTCCACTTGAAATAAGAACCACGTAAACCATTAGTCTGTTAACAGTGTAGGAGTGCTGTGGCCTAAATCAGTGCAGGCTGTTAATTATTTTCTGTGATAACCTTAGCTATGAGGATATATGCAAAATATAGAACCACAGATGGGTTTGGGTTGGAAAGGACCTTAAAGATATCTAGTTCTAACACCTTCCATCAAACCAGGTTGCTCAAAGCCCCATCCAGTCTGG
This sequence comes from Indicator indicator, assembly GCF_027791375.1. Taxonomy (NCBI): domain Eukaryota; kingdom Metazoa; phylum Chordata; class Aves; order Piciformes; family Indicatoridae; genus Indicator; species Indicator indicator. The sequence continues at coordinate 16,312,617 of NC_072012.1, read as the reverse complement.
CCTTGAACACTTCCAGTGATGAGACATCCACCACTTCTCTGGGCAATTTGTTCCAGTGTCTCACTGCCCTCACATATGCCCTCACCCTATATACATATAGGCATAACCAATTGTGACCATGTCAGAGCAGTTCAACTTCAAAGGCAGAATAGACTCCAAAGATTTTTAGGTGTAGATTTTACAAATGGATTCCCATTTATTCTTGACTTCGAATAGCTTCTGCATGGGACTAAAGGTGTATTTATGCATCTATTGAGCTCCAAGAATTCAACCAACACATAATGCTCTCATGTTACCTATCTGCACTTAACTCTTGATAGGAAGTCCTACACGATTCTTTAGTCAGCAAAACAGAGCACATTGGGCTTTTAAATTAATGCATGTTAAAACTAAAACAAAAAGCGTCAGTGCTACAAGGTGGCTAAAGCAGACTGTGCCTCAGCTCTTTGTGGTTTGTTCTCTATACAGAAGCCAATTTTCACTAAGTAGCAAATTAGAGTACGGAGGGACTAAGATTATTGCATCTAACTGAAGGTACAGAACAAATTTAGATGAGTAGAATTTATTGGATTATTTTGTTCAGGGAATAGAAGTTAAACACCTCCAACAAAGCCATGAGATTCTTAATGAAGATGAGACTGGTTAAAGCCTCAGTTCCACATCTCATCCCAAGTAAGCACTTTGCAGATCATTATTACATTCAAATTGAGCTTTTCCTTTTTTCTCCCTTCATCCTTTTAAAACAAAACCCAAACCACTGTTCCAAGACTGGAAATTCATGTTGTTCATTTACAAGACATAAAAGCTACTTGTGATGCCAGCAGCAAATAAACAGAAGACAACTGTCCCTATTTCGTTGATACATATCATATATAACCAATATGCCTGTATTTCTCAAACACTCTGTATCTTTTTCTCTGCCTCGTAGCAATCCTACTATAACAAGAGATATCTAAAGACATTTTTTGGGGAAAGATAAAAGCTCCATTATATGACAAGGAATATTATGACTAACAGAGAGATTATACTAATCATGTGTAAAAAGATGATGTTTGATCCTACTTATACTGAAAGTTTTTAAAAATTTAAAAAAAAAATCTTTTGAATGAATTTTATCCTCAGAAAAATGATTAAAACCAGTAAAGCCTTGAGATGTCAGCTGGTGACATGTTTTTCTTCTTTATCTTTTTTGTTGTTGTTGCTGTGAAAACAAAATCTAAGAGAATACAGCAAAGTGCATCATTAACTTCTTATTAATTTTATAATACAAAGGCAATTCAGTTAAAATAGTGGTGCTGCAACTTTAAATTACAGAACTAGCTTGGTATTTAATGAGAGATTTAGCACAGTGGGGGTTCTGTTAAATTAAGTTGTGCCTTCACATCACAGTGGGAAAACAGGTGTATATTGGTTTAGAATTATGGAAATGTTGACTAATTTCAAGGCTTGTAATCAAACAGCAAGGCACCCTGCAATATTTTCTTCCAAGATTCTGCATTAATCATTTATGTCTGGTCTTATTTTCTTCATGTCCACTAAAAGGATACAGATCAAAGGAAGAGATAAAGTGCTTGTGTTTTCATGTCTCTGTTAAGGCTGAGGCCCATGCAAGAAGTAGAGAAACAGAGCACTGCAGGCTTTGTTCAAATACCTGCCTAAATCAAACTGAATGGGAGGTCTTGGAAAGAAGATAGATTTTATACTTAACTCCCACTTTTTTTTGGCTTCACGAATCTTGATTCAAAACCTGCTTACCAAGCCATGTGGAGCAGGTCTGCACTTAAGAAATGAAGAAACTAAGCCCAGCAATAATTTGTACACTGTATGTACACAGTGAGTTACACCTGTGTACAGGTAAAATGTAGGTGAGTTCCAAGCAGTATAGCATCCCTGCAGCCCCCTGCTCCTGCATCTGCCATCTTTCTTTACCTTACACTAATAAATCACCTGCCTTTGCCTTTGATTTTCTTCCTGGGGCATTTAAGTATGCATGGTGGTACTACAGTAAAGTGGAAGGCACCGATCCTCTTGTTTCCAGGAGACCTCTTATTACTGAACCTCCTACATACCAATCTTGTTTACTGGATGCAAGCCGACACTTGATGCCCAAATGAACTTGATCTTTCTTCATCCCTTGTTGTAACTCTGCCAGGACATTGCTTCCATTTACTCCAAAACTGTTTCTCACACAGTTCCATCTACTACTGATCCCTGCTCACTCAGTGAAAGCTGCTCAGTGGGCAAGAGCTAACAACAAGGAAATTGCTAAAATTCATATAAAGAGAATCCTGCTAATGTGAACAGTTTTCAGCATGTGTGCCACAACGTTAAAGTGTGCTTAAATTAAGTTAGTTTAGCACCACATATGCTGAGTGTCAGCATACAGCACTTACAAAATACAGAATATGTTACATAATATACAGTGAATGGTTCCCAAAGAGAAGTAACAGATTTGTATTTGAGTCATTTGCCTTTGTTAGAGGTGTCCCTTTAAGAAGTTGGTATAACAACTTATCTCAAAGTAAGATCTTAACATCTCTGGCAGTATCAGGAATATTTTTAAAGCCCAGACTCCAGAGTCATGGGAATATAATTTTCACATTTCCTTAAAAGAAAAGTTTGTAACCTCACAGTCAGGACAGAAAAACACAGCTTGAAAAAATAAGTTTTAAATGACAAAGAGCTAGAGATAGCATTAGAAAAAAAGTATTTTTGACCTTTGTTCAAAAAAATCAAAAGGAATAGTAGCCTGTAACTGCTGCATGCTTGTTAGCTGTTCAAATGCAGAGAGGCAAATGATGCCCTGCTCAAATAAGATGCAATACAGACCTGAGCCAGCTTTGCCACCTGTACATGAGGAGGTCATGGAAGGAGTCTGCCTCTTTGAGTTACCTGCTGGGGTAACTAAAACCTCTCAGAACACAGCAGCCAGCTCCTGGAGCTCAGGGAAGAACATAGGAGCAAACAAAAGGATCCTCACTGCTTCTAAGTGGAGTGATGTATATAGATCTCATGGCAGGGTTTCAGGGTAAGATTCCATACCCTACCTGGACCTGGAAATGCTGGCTGGGCAGGGGACTGCTCCAGCAGCTCAGGACCACATCTGCTGCAGTGTTTACCCTTCTTAGCCACTCAGCACAGCCATTTGACTTAAAGCATATTGGAGAGCAATTACGCAACTAGTTGGGTTAAGTGCAACACATAGCTGAAATCGGTTAGAGAGCATTCTTCCAAGGGCTTGGCATTCTCTGGCACTGGGGATGAGAACCAACAACTGAGGTTGCAGAGCCAGAGGATGATGAGATTCAACCTGAGCTCCAAAAGAGTTTCAAAGGGAAATGTCCCTGATAACCTTCCTTTCTCTCTGAGGATTACACACCGATCCACTACAACCTCAAAAGCCATGCCTGCTGTTGTAGGGTCTTGACACTGAGCCCTGCAAGGGCCAGTTGCTGGAAAGCATCATTCAATCTGAAGTACCACTATTTTCCTTTTTTACCCCTGTAGCCGGTTTACTTCTGCCGATTTCCTACCACCTCTTCCAGCATTTACACTTGCAAATGACCAAGGACTCTCAATTTTACCCTGGTGAATTATCAGTTCTCTCACATAACTACCCACTATACTTCTCTATGTTAGCCATTTCCATGACAGATGAGGTGGCTTTCCTAACAGCAATTGCATAAACTCCTGGCCAGATGTGAATTTTTCAAACACATAGCGTCCAATTTCACATGCAGCATGCAGGAACTAAAGCAGATATGGGCCATATAACTGTCAGTCCAGTCAATATTTATACAGTGTTGCATACATTTATTTATTTGTTTTTCTGCCTGTAACAATACATTCCAACCATATACTTGAATACTTTCCCTACATCAGGAGGGAATATACCTCCATCCTTTATATTTTTCCTTTCTCATCCCAAATATATTTGGCTACATTCAGCAGAGGAAAACATTAGAAAGAGAAGATTTCAGATAATTCATGCAATTACCAGTGATATACTTCTCCCTCTGACTTAAATCTGAATGATAAATCTGTATGATAATACAAACTACATTTTGTACAACAAAATCATAACTGTTTCAACCACTGGTGGGAGCCATCAGTGAGAACAGGTTGCTCAGGAGAAATGATGGCAAGGAACGGGATGACAATGTGCAAGCAGCTAAATCGCACCGTGCTCTACAGTACCCTCATGTGCAGCCACCACAGCAATGCAGTCAGGTTGTTCAGAAGCCATATGGATAAAGGCTTAGTTTAACAAAGTTGGCTGCATTCTGTCTTTTTCTCTTCTCTTCTCTTCCTCTTCAAACTAGAAGCCCCAGTGGTGCAATGTTTTTCTGCCATATGGTCTTTCCCCCCCTTCCTCCCCCTTAAATAGAAAAAAAAACCCAGAATCTACCCTGCACTTCAGTAACTGTCTCTAGTCACAGGTATCAGTACTATTTCCAGCCAAAGGACTTTCTACAAAAGAGCAACTGCCTTTTGAGATGATGCCATTGCTACAGGACTGGCACTGTTACAGGACAGACCATCAGGTTAGCTGCCTTCCATGAAGAGATCAAGGTAATTTGGGGCACCAAGCTGCATCTTGAGCAAAAGGGCTATTTTTCTGTCAATAAAATACTTAGGATCAAAAAGTAAATGTACTCACCCCAGGTAAAGTTTTAATATTGTGCAGTGCATTCTGTGCCTCAAGAGCAGCTTTTCTTGTATAAAATGTTACGAAACAACAACCTATAGAGAGAAATGAAAAGCTTTCAGAAATTAGTGAGTATGATTTGTGAGAGTACAATAGGGAAGGAGAAAAAAGCAGTGATTGAACAACACATCATGAGAGCTAGAAATGTGAATTATCATGAGGCTGCCTGAATAACGTGAATAAAAGAAAGCTTGTATAGCTTAAAATAAAAAGTCACCCCCTGTGCATTGCATCTATAGCACACCTACATTGTTAGTGAATTGTAATCACTTAGAAATTAGGTTAACCAAAATCCAATTGGCTTTGCACAGTGTAAATAAGGTTGTATTTTCCTGAAGGTTCCCCATTATATGTTGAATATAAGCAATATGGCAAGCTCAAGCTGTAGGAATTAATTTTTGCACCCCAGGCAGAAAATCAGGTTAAAGCAGGACCTTATTTGAAAGGCCTTACATGTAAGAGCTAAGGTTTGTTCCCTCTGTTTGAAACCAGGTAGGACTGGAGGTAGGACACTCATCTCAGCTGCAAGAATGAAACATAAACTACAAGAAAATTCACCTCAATAGTGAAGACTGCTCGTTGTTGCCAGTGTTAAGTGTGGCTCTGCTCACTCTCTATGTCTACCTTCAATAAAGCAGTTTTAGTTGCCTCAATCCTATGGTTTTCCCTGTGGCAGCATGGTACAACTGGGTGGTCTGTGGGACCAAACACAGTTGCTGACACTTCCTCCACTGCAAACATCTAATGTAACTTTACCCACAGCGCACACAACCCAGGCACCCAGCACAGCCCCAGGGTGAGGTCAGAGCTCACAGACAGATCCTCAGGGAAAAGCTGTAACATGACAGGTGTGGGGCAAAGAAACAAGGACCAGGATTTGACTTACTGCAATCTGTAATGTCACATGGCAATGAATTATGTTCCTAGGCATGCATGGGACACATGCAGAGAGCTTACTGCAGGAGGACCTTGCAACCAAGTTGCAGGTGGGATGCTCAATACCAGCTTATGACTTCGACTTTACTTCCAGTGGGAGGAAAATTACTTTGAAAGCATCACTTACACACGTACGTGCATAACACAAGATTGCAGGTATTGACAGAATAAAAATTCACACTTAAAGAGCTCCCACCCAGCACAGTAAACCAATGATGTAGGAACACATTTAGAGACTAATCTGTTGCTACTCTTTCCATGGGAGAAATACAGCAGGGCCCTTGTCCCATGGACATAAGTAGCTCCTGCTTTGGAGCCATGTAACATTAAGAAGATCCCAAAATTCCTGTGGCAACAGACAGGGTGCTCAATGACCCCGCCACTATAGGAAGAGGAAAAACGTGCTGGGTAATGCTGGTTGGGAGGCAGACGTGGCTACTGAAGTAAAAACCTACTCTGTATCAAAGAAGATGATGCAAATTTTGCTGATGAATCAGAAAACAATCCTATTTGCTTAATCACAGGAAGAGATGTGTTGCTACTCAAGGGAAATGTCAAAACCAAACAATAAATAGAAGAAACTCTGGCTCTCGGGTCTTCCCCGAGTCCACTGGAGTGTGACACCTAAAATAATCTGTCCTTTGGGCAGTGAGCACAGATCTTGCTTGCATCAGCTCCCTAAAGTTGACCAAGGTGAAAACATTGCATCCTGCCTGCTATGCCTGCTTTCGTTCAACCTTGCAGCATGCCCGTAACCGCAAAGGAGAACTAGGGAGAAAGCATGCACAGGAGAACACAGCTAGCAAACATCTCAAGTAGCTGTGTGAAGGGGGCCCTCACCACACCTTGGAAGGAAGGGCTGAAGCTAGAAGGCCCCCTCCGCTGCCGCTCGCTTGGTTCAAGCTGTGCATTACACCGTGAATGCTCCCTCTGGCTTCCCAGATGGGCCAGTGATGACCATTACCTTTATAACAAGCAAAGGCAATGATGTGTTCCCAGCTGGAATACAGTGAGGTTTTCCTTAACGCAGGAAAGTGCTGGCAGGCAATACAATATATGGGCAGGCAGGTGACACTAGTAAACATAGCCAAGAGGAACATTTTCCATACTGCCAACATGTTCATTAAATTTCAGTTTATGATATTGTTCAATAATTATTTCAATGAGTCAAACATTGTCTGGCAGGGATGAGTGGCACTGTGGCAGCCATAGCCTGTTAAGGTTTGTGCTTCCTGTGTTCTTCTATTCCACAAATAGAATGGCGCAAATTTAGATTTTATTCCAGAGTGAAAAAGGGAAAGAAATCCAAGTTTGTGACATTTAATAGTGTTACTTTGAGAAAACATTTTTCTATCCTGCCAGCCAGCTCCACACAGTCTGTCTTCTACTGTTTCTTCACTGGTTTATTAGCTTTTTAATATAAAGCTTTTTAACCAGGAGAGAGCATTCACAGGGTAAAATAACAAGTAGTAGTCACGACTTTGCAATCACAAAGTCCTTTACCATGGGTTTGAAGAGTTTAATTTTACATTTCAGCTCTGTGGATTCATTCTGATAAGAAATTTGAAATCTATTGGTTTATCATTCTTGGCACTACTTGCAAGAACTGCATTTGAAAGATGAATATACTGTGAAATATCCTTTAACTAGTAATTTTTGGGAAGTAATAGTGCAGGAGAGAAAAATGGCTCTGTGAATGAGGACTGGGAGAATACAGCAGCTTAATGGCAAACGTGCAGATGTTTCAGACAGGTCAATGGACCCTGAAAAAAAATGGAGGCTTCTAGGCCTGACAGACTGGTACATCTGAAAATGCATATGAATGAAGTTTTTCTCTTTTTGCTCTTCTTAAAAAAAAAACCCACAACAAAATGAGAAACAGTTTGCTGTGGTTAGAGGACAGTGTGGGCACCAGTTGTGGATGCCTGATTCTGAAGCTATCTGCTGAAGAGGTCAGGGCTGGATTGATAAAAATGAAAGCAAGAAAACACAGAACAGAAAAGGCAAAAGTGCACACAGTCCCAAAGGAAACACTACAGCTTTCCAGAGGAGCTCACTGCCAAGTTATGCAAACCACTGTAGCTGCAACTTTGAAGATGCCTCCAGCATATAATCCCTTTGGCTCAGTACTACTATGTCCTGTGGGAGAGAATATCAAATTCAGTCACTTCTGCAGAAATTTCAGAAGGGAAGACACCTGTATAAGAGGACAGGGCTAATCTGTGCTTTAGAAGTGGTGGCTGGCCCCTGCTAAAAGACATGGAATGACTTTCCTTCCTCCATTTTCCCTAAGAAAATGTAATATTGCCAAAGACAAATCAGTGACACCTCTGGAAAAAAAAAAAAAGTACGTTTCTGACTGAGGGAAAAGAAAGAAAAACAACAACTCTCCTTCTTCCAGCCCCCTGCACACATAATCTTGGCTTCATCACCAACAAATCTGACAACAGCTTGAAGCACAACTAAACTTTTCTGACATCCAATAACTTAAAAGTCTGACAGTGATAACCTTCTCCTCTGTTAGACAAGACAACTAAAAAGGTGAATTGGTTTGTGGACATGGTTCTGCTATCTTCAACAGCCTAAAATACCGTCCAATTTAACTCCATTTGGGTTAGTATCTTCTTGACCAAAGGAACAGGAGCTTGTGCTGCCAGTCAGTGCCTCCAAAGCAGCAAATCTCCTGAGTCTTGGTAAGCTGGTTGTGCTCTACTTGGAACCGTTATTTACTACAGTGTAAGATATTTCTTCTTTGTACCTAGAAAAAATACTGAATGAATCATGCAGATCCCTACAGTCCCTTAAGGACACTGGCAACAACTTCATGGCTATTCTGCCAGATGCTTGAACAGACTGAATAAAACCTGCCACCCTGTGCTGCACAGAGTCTAATAGCAACAAATGGGATGCCTGAGAAACAAAGGCAGAAACCAGACCTACTTCTCAAAGCATCTGATGAAGAAACTCTGCAGTGTGTACACTACAATGCTCAACTTCAACACCTCATTAAAAAAAAAAAAGGGAAAAGATCTCTTATTTCAGCTTGTTTTTTCTCTCTTCCCCCCCCCTTTTTCTTTCTTTTTTTTTTTTTTTTCCAAAGGAAACTTAGTGCCAGAAAAAGACCTCAAGGTCCCAGCCATTGGGAGAGAGTTGACACATTCAATTCTCCACGACACATTCAATTCACAAGTCGCTGCTCAGGCTGCCAAAGGCACCAATTAGCATCAGTGGTAGAGATTTTATTTATTTAATTTCCACATAAACCTGTTTAGCATGACACCGACAGGGGCAATCAGCCTTGTGTATGGCTAGAAACAGCTTTACTGGAGTCACTGTCAAAGATGGCAGCAATGGATTACATGGAGATCACACAGCCACAACTTCACTAAAGCAACCATTTACAAGTTATGAATGAACAAGAAAAAAACAACAAAACAAAAGAGCTCACACACTGTGCTCACAAACTTCTGCTGAAAATGAACCTGGATTTCTGGAGGACATTTGTGGTGTTGCAGAATTAAGATAAACTGCAGAGTTTTCACAATAAAGCTTCAAAAAATGCCATTCCTGATATGAGCAAGATGATTTTTTCAGAGAGCTGTCAGTGACCTACTGCAATGGGGCTTCTCCTCCCATGTGACTTCTGCTCTAGAACCCACATTAGCCACCTGTGACACCCAGCATCCCAGATACGGCTTTGTTAGGCTGTAAGACACAGCCATACGACATTGCTAGGAGCTCCAACGTGTCATTATTTTTTCACTTTCTCCCATTTCAAACACATACTAATTACTCCATGAGAGCTGTTTACACTCCTAATTTTGAACAAGTAACAAAAGGAAGCTCTCCTCCACTCAGAGATGTGGCATACACAGGCCTCGCTGGCATTTGACAGCACTGGGATCTGTGTAAAAGGCTTAATCTCTCAGCCAGGATTTCATGCTTGAATGAATACAACAACCTCCATCTTGCTGCATGTGTGAAAAAGTCTCTTACAGTTCCCTAAACTGAATATACTACGTTAAACTGAATGCCTAGGTTAAAGTCACCAGGAACTGCACATGTGCATCGACATGAGAAACTAAGTCTTGGATGTAGGTAGGAGTTAAAACATGTTGTCCTATAAGATGTTCTGAGGTTTTGATTTGCTTGCAGAAAAATGTGCTGCAGTTTCCCAGGCCTGAAATTTTAACTTTGGGAATTAACAAAAAGAGAAAAGATAGAGGAGAGAAAAAAAAGTCACTTGTATTTGTTGCTCTAATTTATGAGTTTCTATAGTTTTCAGCTGTCAAAATTTGTCAGTTTGAATCTCTCCTGTGTTGTGCATATTATCACCTGCTGCCAGTATCTGAACCCTAACCATAGGGTATAGACACACAAGAGCTTATCAGTGCGTCTCGCAAGGCCTGCAACAACTTAAAAGTATGAAATTTGCTTTACCTTCTAGACTAATAAAATAAACACTTCAAAACAGCTATAATGATTATCTGATGATTGAACTCTGTATTCTTTTAGCACGTAATGGAATCCTGGCAGACAAATTCAATTCAAAATACATTCACATTCAGGACATCAACAAAGTCATCATGTTGTGAATTGAAAATTCCTTTAAAGGCTGCGTTTGAATTCTAAGGGGTTGACAGATCAAGGGACTGAAGGCCCTGGAAGGCTAAATGAGTGAAGTCCTGCTATGTTTCTTTCTGTGAATGAAGCTCACTTTTGTGTGTGCATTTGCAAGCAGAACAGGTGCTGGCTTCACACAAGCTTGGAATCTCAATGGGTATAGTAGCTTCTTGTCAGTCCAGCACAGTTCAAGCTAGTTTAAGTCAAGGAGTATTTATTATTATTATTATTATTTTCCCCTCTAAATGCTCCTCTCCCAATTCCCACATTTGCTCCTCCACTACCAAAATTTAAGCATAAAATTGGATTTAATAGGGTTGCCTTTTAAAAATCTCTTGCATTCCAGCTGTTCACTCAAAGGCTGAAATATGTGCTCTGTAAATCACAAATTGCTGCTGCACAGTTAGATCTGAAATCAAACCCATCACAACCTATACTACCATTTTCCAAAAAGCAATGAAGACATGAAAAATTCTCTCCCTCTAAAGCTACTGAAAAGACCTACAGCTACAGGAGTTCAGCAAGTGCATGGTTGGGCAACAAGTTTTTTCTCATTCATTAAATTTGGTGCAGTGCCATGGGAGCATTTCCTCTGCAACACAAATTTTAGTTCAATTAGGTATCTTGCATGGAAGACATCAGTCCAGAATTAGGTATTTCAAGTCTAACAGATTTTGGTTGGTTTCCATCCAGAAACAGAGAAAGGCATGAAGTGCCTGAATAGCAAATGCAGACATTCCTGACAAAGGAAAGCAAAAACCCCAAATGTTTCCAGAAATAAGAATCCAGCTATTTCTGTAATTCTGCTGGACAGAAAATGAAGGTGGCTAAGGCAGGGATGCATTTGATTCCTATCTGCACCATCCTCTTACTCTATTGTATACGGAGTCACTTGAGAGTACAATGTCAACGGTTCCCTCCCAGAGCAATCCCTGATAGAACTGCCATATACTGCAGAAATCAATCTTTAACGATGCTGCCTCCCAATTAGATCAGGTTTGCTAATAGTTTGATATAATTGGCACCCTGACGGAAACCGTATTACCAATCCTGTCACCAGCCAGGAACCCGCACTGCCACTCTAATGACAGCACATACTATAGTGATGCCACTTCTAATATTAATATATTAGCTGAATGTAGGCAGGGGCTCTCACACAAGAAGCTTTCACAACCAGGATGTGCTAAAGCCCACCCTGTGCTTTATTTTGGTTGTAACATCCAGGGTGGCCACACACCAGCCCCAGTGTGCCCCAAACCACCCCTGTCACATTAAAGCACAAATGCTCCAGGCTGGTAACAGCCCTGTAAATGGCCAGTGAAAAATGATCCCATGGAGCTCAATTTTTTCTCTCCATGCCTTGCAAGTTATGACGGCCTTTCTGTTAATTGGCCACAAGTCCTAGTTTGCTGTCAGCCTTCAGCTGCACCAGGGAGCTCTTTTGGAGGAGTCGCACTCTGTCATTCTCATACCCTTGTGAATACAAATGCTCTCTATAAATGTCCTCTGCCTACAAAATGGATTTTTTTTTTTTTTTGACCTAGATTAAATCTGCTGCATTTTCAAGCCTTTTGGGAAAGTAACTAAGAACTAATATGCACCGGTTCATGTGCCACAACACTTTCCTACCCATTATTATGCAAATTTTGACTAAATGGCCACACAGATAGAAAAAGATAGCAAGGGTAAAAACTGTCAGAATCTGCTTTTCTTGCTTTCTGAAATAAGCTACTTACATTAAACAGTTTTAAAGGGCTAATAGCTGTAAAAGTATCTGAAGAATCTCAATGTACATTTATTCATACAGAATGATGGCAGCTTCTGTAAGTTCCTGAACTCCTGCTGACTTAATAATCTCCAGCAAGTGAATGGCCATCATGCTGGTACGCTCTGGTTTACTTTAGGAGAAAGGTGCCACGTTCCACATCTCCAGCTTGGTGATGTTAATTTGGTGTTTGCACTAGATGGTGATCAAGGAGGAAAACCCAGCAGATGCAGAATTAGAAACACAGAACTGTGGAGATCGGAAGAGACACGCAAGATCGTCATTCGAACCGCTCACCTAGATCTTGCAATCCCACCACTACTGCTAAACCAGAGATTATATATGTGGTGGCAGAGTAAAAAAATACATAAAATCATGTTTATAGCATCAAGGCAATTTCATGTCATTACTAACTAATCTGTCCCTAAAGAGAAACCATCACTGCATGCTGGGATATAAACTGACCCACAACGGTCTGGGCTGACTAGTTGATGAGAGATGTCCAAACGAACTCAGAAAATTCTGTGAAGATAACAGGTGAGTAGTTGGTGGCATTGGACCTGTGCCATCAGTACTGTGTCAACACCCTGATCTGCAGATTGATGGAAAGAACACTGGCCTGGCATGTTTCTCCTCTGACAGTCCCTCCAAGCACCCACCCAGTGTAAATCCCCTGGGAAAACCATTGCTTTCCCAGCCCCAGGAGATGGAATGTTGGCAGTCAGTCAACTCCAGTCAGAAAAATTAAAGTGGCTGCTTGGCATCTCTTGAGGTCATGTTTGGTCTGTTCACATTTCTAGGTCTCAGAGGCACAGAATATTTGAGATGGACACAACAGTCCATACAGCTTGCAATAAAAACTGCCTGTCTCAAGTACATAGGACAGCATGGGGAGCTGGTGGGGATGTGGTATTTCAGTCTCTGGGTTTTAGGTGTTTCCCAATGGGAAGGCACAATACTTCCCACCTGCAAAATACAGAAAAGAGTATGTACAAAATACAGGTAAACCAAGAAATACATATATATTATGTTGAATTGGAAATCATTTGAAGCAAGGCATGTCACTGTATATATATTGTATCACAAAGAAATCTTGAATTTGGCAGGACACCTAAGTGAAGCTACAATGTAAGTAATCACTTATTTCTTATGCTGCCTTCTCATTTCCTCTTTGCCATTTCTTTTCTTGATTTCCTTCTTATTCTTACACTAATTCTCCTTAATCTTTAATTAATTTTCTTCTCCCTTCATACAAATCCTTATTCTTTTCTTCCTAGATGGTCATTGTTTCCTTTTTCCTTGGCCAGGTAACAATTACTGAATTGAGTTTACTGTCTTTGAAATGAATTAACATGTCTTCTGAGTAAGTTAACCCCAATGTTTGTCCATCTGCTCAACTCATCTTTGGATATAGTAGAGAAAGAGAGTTCAGAGCACAGATGCCAAGAGAAAAAAAAAAAAGGAAATGAAAAAATTAAGATGTCCTCCCTTATTAATCCATTCCTACAGCAGAAATCTGGTGTGATAGTGTATTTCAATTCAAAAGGATTCTACAAAGATCATGTCTACATAAATTAATATAGGCAGGGACACATCTTTCTTTAATGGTATTTCAAAAGTCTTACAGTCTCCAACTGTGATATTCACTAGTAGCAAATCAAACTTCCTAGAACACTGATCTTATAGTTCTGGATGTCCTTTTTTTTTTCCTTTTTTGTTTCCTTTGTTTTTTCCACTTGAAAGCTTGAGAAAGATCACTAAAAACTAATTTTTCATGGAAAAACTTTCAGACCACCTCCCTGATGAAACTTCTAATTGCACTGCAACTCCTGAGAAGCCACTCAAGTCCTTGTTCAACTAGGAGGCATCCTGTGGTGAAAAATACTCGGAATGGCATAGCTTTACCATAAGATTATGAATTTAAAATAGTCAAATCATTGATTTTGAGAGTTAATTGCAATTTATAAGCCTACAGTGTCAGTATGAAAAACCTATGTTTTGTACTGGAAATTTTCACTGGGTGAATGCAACGGCATCCTGGGCTGCATCAGGCAGAGTGCTGCCAGGAGGGCGGTGGAGGTGATCCTTGCCCTCTGCTCAGCTTTGCTGAGACATTTATGGGGTGCTGAGTCCTATTCTAGTAACACCAGTACAAGTGAGGTGTGGACATACTGGAAGAAGTCCAGGAAGATGATGGACTGGTGCATCACTCATATGAAGAGAGACTGAGATAGCTGGGACTCTTCAGCCTGGAGACGGAAAAGCTCAAGGGGATCTTATTAACATGTATAAATACCTGATGGAAAGGAAATAAAGAAGATACAACCTTCCCAGAGGTGACAAGAGGCCATAGGCACAAATAGAAATGTGGGAAATTCAATTTAAAATTAAGGAAACATTAGAAACATTAAAATCTCAGCACAGCCCATGGGTCCACAGACATGCAGAACAATAACAATGTCTTGTGTCATCATACCTTGTTTCCAGAAATATATCAAGAAATGTATTAATTCAAAAGCTGTTATTATGATGCATTTTTAAAATTACTGCTTATCAGATCCTGTTGTATCTGACATAATGAAGTTTTGTTCAAACCCAACATATTCCTTCAACGTTAGAAGACCACCAATCCAGCCACAGCTCTGACAGATCTCAAACTCAGCTTGTGTCTTCTAAAGACAGCACAGGAAAAGCCAGATCTAGCAGTACAGAGATAAGAGAAGGTTTATAAAAAAAAAAAAAAAAAAGCAAAGCATAGGATGGAAAGATTGCTATTGCTACTGCTTAATGAAAACCCATTTAATGAAAACCTGTTTAAGTTCCATTTACCTGGTAAGAGTCTAGTATGTGTATCCACTTAACAGGATTTGAAAAGGTTGGTTTTTTGCAAGAGAATCTAAAATTTGACCTTGGATAATTCATTTCTAGGAATAGGCTGTTGAAGTTCTTCTGAAAATAACGTTGAACACCCATCTGAACCTTTTGATGCCTAACTGCTTTTCAACAATTTGGCCTTTAATCTCCCCATGGACTAGCTTCTCCTTGTGAAATGGAAAGAGCTCAAAGGAATATTGTAAAGAAACTATTTAAAAAAAAAAGTGAGGTAAAAAGTTACTGCAATAGTAGTGACCACAATAACAGCAAATACTTGCAAGCACTGCTTCCATCTAACTCACTGCAGCCTGACATGCTTCCTCCAAAAGTTTGCTTACAGGAGATGGAAGAAATCAATAAAAGATGTTTGAGCTGGCTTAAGAGGCACTGAAACAGGATGGGAAGAAATCTAAGGTTAAATATTACCTCAAAATGCCCTGAACTTGAATCAATGAAGACCTGCTTGTACCCTCAACCCTGTATTTTTTTGCTTTTGACCAAGCCATCTAACGTGGGTTTACTTTCTCTGCTGGTCGAAGAGCTGACAAAGCCTCCACTTTGAGTCCTGATTTTCTGCAATATACCCACTATTTTCAGGAAGCTAATTTTCATCTATAGGAAAACTATTTTTCTAAAAAATCTTTTACTTTTCCTCATCTTTACAACTTAGCTCTAAATCCATAGCCTGAATACATTAACACTCCTTGCTCCATTTGCCAAGATGCAGTCAATCACTTTCAATTCTTTCTTGACTTCAACATTATAAACTCTTACATATCTCATTGATTTCCAGGCATTCACAGTTTCACTGTCACAGGGTCACAGCACATGTTAAATCTTTCCTACACTGTGTACATCTTCAAACAGTATTTCATCTAAGGAGCTTTCACTTTCCCTGAACTTGTTAGCAGGGACGTATTTATTCCTCAGTTAAGCTTTTAATTATTATTATTATTATTATAATAGAAAAGAAACATAAGAAATTCCTGGCAACTCTTCTATCTTTCTAGCTGGTTGAAACAATTTTATGCAGATGAAGATGCAACTCTGTAGAGCCTTTGAACTTTAAGCATCATCTTTACTTGGCTTTGAACTCTCAACAGGGTCCATGATCTTTCAAAGCAATATACTCTGCCTGTGGAAGCTTCAAACAAGGGGGGAAAAGGCATGGTTAGGAAAAAAAATTAAAAGATTAAAAAAAAAAAAGCTTGATATTCCTGGAAATTAAAAAAAAAAACAAAACACAACAACTGAGTGGTATCTGAAGAAGTGCATTCAGCACTCAAGTGTTTCCCTAATTAATTGTTTAGATGAGTGCTAAAATAAATGCAGCAGCAGCAAAGATAAACAAACCACTTTAGTAATAAAGCCATATATTTGTGCAGACACACAAAAATAAATAGCAGCATTTAATGAGCACAAGCAATGAGAACGAAAAGCACACTTAGTGTGGGGAATCCATGCTCAGAAAGCTCAAGCTCAAAGATATTTGAGAAGTATCTTGCAACAACCTCCTGCCTGACTCATGTTTGCTTCTTGTACAGCATCTTGTTTTGCACAGATGAACAGTGTAAAAATAAAAAGTGTCCTGATGGAGAATTACAGCTCATGTTTCACCTTGCCTGGGCAGCCTCACAGAAGCAAGGAAAACACTTGTGGTAAAAGTTTATTACCCCTGTTGTTTATTAGTTTTTGTTTGTTTGTTTGTTTTATTTTTTTCCTGATGATTAACTAATGTAAAAAGCAATAAATGGACATGCAGAACAGATGTGCAACACATGTGCTTCCAAAATGAGAGAGAAAAGCTAAGAGCACTCATACAGCCTTTGTGACTGGAAAACACTCTAATGAAGTATAAACATTCAGGGAAACTGAAACTGTTATCTTGCAAATCTAGGAAAACAGCTTTAATACAATTGCAAGGCTATTAGAGGCAGGAAAATTCAGCTAAGTTCCCCTCCCAGAGAGGACAGCATTATGCTGTCACATGTAAGTCTTTCAAAACTTTATCTGGTTCTATCTGCAGATTTCCCAGATCAGACCTTCCTGTAATTTCCCAAGAAAACAATTTCTCAGTCTCACAAGCATTAAAGATACTTTTCACAGTAAATCCTTGCAGCTTTCCTTAATTTCCCATTGCTATTTATTTCGTGAAAATATTTCTATGTAAAGCGACTACTTTCTATAAATAATTTGATAACTAAAGCAAATCAGTAAAAAAAACCCCATGTATGATACAAATAGGTATGTTATTCATCCCAGAAGTCTTCATAAAATTGATGGTTTCTTTACTGATGCTATCAACTAGGTATGACCTGGAAAACTGATTTAAAAATATCTTTTCACTAGTATTTAATGTCTATTAAGGGAAGAGAATATCAAGAGTGTGTTGGACAACCCACAGGACAGATTTCAAGTCCTCTAATTAATACCTGTTCAGAGTAGCCAGAGAGGTATAGCCTGTATGAAATGATTGGCATCTTATCAAGACAAGAGGAGAAAGAAGCTGGATGATTGGCAACTTAATCAGGGGGAAAAGGAAAAACAGAGAAAAGGAGCAAAATGAGTGCCTGAACAGCTGTGTGTTGGCTCCTGCAGTTGTCAGAGGTGGCCTTGAGCAGGCAGTGGCAGGAGGGTTTACACTAAAGCTTGTCTACAAAGTAGATGAAACAATTCAGTGTTCCTTGGCATGAATGGCACTTGGATCCTGAATGTATCTAATCATATTTGAAGGGGCATGATTCTGTACAGCGCTGTCCACAGGTCACCATGGCAGCCAGAGGAACACATCCAACAACATATCACGGATGTGCAGCTTAACTGTGCTTTGCTACCAAAAAACTCATAGAGGTTTAGCACAAAGTCTCCAGGCTTACCTGAAAACTAAAAACCCCATGGAATAAAATAAATAAATTCCTTGCACAGTATTTTGTCTTCAGCCCCTGCTCTTTCTTTTAATCAGTGTTCATTTCACATGACGCCCAACCTGAACAATCAGTATTTTGGTAGCAGCATTCTTTAGTCACTGTTACAGTGTGCCCCTGTCTTTTATTCAACATGTTAGTATTACTTAAAATATCTACATTAAGCAAAAACTATGCAAACTTTTCCTGAAGAAATGAGGAATGGTGGGTTAGAGGTTAGATTGTCAAATGAGCTTTGCATCTAGCAGTAGTTCAAAGTACTGCTTGGTCTGTTCACAAAATACCTTGCCCATAGATGACTTGTATTCACCCACAGAGTATAGTGGGTCAACAGAGAAACAGAAAAGTAATGCCTTAAAAATGCAAAATTTCTTTTTCCACTTGAGATGGGGGGTAGGAGAATAACGATGTACTTGGAGGGAAGTCCTGGTAAGATAGAGACCCATATCTTCTACAGTATTTGGCTCCCGCTAAGCCTTATTAGGGCAAAACTAAAGATATTTCCAAGTAATTTTAAATCTTCTATCAGACCACAGCATTACTCTTGCATTTTATATGCCAGAAAGATAAACCTTAATGTCTAGGAAAATTATTTCTGGAACTGCATATTACACGTTTTCACTAGAATTCATATCATAAGCTTTGACACAGAGATAACTAAGCGATTACTTGTCAACCTCTTCATTTCATCAGTCTTAAAAGCTAGGATAAAAAAAAGCTTTTCATGTGCAACAACAGGCAACGTATTAGTCCTGCAGAGTTATCAAAAATGTGGAACTAAATATCAGACAAGCCCAATTTAAAATGATGAAACACTTCTGAATTCTAAAACAATTAGGCTGATTTACAACACATGACCTGATACACTGTAGGTTTGAATCCCTTTTTTTGCTTTTTAAAAGCAGACGCATTTTTTTTCATGCTAGTCATAAATTAGTACAACTAAGATTTATTTGTGGGGTTTCTGGTTCATTCTCCCCCCCGACAAATACTATTCAAGAGCAACTCTTACACCTCCCAGAGATGCTTGTGGAAGATTTGTATTTTACCTGGGAAGAAGACATATACACAAGTGAGTTACAGACCTAGGAAAAGCAAATCATGACTAGCTGAAGAATAGCAAAATCTCCTTTTTCTGTGGCTTTTCAGTGGTGCTGTGCTGCAGATTTACTCAGTTTTCATTGCTAGGTGACTAATTTCTGCTTGTAAATCAAGGACATTGGGGTGCTATGAAGATTAGTCAGGTGAGGCATGCAGTTTTCTCCACTACTCTTCATGATGGTTGCTTCCAGAAAAAAAAAGTGGAACTACTTCTGATTCCACTGAGATTCAAAGTAAAACTGACACTGGCAACTCAACTCTGCTTCATCATGGTACTAAAAAGTCATTATCTGTGTTTCAGTATCAATTTGATTATTATCTGTGTTCTAACACAAATAGAAGCCTGGAGAAAGTCTTTTTTCAGTTACCACAAGACAATGCCAGTGATGGCAGTGACGTTAATCAAAACTACTCTGAAGAAGGCTTTGGCTCCTTTGTTTACAGAACACTGGAATTTACAAGCTAACACATAAAACAAAAAGGTACAGAGCTTCTACAACACTCTTCTAAGGCTTTAACTTTTGCAACACATATGGACAATGTTTTTTCAAATGAAAGTACTGTTTCTCCATACTTAAGAGTGCTAATATTTTAGTTTGACTGCATCTGTGAATGAAGACATTCAAAAAGACATTATGTTTTCGACTTAGGTTAATAATAAGGCTATTTTTCCACCCACTCTCTGGCACAGCTGTAATGTTCTTGGCCTCAAGTGGGAGGCAATGTGGAACAAGGATTAGCAAGATGGATGATATAAAACATACAGTGCCAGTTCATATAAAATATTACTACATTGGAAATGACTGTTTACTGTCTCAGTGATTACATGACTACTTTTTTTTCCTTCCAAAGAACATACAGTATGTGGCGCTTCCCTATGCCAATAAAGCTTAGTGCACAGCACCTGGGTAATGACAAATTAATTTTTTGAACTAAGCCTGGTGCAGGGGTCAGGCAAAATCTTAGGCAGAGTTTATCCCCAGTACCATTTTACATGACAGAAAACGCATCCCTCCCATTCATCAGTGTTAGCGCAGAACAGGGATTACACAACAGAAAAGAAATAAAATGGGCGGACCAAAACACAAAAAAATATTGTTTACAATATGATAATAAAATATTTAATCTTAGATGAGGGGGGAGTTGGAAACAGGACCCCATGGTCAATTTCCAAATAAAATTGGACAAAACATTTAGGAATGCACTAAACAGAACAAGTGTGGATTTGGCAGGCAAAAAGCTGGATGAACTAGCAGGTCTTTTTTCAGTTAGGTTAGATTGCCAAACCTGAGACCTTTGCATCCTGGAATGTGAAATCTGTTGCCTGATCTTGGGACCTGCCTCTCTTCACTAAGGCCATAGAGACACAGCCACGAGCAGCCAAGGAGACTGAACACTGGCCCCCAGCACATCCAGGTACCAACGTACCTCAAATCCAGAAAACCACATGGGTCCAAATTTTATGTCCTGTCCAAACATAAAACTTCTTTTACCACAAAGTCAACACAAGTTGTTTAAATTCTGAGTGCTCAGTGGTTCCCATCACTTGGACTACTGGCCACAATCACTGCCAAAATATCAGCAATACTTCAGAGTTGAAAAATGTTTACTTTAATAATTTTAGCGAGAGAGCACTTTCATGTGAAAGAGAAACAGAAGTGTTTCAACATGACAAAATAATTTCTTGTCCCTAAACAAAGTTTCTTCTGAAAGAGATGTTTGAATCTATCCAGGTACCTCTGTTTTCATGTAAAGTTTATTGATTCAGTAAAACATATAAACAGGCTTATTTCATTATTCTTCCAGCTGCAGATGATCTGTATTCAGTGAGCAATCTGTTCCCCAAAAAAATATTTTCATTGAAATTAATCTTAATGTTCACTCCTCCTTCCCCCACAAGCTAATATCTAGGCACTTTGAAATGTGCATTAGCTACTTTAATAAATAAGTTGAGCAATTTTTGGTTTTCTTAACCACATAGGGCATAAGTGGATGATCTCTTTACATGCCCTGGATGACAAAAAAGACATTAAGTACTAGAATTTTTCCTGTCTGAGTACCCAGTGAGAGCAAGGCAAGTTTGCTTCAAGTTGTCATTTCCAGAGCGTCAGAGTTTCCATGAGCAGTACCTTCCACAGTCATGTCACCAAAACCTCAGCACTGTGCACCCCAGCATTTTTTTTTTCAGGGCGTTCCTCCAACAACGTGAACAACTACCCAGATTCTGAAAGCCTGCTCTTTTGACACACTGAGTTTGTCAAGTGTAGGAGAACTACTGTTAGATGAGAAGAATTAAAAAAAAAAAAACGAAAAAAGGAGAAGTAGGCACATTCCCTTCTCCTACTCACTCTCTAATGATCATTGTGCTATTTTCTTTTAAATCTTAAAATTTCAGCCCTTTACAGTAAGATCAGCAAGAACAGCTTGTTGCTTCAATAAAGATGCACAAAGCCCTTTTTGTTGAGGACGTGGGTCCAAAACACTGGCATCTGGGCCATGCAGCTTTCAATCCTCCTCATTCATCTATGCTGTCAGTGTTTCAGGACAAAGATCATTTTACCAATCTGTTTGTACAGCATATTGTACAATCTGCTATGTGCATCTGCAATACAAACAGCAAATGATAAGAAGAGCATGTGGACGAGACTAGAGCCTCAGATTTTGGGTCCCTTTGTTATCTGTGCTGCACGGATGCCAATCCACAGGGAGCATGGTTGCACTCCTGACTTGCTGCACACACAACATACCATGGGCACTCTCCATGAAATCTAAATGCTGTATATTCCCTATAAAACTATCCCAAAAGATTTTGCCCCTCCCCAGCTCCTTTCTCCTATTTCAAGGGAGTAATTCAAAAGTTAAAACCATGACCATACAAATGGGAAAGAGACATTACATTACCTTTGTAATATCCTCCTTAAATACAAAACAAAGCCATGAAACTTAGGGAGAAAGAACAGTTTGTGCCAGATGCTATCTAAAGAATATTCAGTCATAAATACTACATACAAATGTATGAAAAAAATGCCATCCTTTTAAACAGATGGTTCCCCAAAATCACATCTGACTGCAACAGTAATTATGTTTCTTATCCTTACTAAATATTTGCCCTTTTTCCATTTTAATATAGCAAGCACTTCT
The DNA here is from genome assembly GCF_027791375.1 of Indicator indicator. NCBI lineage: Eukaryota > Metazoa > Chordata > Aves > Piciformes > Indicatoridae > Indicator > Indicator indicator. The sequence continues at coordinate 16,290,545 of NC_072012.1, read as the reverse complement.
GACATTTGCTGTACAGAACACTGCACTCCCTGCTTCTTGCAGCACAGATTGCTAGTCTGATGCTTTACATGCTGATTTCTCTTTTGTGAACTGAGACCTTGAATATTTTCATGGAGGAAAAGCAGATCAATGATTTTTTAAGAGAGCTAAACAATTCTGTGTAATGAACATCAGTTAACATAGGCAACTAATCTTTCTTTTTCCCCAAAAAAACCCAAACCACAAAAACAAAGGGGAGATTGTAACTCCTTTGAATGGCATGTGCCTTACTGATTGTACCAGAATGTCAACTGCATGCATAAACATGGGTGGGTGAAGTTCAGGAGTGACATGTGGATCATTAAAATGTAAGATGCGTAGGTGAATAAAAACTTTTGCCATTTGATTTGGCCAACAATAAAGAAAGTTGCTGTAGAAACTATTTCACTGTTTCCCAATTTCCATAAGAGAGGGGTTCAAAACAGTTTTTTCATTTAGTTTTTGTTGCTGAATGGAGAATAAAAGATTTTTTTTTTGCTAGATTTCATGTATTCACTTTCTAAAGAATACATATGAAAGAAAGGAGATGTATACTTCAACCATATTGTTGACATTCAAACATATTCTCTAAAAACATCCAATATATCACATTTTCTGCTTAATGGTTAAAACATAAGAGCAATGTAGAAAACTGGATATCTTTATCACTGGCTTTAAGCATGTCTCTGGCTATATCATTGTGTTTCCATATATCTGATTTTTCTATTTATATAATGTGAATATGTTAAGGCAGCTTATTTGCATTTCTGCTTTTATGTAGGAAGCAACACAAAATACCTTCCTGGATCTTATTGTGGCATCTCTATATAGTGCGAGAGTGAGAATCCTGCATTGATAACAGCACTGAAAATACCACCAGGATCATCCAGTGAAATCACTCTGCCATCACCATCAGTTACTGTTCTTGTTAGTGTAGGGCTCTCAAGCCCTAGAGCAGATCACCCCAACACCCCTCCTCCTGTACACCCAGACTTGAGCTCAGGCTGCCCTTCTCCATTGCTGGCGCATCCATTATAGGCACACTCCAACTAGGAAGGACACTTGTACCAAAAATACACGTTCATTAGATACTTGCAGAACCATCTGTAAGATGCAATCTCCATAAACAGCTTTCTTTAAGTCATTATGCATTGTGTACACAGGCCAAAAACCTGTTCCTAGCTTCAAGCCTATCCCTGTCAGCAAAGCAGTGAAGAACATGCTTTAACTTTAATCATTTGCCGAAGTCATCAGGACTGTGTGCTTAGCTGAACAGGGGTCTTTAGAAGCCAAATATTATTCTTAGTAATAAGGAGACCTGGCAATACACTAGATGGAGCATTTGATAGTAAGTAACATTAATTTAATTAAATCCTCCTACAGCATACACTCTCCAGCTAATGTAGTTTACAGTGAAATTTTCTCCAGCGCTCATTTAAATATAATTGCTGCACTTATCTTGTCGTGAGGAAATTTCTGAAGGTTACTTGTGCTGTGCATGTGTAAACCTACAAGCTATGCTGACCTTTAGTTGTGAGATTTTTTTTTTTGAGCTACTTAAACTGCAGCATCTAAATAAGGATGATAATAATTATTATAATAATAATTCCTTACTTCCACACAGCACCTTTTAACTCAATATATACTCAAGTGAGAACTAGCACAGAACAAAGCACAGAAAGGCATTGCATGCTAACAGATCAGGACTGGACAGAAAAGCTAACACTGTTGGAAACAAAGGCTGGGAGATAATGCACTCAGAAAGCAGAATTTTGAGTGTTTTCCTCAATTCTTCCAAAAAACATAAAGGAGTACACTATGGAGATAATTTTATACTTACCTTTCATATATAAGCTGGTATTATCCAGAGCTATGGGGCACTGCAGCATCACACTGTGTTGTGACAAGAGGTTCACATCTATTGACCCAATTGTCTGGTTTTGGTAATTCTCAGGTTACCTATAGGTAACCCAGTGATATACTGGAAAGTAGCCTAAATCATTTACCAAACTGGAAATGGGGAGGTGTCAGTCAAAAGAAACTCCCCACAACCCACAAAACTCAAACCTTAAGTAAAATTTTAGTGCCTACAACTACCCACAGATCCAATGTCTTGAGAGTTTAATGAGATTGACACAGGTGTAGAGATAGGACAAGAAACCTGCTGAGCATGATGGAACCAAGAATTTTGGAAAGCTTCACCTGCAGACAGTGGACATTTTAGGTCCTTGTCTATAGTAAACTTTCCTCTACATCTCTATGGTAGGCTGTTTTTCTTGTCTTCTCTTTCATACAACAATTATAAGCACTCTGAAAGATCTGCTCCATTTTTCCCTTTAAAAACAGGGAAGAAACATTACATTTTGAACTGCTCAGGCAGAGTGTAACCAACCAATCCACACGAAAGTGTTGAGGGCCATGGCAGGTGAGAATGCCAAACCTAAAGGGGAAAAACAATTTTTCAGGCCACTCAACCTCTGCCCAGGACTCACCACTGCAAAAGGAAACCCAGTTTCTTTGTTTTTACTTCTCTGTACATGTGGCTAGGTGGATGCTTGCAAGAGTGGGAAATTTTCAACATAATGTCTGTTTGGCCATCAAGGCTTGACAAGGTATTATTTTATTTTTCTTTTTGGAACTACTAAACAAATGAGCGAACCAAGGATCTTTCTCTTCCCTTTTCCCCCCTCCTGCTCAAACTCAGATGCCTGTCACATTAAGAAACATCAAGTGATTTTGTTCAGCCCTTATGGCACGCATTAGCAGACGTTCAAGGGAGAACGTAGGACTGTGAAGCATTTTAAAACTCTTAAATAAAATGTGGGCTACAGAAGGCTCTCATTCAGAAATAACATTTTCCCTTCCGCAGAGAGTTCCCCCACGCTCCAGTGAAGTGAATTAAAATTGACACCGAGAAAAATCTAATTGAGCCAGAGACAACACAATACTTTTCACTATAGAAACTGAAGCCCCAGTGGAATTACTCGGGTTAATATAGTCCATTTTAAATCTACAATGATTTTGATATCCCATGATCTGCAAATAATAAAGGAAGTCTGTTGTTTAATACTCATTCTTTTAATTAGGAGAGACATAGGAAGAGTGGGAGCTGATGTCTATTTCTCTGCTCTACACTCCTTTTCTAACTGCAGTCCTCATCAGATCCAATTAATACGTGAACAAACTAATGCAGATCTCACCTGAGCAGTGTTAACATAACAAAATCTTTGTGTCAGCTTGCTGAGGGATTCAAGAACTGGGAAGGAAGGGAGCAAATTTGATTTACGCAACACAACAGCAGCACAGACAGGATATTATTCTCTGCCTGCTCAAAGTCACTTGAAAATTTTAGGAAAAGTGCCCCCAGACATCTGTATCTCACTTCTTCCAGCTGGTAAAAATTGAGTGATGATATTTGTCTCCCTTTGCAAAACATTTGGAGATCTATGGCTGAAGCAGCAGTGCTGCTCCTTACGGTGCCACATTCATCCTTGCACCTAAAAAAAATCATTTATATTAATCTACTGCCTATTGTGGTACAGGTCCCTAAAATTGCAGTTGAAAGCATGACATCTTGAGCTGCTAGGACAGTTTAATTATTGTTTGAAACATAAATTTTCCCAATTCAGTTAGGCAAATAATAGATGTGGTGTATCAAAAAACCATCTTCCACCTCTTTACAGCTCGCCTTATTCTTTAACAAGAATGCATGACTCATATGTAGTAGTTATTTTAAATTAAAACCACAAGGTAGTAGACATTGAAGTTTTTTTTTTCCACAAATAATAATGAATTTATGCACCACCAAGTTTAATCTGCAAAGTCTAACATCCCACTTAAAACTGCATGCTCATGGGCATAGATTAGACAGTAATTAGGTTCAGTGAAAACCTGAAAAAATCCACTGGAAACATTTCATTTATTCACTGGCTTGTCTCAGAGTGTTTTTATAAGCAATTAAAAAGACACAGATTCCTCAAAATGCCTTCTTCCTAGAGGTAGACGCACCAGAAGACTTATATCGCATATGCATCCTTCCACCCATAACTGACTGGCTTGAGTTAAGCTCATACCAGGCTCAGAAGCCACTACCAGACTGGATCCTTAGGGAATTATTTGCTATTCTTTTCAAATATGCTTATGGTTACAGTGCCCTATGGAAGTAATGTCTAAAAAAAAAGTAATACCACAAGTGTCATGGCACATCCTTTCCCGGCATCTGTATCAGGGAAGTCTGACACTGAGCAGGTTGCGGGTTCTCCCAGTCCCAAAGTATGCACAATACTGTCTTCTTGCTACTCTGCTCCAGCAGAAAATACAGTGACAAGGTCTGGTGCAGGGAAGATGGAAGTAATGAACTAGTAATTAATTTACCCTACAAATGCTATGCATCTATCAATTTCTTAACATATTTCAAAATTATAGAACAACAAACACTCTTTCAAAGCTTTCCTGGGGTTTAAATTTCATGTTAAGAAGAAGCAAAACTGATGGTATATTTATGCTAAAACATTTTATATGGTCTTTAGGTTTTTATTGGGACCCATCACCATAACATTTATGTGTCTCTCACACCACCTCAGCAGTGACAGAGAAATTCTTACTGCCTTAGAATCTTCTACCATCTTTTAATGAGCAAAACTTCTTACACTGTGCATTTTAATTTCAAGCTTCTACTTATTTGTGCATCTGTGTGCACGTGCACTTATGCGTGATTTTATTGGGGTGACAGGAGCAGAAGATGAAAGCAATAAAACACTTCTTGTGGTGGAAATGAAAGACTGGGAAGCTGCAGTGCAGGTGAAGTATTTGCTTATAAGGCTACTCCCCAATTACACTTCATTTTTGACATTGCTCAGTTGTCAAATGCTTTCTTCCTTTGAGCTCCACACCAAAGCGTGTGAAGATTTAGACAGGTTCTCAAATCCTTTGGAAAACTTCTCCTATGTTATGAGCAAATGATTCAAACATTAGAACTGAACAGAATTAGAAACACTATATAATAAGGGAAGGGTTGTGGGTTTTTTTTTTCTTAAGCCATTGTTCTTTAAGAAAAACACACATCATTTTTTATGCGGCGAGCAGGTAAATATTGTATATTTATTCATTTAATAGAAAATTGGAAGAGGAAAGTATTTCAGTGCCACAACATCATAAAAAGATCGAAAATCATTGATGTGAGCTTTAATATGCAACTGAAGAAATTGGATACCATAAATCTCGAACTGACAGTATCTGGCACTATTACAGAGGTATATATTTTAAACGTAGGCACACCAATCTTGAAAATACTTAAACGTGCATGTGATTTTATGTCTGAGTATTATATCCATTGATTAATTCCTGTGTGCAAGTGCGTGCATGACTGGACTGAGATTTTTTCATGCATTACCATTTTTGCCTTTAAGATTACAGATTTGAAAGACTGAGGTTTAGCACATTATTCAGATCCAACAATGCAATTTGATTAGCTGCTCTTTTCCATTTTATTGAAAGTTCAGGCTGTTTTTACTGCCTGCCTATGTGGTTTTTGCTGATGTAATTGATGGCATTAGGAAAACACATTGCCCATTCATACTTGAAGAACATTTGGGATTTTTTCATAGAACCATAGAATGGCTTAGGTTGGAAAGGACGTTAGAGATGATCTACTCCAACCTCCCTGCCATGGACAGGAACACCTTTCAACTAGACTCTGCTGCTCAAGGCCTCATCCAGCCTGGCCTCGAACATCTCCAGGGAGGAGGCATTCACAAACTCCCTGGGCAGCCTATTCCAGAGTCTCACCACCCTTGTACTGAAGAACTTCTTCCTAGAATCCAATCTAAACCTACTCTCCCTCAGCTTAAAACCATTTCCCCTTGTCCAACCACTAGACATCCTTATGAAAAGTCCCTTTCCAGCCTTCTTGTAGGATCCCTTCAGGTACTGGAAGGCAGTAGAAGGTCCTCCCAGAGTCTTCTCTTCCCTAGGCTGAATAAGCCCAGCTCCCCCAAACTACCCTCATAGCAGAGGTGTTCTAGTCCTGGGATCATCTTTGTGACCCTCCTCTTGACTTGCTCTGATAGCTTTGTGTTCTTCTTATTATGGGGACACTAGAACTGGATGCATTATTCGAGGTGGGATCTCACAAGAACAGAATAAAGGTGAAGAATCACCTCTCTTGGCCTGCTGGCCACACTCCTCTTGACAGGCAACTGTGGGACCGTGTGCTGAAGAAGTCAATATTATAGGACTGAATTGCCTGCCTTTTTTAACCAGTGTGCAAAATAGTCTTTTACTGTATTGTCATGACAAAAAAACACTATTAAGCTCCCTAATTCTCAATCATTAGCCTCCAATTAGTTTTAAATATAATTAGAAGAAAACTACCAAAACCAAACCGTACCAAACAACAAAAACACCCCACAAACAACCACAAAACCAAACAAAGACAGACATCTTTCTTGTTTTCTTGACTTCTCCTGAACTGTCTGGAACACTGAACCCATATTTGCAACTGTATTCTTAGAGTGGTTGAAAACACCTGGAAAGCACTTGGATTTATTTCATGCCTGAACTGAAGTTCAAACATCCCTTTATGTAACTTGCCTTTTCCCCAAGTGTTTATCAGACACGAACATCAGAGATCAATTAAGAAAACCGTAACTGGAATATGAACTCCTACTCTACGACTGGTCTGCATATGGGTTTTCTATCAATTTAACTGCATCAATTAATGCAGTTAAAGTTTATTCACTCTTTCAGCATAGATGTAATTAGTAATATGCTTACACAGTCTTAGCTTAATTTTAAAATTCATATACAGTAGTAAATCATAGTTAAACTACTACAAAAACTGTAGCCAGTGAGCCCCAAAGTAATCTACTTTAATCCCTTACAAATGCATTATTTTTTATTAATTTCTTGCAGCAACACCTAGAGTCCTCACGTCTGTATGTAGCCCCCACAGTGATAAATACTGTAAAAACATGGAGTGAAATGATGCCTAAAAAGAAAGCTTAATTCTGCTACAGCTCCAGTCATTCACATGCTGTATATAGGAACTTCAGAAATGAGGCTAAGGAAGGTTTCACATCATCATCTTCTTTAAGTACTACACCAAAACCCGCAACCCAATCACTCCAGCATCCTCCACTTTTCCTGTTTTGCAATCACAAACCCCTACTCTTGCTATAGTACCTTCACAAATACCTTCCACTATTTCTGCATCATCTGGCTGATATGGTTTGCTGTGATACCTTTTTGGTATTTAAGAGCCTGACTTTCTTGTCATGGTTAATAATGGGAATATACAGAGAGACTGATTTATGTGGGCAACAGGTTTGCATTCAAGTACACAATGGGACATTATCCTCATCTGCTCCCTCTCTTCAAAGCAATGCAAAAATATCAGGGGTCACCAGAAATCTCAGACCCTCTTCATGCTGGACATAGATGAGTCATTATCAGCTGTCCCCCCCACAGCCTTGGCACCTTGTCCTGTTTACAGGGTGAAACTGTACTGGGACAGGGGAAGTAGTCATGTCACATCCTGACACATTATTTCAAAAAACCAAATGGAAGGAAGCAAGAGAAAAGTTTCTTCAGGAACTTTCCTTACAGCTACTTCTGGAAGACCATTTTCTGCTCTTCAAGTGGAAGAAAGTTTGACTTAAGAAGTTGTATTTTTTTTTCCTGTTGGCCTGCTGTTTCTCAATCTTAAGCCTATGCTGTGCAGTCCCTGGGTTTAATATTAATTGAAAGAGTTTATCTATTCCTGCCTTCGGTACGCACTTCAACATACTGCAGAAACTTCAATTGTATCCTGTTATAACTTTTTCATTCCAAACCAAGGTACAGTCTTGTATTCTTCCTCAGCTTTTCCCTTTTTAACTTTCTTGTAAGTCAATGCTGGAAGCCCTTTACAAGTGAACCTTCTTAGACGTTTTACCATGGCTTAACCCTTCCTGACTTCATACAAAATCATGCTGCTCTTCTCTGAACCTTTGCCCTTTTCTACAGAATGGTACTAAATATTGGTAACTGTAGTTTAAACATGATTTAAAAAAAAAAATCCCTTTTTAAGTGGTACAGTATTGAAAACTAGATTCAATGCTTCCATTTATACAGCTCCACATTTTCTGAGCCTTTTGATGGCATGGACATAAAACATCATGCCAGTCTTTTTATGATATGCATGCTCCTCAAATTCTCTCCTGCTCTGAAATACTTGTAAAACCTACTCATTCAACATATGTGTTCACTCAAAACTCAGATTTAGTCCTCTTGCTCATGGTTCCTTTTACCTAGCTGAATGTATTGGATTGTTTTCTCCAAGTGATCAGGTGGCTTCACCCCCATTCAGTCCCTTCTGCATGATCCAAAAAGTTGGATAACAAGTTGGTGGTTCATTCTGTCAAAGCCATTTACATAGAAAGTGAAAAATATTGATCTCCAATAACAGTTGCTGTTGCTCTCCAATCATCATCCCCTCTCTTTCCCTGGCCCCTAACCTTTCCCCATTCTAATCTGCCCTCAATCATCTAACTAGCTCCTTTCTCAATCTGAAAATGGGCCCTTCTCTGCTTCACCAGCAACCGTATGTATTAGTCTCCTGTGTGAAACTGTGTGAAATGCCCCTGGGAAATCCAGCTTGATTATATACACAATTTCACACCTGTCCACTGTCAGAGAAACCTCTTGAAAAACTCCAGCAGATCTGTTGAATAAGAATTGCCTTTTATAAAAATCAGGTCACAACTATATTTTATAACGCTACTTATAATTCACATAAAAATTATAGCATTAAAGTTCTTTAAGGTTTAAATTCAAACATCCTAAAGTCAGAAAGGGAAAGTTAACAAAAACTCAACTTCATCATTTGCTCTCCCTCCCCAATGATGTTGTACCTCATGGCAAAATTTGACTTCTGCCAGTCTTTGTGGTGTGAAACTTTATGCAGTGCACAAGTACCTGCTAAAAAGAGAAATTATGCAAGGCATTTTTTCATTCAGTGTATGAAAGAATTGAAGTTTGTGATTGTAACAGAAGATCTCTCAGTCATGATCACTAAAATTTAGCCTAAAACACACATGTATAATGACTGTGGTTCCAAGTCCTGCAGTTTCAAAAGAACATGTTGTCAGGATGCAATTCAAAAAGCTAAGCAATATCCATGTGGACCTCGGAGAGCATTCAAAATGCAAAGTAAGTAAAAAAATATAAAGAAACTCTGACTTCTGGAGCACTGGCTGAAGGAAGCTTTTAAAGAATATCTAAGATAGCTTTGCAAACCACAATGCATTGAAACCGCAATCAGCTTAGTAGTGATGCAAGAGCAGGCAAGGAACAGTTGGTGTTTGCTGCTGATTAGAAGAGTCAGGATGGGTTTGTGTGACAAGCAGAGTACCACAGCTCTGCTCTTGTGCAGGACTGTCCAAGTTCCATTTTCTCTTCTGACCACACAGGAAATTTTGCACCCAGAGCAGGGACCTTCTGAAGCAACATCACTCGTGCGTTTCTGAAGGGTTAAACTGTGGCCAAAATGGTCCCCAAACAAGCCATATAACTTTTGTCTCCTATATGCCTTGCCCATCCAGTTTCTCCTGTATGCAGCAGATGAATGCCTCATTATCAGATTCCTCTGCTTGTTCCTGGTAGACTTAAATTATCATGTTAAATAGGATAATAATAAACATTGGCCTTTAACTACAGCACATCCTTGTTCACCCAGCAACCTCCTTCTAACCTGATAAAGGGTCTGTGAAAGGCTACAAGGACACACCGAGTTAGTTAACACAGGTGCCTCTCCCCTGCTTTCCACAATGTGATTCTGATGGTAGAAGCAGCAGCTAAGGTTCACAATGCTGGTGGAGGAGTCCTTGATCCTTATGAGAATTAACAGGTATCAAAGCAGGGGCAAGGTACCAAAAGAACATTCGAGATCTGGCCCAAGACTCTTCTACTGCATTTCAAAAAGCAAAAGTAGCCCTGTGCCATCTACTTGCTTCAGCACTCGGACTCTAAAACAAAAGCAACCAAGGAAATCTTTCCATGTCAAGAGAGGAGTGGGAAAGAAGAGAGATTCTTGGTGGCAGTATATGCTGTCTTCTCATAAGGCTCACTGTATCTGAGGTATTACAGTAGCCCTCTTTAACAACTACTCTGAAAAAAATGCATCTATTCACCCAGAATACGTTATAGAACAGGAGCAGGCTGGATTGTGAACCGAGCAGGCTGTTCTGCCTAGACTTTGAATCCCCTTAGCCCCTAGAAGCTGGAAGTGACATTTATTTCAGTGTTACATGATTTCCTGTATTTTTTCTTGTATATTTTCTTTTTAGTTATTTAGTTTACCTTACAAGGATTTCTCTTGTTTCAGAAAGAGGAACAAGCCTTACAAAACAACAGAGGATAAACACAAAGTCAAATAACTTTGCTGAGCTCTTTCACACATTCAAAAAGAACTGGAGAACTGCAAACTCTGGAAATCATGAGGAGTTGCGTACCAACAGAGAATATTCCAGCCTTCACCCATTGAAATACAGCCATTCCCATAGTTCCAAATTAATCAATCCAAGCTCCAACAGTTGCATTAGCAGTAATATCTGGAGAAGTAAAATAGATATATTGCTGCTTTATATATCTATGAAAGTAAGATGGCTTTCCTCTAGCCTTTCAAAGTCAGTAAAACCTGGCCTTATTCCTGCCTGCCTTCTCTTCAGCTTCAGCTTTGCAGAGCTGGCAAACAGTACAAAAAGGAGGACAGACATGAACTAGGCCGTCTGTCGTTGGAGGGTATGAAAGACACTATTAATGACAGCAGGAGAGAAGAAAGCAGCCTATGGTTATTTTTGACAGAATCAGGAGACACTCAGATTGCAGCTCCATAAACAGTTGATCACAGAAAAGTTCTGTCCAAACTGGAGAAGCCCCTTTGGCCAAGCTAACAGAAATACAGAACCTCTGTCTGGTAAGAGAGAAGTCTCTTGAAAATCCAAATGCCTTTCTTCAAAGAACAAAACCAAACCACCATCATCCCATGTGGTTTAGTAACAGTAACCTGATGTTTGTCATTGCAATTTATGGCTTGCAGAATATTAAAAGAAAATTTCTGGGTGGTATCAGCTTGTGAATGTTCGACAGGACACACATGCAATGCAATGAAAAATGGACTTTTTCCGGTGTCACCTGACCACAAGGTCCCCTTGGTACACTGTTCTGCAAAACTAGAGGTGATGCAGAGAAGGCAGCAGACAGGAAAATGTCAGGCTCTACCAATCTACCCAGCTGAAATAAAATAGAAATGGTTGTTTCATGTGGGTGCCTAAACAGAGAGAGAGAGAGAGAGAAAGCACACCTCCAAATAAAAAGTCAAACTCAGCGTCACTATTAAATGCCAATTAGATAGCACAAACATTTCTCATGCATTGTGATAACAAGACCATGAGACATTTTTCAGGGCAATTTGTTTGTTTGTCTGTTTCTAACATTGCTGACAATCTCTCAACAGATTAAGGATTATGGAAAGAAAGACCACTCCTAGACAAAGATATCCACAAGACACTCAAGAGGTTTCTACATCTAGCAACCTTGCTGGCAGACTAGCCAGGGGGAAGCGTAGAGCTGTCATGGAGATACTCTTCTCCATAGCTTCCAATGGAAAAGTTGACCATCAGAGAAGCTTACTGCTGTTTCAGGGAAATACGAGCCTGAAGGCTATTCTGTCATTCTTGAGGACTGATCTAGTTTATTCATTAAAACGTATAATGCCTGAGGTGACATAAAGGTATGATCTCTGCATGGCTGAAAAGAGCCCAAGAAAAAAAAAACAAAACCCCAAATACCAACCACCTTTCAAAAGAACAGTGGATATGGAGACTACAAGGTTTCATAATTAGTCGACAAGGATTTGCATGACCTGTGCTTAAGCCTCATGCCTTCCAGCAGCCTGACAGACAGGTACAGTATAATGGAAAGCACTACAGAAATGGGAATCAATGGCTTTCTTCTGTCTAACCACAGTATCATTCTCACTTCATTTACTGCTTAGTGGGAAGGCATTTCTGTGGCCAGGGGACCAGCTCTTTCTAAATGGACGAGTCTCAAAGTTCAGCATTTTAGTGGTTTAAACTAAGTAGGAGTTTGCTCATCCATAGCAGCCTGGACTGCAGAAAATCCAGTTGCTTGACCTCTTAATGCTGTCTTCTATCCAGCATTACGAGAAAAAGAAACTTGGTAAGGGCTTTGTGCTAACGTGGCAGGGGGCTACATGCCACAATACGTCAATACTAGTGAAAGAAGGGAGCTGAAAGCAGAACCACATTGAAACAGTTCAACCAAAAATACCTTCTGCTTCTGAAGGAAAAGAGCATGGGGACTTGATTAGCAGCAAAGTATGATGAGATGAATCCCCTACTTGATGCTGGTATGACACCAATGCACCTAGCCTTTTAACCAGAAGTGATATATACAAGCAACCCAAAATGAACTAATATCATTCAAAGCACAAAACTGCTTAAATCACAGAAGTAAACAAGAGGTCCCTTGAGAGGATCCTCTGTCCCATACCCAGGGCAAGGAGGATATGCTGAGCCTTGCTAGTGCTTTGAACAAAAGCACAGGAGAACCCAAAGTCGTGCTGTATGCCTCACACGACAGCAGTCACCTCTCACTGAACTGGAAATCTCAAGTGAGTGCTGTTTTGCACTGTTAGTTAGCTCCTAGCCCATAAAATAATTTTAAGGTATTCTCCATAGCACGTGTGCTTTAAAGGTTCTTAGAAGCAATGGCAGGAGTGCAGTAAGAATGAATAACTATACAGTAACCTTACAGCCAGGCACACATGCATATCTAGTTATGCCTCCAAGCTGCACTAATTATTTATGATGCTAGCAACATTTTCATGTCCCAAACCTGAAGAGTAAATGAAAGTATACAGCCATTGAGGAAGAAAAATGCATTCCGTGAAACAAAATCTTCACTTCCAGTCTACATGTAAACATGTGTTAATAGGTATAATACACAGAATTCTCACATGCCTAAATATACACAGATGTACAGTGAAAGAAAACAATATAGTTAAGGACAAATACTTTACATGCATATAGAAAAAATGTATGAAGGAAAACCAATCCTTTCTTCTAGAAAAAGGCCAAAAAAATCAATTCTATAACATGACTGCATAAAAGAAATCAGATTTTGGAAAAAGGGTAGGATGACTCTATTTTGTAATTTTTATTGCCTCTGGAGCAATGACGTAGCAAGAGGCCACTGCTATCATTTCTCCTCTTTTGTATACTTAAAATTTTTCCCACCTAGGGTGCAAAGTGAGAAAACAAAAGGTAGTAGAAAACTGTACTTTTCATGAGTTAATCCTGGGAAAGTGACCGCTCAAGGTTTCTGTGTTTCTTGGCAATAATAATTTAGAGAAGAACGGCAATCTTTTGTTATTTTTGCACAGTTGGAACGTATGTTTCCAGATAACAGACATTTAAACTGCAATTTAAGAAGAGGAGGAAGACGGTAATTGATAGGTATTCAGCAGTCCTTTCCTTTCCTTTCAGGACTGCTGCATAGCTCAACACAGTATGCTTCAGAAGAGACAGCCTAGATGCAAACATCTTTGGCAATCCTGAATGCAGGCAAGAGGCATCAGAAAAAAAACACAAGCTGAAAGCAAAGAGTATTAAAATAACTACTGTACCTTTACTTTGGGGAGGGTTCTGGCTTCTGTCTCGGAGAACATTAATCTGGTAGACAGCTCCATAAGGCTCAAAAAGTTCTTTTAACTCTTTTTCTGACCATGAACGGGGAATCTGTCCAACAAACATCTTAATGGCATCTGGGTCTGGTTGGTCTGAATGATCCAAAGCTCCATTCATCTTGTTAGCTGTGCCGTTACTAGAAAGTGGAAAAGGAGATTAAAAAGAGAAGGCAAGTTAGGAGACTATGCAGTTTTCGTATGCACTAGATGCAGAAGATGATGTCAATTGGCAGAAAGTAGGGGGGGGGGAAATCACTATTTAATTAATAGCATAAGTATTATGAAGCAAAAAAACAGTGCGATTACATTTTTCATTGAGTCTGGTTTTCTGTGCAGGCTGCTGCTTAATGTCATTATATAAGAAAAGAGCAGCACAAGGCAAACCAGGACTTTTGCATTTTAAAGCAGAGGATAGTTGCAAATAAGTGCAGATTTCTTTCCATGGCTGTTGTAAACAGAACTGCAGTGAATTCTTACTAAACTGGCAGAAATAAGGCAGTGCGTGTGTGAGTGTGTTTTGCAATAAAGTCACATGAAAGGAATATGAAACACTTGGCAATCTGTCAGATGACTAATGCTAGATGCCAGTGATGAATTTGCAGATTGTGTGAAGCATCCGTGTGTGCATCAAATTAGCATGATACTGCCTAGAATGGAAAACACTCCAGCTATGTGGCTGTTTGCTGCCGATTAGTTGCCTATGCTCTTTAAAAAGGAAAAGCAGTCCAGAGAAGCTCCAGTTTAAAGCACATTGCTTGTTGCACCCTGGCATTAAAAAATCCCCAAAACAACAACGATCAAAACAAACTAATAAAACAAAACAGAATTAAAAAAAGAGAAGGCAGTGGCAAAACTGCCTTTTTTGTTGCAAAACCAAAAATGCTGCTTAAAAAAGTTCTTTTTCTCCCTGTAAAAAGACATAAAAATCTTGGAATTTTTCACATGCTATAAATTGTTACCTGTCTGATCTCCAGATGTACATCTAAGATCAAACCAGCCAGGGGAAAGTGTTGTACTCATAAGAAAAAAAAGATAATTTTAAATACCAAGTTAAGAAAAAAAAAAAAAAGAAACCCCAAAACCCCTGTGTCACAATCTTATTGATAATTAAGGACAAAAATTTCAGCTGATTACTTGGCTAGAGATTCCATAAGTGGTGATAATTTCTGGATACTTCAGTTCCAAGAAAAAAACAGTAATGAGGTGTGACTTTTAGAGCACTGTCCCTATCCTTCTACAGCGGAACGAGGGGAAATGGTTTGCATTCAGTACTGTTGAAAGTTGATCTTTGCAGAACTCAGGTATTTCAGAGCTACCTGCCAGTTTCAAAAAAGCTTGGCTTTAATTACAGTTTCTCTATTTGATGATTGTTCAGGAGAGAATACCCATAGGAGGACTTGGAAGAGCTCAAAACATGCACAACCAGACAAAAAACATATTTTGCATGTAAAAAAAGAAAAATTAAGAATGGCAAGAAAAACCACGACCCTGTGTAATTCCCCTTACTTGGTTTCACATGCTTCATCTCTTTGAAAGCGTAATTCACCTGAACACATTAATATGCCCACATTAACTTTAGCACTTTCCCTGCTTACAGTAGGAAGGAGAAAGTTATATGAAAGACACATTTTAAATAAACAACGAGAAGTTTGATCACTCTTTGTGAAGTCTCTTCAACACAGATCAGCAGACAACAGGATTTATCACACCCATTTATTAGACAATATTCCTGTTGATTCTGGTGGGAGTTTTGCCGAATTAAGAGACTGAAAGATTTGGTCTTTTTGTATCACGTTTCATTCACAAATACCCTCTCTTACACAAATATCCTCTTCATTTGAAACTGTTCTACAGGTCACAATCACACCTGAAAAAATCACAATTTCTTCAGGCCTTAGAAACTGCATTTTCCATATATATATATATATATATATATATATATATATATATATATATATATACACACACACGTAACACTTAAGCCAAAGCAAAGGACCAACCCCCAAAAATCTCAAAAAAACCCAGAAAACCCTTGACTGACTCAGCTTAAAATGACTAACTTACACATCGTTTTGGATCTGCAAAGAGAAGAAAAGGTAAAACTTAGCTGTGCAGCCCCCATCTTTGCCCTGGGCTCAGACAACTATTTTCCTTCAGAAATTGACTTAACTTTTTTGCTTTGTTTATTCTTTACTTTATTTACATTAAAAATGAATTGAGTTAATTTTTAAATTATGCCATTCACCTATTCTCTGTTGGATCCCTTCTTTAAGAAATCTGTAAATGATTGTTCCTTTAGCTCAAAATTACAGCAAATGTCATATTTAATAAAGAATAATGAGGTTATTTGATTGCTTTTTCCTTTACCCAAATGTCCTTTAGCACCAAGAGCACAACTTCCATGGCTAACAAGCCAATTTTAAGTAAACCACAAAAATGAACACTTCTACCTATTTTCTCAGGTTAATGACCTCATTAGCATCAAGTTCATGATTTGAGCTAAAGGCTGAGGCATAGGCCAAGATCTTTTCTTATTTCACAAAATGCTTAAGGCCTTTCTTTATTTGGTGGAACTGAAGTTGAATTATGTTGACAATACTCCTGAAATGCTTTATCAGAAAAAGATGGCTAAAGGCTCTGACTCCAGAAACAGGCTACTGTAGCACTGTGACGAAAAGCTCTGGGGAACAGGTTTTGTGACTCGTTGCCGGAATTAATTGGGGTAGGTCATTAAAACTTCTTCAGACTACATTCCACCATCAACTGATTGCTCTGCCAATCCACTAATTCACAGATTTAGGAACAAGAACGAAGCATAACTTAGACTTTTCTTTAAAATGCTTTCCTGCCACAAGGTAGTGGTTTCACTGAGCTGCCAATATTTTGGGGGTTGATCGGCAGCTTCAGTCTGCAGAAAGGGCACTGGATGGGCTCCTCTTGAAACTGCATTTCCTTTGACATCAATGCAAACGAAGGCTCTCTAGCACCATGGAGGAGGATCTCACTCTCACTGTCAGGGTTTTGAGGAACACACGAACACTGTTGCAGCAATGGCACTTGCAGTAGCCCCCTTACCCAGCTTCAGCCATAGCCATCGGACTACAGTCTGTGCAGACAAACTGAACAAAGGAATGAAACAATAGGAAGATAACAATGGAAACCCCCCTTGATTTATTAGATTCGATGAATCTAATACCTGCAGGGTGCTTGAAGGTTCCATTGAGGAACACAACCACACAGCACACCTGCCTGACAGTTCAGTTGTCATAAAGTTTATTGGGTCAATACAAAATCCAGCTACATATTCTTGATCCCTTGCAAATAATCTCTGCTAAAGATTAATAACCTTATGTTCTCCCAACCTTCATCTTCACCCAGGGGACATGACTGCTCTGCACTGAGACCTCTTGGTTGCCAACAGCTGCAGGGCTTTTAGTTTGTTACTTCTCTTTGCCAACACGAGGGCTCTCAGAGGACATGGCTCCTTCTTTCCCCCATCTTTACCTTCTGCTGTACCCAAAAAATAACCAGGCAAAAGAGAAACCATGGTGTGAAACTTTCCGAGAGGAAAGTTTGTCAAAGCTGAGGACTATTTCTTGAAAGCATGAGCATACAGAAATAGCTGTGTCTAGGGGACACTAATGAGAATGGGATCCCTTAACAATTACCGTCAGTACCCAAATGACGACATACACTAAAAAAAGAAAAAAAAAAATTAGATTATGTGGCTTTCTGTCTCTATACTGCAGCAATCCTTCCCTCCGTGGCCAATTTAGCACACTGGACTCAGGGCTGACCCAGCACATCATCTTCACTGACAAGGTGTCATCTGTATTGTAGAGAGCAGCCCGAGGGCAGAGATTAAGCTACCGAGTCGCTGGCTGCTTGTGGTTGCTGCCAGAGCATCCTTGCTCTCAATTTGTGCCAATTTTCCTTCTAATAACCTAACTACCATTCCATCATTTCAGCAAGTTGACAGGGCCACTCTTTGAGGAGCTAGAGATTGTTTTAATATCACTGCTGCTTAAGCAGGAACACCAGAAAAAACTACTAGACGCCTTCTCTACCATTCATAGCTATAATTACAGCAAGACTGCTCAGGGCAAACTGACCGCTAAAGAGAGACTTCAGAAACAATGTCCAGATCAAAAGGGACTCTATTAAATTCATCACTGTTAAGAGCTTTGGCATTAATCCACGTTCATTTCCATTAATGAACTAGGTGTCCAGCCAGGTACTGAAAATCAGCTCTCAATGGAGACCAAATAGGTTTACAGGAGATCCACTTTTTAAAATATGTTTTAAATTCTTCCCATTCTCACTGTTCTGTTTTAGTTAATTCATATCTCAGCTTTCACTTTCAGTGTTTTTACCGTTTTAATGGAGATTTGCCTTTTCCATGTTCTATAGTATAACACATCTGTGGGAGAACTTTGAGCTCCCTATAAGAGCCAACAAAACAAGAACAACATGGAAACGAACAGGTTCCAAGTGTAAAGACTACTAAATCCATCCCAGTGCAGAGGCATTTACAGGCATCTGGGTTTTGCAGTAATAAATATTTACATCCAAGCTGGGGACTCACTGCCAGGATATCACACAAGCTGACAAAAGGGACAACACCCATTAGAAGGACTCCAACTGCTGTCAAGAGAGACAAAGAAGCATCACCTTACAGTACTTGAAAGATCGTAACTGCTGGTTTATGAGCAAATTCTATCTGGAAAGACCCAAAAGGGCTTTATAAACTCATTTTTTAAAGGGGAATGACTTCATCGTAAGGTGACAGACGGCAGCTGTTAATGACATGGAGCACAACAATTTCAGCCAGGAAGGGCAGAACAATACCATACTCAATTGAAAACTGCAGGGGGTTGCGATTTATAGGCACAGATAGTAATTACCTAAATTGGATTTTGGCCAGCAAGATAACGGCCAGAACCTCTGGCAAACAAACAAACAAACAAGCCAAACCAAACAAAACCCCCAAACCAAACCAAACAACAAAAAGAAGCTGTTCCATATTTTTAAGTCATAAATGGCCAGGTCGACATGTTTTTGCCTATCAGCATTTTCCTGGCACAGTTGCTCAGAGTCAGCTCAAAGGAAAGATGATGTTTTGAAACTCATTAACTGCTCCTGCTGTAGTGTCTTGTACAGTTTTTGGCAGAACTTTTAATTGTAATAATATCAATAATTATTATTAAGTAACACACAACCATAACAGCAATTGTTAAATGAACCTGACATTATGCCCAATGAATAAAGTAGCATATGGGCAGATGTTTGGTCCTATGCATGCAGTAAAAATCTACAAAATCGTTTTTCCAGGCTTCTCTGCACCCATCAGCGAGGCTGACAACTGAGGAGCTATAAGACTTGCACAGCTGCTATTCTGCTACACTTGAAGGCCAACTGCAACTGCGGGAGAGATACTGAAACTCAGAGCTCACAAAACACCCTCCCTTACTCCATCTTAGAGACCCAGGAAGCTGTTAACAAAGAGCTGAGCAATTCTTCAGCCATCCAGCAGAGAGCAACCGCACTTGCACTCACACACGCACATGAACTATAGGAACAATTCTGACGGCTTTTAATACCTGACATCCAAGGCTCAGATTTTATTCTTCTCAGTAGCTAATAATACTCAAGTGCTTGTGTAAGCACTGAATGGTAAATGCAAAGATTTTTTTCTTGCGTTGCCTCCACGCTGGCAGAAATTACCTGTAAAAGCATAATGATTCTTAAGACAATGGAGTCCTTATTACTGCTCTGATAATTTAAAACTCACAGTAATTTTTCTGCTAAAGTCACTGATTAGCAGCAGCCCAGCTTTGCTAACTCTCTGTATATTAGATCATGCAAACCAATATTTCTATAAAGGATAGTTCTTTTCTGACTAATTCCAGATTTAGTACATCTCATGCACATGATCACTTTGATACCTTAAATGCAAATTTTAAGGAAGGTAAGGAGGTAGCATCCTGTCACAGAGGACACATTATTTGAAATTCTGGGGGAAAAAAACCCTTTTCCTACTAGATGATCTCCAGAGGTCCCTTCCAAACCCTATCATTCTATGATTCTGTGAAAAATGTTTTGATGGAGAAGAAATTTGAGTGAAGAAGCAGCAGAGAGAAGCTGCCTTTCAAGCAGGTAGGTCAGACCGCATGATACCGACAGATGTGTGAATGGGGAAAACTACTAAACAAAATACATACTGGAGAAACAGAAGACAGCTGAGCCTACCTGAGATAAAAAAAACCACCTGGTTTTTAGAGGTATAGATGCAGATTCTTCATTAGTATCATAGGAGGAAATCAAGAACACAAAAGGAAATCATAACTAGAGCTAAACTAAAATGCAATTACTTTTTCAGCTTGTAAAATTAGCCCTGAAAGTTCTTCTCACCAAAGCTAGTGAGGGAGGGGTCTGTGTCCATGTAGCCTCTGTGTCTATGTAGCCTCTGTGTCTATGTAGCCTCATGGCTAAACATTCACCTCCAGAGGATGTTGGCTCTTCAGGTGCTCACCCTCTGTGTTGCTGCACCACCCCCATTACAAACCAGTTTGATTTAAGCCTGGGGTTTTAATCTAAACCCTGGATCTCTCTTGTGTGCATGTTTAAAACTACAAAAAGGATGTTATTTTATTATCTTACTTTTGGTAATGTTTCCTACGACTGCAGAGTCAAGCAACAGTAACTTTGCAAAAACTTTGCACATCTGCTACATCACACCTTGAAAATGACATTCATATACATCTTAAAAAAAAATGTCCAATGCATCTCAATACTGTCTCAACTCTTACTGCTGGTGTAAGGACCTGTTTTTAATCAAGCACATTATATTTTAGCACATGCAGTAGTGCTTAATGATGTGTATGTGCTGTACACAGACACAAGTGGAGTAACTCATACAAGCTAAAATCTGTGTAAATAAGAGAATGAAAAACTGCAGAAGTGAAGGCAAACAGGGAGAGGAGGAGGTTTGGTTTAAGTACTCTAGTTTGGAAACCAGTTAAATGTGATTGTTAGTTCATCCAATAGTGGAAGTAAACAATTAAACACACCATCTGTACAGGTCTGAGCTGAATAGTGTCCTTTTGTTTATGCTGATAGAATTCATAACGGTCTATTTTCAGAATGTTTAAGGATTTGCCTGCACTGGCCTACAGACTAAAGTGAAATTAGTAGAAGTTCAACAGCCAGTGATAGACATTTGTCCTTTAATAGCTGAAGAAAGCCAAACGCACCCCAACTCAGCCCTTAATGTCAAGTTTATTTCCCCGCTTGTTTAAGTATGGATGAGGATCATAAATTTCTAGGGATACATGGTAAAAATCACTAAAGTGCTTGGAGATTTAAATTAACAGCCTATGTATTAACCTGCAGCCTTGTTCTTCCAGGCTCTCCTGTAGTCTTTAGGAACTAACCACTTCAAGGCTAGGTGGAGTCCACCAAGAAATAATTTTCTGCAACATAAAACTCTGCTTAGGCAACCACCCAATAAGTAATTTTTTGCTTTCTGGGCAGATTTTGTTCTTAAACTCTCAAATAAGATTGGATCCATCTTCATCAGGTGTAAGGTAGTTACCTTTCTAACTCTACACAGCAGGAGAAAAGTGCCACAAGAGTTAAGACATGTCCAATAAATACTGAAGTAATGAATTTTAAATATCTGTTTTCTGTTGGCATCTGCACATCTGGTTTTGACCAGATAGCTTAGCATTTAAAAAAGGCTTCTAATTTACAACCTGTCTCTAAATGAACCTTTTATGGTAGCAAGAGAACCCTGACAGATCACTACAACTATGATGGTCATAGCTGTGCTTCTTGCGCTCCTCACCAACTTTGTCTTTTGTTGTCATCTCTTTGAGGTGGGGGTTATCCTTTTGCACATATATCTCTGCTGCATCCAAAAGGAACTCAAACTGCAACGGGGGTTCTCTCTCTGCATTATGGGACAGTAACATGAGAGAGCACTTATGCACCTGCACATAGTTTTGGAGCACCAATTAATATAGCTTTTCTCATGAAGTTGAATTTAAAGCAGCTGACTGCTCAGTATTAATGGTATGGATTATTAATGCCTTGCTTTGCTGATTACACATATTTGCAATGAAGCACACTTCTTTCTGTGTGGCAGGAAATATTTATTGGTATTATTAAAAAAAAAAAAAGAGAGAAAAAAGTAGTATTTGATTACACCCAAATGCATATATATTTGTGACACGTTAACAACTAAATTATTATAGTACCAGGCTTTTAAAATTCAGGACATACAGGACCATCTGTTTTCTTGTCAACAACCTCAGTCTCTCTCTCTCCACACTCCAAACACTTACTACTCCAAATTTAGAAAATTGTTACTCAATTCCCTTCTTCCTTTCCCTCCCCCACAAATCTATCAAAGGCATTAATGAAAGCTTTAATTTTATTTTTTTTTTTACTTGATAACTAATGACATGACTATTTTATCAAGTTTTATGTCCAGGCTGGCAGTTATCTGCTAGTTCTTATGAGGTTTGCAAGGTCTTCCCTAGCTCATGGCAACCTGTGTCCTGGAGCTGGAGCTGTGGGGATGGAGAGCATGGAAAGGTGTCCTCCAAATATTTGTTTTAAAACATAGCCATTTCTGTGTGCTAAAATCAACCAGTTATTACAAGAAGTAATTTACAGCCCGATGCATTTTAACACTGGCACCCACGTGTGTACACACACACTTGGACTGGCTCATAGTTGAGCTCTATGAAGGGCAGGGAGCTATCTTCACAGGGTGCAAAAGCCTATGTCCAAATAGAGGGAGGCCAACATCTCATGCCTGACATGGCTGCTTTACCGAAATAGCTTCCTTAAAAAGGGAGTGGAAGATCACAGCATTGCTGCTATTAAGGGCACAGCCAATTTTGGTTAGCTGCACTTATTTATGTGAGATCTCAAATGAACATTTAAAGCAAGCGATGACATTCAGTTTGCTTACTTAAAACGTTGTATCAAGCTCCTCCATACTACTTCCTTTTGCAAATCTGAATATTACAAAAGATTATTGTCCAAAGTGTGACACAATTGCAATTTTAACAAGTTGAGCATCATTATGGCAAAATCCCCCTCAGCAGATTTTTTTTTAAAACCATTTCTTCACTTTTTTCATACCACATCTGGCATATAGAATACAGATGATCATTTGTTTATATATCTGTATAAATGCCTTTTCCAAACACAGCCAGATGGAGCCTTTCAAAATCAAATTAATTTCAGATTAATTCACTCTGGACCCACTCCAGTTTCATGACTCTATGCTTCGAGGCACCATCTAAATTGATTTAGAGTCATGAACTTAGAAAGTCCTTAGGTATGGGAAAAAAAATTATTTCTTGCATACTGAGTCAGCAAATAAAAAGAGTCCATGATCACAAGTTTTGGCTGCTTCAAAAAAAACCCAAACCAATCTAAGAACGCATTAGTCTACACAGTGCCAAAATTATATATTAAAATTTCATATCTCATCACAGAAAAGTCACTCTAGAATTTACATCTTCCACGCATTCCTTGCTGAGTCCAATATAATTTATTGCTCTAATTAAAAAGCAAAATAAATAAAAAAACAAACAAACCCCAAACACGTTCTAAACCCTGCAATAAGCAGCAGTCATAGAAAGACAGGAGACAGGTAATAAAAATCTTCACTGCAATGGATTTATCTAAGGAACTATAAACAAATCTAGCCTGCAAACACAGTGGGCTTGCATACTGTCAATCCTCTATGGATGCCTTTATTATCTCACTTGTTTCAATTGCAATTTGTGTTTCCATGGAGATGTAACAGTCAACTCTGGAAAATTATAAGATAAATGTCAGGCAGTGATAACGGTGTTAATGAAGCTTCATTGACAAGCAGAACTATGCTTCAAATAATAGGCATATTTCTATTAGCATATGTATAACCTGTCCAGGAAAAGAAAGAAAAAAAATCCCAACAACAGGGAAAGACAATATTTAAAAATTAAAATGAAATTGTGTATATAGATATGAGAAGATACGAAACACATATTGTTGCATCTATGTGAAACAATGAATTCCTAACAAACAGAAGAGATGTGGATTTGAAATTTAATTGCCTGATTCCTCTTCAAATTTTTGCACTCAGCTATCATGCTGAAAAAAGCACTGCTGACACACACAGACACCCTTTTACATGGTGTGACTCTTGTCTCCTTACAATGTGAGGCTGGAAGGATCTGCTTCAGAAGGCACTTTAAAGCACGCTACTTTATAATGTGCAAATACAGCTGCAGTGAGCTGTTAGAAAGATGCAGACCTCAGTGGAAACACTAATAGCATATACACAAACATGGCGTACGCTACGAGAGCTCTCGGTTATCGTACGTGCTCAGATTAGGGTGGCAAATCCACCGCGTCTTTGTACATGATGAGTTCAACATGCTGGAGTGACAACCATGAGTATGGCGACTGCAGCATGGTGTGGTCTTGACCTCCTTTCAGGCCAAGCAAGCCTGTCGGAAGGATGTAGAAGCTGCCATCAAATCTGAAGGACCGAAGCCAGCTTTTTGCTTTCTGCACATGGAAACCTTCTAGTGAACTGGAGGTTGAAAAAGTGAAAAGGTGGTCTCTGCAGCACAGGGGAAAACACAGACCATCATGCTGTATTTGAGTGAATGGGCGAGTGGACTTAAACCAGCAACCAGAGGAAGAGGAAGGGGTTTGGTTATTCCAGTATCTGAATTTCCATTTTGCCACACTCTCAGAATGCAGGATAGGGCAGGAGTGGGGCAATCCTACCCCAGAGGACTACAAGGCAATTTTTGCAGGTGGATAAAATGTGCTAGGATATTCAGTGCTTACTCCTTAGGCCATATTGTCTCTGTCTGGAGAATCAGGAGGTGCTAAAGGTTGTTCCCATCTCTTCTTGCCCCACTATTTGGCCTTGCGAATTTTAGTCCCTTGCCTGCCTTCGTAACTCTCTCAAGTAGAATGAGTCCTCCTGTAAAGTGTCTTGGAAAGCAGGTTTCTGGCACTAGCCAAGTGTTAGAGAGGCTACAGGTAATATAATGGAAATGAAAATTAGGCTTTGTTTAGTTTGAGACGATGGTGAAATCTTAAACATGTGAACAAACAAACAAGAAAATCTTCATCTCTCGCAAGGCTTGAGGGCAAAGCATATGGGCAGGCAATACTTTGGGAATCCTCAGAATTACTGGGCTATTCTGAATAATCTTATGAAGTGTAGCTCAAATCAACATTCACATGCAGAGCATGAGACAAGCTGACTTTGTCATTTAAATGGAAAATATAGCAGGGCTGTGGGGTTGAAGGCAGAATGTTTTTGCTCTTTTCTCATCCTCTCTGCAGAGGATGAGAAAAGAGCAAAATTCTGCCTGTTTAGTAAAGAAAAATATGAATGTTGTCTGGGAGTTCCCAGTTCTTCAGAGAGGAGTCATCTTTGTCTAGATATATTTTGAGGGGCAGAAAAGGGAGTTGAAAAAGTGCCCAGTCTTTCAGTAGAGCATGTTTCATCTCTGATCAGATTTCTAGCCAACAAAAAATTGATAGAGGGTGGGAGTTTTTAAGTTGTAATAGAAGCTTAAAAAGAAAAATTCAAAAGTTTCAATCTTTTCTAATGACTCCTCAGTATAACATACTAGAAAAATCTAAGCACCTCATTAGATCGCTAGTAAAATGTCAATAGTTACAAAGTGATTTTCCCCAGTGAGTTTTAACATACTTATATAACTTACCCTAGTGCTTTTGAGGGGAGGAGAAATGGTATGGTAATGGATTCGATGTTATAGCACGAGTACTTCTAGCAGCTTCATGGAAGTCAGGATAATGGGTTGTGCTGGAGCCTGGCTTCAACAACAGCTGAGCAAGTCTCACATGTTATCGCTAGCATCGAATTTTGGCAGAACCAGGTTCCACCAGAAGTATCACTATCAACAAATGCAACTGCGATATGTAGATTACAGAAGAGAAATTTGCCATGAAACCAGAATATGAAGCAATTCATAAAGAAATAAACACTCTGTGTGCTAGATAGAAAGCGTTGCCCTGCACACAGCAAAATGGGCCATGTTGTCTCCATTCCACACTTGTTGAAGTATCTAAATCCCATTGCAATGTGTGGTCTAAGCTCTTCAAAGAAGTGCTCATTTTCCTTTGTATTTTGGCTTACCAGCCGTTACACTGAGAAAATAGTTATACAAATGGCTAAGTAGCACTGACACACAGTCAACAACAAACCTGAGCTCTTGAAGTAAACTCTTGTTATAGTACAAGAGCTTATTTAGTTTCTTATTTTTACCCTATTATTGTAAAGAAGTTATTCTGCTCCACTAGTTATGGTGTTCTTTTGAGGCTCACAAGAAAATAAACAACTAGACATAATTAGAAAGGAACAATTCCCCCTTCAAAGAAAGAAAGAAACAAAGAATCAAACTGGTTTAAATTTTCTTAATAAACATACCATGAAAAGCCCTGATAAAACCACACCCTAACACACACCCTTCCCAAATCATATTGCAGTCACTTTTAGGGACACTTCTGACTTCAAAGAGAGACCTCCCTCTTCTAGCTGTGAGTTTTCAGGGTGCTCTGTGCAAATGCAGCCTTGGGAAAACAGCAGAATGTTGCTATTCAGAACTCATTTGCCAATTGACAGGAAAACACATCTTGAAAAGTTTGCAAAACCCATGTTTTTAAAGTCATGGTAAACACTTGTAGCAAGAGAAACTTAAAAGGATGAGATAATTTTTTAACTGTACATTTTGGACAAAAATTTGTCCTTGTGGGCTGTTATTTGCTCTGGAAGTCTTATTCACAGTGAAAATAAACCCAGGTCTTGGCAACCTGTTGGCACTTTTCCAGAAGAAACAGGAATGTAGGAGATGGGAAAAGTGCAAATGCCTTTCACATTCCTTTGACCATCCCATGTTCTACAAAGCCTCTTTAATAGCATCATGCAACAGAGAAGATAGTTAAACACTTGTGGATGTATTTTTAAGTTCCCTGTAATGTTCTCAACCTGTGGAAACTTGGACAAGTCAGGTTTGGCTGGCTGTCAGAGGCAGTGTGAAATGTAGTGTGATTTATAGAAATCTCTGTCATTGCACCACAGGGTTAATTTCTTTCCTTATTTTTATCTCTTTCCCTCCTCCCCCTGGAAGGGGAAAACTCTTATTTGTGATGACAAGTCTTTGGAAGGTTGGAAGATTAACAACACCATATGGTTCTCTCAGATCTCCAACTCTTTCAACTGTTTTTCCATATAACCCTTCTCTGTATGGTCATCTGCACCTTTGCGCAGCAGATGGAAAAAGGGAGGAAACCTACCCCGGGGCAGGTGGAGGAACTTGAAGCTCACAGGTCTCAATTGCTTAATAGGGAAAACAAGAGGGGGAATCCAAGCATCAAATACAGATTTTTAATAATATGGACATTCATTTTAATGATTTGAAGGCTAAACCTTGCTGCGCTTGTCACTAAGTCAGAGATATGGAGAAAAAATGAAAAGCCTGAATTTCCAATCTGACTGCCACCTCTGGAGGACTGTGGACTTGTGCTCATTTTGGTTTAACACAGGGAAGGGTATCTCTACCTCATGCCCAGGCAATCACTCACAATAGACAGCAACCAGCTGGGCAGCATGTCAGCTATGAACGCCAAAAGCAGAGCTTTACTTGAGCAATTTCAAATTCATTAAGAAGGATACTACTTACAGATTATTTTTAAGGCACATCAGTTCTCTTGCTATAACCATTCTTCAGAGAAGACAAAATCCAACAGAAGAACAAAACTAGGAAATGTTTCAAATGGTAAAGAGCAGATGACTATGCAACAAAGAAGGCCATTTTTCATCTCGTCTCTTCCCTTTGCTGTACTTATCTTCCTTCACCTAAGAATCAGTACATTATGTTCCCATCCCAATGAAGGACTCTGAAACACTCAGAGGAAAACACTACATAAATGTTGAACCATTTTATTATTAAAGACAGACAAAAGCCTACCTTTTATGATATACTTATTTTTTTAGCTTGATGCAATTCTAATTTGTCTTTTAGAAACGGTATCTGAAAATTTTGCAATATAGCAGAAGTATTTTCCAAAGCCACTATTACCATTTGCATTGCAGGAGCATCTCTGAGGTCCCAAACAATGCCGGCTATGTTTTAAGAATCAGACCTAATTTCATTTGTAAGTCCAGTTTTCCTACAATTTTCATGTGTTAGGAAACACAATGCACTCTCACAGTATTTGAATAGGTCATTAAGACAACACAGCAGGTCTGACTTCACTTAGCCTGCAAAGACAGGAAATTTTGGTCTATTGGTTTCAATGAAGTTCTTCATTAAGGGGGCCAAGATCTTGAACGCTTCTTTACTTGTCTGTGCTTCCATCTTTCTATGATTGGACTGAATGTCACCATGGTTTTCACTGAAACAGTTAATGCTTTACAAAGAATAGTTAGAGAATCGTAAGGGTTAATATAAAGACTTTCCTAGACAGAGTGGGAACGTATTTTGAGAAATTTCAAGACAGAAGGGAAGGCAGCTCTAACGGGTCCGCTCACATCTTGCATTCCTTCACATTTTCCAGTCACTTATCCAGTACATCTTTTGCTATCCTTTCTTATTTAATTTGATGTGCATTTCTTGACAGAGCTGCATTAGACTGATGGTAATTAAAACTACCTTGGAATATTAGCAGCTATATAACATTTGATTGATAAAAGAAAAATAGCTGATTATGAAAACCAGTATTAGCTTTTATATAGAACAAAATATTATTTAATACATTTTAATCACTAAGGCCATTTTTATGAACAAAAGGGATTAACAAATACAATGTATATGATACACCTGTATACACAACAATAAGAAAAAGCAGGATTGATTTTTCTCATTTCAGAACACATGCACAGCTCACATGGAAACGGAAACAGATTACAAAATGCTTTTCGTTAGCCACATGGAGCTGTAAGAAGCACAGAGTCAGCAACGACAGCACGCTTACAACTGCAGTGCATGCACCCCTGACAGTTAAATCAAACCAACATATCCTTGAGGAGTCATTCAGTCTAAATCACAGCTTGTGATTTCTCATCTTACCTGGTCAGTGGGTCTGCATTTCTTAACAATGGGAATACTGGTAGAGGCTGGATTGAGACTTCAGGAGAAGTGTTTTGCTAGCTCTGTTCTACGAGTGCTGCAGAAATGTACACAAAGCTTTACAAATGACCTCATTTTTACCAGGAAAGGACAGCTCAGCTATGTTCTATATTTTCCTGAACTGAAAGGAAGGCCCCACAGCCAAACTGTCATGTCTAATCATTGTTTTGTCTGAGAGTGTTTAAAACAAATATTTTTTTTCTCATTTTTTTAAATAAAAGCCATGGAGCAATTGTAGTGTTTCGAGAGTAGGAGATGCAGTTTCTGTCACACAACCAATATCACAATAGCTGTTTAGCCCAGTTTAATGAATAAGACTTATAAGGATCAATTTTCACCTCATTAATGATCTGAGCTGATTATTCCCTCCCCCACTTTTCCTTTTAGGTCATGGATCAAATGTGACCCACTTTCCTTGAATGCTTTCCCACCATCTATTTTTCCCATTAAAGCAGAAAGCCAGTTGCTAAGGACACATTACAAAGCAACCATGCAACCACTAAATATCTGCCCCCCAAGCACATGCACACGCATACTATTTTCTTCCCTGCCTTTATGATATTTCTCCCCTCTCAGCATCTACTCTGAACAAGATCCTGCTTTACATTCTGGAAAGCCAGCAACAGAACTGCTTATAAGGACAAGCTTAGCACAAGAATAGGATTTTCTAATGACTACAGAGACTCCTGGGGCCCTTCATATTTAAAAAAATATAAAGGCAGCGGCCTTGGTTTTTAATTACTCCTAATTCTAAATCTCATGGCCTTAAACACAATAGCTCTTTCAACTCGGAAAAAAAATGACACTAATCAGTAACAGAGTCCCCTGCGCAACCTGCTAGTCCTCTGATGGCATTGCAATGTTTGCACTGTTATGATTTTTCAAGGTTGACCAATGAGTCAGCAAAGCCAAGATGACTTTAAAGCATTAAATCATGCAACTAAAATGTTGGTTGTTTTTTATTTTTTTCCACATACAGCATTGGATGGGTTGCAATTAGCAAGGGGAATTACTACAAGGCAAATATTGTAAGAGCAGAGAGAGACAAATAGGGAATTAAAGGCAATGGTGTTCATTTTGGAACAAATGAGCCCCAGATGTTAAAGTATTTGCAGTTTAATACAGCCCTTCTCACCAGCCAGGTAAGGAATGTAATTAAAAAGCATTAAAGTTCAGTTGTTGAGGCTCACCCGAAATGAAATGCAGATTTAATTTACCTGCCCTACTTCCTTCTGAGTAGTGTACTAGTACTCCTACTTTGTGCAAAGTCCTGTGAAATGGAAGACTTGTGTTCTTCTGCAATTATTTCTGTGAAAATCCTTCTCCTTGTCATTTGTAAAAGAAAAGATGTCATTCCAAGTGTCTAATTGAAAAATTAAACAGAAGCATGTAACACTGCAGCTACTTGGATCTCCCTGACCATTTCAGCTTTCCGTGTCATTTATTACACTTCTTGGTATTACTGCTCAACATTGTAGCATTGCTTTCTATAGTTAATATCTCAGTTCTTCCAGTAATCAGAGGCACATTATATGATTAAATTTCATGTATATAGATTCTCATTTAAATTATAGTTGCAGAGTGGACAAGATTGATGGTTTGGTCACAACCTGCATTTCCACCTCATACTACCCTGCCTCCCTGCCTTTTTTTTTTTTCCACAGCACACCCACAACATACATTCTTCTAACTCTTTTACAGGTATCAGAAGCCATATATGCAATAGGGTTTCCCAGTTAGCAGGACAGTGAACCTGTACATCAAAGCTGAACTGCACCACTGACACTACAGAAAGACTGGAGCCACCAACATCCAAACAAAATGAACCATAACTGCAATTCCTCTTGAACTATCAACGAGCAAACTAAGCATGGGTTTCTAGCTGTGCCAGTTTAAGTAACAGTCTCCTGGGGGGAGGGGAAAAAAAGGTGCAAAGTCCTGTTGATTGTACAATTTTGGGTTAAAGGAACAATGCCATTAGTTTTCAGTGAAAAACAGACTTCTACTCTCAATATGGACTGAGCTGCCCACAAGAATCTTGACATGTCATCAAGGCTTCCAAGCACCCTAAAGAGAGGGTCCATTGAGCTCATTGGATGTGCACTGAAAGCCTGGATGGTGTCCCTTGAGGGAATTCAAGGGAAAAGGCATCATTTGCCCATCCAAAGCAGGCAACCAAACCCATTTTTCTGGACATTCAGGTAATTTTCTGTAAGTTTGACCATATTTTCTTCTTTGTACTACCCCTATTCTTCTACTTCCCTTTTGTATTTTTTTTAACCACACCTCTTTTCAGTTGTCCTTAACACATCTTTTATTTACATTTAGCTTATTTGCGCTTCACTAAACTCATGATTCCACTAAAAGTGCACCAAATACATAAAAATAAGAACGGTGAATGTGGTAGCTGGCCCTCATGACTGCTTTATTCCTGTATAGTACTCCAAAAGTACAAGTAACAGCAACTTCAATGCATCTCAATACAGGGCTCCTAGCATCATGTTTCATCATTGTTGATCTTTGTCTGGATTACCAACAACTCTCTTCCAGTCTGAATAACTATTCCACAAAAATAAATGTGCTGTACACTGCTGCTCTCTTTTACCCTTTACTGTTTTAGTTAAATTGATTTCAAGCACCTTTGATATTCTCCAGCTACCATTGCCTGTTGCTCCTTCACTTAACTTTGTGACAAGAAACACACAAGGCAGATGCAGGAAAAAGTCATCTTATCCTTCAGTCTTTCCAGTAGCCAAGGCATAGCTGTCCTCTGGGGCGCACTAGTTATCTGCTCACTTGATGAATTCTGAAAGACGCTTCACTTCCATTTTCCCCAGTCCACAACAGTGGCTGAGCTCCACCACAGCTCCTCTGCAAATCAGAGTATGGACAGGTAGGCATCAGTTTTCCCATTCTGTTATATTTTGGAAAAGAGGTATCAGGTAGCAGCATTCAATACTCCACTTTGGTATTTAGTGCCTTGCATCATCATTCCAGGGGTATATACAAGCAGAGACTGTTTTCCAAATGCAGACATGGGAATGCAGACAGGTTGCAATGCAGCAAATACTCATTATTGTAAATTAAAATCCTTAAAGAAATCACCAACAGTGAAACAATCTCTGCTTCAATTACATGGTTAGCTAGCACATCAAGTCTTTTCTTGCTTTGGCCAGAAATACTGAAGTCATGATTGATCTAATCTGTAATCATGTTGTTTATTTCAAATTAGAGATAATATAAAAAGCCTAACAGTGTGTATGTATATATTCATAGTGCCTCTGCAGACATCCAAAAGGAACTGTATTTTATCTTTGCTGCTTTGCATTTTAGCCTCATTTCTTCCCCTTTTACAGTCTATGGTAAATACAATATTTGCTTTTAGAGTTCTGACTCTCCAGGGATTATAAAGGAAAAGTACTTAACACAGAGATTATCTTTCTGCTGTTGCACTGTATGAATGAAAATTGTTACATTAATGGCACTATACAGTCATATTCAAACACCATTAAGTACCTCTCTAGAAAACCGAAGCAAAGGGAGTGATGAACTCCAGTTGTGCTTGGACTTGCAAGGACATTTGTGTTTCTCCCTCCCTCACCATGCAAAGGATTCTCTGGAAAGGAATTTACAGCCTTTCTTTTTCTTTCATTAACACATGATAGCCTGTGTTCAGAGTAGCAAGAAATATTAATACTAAGGAAGCACAGGCACTTCCATAGCCAATTCTTGGAGCTTGAAAGGTCTACAATTGGTACAAAACTTTCCATGGATGTTCTGCCCAAATACAGATATACATCAGCAGCTCAAATCAGGACCCAGTTTCACACCTACAAGCCCTAATCCTGAGTGTATCTGCCCACGCGTTTAAAGGCATGTAATAAACTTCTTTCAAACAGACCAAGACTCACTACTTTGTTCTGTTATACATTCCTCTTCCATTATGGGTTTAAGACTTATTTTTAGCTGCTTTAAACTAGTAGAGGTCAGATGTATATCTACTAATGAGTATTGGTAATTAAAGTTTCAAACCACACAGCAGCAATCCAACACTTTCATGTTGCTGCTATCTCTCTAGATTTGTGTATGTTTTCAGAGCAATTTCTGAGAGTCCTATTTGATTTAATTTCATTAAGTTCTTCAAGGCTAAAGTTTCTAGCAAGAGCTCAAAATATCAGTAAACATAGATTTTTCGTGCCAGATTTTTGTCAACTTTATTCTTTGAAAACCTTTGCAATCATTCTGTATATTAGACTTCCACTTAACACAGAAATTTAAGAAATATATCCTGAGATTATAGCTTCCAGGATTTTGTATTTTGCCATGCATTAAAAAATGCATAATAATTTATTATTTGACTGTTTAAAAAACAATACAGTAAGAGCATTTACTTGTGCTGAAGAAGCTTGAATAGAAAGCTTGGCAAAATTGATCGGAAAAGCCGTAATCATAGCTCAGTTACTTCTCGGAAAATAACTTTAGGAAAACTCAGCATATCTCACTTTTCCCTCCTATAAATTAGAGGTATGTCTAGTTTTATCAAGTGCTTTAGAAGAGCATGTGAGAAAACCAGAAGTTTTACTGGCACAGAAAATGCGAAGGAATGTAGCAAGAAATGCACTTTCCCACAGGTTTCAATTTAAGTCATTCATAGGAACTGGACAGGCCTGCCTGAGTAAGTCTGTTCAAACATAATTTCATTTGTCTGCTCTCTCCTGCACAGTGGAGAAAATAAAGAAGAAAGGAAAGAAAGCCTCAGCATAATCCAGAAATTAATTTTCATGATAGGAGCAATTGAGTCCATCTACTAAGGTACTTATAACTACATTAAACTGTTACTTCGAAGAAAAATTGCCAGCTATATTCTAAGAAAATATTAACCCCATCAGCCCAATCACAAATCACCACATTTAATGTATTCTTCCCCTTATTAATACCCACAAGGTGCCCACTAGAGGCACCTTCACTACTATCCTAAATCACTTCTAATTATCAGACTAGCAAAAACATGATGGAAATGTTATTTCATGTCTCTGACTGAAAAGCTCTTTGCTGTCCAAAAGACATGTCAGCGCTGGATGATGTAGTCCATGATTTTGTTTACTGCCTTCAACTTTCATTAATGTTAAAAGCACTAAGATTGTTTCCCTGGCTGCTGAGATTTCCTAGGAGGGGAATATGGATCCACACAGACACTGAACTCTCCTCCACCTGCCACAGGCCAGAAATGCAAGAAGGTCCTGGGGTGAGAGGCAGGGTGCAATCGCTTGTGTCTTTGCTGTTTCAGGTTGTGTTACCACAACACTGGCTTCCTAGGAATGGGAGGAGGAAAGGTACAGGAGCTCTGCCTGGTTTCCTGTGCAGAGTTTGCAGAGGCTGCTGTGTCTTACTCCTGCCTTGCCATCTTGCCTATCTCCTGAATCGACATTGACTCCCTCAAGGTTTTCCATTAGTCCCACATTCCAGCCATCTCACAGCTAAATAAGCAGTAAATGTAAAGACATGTAAGTGCCTGAACTGGTTATTTCACTCCTGGTAAACTGTCTCATTGAGGAATTTTGTTCTTCTAAAAAATTACTGAAATAAATGTTTTTGGTAGAACATATATCATTCCCTGATTTTAGCTCTAAGCTTATGACTCGGCCTTCAAAAAATACTAGCTGCATTTCACAGGAGTAAAACCTTCTAGCAGATGAAAACAACTGTTTCCTAAAATACCAGTCACCGCATGGCTTATGCATGTTTTATCCCATTCAGACATATTAATATCCTCTCAAACTAGAACAAGAAGAAAAGTATGACAACATATTACTAAGAGGGAATTAGAATTTCTGTGTGTAAGACCAGGAGAAGCCCCTGAGCAACCTAACCTGATGTTTGAAACTGTCACACCTGATCAGATCTGCTTCAGAGTTTGGAGGTGGAGGTGACAACCCCAGAGGTCCAAATGTACACTACTCTATGGTCTAGACATCAGGACTCAGAGGAAAACGTACTGGAACTGGAGGAAGCAGTTTAGGAAATAAAGCATATTTCCTTGATCCAAATGATTTTTCATTCTTTTTTCAATACAACTTGATATACATTTGTCTTTGTAATAGCATTTATTCCCTAGACGTCGCATTAAGTCTAAGTGAAATCTGACTCCACAACCCAGGAAAGGTCGTATAAATAATGTTCCACTGACCCCCCCCAAATGCTTCAAACCTCCAGCGCTGTGCATTTCAACTCTGTGACCTGTGCTCACTCAGTACATGCATAGTGGAATGTGCCCAGTGATGAAGGAGCCCATGGTACCCACTCAGTCATAGGAAGTAAGAGCTAGAATTTCTGGGAATCCTAATAATTTTCTCAGACTTTGGATAAATCATAAGCCTTCTGTTTCTCAAATTATCTATCCATATCACAGAGATAATATACACCTTCTGTTTAGAACCTCTGTACTTGAATCATTACCATGACACACATAGAAAGAGATTCCATGGATTTATTATACAGGAATTGGACTATGGCATTATGTTTTACTAGAGGAAATGCAAACATTCTGCTAAAAACTTCTCTGTGCCATTCCACAATGTTGTTATTAACATGCACACACAACAATAAAAACTTATGGGCATTCACAAGCAGTTGTTATATCATTTATGAGACAATGACAAAGCTGTACACTATAATCGTAATCTGTCAAAATAGGAAAAAGGGTACAAATTAAACCAAAATCAATTATTTAAACTATGATGAGGTACCAAAAATGAAGTAGCTTGCTATTGAAATGATGCAACTGATGCACGTGAAAATCTTGACATCAAAATGCCAAACACTGACGACCATCAACCTGCATGTCCTCAGACTATGTTGGAATGAATGATTATACTTGAGCCAATGTACTAAAAAAGCAAGTATATTAAAAAAAAAAAAAAAAACAACAACATTGCTAGTGCTTCCTGGTCTTTCTGCCCTGAAATTGGTGGGTCAGAAAAAGATGGAATCAATCAAGATCCTCAAACCCTCTCATTTTTATTGCAAACTAAAAACTTGACTTCCACAACCTCCTTTTAGCTTTTGGTCGCTTGTCAATAGTTAGCGAGAAATGATAAATGATTTCTAGATGGAAATCATTCCTTGAAGCCAGCAAGTAACAACCTATGCAATTTAGTAACTCTCTTTCACCTCTGTTTCTCCAGGGCTGGCCTGGAGCAGGGAATAAAGCAAGCTGCCAGAGAATAAATTCTTCTGGATCCTGTGTAGCACATGCAATTCATAGACCAGTCTATGCTGCAATTCAGAAACAGCACCATAAGAAAATACATTCCCTGGCCTGATCTTTTATTTGAGCAGATTGGGAGCCAGGAAAACCATCATGCTGGCTGTATTCCTTCTGCACACAAACAAAATAGACAACACTTATGTATATATAAACAAAAGAAGGGTTTATAAAAAGTGTTCTCCAAATACAATTTTATAATCTGGTTCCACTTAGAACATAAAGTACACTCCGAAAGTGATTTACCTAATTTTTCAAAAGTGAAAGGCAGTGATAACGTATTTGCATTTAATCTGTTGCATACGTTTTAGAAAGCTGTTTAGCACGATATCCAAATGAATATTTATCATTGCAGTAAACGTTCCCCTTGTTGTTGGTGAGGCCATAAACCCAAACTATAACTTAGAAAGATCTAAACAATAAACAAGCATCTCAGCAGTTTACCATGCACAGAAGCAAGCAAAGCAAAAACCAACAGAAGCATCTCTCATATGAACAAAAAACCTAGTGCAATTCACATTAAACATGCTTCTCTTTGGGCTTCTGAAACACTACTTTGCTGTTCTCTTCTTGGTCCCTAGCTGCCTCTTTGCCAAACGTTAACACATATTCATAAGAGGTTGAAAGAAGAAACAAGACACTACCAGCAACCAACCAAACAGTGCTGCGTAAGGAGGAGGACGAATAGTGGAGTTAGATGTAGCAGCTTGCTTTTACTGTCTCTTTGCTCTTGGGAAAATCCAATAGTGGCTTCTGAATATTAATCAAATAAGGAGCCATGCAAATTCCAGCTGTTGCCTGTGCAATCAGATCTGGAAGAAGGGTGTTTTCTCAGCCCTTGGTTTCATTTCCAGAGCTTCAGAAACTCTGCACATATGTAGTCCTACAAGTTGCACAATTTAATTCTGTAGTCCATCTGTGAAACTCTGGTTTCTCTGACTCCAGTGGCACATCAACATTATGGGAACTGTAACTAGGATAAGAAACATATTTAATGAGGCTCTCCTCCACATGCTGTGGTTACATACGGTAATAAAGGGACCAGGCTGCCAACAGAGGAACATACGATGTGAACCCCATTTTTTTGGGCAACATGTTTAACCAAGTTGAAAGGCCATCAGGCAAGTTTATTGGACAAGCGTGCTTCCCTTGATTTTCAAGGCTTTGCTACTGAGTAACTTCAAAACACGCTACCATTTCAATGCAAGTCAGCACTGTAGGTGGCAGTCCTGTACTACCAGCACCCTGGAGCAGGGATGTCCAACATAAAGGTTCACAACTGGGAAATACTTAACACCCAGACTCAGCTTGCAGGTGTCATACAAGAGGTAGCATGAATTTAGAACAAGTGCTCACCACATGGTTTTTGGAAAGAAGGCAAAAATTAACTCCAAAGGGTCCTTTTAGGTGTCCCATGCTGAGTCCTCGCACCACTGACCCATTCTGACCTTAAAGGACATGTGGAAGTATCAATAAGTACAATCAAAGAGGTGTTTAAAAAGACATGTCAAATGACTAGGGCCTTTATCCTGTCACATTTTCTGGGCACCAGTACAATTTAATTTGATTTTAAACTGTACTGTTTGATGAAATGTCCTGTTCTTTAGTTCAGTGAAGTCAAGACATGATAAATGGATTTTTAATGGACGAAAGTTCAATTTCTCTGGCAGCAGAGGCACATAAGGAAAAGACACACAACATACAAATGATGCACTCTATGCTGACTTTTGACCCCAACCACTTCATGACAGGTATAAAAATGAAATACTGGAAGAGAGGGAGGAGAGAGGAGAAAAAGGAGAGAGCTTAGAATGGCAGCAATGCTAACAGACGAACAGCATAAAAATCATTTAGAATCAGAGGTTGGTTTTGGGGTACATCAATACAGACAAAACCAAGCTGGAAATGTTCTTCTCTTTCTATTTTTTTTTTAATTTACATATGAGCTAATATTTGCCTTTCTACTGCAGGGGGTGTGGCTTAGTAAACCCAAGTCATATGTTTGAGAGGGGGAGAAATACCATGGTATTATTAATATCTGTATTATGTGATGGAAACCTTAGTAGACTACATGCAAGTAATGCTATTCTTCAGTGTTTTTATTCAGCGGCAAATGAGTTCACCATTAGAGACATGGTTCAAGGCAGTATTTCCTCATTTTTGTTGGAGAAATGAATCAGGAAACAAAAATAGCTGTGATGGTGCCCATATTTATCAGGACTCGACTGAGCCACATTAATTAATGATTCTTTAATTGAAAATATGATGCACTATATCTAAAGCTCTGAAAGGCTATTACAAATTATTTGGAAGCTCCAAAAATATTTCATGAATCAATTAAATTATATTAAAATTGAATACAAATTAAAGACCAAAGCGTCCATTCCTATCTATTTACTTCAGTTAGTTCAACATCTCCAGCCTCAAAACCTCTGCTCATCTGCCAGATTGTGGTTTTTAAAATACAATGTCAACAGATTGCAACTGCTTACTTCTGCTCTGGGCTAGAAAATGCTACTTTCAGTATTTTTGCAGAGAGGAGAGTATGAGCCTTTAAAGGTATCCCCACAAAAGTTTACATTTAAGCACTGTCACTTGATCTTCACATGGGCTGACTTACTCATCACAAGGCAATATTTATCTTCCAGCTTCACCTGGGAGGAGTTACACTGCTCTTTCTGTCTTGGAACAGCTTGTATCAAGAGAATTAATGAATTTCCTATCACCCACTGCTCTGGCCTGCCACTCTGGCTTGCCACTCTGCCAGATGCCCCTGACCACAAGTCTCTTTTTGATTTGAGCAGTTGTGGGGTTTGGGTTTTTCCAGCTCAGCAGCTCTACATGTAGATGGTGCCATTTCTGTCCCTCAAATACAGGTAATGTCTTCTTCGCAGAAAAGAGGCAGGGCTTGCTCACCCTGGGAAAAGACAACCCGAGGGGCGAGCACTAGCATCACATTGGCCACACATGAGGCAGAGGTGTCTCTTCCCCTCTTCATGGGTGCCAGTGGCTTTAAGGCACACTTTTATCAAAATATCTTGATGAGGGAGCACATTTGCTGCTCTGAGAGTCTTGTGGATATCAGATATGGAATGAAATGAGACTTTCTACAGCAAACATCAATAACACAAAGACAGTTTGGCAGGCTCTTCTCATTGCCTTATAGTCCTCTGACTCTTCAAGATCCTGTGGCTTTGCATGCACCCCAATGTTGCTGTAAATTTATTTGTTTAGAGTCTTGTTTTCAGCAATTGATTAAAACATTAAAAGCTTTAAACTTTCATTCCTGTAACTAACTACTCCTTCAAATACATATTGCACTCGATTACAGTAAATAGAATGTTCCCTTTTCAGATGCATTCGATTGCATCTTGAGTCAAATGGTTTATAATGGAGCCATATCATTCAAATGCTAACTGAAAAATTAATTATCTCACACCTTTATAAAATTTTCAGGTCATCTCTCTTCTATTATGAAATGTAATCTGGGTATCTTGCTTTTATTTATAACCAACAAGGTTCAGAAAAGCTATGCATAAGCTAGGTCAATATTTTTATGAGGCTTGATGCCTCCCCTTAGAGAAATTACTGAAGCTCTTTTAATGTTTACAACTAACTTTCTCCACAGAAATAGTAATGTCTTTTCCCCTGCAGTCAAAGCCAAGAGCAACCTTTAAATAGCTGAGGGAAAAACATTTTGAGGTTTGAGAAACATTGTGCAGAAGGCACAAATCACTGCCATCCTTCGAATATCTCAGTATATCCCAACCACAGGGAGTTCAGTCCTAAGTTACTGCAAAAAGACTATTCCACAGACTCCCTCTGAACCTCTAGTCCAAAAATAAGTATTGCTTTTTAATGTGCACCTAGGAATTCACAAACCAGGGGTGCTATGAATGTCTGGAGCAATGGTGATTCTTAGAGATGCTCTAGCAGTCTTGTGGTATCTCTGCTTTCAGGCAGAAATAGAGGGCTGCACAAAATGAAATAAAAAGAATCATTATCCTAAATCATGCAGCAGGTCCTAAGGCTGCTGTACCCAGTATCGTGCAGACCAGTGGTATTTCGTATTAGTAACAAGTCTGAATAGATTTTAATGAATCTACACTTTTCAGCAAATGTGAAGATAATCAGGAGACAACAGAGCACTCAAGAGAGCTGCTATATTAATCAGAGAGTAAAACACCCACTTTTGCATTACTAAGAGGTCTGATAGTGGACAAGCTTATTATCAGGGGTCAATAGCAGACAGATGTAACCACCCCTGGACCTCAGAGAAGGCCAGAGTTTCTTAGAGGACCATCAGACTTTGCTGTCATCCTTGACGAAATGTCATCTGGGAGAAAGACTGAACAGCTTCCCAAAATCTGCATTCTCTCACATTTGGGGCTTAGAATTATTACTTCTCCGTGCCGTTTCTGGTGAAAGATCATGAGCATTCATTGCATTTAATTTAGAAAGGGCAAAAGTGTAACACTGTGTTCTAAATATTTCATCACCTTTAAAAAGTAAGAGAAAAACCTGCACCTCACTGCTACGGACCTAAACTAAAAACAATTCCTGAAGAGTTTTAAACATCTTTTGCAACGGCATTATGTGTTTTGCTTTATTTCTTAAACTTTCCAACCATGAGTATGGGAATTGTATATTCAGGAAAATGTAAGAGGAGCTATGTACATACATTCCACAACTGGATTCAGTCCTTCCCTTTTAAGTGGGGAAGTGTTACTCTTAACATTAGCAAAAGCAGCAGTTCCTAGAGAAATTCTGCCAATGAGTACATTCTCTTCTCCAAGAAAAAAGGAAATATGATGAACATAAAATGTGTTTTTCTCCTTGTTAAAGGCTGTATGTGTTCAGATCTTTAACATCTGCATTTCTCAAAAGGACTAATCTTCTCTGGACCATTAGATTTTGATTGTACATTGTGCCACCTAAAACACAGTGGAGTGTATATTCCACAACTGGGTTCTCCATGCAATCAGATGTAGTTCAGACATATTCTGCCAATTATAAACAAGTATGCCTAACCAAACAGTGCTGATGTGCTAGCTGCTGGAAACAGAACCTTAGTTCCCAAACCCACTATACTTCAGAGCAAATAAGGAACAAGTTAAAATGCCATCCTTGTCATGGACCAGACAGTGATAAAAATTAATCTTAGGATTCTGTCCAGATTAATTCTAAACCTTGCTAGAGATAGCTGTCTATTGAAATATGTATCCAAGAAAGGAAATTAAACAGAGAGATCT
This sequence comes from Indicator indicator, assembly GCF_027791375.1. NCBI lineage: Eukaryota > Metazoa > Chordata > Aves > Piciformes > Indicatoridae > Indicator > Indicator indicator. The sequence goes on along the minus strand of NC_072012.1, from coordinate 16,249,082 downwards.
GCTTTCAAATTGAAGCACAATGCCTATCCTAAATCAAATCTGTATCTGAATTTTGCCCAGTTGTCTTACTTCTGGCTCTGACATTTAATCCCAAAAGGTAGCTGAGTTAGTCTCCCCCTTGCCCAGGTATTACATCTCAGAACACAAGTTGACAGCCTTCCATGCATGAAAAATATTAAACTTTTTAGCTCAGGACATGATGTATGGAGCTTCTTAGAGGCAGTGAAAACTGGCTTTCGAGCTGCTACCAGGAAGATGATGGAAAGTGCAAATAGGAACCTTGATAAAGTCTTAGAAACTAAACTCATCAAATCTGGAATGCCATGAATCCCAGACTCCCTTCTCCTTCTCCTTCTCCTGAAATGCAGGGTAGGACTGAGTAGTTTAGTTAACACCTAACATGTGATAAGCCTGCATGCAAAACCACACACTTTAAAAAGCCAAGTATCTATAGGTGACTGCCTTTTGGAATTTCAATAGTGAGGACTGTGATTGAGGACATGCTCTCCTAGCACAACTTCTGTCAATAACTTACTGAGATTGGAAGCTGTTGGAAAGAAATTTGTGGAGGAATTGCTTTCTGGAGTCATCCTGAATTAATAAATAATAGGTACCTTTCTGAGATAGCTGTTTTAGAGCTGTGTACAGCTGGATGAAAACCAGCACTATTGTCCAATTTATTTACCATTAGTTTATTTCTCTCTCTCTTTTTAAACTCTAGCACACAGTTTCAGACTACTGTGAAAGCCTCCTTAATTTGCTTCTGTATTGTGTACAGCAGATGTCCTGCCTTCGCAAACTGATTAGTAAGTGGTTTATATTATTCCAGTAGTTGTCATCATTATTGCAGCAATGTTGAGCAAGGCTGCTGTAGGCTGCTTTTGAAAATATCTAGAATGGCAGACTGTCTTTTTCAGAAGTGATACAGGTGTGCAAAACACACTTGTCTGGAGAAAATGGACCAAACGATATTCTATGAAAGAGCACATCATGTTTCACGTTTCAGGTAAAGAGGTATCTTCAGGGCCATGGTAGACTGAGTATAAAATTAACACAGGCACTGGTAGGTGACTCAGAAGATGTGAGTCTAATTCCAGGTCCTGGAACTATACTAGAAATTTAGTCTTTGACAAATACTTTTGTTGAGATAAATACAAGATGTGTTTTCCTGGTTGCATCTAAAACATTTGAGGCAGTCCTCTGCTGGACTGTGTCGGTGTGAGCTGAAATTCCCCCCCCCCACCAACAATAACCAGGCTAGCTCAGTCTGGAAGCAAATGAAGGCTGTATTTACAAGCAGAGTCTAAAATCTACAATGAAATGCAATGAATATGTACAAATATACAAAATTCACAACATTCACAAATATATACAATCAACAGAAAAAGCACAATCGATCTCCCTTTGCTTCCCCCCAAGGGGACCCTCCCAAAGGGGCCTCTCTCTCCCAGGAGCTTCCCCCCCAGACCCCCCTGGACAGAGAAGCACAGTTAGTTAAGCAGAAAGTTGTTAACTTAGCTGCCAAGGTCAGTGTGTTATCTTCAGCCAGAAGAGAAGAAGAAACAGCAGCCAGACAGCCCAGCAACTGCCCCCACTGCCGAACGCAGAATGTGCCGAATGCCTACTTTGTTTTGGGTAATAGTTCTTAAACATTTCTATCTATCCAATGGAAGTGTTTAGAACAATCGTTATTTTGCTTTCTTACACCCAATAGTGACTTATTTACATTCTTTCACTTTCTCTGTTTTGAACTTTGCAAGGAAAAATTAAAAAGACAGTTTCAAACCACCACATGGACCCATTCTTTTTCCGTTTGCTATAAAAGGCTCATGATTGATGAACACTTAAGACAGCTACAATTAAGTGGGGTGGGTCTTGTCATGAGTTGCACAGGCAACTGAGCATTTAAATTAATTGGTTTTGTTGGGGAGGGTGAAACAAAGTCTGCCTCTCTTATATAATTGTTCGCCTAGCAATTGACCTTGATTGAGTTCTCTGAATACTACTGCAATAGAAATTAACGTTAATTATAACTTTAAAAGATTAGATATATTACATATGCTCCTAGATGCTCCTGACAGTGTTAAAGCAGAAAGAAAGGTGGGCATTTAATTGATTCTGAAGTCATTCTTCACCACTAGCTCATCTCATTCTTTATGGGATCCAAATAGTTCTTCCTTTTCCATATGCAACAACTCTCCAGCAAAATCAGAGTGCAACAGAGGTGACTACAAATACTTATTTGCTGCAAGAACCATAAATTACTACTGCAGCCACTGCAAAAACAGAGCCATGTGGTTTCTAATTCTGAAGAATGTAACACAAGAAATTCTAACATGCCCACTTCTAGTCACAAGTTGTGCAAAACTCACAACTGATAAATTTTGTTGTTGTTGTTGCTTAATTTCACACAAATGGTTCTTATATCAGGAAGAACTGACCTTTCCCCTTTTGTCAGCATTAAAATTTCGTGACTACATTGTTAAACACAGAGAGCTTTTGTCAGCGTAGATTCACAGAGTAATTTTGGTTGGAAGGGACATCTTGAGGTCACTTGGTCAAGCCACCCTCAGAGCGGGGCCAACTAGATCAGGTTGTTCAAGGCTGTACTGATACTTCAGTATTTCCAAGGGCAGTCCCACTGGGTGCCTGTTACAGTGTTTGACCACCACTATGGTGAAGATACTTTATACCTAATCAACATTTGTCTTTCCAGTCTGACAACTTATGCCTGTTGCCACCTGTCCCGTGTACTCTGTGTGTCCTGGAAGAAAATGTCTTGTTCTGCTATCTTTGTAACTTCTCAATAAGTGGTAGAAAACAGCTTTAAGATTTCCCCTTCACCTTCTCTTCCAGGGTAACAAAGCAGCTCTTTGAGCCTTTCCTTGTACAACATGTGCTCCTGAGCCCTGATCATCTTAGTGGACTCACAGGTGCCAAATGGAGAAACAGCCACATCTCATTGCCTGTTTTAAACAATTTTGCTGTAACACTCCAGTACACACCTGCCTTTGTATGCTTCAAGAGTGCAATGCTGACTCCTATGCAACTTGCTGTCCAGCTAGACTCTCTGCAGGAGCCTTTTCTGCAAAGTAAATGATACCTAAGTCCCATGGAAAGACACTGATGCACGTAAGTTTAGACTTTGCAATCACTGCTAGAATCAAATTAAACCTACAAGCATTATGGCTAAATGGTGGTGTAATGAGACCAAGGGCAGAAGATGCCAAGACAAAACAAAGTATGCCAACCTGTGTCAAGGCTCTAGATCATTAAAATAAAAAAAAAAAAAAGAAAGAAAGAAAATAAAAGGACTTTTTTTTTTCAGCAGATACCCCACTGTCATACATAAAAGACACAGTTCCATTTTCTTGTCTTTGACTTGATTCAAAAATACAGAAACTCTATTTTTTCAGATTCAGCTGAGCACAATAATGCCAGGTCAAATTACTTTTTCTTAAGACAAAGCAAAAGAGAATCTCCATCTCTTACACAGACTTGAATCAAAGGTCCAGATTCTGACACACTCTTCATCTCTGTAGATTTTTGGAGTACAAATACAAAGCCAATCTTAGCTTTTACAATGAGTCACTCATAGCTAGCAAACAGCATAAATTTTATCTTGAAGCATTTCAGAAAAGAGAAAAAGTATTTTTCTAAAATAATTAAACACAGTTTTTATCTTGGTGGACTCAGAGAAAGCATTATAATGTAAAATCTACTGCTACAAGCTCCCCCCTCCCCCCCTCCCCATTTTAAAGACAAACAAGCCACCTACTTACTGAAAAAAAAACAGGAATAATTTTAGCTGCTAAATCATATTTCTGATCGATAAGAAAATAGTCTTCAAAATGTGTCAAAGAAAGCCAAATGAATGGACTCCTGCCTGTAGAGCACTAGAAAACTTCAAGAGTACTGATGTTTTCTTCAAAATAGCAATTTTATTTGGAAGATTAATTTTTCAATAAGAGCATGAAACTGCCTACTTACTAAAGATGCCAATAAGAGTAAGTATATATTTTGAAGTGTTCCTTTCTCCATTATATTTTTGGATGTTGGCTTTTGTTTTGGTGTTCTGATGCATGTCAAAATTACATCTGTGAACTATTTCTGCTTTTCACTTCGCTTGTTAGCAGATAACTAGAGCTAAGTCTCAGGACTGACAACAGAAGAGTGCTCCTAACAATCTTCCTAACCCAACCTGTTGGAAGATCAGCCTGTCTGCAGATGCACAGAAGCAAGTGTGTATATCTGTTATAAAATACACACAAACAGCCACTTCCACAAAGAGCATACACCTTCTTGGCAACCAGAATTCTGACCCTTTTCATTTAGGACTAGCAGAAAGCAGCTTTTCCCTAGGCATCTTTCCTCATTTAAACATACTTCTATAAAAATAAAATAAAATTAAAGATGGAAATTTAAAGACTACTATAAAAAATTTCAACATTCTCATTACCCTTTTGTTCCAAAAAGCACAAGTACCCACACTAGACATTTCAGTGCAGCCATTAAAGCAGAATGCCTTTTGAGGCAGAATTCTATGAATGCACTCTGGCTTATAAAAAATGTATTAGATGATAGCTCTGAAAAAGGCTCTGAGGCGTAACACGGTCTATCATGTTGTGCATGCATGAGTTAGCTTTTACAAGATCAGAACCAGAAGCAAAGATGAATGCTATTCATTGTAAGCCCAAAGCTTTGAAAATTCAGTATCACAGTGCTTGGGGGTCAGTACCAGAGCTATTTGGGGATGGGGGGGGTGGGGAAGGTACCTTCTTTAAAAATCATCCTGGTTTTGAATGTTTGGCACAAATGCCCATGCTTGTTTCACAATGCCATGGAGCTGGGATTGTAGCAGAATGCACCAAAGACAACTGCCTGCTGCCTGCTTTTCCTTGCTCACCCAGCCCCATTCAGCACCAACTGAAATGGTTATGAGAAGGTCAGCAATGTTCTTGTTGGTGGGTTTTAAAAAGTCAAATATCACTTGGTGGAATAAAAGCAATGACTTCACACAGGGTGTAAAGAGGAACAATTCCAGCAAGGACTCATCCACTTACTGTCAAAGAAAATTACATACAATTTACTATTTTGACATTCCCGAGTGTGTTCAACGCATTATTAGGATTTGGAGGTCTTAAAGAGAAGCATTTCAAATGAACATTAAACTAAATGGATTTTCTTTGATGAAATAACGATAAATAATAACACAGATAACTTTAGTTGTTTGCAAAATAGGTTATTCATGGTCAGTTGCCCACATTATTTTGAAAATATCCCAAAGCTCAGGACAAACTTTTTTCTTTTTTTTTTTTTTAACAGCCAGATGCATTATGGAGCTGACAAAGAGTTGTTCTTATTATTCAAAGTATTACACATCTCATGTGAGAACACACGTGAGAAATACTGTACTGAATCCTGAAAAAACCCCATACATTTAAAAAATTCTTGCATTTTTCTCAACAAGACTGTGGTTGGCAAGAGTCCCAAAGTGAAAGTGTCCCCACAAATGTACCCTCCTTGTATTCCTCTCTGTGTTTTCCCTTCTAAGCCAATTGCTCCTCTTTGCCACCAACCTGAAGTGTCAGCTGTGACTTTCTGAATAGCTCTGAGTAATGGGATCAGCTAATGTTCAGCACATGGAGAAATTCCGTATCATTCTCTCTAAAAATACCGCCTTCTCCCGCTAGAACCACTCAGTGGTGATGAATAGCTAAAGGGACAGGCAGGTCTCTAAATTTGCTACGTATCTGACAGCCCTTCAGCAGATATGGGTAATGGATCCCACTTACTCCAAACTACTGTATACTGCAAGGCACTTTCCCACCGTGTGAATATATACACTCAGTATGGGCTTCTTAATGATTGTGATTTTTTTCTTCCCCATTAAGTCAAGCTGATTACACATTAAAAAGCTGTTAGTAAATTTTGAAACGTGTTACTAATTCAAGCAAAAATGGCATGTTTGGTCTTCAAATGCACCTCCAAGCCTCTCTCAGAGAAGGTCTCGATTGAATTCTAGGGATTTGCCTCAAGTGTTGAAAGTGTGCACATCTTATAAATGCACACAGCCAATTACCTTCAATGACTCTAGCTGATTTGCTCACTTAATACAGGGGTATGTCTTTTCTGGGTATACAGAATCATAGACTTTTATTTCCTGAAGGTCATTTGATGACTTTATGTGATTTTTTCTTTTTCCCTTTGTGTGTGTGCATTTTTAATAAGGTCCCATTTCTGAATAGAGGAAAAGAGCATCCGATGAGACAAAGGGTATTTACTGCATATCTAGGGATCTCTAGATTGGCAATTATATCATAATTGTTTTTAAATTCTAAAAAAGGGGGTGGAGTGGGGAGGTAAGAGATAATTAAGTCACATGAACAGGACCCAAATTGCATTTGCTCTCAGTTTTGCTGTTCACAATATCAGTTTAATTGAATCATCTGTAATTCTTCTCACTGTTTGGTTGTTTGGGTTTTTTTGTGGTTTGTTTTGTGTTTTGTGTTTTTTTTTTTTTCCCCCAGCCTGCAGGAATGCACACAAGACACTATGAATGAGAGGCTGGCTGGCAAATTTCTCAAGAACAAAGATCCCAAGTACGTATAGGATTTGCCAGAAAACAGTAGACATGATTATATATATGTCTGTGTGTGTATGCGAGCACATAAATGTTCCAGGGAGGGTAGAGAAGAGGAATGGCCTCTGGCAAATCGATGTCTGTCACCTAGAGAACCTTGATTTCACTACTAATGTCATGGTTCACAACACAGAAGCTTTCCGCATTGCATCAGCTGTGCTACACACATGCATAGGTGCATACACACACACATTTTTATATATGCACACTGTCTGACTTCAGTCAAACCAGTCTTTTGTATTCAATGAATCACTGAAACAATGGAATGAGCAGAGTCTCTCCTAACTCAAGTAACACTTTTTGCACAAAGCACTTTTTGGTAATAATGAATTTGAGTAACATTTGTTTCTGTGTTTTTAAAAGAGAAAATCTTCAGCTGGCTATGGGTAACTGAAAAGATCCTTGTTTATGTGAAATCAAATCATGTTCCTTGCAGTTAACACTGGAATTACATTAAAAAACCTAGGGAAATAATAGCAGCACCAAATCCATAATCTTCCAAGCACAAAATGAAGGATTCCAACACATTTGGGGGCTTCACGAACTGAAACACCATCCATAAAAAAAAATGTAGTGCTTACACTCAAAGATATTTGCTCTAAGTTTCCTTTGATGTGACTATTTTTCCTTTGCTGCTTACACACCTGAAACCTTTGCACACATCCATACAAAATGGCCTTTGTTAGAAGCAGTATTGGGGTAACTCATAAGCTCAATTCATTTACCTTGACTTTACCCTTCGAGACAGGAAAAGCATAATTCTCCTTTTACACACTGACTGACCTGACCAAGATAATACTGTGAGTCTGTGGCAGAGGAGGGAAATTAAACTGGGTCTGCTAAATCTCTTAATAGCTCTATAACCAGCAACACTCTGTCGCCGTACATTTTCATTACAGCTCATCTCCAGCGCATGTATTCAGTTTCGGACTGCGGCATTCTCTGCTCCCCAGACAGCAAGCAGCAACCCAATGAAATATTTAAAATAAAAAGCACATTTCCTTCCTTTCCCTTGAAGAATAGTAAAGATTTGGGGGATTTATTTCCCTGCCTAAGAGACTTTTAGGAAAATTTTGCCAGTTATAGGACTGTTTTGTTTTCTTTTCTATTTGGTGATAAAGACATGAGGCTGAATTTATTTCAGACAAATTTATAATCACCCCACAGGTTTCAAAATTTGACCAGATTGAGCAATATTCATAGGAGAAGAGGTAATTGCTGCCAGCTCTGCCAGCCTTACTGCCACAGGTGGATTAACTTTGCTTCTGGCAGTCCTAGAAAACTCTGCAGAGACAAGGTGCATACCATAAATAGCTTCTGGGACAAAGGCTTATTGTAAGTGACAATGATATGGCTATTTATAGGTTTCAAACCCAGGATAAATGACAGATTCCTTGCCAGCTGCTAACTTAGCATTGCTTAGTGTATGGGGAGGGAGGAAGTGAAGTTCTCAGCACATTTTCACATTTAGTCTCTGCTGTCAGCTACTGGGCAAGGACTAATGGTGAGCAGGATGACGTGCAAAGCCTAGAAACTGGCCTGGTATGTGGACCGACAAAGCTGCATTCGGAGAAGAGATGACTCTGGAATGGATTTTCAGTGGTGACAAGCATACACATGCCAAGCTAAATCCAACATAGAATCATAGAATCATAGAATCAAGAAGGCTGGAAGAGACCTCAAAGATCATCGAGTCCAACCTGTCACCCTAAACCTCATGACTATCTAAACCATGGCACCAAGTGCCACGTCCAATCCCCTCTTGAACACCTCCAGGGATGGTGACTCCACCACCTCCCTGGGCAGCCCATTCCAATGGCCAACCACTGTGAAGAACTTTCTCCTCACCTCCAGCCTAAACCTCCCCTGGAGCAGCTTGAGACTGTGTCCTCTTGTTCTGCTGCTGGTTGCTCAGTTCCCCTCTGAAAGATGCAGTCAGACCATCAGAAGTGTTCACCACAAACAATTCCAACATGATCAATTGAATCTGCTGGCTGCCAAATGATTTGCAATACTAGGTTGGTTATTTAGGTGCCTAAATGCAAACCATCAAATGATTTGCTCTTTTGAAGTTTAGTCTTTTGAGTTTCATTCTCCAAACCTTTAAATAAATTATTTGACAGTGGTAGTTCAAGGTTCACCTAGAAAATTTTCCACAAATCCAGAAAGTAGTAGAATGTAAATAAATTACCATTGGATATAAAAAGGAAAATAATGATAAGGTCCAAATAATCCCATTGGACAGACAGCAAATTGTGATGTTTTTCTTCTGTAAACTAACTTTCTCTCTTTTTGGTTTCTTCACTCTAGCAGATACTAGCTTCTGGCTTTCTGCTGGCTTTGCTGACCTTGGCTACATTGCTTTGTTGTGGCTAAGTATTAACAAACAGCTCTCTGCTTTCCTCCCTTCTTCTCTTGTCCCGTGTAGAGGGCGGAAGAGAGCAGGGAGGGGGAAGCTATTAGTAGCCCCCTCGGTTTCCTCCCGGGGGTTCTTGTGCTGTTTATAAATTGTACATATATGTAAATAGTGTATACTTTTGTGTCAGTGTGAGCTGAAATTCCCCCCACACCGACAATAACCAGGCTAGCCCAGTCTGGAAGCGACTGAAAGCTGTATTTACAAGCAAAATCTACAGTCTACGATGAAATGCAATGAATATGTATAAATATACAAAATTCACAACATTTACAAATATATACAATCAACAGAAAAGCACAACCAAGCTCCCTTTGCTTCCCCCCAAATGGGACCTTTCCCAAGGGGCCTCTCTCCCAGAGGCCTCCCCCCCAGACCTCCCTGGCAGAAAGCAGTTAGTTAGGTAGAAGCAAAGAGGCTGTTAACTTAGCTCGCCAAGATCAGTGTGTTATCTTCAGCCAGAAGAGAAGAAGAAACAGCAGCCAGACAGCCCAGCAAGTTGCCCCAATTGAAGACTGCCCCACTTTGTTTTGAGTAGTAGTTCTTAAACATTTCTATCTATCCAATGGAAGTGTTTAGAACAATCATTATTTTGTTCTCTTACACCCAATAGTGATTTATTTACACTCTTTAGCTTTTTCTGCTTGAACTTTGCAAAGAAAAATTAAAAAGACACTTTCAAACCATCACAACTTTGTACATATTCATTGCACTTCATATTTTAGATTGTAGTTTTGCTTCTAAATACAACTCCATTTGCTTTCTAAGTGAGCTGGTCCGGCAATTTTATGTTGGGGGGTAATTTCAACCCACCACATTGACATATATTTAGTTGTAATAAAGGAGCATAAGATACAAAAAATAAACTCATTAAGGCCAACTGTATCCTGGCCTGCATGACAAGAAGCACGGCCAACAGGTCAAGGCAGGTGAAGTTCCACTCTGGTGAAATCCCAGCTGGAGTACTGCATCTAGCTCTAGAGCCATCAGCATAAGGACATGAATTTGTTGGAGTGGGTCAAGTGGCCAGGGACCACAAAAACGATCAGAGAGGACTGGAAGACTTCTCTTATGAAGAAAAGCTGAGAGTTGGAGCTGCCCAGCCTGGGAAAAAAAAGTCTCCAAAGCGGCCTTACTGGGGCCTTTAAGTACTTCAAGAGAATCTATAAGAAAGATGGGGACGGACATTTTACCAAGACCTGTTGGGGCAGAACAAGGGGTGATGGATTTAAGCAAAAAGAGGGCAGATTTAGATTCAGAGTAATGAAGAAAATTTTTACAATGAGGGTGATGGAACACTGGGACAGGTTGCCCAAAGTGCTGGTTGAAGCCCCATCTCTGAAAGCACTACTGGTCAGGATGGATGGTGTTCTGAGCAATCTGATCTAGCTGAAGACGTCCCCGGTCATTGCAGGGTCATAGAGCTCTTGAGGTTGGAAGAGACCTTTGAGAACATCAAGTCCATCCGCTCACCTAGAGCTCACAGTCCCACCACTACTGCTAAGCCATGACCACTAAACCATGTCCCAAAGCACCAAATCCACACATATTTTAAATATCTCCAAGGATGGTGATTCCACCACTTCTCTGAGCAGACTGTTCTAATGCTTGATAACCCTTGATAACCTCATTACTGCAGGGGGATAGATTAGATGACCTTTAAAGGTCCTGTCCAACCCAAACCATTCTGTGATTCTATAATTCTATGAATACTTCTGCACTCTAAATACATTTGAGAGCTAGTTTGCACAGATACTCCAATCTATCAAACCCCAACGTAAAACTAGTGCTGTTCTCTTAAACAGATGTGCAGAAAATATTCCTCAGCTTTCTAGCCTAGCAAATAATCTGTTGATTCATTAGACAAGTCACAGGATAGGAAAACCTCCAAGGACATTATTGCAAACACTCTTGAACGAACTCATGGGATGGACAAAACTGGTCTTTGCAAGGAAAAACTACTGGAGTGAGTGGTACTTAGAGAACAGTTGCAAAGCAGGGCATTAAGTCAGCTCTCTTGCATTCAGAATGAACAAAGGCTTTTTGCTACACTCCAATACACACAGATAATATGACTAGCTTTATTAGTCTTTTGAAATCACGACCCTTCTAATAAGAGGCAACGTTGCCCAGAAAGCAACACAGACAAGAGCTCAAAAATCAAACAAGCATGCTTCTATGTCCTTCAACGGCCACAAATAATTTGCCATTTTACTCAGCGTAATGAATTTTACAGTGCCTAGGAGAATAGAAATGATGTGTTCTGAACTCAAGGATATATCTACAAATTCTATTTAGAAGGGGACATATGGAGTACTCTGTATATCCTATGTTTATGTACATGCATAAATATATATATACACAAAGGTATATATATTATGTATGTGTATGCATATTACTCCAGGATCCAGGTTCTAAGTTATGACAATATAAAAACTCTCTAAAATCACAGTCATCAAAATGTATTAGAGTGATATCAAATAAAACCAAACAATAATAAAATAAATAAATAGTCATTAGACTTGGTTAAAGTGCTAACTTGATTTACCTTAGATACTGACAATAACCCTTAAACCCTCCAAACACTTAATACCATCATTCGTTTTAGTGCAGTGCTTAAGGAAGAGCTGATGTGGAACTGGTAAGACAAACAGTTACAGTGGGCAGGACACAAAGCATGTCAAAGTGAAACAGGACAAGAAGTCAGCCTGTACCAAGCTTTGTTAATATTTGCTTTTGCTTTTTTTCCTGCAGGCTGATGAGGATGCTGATACAGCTCATTAACGCTTTTAAATTGTCATCACATTAATGTCAGTAGTGGTGTGTTCTTGTTTGATCGTATCATGGACAAATGCACACTTAAGTGTGCTGTATCTTTTTTCTTTTTGGATGCCTGGTTTCGTTCACCCTTGACCATCTTTTGGTGGGGTTTTTGTTTGTTTGTTTGTTTGTTTTTTGTAAATCATGACAGAGATGGATTGAGGGAGAATGAAACAAATTTCAGGGTAGACCTGCTGCATCAGAGCCTTGGACAGTATTGAAGAGAACACTCACAGAGGGCCTTTAATTGAAAAAAAATGACAAGAACATTATATCTCCATAAACACCCTCTTGTTCCCCTTTTCTGTCCCTGAAAATGGGAAGTGATTCCTGAAAAAACTTTTATCTGTGGTAACAGGGTTCCTGATGATTCACAGGCTTTGTAGATGGCTGAAAACTCTCCAAATCTCACCCAAGAAGAAAAGTCAAGCCAAAGCATGACCACTGGCTACAGAGTACTTGGGACTTGCGCTGTGGCTGAAGCAGGAACACCTGACATGTTCAAGGAGCCAAAGAGGCTAATTCCCCATGCAGAGGAGTGATTAATTTCTGTAGCAGGCTACATCTTTACTCTCAGACTGCTGTGTTCCTGCAAACAGGGAGATAGAGCTCCCTGGGTGAAAAAGAGCATACTTGGGGGTGATGCAGCTAGTCCTGTGGCAAGAGCATGATAGTCACAGCAAGGGATGAGAGGGACAGCAGAGGACAACTGGGAAGAGCAGGCTGCAGTTATGATGTAAGGACAGACACACTGAGAACCAAAGTTATGCAGAATTTCTAGTGAACCAGAAAGCTACTCTGTGTACTGAAAGTACTCAGCCCACAAGACTCATGGAGAAAAGTGGAGCTTGGTTTATGTCTCCTTTTGGTTTCTGGTCCATCTTTGCTTATGCGATTTAAGAAAAACAAACAAACAGCATTCAATATATATTCTAATAAAACACGAGGGCTTTAACATAAAATTCAGCGTTTTGAGAACGCTTGCTTTAAACAGACAGGCAGCAGATCTTGATTTACTCGAGCTTGTATCAAGGCATTAGCTCAGTACTGAACCCACTTTGTGTCTGTCAGCTGCCATCAGCAGATACATTTCACAGGTGTTTGGTTTTGCTCACCCACATCTAAGCAATTTCATTTGATTTGAAGTCAAAGCTGATTGACTGAACTAAAAAGTCTGAAAAGGTCTCATTTTTGAAGTTCATTGCAGAAAATTTCCTTGTCTTTCAGGGAGCAACTGCTAATATGCATAAATAATTTCCCAGTTTCAGGAAAAGTTAAAGCTCAAAGCACTAAGAATTGCTTTTCATGATCCAGAAGACATACCTTCTAACCCCATACTCATTTGTTATGGTAACTGTAAAAGCCTTAATAAGTAAATCATCATAATTGCTCATTTTAACCTCATCCTCATCCCTGAGGTGAGAATGCAAAAAGAACATCAGATGGTTTCATTCAATGTCTAGGAATGCTTCTTCTCTACAATATGCTGTATTACATTTCATGACCATATTCATTCACCATCTTTGAGCTTAAAGATGGTCATGCTACCCTCTGTAACCCTAAGAAAAACCCATACTAAGACTAGCATAGCTACAATGCAATCTCAGAATCCCAGTAATACTGCATGCACATCTGTACCTCCAGGGTGGTTCCTAACTCTGATTAAATAAAATGTTAATTACTTTTCAAAAGAAAAATAAGATTGCTATGCTTTTGGGACTGTCAACATCTTTAGAATTGCCATATACAGTATAAACCTGGAGTTTTAAAGATGGTGAAGTACTGTGTTAACTTCAAATATCCCATCAGAGAAACACCCAGTCATTATCCAAAACAAAGTTAGTCCTTGTGTGCAGCTCTGTAGGTAGACACCCCCATCACAAATTCACCACTAGTGATAATACTCTCTGGTGTTCAGCACAAAGGGTTATGGAATGTAGAAAAAGTCTAAAGCAAAGACAAGTAGAAATAATACCAAATTTCTACCTGTTTGGTTCGTAGTTCTCAGAGGTTTAACCACTGCTTCATTACCAGTATGGGATGCAGCAGAGTTGGATTAAGTGATTTTACACTATTACTTACTTCTATTACTTACAGAATATTACATGTAAATACTTTGTCTTAGCCATAATGTTCTTATATTACTGGTATGACAACCACTGATGCAATTTCCTAGTTTGCTCCTGACACTCCTCCCATCTCTACAGCCTCTAAGTTCATTATTATTTTTTTTTCCATTGCTCCTGTTTCTTCTGCTGGCTAAGATTATCTGGGAGAGTTATTTGGCTATAAGAAAGCAAATAAACTGGAATGAGAGGCCAAGGGCTACAACTGACATAAGCTGTCTTGGGTAAATGACAAAACTCAATTTTATCTAACTAACTATTGCTCCAGAAATAAGTAGACACTGCATAGGTAGAGTCACATTTTGTTCCTTGCCTCTTCTCTGCTTGAAGGTGAAGGTTTGCCAGGCTACAACAGAAACCATGTTATGTCTGCCGACTACAATAAAAATGAGGGATTCTGTGACTATGACCAAACATGAGAAAAATGAACCTGAAAAAAAATATAACTGATGCTTTGATAAAGGCAGAAAAATGGTTTTATTTGGATTGAGCTACTCTTCTCTAGGTAAATTCTTCTGCCTCTTTGAATTAGCCAATGAGTAACTCCTTACATACAATAGCTCCTGATTGCAGTGGAGCAAGAGCTTGACCCTTCGTCTGATCAAGGTGGTCGAAGAAAAGCTGAAAGCCACCACACTTAGCAACTAAGCACATAATTATCTCAGCCTTTCTTACTTAACCTCAAACTGTTAATTTTGCAAGAGCAGAATCACATGTGACTCTAGGTGGAGACAGTAGAAAAATGTAAAGGAAAATAAAACATCAAAACTTTTTGATATATGTCATGCAGTAGACAAGTTTTACTCTAATATCAATACTATTTCCAACAACTCTGAATTTAACTCTTCCAGTGCCACCAAACTGACAGAAGAAATAATGGCCTTCCTCCTAAAGATTTATTCTTTACCCAGTTTATTTGCCATCTTCTGTGCACTAAGAGTGTTCCCACCGTTGGGAAAGATTGACTGTGCTATATAATTGTTGTTTACTGCACACCATTTCTTAGCAGAGGAATGGGAAACATTCAGATTTAAAGAATCTGTGTGGATTATAGCATGTTATCTGTTCTTTGACCGATTAGCAGAAGATTAAAATGGTTTGCAGTAATATAAAAGATGCAATCAAATAAATGAGCACAGATGCTAGACTTAACTCCTTATATACCTTGTACTTTCAGAAATCATTCATAAAACACTGAACACAAGATTATCTGAACATAAATATAGCCTCGGTATACTTTGTTGGCAGTGACAGGCGAGATCAATATGGGAGACCAAAAGCCAACAGTAAAAGGGTATGTCAGTCAGTATTTCACTGACTAACTGCCCTTATCTGAAGCTCTCATGCTTCACTGGGTGAAAATACAGCCATTGATCTTAGTGTCACAACTCAAATTCTTCATATATCAACTGGGGTTTTTTTCACCCCTTTTCAGCTGAATTTCTGAGCCACTACTTATTTTTATGATCAATATTTCTATCACTCTTCACATGAACTACACTTTTATTATATTAACCTTTAAGTACAATTTTTAACATATCTGTTTGGTGTAATGTCACGTTTTAACTCAACATCTCTTTTACAAGTGTCAGAGCTACAGCTTTCTTAAAGCATGCACAGCAAAACTACTCTGATTAGTAGATAAATCCATCTGATGCAGCACTCTCAAGGAGTTCTCTGGGGCTGTGGAGCTGTGCTTTCAAGGTTTCCATTTCCCTTTCCAGGAACAAACAGTTCACTTGCAAAAAATTTCCTCTGAAGAATAGTTTTTGCCAGCAATTGATCTAACTGCTTTACCTTAAAGCATTTAAGTGCAAATTAGCATGACAAAAATTCATCCATGTAAACAGTCCTAGGTTTGTAACTGAAAGAGACTTTTTTTTTTTCTGGAGCACTCTGAGGGGGTTTAACATACATAGCATATATAGATCAGGTCTCTGGCTTGCTTTATGGTCTTGGTGGAGGCACCTGAGCTCTCCAAATTTCACTCTTCCTGTTGGTAAATTGGAGATAGGAAGGACAACCTACTTTCATTAGGTCCTTTACATCTACAAATGAGACTGCTCATCACTAAACTAACTGAAGTTAAATGTTCTGGACAATAAAAAATATATAGATGTTGTAAAACACATTACTATCTTAGGGCATAAGTTTTAAGCTAAGTATTTGAGGGAAATTATTAAAAGTACACAATAAAACTCTGTCCTCTGTTAGCATCATGGAAAGCTGTCTCACTGAGCTCCTATACTTGTCTTAGTGAAAATTACAGAAAACCATCATTCATGTCATGTCAATCTTGGAACTAATACAAACAAGGTAATTCCTTGATTATTTGATTAGCAGAGAGAGAATCCTTTACCTGTGTGTTTTACTGATCCAGAGCCCTTTTCAACTAAAATAGGTGAGACATGTTAAGTAATGCAGTCAAAGGCAATGAAGTCAAAGACTGTAGTATTATTTTTTTTAATTGTTATTATTTAAAGTTTCAGTATACTATGCGATGACTACAATTTTAATACAAAAGTTGATGTCCCCCAAAGGAAATTGTTCTATCCCAAAATGTTTCATCAACTATGGCATTGCTGCGTCATTATCCAAATTGTCAAAGCAATTTCATTATAAATCCCCCATAAAATAGCACTAAGGGGTAATGGCAAAATGGCTTTGGTCCCAGTAGGACTATCTCAAGAAAAATAATTTCAGGCAAAGAGGAAACAATGCTTTGTTCTTGTGCTGTGGGAGGGAAGTTTGTCTTTCTTGGATATGGCTCCAAGATTAAAAAACAAAAAACAAGAACAAAAAACAACCAAGAAAAAAACAAGGAAAGAACCCAACACACAAATGGGGAGCACTTAATGCTGGGAAAGCAGTGCATCGTACACGAGTTAGTTCATTCAGGCATCCCACAACATGAGTTTAATGATAACGGGATTGACTAGAGCTGGATATATAATGAGACTTAATTTCTTAGAGAGAGCTCTTCGAGGCAAGAATGCAGTGGGAGGACGGGAGGGTAAAAGAGTGCATGCCCGTGTGCCGGCATGCACAGACGAGTAGGACAGAGGCGCCCGATTGTACATAAATAACTGCACAGTGACAGACAAAATTCCCCTCTAGCTGTCAAAAATTGTGAGCGCAGCACTAGTATATAGGCTTCAGATAGCAGGGTGTCAGGGCTGCTTTCTCCAAGAGAAGATAAAAAGGTATAAGGTTAGGAGATTTTCTTCACATGAGGCAGAAGTCACGAAAACATTCTTTTTTAATTGTCTGCAAAATTAAAATACTAATTTCAGAGCATCGCTGCACGTACGTCGGAAGGACAAAACACATCAACTTTATTTATGCTTAGAAACTTCTTTTGGGGGGAGGAGAGGGAGAAAAGGGGGCAAAGTGAAAAGGAAATAAATTTAAATAATGAAAAGGGAAGTAGCACACTACAGACCATAAAATGTCTGCTCACAACTATACTATACACTAGATAATATAATCTCTAGAGAGCAAACGGTTCAGAAGAAACTTAAAACATTTAGAATAAACAAAGAAAAAAAGCAATCGTGTTTTAATGGATGAATGTAAAGAGTCAGTAAGAGGGTTGTGGGTTGGGGAATCTTGGTTCTATTTCTGGCTCTTGTAGAAAGAAAATTGCTTCACTTCCCTGTTCCGCTGCAGAAGAATGTGAAAAATGACTACAGAACTGCATAGAGGAATTTTTGAGGCTTACTTAACATTTAATGAAGGGTTTGAGATTCTTGTGCGAACACTACCACAACAACAACTAGTATCATTAAAACTAATTAAAGAATAATTTTTATATGGCTGAACTATGATTTCATGCAAATATACTTACTACAGTTTATTCCAAAGATACATACTGCCAAGTTTACAAGCTGCTGAAGTTCACTCTTTTAAAATGTAAGATTTTATTAAAATACACTAATTAAATGTGCCAGATTTATGCCATTATTACCAGTTATATAGAAAAATTCATTTTATAGCAATGTTCCATGCTGCAGAAAGCCTCAAGGTAAAATGAAATTTTAAGTGACTGGATCAGTGAATTGTGGATTCTTAAATGTGTTCTGCAATTCTGAAATCTGTGTGCCTTACTGGTTCAGTTTTTGTCCTCTTACGGTATTCTTCTCTCATCAGGGAGACACAGTACTTAAATCTAAGACCAGGGTATCACTATACTCTCGATGTAAAATACAGCACTCACTATACCAGCCCATCTCATTAGCAAGTATTACCCTAAATACCAAAATAAAAAATAAAAACTACCTAATATGGAGCATAGGAAAAAACATCTAATTTGAGAAAGAAACTCTTCAATTTTATCTTCTATTCTGTAGCTCATCTTTGGACGTCATGACCATATTGTCATTCAGCCCCTTGTTTCTGCCACCCCAATCAAGAGATATAGACAAAAGCTCCTATGGTGCAGCTGCATCTTCCAGAGAAGACAGAAACTTTTCAGTCTTCCACCCAAGGAAGATAGATATTTCATTTTGGTACGGATAAAAATTTAAAACAAAACAAGGAAGACCAAAACCCTTCTTTACACCAGTTGCACTGTTCAGTGCAAGTTCCATACCACTGTGCATGGAACTCACCTTCAGACAGTCTCCCCTCACTTTCAAATTACTCTGTTTACAGAGAGAAACTAAATCCCAGATGCAAATCTTTTTCTTTTGTTGGACGTGGATATCAGAACCACATTCAACATTTGCAAATCATCTTTCAGTTCTCCTCTCATGACTACTATGTGGCTTTGGATATATGACTGAATCTCTTCAAAAGGTCCGTTCCTCAGGAATAGCTGAAAGCAACAGCCTCTGAAGATCTCCATCATTTAAAGCACCAAAGTGCACCCTGATGAATATAGTTTAAATACAGAATCCACTGAGCAAGAAAGGAGTAGTAGTAACTTACAACTAACCAGTTGACAGTGTTCAAGATACTTCACCTGATCCCTACAAGCACAATGAAAAAAGTAATACATGCAGCAATTAGATACCAAGTCACATGTGGCAGGTCACTAACCAAGAGCAGATTGTAGTGAAAAGGCAAGACAGATTACAAAACATCAATAAAACTAATGTGACTGTCATTGTTGATGGGATTAACTCTCTCAGACCAACAGCAGCAGCAAAAGGGAAAGCTGATATTCTATTTACTGTCAACTTCCCATCTGTACTTGTCATATGAAATGGTTGCTTTGCCGATCTTTTTTTTTTTGTTGTTATTGTTGCCCCTCTGGAAAGGACTAAGAACTAAGAAACAATACTTCGAAGAGGAAAAAAAAAAAATCAATTCTGACAGTGGCAAGGACAGGCCTCTGTCACAGGTGATAAGAAAAGAGCATTAAAAAAATCTGGGTATTTATATCACATGAGACAAAGTACTTTTATACAGACACGACCAATTTGAGTTCCTTTATTGCACAGTTAAGGTGATAGTATGTTATAATTTTTCCTGAAGAGCAGAAAAAAAGACATTTCGACCAGTGAAACATGCTATCAACAAGGAGGTTGGGTGGAACTGTGTTCAGTTTCTACAACCAGATGTTCCTGAGTCTGCACTTCATGCACCTTAAGCAAAGGTTGAGCACAGTGCATTTGGTTTCAGATTTTCAAGTCTGTTGAAAAGAAGCCTATAATGCTGGTGCTAACTTCTGGTCAAGCAGGGCATAGAATTTGTTATATTTCCATTTCAAAATAAATGAGCTTAAAACCTACCCTCTAAGCTCCTCTCTACCCTCTTGGAGTACTGGAATGTAGAGAATATACTCTGAAAATCCATTTCTAAATGCAAAGCATATAGAGGAAAACAGAAATCCTTTTAATTAGTTCTTAACTTGCTTTTTTTGAGTAACACATGTGCAGAGGTTTCAGTTGTATTTTCTATCATTGTTAGTATTTCTGAACACTTGTGGTTCATTGACTGAGCCTCATTACCCCTGGAGATTGTTTGTTCATCTGTTTGTCAGAATTTAATTACTGGAG
Source organism: Indicator indicator (assembly GCF_027791375.1). Taxonomy (NCBI): domain Eukaryota; kingdom Metazoa; phylum Chordata; class Aves; order Piciformes; family Indicatoridae; genus Indicator; species Indicator indicator. The sequence continues at coordinate 16,229,075 of NC_072012.1, read as the reverse complement.
CACAACCACTGATATAAGGACATTCATGCAAGAGCCTAATATTTTTTTTTCTTCTCCATCTACTGTAGGTAGCTTTATTTTCTCACTAATAAATTGCTCTTAATCAGCTTGTCACTGTGCAGAACAACAAATTTCATAAGCAAAGGAGGGGGTCTACCAGAGGGACACGTACTGCTCTGCAGCCATCTCTGAAAAATCTACTTTCACAACCAAATGGATGAAGAACTCCCCAATTCCCAAACTTCTTATTTAGAAGCAGAAAAGCAATGCACTTACTGATTACAGATTCTGTTTTCCACTGAAAACCTCAAAAAAAAAAAAAGTAAAGCAACATTATAGGAATCATAAAGGAATCACAAACTGACTTTTTAGAAGCAGAAATGCACTATATTGCCCACTTGCTCTTCATCAGTAATCCCTGCCCATAGCCCCCAAAGAAGACTTCTTACAAATGAGAGGACACTTTCTGTACAGTTCTTGCATATCTCTACAGCAAAGATGACTCTTGACTATGAATGATACCTGTACCATGTATATCTGTACCTTCAAATAACCATGAAACCATAAGCTCACACCTTCACTTTTTTTCACCTGAGGAGAACATCACAGGCTCACATTTCACCTAGCTGTCATGCAGTTTGAGCTATTACCTGTGAGTATACATGCCACAAAAAATAAGGGCAAAATATGCAAGATCCTACATAACGTGTTTCAACTGATGGACTATCTTTAATGCCTAAATTTCTTTCATTTCCAAAATGCTTGGGCAAAGTATATATATATATATATATGTATTTTATTAAACACCTCAAAACACGATTTTCAAATAACCCTTTCTTCATAAGCATGTAATAAAAAATATTTAATTGTGTTAACTACTTTTTTTTTTCTTAAACACCCTAAAATAACAAAATTGCTAAATCTTTAAAGAGTCAATCAACAGAAAATTAATATCTCAAGTAAGGCAAAGCCATTCTTCAGCCACAATTCTGACTGTTTTCTAGTTGGGAAGATCGGTTTTTACAAACATTTGCTAACACAGATTCAGGGTTAACGTAGGAAAGTCAGAGATGTTATCAACAGGGCAAAGTGAACATTTTGGTATCCAGAGACACTACCATTTATTCTTTATTTTCTTTTTTATTTATTGTGGCAACATTTTGCTCAAACTGGATCCAAACTAGAGTCTTGTCCCTGTTTTACAATCTCCATAAATGAGAACAGTCTCCTAGCATTGCTGATTTAATGGCACTACTTAGCAGTAGCATTCAAGGGTGTAGAGTAGGACTCAAGAGGCTGAGAATCCTATTGGAATGCATAATAAAGAAGCTTCTGAAGTTTTACTAGGTTTATTAAATTGTTTATGGCTATTTCAGTAGCAGTTGTTAAATTAATCATCCTAAAAAGAAAAAAAAAGAGAGAGAGAAAATAATAGGTAACACTGGCTATTATGACAAATTTAATAAGAGTATAATAATAATACCATGCTTTATTTTAGAAGTTCTGATTCTCGAAATCCTATTTATATGGGTACCTTGACTTTCATTTTTCATACAAAATGGCAATTTAATAAAGCTTGAAGTGACACGAATTGTTAAGGTTCAGATGTCAATAAGTAACAAAAAACGATGCAAGTATTAAAAAAAATTCTCACTTTTTAAGCCTCTGAAAATCTTGTGAAAGCTGATTCATGAATTTCAGAGTAGCTACACTGACATCACAACTTCAAAGCTTTTTTTTCTCCTATATATCTAGAATACAAAAATTAATTTCCTGAATCTTCTGAGTCATTTCATTTAACGACTTAAGAAGACAAACAATACAGACAGCCCTTCTACTGCCCACTGTGGCGAGTAAAATTGTACAGATAAACAGAACAATTATCAGGACATGCAGGAGGGAGAGATTCAAAGAGCTGCTTTTACTGGTTTGTTAAAAACAATCAAATTAATGACTGAGTAGCTCTGGGCTCTACCTGATCTCAGTGGCGATTTGCAAACGCAAGGATACAATGTTATCCTCTGGAACTGGCCAGGCTGAGCAAAGAGGACACAACACATTGCCTGCCTGGGCATGGGGGGTAGAGTGAGTGGGAAGGGGATCATAGAATCATAGAATGGTGGGAAGGAACCTTAAAGATCATCTAGTCCAATCCTCCTGCCATGGGTAGGGACACCTTCTGCTAGATCAGGTTGCTCAAATCCCCATCCAACATGACCCTGAATGTTTCCAGGGATGAGGCATCTACCACCTCTCTGGGCAACCTCTTCTAGAGCTTCATCATCCTCAATGTAAAGAAATTTCTTCCTAATATAAATTTTCCCTCTTTTAGTTTAAAATCATCACCCCTTGCCCTAGGCAAGGCCATGCTAAAGAGATTATTCCCATCTTTCTGTAGGCCTTAAGTACTTAAATACTGAAAGGCTGCAATAAGGTCTCCCCAGAGCATTCTAATTCCCATGCTGAACAGTTCCAACACTCTCAGCCTTTCTTCATAGGAGAAGTGTTCCAGATCTTCCATCATCTTTGTGGCCTCCTCTGGATCTGCTCCAACAGGTCCAACAGGTCAATGTCTTTCCTGTACTGAGGACTCCAGAGCTGGACACAGAAGTGCAGGTGAGATCTCACCACAGCGAAATAGAGAGGCAGAGTCATCTTCCCTTGACCTGCTATCCTGTCTCAGGGTTACTGTGAATTTATCTTCCACCACAGAATCAGTACAGCCACAGACAGGCAAAGGCTCATTGCAATAGGACAGATACATCCATCCACTTTTTAAAAGGTTTGTTTGTTTTTTTTTTTTCAGGAATCATTTGTTTTCTTCAAGCCACAAATTCATGTTTCTTCCAAAACAAAATGATATAAACTGGAAACATTTTAAAAAATTCTCATCCACAGCTAATTACTGATGCTGAGGATTAACATTCTGTGGCACTTCAGCTTTAGTTATTTTCCTTAATTAATGTCATATTTGCAAAGATCTATAAAAACACTGTTTAGATAAATCATGTGCATTCATTAACTATTTAAAGCCTGTAGAGTTTTAATTCTTCCTTCCCTTTTTTTTTTTTAATTTAAAGTATTTGGAATGCCTCTTGTAATTCCTCCAAATAACTTTTAAGGCCTCAAGGATTCGTAGGTACTTAACGAAAATGCCAAAATTTCATTAACCATTAGGAGAAAAGGTGCTTGTGTCAGGCATGTTAAGAGCTGCTAAAAAACAAAACAAAACAAAACAAAACAAAACAAAACAAAACAAAACAAAACAAAACAAAACCCCCCAAAAACGTATAGGTCATGAATTTCTAAATACTTACAAGTGAAAATTTGACCCTTGCATGCAAAGACACTGTGCTACAAAGTAATATCTAATTTGCACCATGCAGTGACATCTAAGCTGTTATTACTAGGACTGCGTGGCTAAGGGTGTTTTCCTTACTGTAGGTATGCAGAGAAATCATCTCTTCCTGTACCACAGAACACAGTCCATAAACTGAAGATGTCTTTTTGTAAATTATGCCACACAGAGAATCATATTTAATGACAGCTAATTTTCTAGAAACCAAAGCATAAAGATATTGATATCACAATGGAGTAAGATACATTTTCAAAGAGTATCCAACTATTTACAGCCCTAGCGTGGGTTTTGGCTGTTTTAGCACGTCAGTAAGACAGATAAACCACAGGAAACCCTCAGTATATGTCCTTGCCTGTTCAACTTAAATGTCAATATTTATTTCAGTAAATACTTTTCTTGGGAGGGTTAACAAATGGTATTATTATGACCCCATCAAAGTTAGGATGTTAAGTCTCTACTTCCTTGGAGTTTTATAGCAAACTCATCTTTTTTACCCCCATTTTTTCTTGTAATGCATTTTTTCTACTGCCACAGCAGACAGTGCTGCTTTGATAGCTGGGGACATGCAAACGGAGAGGCTGTGCTGGGCATGAGAATGTAGGTGACAAACACCAGTCACAAAAGGCACCATCAAATAAGCTGTCTTTGAAGGCTGTGATGATAACAGCTGCATTTGGGTCATGGAGCCAGACAACAACCACAGGCCCGTGATGCTCTTGTGAACACTGTAATGTGAGTGATAGGTTGAGCAGGGCATGTACTCAACTGCGTGCAGCTTGAAAACCAAACTGTACAAGAAGTTTCTCTCATTTTTGAGGTTTTTAGGAGGAAAAGCTATTTGTGCTCCCCACCTCTTCCTGTGACATACACAGACAAAGGAAGGAAGTCACATTACAAAGGATCCTCTGACTTCTTGATTTCTGCCTCATTGCAATGGTAAACAAAATTTTGTTACTGGCTGACAAGTAAGCAACTGTTTTAAAGATAAAATTTTAGGGTCAAATTCACACTTATTACTCTGTTCCACTCAGAGAATAAACCCATATAACCTCCTACACTACTACCAAACACAAGGACACCAACATGAGATTAAAGAACATCATATTCCATCTTCTACAGATCAGAAGTATCTTTTTTCTTAATAGCTTGTAAAACAAGCTTCACAGCAGGATGGCTTGGGAAACAGGAGTTGTATGCCCCTGTTGTCTACCCCTCCAACTTAATGCAAATCATCCATCTGAAGCTCTACCACCACAGCAGCTGTTTCTGCTGGGAAGCTCAGGTATCACTAGCAAAGTGTTTTTGACATCCATTCTGGCCCTCGTGTTGCTAAGTCCCCCATCTTCTTTGCCCAACGAGCCATTTACAATCCAGCTACATCCACTCAATGTCAGGGGGCTGCAATCAGTTTCCCTTTCACCCCTTAATGCCCAATTCCCCCTATAAACCAAGACCCCTCAGCAAGTGCACATTATTGTGTGTAGTATATGTTGCAAAGTGAGTCCTATACAGACTGCAAAAAGCAACAGCAGCAAAACCAGTTCTGCTGAGAAAAATGAATTGCATGCATATTTGCAGGGCAGGGTCCCAACACAGTATATGTTGCAGCTAAAAATTAAATAATATTAGTGAAAATATAAATTAATATAAGGTGCATAATTAAGAGCAAGCACACTGTCATAATTTTCAACCTTTGGAAAATGTGGAAAATATTCTGTAGAGAATGGAACAATTTAGCATATTTTCAATTTTGAACGTGTTCCTTAACAGAAACGAAGAGCAATCACATTGAAGGATATTTTAAAAGAAACGGAGTTTGTGCCTGACCTTCCACTGCCTGTTAATCAAAGAGAAATGAATGAGAAAAAAGGTAACTATAAGAAAAAGGATAGATACAATGAACAGCATGAAAGATTAAAAGCAGATCAAATTCTGTTATTACTTTTGCAGAAATATAGAATAATTATGGTGGTTTTACACACCTTTATTTGAATTTCTGAGGAATTAAAATGAACACAATTAATAAACAGCAAGTCTTCGGTTAGAACAGAAGCATAGGAAACCTTTCTACAACTGCAGCCAAACTGCTGCAGTGCTTTCTCCACCCTCATATATCATTTTTATCTTGAATATATTAGCTTTCAGTTAGGCATAAAGAATTGCATTATTGTCAGTCACATTACAAAAGCAGACTCTGTATAAATATGTTGGATCACTGGCAGATACATACAAGACAGGCTGCAAAAATTCAAGTGCAGGATACAGAATGGCATGAAGCACATTCCTTAAAACATTCACCGCTGGATCACTATTTAATCGTAGTGTCAGCTTGTTTTCCTTTTCATTCTCTTTCCTTCTTTCATCTCTTCTACTAAAACCCTCAGTGCAACACACTGATGTAATGGTTTTTGTGGTACATTAATTGACTTGGGGCCATTTCTAATGCAAATACTCAGCACACCAAGGGAAGTGATGTTCACCTGGTTTAACCAACTGCCAACACAATCACAGCATGATAAATAACAAACTGCATAGAAATGACAACTCTGGTCTTCTGTTTATACCTTATCTGTCCACCAGAAAAAGCCGATGACACACCTGACCACTATGCAAGGCATCTGCAAATAATTTTTTTTTTTAAGTCTTCAAAGCATTCAGATTTACTGCCATCACTTGTAATATATATATAATTCTAAGGCATCTTCCAGTATTATAATTTCTGTTTACTTTTCAATCATTGGGAGGTCAATCTGACAACTGCAAACATACTTTTGTTTTTTGAAATGACTCACAGAGAAGGGGGGAAAAATAGAAAGCAAAGGAAAAGAAAAAGTTAAACCACCTCTATCTAAACTCCTTACAAATCTCTAAATACATTTTCTTCTGCTTATTGGTTCTACTTCCAAAAATCCCATTCTACTTTCTATGTACAATAATACTATCTTCTTGCCATTAATATTGTGTTCAGTGAAATGCTAATATTTTTCAGTTCACTGTCAGAGAGAACTAAATCTACAGCAAGCTAATCTGCCATAAAGTCATGTTTTATACACATGACTACAAATTGAGTTTTACACTCCATGGAAAGCAATCTTCCATCTTTAAGGGTATCATGAGACACAGAATTAGATCTATTCTTCTGGCATTACTAAATCATAAGATGAAATATAATTTGACGTGCAAATGATATTGTAAACCCAAGGCAATGAAGCACTGAGAATGTTTTTAGTACCAAACTTACTTGTTTGCTCAGTATTGAAGAGTCTTTTTGAGAAAATTAGTCTCTATTTATAATGGAAACAGCATTACATTTTTTTTTCCATAACACAGGTCCTAGTCTAGAGATTGAAAGACTGCATGAATTTATTTCTGCATTGGGTATCTGAGTTTAAACATGTGTCTCTCATCTTCTAAGCTCCGGACATGTGAGCATTGGGAGTCTGTTACAATTACAACTTGTATTTCAGATATTCAGAGTAACATCTTTTGAACCTGGAGGTCATTCAGAGCTGCTTTCACTTGTCAAGTTTCCAAACAACTTAAAAATAAACCAGCTAATGCGGGTTTTTTGTTTACACTGCGAACAGCTTTTTGGTCACTTGATCTCAACAGTGCAAGCAGAAGAGTAATGGCAAAGTGCTTATGGAGTTGTTTTCTCAGGTAAAACAAGAAAGCAACTGGAATGTCTGTTAAGTGCTGCCTCTTCACAATTCTAGATGTTACCTTGGAAGATGGAAATGTGCCCTCCAGCATCACCCTGGCCACTTATTTACTTGTATTTATAGTCCCATTTTAGCAAGGCCTGCAGGGAGATTGCTTTCTCGTTGTAAAACCTTTGTGTAATTAAACTCAAAATATCTCAATACAGTGCTGTGCTCTTTCTTTCCACTATCACTTAAAGAGGTACAAAGATAGCCCCATATTCATATTCTAGACTTGCTTAACTCTGTTCTCTGATACTTTAAGCCTGGAAGTGTTAAGCCCAGTGTGTGGTCTGACCCCGGAGGCCAGATGCCTACCAAAGCTGCTCTACTGCTCCCCTTCTTAGATGAACAGGGAAGATATGAGGCCCGTGGGTCAAGATAGAAGCAGTTTAATAAGGCAAGAGCAAAGACCTCACACTGAAGCAAGAGCAAACAAAAATATTATTCTCTACTTCCCATCAGCAGACGATGTCTGTCTGCTCCTCAGGAAGCAGGGCTTCAATACACATAGCAGTTGTTCCAGAGGACATAAATGCCCCCACACTTCTTTCTATAACTAAGCTAACTTCCTTTTATAACTGAACTAATGTCACATGGTATGGAACATCCCTTTGGTCAGTTTTCATCAGCTGGCCCAGCCATGTCCCCTCCCAGGATCTCACCAACCCCTCAGCCTAATCTTGAGAAGGGCAATGTTGGACAAGCACATCCTTGGTGCTGTGTGAGCACTGCTCAGCAGTAGCCAAAACACTGGTGTTTTACCAACACCCTATGAAAGATGCTATAGGGAGAACTAACTCCATTTCAGCCAAACCCAATACTCTTAGTTTACATCAGAAGGGTCAGTATCTCCCTTTTACTACCACTATTAAAAAAAAAAAAAAGATAAAAAGAGAGAGAGAGAAGTCTTTCTAATGCCTGTTCAAATGCAAAAATACAAGAGTATCAGTCAGGCTGTTCAAACAACACAAATGCACAAATGTCCTTCAAGACTTATGTTGTCCAGGGTTACTATTGAACATTCTTGGCATTTATTCCTTTTCAACCCAGATGAGTGGTAAGTTATCCCAGGGCCACCTTCTACTCTATTTCCAGAAGAAGCATCAACACTTGGAGCATATCTACAGGTGAAGTGGCACAGTCCACTTCCACAGTGGAGCAGACTCTCTGCTCAGAGGCAGTCACAGCACCTTGCAGCTGTCAGCAGGTAAGGGGGATGCCATGCTGCCAGTGCCCTTCAATTAACTGCACAGTAACTTCCAATGCAAAGAAGCTCTTCATTAGCCACCTTCCTCCTCTTCTTCCAAATGCCTCCTAAAAAAAGCACTTCTTAGAAAAGAGGCATTGACCTGTAACTTGCTGCACTGGGTAAATGCAGAAATTGGTCAGACTGTTTGCATTCTGCAGTTTATCAAAGAGAAAAGAGACAGAGATCTGAGTTCATGTGGCTGAGTTGAGACTAGCCAGAGGTAGAAAATTTCAACAAGCATGACAAATATTAAAATATGTGTTAACCCATTTAAGAACATACCACATTTTCCACTTGCTTAACCTCTTTTTTGTTGGTGGCCAGCTAGTATCAATCATTACCTGAAAAAAGGTTTTTTGCATTAACTTCTAAAGAAACAGTCCATAGATTTTTGATAATCTGCTCCAACAAAAGATGACAGTACTCTCATTTTTTGAGGTGACTGTCAGTGGCATTATCTAAAGGCAAGTCCAAGCATGAAAATTAACCAGTAACCCACTGGATCACAACCTGAACTGCAAAACTCACTCTGCTCTCCAGCACTGATTCCTGGCTTTTTGGAGGAATCAGCCAGGCAGGGCAGTGGAAGTAAAATTATTACAAGCAACTGCACATCACTTTGCATCCACTGGCATAGTAAATTATAGCCAATGGCAAACTGCACTTAGTTCTACTGAACACATGGACATTGATGGAGTTGTATCACATGGGAAGTGAATGAGAAAACATCACTGAGACATAAGAGCACCTTATGTCAGGCTAACACAGTACAAACAGCCCTTTGATGTTTACATAATGTATTTTTTCAAGAATAAGCAAGTTCATTCTTTCATTAAAAGTAACACTTTGAACTTAAAGTAATTCTTTTCATCAGAACACTGTGGAACATTTTGCAAAGATGGAAAGTAAGGCCATGAGAGATTAAGGGAGTTACTTGAATTTTTTTCAGACATACAACTCATTTATCCTGATTCCAAAACTATGCTTCAGACTACCAGACTGTGCTGATATCAAAGAGTAGTTTCAAGCCAAAATGCACTACTGTTTGACAGTGTCTTAGGAAGTGCTTTGCTGAAGTCTGAAGAAAAATGGGTCTAAACACAAAAGTCAAATCTACAGGATCCTGAATCCATCTTATAAAAAGTTTAAGATGGTGCTTTTTTCAAAATTTTTTCTTCCCTTTTGAGAACTCCTTGGAGATAAGATCCATTCATCACTTCTGTGCCAGAAGATTCTTTACCCATGGATATGATTAGTGTGTACGTATTTAAGAACAGAGATACATGTGCAATACAGCCTATTAATGGACTGTGATATATTATAGATACATTATTGCATTCATATGCAAAAGAATAAGGAAGCAGAATTGCTATAGTAATATGCACAGTAATTCTTGGGAGAAGTAGATCCTAATTTCAAAGTTGTTATTATTTCAATGCTGGAACGATGATACATGTTGTCTTTTCTATTAAATTTGAAGGAAAATTAATCCTGAGTACCTGCTGCAAGGAATGGAGGAAGAACAGTGAACAAGAGGACACATTCCTTAAAGAAATTCATTTGTTATTCTTATAAGTCCTTTCCATTTACACAAAACTATTTTAATGTCCCAGGGCACAGGTCAAAATCCTGGGGTTTTAAGAGGTTTTGGACACATGGAGGGAAAGTAAAGAAAGGCAGCAACACGGGAATGCAGGCAAAGATGAGGGCAATCAACTCTTGTGCTTTGTACTGTATCAGAGGAAGGATCATCATTGAAAGCAGCTTTACACTTCTGAAACTTCAATCATGAGAACTTACTTTAAGCATCAGGTTATGGTCACCACAATTACAAAGATATGAAAGCTACTGGTCTACTTCTATGGAAAAAAGAAGTTCTTTTATTTTCCTCCTCACTCTACTTGCCTATCCTTTTTCAAATACTGATTGCATTAAACCTAAAATATTTGAGATATTTGTAAAAGTTAATGTCTCCTGTATTTACTTTTGTCAGCACAATTAGCTGTAAGATAACTGTCGTATTTGGTCCGCACAGTTTGCAATCCAGTGTCAACTCTGGGCATTGGAGCACATCTGTTGTTCTTACTGAAAGGTTCATAAACAATTTTACTGTAAATACAACATCTTTCACAGATCTCTTATACTGCACTGGCATATTTAAGGTCTAATTGAGAAAACCTGATAATCAGCTAAAGATCACATCAGATCAGGACGGTGCTTTTCTTTGACAGCTTTGGGTGCTTTCCAAAGGAAGGCTTTGGGAAGCGAAAAGAAGAAATCAGTAATATAAATTATCAATACTAAATGTTTGGAATTCATTATACTTCTCAGCTGCTCCTACTTTCCCCTGTCTACATTCCTTAAAGAGCATGCATGAAAGCTGCAGCTGCAGAGTCCTTTATCTCCCTGACCAAAGCTCTCAGGAAAAAATTCCAATCTACTTCAGGCTATAAATAAATTAATTCCTTGATTCAAATAGAGACATCATAAACAGGGAGAAGAGGTAGAGGGAGGGAAAGACACACAACAAAACCCAAACCCCAGAAAAGATGTCACCACCTTTTTACAAGTTTCAGCCCCACTTGTTGCAGTCCAGTTCATTGTTATTCATACACATCCTTTTTCTATAAATATTTGTCTTGCATTTGTCAAGACTTACATTTTTAAAATTAAATTCTATTTGGGGTTTTACAGTACAGGAGGCTATTATATATACATTATCCTTATGTGCACAAGTGGGGAGAATAGATGATTTGTGAAGTTATCTATTATGGGGAATAATCAAGATTAATGAGCCCTATGGCACTTGCTGAATGCCTCCAGAGATTTATTACTCAGGTTGTTCGTTTTTCTTGTTATGTTGGTGCTGTCAAGAGTCCTATAACAAATGCAAACACAGACGTGTATTAATTGCAAATGTGGAACAAGACTACTGTGATGTTGCTAAATACTTACAACTCTGCTGCTTGTACAGCATCTGCAATGGCTCTAAGATTTCTATCTGCCAGGTTTCTGATGAACTTTCTGTTTTGCAATATAATGCCTCTTCTTTTTTATTTTTTTAATGTCTGAAAGGATAACGTGGGAGAGGACTCAAGATGAAAGGGAATTCTGTTTCCATCTTACTCTAAGCAGAACTGAGTCACAGGCCCTGGGCTTTTCCTGAAAGGCTGTGTAGACAACTCTGGAAGACCTAGTTTCATCCTTGGCACCTTTCAAATCAAGACCTAAAAAATTCCACTGACATAAAATAAGTGTCTTAAGAAACATAGGAGTTTTGATTTACATCTGAACCTGTCTAAAGATGCCATTATAACACGCATCTGTCAAGATGCTAATGCTGCTTTCCTCAGCTGACATTCCTGCTTTTCTGCAAAGGTGTTAGATGCCAGAAAACTCCACAGTATCAACAGGAGGATCACTGTGACCCTTGGACCTATTAATTTATTTACTAAAAGCTCAGTGTGTCCTGCCAAGTTTAGGTAGACACACATCTCTGAATACAAAAATGTTCAAGGAGAGCGCCTCATTTATTTTAAGTAATCTTCTCTCTGTATATAGTTTCTCTTCATCAACGCTGGCCAGGAGCTGCCATGCTTTAACACAAACCATTCATCCTGACTGGTCAAAATAAAAATCTCTAAAAACAAACAAACAAACAAGGTAATTTAAAAATAAATAAATAAATCAGATGGGAAGGATCAATGTTACCTTAAATATCTCTTGTGCTGAATATTAAATTCAAGCAATGCAACACTGACCTAAATTAATGACAAAGTTGTTCATGAATGCTAATGAAATACACAGCATGTGTGAATCGCAGTGTCATAAGGTCTGTAGCTTTACTCTTTGAGGAAGCAGTTGCTCTGCCAGTTTTCTTCTTCATTAACACTGATGTGGACAGACATCTTATCCCTTCTAACCTTAACACATGGATCTGCACAAGGGCCAGTTCCCAACCGCAGCCATTCACAGGTCTGTCCTGTGCTCCCTGATGCGAGTTCAAATCAGAAGGTGTAGAGTTTTCATGTTTATGCATTCATACATAAAACCACATTTCTGCCTCCAAGGCAGATGTTTTTCTGATTCACCATGCTGGCATAAACACAGAACGTGTGGGATGATGCTAATAGCTCAGCACTATTAATGTACAGGAGGATATAATAATACAGCAGCAAACAGTGATACCGTGAAAACATACTGAGCTCTTCTCTCTCAAAATAGCACAGTGTGACAGAACCTGGAAGGATTCTTCCCCAGTGGAAAAGAAACACAACAAAAGCTATTTAAGACAAATATCTAAGTGCAATTTCAGGTTCAGAAGTCACCATTTTACAGTTTGAAAACATCTGGGAGAATTTAGGAGGGGGGGAAATCTCTGAGCATTGTCACCTTTATCATGCTTAATTTTTACTTATACATTTCCTGTGGGCTTCTGAGGAAGACAGGCTACTAGCTTAGATGGACATTTATTCTGGTTCTGTAAAGCTGTTCATATGCTTTTACACAGCTAGCACTAAAGTCTTAATAGCTTTTTTAAAAAAAAAATATTTAATCCTCTTTTTTTTCAGTTGTATCTTAAGCTAAAAAGCATTGTAGTCTGTCTACTAAGCATTGCTCCTGGAACAGAAACACTCTGTCTCACCTAGAAAATAATTTCCCATAAAGCCTCAAAACTTCCTCTTTCTCTGTTCCCCATTCCTTACTTTCATAACTCTCCAGATTCAGGACATAAACTTGGGTTTGGATGAGAAGTTGTTGTGCTTTTATGAAATCCTCAGGCATGCTTTGGAGGCACTGCAAGTAATATTAGCAATAGTAGGAAACAGCCCAAAATAAGAAATGCAGCAAAACCTTTAAAAGGACTGGAAAGGATATTATTTTCATTAAATAAATACATGCATTGGTTTTGTTTGTTTTTCCTCTAAAAACACCAAACTCAAATAGATGTGTATTTATTTGCACTCTTAAAAAAAAAAAAAGAAAAGAAAACGTGTTACTAAATGGCTAGAAAACTCTCAAGCAATTCTTTGCCTTTGGGTGCTACTCTGCCTTACAATGAGACAAGTTTTTGTATATACTTCCTAGCCAGACTGATAGGAACTGTCTGAACAAGGACCAATTTCCCCATTTCCTGAAGTGTTAACCATTTGTAGCAGTAGCTTGTGTAACTTCAGGCAGTAAATTAACAAGAGGCAGCTAGTAGAGAGAAAATTCAGACATGCAAAAACTAAGACAACTGTTCCTGTTTTCGCATATGTAAGTGTTGGCAATCAAGGGGAAAACTTGCTCTATCTGCTGAGAAAACCTGCAGCAAATCAAGTCTCACTGCATCTATTAGCACACTGCCAATAGAGTCTGGAAGCTCAAAAGACTAAGGCAATGCATGCAACTTCAGTCATGAGACAGGCAAAACATCATAGATGCATTAAGTCAAACACTGATAGGAGAACCAAAATCCCTTAAATTCACACACGTGGCCAACTGGCAAAAAATATCAGTAAAAACTATCAGATTTCTTTAAAATGTCTTCTCCTGAACACTTCTCAAAGAGGGAACGAGGGAACAACTCCAGACCAAGTTTCATTGATAAAATGGTATAGGAATATCTACAAATTTAAGAACTCTGAAGCCTCTCCAGGCTGAATGATACCAGGTCCTTTGCGTGGCACAATGGTGGGAAGACAACAAGCAATATATGTAAGTTAAAATAACAGAATTTTACTGGATGGAAAGGAAAATATTTTCCCCATGAGGACAGTCAACCATTGGAACAGGATACCTAGAACTGCTATGCCATCTCTATCTTGGCAGGTTTTCAAGACCCAATTGTATCAAGCTCTGAGCAACCTGGTCTGACCTCACAGCTGACCCAGCTCTGAACAGGTAGTTGGACTAGACATCTCCTGAGGGACCTTCTAACCTGAGTTATCACATGATCTTATTACTACTAGCAGTAGGAGCACCTAGTAATAGCATAAAAAAAATGAGAAGTGACAATAGAAAGCCATCACATCATGAAGGGATGAAACTGAAATATCAGAGAGTACAAAAAAAGCAAATTTTTTCCAGGGGCAGCATAACCTTCTCTCATGCACCACAGCAGCAGCTCAGTTTTATGTGACAGGATAGAGAGTATCAAAGTCTTCTGGTTTTGATAAATTATGAGCCACCTGCTAGCAAAGAACAACTTTCATGCAGAGGCTAAGCATCATTGGATCATATGAGATTTCATTCAGAAAACCTGTCCCACTTTGCTACAAATTACAATTTGCAGCCAGAAGGGATTGAGAGTTTTGCTGTCTGTGTACAACAACATAGTGGATATAGGAATGAGGATGGATGTTTTCTAGAGCCTGATAACCTCAGCATCCTAAGAAAGAAGGTCCTTGATTTCTCTGTACTTGCAAATAGAAGAGAAAGCTCTTCGTCTATCAAATCACAAACAACTCAAACTTTAAAAACATGAAAGTTATTCTAGAAGAACTGGTATTATATATGCATGAAAAATCCATAAAAGAGAAAACTAAAACAAGATAATGCACATTTGAAGGAAAAGATTCCTACACAGTAGGAATAAAATTACAAAAGTAAGAGTCATCCTAAACATTGCATCACAATGGTTGAAGTCACAGAAAACTTAGCAGCCCCTAAGGAAGTGTTAATTTGGTATTCACTTCAATGTGAGTACCAATGAAGTCAAGCTTTACAGACCCTATAGTTCTGTTTCCACAAAACAAGTTACTGCAGACAAAGAAAGAAAAAAACCTCAAAAATGAACACTAAATACGTAGTCCAGAACTGCTTCATGTGCACAGTTTGAAAAACAGAGCCTAAATTATAAACAACCTAAGGTGAAAGCTACTAACTTGTAGCTGTTGGACAGTTTGATTTGAAAGGTTCAACTCCACATTTTAAGTACTTTAAAAAACAGATAAGATGGTCAGACACCAACGGAGTATCTATCTAATGATGTGCTTCAAAGTCCAAGAACCATCAGTGAACAATTAAAGCTTACAGCTCATCTCCAAGCTATGTGAGTCAACAGAGTAAAAAATAATTATTTTTTAATATACTTAAGGAGATTTTCCCAACATCTAATCACCATAATACTTGATCTTTTTGACTATCTTAACACTTTCAGTATAATTCAAACCCTATGATGGGGTAACATATCTGGCAAGATGGACAAAGAAAAATATAAAACATCGGACGCATAAAAGGCTCATACGTGTCAGAAGGGAGTTCTGTATGATTCCAGAGAAAGACAAATGAATGGCACAAAGATGTGGCTTATTCAGACAGGCTCCATTTCATATAAAGCTCTGATGTTCAGAGATATGTCATTTGTTACAATATTTGCAAGAACAACTACTGGTTGATTCTGCAGGCTGGCTAATTGTTGTCTGTTGACTGCTTAATGATGCCTAATAAAGTCATATTGCATCCAGCTTTGCTGCCTACATTTGAATGGGTATTTCCAAGACTGACTGGAAACATTTCACTGCTTTCCAGATATGCCTAAGAATAACACCTAAAGATATCACTGCTCAAAGAACTATGGCTCATAACACATCTAGTGCTAATTTATTCTTCTGTGCTGCATTTTCATGCAGCATATGTCCACATATATGTCTGTGTTACACTCTCAGGCTGTACATATGCAGCTTTTAGAGTAAATACCACACTGATCAGAATACCACCTTGTCCTTTAACTTTGCCTTCTTTCACCAGGCTTTTTGAACACAGAAATAGTAAGGATCATGATTCCACTGTGAAACATAACCTGTGTTTCACAGACGGAAAAATTAAGGCACTAATGCTCAGACAGATTTCACTGAGCTACAGAAACCTCGGTAAGTACCACATTAGTAACCCAGCCACTTTCCCTTTTTTCTACAGTCAATAATAAGAAACAAGGGGACCAGATGGCCCTGTCAAGGATTTTTAGGTAAAAGGACTTCTCTTTTATGTTTCATGGAGAATGTTAACCCTATTTTATACACTTGCTGTATGTAGATGCCTCTAGGAGAATTGGTAACATTACCCAGACACTTCTTTCACCTACCTAAAATCTGACTGAGTTCCTGTACAACTTTATCCACTGCCATAAATTAGGACAAAAATGCCATTAAATCTGTAAACATATCCCATAAGAAACAAAGTGCTAGGTTACTAGCAGATATAGGAACAAAAGGAGGACTCAACTCCCAGGCTTCAGTTTCAAATGCCAGATCATGTATTTTTTAAATTCTCTTTAGCTTCTATATTCATCTTCATGCCAAGTGGTACAGTCTGACTGACACTGACCTTTCATGTACAGGAAGATATGTGGAGAGAAATGATAGGGACAGTCATTAAATCCCTAGTTTTTAAGATTTGGGCTGGAATTGAGATTCTATATTAATTCAGTTAAATAAGATTGTCAAAAAGAATGAAACCCAGACTACTATCTATTGAAAATCATGCCTTTTCTTCCACTTATTGGGAGAGCAAATTTTCCTGTCTGTTCTTAGAGGTGGTAAACATATTTCTCAGTTTTCTCAGCAAAATATATAGTCTCTCTCACAATGTGGACAAAAGACATTTCTTCTTTCTTTCGGGTGGTTTGATAGACTAAAGAAGAAAAATTACTGGAAAATGTCTGCCTGCTGCTGACAGAGGAAAAAAAAAATTGTGGGCAGTCTAAAGAGGAAGAAAGTACCATGAAAGTGCTGCAGAGTCTTTAAAAGGCAATCGAAGACTCAGAGCAAGAGTTTTGAGCCTTGTGCACACAGGTCAGTCAGCACTTTCCAAACTTGACAAAAGTATTTTAAGGAAGATGAAATAACTGTACCATGACACTGTGACAGGCACTATCTGTTTCGTTAGAGAAAGAGCTGAAAAATGTTTTGATCAAAATCGTTTCCTCTTTCTATACTTGCTATAGTTATTGAAACACAGAACAGAAGGGGAAGTAGTCCTGGCTTGCTCAAATATGCAACACTACAAAGCTGGCTGGAAGTGTTAGCAAGTTTTGGTGTTTTGGGGTGCTTTTCTGTTACTTTGGTTTGCTGCCTTTAAGCATCACATACTATCTCCATCCACAGTCTATGCTCAGTTTGAATGCAATTCAGCTAAATTCCCTAAAGCCTTGTAAAATCTGCAGGTGGAACTGCAGCAGGGCACACTGGGCATTTCTACTTACTATACCACAGGTTTCACATTACAGACTTTCCCCAAAAGTCATTCATAAAAGCATAAATTTTCTTACCTTTTATTCATTTTTAGGACAGAATTCTTTGTATACAATGACCAAGCCAGAAGACAGATTTGTAGCCTACCATATTGAGTGTTCACTGAAGCAACAATAGTAGAATTCAGAAGCTGGACAAGTGGGACATGCAGAACTGGAATGCAGAATCCATCCCAAGGCAGAGTGGAATAGATCCAAAGCACAGGAGATGCTCGGCCTGATTTTTAGTGCTTTACAAAGCAGGGTTATCACGGTCTTCCTCGTAATCCCTTTTTTAAAATACATTCAGTTCAATTTATTCAATGCTCCATAACCTGTGACTTAATTTCTTTTGTATAATGCTGCCCATCACAATAGGACCTCAGTGATCCCTTCCTGAAGCCCCTCACAGCTATCATAAAACAACAGCTTTAATCTGTTTTATCGAGTTCTGGTGAATGAAGTGTTAGAGGGTATTTTTTGCCTGCTCTGCCAACTAGATACTTCATAAAGTCAAATAGAATCTCTGCTTCCTTCAGGGCACCTGCTTTCAATTACAGGAAGCATACGGCACTTTCAGATTTCTCAGCTTTCAACATCTGTGCTTTGCAGGTACGAATTGTTGCATTCAAATTACTGCTAAACCTGCAGAATGGTGTTGAGCTTTTGGGGGCATGCTTGAGAAACATGAGAGATGGACAGAAAGTAATGGCATTTACAATTGCTTTTTAATGACTGATTAATGACTAGTCTGAACAAAATCCTTTAAGATGTTTAGAAACCTCACCTCATGCTTCTTGGAAAGTCCATTTAGCCCCAGCTTGATTAGCAACATCACCTCTACCCTGTAGTAGACAAATGTACTGACCTTGCTATCCAGCCAAAACCACCAATCTCACACCTTCCTCTAAAAGATAACACTATAAATAATAATAGCTTTAAAAAGGAAAAGAGCTTGTTACAAGCAGTCAGTCACAGCTGTTCACCACACTGAGATGTGACAGTAACAGCTACAGGTTTAATTCCGATTTCTGCATTAGGTTAGACATGTCACCAAGGAGCGCACATATGCACGTGAACTTTTACTCTCTCACCTTTTCCACACAGCACTGGTCCAAACAAAACACACCAGCTCAGCTGAGTAACCCCTCAGGACTGCTGCAGGCTGTCACAGTATGACACAAAACTGAGTGCCTGTTCCTAGACGGACACCCAGGCACATTGATGGCAGTTTAACCATCACAGCGATGCTCTTTGTTACTAGGTTCCTGCTGCTAGCCTGTTGGCTCCTTATTTCATCTGTCACCACATCATAGTTGGTACTCACCAAATCACCTACGTTAAAATACAGCTTGCTTACTGCTTCTGCTAGGTCTAGCTCAGGAAAAGGTTGCTGATCCTAGGGAACACAGACCAGCAGCCTCAAGGTCTAATCAGGAGATAGAAAGTGATAAGGAGAAGCAGCAGAGTGACGATGAACACGACTGTTACAAGGTAAAACAGGGGGAAACATTTTCTAATTCTAGACCTGCATAGATTTTTTCATGGGTGGATGGATGAGATATCTGTGGTGGAACAGACTCATAGGAATACAGCCTAGAAAATACTCTCCAGGATCAAATCCAGTTGGTTTATTATGTAGTGGTGGCTACTGGAGTATTTAGGTATTTACACTATTATTATGTTTGTATTCTTTTATTGATCATAACAATATTATTTCATATTTATTTATAAGGATATTCTTTCTGCTTAAAGTGAATTCACTGGTATTTCACTGAGCTAGCTTAAGTTCATATGAGATCTACTATGAAGAGATCTGCATTGAGTCCTCCTCCCTGAACTGTCTGCAATATTGCATGCTGTGAGGTCCATACACATGACAGAAATTAAGAAGGTGTAAGAAATTAATTATTATGCTTAGAGAAATCATATCTTAAGAGGAGAATAAACTTAGACAAAGAAGCTAGAAATCAACTTACATTGTTTAGTTAATGTAAGGAAAATATCCCAGATCAGTGCTGTACCAACCCCCACAAGCCTTGGAGGCTTCCTTGCATTCCAGAGTCTTTTACCTCAGATCACACAAAATTTTGTGCAAATCTGTATCATAATAATGAGCAGACCATTGCGATAACTACTGGGCTGCTTTACACCTTTTAACCTGGAGTCAGCTCTGAACTTCTGTCTCCTACAGTTCTACTTCAGGAGACTGAAGCAGTAGGAGGGGATCTAGGTTTGTCTTTGCATTCCAAGCAAGCTTCATCTCCTGTATTTGGTTCAGGACTTTCTCAATGTAATTATGTTTGCACTTCAATGTAAGTTAAGTCACAGCTCAACCATTAACCATGCCCTGCTATGCCATCCACCTCTCTATATTTGACTTCGCTAACTGCCTAATGTTTTGCAGTGAGTTTTTGATAAGTGTGTGTTTGCAGATTTTCATGACAGACTAATAACACCAAAGGAGGCTCCAGGAACGTTCTGAGTAAATATTATGTGCATATTTTCTCAACAGTGTCTGCCTACCAAAACCTTCAGAGCTTCATAATCTTATCTAGAATAGTTTGCATTCTGTTTGCACTAACCAATGTGGTCCATACTAGTAAGCAAATTGTTACTTGATTAAAACATTACGCAGAACATAATTCTAGGACACAGTCATGTGGCTCTGAAGAGGTGGCAGTCTTGTAAACTTCTTCTAGCCATCACTAAGCATTTCTTCATCAATCATAATGAAGAATGAGTAGATGCAGGCCGTTACCTAGGCCAGGAACTTCTGAAGGTATTTTAAGAAATTATTTGTTCTTCTGTCTTTGTCTTCTCATCTATTGTTATTCCCTATTTAGGCCTAAAATTCACAAGAAGATGGGTCCCTGGAATGTAGGTCCAGCTGCAAATGATTTGAATTTCCACAAACTTCAGAACAGGCATCTTCTCTTGCTCTGTCAAGAGATGACAGAACATCAATACAAGGAAGATGCACAAGCTTGGTGGAGAGCAGATGTTAGGCATCTTACCTTTTTATAGTAATTTATTATATTGTCATCTTTTCAGCTGCCAGCAGCAGATGGTTTAACAGTTTGAAGCAGAGTCAAACCGAAAAGAATTCAGTAATGCTGCTGACCACATTACATGGACAAGAACTCATTAGGGCATTATCTTCTCATCTGAAATACAAGAATTGAATTCGATGCTCAGCCACAGACTTCCTGTGGACATGTCTTGTTTGAGTCATAATAACAATATGATCTAAACTACACCAGTCACCTATATAAACCATATACAAAATTAATTTAAGCTAAGCTAGTTACTAATAACAGCTGTGAAAGCACAGACTCTGAAACTCATCTGCTGCAGACAAATCTCTAATCTCTTTGGCTCAGATTTATTAAATCTATGTGTGCAGGATTTCCTATTTAGTCCATGAAGAGATATAATAATTTTAGAGGGCAATTTATACTTCAGGTGGACTGAAATGGAGGCAGCAATGTCTTTCCATTGACTATAGAGGCATCCTAGGACAACTGCAGGTAAATACTGTCTACCTGTAAAGGGAATAACAGCTTTTTCACAGCAGTGTCATGAAGATTAACAGAATGTGTATGGCTTAGAATAATGACAGCAATTACCTACCTCAGATCAAATAGTATGCCAATATACATCTGCTCTGTAAACTATTCCCTATCTATTTCAACAGTTTAAGGTGTTGCTAGGAACCTAAGACCAGAAAGGACATCCCATGTCACTGAGTTTGGTCCTCAGTCAAAATGGGTCAACCCAAACAATGACCTCATGCAAGCCCTGTAGCCCAGTAAACAGTGTTGCTGGTGCCAGTAGTACACCACAAACTGTGTGCTGAGTCTGCACAGCCTCAGGACCCAAACACATCAGACTTGCCTGTACTTGAGCTGCCCAGCCTGGAGCTTCATTTTAGCTGCTTTAGCAGCAATTTTCCTAATGACCAGGTGGCTGCTGCCTAATTTATTTTACTTTTGATTATCTTCACATAATGATATGGTTTAAGTGTAATTTTTAAACAGACAGTAGTAACAAGTAGTTACTCTGAGTTGGATGAAATATTTATGATGTCAGGATAATGACAGTGTAGATGAACACATATATAGTGTCATAGCAGAGGCCTCAGAGGCAACGCACGCTGCAGTGCAGAGGAGCAGAGGAACAAGCTGATACCAGATGGGGCACAGAGTGACACTCAGGACCCCAGGGCTCTAAAAAGTCACCTGGGGTGACTGGCTAAAGAAATGCAAACCTGTGGTTTTGGATAAGAAAGAAAATGTATCAGACATATCTGAGACACTGGAAACATACTGAATCCAGGGCAATGTGGTATTGCAATCCAATGAAGAAAGAACAAGGTATAAAAGCATATTACAAAACATTAAAATAGCCAGAAGCAGAGCCCAGAGCAAAGGGGAAGAAATCATCATCATCATCATGATGTTCCTCATGTCAAAGACTAAGAAACCTTCTACTATCAACATAACCCTCCCAGGGAAGCCTCACAGTTTGCCATAACTGCCCCTCAGCTCTAAAAATTAAAGAAAACACCCTTACAAGCTAAGGAGTATGGGGTGAACAAAATGCCTCAGGAAAGAGTAGATACTTAGAAGCATGTGCATAGCAATTTAAAAGGTATTGCTGAAGCCTTTTCCCCCTTGTAGGAGTATTCTTCGTTTTCCCTTAATATATAGATCTGGGCTAATAATAATTCTTTGATTAGAGCATTAAGATTTTAATTATACTAACAATAAAATTATGTCTTTACAGATGGCACATTCCATCTTGCCTGTACAAAGATTTTTGGTGTAACCACCTTCAATACTAACGCTAGTTATGCCTCTTGCCTTCATTCCTCCTACAAGACAGCCAGTCAAAAAAAACCCAAACAACTCACAGCTTTGACCAAGGAAAAAAAATTACTAATTTTTAGTGTGAATGTGGCCAATTTGTGTCCGTTACTGTCCTGAGATCCTTTGTAGCATTTACTCTTTGTATATGTTCCTGTACAGTGGTCACACTCCTTTTAGGTCAGGCAAAGACTAATCATGACACTCTTTCTAGCTTCAGCTTGTGGTGCAGTCACAGCCCCTCTCATCTTTTCTCACTGTAGAAATGCCAGCAGAGACACACAGATTACTCAGGAAGTTTACAGTGAGACCTCACCCATTGGTTAAGGGCAATAACAAAAATGGAACAATTTTATGCTAATTTCAAACGTTGGGGCTTGCTACAGTAGTTTTTGAGTAGTAACACAGTGAGTTGTAATAACAATCATGATAATATGTTGATAGTTTTAATTGAAGTAATTCCTGTAGACTATAAGAATTATACTGTAATGTGTTAATTAATCTGATTAGGAAAGATTACAAAAATGAGTATGTAAAATGATATAACGTGATATCCAGAAAGGCATGTTTTACAGGGGATGGTTCCTCTGAGCTCTCCTCAGGGTGAGATTTATGGACATTAACACACAAGGCTTCGGCAAGGTAAACAGCTGTTTTGATTTCAGTTATAATGAACATTAACTCTACATCCCTATTTCTGCTTAATTAAACCTCTGACTCTGCATCGAATCAAGAACAAACAGAAACAGGAACAGGCACTTATTGGGCCCTGTGCAATTTCGGCCTCAGCTTCCAGCCAGAGTGGGCTACCTAAACTGAAAAACTCCCTCTAAAATAAATTTTTCTTCTGCCAGGCCAGCAATTTCTTCACTTCATCATATGAAAGCACTGTAAAATGCACAAAATGAAAAATTAAATGAAATACCTTTTTTACTATTGTCTGCGTAGTCACTTCCTTACAGCAGGAAAAACCTCCAAAACGAACTAAGAAACTTGCAAAAGACTTTCATGAATCCTCCTGCAGGACAGATTGACAGCAAGTTTCTGTGCTTTTTGATTAATTTTTACCCTCCCCTAAAGAGGATCATATCTGTGCCAGCACAGAGCTAAACAACAAACAAGCACACCAGAGAGGGAAAGAGCACAAAACCTGCTTTATAAATGCACATACAAAACCCACCAGATTCACCTACTAATAGAAAAAAACCTTAAACCCCATAATGCTGTTCCCCAAACATGTCTTGAAGAGCACACACACTCCCTTTCCAAAATGCACCCCCCCCCCGTCCTGCTCATGACAGCGCTGACAGCGCTGAAGCAGCTTCATCTGAGAGGAACCAAGGACTCAATGTGATAGAGTACAGACTTCTCCTACTATGCTTACAGAGGAGGAAAAAATAAAAAAAGAGGAACTTATGCCCTAAAGGACACAAGGTAATTTCACATTATTCTGTTAATGAATCTTTAAGACAAGATAGGATAAGAAAATAGTTGAAATACCTCACAGCCCCTTAGATCTGGAAGTGACAGCTGCAGCCTCTCTTGAACCGCCTCACTTCACGAGCATGCTCCTGAAGGTTTCTTTCTGACCTACAACCTTTGTGTGAGCTTCCTTTGTGGCTTAGCGATACAAAAAGTGTCGCTTAATCGTTACGCTTAAACCATTCGCTCTGGTTAACTTTTTTTTTCCTGCAGCTGAAAGCTGCAAGTTCACACGTCTACAGTAGGCAAAAGCTATGAAAAATATCTTGCAGTTCACTATGAACACACAATAAACCTTAATATAAATACACATATTAACTTGTGGCACAGTAATAGTCACTTGGGATTTACACATACAACTAGGTTCGTCTTCCAAAAGCACCATTTTGTAGCTCACCAAAGGAAGTGGTAAATAACTGTGCAGGCTCTCACCACTTCATGGGAGGCTGGCTACCTAAGCCCTGTACTGAGAGCAGACCTTAAATATAAATCACTTAATTGCTCATTTTATTTGATACCTAAGTACTTCATGCTAATAAAGTTGAGCACTAAAGGATTACAATGTGACAAATTATACACCCATCTCATAAAAAAAATATTACTGAAACAGAGCTGGATCTGAAAGGCTCTCAATAACATACAGCATATGTCTAATTTTAGATGATTCCTCAATCACTGGAGAGTTTGCAGTGTACACAGCCAACCCAGCTCAATCAACTGACTTCTATCTCCATGACTCCAGGTCACATTATCTCATGAATGAACTGTTATATAGGTCAGTCAAGAGCCATCTTCTAATCTAATTCACGTTTCAGCCTTGGCATTTATGCTCTACATATCAAGGCTGTAGACAATTGGATGAATAAAAAAGAAAATATCGAGGATGGGGATGTAATAATTAGGCTTTGTTTCAGGCAACAAACATGGGAACAGATGCTAGCAGAAGACTGTTTATAGCTGGTTTTATTTTAACTGGATTTAATACAGGTGAAAAGCACAGGAGCAACAGGCTCAGAGGAGAGAGGCCCTGTTGGGTCACAGATCAGATTTTAGCCACAAATCAAGCACTGTCCTGCTATCCTACCTCAGCTTGGCTGGGAGGTATATTGGTCTCTGCTGAGACATGTGCCAAATACGTGTCTGCTTACTTGCAGTAACTGATACCACCAACTCATTTCACACAGGTCCCCAAATGGTCATCAGGAACAAATATTTTTGGTTGCTCTCAAATCAAGGTGGATTTGAGACAACAACAGAACTGAAAGTTTCCATTCTTCCTTGCCAATCTCGAGTCATACTTGTACTTACACATTTTAGAGAGTGAAGTCTTTGGGGAGAGTTCCCAAAACATGGTTCATGAACTGTTTATTTAACTTTGCAATGGGGAGGCTGGTGTAAAATGCATCAGAGTTCCAGCACTGGTAATATTTGGGTAAAATGAAGAATATCAGAGTAGAGATGCTGGATAAAACTAAATCAAGAGAGTTATTGCTTTATAGAAATACTTTTTATCAGACTTCTCCCCCCCCCCCCATTTCTGTTCAATCTAAGCTATCCTAATTTAGACAAAAACAAAATTGAAACTGCTTAAAAATGGGTCAGTGGTAGTTCCTGTATGAGGAAACACATGGCTCACAATCAGGCAAAGACAAGCTGTCTGAGAGCAGCACTGTCTGTAGCTTACATAGGTGACCCAGCAGCTAATTACTAGTCACTTGTTTATTTTAAATTTTCAGAAACAACTCATCAAGATTTTCTCCTCCTTTCTGCTTGTCCAATTTAAAAATAGTTCCTGGTGTGTAAAGGGTTACAACTACTAAAGTGAAAGCAAAATGCCCAAGGCCAAGTTTTCCTGTAGCCTGTATACTTCCTTGCATTTTCATCTCCTGTGTCCTGACAGCTGTTACCTTCAAGTGTGCTTCGACATGCCCATTGGTGTTGTAAGCAGTCTTTTTGTTCAACTCTGAGCTAGATTTTAAAGCTTTAAAGTCTCAATGCATGCAGGATGGAGAAGGGGGATGCAGGAAGCAGCACCTATTACATTGGAGATAACTTTTGCCATCTCATGCCCTACCTACTTCAAAATAGCTAGTTTTTAAAAAGATACCAAAAAAACCCCAACCAAAACCAATCTAATCACAAACTTCCCTATGTAACCCTCTCCCCACCTCCAACAAAGCCTCTTCTCTGGTGGCGTTCTCACCTCCCAGCAACGACTGCTTTGCACTCATGTAGTTCATGGGATGGATAACACACTGATTTTACAAATGTGTGCATTGAATCACACAACCCTGGATGAAGCTGGCCAACACAAGTACATGAATTAAAGCCAGAAGAAGAGAAATTGCACTTTCCTGGTTCTGGCTACAATTTTTCTAAATAAAATAAAGGCCATATAAGTTCATCCAAGATATTGATGGCTTTCACTTTGCAAAAGAGACAGAGTAATTTTCCAGAAAACAAACACAGATATTCATACAGAAACCAGAAACAAGTTATTGATTAATAAATCGCATCAGGTCCAATTTGCAAGAAAGAATATTAATGTATTTTTAACAGCTGAACCAAGGGAAGGTCATTATACAATGTTTTAATTGTAGTGCATTAGCATTGTACTTAATATGATAATGTCAAACTCTCCACTAATTGTAACATCATAAAAATAAAAGTTGTTTTTAAGCATTCTTTTGAAAAAAAGAAAAAATGAAAAAGTAAAAAACCCCAACAAAATTAATCAGAGCTATTACTATGCTTCCCTACTCGAGCCATTGGCAGAATGTTTATCTTGTATCAATTTTACATGCAAGACAAAAACTATAATGGGAAGTCAACAGATGTGAAAAATGTAAATCTTTGGTAAAGCGGACAATCAACAAAGGCAGAGAGATTTTTGGTGTTGGTTTTGAGTTGGGTTTTTTTGCAAATGAAATAATTTTAATGCTCCTTGACCTGTAAATGCCATTTTTAATGGAATGCAGAAAATAAATTAATAGACAAAGTGACAACATAAAAATAAATCTGAAAGTCAGCTTAAAGAAAGAGTGTTTTCAGCAGAGATGTTATTTTTTTATTCTTGAAAAGTCACAAGCAACAATCTAACGTGCAGCACTATTACAGTAGGCCAATGCTGCTCAAAGCTAATTTTGGGTAGGTCAAGAACAGAATTCAATGTGGTGCATCCCATATGCAATCATTGTGTAAATCCTAGGAGGATACTTCGCCTTTGGTGGATAAGCACTTAATAGAAATTGAGTATTTTCCTGAAGATCACACCTAGAGCTTCCTTTATAAGATTTCTAAATTGAGGTGGGTGTTTATCATGCTATTAAATTTGTGGTTTTAAATTTGTGGGGTTTTTTTCCTCTCTTCCTCAGTCACTCTCTATAGATTAAAATTTGGCAAAATGAAAATTTCCTGAAGGTAATTACCTGGCTACAATTCAAGCAATCAAAAAAAATTACAGTTCCCTTTGGCAAGAGCTTGCAGAGGGGAGGAGGCACTGTAACAGGGTAGGAAATCCGAATTTCAGAGCTTCCCGAGGTTGAAACTGCCACAGGGCTCTGCCACAGCCTTTGCTCTGCTTTTTATTCACCTTGTTTCCTACAAGTGCATTTGACCCACACAGAGGTTTTGTAGAGGCCCTGTGTTTCTCGGTAGTTAGGTGCTGCCTCTTGGATCAATTGTTTATTTTTTTTTTTGCCTCCAGAGCTGTGGCATTATCATCCACTGTATAGATGATACCATGCTCTGTGCAGCTTGGCTGTTTGCAAGTCCTGCCACGTGGTTGAGGCTCATCACCTCTGCAGGCACATAGTGGTAATTTTACTAAGCAATGCCCTTGCAAAAAAGGGGAAACCAAGTTGCAGGCTTTGCATTCACTAGTAATCCAGCGCTGGTTTTGTTCACAGCAGCACAAAATAGGTGTTGGAAGCGGCCTCTGAAGATCATGTAGTCCCATCCCTCTGACATTTTGTTTTCCCTGCAACTCTGTCACCTCTTCTCAGGTGTTGACCTGATTTACCATTCCAGCTATCCCAGCTGAAGGCACGTTTAACTTTGCTAAACTTAGTACTTCAACTAAGTACTTCGTTTTACCACTGTGCTCAGGGCAGTACAGAGCTGATTAGAGCCAAGATCCTGAAACATTCCTGTACCATAATCATTGGTGACAAAGATCTCAGAAAAAAATTGCATCAAAGCCAACAGTGGAACACACCTGGTTTTGTTTATCTTCAGATGGCAGCATCTGTGACTTGACTACCACTGATCACCAAGAATTTTTTGTTTCATTATATGTCTTCCCCCAAAAATCTTAAGAGCTGTTAATTGAGAACACATCCATTTTCATGAAAGTTTACATTAGATTTCATGTGATTTGCCTGGTTCATCTCTTTTCTCCATACTGTTAAAAAACTGCCTTGCTCTCAGCACTGCCTGTATACTACCCAAGCTCTGCCCATACTTAGTAACTTTCCTGCCTGTTTGTTGTTCTTGGTTTTTTGGTTATTTTAAGGACATGTGCTCATAGACTTACAGATGGTAGAGGAAAGTTGCACCAGTATTTTGAGGACTCTCTGAACTTCTAGCCAGTTTATCTGTATAGATAAACAGAAGAGATTACAGTAACATTCATCGGAAAAAGTATGTAGGTTTATGCAAAATTAAATAATGTAAAATAAAATCTGTCTGTAAAGGACTAGCTAGTATCTTCATGGTCCCCACTAAACTATTAACTAAGCATGCAAAAGGACAGTGTATAATAAAAGACCTTTTGGGACAATTTATGCAACTATGAATATATAAGTTATGTTCTCACATTCTGGTTTGACCTCTGCTTACTAAAATTCTGACAAGGACACTCATATTCTGACTGTAAGCCATGTTTTTGATGCCTCCAAAAAACCTAGTACAAATTGAAATCAAAACTGAAAGAACTCAACTGGTTAGATTCCAGAGGATCCTCAGTTTTCACTTAAATGAAAAAAACAAAAACAACCCCCCAAAAACCCCAAAACCAACAAACCAAGTTTCCAGTCCATCTGGCTACTAAAACAAATAAATTAGAGCATGAAATGAGTATCCCAGAGGTTTATGATTCTCAAAACAAAGAAATATGTATGTGGTTAAGTTTTTAGGTTCTGTTATTTCACAGCAATCTTGCAACTTGAAACTTATTTTATCTTACTCCAAGGCTTTTGACTATTAATTTGCAGGGAGACACAAACAAACATTTTCTTTGCTTAACTTGCTGTAAGCTTGATCCAACATAAAGATTAGCGCTAAGAGCTGTTTCATGTCAAAGTCTGAAGAGAAACATGTCCTAGTGGGCCTTACCATGGAAGAATTGCACCTATTATTCTCAGACTAATTTGTCCAGCTTTTAAGTACTCAGCTTCATAGAAATGGAAAATTGCCTCTGCATACCTCCAGAAGCCAACTGGAAATGGCTGCAGTTTGGCTTCCAAGGCACTTGTACAAGGATCAAGAAAACATGTAGGCAATGGGATATGCTACACAGTGGTGCATGTCACTGCTGACTTTCTCCAGTACTGAGATAACCAAGGTGGTTAATAACCCATAAAAGAAATCAGAAAACAAGGGGCTGAAAGGTAGGAGGATTAAAAAAAAAATTAGATACACATTCATCCCTCTGAGTCCCATCCAAATCCAAATTGCTCCAATTTAGTCCTGGCTCCTTTTACTCTGCAAGTTTTGCATTTGTTGAACTCGGGAAAATGTAGCTGGAAGAGAGATAAGAAAGGCATGAAAATGGAAAGTTTTTTGAAAAGCAAGCTTGGCTTTCTATAAGGATCATGTTACATTGGATAAATCAAGTGTAATGGTATGCAATAGGGGCAGGTAAAGACAGGAGCACTAAGGAGTACAGCTGTGGTTTAATGCTTTCCTCGGCACACTGGCTGCAGGGTTCTGTTATCAGCCTCGACTCACTGACTATCATAAACCTAAGCCAAGCAAGAAAAATTTCCACCAACCAATATTTATAGGGCAAAAGGTTAACTAATACAGAAGAGTTGGACTGAACTCACTGCAGAACACAGTTGAGAAAAGACATTTAGAAAAGCTGAAAAGGTTGAGTTTTGATATAGATGAAATGGTGGAAGTAAGCAAAAAAAAATTACTTGGACTTAAAATTCAGATGGAAAACAAGAGGTTGGGTGAGGGCTGGAAGGCAAAAAAATCCCCCAAAAAACCTGTAGTATAAAATGGTATTATTGAGTATCCACTCATGGCAAACAGTGGAACCATGTAGCAGAATCAGATGTTTTAAAAGGGCCTGAGAGGAGGCTGAGCAGTGGTTACCTACTGCATGAAAACTGACAAAAATATGCAGCCTTTAAAAATTATATATGATATTTTTAACCTCTGCATTTATGAAGGGTAGAGATAGTAGTGGAGTTTGTAAAGAATTATATTAGTAATTCTTCACCATAATTGACAAACATACAGAAGACAAAGATCACCTATAGCAAAAGGAAAAGATTTACAAAACCTTATAAACATGGAATAGTTGGGATTGGGAATCTATTGGAAATTAGTAATTTTATTAAAACCCCCAACTTAATTAGTAAATGAAACGTTAAAAACTCCTACCTTAGGCTTTTAAAGCACAACTTGAATACAGAGTACTTAAGTCTATGAAATTTTCCAATTTTGAGACCAAGATGTTTGTCACTTTATTTAAAAAAAAAAAAAAGGGAAAACACTACCTTTCTTCATTAATGTACTTATGCATATGAAATACACACACAGCACATATCAAACTATTTTTTCCTTGGTTCTCCCAGTAGCTGCTTTTTGTTTTTAATTTTTTTTAAAGCCTATAATCTTATAGAGAAATTAATACTGTAATGGAAACACTATCACTATTACAAAAATAAAAGTTTTAAATTATGAGACCAATACAGGAAGTTTTATACTCACACTGTAGTCTGAACCTAAAACTAAAATCACAAAAACATTTTTAGTATCTTCTTGCCAAGCTTGATAGTTTTGCATTGTACAGTAGGAACTGCTGGGAAAAGACTGCTACACCATTGTCTGAGTACTGACAGATGAACCTAGGTTTCAACACCAATGTTTAAATTTCTGAATTTTCACATATTTTATATATTGCCAAAATGCCTAAATGTTACTTTATTAAAATGAGATTTAAGATCAACTGGGGGTGAAAAATTAGAGAATTTTAATTGCAAATAGCAATATTAACAGGAAAGAGGTGGAATTTAAGTTAAAAAAAAAAAGAAAAAAACCAAAAAACACAAATCCCCATGGCATTTCAGGGAAGGCTGGAGAAGGAAGCTGTTTGCGAGTCATTAGATTCCCAAGGTTTGATGCAAATTTGTCAGTTTGCAGACGTTCTGCAAGACCTTCCCCCCACACCAATATAAAATGATCTTCTCTTGTCATTTTTGCCCAGCTCTTCACATCCTATAGCTCAAACTGAGAACAGATACTGAGGAAGGCACGTGTACATGCTTGCAAACACCTGTGCCGTGGTGCACTCTGTTTCCTCGCTATAACAGAGCTTCCTGCATGAAGGTCACAGCATGCAGCAGCACAAGACTCCTGTGATTCACTGCCGCAACAGCAGTCTCTTTTTTGCCCATGAAATCTTTGGATTTGGGGAAAAAGCAGTTCCCAGTGTATTGTACCCAATGGGCCTACTCTGTAAGCTGTTCCAACATATTTTGAGCAAGGTTTTACTCTGGAAAATATCCATGAGTTGAAATCTAAAACCATCTGAAGGCATGCATCTGCCATCAATTTGGGTACATAAGAACAGACAATTTAAGTGTTTTCTAGTTCTGGGTATTTTCCTTCACTGAGATTTTGAAAATGAGAGCAAGAAACTCTCTGGCCAGCTTTTTAGAAAAGAGGAGGTCTCCCATTAACTGAGGTCAAAGCAAGACCAAACATGCCTCTCCCTGTACTTCCTTTGCTCTGCATAAAGTTCACATGTTAAAGTGTGGGAAACCCTATCCTAGAAAGAAATGCTGGAAGCATCTGAAGAGGAGGGAACTATTATCTTTCCTAGTGTAAAGCACTGCCGGCTTCAAAAGATTGAAAAACATGGGAGGGAAAAAAAAAAACCAAAACAAACAACCAAACCTAAAAGCTCAGAAATAAAACAAACACGTGGGGAGAAATATGAACGTATTTATTTTAAAACTCAGGTATTTATTCCAGAACTTTAATAATTAAAGCATCAGTGACATTACCAACTTTTGTCCCCTCCAGTTAATGAAGAGACAGGCAATCTGAGCTGCCTCTTCCTTGACTCTGCCTGCAGATGGACATCCAACAAGTCTCTCTGCACAGTGCCTTCATCTCCAGGGCCAGACACAGCAGAGAGGTTGTGTCCTCAGGCTTAATCCTGCTGCCCATCACCCAATAATTTTGCTGTTGCCCTGAGTCTGAGACCAAAATGAAGGGGAGAATCAGCTGTGGAATATTAGCTCAAGATGTTTCATTAGGCCTGACAAATCAGGCCTTTTGAAGAGGATAAAAAAAGGTGTACAGTAAAATCCAGACAGCAGGCCTGGCAAGTTCAACATCGTATCTTACAACTCTTCACACAGTCTTCTTGAACTGTTCTTCCTTCAAGAACTGGCCCTAAATCATAAGATGCCTTTGAATAAGAAACCTAGCTCATCCCAACAGCTTAGCACACACAAAAAAACCCCCAACATACAGACATGAACAATTTTGTGGTATGCATATCTTCCACAAATACTAATCTCATACCTACTACGACTACAGTTACCTGCTCTGTGCAGCGAGTTTTTGACCAAGCCTGGTCCAAAGGACCATGGAGCAACAGAAACACAAGGTTTCACCAAATCTGGTCCTTCCAAAGAGTTTTCGCTCCTAAACCCAAACCAACTCATATATCCTCACATTGATGCAACCTCCTAACGCAACCTGCACAGTACTGCATAAGCTTTGGCTGCCTCCAAGCTACAAACTAGAGCACTTACTACACACATGGTAAAAATGTGCTGCACATGGTCCAACAGCAAATCTGGGAACCCTGTGCAAGAACAGCAGATGCAGTGTGAAAAGGAGCAAAGCTGAAGAGCAGAAGAATATAAGGCAGCAAGTTTTATATTGAGGATAACATTTATAATGCCTGTTTAAGTGACGTTGCATTAATTTTATGCATTAAAGCAAATGCACAATGTCAGGAAGGGGCACTCCGAGAATTATACGTAAAAATACATGATGCAATTCAGTTTAATTTAAAAAAGACAAGCACAAAGCAACACAATTGACAGGCAAATAAAATATTCCTCGGTGAGGGAAGACAGAATATAAAACAAAACCACCACCTCGAACTGACCCACTGAACACTTATCTCAACGGACTCAGACAGCAGCATCTGTCCTCGTCAGGAGCTATCACACGATCTCGCTCATCCCAGTCCCTACCTTGAGGCAGTAGAGCAGACACGTGAGGCACAGCAGCCAACTCTTCAGAAGTCGTACTCAATGCTACTCACTTCCAGCCCTCCAAAACCTCCCACTCCTTCACCACAGGAAACCAGAAGTATGATACTGACTCCTTGATTATTTTTTTTCCCCCACTACCAATGTTTAGTGCTTCTGAGAAACAGTCAGCATAATGTTGCTTCAGAAAATGCAAGTAAGTAACAAGCAGCGTCTTCCAGCCAGCCGGGTAGTAAGTTACACCCACAATCCTATTTAGCAGTTTACATAATTCACAGTTTCTCTGGTTACATACTTTGTAAAATATGACATCCATCTGGGAAAGTTAGTCCACTTAATTGTCATATGGCAGTTGCTTGCGTTATATAATCCAAATATCAATTAAAAAAGCAAAACCAAAACCGTAAGGCAGATAGATTTGTATTTTCGTGTCACAATTGCATACACGCACAAAAATACTTGGTGGTGTTCAAAGAGGAAAAAAACCCTTGCCTGAAATGTTAACTGACTCTGCAGTGTTAGGCATCAAGTGTAATTCTCAAAAACCTTGAAAAAGAGAACCATGAACAGACATGCTTAAATTTGGCATCAGCTATTTTAATGGTGCAATGGTGCAGTTTTTCAGATAACTGAAATTAAATCATACTATGCTGTCAAATCACAGATCTGCACCCCAGAAGTCAACATCACTGCCTTTTCAAAATACAACATATGGATATACAGCCTTTGCTGAGACATATGCACTTAGCAAATATTAGGAAAAAATCAATCAGAATCACAAAGCAAACTTGCCAAAATGACTAGATGCCTTGTGTTATTCATTTCTAATCCTAATTGCTTGATTTCATTCATCAGGATTTATATTGCACCCGTACACTACTGAGGCAGTTAAAATTGAATACATCCCATTTTTTCCCCAGAAAAGTAATGGACTTTAACAGTCATTTTATTGCAATGAAAGATATTAACATACAATTCTACTCCTAACTCCAGGTTATAATGTAGTGGATCCATTGATCACTTGCAAAAGGCAACAAAGTTCTTCTTGATGCTCAGAGCAAATAAAACCCTGACCAGACTGTCCATTATTCCCTGTGGAAATCCATCTAGTGTCTAAATACTACATAACTATTTTGCTATTGACTAGGTCAGATTTATGACATACAAAAAGCAAAAATGTACTAGGGAAGGCCATGTAATGAATCTACATCTGTGCTGCACCAAATCCATGTTGCTGTATATGAACATAGCAAATACACTAGAAAGGATTTTAGCATCCACAAAAGAAGACAAGCACAAAGATAAATATCACAAGAGTTACCTGGGGTTTATACAGTATTTTTCATGCTTAAGCCTCCTAGCAAGGTACAAGTGTAAGTGGAATGCTCTGTAACCTACAGGTGGAGGGAATAAGGTTAACTAGGGCAGCAGAGAAACTCAGCAGCTTATGTCACCAGAAGGAACTGTCTCTAACATGCAGCTGTATTAACAAAAAGCAGTACTACCTTTGGAAAAAGTATATTTAACACCCATTGCAGGGAAAAAACGTTTCATTTATCATTAGAGTCTATTACCATTCATTTACTAAACTCAAATCCCTATGGTTTAAATCTGAAGTTGCATATGTGTATTGTATACACGCAGAAGGAGGCAGTTTAGAGGTTAAAAATGGAAATCAGATTAGGAAAAAAAGTGGGCTCCATAACTCAAGTACTAAAGTCACTACAAAAGAGAAACAGCTATGAAATATTTAAGAGTCAACATTAATATCATTAGACTTCAAAGGATATCACCTTCTCAGTGCCAGCTTCTCTCATTGATCATCTATGGAGTGAGCAGCCTCACATCAATTTGTTTACAGAAGCTTCTTCCCAACAACATCAGCTAGAAATAAAGTATTTTAATTCCTTAAAAGCCATAAAATTCCCTTGCAGACATCTTCTCTGCACCTCCTTGAGTCCGCTCCTGGATTTCTCAGTAATTTTGTAAATAATTTAATATTTCCATGGGGAGAATAAGAATGCCTTTTAAGAACAAGAAGATATTAAATGCTAACAAAGATGTAAGAGGCTTTTGAACATGAAAGTTATATATTGGCAAAGGCTTCTTCCAGTTTTCACAGTCTCTTCTCTATATGTAATTGTGATGGGTAGAACAGCAGTAAACATTTAAACTGCATTGCATTATTGTGCATAATAAGAGCTTGACATTTTTATTTTCTCCAAGGAGAAGCACTGCCTATATGCTCTCTAGTGGATGAACAGGGCTTTTACAAGGTCCCTCCTTCCCCCTCCTTTAAATGTTATCAAATGTGAATTGAAAAGCTTTTATTTTGCCAGAATCCCAGTCCAAGGTTTTGTGGTTCTCTAGCAACAATGACACACTAACAACTGAAGTAGGGCAGAAAGCAGCTTCTTCTCCATCTCTTTACTGCATCAGGTGCCATCTGTGTCAGGGAAGTGGGAGCACCACGCAACTTTTGTCCTCAACCTTGGCAATGACTAAGGCTAAATTTTTTAGTTTAAAATTCTTTTAAGACACATTTTGAAGTGTATGTTTCTCATAGGTATTCCTGAAGCAAGTCTTTCAGAAGCAACTCCAGAATTTCATGAGTAAGTGTATTCTTCCAGAAAGCAAATATCAAGAAACTATAGTACGAATTCACTGAAGAAGACTTTTCAGGAGCCCTGCCTTGAAACCCTCCTGCACTGTACTTCTTTTCTCTACTGCCCATGAGTCCCAGCTGAAATGAAAAAGGTTGCTCACAGATTGTTTCCTAGAAAGCCTTCATTTTCAACACTGAAAGCATGCTGGGGAGGGATGTAAGGAAAAAGGGAATCACAAGTTTGACCATCACGGTGTCACAAAGAACTGCATACTCATGCAGACAAAGTGGCCAGTATTCGGCAAACTTACACTCATGACTAAAGACTAAGCACTGCTGCAAAATCCTTGTCTCTGCTTTAACCATTTTTGGGTAAACAGAGGGCTTCAGGCTAATGACATTTCATCAACATTAAGTTAAAATAAGATCCCTAAAAGATTGTCAGTGTTTTCACATTTTGGCAGGGGAATCCTGCAACAAAGCCTCTCCCCCCTCAGACAGCAGGTGCACAGGCTGCAAGACCCCATTCTCCTTTAGATTAGCTATATGCATCACTTCTTAAAAATTTATAATTCACTTAGCTTTTCAAGACCCATATTCCCAGTAGAGTTACCAGAATTACAGTCATGCTAGCAGTAAAGGAGGAGAGAGTTTGTTTGAGTTGGCATAATACAGTGAACTATACTATAAATTACTTTAGGAAACAGCTGCTAATGTCTTCCCTAGGCAGGCTTGGGGAAAATCACTCTCCCTGCAGTCCACTTCTGTGGAAATTAAAGAAATTTAGTCATTTGAACAGAGGGGATACAGGCTTCTGCTCATCTGAAATAATTTTTTTCCACCTAGAGGGCATAATCACCAATTACATCTATATAATATAAATTTAATTGTTTTTATTGGCTAATACAGTCTCTATCAGCAAGGAAAGAAAATAACACTTTCATAACTCTGATTAGAAATTAGCATATTCACAACAAGCAGCTAAATCCTGTGAGATGAGATACTTTTTTTGGGACAGTTTCTTAGAGTCAACTGATGGAAAGTTCCTGCAGGAGGCTTTGACAAGCAGAAAAAAACCCCAAACAAACAACAAAAGCCAAACTCAAACAACAAAGAAAACCCTGAAACCCCGCTTTGTTCCTTCTCAACTCACCTTTTCTTTTCTTCTTCCCTTTCCTTCTTCACTCTGATTTCTGATTTTTTTAAGCCTTCAAAAAAAAATATAGTTCTATATATTGTGCATTCAGTACACTGAAAAACGTGCATCTCCTATTTTTTGTCTTTTGAAGTCTGGGACCTTTGTCGACTGCCTTATTCTGGGACTTCAATTTTAGTTAGCTTTGAAAGCATTCATTAAAACAGCACATTTTTTAAAATGCCCCCTTTCCTGGTTTCTGGTTTTGTCCCTAGATCCCTCCGCATATCACCTTGGTCCTTTTCAGGTGCATGTTTGAGGCTGCGTAGGTCACACCACTGACTCTGCCTCTCATCAATGGACACAAGCTGGCCTTCTAAGGTCGTCTGCTCAGGAAGACATGAACATCCCTGGAGTGCCTCTTCTCCTCTGCCAAGGAGCACAGAAGAACCCAAGACTACAGCCTTGGATTTCCAAGCAACTGCTTGAGACGGGGCTTGGTAGAGCAAGTAAGCCTGAGCTGTAGGCTATGGGTCAC
This sequence comes from Indicator indicator, assembly GCF_027791375.1. Lineage (NCBI taxonomy): Eukaryota > Metazoa > Chordata > Aves > Piciformes > Indicatoridae > Indicator > Indicator indicator. The sequence goes on along the minus strand of NC_072012.1, from coordinate 16,191,455 downwards.
TGTGACTCAGGGATCCCTATGTAGAAAACCACCTTTTTAGCACAACTGAGCACCGCATTGGTTGAATGCCAATGCCACTGCAGGGAGATGGCATTGTGGCTGGGCAAAATACACACCTGGTATGCTGAGCTCTGCTAATTACCATGATCATAGAATCACAGAAACATTCAGGTTAGAAAAGACCCTCAGGATCATCACCAAGTCCAACCAATAACCCTAACTCTAAAAGGTTAACCCCTAAACCATATTCCCAAGCACCACATCCAAACAGTATCAACTGCAATAGCAAAGAGACACTACTACCTGTATTCTGCACCGCACACCGCTGTGCTGGGGTCTGGCATGTGGGTGGCTCACCCTGTGATCTCTGTCATTGTGCCTTTTTTGTTAGCACGACCCATGGCAGGCAGGATTAAAGCCTGTTGGAGGTGTACCTCCAAAAGCAGCATGGATGCAGCCTCACGTCTCTTAAGCGCCAGTACCACCTGCCTTTGCCTCTTGCAAACACAATCACCCATCAGGTTTATCTTTTCCCTGCAAGCACCTCTGAGGAAAAGGTAGAAACATGGGTCACCTTCCTCAAGCTCCAACTTTTCCTTTCTCTTTACTTCTCTGCAGCTCTGCTCAGAAGAGGAGTTTAGTGCTGCCTGACCCATGAGCTGCAACCAAATCAACGCTGCAGCACCTGGGTGCAGGGTGAATCAGCAGCTTTTCCCCCCAAAAAAGGCTGCTGGGAGAGGGAGAGCTGGGGCAGTTATGTAAGGCTGCAGCAGCCTGGGAAAGTTGACGTCAGAGAGAGATGAGGCAAGAGCAGTGCCAGGAAAGCTTGTCAGAAGTCATGTATGGCTCTCACTAGGTAACCCTTTACAAGTGCAATGCACAGCTCAGGCTGAGCAGTAACACGTTTCTTGGTTCTCTACAGCAGGTGCCAAACAACTGCTGCCCCTACTAGAGGTGGTGGAGGTGGAGCTCACTTTTAACTCATGGCCGTGCACAGGAAGTAGCCATTAATTGTCTATTGGCTCTGGGACATTCAAGGGGGGAAAGGGGTGATGAGGAAGGCTGCTAACTCCTCTGAGGATATCCCTGACTCCTCCACACACTGGTGAAACAGAGGAGATGAAAGGGAATCAGGCTACACTCTGCTATAGGAGCTGTGTTACTCCTTAAGCATCCCTGAAGGCATCGTTATATCCACTGTCATTAGGGCTCTCTCTGCAGTATAGAAAGGGAAAAGGTGACTAATGACTACCATAGGAGGACATCCAACTAAGTTCTACACCTTATCCACTGCACTCCAAGCTATAGCTGGATCATTTGAAAACATGCAGACTGTCAACTCCCTATCACATATAATTTTAATTGACTGCCATTTCAGAAACCTCTTTCAACCTGGGAGTTCACATCCTATTTTCAGTCTGGAAAGCCATTACAAATCCTCTTGAGCATTTTCCATTTTTCATACTCCTCGGTTTTTGGATTTTGCATTTATATTTCCAAAACCTGTCTTAAAGCCCCCCTCAAGGGGGCTGGAATTTGCTAGTCAGAAGCATGGCATGCATATTTGTATAATAATACTGACCATTTTCATGAGGGGCTACTTCTGATCAGTAATACAAACGAAGAGCAAGGAGGATTTTGCTGTGACTTTTTTTTTTCCTTTTTTGAGTTGGAGTGATTTTTCTGTTTTGTTTAATCACAAACCCTGAGATTTATTATCTGCATTACTGTCTCTGATTCTACCCATTTTTGCACCCCCAAACACATCCAGAACACCCGTTCTTCACTGCCTGACAGGATCTTTCTGCTTCAGCACTTCCAACATGTTCCTTTTTTTATCACTCCCTCCCCCCTTCCGACTCATTTGTTTCAGTATTTCTTTCCCAGAACTCTGCAATTTTTTAAACTGTTCCTTTTGGAGGGCAGCACTTCCTTGACTACACTAAAATCCCTCCTGAAAACACATTTGCTGAACTGCTTGCAATAAATTAGTCCTGCAAATTGTGCCTCTCTTTATATGCACCTGTGTGCATGTTCTCCAAGCCCAGATTCCCCTACCCAGGAGGACAGTTACCCTAGACTTCAGCTGGGAACAACAGAGAGAGAGAGGGAGCAACACCTCCAGAGGACCATTCTGAGCACCTAAGATTTAATGTAATAGAACTATTAATAATACATAAGAAAAGAATTATCCAGAGCTCTTTAGTCAGAAAAATCTACAGCTCATGTCCCATCTGAATTAAACAGAGACTTTTTTTTCCTGTTTGCTGGGACATGAATTAGTATCAAGTACATAACCTACATTTCCAGTTGAATGTGCAGTATTGCATACAGCTCTTGCTTTATATTTTGTCTCCTTCCTTTAAGTATAAGCATCTTCATCATGCACTAACATGCCCTTGTCATTTACTACCCATAGTGTCAACTGTCAAGGCTTTCTAAAAAAAAAAATTAATCCCGTTCCCTGTTCTGCTGTTCTCCATCATTAACTCTGTCTCCAGTTTTAGTATTTACAACCTTAAATTGGATGGAAAGCTTCTTTTCAGCACAGGCACCTAAATTGCAATCGTTGGTGTGTTTCTTTGCCTTCCTTTTTAGCACTATATGCACCGGGTTGAATTCTCCAAGTGGTGGGAGACAAAGTATTTAACGTACAAACTGGACCATGTCCTTAACCACAGACTCAGTGGGACCCTATGCTGTTAAAATTAGGCACTTAGTTAAATGCTTTGCTGAGTCAGCATCAACACACCCAGAGATTTAAAGCCCTGACCACCTTCTTTAAAAACAGATCTCAGCCCCACTCCTGTTCACATCAATGCATCCCAGAAAGTTTCCATCTCATGCAAACTTATCTTTGCTCTCTCAAATACTGTCTAATTCAACCTTCTAATCTATGCCTTTTTATCTCACTCATTGCTCCTGAATGTGGAATTCACTATCTATTTTCAAAAGGGAAGTAAGTACAACCACTGTTTCCTAGACAACAGAAGAGCAAAATTAACTCTTCCTCCACCCCTCCCACAACAGAAACAAATATTGAATTTTGCTACCTGAATCATTTTAAAGAAGAGCTGCCCCTAAAACAATTGACAGTATAAAGCAATGCATAGGAAAAAAAAAAAAAAAGTATCAGGCTGCTACGTCACAAAAACATATCTTGCCTTTCACTCCACACCCTTTCCTAAACAGAACACAGTCTCAGACACTGAATCTACAGATTCATCTTGAGTTATGATAATAAGAGCAAAGAAATTTGAAAATTTTCACAAATCTAGCGTGGGTAAAACCCTCTGCTCTTCTCAGCAGGGCACACAAACAGAATTTTGCAGTTGATTGCCTTTGCGTGACATTTCAGGGGGCACCAACAGGACTTAAATCTTGAGAGTTTGCAAAAAAGACAAAAGAACAAATTAATCTGAATCTGTTGTGTTGATTTTTAATGTGCTAACATACACTGAGGGGTATTTATCTGGCAGGATTACTGGCCTGGCTGAACCTGTTCATCTTTATAACCTGGAATCCAGGGATGCCTCATGCTGGGTAACCTGTACCTGCTTTTACATTATTTCCTTGTAAAACTGCTAGACTGCACCACTCTGAGGTGAGACTAAATAGGAAAAAGGATTCTTAGACACTAATAAAGCAGAATTATTTCAACTTGTTTTATGTTTCAGTGCTTTAGGATTACTTTTATGGAGCCTGGGGTCTTACTGCAGTCATGTTTTAGGGTTTTTGGGTAGTCATTTTTTGGGTTGTGCCCATGCAATCTGGGTGCACAGTCTTATAACACACCACCAGAGCAATTCCCAAAACATAGCACTATACAAACGGAAGTGATTTGGGGGCATCATGTATGTTTATAACAGATGTGAAGAAGTGATTTGTCTTCTGTGATGGGGAAAACCCAAAAGGCACCATACAAGTCCTCCTTTGGTGTGTATCATGCAACATAGCACAGTTTGCAAGCCTACTACATTATCATAGCATGGTTTGTGTAGCTCCTGGATGTTTTTAATGTAAAACATCCATAGGACAAAAAGAATTTGCAGAAGAACTGGAACCAGCAACATGAGAACACTCCAAATAGTCACCAAGTTCTCAAATATAACAACTCAAGAGCACATATAGGTATCCTTTGGATTTCCCAGGCCTCTGTACCACATCATAGCCAGTGTGTAGAAGAGAAATGATAAATCTCTTTCCTTAATACAGATATGTTTGGGTTTCTTTGCTCCCTTCCCCTGGCCCCAGTGTACAGCACAGCAATCCATCATGCCTCCAAGCCTTTTTCCCTTCACCAAAATGTCACTCCTCGTGTTGAGTTGCAGTGGTGGAGGATGAAAAAAGCAAACGAAGGAAAACCTAAACCTATGTTGTAAAAAAAGAGAGGAGAAACAGGATGCTTGATAGTCAACCTACTCATGCAGGACTTAAAGACATGCTTGGATACAGGACAGTCACTTTATATATCCACACAAGTACTATAAGCTAGTTTATATATGCTCCTGTACATGTTTCTCTTTTCCAGGCCGTGCAGATCTCCAAGCTGCCCTGTATGTCAGAAACATCTAGGGAGAACCACAGATAAGAATTTTAGACTTAAGAGTACAAGTCACAAAATGCATTATTTGGCTGTCAAACCAGGACTTGCTAAATTAATGAAGCATTTTAATTCCCAGATCAACAGAAGCAAAGTTAATTTTGTGGAAGTGTGCTAGATTCCAAACCTATTACTATTAAGACTAACTTAAACCTCATCTACATTCTTCAGGGAACAAGAGAGGAGAATAAACAGAGGTGAAATTAAGCACGAATGTGAAGTGTGGTTTTTTTTTTTTGACTGCAGTTAATTTTGAAGAAAGAAACTTAGAACCCTGTTACCACTAATTCTTAATAGACTAGTCCATTTTCCAGCAGCCTACCAGATGCCATTTTCTTTATGCACACTTTTTGTTTTTTTTTCCCTTCAACAGCCAGCGAATACATTTGTTTTTGCAGGGGTTAAGTCTATATTTCCCAAATGATTATTTGCACTGTAGGAGCTGTTCAGATCTTTCATGGATCAGGGTCCCCAGAATTAGGTTTTGTATAAACACAGTACAAGGAAATGGTCTTTTCTCTAAAGACCTTGCATGGTCTAAGATCTCAAATGAGTCTGAAATGAGAAGCAAATTTATTCAATAAAAGGAGTTTAGGACAGAGCTGAGCTCTTGACTATAAGTGGTCAGTTTACACATCTTCTATGGTTTTTACACTGCAAAGAAGCCTTTGATCTGTACAGCACATTAATAAATATTAAGATTACTCTACTAATTACCAGAGAGGTAAATAACTGGATCTATAGCCTTCCTTTAAAGGAACAATATTTACTTTAAGGTTAGAAAAGCTATCTATAGATCAACTAGCTGTTCTATGACAGTCACTATTGGGAAGGTGGTGCAGTGAAGATATAGGCTGAGACTTGCACACATGTAAGAATTACTACGATCTCTACAGGCCACAAAACATGTAATTTTGAAGATCAGATTTGTTTGCACTGTTCTTGTGAGTCTTGACCTCAGTGGTTTTGAACATGAGGAAGAGCTTTCCACTGTTGTTTGGTGATTTCCTACGCAGTTTGGCAGGCAAGAAACTTGGGTTGATATAAAGACATCAAGGTTTAGGTTTCCCACTCAGTTCAGTCTAGACAGTGGTCCACTTAGTATCTTGCTAGCTAATCTAGATCAATCTTTTTTTACCCACTTCCACTCCTGAGTGAAGGACTATTCCTTGAGAGAAAGCTGGCATAGTTCTACAAAAACAACCATGATAACAAGACTTGACATTTTGCACAAAGAATATTTTCACTGGAAGTTTCCCAAACCACCTAAACCTCAATCTCCATCCTCACTTTCAGCATTTGATGGAGGGCTTCTGAGACAAGTCTGCATTTGCAATGATTCTTTTTGCCTTTCTCTGAGCCTACTGCTTTCTAGCTGACTTGGACAGAGCTGCTCAAAGCAGTTCTAGGGCTCATATGGGTCCAGCCAATTAAAAAGATACTCCTCACCTGAATTGACTCAAATCAGGATGAACTACATAAGGACAAACTTGGTGGAAAAATCTGGTCTCATTTTTGTGCAACACAAGCGTGTGCCATCAGGCCCTTCAAAGGCAAAAAAAAAATCTTACTCCTGAGTAAATACCTGACAAAACCAAAGAGTAATCAGCCCCACTCAAGCATTTCATAGGGCTTAATCTAGAGGTCTCTCAAAGATAAAAAAAAGCAGGACATGAAAGAACACAAGTCCTTCAGGTGGCAATCATGGAAGAAGCATTAATCTCACAAAAGGTACTCAAAGTTAGTTTTAGCCATAGGAATGCAGTGCCCTGAGTTCCCTTTACAGATACCATACAAAAAGCTCCACAAAGAGATGATGCAGAGCACTGCTCCAACAAGGCATCTCAGAACTGAAGCGTCTCATACTCCACTGATTATGGAAGAAGTCAAGAAAGACAATCCTCCTTACAAATATCTCCAATGGCTGCAAGTTGCATTGTAAGGACAGTTTTATATTAACATGGGAACACAGATTCAATATCAAAGTTTCATTACCAAGACATTGACATACTTCATAAAAACATTCAGAGCTCCTCAGAGAGAAAGCACCAAGTTAAAACTAAACCAACTTCCACATAAAATGAGTATCAGGCTTTACAATATATTTCTGTGCTTGCAAAAATGGGTAGGAATAATTGGCCTGATTTTCAGTGTCTAAATTTAGATACCCAAATCTGAAAATTTAGGTCATGTGACAATCTATACTATTTAAATCTGGATTACTGCAACACAAACCCACCTTTTATTGTTCCTCTAGCTATGATTTCAAAATGAAAACTGTTAAAGACAAGAAAATGACCTTCTCTGTATGAAAATGTACTCAATACGACATCATTGTATTAATGGTCAGAAGGAACTCTAGCGACCTTAAACTCAGTGCATTTTATTTTCAAGAATTAACTATTAAGAAAGGCTTCTGCACTTCTGGAAATGCAGAACCTTTGCCAAGTTTATCAATGCACAGAGGTGAAATTGCTGTCAGCCTGACCTGGACAATTGCAAAGGGTTCATTATTCATGCTCGTTCAATTTCTGGCCATTTTGCTGAAACAGGGATGTTACTCAGTGCCAGCTGAGATGGTGGTTTTCAGATGGACACTTTCCCACTATAAACTGGACCACATCCACTGGCTTATTTCATGCCCTGAACAGCTGCTGCAGGAAAAAAAAAAAAAATCCGGATCCAAACCAGTGTCCCAGAGGTAAAAGATCTTGTAGAAAAAAATGGTATTCAGATGTAATGTTTATAAAATTATGTTTCAATTTAAATGTTGTTTAGGGAATAGATAAATACAAAGACCCCTTTTAACCCCTTGCTTTCTACCTTTGAAAACAGACAAGCTAATACAACTTTGAACAAAAAAATACCTCACCAAGCAAACCTCAGTGAAGCAAAAGACAGAATTTCCTGAATGTGCAACTATGACACAAAGGTAAGGAGGAAAAGTTTGTTAAAACCATCGTTGGTGTATAGAAAGTTTGAGTGGAAATTTAAACATGCACTGTGGTAAACTAAAAACATTTTAGGTGGATGTGTAAGTGCTATGTGAATATAACCCCCAACTCTGTTGTATAATCTAAAAAGGTATGTAACAGATCCCTGCAAATATTTGCATTCATTACTTCCCACCATTAGTAAGTTTGGATGAGGAGCTTAGGGACATGGTCTAACAGTTGTATACAGGGTCAAACTTGATATTAAGGTCTTTTTTCCAACCAGGCAATTCTATGATTCTAAGTCACTTTATCATTAAAGGTACAGAACAAACATTATTTATTTTAGCTCATTTGTTTGCTCTCTTGGGAGAAAACAGTCACACACAATTAGAAATTTTCAAAACCTTATTTTACTTGCATTTTCTAAGGATATTTAGAGAACTTCCCAAGAATACAGCAACCTGAAAACGGAAGAAATCACATTTCCTGTAGTTCTACTCCTTGAACATAAACATTTTCTTCTTTAGTCATTCTTCTTTATATAATAGACTGGCTGCTGCATCACAACAGCATCACAATACTTTGCAGAAGTCCACTAATGTCATAGACATAGGAGTACAACAATTCACAGCTTGCCTATTTAGCTTGATTTCAGAAATTTAAGTATACACGATGGCAGCGGAAAATACCTTAAGCATTGTCATGCTTGAAAATGGCTATTCAATTGTGTACAGTCTTCTTACTGTTCTGGTTTTTATAAGCTTAGCTGGTCACTCATATACAATTGCTGTGGTAACAGATGCTCTAAAATTATAGCTAAGGGTTTGTCCTTTTTTTGTAGACTTTTAGGGCTTAAGCAGCTGAGCTGCAGAAAGGCTTTCTTTGAACACATCTCAACAAATTAGGACTTGCTGAAGGTAACTGGGACTTAGAAGCCATCAAGTGCCTTCTGAAGATGGAATTGGACCTCCTCCATCATTTCTGAGCTCCAGGAAGCACAACCTTTATCTAACTGTGGCCACGTAGAATTGTTATTCCCTGAATTATTTCACAAAGGAAAACTATGCAAGAAGGCTTTAATTACCCAAGCAATATATTGCATACTTATACTAATGATGCCTTTACACCTGCAACACAAAAATAGAAGGTGCAGAGAAATTTAGAAATGCTGTCAAATTTCATATCAAAGTTATCAGCTCAACCGCACTGTTATTCTTGAACAGACCAGCTCCTCAGAAAAATAGTTTCCTTCTTGGTGGCATGTGAATTCAAAGGCCTATATGTGACATACTTTTGAAATCAAGGGGGAAAAAAATCCCCAAACTCAAAACACATTCCCTCACCCAACATCTGCCTGTGGCTTGACTTCCTTGGCAGAAAGCATCTGCAAAATACATGGCAAATACCTACTGCTATCGCAAACCAAACCAAAATCCAAGTCTATTGAAAGGGCACATGACTGAGAGACAAAGAACCAGGCATCTCCTGACCTCTGCCAGTGCCATCCAATGAGTCTGGACATACCTTCTGTCATTCAGGTGTACTTCCATTTACATTTTCACCTTCCAACCATATATATTTTTTTGTATTGTTTAAACTGCATGCTTGTTAAGACCTGCTTGTGGGTCTTTGTAGTATGCTAGATGGGATGAAGAGCAAAAGATGTCAACAGGTAACATGTGGCTATAAGCATTCAAAAAGAAAACCATACCAAAAACAGTCAGTTCAGTAGCTCCCAATATTCCAGTCTAACCTTCTTTAAGTAAGGATAAGTATCAGGAAATTAAACAAAAAAGGAAACTTCTGCTTTAAATTGTTCTAAAGCAACCACTGAAGCCAAAACCATGCATCTAAATACAACTCCGTAAACTGACCCTTTTTAGATTCTCCAAGTAGCAGATATTAAGATATGGAAGAGAGAAGAGAACCTAGTGCACTCCAAAACATGAGAGATGCACAGGAACAGTTGAAATGTAGATGCTACTAGCAGGATTATCTTTAGGTGTCACATATAGTCATCCAAAAAGGACAAATGTAAATATTTCCTTGCAATGCTATACTTGTTTTAACATCCAATGCTGTACATTAGTCATTGCCCACCTATTATAACGACACAGTGCAGTTAAGTAAACACCACTGCTGCATGAGAGAGTTTCAGCTTTAACACATGCAGATGAATTAAACCAGACGTAAGCAGGTTATGAAATAATGAGAGTTGCCAAGAATCAAAGAAGAGATTGAATTTAACCATTATTAAAATAAAAAAAACTTGGGATCACCAACTGTAAACAATTTTCATCACCTAATTAAACAGCCCATTAGTGTTTTCAAGAGAGATGTCTGGCGGTGGCCACTCAGAAAAACTGTTGACTTTGCAATGGTTTGTGCTCTGAGTTAATGGAGTTGATTTCAAACAAGCATTTTCCCTATGCAATTCATTACAATTGCATCAAATCCTCTGTGTGATGCTGTTTGTTCTGGAATCGAAACACGAGCCTATGTTGCCCAGCACGAGGGGCAGAAGCCTGCTGCAGTGCACCACTTACTACCCCTGGCATGCACAGATCACAGCAAGGAGCTGAAAGCAAGGCACTACCCATAATCTGAACAACCTTGCTGGATTAGGATTACTCAGTGTGCAAGGTAATTAAAAAAAAAACAAACACCACACAATCCCCCCCAACAAAATGGGCTAGGGCTACGAGCAGGGGCTAAGCAAGGGAAGAGACAAAGAGCCACCACTATGCATCTAGTTTTGGTTTCATTCTTACCTTGAGTTAAACCATACACCTGTAAATGACAAAGCAGTACCTAAGGCATGTGTTAGAAAACTGCACTTCTGATAAAAAATTGAAAATCCAGAGAGAAAAGTCAAATTCCTTGAAGATTTTTATGTGTACCAGGTTCCCACTGACAGGGCATTTTGCAGTTGTGAAGAAGTCTCCTGTCCAAAGTTTTTTAGAGTACACATTAACATCAGTTTCTAGTGAAGGGGTTGATCAAGATTCCCTGAGTATGGGTGTAACCTCAGTCACCTGCTGAAGTGATTTGCCAAATGCTTCAGTGATCTGGGGCAGAAAACTCAAATGCGGTGGTTTTCTTGTGCACAACCACCCAATGCTGAGGAGAGCAAGACCTGTCTGCAGCTTGAACAAGATATAGTAAAGGTTCCACATCTATCCATAGAAAACAAAAAATTAAAGAGGGTGAAGATTTGTTGAACTGTTCTAAACTATCACCAGTCATTGTTTAGAACAGGCTCCTTTGGTTTTATCTCTCTTCAGTAGAGCTGTATCTGAAGATATATTTGTTTATGCAAATTGGACATCCTTCTCCTATTTGAATTAGCACCATTCTATATCAGTGCAGACATACTCAATGTATTTAATGTCAACACTGCTAGCAATGATGGAGATTGGAAATACTGCTCTGCTTGTTGGCCATGGAATAAATTTGCCAAACAGAATGAGTGTAGCTCTAAAGTTTAAATTAATGCAAGCAACACTGTTATCAGTAGTCTTTAGCCTGCCACTCTTAGCTTCTAACAGAAACATTTAGGAATAGGAAGCATTACATCTGGCTACAGCTGCATATTACATGGTCCATTGAGACTTAGATGCTGATGGCTGAACTGAATAACAAACAGCTGGGTTTAAATGCAAAGACCAGGGAATCATAAGAAAATGCTTGTATAGTATCTTTGAAGCCTCAAACACAATGATACTGTATTAGCACTATTAGCATCACAGAATAAAATAGCCTGAGGATCGGCATTCAACTCTTCAGTGTAGGGAAGCAGCAACTCTAGGGCAGGTAGCGGAAGACTCTTTTCCAACTACTGGAATATTTATATTCAAACAGTGTCTTTCATTAAAAAGTTGGTTGCAAAACTAACATCAATCCTGTTTGCTGTGGCAGGTAAAAGTCATCCCACTGCAGGAGTTATGGGACATCCTCTCCATCCTTTGAAATGCCTTGAAAAATCTTCTAAAACTCATAAACATGGTATTTCCAGTGCTGTTTGAAATTTAAGACACAAAGATCTGAAATGAGAGATGTGCTTGATTCAATGCAGGAACAAGGCAATTTAGTGCAAACTGTGTTTCACTCCCCCACAGGTCTAAAGGTTGCCAAGAAGGAAAAATCAAATACCGGAGTACTGGCATGGTCAAGTGATGGGTCTTCTCAACTGTTCTTCAGGTGTTCAGAGAAACACAAGCTGCTGTGCAATCCTTGCAGTTCAGCAGCTTCCACTGAATTTATGTTTTAAGAAAAAGAACAAATGAGTGTCATTCTATTAAATTTACTATGCAGATTGCACATTTCCAGAGCGATGCTAAATATGACTACTTGGTCTACGAAGAAACAGTACAGAAACCATCAAGAGACTTCTCTAAGGCAACTGAAGAACAAACACAAAGGAAAAAAAATTAAATCTGAGTGTAGCACTAGTTGGCATAAGGGAACAAAAAATAGCCTACAGTTCCTTTTTATAAAAGGATTGGTTGTTCAGTAAGTGAATGTGAGTAGTCTGGGCCTGTAAAACCTAGAAACCCATTTTCCTGCCTGATTTGAACTCTCCATACCTATCTAACTGGATGTCCTACAGTTCAAAGACATTTTATTAACACTTGTACATCTACACCAGAATTAGCAGTGAAGGAGATGCCTTGGGAAGGATGAATACATAAGCTATACAACATAAAAATTTAAGGCAGCTCTCCTTGTATGCTATTCGGTAGAGCACATCTGTCCCTGTACTGAAGGTCCTCAAATCTATTGAATGTTCCTGTCTCAGGAACACAGTCACTCATATTTCTGAAGTAGCTTAAAGGCCAAGGAGATCTCCCCAAAGACATCCTGAAGACCCAAGGAGATATTTTTTTTTTTTATTCACCAGACAAGACTGAACAGGCTTGAGACTGCTTTTTGGGATTCAGTGGAGAAACAAATATTCAGGAAGATGGTGGACATGATCTTTTAAGCAAATGTAATGTTGGGTGGTGTTGCAAGCAAAGAAAGAAAATACATTTTCTAGCTTGCCAGAGTTAACAGAAGATGAGGAAAATGTAATTCTTGAAAGGGAAACAGCTATATAGGCATGTTACAGTTCTTGAGCTTCTGGAACTGGCAGAAGGATGTAAGGTGACATGGCATAGAAGAACACTACAGATAAGAAGCTGGCAGAAACATAGAACCTTGCATCTCAACAGAAATTTAAAAATAAAATCAAAGGTGGGTTATTTTCACTAGTTGCATACTGCTGCCCTGTTATGTGTCAGGGTCTTGATACCTTGTTATGTAAGAAGAAACTCCCATCACTTAAGACCAAAGTGAGTTCAGCAAAGAAAGTTGCTTTAATTTCTCTACTGGAAACACAGCCTTTGCCAATGTTGAAGATAGCTTTGAGAATTCAGGAGTATTAAAGAAGCTAATGTACTTGAGCTTTGTTCTAATTACTTTTCTTAATAAGTTTTGCTGGACCACTAAGAATAGATGCTGTCTTGGGAACTCCAGCACTCAATCACAATGGTGTTCCTCTGCATAACTTGCAGAAATCAGGCAGCAGAACTTAAGAGGCAGAATCACCAACTTGGGCAGCAACTCCATATAGCATATAGATCTTATTGTCACTTGGCTGCAATATGAAGTTGCCTAGTGTCCCTTCCACTGAAAGCTAGGCAGTCATAAATGGATATGTACTAGACTCATATTATTGCATCCTTATTTTTTGATTGCTTTAACTGCTTTTAAAAATAACTGTGAACCTGTGAAAAGCATCCAAATGACCACTTTTTTTTTCAGAACAGCAAAAACCAGACTAAAAGGAAAGCAGTAGACACACTCATTTTAGTGCAGACTATTTGCTCTTTTAGCAATAGATTCACTGATCTACATCATGCAGTTATTAATTGCTTACGCACGTAGAGGCATTCAGGACCATCCCTTATTTAACTATTAGCATTTATGTGAACATTCAACACCTCTACCTACTACTCCTCCATGCACTACATCACAGAACCAAAAACTGCATCTGCTTTTCTCAAATGCATTTATCTCCATGAGATCATACCTACAGAGTCCAATTCCACTTTTAGAGAAGATTCAAATGCCCTATTAGGGAAAAAAAAAAACCAAAACACTCAAAACTAAGGCTCTCCAGAGGAAAAAGAATGCATGGGTGTTATGAACAGGTGACTGATATACTATGATTCTGTGAATTTCTACTCTGAAAAACATACTACACAAGTTCAGGATCAGATGTCTCCAACTAGAAGTTTTTGTCTAAATTTCTAGTTTTACACAAGTAGGACTCAAGATTATCTCTTTTCTACTTCTGGTTCTTCAGCTACTGGAATGGAAGGGGGTAACATGGTGATGTAGGGAAGAGGTACTCTAGTTAGATGTGTGGAGTCTGAGCTGCAACACAAATTCCTTGGTGTCTAGGAGAACATCATAAACCCAGTATTTTCAGTGCTATTGTTTTCCTCCTGAAAACATGGCTGTTCCACAAGACGTGCAGTAGGAAGCTTCAACACTCATGTTATGACTTGTCTAATAAATCCTTGATGTTACCACCAATCAAGAATTTCAATGAAAATAATACTATAACTAAGAAAACAGAGTAATTACTCCAACTTTATTTATATCCCTCTCAATTACAAATTTTAGCTTGACTAGTTTCAGTGGCAAGCTATTGGAAACAACAGCACTAGCTTGATCATCAAAAGGCCATAATTTTCAGTGAAAAGTACTCTAACAGAGGCTAACAGTGCTGGTTTCCTGTATCTGAAAGCTACGGTACTGGGCCTTATAGTTTCATTTTTATAAGCTTTATAATGAGGGTGGAGAGGATATGCATTCCATTCTTCAGCTGCATTTTTGTTCCACAAAGACTGCAATTTTCAGTCTCTTGAAAATGTAATTATAGATAATGTTTGCATCAGTGGCAAGAACACAATGAGCACATGGGGCATGAAAACTCCACTCAAAACACATCCTCTTAGGTTACGAAGATTGTCTTCTGCCAGCAGTGGAGGCATTTCAACAAGCTAACATTCAGTATGAAAGGACTGTGGTTTATACAAACCCATACATACATTTTGCTTTTACTTTTTCCATTATTCCACTCTTTGTATACGAAACCTACATAAACCAGAACAAAGATTAGTTTGAGCCCCTTTGAAAATCTGATGTCTATAAAAATTTTAAACACATTAAATAAAAACACAGAGCTATACCAGTACAGCTTGTTCAAGTGACTGTACATCTTGCACTTGTAAACGTAAATCAGCAAACAAAAAGGTACTGATGCTGCAAGAGTGGAAGTCACTTTGAGACAAGCTAACCAGGTTCAGGTTAGAAGTGGGACTGAAGACTGCTTCAAAGATGACATGATCAGGAATTTTAGGAAAAGAAATTAAGCATCTGACTTGGTCAGAAGATCAACCCAGAGTAAATTATTTTTAGGGTAACACAAAATGTATGTACCTGATATTAAAAACTAGATTTGTATTAGAGGAGTTCTGCTTCATATAAGTTAATCCCATCCTAAGTAAAAGTGATTTGTGCTTCTGTATTCACTGTAACTACTTGTCCATCTCAATAGTAAACCAGAAGTAGCCTGAGGCATAAGTGATCTTGATGCTGCTTTGGTGCTACTTCCAAAATATCCATCCCTTAGAGAGCACTGAGCTCCTTGACTAAGAAAATTAACCTGCTTTCTAAAGAAAACAGAGTTTTACAGAAAGAAAGAAGAGGATGCATATTTTCACATCAGAACAAAGAACCTGCACAGTATCCCAAAGTCTCACAGATGATGAGGTGTGAGGAGAAAGCAGACCTACAACTTAATGCCACAAAGTAGTCTCCAGTCAGTACAAAGGAGCGAGAACAATGGGCGGTCAGTGAGCAGAGAACCTCGTCTCACTAAAGCTCACAATTTAACTGCAAGTCTTTTGAAGTTATTAAAATCATTGCCATAACAGATCAGGATTGCTTTTTTAAAAAAGGAAAACATAAGAGAGGATAAATGAACGCCTTAAGACCCTGAAGGTAAATCAAGATAACCCCAAAATAAGTTCTTATCAACCGTAACTCTCTCTTTCACAGAACATTGTGATTCTTAGAAACAGGAGCAGCAGTGGCAACTAACTGGGAGTCCTAGCATGCAGCTACCAAAATACTTTTACTCCAGAAACCATAGGAAGAAGCACACAGTTGTATTTCATAAGCAAAGAGATAAATCAAATTTAAGCTCTTGTCACACTGAATATGTCCAATCAACGTTAATTCTTTGTCTTTATTTGTCCACAGTGCAGTTGGATCACAGATACAGAGTGCTTGGAAATCAAAGAGAGTCTGCCCATCGACTCAACAAGCCTTGGATTCAGTCCTGATTTATTCACAAAAAACAGTCTTTCTGGAATCAGATCCCTGAGCTGTTTCTAAACCATTCACGTTGGTTGAGTTTTACCACCAGGTTCACTGTATATAAAGTCAAACACTTAAAGAAAGGGCCATAATCTACTGAAGCCTGTGTATGTCTTAATGCTTCATCTACCATGCAGCCACACATACTTACTATATATAGGGGAATAGCATCCCCGTAGAAGTTACACCTAGACACCTCAACATTGAAGCAACGGCTCACACACAAAATCTGTCAAAGCCATAATTTGGGAGAATTTCCTAAAATTTTATTAAATTTAAGTCCTACAGAGGTTAACCAGGTCTTCTCTCAATGCTCGATATTGCTGGCTGAAACTCCCAGCTTATCACGTGGAATTAACAGATGTCCTTCAGAAAGGAATATTACATAGATCCATAGTGCTTTGCATGGGCTAAGTAGGGCAGCTTGTGGTTGTGGAAAAAAAACACAACCATGATATTGTATTTGGTTCATAACTGTTGTATGAGACTGTTTTAAAAACAGAGCTGAGAAAACCTAATAAAATTCCAATATGCTGTGTCCAAAAAGAACAGTCATAGTTCCAGCAATTTTCAAGATGTAAGCCACTAGCTGGATAGTAAGAATATAAAATCATTAAGCAGTTGAGATCTAAATTCGGGACGCTTTTCCACATTCAAAAGGTTTCTCTTACCTCTCTTATCAAAGAAGGGGAAAAATAAAGTACATGTTTTGCAGGTATTGATAGGAACTTCTTCTACTAGAGAAGCTGGGTAGGAATCACAGAGGTGTCTGTCTGAATATTGAATGGATGCAGATAAGGGGTAGCAGAGCAGGGTAGTTCTTATCTTGCAAGGTAGGAAAGGGAGAAAGGCTTCTTGTAGGCCTGCAAGGTGGAGCACAGCATGCTGAAGGCTCTCAGCATTTTAAACAGATATAGGCAGGGCAAATGGCATATGTCAAGGACAGGGAAAAATATGACATGAAGTAGTAAGAGACTGAAAAAAGTACTTTAACTACGTTGGTGGATTTTTAAAGTGCCAGATGCTAAGCTTCTTCACTGATAAAAAAAAAAATTAGAAAAGTTTTTCAGATAGCTCTATGAGGGTTTTCATTATTTACAGCATATTATAGGATTGGATAAAAGGGCTTTGTTTGCTGGTTCTTGGCAATGTGATTATTTGCTGTTAAATATTTACAAATTTTTTTGCCCAAAGAGTTTTGGAGAAGAAGAGGGAAGTTAATTTATTCCCTTCTAAGTTTCCATGAAGCCTTCCACATTCACACTCAGAAATTATCAGCAGCAATTTTGCATTTTCTGGGATTTGAGGCTTTGCTCGGCTTAAAAATAAAATCTTCATTCCTGTTAACACAAATGATGCTCCACTTTTTAAACATAACGTTAATTTTAAATGATTATTTTCTCTGCTAAGTAATCCTGAATTTGCATCTTCTATGAAAGTCTGTCTGAATACGTACCTTCCTCCCCCTGCCATTTTCTTCTGCGTATCTACCTTTTGCAATATTCATCTTACCCAGGAGCCTGGCATCTTTCAGCTCCAAATTGACTCCGTATCTGTGGCTTCAAACTAAACAGGATAATCAGAGACCTGACCGGCTGAAGTCAGCAGCAGTCCTCTGCATTTCCTTTCCCACTTGAGTAGAAATGGAGTGCCTAGGGAAGCTCAGAGACCTTCAAATCCTCTGAAGGCCAGCAAAGTAAAGAACTCTAAGTATCCCCTGATGTGGAGGTGAGGACAGAGGAAGCAAAGACGCACAGAAACAGGCAGAAAGTCTCTAGCTCCTGCAGAGCTTCCAGGTAGCAATACGAGCATCTTAGAAAGCTGAAAATTGTTCCTTTCTGAACCCCAGTGTGTATCTTTTGCTAGGAGCAGACTGCTGTTCCTCAAGAAAGACACAAGCAACGATGATGCTGCTGCAGGACCTTTCCCAAATCTGTAACTGTGCACTCAGGGGGAAGAAGAAACAACCTAAAGGAGCCTGAAATACTGCTTTGAAAAGACAGGGATCAGCCAGTGCTGTTGAAGACTGCTTGTGCCATACTAAGCATTGTAAACAGTAGTTCTGGCTAGAAAACAGATCTCACTCCTTACTCCTGCGTTACTGCACGCTTGTGCCAAGGGAAGGGCTTGCAGAGAACTTTGAAGAGCTTCTTCTTACTTGATGACAGCTAGTAACCCTATGTCCACATCTATAGGGCTGTGCTGTAAGAGCCAGAGCAGAAAAAAAAAAAAAAAAGATAAAAATGACACAGATTCTGCTCCTAAGTCATCACGCTCTACAATACATAATAAAGCATACAAAGTCTCATTCCATTCCAGTGAAATACCCCAGGAACAGCACACACAGAAGGATGGTAGAAAAAAAATGTAATAAAACTCTGAGGTTTGCCTTTTCTATACAGCCTTGTCTTGAAGATAAATAAATGTGGTCTGGCAAGTGAGATACCAGGCTGTACTTAAGGAATAATGAAATCAGGCAAACAATTGTTTTAAAAATCTGTAATACAGTGTTAGGCTTTCTTTGACTATATCTGAGCACTGTTATGAAGCTGGTGCATTTACTCTTTTCTCCATAGACAGTAAACCAATTTAAAAGGAAAAGTTGTACTCTGTCTTCTGCAGCCAAACAATCGAGATGTATATAGGTGAAAGCTGTGAGCCCTCAGGCGCTGAGATGAATCCTTCTCTCTGGCAAAGGCGAAAAGGTTTGTCAAGAACAAAAGAAACTCCCTGCCCCAACCTGAGATGTGTGAACATCCCTCAAAAGAATAACCTGCCCAATTAAGACTGACTTATCTTCCACTTCATCATCAAAATGGCAAAGCAGTCTGCTAGCAAGGTAGAACAGTATCTGAAAAGTTAGTTGCCTTATGTTTCTATGTTGAAGTTCACTCTGAAGTGAGTGATGGGAAAAAGACGGAAAAAAAAAATCATTTATACGATTGCAATTCATGGTTCAGAGCTGGACAGCCTGGCATGGGATGCAAAGCCCAGCATTATGCATTCCTCATTCAAGCCAAGCGCCTTTAAAACCACTGGAAGTTTGGCTTGAGCAGGGATTGCAAGCTATAGTTGGTAATAAAATATCAGATAATTGTGCTTTATGTGTCCAGAGATTGCCTGTTTCTAAGAATTGCTGCACTTGTCATCTATTTTTTCATGTCCTGCAAAATTAAGTGCTAATTTTATTTCTTCTTCTTTCCCCTCATCCCCTCCCACTCAATACTGATCTCTAAAAGAGGCTAGCAACTCTGCACCTGATGGAGAAAGCCAGCGCTTACCCTACAACCCTCAAATTTCAGTGCTTCAAGGAAAACGTGGCATTGCATGGGTCAGTTTAGGACAAGGAGAATTACTTTTGCAATTTTTCCCTGGAGAGACCACCTTGACCAGCGGCTATCCAGTGATTAGGCATTTATGGTTTTGCAGCAAAATCTCTGAATCAGTCCCCAGTAAGGACAGTTTTAAAGACTAAATGCATACCTAAGCAACAGCCACTGTAATTCCCCCACCCCCCCCCACACCCCTTTTTTTAATTGTTGTTTGGTTGGTTGGGTTTTTTTCTGACAGCAGGGAGTGAAAGTAGTTTAAATAGGCAAGTTGAAATATTAAAGTTTCCAAACAATAAATGCTTGGAGGAAGAAACTGAAGTAAATTTAAAAAAAAAAAACAGAAGTTCATTTACTGACTAATGACATGATCAATTTTCTATAGGTATCACACAACGATAGGGGTTATAAGGGACCTCTGGCGATCTAGTCCAACCCCCAGCTAAAACAGGTTCACCTACAGAAGGTTATACTGGACAGCATCCAGACAGGCTTTGAATGACTCTAGAGATGGAGACTCCACCAGCTCTCAGGATAGCCTGTTCCAGATGTTTATACAGAAACATTGCAGAGAAAATTATAGATTATTTTTTAGCCCTGAAAGACTTCCCAAGGGGATCAAGTTGAAATGTTAAAATCAGGCAAAACTGCAGCCATCTCACTTGTGATTTCTACACCACTTTGTCTGAAAACCAGGTACAGAATAGGGTTTTCTTTAAGTGATAGCCCCTGGGCATGGAGTGTATTTGACAACTATTCAGATTCCCAATGCTTGTTCGACAATCCATCTGTAAAATATTAAAAAAAAAAAGTAAAAAAGTGCATTTATTGATGAAGGGCATAGCCAGATGTCTCTCTCACTAGCAGCAAACTGCAGGCGAAGGCTACCAGTTCCAAGAAATTGAGTGAGTCAGGAAAAAAAAAATAAGGAGAAAGAAAGAGATCACTTGATTTTGTAGATTTTCAAATACAGTTATCCTCTGCCAGAAGTTAATAACTTTCAATTATCTGGGTCTGTTTCATGCAAATAAAGTGCACTTACCTCACACCAGGCCAGGCACCCTTGCTGCCACCAGACCAAGTGCCACTGAGGTCTGGAGTCAATGACACAACAAGTGGTGGGTCAAGAAATAGGAAGCGCACGTGCATATTAAACAAGAATATGGCAACATGCCTGTGGATTAAGATGATGAAAGATCTTCAGTATTTTTCAGGGTTATGAAAGAAAAGATAGCTCTTGTATCTGTGACTTGCAGTCAGACCGAACTGTTTCAAAGGCTATAGGATGTAGGAACAGTGTATAAGAAAAATCATAGCATAGTCTGGGACAGAAAGGGTCATGCTTAGCTCAAAAGGAACTGCCTGTTCTCCCATGATGGAGATACCTAGCTGCACACACCAGCTAAGAGGTGTGTGCACCTGGACACTTATCTCTTACCCATACAGCAACACCACTGTTGTCTAGAGGCCAGTACACTTAAGGGGAAAGAAATTTTAAAAGTTGTAAATTAGCATTGCTGGGAGATAGTAATTGTTAAGCCCTTCTGTCAGGACTATATTTTTTTGATGATGCTAACCTACACAAAAAAAGGAAAATAATAATGATCAGTAGATCACTGAAGTAATTTACATAACAGATCTTTTGCTGCATCTCTGGAATAGCCATGGTAGTGGCCTTTAAAACCCCAGGGTAAGAGCTACAGAACAGCTTAAGAAATTAGCAGAGTACTGAAGAGTCATAAACCAAAATACCCAGGTTGTTGTTGTTTTTCTAGCAAACCTGAAGTGGCTCAGCTCGTACAGACTGACAGGTTAAAAAAGGACATGAATACCCTGTATGCTCCTTCACACAGGATGAGTGCATCCCTGGTGGGAGCAGGGTGAGCTGGGCACAGCTGGACACATTGATCTTCTTTTCGACTAACCTGGGCACAGCTGGACACAATCTCATCCCTTCAAGCCTCACCAAAGGCAGCAGGGCTGGTGCATTTACAGGCACAGTGTAAGTCTTTTGCCCTGTCCTAAGACATAAGCGCTTTCCTTCTGGTGTGAAAATACGCTGCCCGGATAGTAAGCAATTGGTAAAGACAAAAAATAACACTCAGGAGGCCAGCTTGGATTCCTCCTTGCTGCTTTTGCAGCAGTGGTTCTTCTGGAGCACTGCTTTTGAACTTGGCTTCGGGTACCCTGGCCTGTTATCAGAAACAGTGTGGCCAGCAAGACCATAGCAGTGATGGCGCCCCTGTACTCGACATTCGTGAGGCCATGCATTCAAATACTGTGTTAAGTTTTGAGCCCCTCACTACAACAAGGCCATTGAGGTGCTGGATCATGTCCAACAAAGGACAATGAAGCTGGTGAAGAATCTAGAGCACAAGTCCTATGAGAAGCCACTGAAGGAACTGGAGAAAAGGAGGCCAAGGGGAGACCTTATTGCACTCTACAACTATCTGAAATGAGGTTGCAGCGAGGTAGGAGTCAGTCTCCCAAGTAACAAGAAATAGAACGAGAGGAACAGCCTCAAGTTGTGCCAGGGAAGGTTTAGATGGGACGACAAAAAAAACTTCTTCCCCTAAAGGTTTGTGAAGGACTGGAACAGAGTGCCCAAGGAAGTGGTGGAGTCTCCATCCCTGGAAGTACTTAAAAGGTGTGTAGATGGGTCACTTAGGGACATGGTTTAGTGGCAGACTGGGCAGTGTGAGGTCTGCAGGTTGCTCAATAATCTAAAGGTCTTTCCAACCTAAATGACTCTGATTCTATTACTGCCATTTGATAGGCACGGGCAACCAGGCAAGGAAGAAGCTGTCCCAGGGCAGAGACCAGACTCAAGACACTCAAGTCTTCTTCAGCTGAGTTGTAAGAGGCAAGAGAATGTAGCTGTTCTCTTCAAAATAAACTGGGTTGGTGTTGTTTTGTTGGGTTGTTGGTGTATTTTTTTCTTTTTTCATATTTGTGTAAATCCAAAGGGGAAAAAAATTAAAATCACCAAAAAAGCGCTACTGTAGGCAAGTCCTTTGTGAATTGACTCATTTAGGCATTCATTTAAATACAGTAATTAAGATTTAACACAAAACAGAAGCTGCTTTCAGATGTCATTTCGAAGGCCAGATGATCTCCTCTTTATTAATATTATAATTTTTAACTATTGTCAGATGATTTTTCAAGGATCAAGCTGTGAGCAGAGAGAATACACTGCTGAAGTGTACCCTATTTATGCACCAGAGTCTCAATGAGAATGTCAGATTGATTATAAATCTGTGATACAGAGAATGGGATAGATCTGTGATACAGAGAATGGGATAAACTGCACAAGAGAATCTAAGGATGCTTCAGCTAGACCATAGGAGAGAATTTATAGCTTCAGCATATGCCATTCACCTTTTCTGCTTAACATCATATGGACAAACACAACTGCGTTTAAGGCAACATATTTCTGAAAACTTTTACGAGAAAGCCAGCAGCTTACTGCAAATGAAAAATGAAATCCTTGAGGGAACACAAGCACTTCTCCTCCTTTCCATAGGCATGCAGAATGTGGGAACGCAGGGGAAAGCAATTAAAGTATGATGATTCTAAAGGGGAATAATTATTTCACAATTACTTGAGAACATTACATTTATTGCTCTAATTAGTTTTTATTTTCCAAATAGGCATTCTTGTTCCTTCATTTTTCTTACACCTATGAACGTTTTTCCTGTTTTCCCACTTTGCTGAAAAAAGCTCAGCCTCGCTCTCCATGTGTATTCTGTATTTTGTGACTTAAGCCTTGGGTTCACCTTGCCTTGCCACCAGGTTGTTTTAATCAAAGGAAACCATATCATGAGACGCAATATACTTTGTAATTATATGAACACAGTAGAAAGAATCTGCTGTGGGGAACGCAGTTTGTAGAAATGAAGGAAAAGAAAAATCACCTCACCACTTTACAAGAAAAGGTTTTTATATGTTTAAACTATAAAACAATGTTTATTTCTCTAGAGAATTATCTTACCAAAGTATATTCCTTGCATTCCAGCAGCTTTTAAAAACTAAAAGATTTCGTACACCTTTCTCCTATGTCAGTTGGGTCAAATATTTTTATATTAATCCATGAATTAATTACAAGATTTGTATAGTCCAAATACTCATAAGCTATCAAACATCCTAAAACGCCAATGAAATATTTAGAGTTATCAAAGGTTTTTAAAGCCATCATAACTGATGATTAATTTGGATGATGAATACCTGTGGGGGAGGCTTAAAAACTTGTGAAATCATATCATAGGAAGTGGAAGATATATTTAAATATTAATGTGATGAGAGTTAAATACTGAATGGGGTTGTAAGCAGCTCCTAGAAGAGATGGGGAGGAAGGAGACCATGAAATGAAAATTACTCCACATCCTAAGATTTATTTTCTTTGAAGCTCTTTGTCAACAATCAAGAATTTTCTTCTCCTTTTGTTTTCCCTCTGTGGTATCCCAAGGGGTCTGTCATGTAAGTAGCTTAAGTAACAAGTCATAACACTTAAAATAAAGCTATTACTCAATCAAATTTAGAATAAAATGCTAGGGTGAGGATGAGTCTATGGACTGAAAAACCTGCTGATACCCAGCTATCCATTTTCAGTTAACAATTCATGGCTTTATATGCTATGTAAAACAACCCAAACATATAGTTGAAAAATTATTTTTGACAACAACTTGAGTTTTCCCTGCGGTGAAATTTAGGAAAAAAAAAGTTAATTTCATTATCTCCAGTTTATGCTGGGAAAGAAGTCCTATTTTGCAGGTTTAGTGCAGAAAGGGAAGTTTTTGGTTTTTTAATGTTCAAGAATGCCCTGTGAATAATGACATCTCTTATTTATTAAACAATAAATACAAACAAACATAAAGTATTGAAAATTGATCTTCACTGCCTTTTTAACCAGCATACTGCAGATATATCTGATTTTGGCTCATCTTGGATTAAAAGAGGCAGCAATTTAAAGCCTAAATACTTTTACGCATAATTGCCATGCAGCCCATGCATTTGCATGCACACTGCTTTAAGCATCACATTTTTTATTGGCATTATACTTAGTTATCAAAAACTAAAGCTAAATTTGAGTTTGTCTCAGTAGTAACAAACACTATTACCCATTTACATTAAAGGTAATCCCAGGCAGTGAAATGTGTAAGACAGAATGGAAAAATCTTTGGTGGTATTTGGTCCTTGAGGTCCCTTCCAACCCTAACAATTCTATGATTCTATGAAATCAATGTGGGAGGTTACAATGACTAGTATTTAATCCTCAAAGCAATCACTTTACAGCCATCCAGTTGGCATGTACATGTAAGCCAGTGAAATTACTAAGCAAATTACATTGAACTCATGTTTTATAACTGCAGTTAGTAATCATTAACCCTCTCGTACCCTGTCAAAATATACACACACATTTCCACATCTATTTTTTTCCTTCAAACTTGCTTCTTCCACAGTTAACCCACACAGGCCATGCATAACATCTCTCAAACAATTTCTGAGCCTTTAACTAAAGCATTAAGCAGTCTCCTTGCAAGTATTTACGAAAGTTAGAGCATCCAATTTGCCATCTGCCCTCAAGAACAATAGTACATGCATCTTTAGGCTTCATATAGTAGAACATCTATTTTCCTATGCCATTTCATTAATTATTTTTTATTAGTAAAATTCAGCCACTGAGTACACTGACATCATGCATTCAATTTAATTTTACTAAATAGTCATGCTCAAAGAGTCTAATATTCTATTTTACTTATATTTAGCTAGATAATAACAGCAGCAAAATTGAGAAGGAAGCAACACTTAAGAGCAATTAAGTCCCACAGAGGTAAGAGCATTTTAACTTTCACTATTATCAAGCTGGCAGTTAACTTCCACAATAGGTATGCAATGGAAGTTACTCTTTGAAAATTCCCCTTCTCTGTTGCTTGTTATAAGAATGGATGATTCTGAAAACAATTCCTTTTACTAATAATTTTTAAACGTGCAGAGAATGGGAAGTGTAAGTGATACTGCATGGTGCCGATCTCATAGAACATCTGACATGCCACAGGCATTAAAAAACAAAAAATTCTAGCTCTGCAAATTTTTGCTGTGAAAGAGTTTTACATGTATCTCGGTAATTGCCTCACTCTAAGACAGGATACTCGTTAGACTGAATTAAGCTATACTCAATGGCTAGGCCAGGTGGTGAGGTTAAAAGTTTTGTGCAGCATTGTAACTTGGAGCATGCTCTGTGTTGTGCCACCCTGCTGAACACTGCTGGCGTCTCACTGCATGTCTGGGGTGGGCAAGCTAAAGGGTAAGGTGCATACAAGCCCATGACCCCTTATGCGTAATCAAACTGCATTCTCATCAGCACAGATTAGTCCAAAGAGCTGGGGAACTTGTAAATAGAGGCATATCACCATTTGACTAGAAGGACAAAATAAAGATGTTCTTCGATAATGAACTACAGAGTTGTCTATAGAAAAGCACTGTAGCAAAGCTTTCACAGACAGCATTTAGTTTCAAGATTATTTTTATATACATATTTTTTAGGAATAGAAGCTCCCTTAGTTAATAGCAATTTGGCCTCAATATTAATTTGTATGCATGACACATGATCGCTTGAAATCATACGTCTTCACAATTAATTAGATCAGCAGCAAAGCAAAGCTTGGTTAACACAAGGAAGCACATCACAACACGACCACTGACAGTACAGGAGGTAATTTTTTTTTTTCTTCAAGAGATTACAAAGTCGCTCCCCCAAAATTTATGAGAAACCAGCATCAAGTCCTATAAGAACATGTGTATTTGGCAATTCCATTATTAAAATTCCGTATTTAAAGATCCACTTGGAAGCTGACATACCTCTAGAGCAATTTTTGTTTCTTTGGACACACATTAAGATCTGCATCTGACAAACACTGACTGTGTTTCAAGCTGTGTTAAAATATATTAAGGATGCTTCCCACAGAAAAGAAGTATAAAGACAGCAATACAGAAGGAAGAGTTTGACATGATACTTCCCCCTCGAGGGGCAAGTTGGAGATAAAGTTATATAAGCCTAAGTGACAACAGGGTATCATCAGATGCAGTTAATAGTGCCCCTGAGCTTGGAGATGTTTGTTAGCAGTATCTTTTCTGACTGCCTGGAAGGACGGCAGGTAGAAAGTCTAATCAAAGGTAAAATGACAAAAACAAGAGAAAGCTCAGCTGTAGCAAGTCCCTACAGAGTGCTACAAAGCAAACAGTAGGTATCTTCACCTGCAACTTTGTACTCTAGCATTAAAATCTATACAACTTCTATGCAAAAGGTGAGAAATAGCACGTTATCCAAAACCAACTGCTGCCAATAAAACCAGAGATCTTACAATGGGAAAAGCAAACAGAACTCATTTTAATTTAAGATCACAACACAGAGACCAAATTTCAGCATTTACACAAACACTTTGACGCCCTTCAAGGACCATAAAAATAATGTAAATCACCCACACCATGTAGCTTCTCCCCTGCCTCCTTCCCCTCTCCCACACGCTTATTAAACCGAGCTAGCTGGCCACTGCTGACTATTCACACGGAACCTTACGGGTGCAAAGGAAAGCACTTCGCCTCAGGAGAAAGTTTGGTTGCCAGTAAAGAAGGTAATAGAAGTCTGAATAGTCTTAGATGGGGGCACAGTATGCAACCTGATTTTTGCAAATCGCAGGTGACAGTCTCTGGAACACGCACAGGGTTATTTACACATGTAACTTAAACGCTGTCTCAACCAGAATAGCTCCAGTACAGAGTCAATGCCAAAGTCTCTCACTTCATTCTAATGTAACTCAAAACCACATTTGTCACCTTGATGAAAGAAGAAAAGGCAACTAAATAAAAAACATTCAGGATACTGTAAAAACCCAGCACAGTCCTCAGCCTTCCTATCTTTCAGAATGTGACTGTTTCCTCATTTCCAGCTTTTATTTTTTCATATAAAGCTTAGGTTACCTGAAATTCCTTGTCAATGCCCAAGAGGGTGGTAATAGAAACTTTCAGACTGAGATTAACGGAGCAGAAACAGGCTAGGGAGAATACGTATATTTTCTAAAATTCCAGCATCCAGCACCTTCCGATAAACCTTATCCCCAGTTTAACTGCATGTAAAACACTCATCCTTGCCCTAATTAACACACTCCGTACCAGGCAGCTGCCGGGGACAGGAAAAAAAAATAATCAAAACCAATCAACCAACCTTGCTTTCTGACTGGTCTTATTCCCTGTGGCTGCTTAGCATTTCATTACAATTTAGAAACTGACGAATCTTTTTGCAAAGGGATCTTTATTCTGCCGGGGAAGGGCTGGGGAAGCTCGGGTGGGTCCGGGCTACGCGCAGGGGACAAGTGTCTGTGGCGGAATTGCCGCTGAGCACGGAGCACTCGGAGCCCTGAGCTCGGCGTTGCTCCACGTTGCATCAGCAGTATATAACCCCCACCCCCACCCCCCTTACCCTGCCGCCCCTCGCCCGCCTTTGCCGACCTGCCGGAATACTAAACACCCAGCTGCCGCCTTTACGGGAGAGGGGAGGGGGACGACGACATGGAGACCACCAAGTGACTTGGGGGGGAGGGGGAGGGAAAGAGGGGGAAGGAAAGAAGGACCCCCTTCTCCAGCGGAGGGCTGGACGGTGCGGGAAGGACCCAACCGATGCCCCGCCGCAAGGGGCTCAGTGCCGGGCGGCAGAGGGGTACCCGGAGTCGGGGCAGGGAGCGTGGGGGTGGTGTATAGCCGGCGATCAGCCCCGCCGCCACTTACATTCTGTCAGAAACCAGCAAGCGGCCGTCGACCATCATCTCCGGAAGGAAATCCAGCTTGAACGAAGAAGTCATGCTGGGCTCCGGGGACGCCGCGGCGGTCTGGAGGGAGGATGCGGCGGTGCTCGGCGGATCCCACAACTGCGCCGAGCGACGGAGAGGCAGGCACAGGTGCGGAGGCCTCCCCGCGGCAGCCGCCAGCCCCGGCAGTTGTCACATTTCTCTCCCCCTCTCGGTTTTTTTTTTCCGCCAATCCCCTCCGAAATCGACTGCTGAGGCAACTGTCCGTGGAGCGCCAGGTGCTGAGCGGGGAGGCGGAGCCATCTCCCCGCTGCGGCTCCCCGTTAACCCCTGCGCCCCCGGCGGGGCCCGCCGCCCCGAGGAGAGGCCTAGCACCGGCACCGGGGGAGCACGCTCCGACCGGGACTCCCCGCGATGGGGTTGAAAAGTGGGGCGTCGGGGACTAGCCTTGCCCGCGGCTAGCGCCCGGCCAAACTTTGTGGGCGGTGGCGTGGGAGGGAGGTAAGAGGCAGCCGAACCCCAGCGCCCGTCCCCCCGCAGCCCCACGCTCAAGAGTTTCAGGTGGGCACCCACGAACGTGTGAGGGGGGAAGCATTGCCCCCGCAGAGTTAGCGGTCGGGACAGCGGCGGAAGCCCTCTGCTTCAATTTCTACGAGCATACGCGAGTGTTTTGCACAGACCCAATTCTTCCCAGTACGCTAGGAAAACGCAGCCGTCACTGCCAAACTGGGAGCCCTGGGAACATTTAGGCAGGTTGCTCAGTATGAGCTCTCTGTACTCCAGTTCCTGCCATTCAGACCTTGGCACCCATTAAACGCTCCGAGTGATATTACTGACTCGCGAGAGACTGGTAGTTACTCTCTCCTCACTGATCAAAAATAGGGATTTAAATAAATAACGACGGCAAATCCTTCCTCATGTCTGTAACCTGCCAACCCCGCTCTTCCCAGAGCTGGCCACAGCCACCACACAGAAGTGGCACCACCGAATTCCACACATACAAATAGCTGAAGCCACCCCCCCTGCCTCCCCCCTCCCGCTACCACCCCCTGAAAATATGTATAAATTTTCCTTTGCCTCTCCACAACCTACTTGCTTCAATAGAAAGCAGCTCCAGGCAAAAGAATATTAACATATTTACGAAGAATACTGGATGATCTGAGCAGTCTAGACAGACAAAACGTTCCTCTGCATTGTGTGTGCTTCTCTTTCTGAATCTCCCTCCACGTTTTGTAATTTGATTTGTTCTGGATAATCCACATTTGAAAAAAAAAGTAACAGATGCAAATTAAAAACTACTACACTTAAACTTTTCAAAGAGATTTCTGAAATAAAAGTAAATTGACCAATAAATAAGTATGCTATCAGTCTGGTCAAGTTTTATTTACATTTTGACCAATGTCAATTTGATCATAAAAATACAGACCTGGCAAATTTTCCAAACCCAGTTTATTGCACTAAGAGACTTTCCATTTTAAGGAGTTAAAAGGAAGAAAAACCCCTCAGGCTGCTAAAATTTTTGCCTATTTTGCAAGTCTAAAGAAAGAAAAGGTTGACTTGGCCCTCAACATAATCCCCGTAGGACAGCTGCAATCCTGAGCAGATATCTATAGTGGTATTAAATCTGCTCTGTTCTATATGTTTGCATACTGTCCTCATCACCATGGCACCTAAACATGTACATAGAAAAGCACAAAGCAGAGCTGTGGCTCCCCTTTACTCAGTTAATGGCAATTCCTCCAAACCACCCATCCATTACTGCATAAGACTGTACAGCAGATAAAAAAAATAAGTACAAAGTAGCAATAAAAGGAGAAACCAGCAAAACTTTTGCCAGCTGGATGCAGCCACCTGGGTTTTGATCTGAGGCCTCCATGGTGCTTAATCCAGCCCAGAGCAGAGTTGGATTAACTTTCAATTTCAAAATCTTGCCACTGCAGAAGGGGCAGCTTTTAGCTCAGAAGAAATACAGGCAGCTCAGTGAGGATGAAGATAGTCTTCTAAGAAGTCTCCACCCCCACTTCAGCCTGTGCAGCTGGACCCATACCTCTTCATCTTTTTTTTTTTTTTTTTTTGGTACATGCTTTAATTTAAGGGACTTCAGTCTCACCAGCCTGTCACTTTTAAGGACCACAGTCCCACTGCTGCTGATTGGAAAGTAAATCCATGCTTTGCAAAGGATGCAAAGGAGGTAGGAGGAGGAGAGAATCACAAATATTTTGCTTTAAAGCTACATATGGAATAGTGAGATCTATATAAATTTGCATGATTTCACAAGGTGTAAGCGCTTAAAAATGCTTCATTAAAACGTATGTTCTTTTGAAATATTTATTTTCCTTTTAATTACATGTGAATTAGCTGGAAGAAGCTGTAGGGAAGCCCTCTTACTGACTTAAGCCTTCTCAGCAGTTTGTTAAATTCTAGCCTCAAATCCCTTGAGGGAATAGTGGATTCAAAGCAGCTTTTAATCATACTATAAGGAGGGTGAAGTAGTATGTAAGTAGGTCATAGAGAAAGCATTACAAGTGCATAGGTTATTGCTTTAACAACTACAGTGTAACACACTTTTCAAAGCACATTTGCTTTTGCTATTTAAAAGTTGGAGGCAAGAACAGGGTCAAATGCAAAAAGAAAAACTCTCTATGAAAGATACCGAGGTACGACTCAAGGAGAGCTTTGCATTCAAATAATTGGGTTCGCAAACATAGATGCAGACACAAAATAGTGTCTGCATATGAATTAATACTTGAATGCAGAAGGTAAGTAGTAAAAAGCAAAACCCAAACCCCCGAATGTTTCACTCACTGTTATAGGCTCAGTCCTTTGTAACATTAATGCCAGTTTCTTGACTGGCACGTGTGCTAAATGGCAACTTTTATTAAAAATGAAGGAAAAATGGAAGCTTTGGTCCGTTACAGAGGGAAATGGGGAGGGGGAATGGCAAATGATGCTGCATTAATTGTCACAACATAAATCAGGCAATAGATCTAAACACTGGCTTAGAGGAGTTGCATTATTGCTGTGCTATTGCTGCCCGCTGATATTAAGCTTTTTCAGCTGGTGGAGCATATGGCAGTTTTGAGGAAGGAACCTGGAATTTGGAATCAGCAGTTCTTGGGCTTTTATCCTATTCTAGCTACAAATGTTGCCTCCTGTCCATCTTCCCCTCATTTCAGAGGCCCAGACTCTGCTTGTTTCCACAGTCACATCATTTTCTTTTTGTGCCTCGGCTTCTCCATGCATCCAAGTAAGGCATATGAAGCAATTCCACCTCGCATTTGCAGATTAGTCACCATTCCAACAGCTTCTCAACTACAGAGCTATAAACAATTTCTGGAAACAACTCAACCTTTGAAAACTGAACACCTCTTCAGAGAAAAAAAAAAAAAGAATACAAAAAGTTCAGAAGGAGAAAGTTGGGCTTGAGTGGTTGCTGTGGAGTGCATGAGCTCACGCTGACATCACTGCCCATGGCTTTCATTCAGTGAGTGGCATAGACAGCAGGTACCTCCTTTCCACCCAGATCCTACAGCCAAATCCAGTGTGGGGCTCCCATCACATCCCCTCTCTGAACCACCTCCTAACCCTTTCCTTAACTGCCATTATTTTAATCAACTTGCCCCCCCAGTACTGGGCTAAGGAAATGCTACTGTTGGAAGCACTTCAAGGGAAAGTTTCTGAATGACTTCACTCTCTCCCAAGCCTGCAAGGCAGTTTGAAGAGAGTTCAAATCCTCTGCTTTATTCCCCCCTAAGCCAATGAACATGCTTGGGATTCAGCTTATCTCTGGCATCAAAGCTAGATTCTAACAGAGGCAGCAGAAACAGAGCTCAGTGATGGTGGTGTAAATTTGGAGCAGGCTCAAATGATTTCAGCAGAATTGCTCAGGATCTTCCAGTAGTGCAAGGGGAAAGACAAATCTGGTCCAGATAGTGTTAGTGAATGCAAATGAGGTGTTTGCTATCTTTCACAAGGAAACAACCTTCCAAGGAAACCATGAGCCTGACAATAGTAGCATGGCTGATAGCAGAAAATACAGCATTGTGCAATGGGGTGCAAGCCTACCTGCCTATGAGGGAGTGAGGATGCCCATCATCCTAACTTTTAGTAGCAGACTTCTGGAGGAACAAGAAAAGGAGGGCCAAACAGAGAAAACAGAAAAGCAAAGCACACAAGCACAAGTTACACAAGGTATTTGGGTAGAGCTAATGAACAGTGTGAAAGCCGGTAACAAAACAAAAAGTAGTGTGTTTCTTTGAGTGGGAAAAAGCAATGAACCTGATTCTGCATCATTTTGCCATCTGTGATTTTGATTGTTTGTTACAAGTCCATCTTTACCAGTTAGATCTGGCACTGGAATAAATTTTTGCATTGTGAAACTTTAACCTTTGAATAAGGATTTTTTATTTATGGAATCATACACACAACAATCTTCCCTTCAGCTTATTTTGAGAAATAAACCAAATTGCATATAACCAAAACTCTTTAAAGAGAAAATGAAATTATTGGTTAAACTGATCAATGAATTTTAAGTATTAAAATGTAAGCTTCTTTTGACAGTTGTCCTCCACATCTAACTACACTAATCAGTAGATTTCTAAGCAAATTGAACTAAGCTAACTAAACTAACTGTAGTTAATCAGGAATTTTCAGAAATAAACATAATTTAAAATTAGCTCTGTGAAAAGGTAGCTCAAATTAAGCATTTCTAGATCTTTCACTTGAAGCACATTGATATTATGTAAACTTGGTTGCTATAGTAAAACTTCCCACTCACTTCTTTTTTTTTTTCTTCTTCCTATTTTATACCACTGAAGAGGTGATTTCATCCCGCTGTGGGCATAAGGCCTTTGTTCCATTTTGTGGGCAATAACTCAATCTTTCCGAAAATGATTAGGCAAGATTTTATGGCACAAGGCAGAAGTTAGATGTGATAGAGAGCTTTCAGGAAAGGCCTTTAATTTGGAGGAACACCTTACTTTGTTAACAGCATACAAATACTTGGGATATTCAATCATCACACTCAAGTCTAACCCCCCACAGTTTCTAGTTCTGGACCTGCCCAGTACCATTTGATCCAGTTGGATAATCCATGTTGTTCAGCACTGTATATAGCAAATACTAAAGTAAAGCAGTAACAAGTAAATATTTGCATGACCAAGTCATAGCATCCTGTTCTGTATTTACAACCTTATTGAAGAGCATCACTATCGGTCTGTACGTATTGCCTTTGTGTGGTGCCTTGTGCATAGTAACACAAGACCAAGGTTTTTGTCAACCCAGACCTATCTCAACTTGACAATAATCATTGACTGTTTTTTCCTTGGTTTTTTCCTTTTATCCTTGTCTATTTTTTTAAACATACATACCTCCCCCCTTGTTTGTTTGTTCGTTTGTTTTAGTGAACTACCTTATCTTCTTACCCACTTACCCTTGCATGTAAAACTACAGGAACGACTACTAAGAGTCACAGTTTCTAGAAGACTGAAAGACTTCCCTCATTTTATATAAATTAGAGAATACTGAAGATTTGATTTGTGCCCAGCTGTTGAGGCTGATTATTGACAGAGATGCAGGATCACGGAAGTAGGGGGGTGAGGGTGGGCTGAACACGGCAAAAGGGTGGACCAGGAAGCATTACTGAAGGGCAGCTCCAACGCCAAAGGCAATGGGCAAAGGCAAGTGTGAAGTTGGCACCAGCAAGGCAAGAAGTTGGATAAGGGATATCAAAAGAGACATGAAGCCAAAAATAGACTTGTTTTAAAAAACAAATGTAAAGAAATCTGAGGGATTTATTACAATATCTGAGTTAACCTACTGTGCTCAACTTCTAATAGCAGGATCTTTGTGAGGTTAATCTCCACCTTCCTTATTTGCTTCTACCACATGTTTTTCTTTTTCACTGCAAATGACTGGATCTCATTTTTCCTCAAATTATAACATCTTAAAGGTAGGAAATTTCACAGTTCTTTTTTTTTCCCAGTTGTTCGCTAAATGCCTAGCATACATCTCGGTCCTCAAAAATAACTAGCAATCACCCTGATAATATGTAAAGCAACAATCTTTGTCATCATTTCCCATAGATGTAATCCATTAAGCCTCAGACATGAGGAGACTCCTGAAGAAACTGTAAGGCATTCAGATGTGCAGAAAACTTCACTGTGCTTGGATCTCAGGGTATTTTTCCTCCCATAAATGAACAATGTAAAATTTGCCACATAGGTCACATCAAAAGGTCCACCTAGTTCACGACCCTGCCTCAAATAATGGCTTGTAATGAATGCAAAGCAAAAGCATGACTATGACAAGTATATTATGATCCTTCCCATCTTCCAGGAATGAGTGGCTAAGGGACTACCTACAGTCAGGGACTGCATCTGAACCAAGATGTTTAGCAGGCTCAAAATCCCTGATTCAGTTTTGAACCAAAATTCTCTCTCCAAAAGGAATATTGATAAACTCATAAGTCTATTACTTCCAGAGCTGCCCATTAAATAGGCTGCTCTTAACAAATTCAGAGATTTTGGGCTCAGTATAGCAAGCACTTAAGAAAACAAGCCATTGATAACATAATTTTGTAAGGGGAAAATGCTGAAACTGTGTGGTTCCTCAGCCAGGTATCCAGTTTGGCATCTTTTTTTTTTTTTTTTTTTTTTTTTTTTTTTTTTTTTTGTGAGAAAGGTTCTTTAGGGAAAATTTTGGTCACTTTGGATTGCTATATTCGGGGGTGGGGGTTAAGTGAGTTAAATGTATGTTCATTAGCTGTGCACAGACAAATCTCCATATGATTCATTGGAGCAGCACTGCAGAACACCTGGCGTTGCCGATGCAGTTCTGTTAGTGTTTTGTTATTTTTAAAGGGGGTTATATAACTCTCATTAAAATTAAATGTGGGCAGAAATGATGCAGGCAAATTCTCAAGAGTGAGCATCTTCCTCACAATTTAGCTGAAAATAGATCATTTTTAGGCAGAAGAGAAGGAAAATGAAACCAAAAGGTTACAGTTGAAAATTGACTGTTTAAGAATTTAAGTATTCTGATAATTTTCTGTTTCCTTTCTAGAAGGTCTCAATTCTTCAGATGCTGACCTGCAGCTTCCAGGGAGAGCAGGTGCAGAATTTGAATCTTAAATTCACTCCATAGCACAGCTATCGTATCATCCACAGCTATCTACACTTGCAAGGTTCAATTTCCAGATGATCTATGTTCAGGTGCCCTTGCTCTTCTCTTCACTCCTCTATTTGTCTAAAAGGGATAGTAAATTCCCATATCCTCTCTCTGATTTTCTATCATCTTTTTTCCCCCTCCAACCCTCTCCTCTATCTTCCTCCTGGTGACAGACTGTTGTCTGGCATTCTCAAAGGCTGCTCTTGAAGATGACCTGCTGATTTGCTGCCATGGGAACTCCAGAGTGAGGACAGCATTTACCCCTTGCACACTGAAGGGCACAAGCAACTGTTCCCTGTGCCACCCCTCTCGCCAGTAAAAGTTTGCCCTCCGCTATTTCTAAAGCCTTACAGGGTCATCAGAAGTCTGTGCCTTAAATAACAAGAGTCCTGCAGCCTCTCCAGCATCCAGCAGTAGCCACTGCTGAATTATTTGGAGAAAGGTGAAAAAGTCTAATAGCATATGTGAGCATGCAAATTGCTTTTCAAAAGTGGTGGAGAAAAAGCTTAGGCAGCAAAGCATGAGACTAGAGAAAAGCCCTCTCTAATGTAATGGCAGGAGGTATTATCTTCATCTAAGTGCTATATTTAAAACTTCCTAAGCAATTTTATTTGCAGCCTTACTCCTTTGAGTCAGAGCGAGTTAACTTAAAATTAGGTTATTCTACCCGAATAAGGGGCATAGGCTAGCACATCAAACACTGAGTATGCTACATAGAGAGACAAGCAAGTAATTCTCTCTGTTCCTCACCCTCAAACACAATTTAGGGTGTTTTAATTGAAATAGAAGGATCATTTTTACTTGGCTGCATTTTGCAGGGCAGCTTGTGATCCACGCTGTGTCAGTCTTGTCAGTACACTGGCAGGTTTACAACCCTACAATACTTTCCTACTAAGCAGCAACTCATAAGAGCCTAATCCGGTAATGTGGGCTTAATGCATAATATAATTTCATGAACCACCTAGAAACTGAGTGCAAATCTGGGAGCCAATGCTTTCCAGAAATGTCAGTATAGCCATTAGTCCAGAAACATGGAAGATGGATCTGTCTGATAGTAGTCCATGAAATGGTCACTGATTCTCAGACTGTCAGAGAAAATAAAGTTGTGCATGGGAACAGCTAAAATCTTTTATATATCTTGCTCGAGCTGATTACCAGTTATGCTATCTCAGTCTCTAAACCGGAGTAAAAGATAAGAAAACCAGGGCCCATATCAAGATTTACACAAAATTTGGGGAAATTCATGCCTCTTTCCATCCAATAAAGATTGTTAACCTTCAGTGCATCATTAACTTGCCAAGAACAGCATTAAAGTGACTTTAATTGATACATTTACTTTCTCTGCGGAGTGAAACAACCCAAAAGCAAAACAAATATTAAAGAAAAGAAAAAGCCTTTTTGCCACACCAAGAGTATTAGAAGAAAGAAAGAAAAAAATCCTGGTTTTATTTCCTCTGTGAGGATGCCAACAGTCCTGTTTCATAAACTCCAGTGATTCATCACCATCCCAGGCAGCCAATCATTTGGCAGGTCAAGTAGAAATGGGCTGTAGAGCCAGCAGCTCCTGCTGCCCCGATAATGTGTGTCATTCCAGGCATGGCGACATGCTTTCTCAACAGCTGCCATTTTCAGTTACCTTTTCTATGGCTGACATACAAGTAAATGTGTTGGAAGCAGTAAAACAGTCATAGGAAAGCAGTTGCAAAGATAAATAGCACCTGCATGTGATAATCTCTAATGTCATTAGAGAAGAAGGATATGTTTTGAAACAGAATTTCTTTCTCCTGAAAGCATCACTTGACTTCGGAAGGGTTTATGCACGTGCATGTGTGTGAGACCGAGAGGGGGGTTTTGGTGAATTTTTTTTCCTTAGAATAAACATCCAGACATTTGTCTTGGTTATAATGTTAGTAAGTATAACTAGAGGAAAAGAGGGGGAAAAAACCCTAACAAAATGCTCAGCATTAAAGAAAAAAGTCTTCCTGCAAGTCCCTTGGGATGAAGATTTTGTATAGCCAGATTTGATTTGAATTTGGTAATGCTCACCTTAAACACAACTGTTCAAATTAAGGGGAAAAGAAAGGGTTTTCTTCAACCATTTCTTTTCAATCTTTACTCCTTACAGTCTATCTTGAATTTCATTAACTACTTGTTCAATAACTGTCCTCTGAATTATATGTAGTTGAATACTGGTTTTTTTGCAGGTGGAAACTCAGTGGGAGGTTTGAGGGCACAGGACGGTAGAAATAAACACCATCAGTGAAAACTTATGTGCACATGTGTCTGGGTGCACATCTGCACACAGATGTGTACCTGTGCATTAGTACAGAGCATGTGTAATTTATGTACATATGCAATGTAAAAACCCCATGCCTGCATACAAATGGTAAAATAAATAAATAAATAAATAAACCTGTTTGCCCCAACAGTGCTGGAACAAGATTTCAAATGCAGAAGATTATCCATATTAATTTATGGTAATCTACAAATGAATGCTGCAGAGACAGTACAGGTTATCCAAAATGGTACTTGCATTTAATGAGAAAATGCCACAAAATATCTTCACGACAGATCTAGTTGCATCTTCTAGTACCCCCTAAATTAATACAACTCAAAATGCAAAATACAATCTATGTTCCCCCTTTGGAGCAACTGGCTCTTGAAATGCCAGAGGAAAGCCAAGCCAAGCTTTCCTCTCCATACAAAGTCCTCTTAGACATCTTGCTTTCAGATTTCATCAACTTAGGTGTTTTCAGGGCTCTGAGCAGTGAACTTTCCATCAGCAGCATCTTCAGCTAATTAACCCTCCTGATTACAATAATTAGTATTGATTCACTCTTGAATGACTTCTTAAGTATTCATGCACAATCTACACTTGCAGTAAAACTTCTAGATATGAATATTAATTGAATGTTCTCCTTTGTTTTTCAGCCCCAAAGGTATAGTTTGCAATACTATGTAGAATCATAGAATGGTTTATGTTGGAAGAGACCTTTAAAAGCCATCTAGCCCAACTGCCCTGCAGTGAGCAGGGAGATCTTCAACTAGATCAGGTTACTTAGAGCCCCATTCAATCTGACCTTCGATATTCCCAGGGATGGGGCTTCTATCACCTCTCTGGACAACCTGTGATAGTGTTTCATCACTCACTGTAAAAAATTTCCTCCTTATATCTAGTTTAAGTCTCCTCTCTTTCAGTTTACTGCCATCACTCTTTGTCCTGACACAACAGGCCTGGCTAAAAAGATTGTCCCATTTTTCTTCCACACCCCCTATAAACGCTGAAAGGCCACTATAAAGTTTCCCTGAAGCTTTCTCTTCTTCATGCCAATCAGCTACAACTCTCTCAGCCTATCCTCAAAGGAGAGGTGCCGCAGCCATCTGATCAGTTTTGTGGCCTCCTCTGGACCAGCTCAAACAGGTCCATGTCTTTCCCATGCCAAGGACTCCAGAACTAGATACAGTACTCGGGGTAAGGTCTCACCAGAACAGGGCACCATCAACTTCCTCAGCCTGCTGGCCACCCACACTTCTTTGATGCATCCCAGGACATGGTTGGCTTTCTGGGCTGTGAACACATGTTGCCAGCTCATGTCCTTCTCAGCAGGGCTGCTCTCAATCCTTTCTGTCCTTAAATTTGATAACAGAAACACTTCAACTTTATTCTAATTTAACAAAAAGAATATTAACATATTGATGTTAGAGACTGTGGTTTGTGGAAAAAAAAATAGATGACTCCAGACTAATAAATAAATATAATTAATTTCCATTTCCTGTGGCAGCATGAAAAGGCAGTTCTCAGGTTAAGACCTATCCTGTTCTTGGTCTGACAGGTTAGACCTAGGACAGTCTTTCTAATTTGACATTACACCTGGTCATTGTAAGAACAAATAACAACTCATGTAACAGCTAAATTAGCTCTCTCAGCACTGTTGTGGAAAGACATGTTGCCAAATTTGACAACTGCAAGGCACCACATTGCTTTGTGAATGGGTGACATTCAAAACAGGTAATGCTAAGGGCTGCTGTGATGTTCAGGCATAAGATCTCTAAGCCTATAGAGTTTCTCAAAACCCGACACTTTTCTTAAAACATTCTGAGAAATGGCTTGTGTTACAGATTTGCTTCACCTTCTTTGATGTCAATAATAATTGTTATGGCTCAAAAAGCAATAGTTCAGTAAATATGCACAGAAAGAGGGGTGGGTTTTTGTGGTAGAATATTTCAAAAATTAGTCTTTGATGTGAATGTAATGTCAGAAGGTACCTTTGGAAAAGAACAAAGTAATTGGCAAATATGTGTTTTATGTAGCATTTTATCTGAAAACATAGAAATTATTTTAAGGTTAGTATGAACTCACCTGTGAGAAGAGCTCTTAGGAAAGAGTTTTAGTGTTGAATAGTCCTTTAGAGTGGCAGTTGGGTTATTCTGCCCAGGTATCTGGTGGTGGCTGCTCCAAAAGTAGCACTCACCCTACTCTGGGCTATCACTAAAGGGACATTTCCAAATTACCAAGAGCAAAGGACTCACTTTATTACCACTCACAAAGGGCAGCAGCTGCTGGAAAGCCCAGGCTGCAGGAGAATAATAGATAAAAAAATATTCCCCTGTTTAGTTTTGGCAGAGCAGAGCAGAGCAGAGCAGCTGTGAATGAGTTAACGTTTGTTTCGGAAGAAGTTCTTCCAAGAAAGTGAATTATAGCATGGTACCATTATATTAAACACTATCCCTGCTTGCTTCATGTTTATGCAGGACACACAACATGCAGCGACTACCTGATAATACATAACCTCTAGGCTTCTAGAGTGTTTTATGTGATATTACCTTTTTGTTCACATAAACTCTTTCCTTATGATTTATACCATCTCAACACACAAGGGAAAGAGATGCAACAAGAAACGCAAAACACCATAACAAGTACTTAGGGTCTCCCCATAAAACTTTTTTTTTTTATTGAAAATACATGCTTTAGAGAGCTCTGACAATCACCCATAAATCTTCAATGTCTTTTTTTTTTTTTTAATTGGGTCCAAGAGACCCCTCAATCCATATAACTCATACAATAGGACCCAGTTTTAAAAAAAGTGTGAAACCCCTACAATTAACTGATCTGAGCAAAAATTAGAAACCACTGATAAACCTCTCGCTTTTTTCCCCAGAAAATGGTTACAATTATTACAAGTAATGCATTTTCTTAGCATGTAAAGTATTTAAAAACTTTAAGCAGTCTCAAAAACTCCAGTCTGATGACAATTCATTTTATTTAAGACACAAGCTGCTGTCCAAGTAGTAACTCAAATTTTGTCAAAAGCTTTAAAACAATTTATTTTCATAATGCATGAAGTAAACGAGCTTTTTGCCAAATTCAACCCCCAAATCGTTAACTATTCTAATGCTAAACGAGGGCTGTCTAAACAGAAAGACAATTTAAGAAATGTCATATGAACAATTTGTTAGATTTTGGGACAGGAATCATTCAGGTAAATTATTCTGCCTGACCTTAAAAAATTCTAACGTATGCTAATAGCTGGATTATAAAAATGGAAAGTAGCATTGGCTTCTACTTTGAGATCTGATTTATCATTTTTATTGCATTTTCATTACCTAAACAAAATTAGAAGCAGTATCTTCAAAACAGCAGTTAAAGTTGATATGATCAGGCATAAAATCAGGCAAGGGCACTTTTGGCAACTATATATTTGCCAGATTGACAGCAGTATTGTAAGCTTTCAGAATCAATAAGTTTTCTCACCACAGTTAAAGGAGAGGTTAGTAATAAATCTCCAACTTAATGCAACAGACATAATCGTAAGATACAAACCTCCCCCTCCCTGCACTATTAGCAGCAGATATCAAATTAAACAACCCTCACAAAATAAGTAATGCACTTCATATTCTATCGTATATGCAAAAAAGATTAAGGGAAAAAAAAAAGAGGCTGAGAAAGGGAAAGGGGAAAAAAACCAACCCAAACCACCCCATCGCCAGACATACATTAAGCTAGTTTGACAGCACCATTGTTCATCTGTCCCATTGTCAGACCAAAAGATGTATTCAATGCTACAATGTCTGCTAGCAAATAAACAAAAGACTACATTTTTCAAAGCAGGGTGCCAATTCGAGCATAATTCCATGTGTATGTGTGTGTGTGTGTGTGTCTCTGCGTGTGTGTTTATGTCTCTGAAAAGAGTAGTCGAGGTTGGTCCCCCACTAAACCTTGGAATATTAGAGAATATATGGGTAATCACACACAGGGGAGCATTTAGATATTTTAAAAACATCTTTGAGTAGTAAAGACTAGGTAAAGCATTTGTAACTATTTACATAGGCTAAGTGAAAATTAAAGTGGTATTTAGGGCACCAGCTCTAATATGGAGTCTCCCTGAGCTTTTTCCGTGCTTATTCCATGCCCAGTGCATAATAATGAAGCAGGCAGAAATATTGCAAAGGAGGTGATAAAAGAAATACCAGATCTCATTTATTTTAAAAAAAAAAAAATAAAAAAATTTAAAATATTTCTTGGGTGTTTTTTTTTTTTTTCCCTTCCTTCCTTGCCCTCTCCGTACGTTTGTCACCATACATGAAATGTGCAATTCTAACTAGTGGAAAACGCTGCTTGCACACAGCAATGTCTGTCTTTTCCTTTAAATAGGTAAAGTACTTAATACACAGCACGGTTATAGTTGCAGCGGGCCCAGGCAACTCGAAAGCACGCGTTAAAACAAAGGAGACAACATACCTTAAAAGCAGCTCCTCATTTCTCATAGTAACAGCGGATTTGGGACAGCGCATGCTTTCTGCACCGATATTCTCAACAAAAGCCAGTTCAGAAGTGCGCTCAAACATCAATGCCACAGTAGCTACTCACTAATGGCTACTCTTTCTCTCTTTCTCTCTCTAGTCAGACGCTGAGTGGTGGAGCAAAGGGGCCCCTGCAGATTCACTAAGCAGAAATAATCCTCTCTGACAAGTTATGTTGTCTGGGCATATTTTACATTAATGCACTGTGCTGCCTATAGGGGTCTTGTTTGCGTTCACTTCAGCCTAGCTGGTGTGTGTTCTCTTAATTACCATCCAAAAAAACATTAGCAACATCCCCCCAACCCCCCTCTAAAAAAAAAAAAAAAACAACAAAAAAAGAAAAGAAAAGAAAAGAAAAAGAATTATATATAACCGAGAGAAAAGGGAGGAATGTCTATGGGCAATTGAGGGAAGGCTTTCACCTTCTGGAACGATGCATGCTTGATATGGATCTTTTGTTTGCCCTGAGAACTCAGTGAATACAGTGGC
The DNA here is from genome assembly GCF_027791375.1 of Indicator indicator. Taxonomy (NCBI): domain Eukaryota; kingdom Metazoa; phylum Chordata; class Aves; order Piciformes; family Indicatoridae; genus Indicator; species Indicator indicator. The sequence continues at coordinate 16,148,896 of NC_072012.1, read as the reverse complement.
AAATAGATGCTGTGGCTCGGGAGGCTTGGGAGGCTCATGCACTTTCAGGGAATTGGGTTAGAGGCTCTTTCAGGGGCCCTGGAGTCGCAGCTGGAGCTCTTGGTCTCACCCTCCTTCCCTTCCCTGTTCAAGGCTGAGTGGCTTTATGGGACCTGCCAGCTTACATCAGAGTGACTGGGGAGTATTAATGCAGGCACCTGGAGATCTTCAACTTTTCAGTTTTTCTTGGCAATTTTAACCCCTCCAAAACACAAGTCCAAAATCCCTCCAATTTTAACCCCTCTAAAACACAATTCAGTTACCAAGTAACTGAGTTTTCTTTAACCCAGACCCATACTCTTGGATTTGGCACAGTTCTCACAGGCAGGAGAGGTGGTGTATTATTCAGTGACTTAAAAACTTCCTGTGTATAAAAGGAACTATAGTGTGACACTGATTTCAGGGGAACAGCCTCTTTGGTCCTGCTTAGGAGATCCACCATGTAGTTTCTAGAAACAGGTTGTGGTCCTCCTAGTTGCCAAGGTAGTCCAAAAGGGGTTTATTTCTACATTTCAGCTTCTACTGTGTACATCTTTAAATCCTGCAGCTACTTTGGAAGGAAGAGGATGGCTGAGGGTTTTTTTGTTTGTTTTGTTTTTAAAAATCTACTTCAGATACTTGAGTAGATGCTTATTTAGTATACTGGCAAAGACAACAAGACCATGATGCTTTTTTTTCAGTCAAATGCTTCTCTGCACCACTGTGGCAGTAAAATCTTAAGAATTATTTTCATTTCCTCAGAGGTCCTGTTAACATAAATATATGCAAAACTCAATAAATGCAAATTGTCCAAAATCCACATCTAATCAAAAAGCCCATCAGGAGTCAAATACACTAAGCTAGAAATAAAGCTGTACCTCAAAACTTGAAATCAAACTTTCATAGACTTTTGGTTATGCCTGTGGTTGGTCTCAACTTCTTTTCCTAAGTAATATATTACTACCTTAAAATATAATGCTACAATATCCTAATACAGTGCTACTGCTTCTAATTCCTTAACAGAAGTTGGCACTGATGGGCTTGATCTTTTTGGTAAACTTAAGTCTTGAAACAAAGGCGAAGAGGGAGCAATCACCAATACTGATAGCACGATCTTGCCTTTCTGATAGCAGCTGTAAACTTCTATTAAGGCCATAAATTGTTTGAACAGAAATGATCCCTTTGTTCTACACTTCTCGTTCAGCTCTGTGAGACCTTGGGATTAGTTTCAGTCATTCTGATACAATATTTGTCAAAGGACAAGTTAAAAACCCAAACCTAAGCATAATCTACTTTTAATGATGTAAAAATGGTAGTTTAGGAAAATATGGGCATCACAAAGGACTACAAGTGAAAAGAAGACACATTTCAATTTGCTTTCCTCTTGATCTGCAAAACACAACTGAGATTCTACTTTCTGCTGTAATAAAAAAATAATAAATAATTTTCATGATTAACAATTCAAACCAATTCCATGTTAAAATGTCACACTCCAAGGTCAACTGAGACAACATAGCTTTGCACTTCATGCTAAAAATATCTGAACAGTCATGGAAGGCAGCCAGGAAAATACTCAACCAAGATGACAAATCCCATACCTCCTGCCCCAAATACTAAATCCATTACTGCCATTACAGGCATGGCCACCAACAGTCCAGATTCCTCCTTTTTCATTGTTCATCTCCAAATTACTTGTGCCTAGAGTAATTCCCCACAATTCCTGGGCTGCTCCAGTCTTGTATTCATGAGACTGATGTTTGAGAAGAAACAAATACCAGAGTATACTACAGAATATACAGCTGAAGGGGAAGTGTCAAACAGTCTGATAAACTGCTACAGTTTTCCAAAAATATGGCAAGGATCAGCATCTTAAGACACTAGCAGCTGAGGGAACAAAGCTTTCTTTTCAGGCTGGAGTAGAATGTGTCACACAGAGGCCTTTGGTGGGGAATCAATGGGCTTCTGTTGGTCAGCTCCACACAGTTGCAAGTTCTTGATCGTTGCTGTACTTAGAAAGAAGGCAAAGCAGCAGCAATAGGAAGTAAAGTGAAGTATTACAGAAGGACTCATCTACAGCCAAAGGAATAAATAAAGAAAAAAAAATCAACTCTACAAAGTGGTAACATAGACAGACAAAAAGAACCTGTGCTTTCTATCACATATAATGAAATGTCTGACAGACCAACATCTGCAGAGGGATCACAGCTGCTGAGGATGAGAGGGAATATAAGTATTATTTTTCAATTGCAAGATGTACTAAGCAGGAGTGACTTTAAAATAATATGGCTAAAGGGAAGATTAAACCAGATGCACAGTGCTATCTGGCTTCTTTCAAGATGAAAGTTCAGCCGTGGAGTTTAAATTCAACATTTAATGTGAAAATTGATTGTAGATTAATAACTGATATGTACATATTGCAGAATGTCCTGCACAAATTACATAGAGTAGAAATGTATTCCTTTCATTACCCTGTATTTAATGTAAACCCAAGCCTTCTATGTATGGCCTATGAGTTTGCTAAACTAATTATGTGATGTTGCAAATCTCTGAAAGGCCCCAGGAATACTAATAATTTACAGAGACAAAACAATCAAACCGTCTGTGGCCAACCAGTAACAATGAGCAATTTATATCAGTTGAAAATATACCTTCTGCTCACTACTTCTGCTTCAGATTATTCTTTGACCATTCAATTTGCTTACAATATTTTCAAAATACTCAGAAGCCCAAAATGCAATGTCATTTTGCTACACTAAACAAGCAATACTAGCAGCCAAGCAATGAACTACATTTCATGATAGAGAAAGTAGACAAGTGCCCAGGACAGCAGCCCAAAAATCATGAGTGCAATCATGAGAGGAATTGAAAGCCTTGATTCATTTTCCCATTTCACCACACGTCCCTGTGTCAGATCTTATGCAAGCCAATTAACCTCTTGTTCACATCTCCATCTTTAAAATGGAAAAACCCAATAAACTCCAGAGCAGTGCAACAACAATACAGAACATTACAAGCTGTATAAACCAGCATATTGTTGTGAGTTACACATTTACGATATGTCATCTCCTCACAAGAGGAACTTGCAGTCTAAGTCTGTTATCTGCTCTTCTGTGCAGTTATTTAGATTCAAATCACATTTGGTTTGTAGAGGTGTGAAAAGCTACTCTAATCTGATAGCATTTTACTGTTTTAGACAGCTAAACCCCACCTTTGAAGTTGAGCAATTAGTCTAAGCTAGTGATCTAGTGTTTCTCCATTGTCCGTGAGAAGAGATTAGTTATACTAAAGAGCATTACCATCTCTCCCCACTGACTACAAAGGGATTAGATCCCTAACTTTTAGATACATACATAAGGCAAGATGAATCCCACCTACATGCCTAAAGCAAAGGTGAGAAATCCCATGTTTCTGTTTCAGGATCACCAGCATGTGACCCTGTGCTCCAGCATGACTGCTGTGCAAGTGCAGCTCAGATACCTTGAGCTTGTCTGGCACTTCCAGAAGTAGCTGTAACCTGCCTGCAGGATGCCTACAGCAATCAAGTTGTAGCTACACAAGACTTCCAGGTCTCAAGCAGGCCTATATGTTGCACCTAGGCAAAGTTTGAAGTAGAAAGGCAATTTGACTCAGCTTCAAAATTAAGTCATTGGAACCTTTTGAGCATGCTTTGAGAAAGCAGACAGTTCATTTAGATATCTCCTCTTAAAATCTCCTAGAGAAATGAGCAACTCATTGCCTGCAGCTCTTTTGTTATTAGGAATTGTGGAACACAAGACAAGGTATTGCTAGAAACAGAGTACTCTGGACCACTTCAGTGGTGAATGTGAATAGCTATAGAAATATAGGCTATAGAAATATAGGCTATAGAAATAACCTATAGAAATAGGCTATAACTCAAAAGGCTGTATCTCGTTAGGCTCTGCTCGTATTATGGTTTTGTTATTTTTTATGTAGAACAAATTACTGTGCATTTGTCTCTATTGATTTATTTCCTCTTTATATAGCATTTATGATAGCTGCATGTGAGAGATCAAATTTAGTGCCAAACTCCATCAAGCTGATATCAAAGGTACTACTTTTGTCAGAAGAGCAGTAAACGTGTATTAGACAGTCCTGCATTTCCTATTTGCACTATGTAGTGCAAGTAGGTGGAGAAGTTTCTTTACTGTTACAGGCTGTGAAAACACCAGGCACAGAAATAGAGTTCCTCTCAGTAAAACCCTATTGATCAGCTGTAGAAGCAGACCAGGCTGTCTTCAGGACAGATGCTAACTCTGTATATTGTGTGCATTAACCATACCCATGGTATCTTTGCGTGTCATATGAGGTGCAGGAAAAGGGAAATTATTGTCAAGCGCTCTCAGTAGAGATACAACAAATCATAGTTTTTTTGTTTGTTTAAGCAGGCAGCAAAACAAATCTAATATTTACCCACCTCTCCTTTTGTCTGTTTTGGTAGATCTTTTAGATTCTATGCCTGGCTTCCCATTCTGAATCATGGGGGTAGCAATTATTTACAGACCTACAGGTCAGTCTGGATGGTGCAAAAAGTCTTTTACAAGCTTACTTTTACACTTGAGAGCATCCAAGCAGTATCATGAAAATTAAACAGTGCAGACAGAAAACACAGAAGTACTACATGTTGTGTAAATGATGAAGATTAATATTTGGGCAGCAAAGGAATAAGAAGTTTCATATTTAAAGCATACAGGACTGGTGTCCACTGTTCTTTTCACTTTTCACACTGGAAAAGGTGTGCACTGCCTCCCTCTAGCATCCAGCAGCACTGCCTCTGCATCTCAGCATCTAGAAGACAGAGGTACCAGAAGGAACAAGCCTTTCCTATTTACTTAAACAATGTTCTCTAGTATTTCTCCTGCCCTCAACAGGGAAGGTGCAAATATTGCAGCTTGTGCAAATCACAAATTCTTGCACATAAACGCACTCAGCATGTCTTTAAAAGACAATAAACCACTTGACACAACTTTCATCTGGCCAGGTTGTGATTGCAGATGTAGGTGTTACAAAGCAAATAATTTCTTTGGAAAGAGCTACATGTCATAAGAGCATCTGGCCAGCAACTAAAGGGAGGGAGGAAAAAGCTGGTCAAAAGAGCAAAGAGAAACAGAGGAGGCAAGAGACCACCAGATCTGTGAGAGAGAGAAAAGAAGGGAGACAGAGAACAAACACAGCTAGTTACAGAATCATTTGTTTTCTGCTTTAATTTAAAGTCTGCTTAAGGTATAAAAGTAGAACCTGCTCTAAACAGAAATGTCTTTATGTTACACTTGTAGTAATGCCAAAATCATCACTTTTAGACATGCCAAGTGGAATATCAAAGACTTTGTGTTCTTGTGAGTACAATTTAAAGAAAGTGAGCTTGCACATTATACACAAATGTAGAAACTGTGTATATTAACAAATATGAACATGACAAATGTTAACAATTACAGATGAGAATTTAATGGCTATTCATTCCCCCTAAGTTAAAATTAGAAATGGAACCATATTTAACATGTTTATTCCATTTTAAAATGATCTTATGGTGCTCTAAACAGAAGGTTCATTTCACACATCCATGAAGAGTACCCACACTAGAGATGAATGTGGATATTTAAAAACAAGATACCACCACAGAGTGATGTTCATCAGAAACTCACATACAAGTGAAAATGAGGAAGAAGTTTACTTTCTTGGATCTAGGATCTGGAGGATTGGATGAATTTACCGAAAGAAACTTTAGTAAAAAGTATGACATGTGGATCTTTCTCATACACTATCCAACATGATATATAGGTTTACTGGAACAACTCACCAACCATCCATTTGCATTAAAAGGTAGGTAATATGACATTGTCCTATATGGCAGGGAAAGAAATGTAAAGTTATATAATCCAAATCACATGAAGTGACCTTTGGATGCAAATATTGCTGGAGTAATCTTAATTCTTTGTCTGATAATAGTCAGACTTTGAAAAAAAAATGGAACCATTTTTGTACAGCTGCCATAAAAATAAAACTAATAACTGCAAAGCATTTTAAATTATTTTATCAAAGAATTAGCACAAACATTTGTTTCAGTAGTGTTTACCCTCCCTTCATTAATTTTATTGCATGACAGGAACACCCCCCCCCCCCCAATTATCAGTTGTTTAAACTCTCTAGCTAACATTTTTTTATCCAAAAGGTACTCTTCCTTTCTGTGTTCATTTTTTGGCCTTTAAAAATCTATTAGCATTGATTAAAAAGGAAGAGTTAAGATATAAATCTTCTGCTATATTTTCTACACAATACATTTTTCTTTGATCTTTCTCATGTCATCCAACACTTGACAATTTTGTACTAGATGTTAAAAAATGACTAGTGATTTTTGGTAATTCTAGTGCCCAAATTCTCAGAGTTTTGTAGGGCCTGTAGTTCAGAGTTGAGATGTTGGTTTGTGGGGAGGAAGAAACAAATGGACGGATTTTTGTGCTAGTTTAACACAATCTTTTCCCTACAATACACACACACAAAAACCTCCAGGTTGAGACAAAGAGTTGAGATAAGAGTTTTATATAAATGAGGTAACATAATGCACAATTACCTTGGCTTATTTGCAGAAAAAGCACAGCAGAAAGCAGCAGCAAGCAGATAGCAGGGAGCTAAACACCCAAGCCAGGGAGCTACTCCCCCATCACTCCTTGTCTGTCTGTCATCCCAGTGGAAAAGAGCCAACACCCAAAAACCCAGAACCCAAAAGAAGTACCCAGAAGAGGAAGCTTCTCATGTTGCAATCTAAACTTCAACTTCATGTTACCTCTAAACTTCATTATACTTTGCTACAGCTAGGAGTTTCATTTTGAAGCTGGCATGAGGCAGGATGGTATGAATAGCAGCAGGTTAAAACTTGACCTAGAACAATTTTAGAACCTTTTATGAAAAGTCTGACCAAACAGAGGTTCTGGGCTAAGGGATTCCTTAAATATCAGAGCACAAGTCTTTGAAAAGAAAGGTATCTTTAGCAACAGTCTGGATGAGGGGATCAAGTGCAGCCTCAGTGAGTTTGCAGACAACTCCAAGTTGGGTTGGACTGTTGATCTGCTTGAAGGTCAGGAGGCTCCACAGGAGAATCTGGACAGGCTGGATCAATGGGCTAAGGCCAAGTGTATGAGATACAACAAGGCCAAATGCCAGGTCTTGCAGTTGGGTCACAACAACCCCAAGCAACGCTACAGGCTTGGGGAAGAGTGCCCAATGGAAAAGGACCTGGGGGTGTTGGTTGACAACTGGCTGAATATGAGCCAGCAGTGTGCCCAGGTGGCTGAGAAGGCCAAAAGCATCCAGGCTTGTGTCAGGATTAGTGTGGCCAGCAGGACTATGGAAGTGAGGCTGCACTTGGAATACTGTGTGCAGTTTTGGGCCCTTCACTACAAGAAGACCATTGTGCTAGAGTGTGTCCAAAGAAAGGAAACAAAGCTTATGAAGGGTCTCGTGCAGACTGGCTGACAGAAATGACGTTGTTTGGCTTAGAGAAAAAGAGGCTTAGGGGAGAGTTTATCACTCTCTACAACCACTTGAGAAGAGTTTGTATTGAGGTGGGGATCGATCTGTTATCCTAGTTAATGAGTAATAGGAAAAGAAAAAATGGTCTCAAGTTCTGCCAGAAGAGGTTTAGATTGGCTATTAGAAAAAAAATTCTTTACTGAAAGAGTTGTCAAACCCTGAAACAGACTTTCCCAGGGAAGTGGTGGAGTCACCATTCTGGAGATGATAAAAAAAATATGTAGACATGGCACACTGGGACATGGTTTAGTGGGCATGGTAGTGTCAGATTGATGGTTGACCTTGATGATCTTAGAGGTCTTTTCCAACTTTAATGATTCTATGAAAGATATACCTGGACAACAGATGTGTACAAGGCAGCAAAAGTGCCTTGAATTTCAGACACCTTCTATGCCATACAACTGGTAAATGCTTTTTATTCAAAGAAAAAGCCATAAGCACAGCTATACAAATTTTATCTCCTCCCTTACCCTAGCCAAGCACTGCCAGACTCCTCATCATCTCATTTCCCATAACTAGACATTCAGATACCATTTGTCAAAAACCATTTCTGTGTCTCCAGCAGTGGATGTCTCACAACATTTGCCATGTTGCTATCTCCAAAGGCTCATGGAACCCCAGGAGACTGTGCAGTGAAACGGCAGTGGAGTGAAAGGCTGAAGAACCAAACGGATGCACAAGAAAATGAGTTATTTGCCTAAACTCCTCCCTCTTCAGAGCTCAGTAAGGTAATACTGTGAAGCTGTGCAGAGATCTGTGGGCTTGGGATATCTGTCTGTGTGCATGAGTCACTTGGCACAATACATGGTCAGCACACACAGCCTTTTGGGACTCTATCTGTGTTCAGCCAGACACAGCCCTTCAGTGCTAGCAGTGTGTTCCATGCTTCAGCAAAACCTGTGCTCTGATCTTTACAAGTGCCAAGAAGTCTGTTAAAACGTTTACATACTGCAACGTTAAATGCTTGGTAAATTGCCACATAATTTTGTGCTTTCAGTGTTCCCAAACCCACATCATTCATCTTGCTTCTGCAAGGCCAAACCTTGCAAAACTTGCTGAATGCACTTAACTCCAAATTAACACCCTGTAAAAACAGCTCCTCCCTTCTTCTCATACCCTGTTACATGTAAAATCTACACCCAAAGTTAATTTCTTGCTGACCTTGTGCTGATTAATGCAAATTAAATTACTTGCTAATTGCCCCAAATGGTTTGCATGCAGCCTAGAAATCAGTTATTTTTGCTGATGGTAAAACACATTTGTGATATTTTTTACACAATGGCTACATTAAACCATTGTTAGTCTTGTGGCATCTTCAAAAAAATTAGATGTTTTTGCAGCACCTTTTAAAAAACAAGGAAAAAAACCCAACCCAAACCAAACCAAAACATTATTAAGTTCTGATCCAGTCTTGTAGAAACCTCACTTCTACCTCATGGGAGGAATTTTATGGCTCGTTCAGAGCTCAGGCTCCAAGATGCATTTTACATAACCTTGAGCCAGTTTTGTTAAACCCATCACTCCCTAATCCCCTTGTGCTTGTCAGCAAAGTACACAGAAGCACTTGATTTTGGATGTCTGATTTGATAAGGGGTACTGGAAGAAGGGAGGGAAACAAGGACTGCTATTTTAGATAGATCCTACAATATTCTTGCAATTCAAGAGAGAACAAGGAATTATTTCAAAAAGTGATACTGGGCACAGAAGCTCTTAGAAAGGAGCTGTGTATTGTGTTCAGGATATCAAGGTTCTTTTGGCATTGAATCTGAATGCCAGCCATCAGACCTGATATATGATGGTTTGTCGGGGCTCTGGTCAGCAATTGGCATAGGGATCAAATAGAACAGCAGGTAGTACTTAGCTCTGCAACAGTCCCTGGAGTGGCTGACATTTACAGTGCAAATGCATTTTGCATTTATATCCAACAGTGGGGATAAAATTTGATTTATGTCATGAAGGTAAGGAAAAAAAGAACCCTAAGCACGATGTTGTCCAGGAGAATAGTGGTTTCTTCTTCACAACCTCTACCACAGTGAGTATTCACAGTCTACCCTGTAATTTTCCCCAGAGTAGGTAAACAAGATTATGAATGTCTACATAGAAAATTAAGTGAATTGTCTAAATTTACACATGCAGCATGAGGCAGAGCTGAAACCAGATTTGTTGAGAAGAGCAATGCCCTTGGAAATTATTCTTACCTGAATGTTCAGATCTAGAGACGATTTAAGTCTTTTCTGCCCCATTCATGGACAATAGGTACCCAGATCATAAAGGCACACACCAGCTGCTCTCCACACTCCCAACCATGCATAATGTCCTTACCCTGACAACAAAGCAAGTGCAAGGTCCTACATCTAGGGAGAAATAACAGTACAGGTTAGGGGCTGCCCTGCTGGAAAGCAGCTCCACAGAGAAAGACCTTGGAGTGCTGGTAGACAGCAAGTTCTCAATGGAACACAGATGTGCTGTTGTGGCCAAGAGAGCCAATGGGATCCCGGGATGTATCAAGAAAAGTGTGTCCAGCAGGTCTAGGGAAGTTCTTCTACCTCTCTATTCTGCCCTGGTGAGACCACATCTGGAATACTGTGTCCAGTTTTGGGCTCCCCAGTTCAAGAGAGACAGAGAACTGCTGGAGAGAATCCAGTGGAGAGCCACGAGGATGATTAGGGAACTTGACCATCTCACATATGAAGAGAGACTGAGACCCCTGGGGCTATTTAGTCTTGAGAAGTCTGAGAGCAGATCTGATCAATGTCTATAAATATCTGAGGGGTGGGTGTCAAGTGGAGGGGGGCCAGGCTCTTTTCAGTGGTTCACAGTGATAAGACAAGGAACAATGGGTTCAAACTAGAACACAGAAGATTTCAGCTCAACATGAGGAGAAACTTCTTTACAGTGAGGGTGACAGAGCACTGGAACAGGCTGCCCAGGGGGTTGTGGAGTCTCCTTTGCTGGAGACTTTCAAAACCCATCTGGATGTGTTCCTGTGCGGACTACCCTAAGTGATCCTGCTCTGGCAGGGGGGTTGGACCTGATGATCTCTTGAGGTCCCTTCCAACCTCTGATATACTGTGATACTGTGAAAGCATGCTACTGGCAGCAAACAGCCCAAGTTTCACAATACTAAAAGCTATAAACATTAAATAGAAAGAACAGGAGAGGCTGAAAACACACACCATGGTCATTTCTATTCTAGTCACCCAAAGATCAGCACCACATCTTAGGCATCTTTTCTTTTTTCTATAGTCTTTTCCATGATTGTTTCACTCTTGATGCTGTTTTGTCCCTCCTTACCTAATACCCATGTCCCATTTTTGCCTGATTTCAATATAAGATCTCCTTTTTTAGATATTCTTGACTTTGACTTCTACTACAAGATGAGACTGTCAAAAATCCTAGCCCCCAGCACTAGAGACAGTACAATTCACTCAGTTTTAACCATGAGTTCAAAGTGAGTGTTTAGGAAGCTTAATAACCGATACCTGAATGAGTAAATTTCCTCAATTCAGAGACAAAAGTGTGAACACCACCACTGCAGCCCCAATCCTAAGGAAGTTGTGCTGCTGAGTAATAAAAGTATTCACCCTCTGAAGTCTCTCCTGAGCAGAGATTGTTGTGTCACACTCAATTAAATTATGTGTGATGGGCCTGTCGTTAGGATTATTGTGTAGAAGAGACAGCTTGGATGCTGCCAGATTCATTAAACATCTTCAGTGGGACTTCATGGGGCCTTTCACTTACCCTGAACAAACAACAAACACACCCTTTGTACTCAAGAACAAAGGAAGTTTCTGCACTTTTGTTTGATGTCAGTCACAACTGGAGATTAAAGCTTCTGCTCTGTGGATTTCAAAGATGTCTCCCCCCTCCAAAGCTGCTCCTCTTGCTGTTTGCTAGGCACTTCAAATAGGTTTACAGCTAAAACACCCAAACAGAACAATATTAATAACAATCAGCTTCAGAAATGCTGTGTATTTTTGGCATTTCAATGCGTTTCACTTGTACTTGTGACTGAGGAAATGAAGCAGAGGAGCAACATACGCAGAACTGTGTTTTACTTAAACACTTTGCACCAGGGACTGGATAACTGGATTTGTAAATAGAAATTTGTATGTTTAGATCGAAGCACAGCAGTCTCTGACCTACTGAAGAAAGATGTAGCCCAACTGAATCTGGATTTGGGGAAGAACACCTTCTGTTTTCCTAGTAAAGGATGCAAATGGGAGAGCTTGTATCAAGCCATCACAAAAGCAAGTCATGGTTTCTCTTGCATTCTCTGTTCTCTGATGTGAGTAAGAGATGGGTGTTCACAGATCACTTGATTTGGGATGCCTTTTCTGAACTCTGTAGTTATTTACCATGAATATCCATTTTTCAGAAATGGCATTCAAAACAAAGCAGAATGATGTCTAGATGAAAATTACACCTTCTGTCTTCTCAGGGACAACCAAGACACATTCCCATGTGACATTGTACTGTAACAAGAGTCCACCCCCCTCACATGTTACTTCATTGTGTCTAAAGGGAAATAAGGGGAGCTACTTTAAAAGCTGCAAATTAAGAACAGGCACTGCTCAACTCAGGAAAGAAAGAAGTCACCATCACAAAATCAAAAGAGCTCTCTGGAATGTTGCAAGAATCATCCAAACTTAATGCTCTAATTATATGTGAATCTCTTCTATGATCTCTAAAGTCTAGTAGTTTAAAGTCGCATCTATAAGGCAGAGACTGGCAGCCACCTCTCCTTTCAAAACAACTTGACTTGATTATATGCAGGAATTTGATCCAACTCCACTCTTCCCAACCTGTGAAATACGGTTTTTGCCTTGCTTGATCTTCTTCATACCTCCAGCTATAGAAGAAAACAGAATATAAACTAACCAAAGGGTCATGTTCTGATACCTAAATCAGTCAGTGTTGTCAAAAAATGGATGGGACCACTCTGAATATGAGTCTTCCCCTTCAGTCAAGATGTCAAACATTGGATGGTAGAACAAGAAGGTGAGAAAGAGACATAAGAGGGACTGATGGAAAATGCCTTTCAAAGCAAAGGACTAAGTGTTTCTATAGTTTACCTGTGCAAGAAGGTGAATATTTTAGTGCTGCTGGATGTAAACTGTCTTTCAATGGCTGCATGAGTCTTATAATTCTACCATAATCTATCACAAGAAAAAAAGGCCTCTAAAATAACATATTCTATGAAACATGAGCTTTATTTAGTGTTTTTTTCTGAAATCATCTTTCTGTACTGCTTTTTAACTAAGTGCATATTCAGTCTTCTAGGGCTTCCTCACATTGACACCATACACCCCTTGTATTGATTTCTCAGACAGATGAGCAACATGACCTGGTACACATTTTTAACCAGATGCCAGAACATGGCTGAAGGCTCAGCATATGTGTGCAACGATTTAAAATTGTTGAAGTGTGTAGAAGAAATGTGTGCAACAACTCAAAATGTGCCAGACCAGAAGCTAACAGAAGCACACATGAAGATTTGATTTCTCATTTAAATGCCTCTATGTTTCAGTTATGTTTAGAATTGTTGAAACTGTCAACAAATTGTGACATTTCAAACTTCTTTTGGGGCCTAACACAAGGTCTTACCCTGTAATACCGTAGGAAGAAATACCATACCAAGAAATACCATATGAAGTTTTACAAACCCAAACAATTTGGGGATGATTAGGCAAATATTGTGAGTTTGGACACTGGTTTTGCTTACAAGTTCTTGCAGTGGTTCACTGATGCACCCAAGTTTCCTACTTACTGTATCCAGCTTCTCTGATCATGCTATATAAAGAACAAGCTAAAAGACATATTTCAGGTTCTTCATGTTCATTCACTTAAGAGAAGACCTTAAATATAAGAGTTACTCAGAGGCCCACCTTGCTACACTTGCTTATGAAATCATCTAATTGTTGCAAGCTGTGGTAAACATGGTTAAATCCTCAATTTAGTGTCAGCATACTCTCCTTCAGACATAAATTATGCAGAAAGCCTCACCAAAAGTTACATGCTCATGTGGATCACTAGCACAGTGCTTTCCTGCACAGCAGCCCCATAAATAATATTAGGTTTGCTTTAAATAATGAAACAACAAACAAAAAATATTTCCCAGAGGACACAGACTAAAGATATGAAGTTGTAGTGTGGGTAAGCAAACAAGCTCTGTACTTTAGAGCATCTTCAGAAGCCTTACACAAGCAGCGAGGGGATGTACTCATGGGGTATCTATTCTGCAAGAGCTTTCCCATTCACTTCTATGTTGTGTAATATTAGAGTTGATCATGGTAAAGTTCACTGTTATATTCTAAGGTGGTGTTACAATGTTCAGATTGCTCATGTACTGCAGATTTCTTACTGTACCAAAATGTTTTCATCTCCTTAGTTCCAGTGCATAAAGCTACATGGGGTAGGAGAGAGTAAAATCCTACTTACAAATGGGTACTCTTTCCCCAGAATGCCTCTTATAGGTATGATACTAGGAAATGTGTCTAAGCCCAAGTTGCCCATGGATGCTAATCCAGGGAAGACAGATGGCAAGTGGAACAAAGAGATGAGAACATGTGCTGTAAGGGTTGTGCCCTGACAAAATCATGGAGCAGACGAGGAGGGCAGACAAATGTGGTAGGAAGGAAACACTCTGAGACCACACCATTTAAATGCTTGCTGGGGTGGAAGAGCTGTAGTGCCAGCAGAGATTTTTTACAAGAGGTTTTCCAAGACCATGTATGATTTCTCCCATTAGCTTCGTCAGCTCTTATTGCTTCTACCCCACTGCACTGCTAAGGCACAAGCACAGGAAACTCATACAGAATAGATGAAAGCTGGCACCCAAAAATCAAGTTCTGTGTATCACCAATGCTTGAGTAGCGTTCAAGGTTGGCCCAGGTGACTGTCCCTCTGGCCTGAAACGTCTATGGCTAGAAGGCATCCACGTGCTCTCTGCTTTATCGTCTTTTCAGGGCTGAGCAGAAAAATTTGCCAAGTGACTGGATGGAGGCACAGTGCAAGGGAATACACAGACAACAGCATAGCATGGAAAGTCCAGTTTTGGCCTTGGTGCCAGGCAGACTAAAGTACATTCTATGCCTATCCAGAGCCTGAGAATCATACGCCATGAATCAGTTGAAGAAGTCAAAGGGTTCTGGCCTTCAGGAAAGGGTTATGTAACATTTTACAACAGTAAAGAATCTGTTCCATATTCTGCCCTGCACAGTTCAACTTCAGTTCACCGCAAAGTTCTTTGAAGCCCTTGACCTCTACTTTCTGAAACAGAAGAAGAGTAGGAAAACATACATTCAAAACAGATTATGACATCCAGCTGCTCCTAGGAAATTCTCTATGCAGCACCAGCAGATCAAATTATTTTCATTATATCATTTGGTCACAAAGAATAGTGACATAATTAAGGAGCTAAATAGCAACAGTTTCCTTCTGGTAAATTTGCTGTAGCTAATTTTGTTAATAAGACTGATAATTGTTTTACGCTCATTCAGTATGTTAAGTTTACCTAATATTAAAACCAATCAGAACCTTTAAATTAATTTTTGTTTCATTTCTAAAGGAATCAATGTCATTATTAATCATAAAAGGAGTGCCGAGTCAGAGGATGATAAATCTCCTTTGGGCTTATTTGACTTTCATATTTATGGTTTGGATAAGGTTATTATGAAGGAATTTTCAAGAAATGATTGAGGAGGAAAGGGGGGGGGAGCGAGCTAAGAAATACTATGCTTGAATGCTGTGCTACAGTTGACTTCAGCAGAACGCATGCAAACAGTGTGATTTCTTTAAGTTCTGCAAACTTAAGCATGGCCAAAGTGTTCAAAATACAAATTACTGCCAGGCTACAGAGCCCCAGGATGTACAATTTCCAAACCAATACGTTCAGGAGTGGATTTACAAGAAAGTAGGCGAGGAGATCTGGGGCGTAGAACTCATGGGATTTTGCATGGCTGGCACCGGTGGGTTTGCTTTTAAAGCATCAGAAAAAAAACCATTCACTCAGACTTCAGTTGCTTTTGTTGCATTTCTAGCTTCACTGCAAAATTTCCAGCACAGCAGCTAATTTAGCTACACTTCTACAATTCAATATACAGTGATGTGGTGAAACGTCCTAGATAAATGTGCCCAGTCTTCACAAAGCCAGTGTTGCCCACATCGCTTTTTACATGCTTTGACAGGATAAGGTCAATGCCCATTGGCTGTGCAAGGAACAGAGCATGCCATCAGTGTTGCCATTGTCATAGTAACGTTCCTACTCAGCTCTGGAGGTGGCAGTTCTTGGTCACTGTGCTGAGTAGCAGCATGCTTACACCCTCACTATGAGCTGTGTCTTAAGAGACAGGACAAACAGTTTAAGTGCTGTACTGTATTTTACTCTTGTTGTGAAAGGGAAAATGCACTGTATGTTATGCTGAGAAGTTAGTAATTGGAGGTTTATTCCTAGAACTTATCATAGCTTCTGCTGAAGAGGATTTTAATAAAACCTGAAAGTCAAACAAGCTGAATTATGTCAGTATCTTCCTTTGATTAGTGATCTCTGAAACTTTGAGATCCACAAAATGTGGAGAAATTTGCTTGTGTATACATCTCACCTGATTACTGTACCCACTGAAACAAATCAACAAAATTCAGACACCACCTCAACAACTGCCCACCATCAAACACCAATTAAATGTTTTTTGAACACAGGTGATGTAACACATTTCCTTCATAAAATATATGAAATGTGAATGACTAAACCAGTAATAACTTTGAGTCTTACAAAGGCATTCTTTGTCTTTGCTTGTATCTTTTAAGACAGACCTATCAAAGGAAAATGTTATGATAATGTATTACCATGCTGAGTTAATTGCCAATTGCAAGTTACTTAAGCATACTTTAATGATAAGTTTAAAGCCTTATTTTCAACTCTAATAACTATTAATGATAGGAAGGGAAAATGAAACCAATTTTCCCTAACTTAGAGTGCTCCATTAAGTGTAAGTGAACAAAATCCTAAATATAACAAATTCTTTAGGTATTTCAGCAAGTGGGAACACACACTGTCCATATTTCAGTCTAGCTACATACCACCTTCCAGGCAACACTTACATAAGATCACGCAGTATTGAGTGTGTAGGTGTTAGAGAAGCTCGATTCAGTTCTTCAGATTTTGTAGAATAATTTCCAAAGACTGAGATAGCTGAACCAAAGGGAGAATGACATTCACAAAGAACTAATTCAATATGAAAACCCAAGGATATATTAAACCTGGTTTTCAAGTTGACTCTATGGCTACAAAGCCAAATATAGCCTAAAAAATCCTAGTAGCATTCAAAACATCTACAGTTAAGCTCAAGTAAATATTTTCAGGTGCCAGAAATTCCATTCCCAAATAATTTCCATTTGCTTCAGTTGCTCTAAGATACTCTCCACCCAAATGAGTGGATTTTGCCAGTCTTGTGTGATTTAAAAGAATATTACAGTCTTGAATCATCTCTTGTCCCATAAGTCAAACAATATGACAAATTTAAGACAGAAAATCATTAACCTAGCTAGTACCTTCTGTCCTGGAGAAGCCATGAGTGTGAATAAATAATTGCAAGGTGTTTGCAGGTTATTCTAGAAAAGACCTTCATTCCTAACTGATAGCTAAAATAAGTAAGATTGTATCTTTTATGGGAAACAGCACAAATGACAGCATGACATCCTCCACACTTTCCCATGCTGGTCATTTTAAATATGATAATCTTATTAAGGTATTTAAGTGTCATATAATTTAATAATAAAACATACAGAGAAAATTGTAATCATAGAATGGTTTAGGTTGAAAGGGGCTTTAAAGATCATCCCATTCCAACCCCCTGCCATGGACAGAGACACTTTCCAGCAAACTAGGGTGCTCAAAGGCCCACCCAGCCTGGCCCAGAGCACTTCAGGGATGAGGCTTCTAGGGCTTCTCTGAGGAACCTGTTCTAGTGTCTCACCACAGTCACACCAAGGAATTCCTTCCTAATGTCTAGTCTGGGTCTGCCCTCTTTCAGTTTAAAACTGCTACCCCTTGTCCTGTCACTACAGTCCCTGATCAAGAGTCCCTCCTGATGTTTTCTGTAGATCCCTTCTAAGTACTGGATGCCTCTATAATGTCTCCTTGGAGCCTTCTCTTCTCAAGGCTGAACAACTCCAACTCTCTCAGCCTGTCCTCATAGAAGAGGTGCTCTAGCCCCTTGACCATCTTCATGACCTTCCTCTGGACCTGCTCCAACAGGTCCATGTCTGTACTGGGGACCCAAGACCCAAACACAGTAATCCAAGTGAAGTCTCGCCAGAGCAGAGTAGAGGGTTTAGAATCACCTCACTTGACCTGCTAGTCATGTTTCTTTTAAATCAACCCAGGATACAGCTGGCTTTCTGGGCTGAAAGTGCACGTTGCTGGCTCCTGTTCAGATTTTCATCCACTAGCACCTTCAAGTCCATCTCCACAGGGCTGCTTTCCATCCTCTCATCACCCAGCCTGTATTTGTGTTTGAGATGTGGAAATCAGCCCTGGTGTGTCATTACATATTCAGTAACTTTCCTTTACATGACTAGAAAAAACATCTGTACATTCATTACTGATTTGCTTCTTGCATTAGCACTTCTGAAACAGGCTTATGAAACCTAATTCCTTCCTATTCCATTTTCATTAAGAAAAAAAATTGCAAGTCATCTTCTCTACCTTGGGAGCAAGGTACTTGTTAGGAAAAGCTGTTTCACTCAATCACCAGGTTTCAATATTCTTAAATTAAGCTACTCTAAATCATACAACTATATGCTTTACTTTAGCAAAGTCACCTGAAAGAGGGAGATTTTTAACACTGCAGCATCAAGTCTCTTTTGTGACTGTTTTGTTGTGCAAGATCCCAGAGATAAGGTATGAACCTGACAAATGTCAACATGTGTTCTTGTTTATGGCCTTTTAAAGATAATTTTTTGTTTGTTGTTTTGATGTTATGGCATTTAAAAGCAACCTTCATATATCACTAGATATCTTTATAACCAAATGTCTTTAAATTTACACAGTTAAAAGAACATATGTTTAGTTGTTTGTTGCCACCCTCTAAATAAACAACATATGTAGAAAGTTGTGGTAGAGTCCCTCTCCTATTTTTCAAAAAAACTTCCAAAAAAGAAGGTAAGCTCTCCAAACTTGAATAATCCTACCACATGCACATATAATGGCACATGCTGGAGGCAGCAGTGCCTGGATGAAACAGTAAATAATTAATGGGCTTCCTATAAGTAGGGACATATCCATATTTTTATTAGTAGGACTTTTGTGCTGCTAATTTTCAGGTGTAATATTTTCAGTTTATATACTCCCAGCATTCATTCAGATGAATAGATAGTAGTCCAGCACAAGACTTCCAGCATTAGCTCCTAAATTACCCTTCACTTTGTAAGGAAGGTTTCAAATGAGCAAGAATTTTAAAGTGGAATGTTTATGGTAAAAATCTGATGGGTTTGTTAACTAAGATTTCCAGGTTTATTTGGACTCTTGCTGGGATGATGCTTGAAAAAGATTGGTTAAAACTGAAATGCCTCTTCCCTTGGGAGACTTCATACAGATTTATACAATCTCAAAAGAAAGCAACATGCCCAACAACTAGTGGAGTTCTCATTCACCTTTAAGCCTTTGCCAACAAAGCTGCAAATTTTCACTTGTGGAGTGAAAGAACAGAGGAAGGAGGAAACTTTGTGCTATGTAAACAAATACTCTTCCTGAAGGGGAACAATAAAAACACCAAAACCATAGCAAAAATTTTTACTTGCGAATCATAGCATTGTTGGAAAAGACCTCTAAGATCATGGACTCCAAATGTTGACCTAGCACAACACCGCCACTAAACCAGAAGAAAACAGGGGAAAACATCAAACCATGCTACATCAAACCATGCTTTACTGTTAAGAGTCCTGTCCTCTTCCTCTCTAGTTATCTTTTGGTCCCTTCTGTATGTGCTCTTCTGCTGCTCCTCTCTGCATTGAGAGCTGCAGCTGCAAATAAAGATCACCCACAAAAGCCTTGGAGATGGATCTGATGGCTGGCTGCAGACACAAGGGGTAATCCTTGTGGAAGAAGGTACAATAGCAGTGCTGAACTCTGTGAAATCCATTCATGTTCCTAAAAGCAGATCCAAAATTTTTGGAATCTTATGTATTTTTTTTCCTCCTGCTTGTATATTTTATAAAGTGATTTCAGTGTTTTCATAGTCCCCTCATTCCTTTAAAGTTAGTATTTTGTAGGATCTGCTTTTTCATTGAATTTTGGAAAATTAAGTCTTAAATCTTTGGAGTATATCAGCTTACATTTCAGCTAGACATTTATTGCAAAAAAGATCTGGAAAAAAAATACCCAAAGTACTACAGAATCATCTTAAACTCCTTCCATATAGTGTCTGTGTGTCTGGTAATCGCAGTAACACAAACACTTTCCTGCCTGAGTCTGTGTCTACCACCCAAGTTCATAGTAATTGCTCCTCAGCTGAGGAAAAAATGTAGCAAGCAACATGGTATTATTATTATTTTAACTCAAAGGCACTAAAATCAATACTTCACAATAACAGTATCAAACAATTCTTGTCACAGGATTATACTCTCCTTGAGCAAACCAGCAGCATTATTTTAAAATCACCAAAATAATTTGTTCTGGACGTGTTTGGGGGAAATATAAAAATAAACAAGTATTTTCAGTTGTTTTCCATCACAATCTATTTATTTTTGTTATCACTGCTGCTTTTAAGAACATTGTCAAGTAATTAAAGCTGTCAAAAGAATATATTTAGAATATTGTCACATAAGATGACATCCTACAGAAAGGGACTTCTCTGTATATTCACCAAATTGATAGTTTCCATACCACCAAGTCTGCCTCTGTGTTTTTATTCTGAAACAAAAACTAATTTTGTAATAAGCAGCTAGGAGTTTCAGTGGGTCACACTTAATCCCTTTTCATCTCTCACCAAATCAATCACTTGCTTCAAAAAATACTTAATTGCCAAAACAAAACAATTAGCAATATAAACCAAAGCATTTTATATCCACACTCTCGCTCTGGTTCATCAACATTCATCTGCCTACCTCAAAGATTTTCAAATGCTCTGACCATCCACTCCTGTTAAAGATCAATGAAAGCAAAAAATTAGTCAGAAGATCTGAAAAAATGAGGCCCAACTGGGCATCCCTAATTAGAGGACACTTCTGAAATACAGGGTGTTTCAAAAGAGTTTTGCAGGGACCATGTGCTGCACAGTTGGTACACTTAAAAAGCACAATTCTTGATTTTTTATTTTTTAGTGAAGGAGAAAAACCAGCTTTATCCACACTGGAGAATTTCAGGATGAAATGGCTATTACAATGCTGCTCTGGATAGAAAGGCTGCAGATCTTTTCTTTTTTTTTCTTTTTCTTTTTTTTTTTTTTTTTGTAACATAATAGATGGGATTTTCCATAGACCCCCAACAGACACAAAAGCAAAAAGGGACCTGTGACACCAGCTGCCCTACACAGCACACATGAGCCTTCACAGCAGATACTCTGCCTGATCCACATCGCCTGGCCTCAATCTGAATCCTTCCCTCGCAGCATCCTCCAATGCACCTGCGGCAGGAGCAGCTGGTAGCTCAACACCCCAGATTTTTCTTTGCAGAGCTGAACAGTGTGCAAGAAGAAAGGGAGGCCACATTCCCTTCTCCTCCTAGGGCAGCAACAAAGTTTATTTCATGATGCCTTAAATAAAGTCACTCCCAGGAAGGGTACAAGCGCAGTTTGGGGGTTCACATGGGCAAAGCCCTGTGCTCAAGCTTTTCCTGTGTGCATTGCAAAGCAGAAAACTCCTTTCAGCACTGAGATATATGGGTCTTGTTCTCACACAACATATTCCCTGTATGCTGCAGACATCTTATGCAGGGAACTGAACATAGGCGTAAATTCTTTCCTATAGCTGCTTCATATTCCAGAGATATAAAAATATTTCAGTGTAAAAGATAATTACTTTTCTCATTCCCACACTCATGTGTGTATTACGTGAACATGCTCCTGAGAGAAATTTGTTATTGATGCTTTATTTGTTGATCAGCTTTACTCTTACCCATAGAGGAGCTTTACTTCAGTGTCAGTGATTTTCTAAGATATATCAGTTTTATTATTGTAGCCCCCATTGGCCCTACTCATGCACAAGGATCACTTCAAAGACCAAAGGGCATACAATCTTCCTTAATTGTATCAGTATAAATGAAATCAGAATTTGGTTCTACTGTTTCATTTCCCAGCACACACTCAATGTCAACTTAGGTAACTTTTCAAGCTTTTTCAGTGAAATTTAACAGATTTGTTTAAGTTCAATAGATTTTTAGTATACTTTCAAGACAGGAGCAAGTCTTTTTCTTCTCAGGTGTTTTGGTTTGTAGTAAATGGGCTGCCCCATATCAACTACAGTGATGCAATGGATGTAATTTTTTCACCTTCTCTGAAGAAAAAAACAACAAAAAACCCGAATAAACATTCCTCAACACAACCCTCTGAATTTTTGTTCCCCCAGTTATTCAAAGTTTATCCAGGTATCCTGAGATTTCACTACCCATGAAACCTAAGGGAAATTATGCAGTGATTGACTTCATAGTTATTGCAATTTGACATTGTGCTTTTTAGCCCCCAGAGTCTCAATTCTTACTTGAATTATACAGATTAAGTATAATGGCACTAATGAAATCATTGTCAGTTTGTAGAGAGGCATAAATCTGAGAAGAGATTCTGCCCCAAAACCTAACCACTACAAAGACATGACTCTGTCAGACTCTATCTTTCCATACACTATCTTTATTTGGCAGACTAAATTGCTTTCAAATTGCACAAACTCAATTTTTAATTTTACTTATTTAGATAGATATAAACATTTTGGCTGTAAAGAGAGATTTGTATCATTAGATATTCTCTGATTGCTTAAAATCAGATAAAGAAGATGCATTAGCTTTTTTGAAGCTATTATTAAATGAAGTAGGGATAATATATGCAATGCATCATCACACCTGATGGTTTATATAATGCAGCCACTCATTTCTTCAGATTTTCATGATGTTAAAGAAGAAAAAAAATCCAGTCAGTCTCCTTTTTTTGTACTACCCACCTTAATTGCTTAATACTTTCAATAGTCATTCCCTAGATCTTCTCATTCTTACCTGTAGCAATGAGGAATAAGGCAGCCTATATTAATCTCATTCAGGCATCACTTACTGCCACTTATATAATTGCATTCTAGACAAGCAAGAGGATTTTGGAGCCTGAAAGTCATCAATATCTCATTTTTATCCGTGCTCCAGACATGAGGAGCATCACTATGCAGGGCTAAGAATAAAACCAGCATTAGAAATAACAATTTGGCCTTTGGTCTGTTACAAACCCTTCTCCACCGCAAGGTCTGATTTTTCCTATAACTCTAAAAATAGGTCTCTAAAGTATGAAGCCCAATTGGAAAGCTGCAAAAACACCCAGCTGTCTACAGAACAGCTACTGCAGATTACTGCAGGTAGTTTAGGGGTAAATACAGCACCCAGAGGAAGCAATTCCAGCACAATCATAGTTGGATTTGTTTACTACCTCCCTCTCTGTATTCTGATGAAAATTACAAAATAAAGTTAATAAAACTATCAGAAAACTTGATACTTTAAAAACTAGAAAGCAAAGGAGCAATTCCATGTATTGTGACTGACTTAGCAGTCTCATTTCCCCTGATGCATTTTGACTTCACTCACTATGCTGCACTCCCCAGGCTTTGATCCTGACAGCATCTCTCTCAACCAGCTCCCTGATTTTACCAGGTAGATGCATACCTCATCTTCAAACTGTTGATCAAGTACATGACTGTTGTCTGAATCCAATCTTAGATCTCTTTGTAGGGCAGGTTCATATTATAATCATGCAAAGCACCCTAGAAACAGTGTTTTGAAGAAAGGAGTTTTAATAATTAATTCTGTCTGTTTAAGTCCCCTGCATCACTTGTAAAATCAGTGTATTAATTAGCACTGTTTGTGGCAGTTTTACAGGAACAACAGCTTTCTCTCCCTGGGCCCCTCTCTTATGATGTGTGCTAGTAGGAAAGCCTCATGCCTCCCCTCTGTAACTGCACCCCCAGAACACCTAACAACTTGGTCTCAGAAAACCATAGCACTGAAAAAACAATGCTATGAAATTCCAATGCTCAATTAATAACTGGGAAATATTCACCAAGACAGTAAGAGTCACCAGAAAGACATTCACAATATAAACTGGTTAGTAGCTAAATCAAAAATAGCTTTTATTAACTGTCATTTCAGAAGGATACCATTTGTGTTGCAAGGACCCTTATGTTTATGAATGTACTACAAAACCCTGAAGCAATTTATGTTTATTTATGTCCAGAAGTTGCTATAAATAAAAAAGTTTCTTCTGAGAAGTAACACTGCAACTGCTTTTCTCCAGCAGCCTTCAAAATCCTCCAGCATTTTAACTGAAGATGCTTTTTTGAAGGATTTTTTTTGTTTGTGAGTTTTTTTTTTTGTTGTTGTTGTTGTTGGGTTGATTTTCTTTAAGCTGTGTGTACAATTATCTCTGTAGAGTGGCACAAATGCAAGAGAAAAAGTTGAAGGCGAAATGTTTGCTCAGTTCAAACAGCATCACATGATGCCACATTCAGGATGGCATGCCTTTGAAAAGGCACCATCAAAAATCTGAAGGCTTCAGTATATTCTTCATCTAATATCTGGTTTGGATAGGACTTAGAAAAGACACTCTGTGCTTTGATCAGGGAGTTATATTTAGAAAGGACTACACAAGCCAAATGATTTCTCCAACACATTCATGCCTTGTTTTCTGTCCACTGACTATCCAAATACGTCCCTGGATGCTGATAAATGAAGACACTGATGCTGATAAAAGAAAGGGAAAAAAAAAAAAGAAGCATAGCCCTTCACTAATCAGGTAAACCAAGAGATATTATTTATACTGAGGTTGTACTGTATTCACATAACTTCAGAAGCCTGGGTTTCTCAAAACACTGTGCTCATCTAAAATCAGTGAGACTTAAACAGATGCTGACACACTTTGCTGAAACATGGCCTTGAACGAACATTCTAATTAAACAAAGAAAAAAGGGGGGGGGAAACGACAGATAACACCAAGCATGCCTGGAGTTTTATTCCTACTTAATGGACAGACAGACAAAGGAACAGAAAAGATATGAGATTGGAATGTGGGAGGCGTTGGGAATACAAACCTGAGAATCCAATTCCAAAATCATTTACAATACTACTGGGATACATTAATTTTATTTTATTTTTTTTAAAGAAAAAACAAATATCTATTGTTGTAAGTGATGAGTTTTGTCAGAGTGCAACGACTGGAAGATGATCCTTATAGAAATCAAAGGACTGTGTCTGAGATTTTTAATCTAATGGTATATGGTTGAATTATCATTTTATCCTGTTTTCTGTTGCCCAAAATTTTGCAGCACATTTTGACTGCTGGAGTTTTTGCTGTCTGCACCTACATTGCTGACTATTGCAGCATAGGAGGAGGAATTTCAGCATAACAGCAACGATGAGAAAATAATCTTCTAAGAAAGGGTCTTCAGAGAAGTGAGTGTTGGTTTCTACTAAAGGACATAAAAATTTCCTATCTGCTTCAGTGCAAATGGAGTTAAACTTGTCTAGTTCAGCCCATAAATCTTTAGATATATTTTTACTTTACTTTTGCTTTATTTTGCTGTTTCTCCTTAGTCTTCTAATCCCATTAATTCTTACCAGGACAGCTTTGTATGTATTTTGGGTTTTTTGTTTGTTTGTTTTCTTAAAACCTCACATTTGTACAGTTGTACTTAGGAAAATGAACAAGCCCCTAGAAACTTGTCTAAACAACACATTAAAACACAGGTCAGAAATGTAAAGTTATGATTTTTCAAAGTCTGTGTTGCAAGAAAAATTGAGAGCAATTTCACACCATATCTGGCACTGAAATATGGCAGTGATTAATATATCAAAAAACCCCTTCAGTTACTCAGAAAGTCAAATTATTTTAAAAATTATTTTTAATTTTTGTATCAATTTCTTGGCACATGGAAATACTTGAACTATTTATTTTAGTGGAACAACTCTTTACAGCAGCCTGAGGATGTGACGGGTAGGAGGTCTATTATTTCACTAGAATTTAACCAGATAGAACAGCTTTCAAAGTACATTACTGATAAGGAATGGTTTGATATGAACAGCCTAAGTTTATTAGAGGCTCAGAAATAAGGTAGGTGAAGATCCCTCTAGTTCTTTTATAACTTCAGCACTGTTTAAGAACAGGAGGCTGATGAGATGCTGATAAATAACAACCAGCATTAGAGGAAGGAAATCAGTTATGTACATTGTCAGGAACAGATTTTCCAGCTTGTGAATAGGAGGATATTAACTTTCCAAATGCAGGCAAATTTGAAAGCCCAAAGCAAGGAAAACTCGAACATATTTACAAGCACAGTAATCTCAACATGGTATTAAAAAAGGAACAGATCACTCCCTGTTTGTGTCAAGCACTTCAAAGTTTTTATGACAGACTGGGTGAGAGGATTCTTACCTTGCTGTCTTCACTGTATGTACTTCGAAGCTCAGTTGGATGTGGTTATTAAACAGGTTCCACCTTTAACAATCAAAACTCCACAGACCCATTAAACCCATGAAGATAAAGACAACAACCTTAAATGTGAAACATAAAGAAAAAAAAAAGGAAACAAAAGAAAAAAAAGTTGCACTCTTGACTAAAGCAGACAGAGTTACTTACAAGGAAGGCTAATCCATTCGACCTGCTAAAGCTATATTTCACATTTGATTAAAAACGTGCCACTCTAAGTACACAGAAAAGGCTGGAGCATGACAGAGTTGGGCCACTCCTGCTCTAGCCAATATTTTCTGTGAACTTGCAGGGAACTGGCAGAAACATTAATCTTCTTTCCAACCCCTCTCTCCCCCCGTTAAATCCGCTGCTAGGAAAACACTCTCTCGTGATGCCCATGGGGAAGATGTCCCTGCTGAGACAGGATAAAAGACTCTTACATGACTCTTACTAGCCTGTATGGGTCCATCAGTGGCTCATATCCAGGAAAGCAATCTTATAGTCTGTTGATCTGTGAAAGAGCCCTCTACAGATTGTGAGAGATGAGCGAGCCCCATCTAGTTTTCCTCATAAACACACCTGTGTGAAATAAACATGCTACTGCCTTTTTGTGGCTATAGTTTACTGGGTTCTGTTATCAATGAAATCACAGAGATATAAAAAAGATAAAAGGGACTATGGAGAAAAATATATAATTTTTTAAAAAAAATCTTCATTCTCTTTTCAATCCTCTGTTGTAGGACGCTAAATGCACTGGAAATTTAAATTGGCATCCAGCATCCAAATCACTGGAAGAAGAAGTGCAGTAGACTAGAAAATGAAAGAAGCCAAAAGGCAAAGAAGTCTAAGCACAGCTGCTGGCATATTTCCCCTTTCTCTCCCTGTTTTGTAACTCACACTATTTTCTAATTCACAAGAAAAGAAATAAACCTGTAACAGAATGCTGCAGTCTCTGCCACACAACAGGGGTTTGTGGCATTTAAGCCTCAGTAAAAATGAATTCTAACTTGTAAATAAGAAGTGGATTCTCTTAATGATATAATGGACCCAGGTCCTTCTCTAGTATTAAGCATCTTGAGCAAGGGAACCTATTTTAAAACTCCTAAAGAAACTTCCCCCAACACTTGAAAGAGTGGCAGTTTTTCTTTTATTAATGACATGCATCTTGAGCCACTTCACAATTTGGCCCTTTGTGGCATTTCCGAAGCTTCGCATCCTTTAATCTGGTCTGGAAGTAGATGTGTTTATTACTGGATAGTGCTGTCTTGAATAGAAAATGACAACCATCTCTCTATCTATAGCATAGAGGGTGCATCTCAAAATCCACAGAAGTTTACATTTTGGGGATCTACATGGACAGTGTCAAAAAAAGAAGCCAAACTCTCAGCAGGCTGTGGAGATTGCCCTTTCCTGAGAGACAATTCATCTGGTTTGAAATGGAGGTTGTATGACAGTGAAAACATGAACTGCCTATATGAATTCAATTGCCTCCAATGCCTTCATTATGACGTTTCTCCAAATGAGTAGGCTTCTACTATTTTATATGCATTTACTTCTGAAGAATGATACCAGGAATTTCTGTGGCTATGTATAACACACCCTCCCCAAAAGTCTCAAACTATGTAACAAAAACCAACAACCCTCCCAGCCCAAACCCTGGCCAAGTGCTACCTCAGAACGCAAATTATTTGCAGGTTCTCAGAGCTAGAATAATCTAGCCTAGTTCAGAATTGTCCTCAACTTTGCTCTGTTATTTAATTAATCAAACATTAACAATTGGACCAAAGAAATCAGTGTTTGGAGAATCTCAAATATGTAAACCATGGCAAAACTGCACAAATCTCTGTTGTAGGATTCTAAAATACAACTAGAAGAACAATGCCTTCCTGTGAAAGCACCCTGAAGAAAAAGCCAAGTTATGGAATCATCTTCTGTTATGTATGTCTTTAACATTTAAATTGTTTAAGGATCTCTTTGACATAAAATTGTCATCTATAAAAGGAAAAATGATAAAGAAGCAGGGCAAATTACATGGAACTAATCAAGAGATCTAACTCTTTTGGAATTGTATGTTTTTGTCTCCAATGATACACAAAGGTCTTTATTTCAAGATGAAAACCAGAAAAGAGTTAAGACCTTTTTTTTTTTTTTTCTCCCCCATAAAAGAATTAAATGGTTGTGTTTCATCTATGAGATTTGGAGAGCAAAAGAGAGATTTTTTCCAAAGTACTTGGGTTGCTAAATCTGAGAGATGGAAATTTATTGGTAGTGGCTATGATATGAGTCCTCACAAATGCTTAAAGTTTTTTGTTTGTTTTTATTTTGTTTTCCTGCTATTTAACTAAGTTGTTTTGAACACTGTACTAAATCCAATGCTTCTCCTTCCTTCTGTGAAATGTAATTGCTACAGGCTCACTGGCTCACTGAAGAGAGGATATTTACTTGGCCACAGTTTAGTAAAGCTTATCTGCACATGCACACAGGTAAACTAAGGCAGTTTGACTTGGAAAAGAACCACTATATTTCAGTGTAAGCATCTTTTAAAAGCCCTTTTGTCATTATAGCTACTAATAGAAGATGCAGTGCAATGCTGCAGGATGAAGTCAGCTGAAGCAGTGTTTTATTAAGGTATAGCAAACATAACACATAGAGAAACTAAGGAGCAAAATGATGAAGGGGGAATTACTCACTTTGATTTGCAGCAGTTCTGATGAGATAAATTCAGCCCACTACATCCTATTGCTATATTTTTTAATTTTACAAAGATGAGTAAAGAGTGAAGTTTTGTATCCTGCTCTGATCGATTCTAGAGCACTTGCATTCACAGGATCAATGTGGAATACTTCATCAATGCATGCTATCAGACAAAAGATAACCCTGTGTATCCCCCACCCTATTTAGACTGTATTGTATAAAATCCTAGTGTTATCACTTACCCATACACACTGCATTGCAATACCTGAGATATTACTGGATCTTTTTATGTAGCTTTTGTTGCTCGACAATCATTTTCCTCTAGCTTGTAAAGATTATCTATGCATTCATATTCCATAATTCTATCTTCCAGAGCTATAAGGAGTTTATTTTGATTTCTTTGAAACCAACTTCATGAAAATTGTTTGACCATAAAAGCTAATTAGTAAAGACTCTCAGTGTTAATCATGTGCAACCGATTATAGCTGGAAGATGCAAAAAGACTATTTCTTCCATGATAACTGCTGCATTTAATCATCTTAAGCTACACAGCAATGCAAAGGTAATGACATTTTTATTTTATCTTTTTGTGATGGGACTCATCAATACCCCTATCCTTTTTCTTTTTTTTTTTTTCCTCCCTAACATCTGCTTGCAATATCCAAGTGAAGTCTCTGGAGAATCATACAATCATTTTCAGATGCCAGTAGAGTGAAAATGAGGATTTTGAGATCTCAGGAAGTATTCATGCCGTGCAGCCTAATAATACAAATGTTAGCTCTCCCAGTAATTTACATTACAGACAGTTAAACAGACCTGCTAAGAATGGTGCAAGACAAAACAGTTGGCTCCATTCTTTGAGGCAAGGGAAGTTCTTCTTTCTACAACAAGGATGGCCTGTGAGCAAAAAAGCTGGTTTGCTCCATTTGTGCCAGGCTGATGAACCAGCTCTCTAGGAACATTCAAGGAAGAAAACCCTGAATAGAAAACCTCATACAACTCATATCTTGGGGACAAAGAGTGTTTAGCAGATAATGACATTATGATTCCTGGCTGATTTATCCTGAAAGAAAAAACAAAGAATAATGCGACACTGGTCTCAATCTTTCTGTGGGTTGTATATGCTTTGGTGACTTAAGAAACTGAAGTTGCATACTGTTATTGAACCTGAAATTCTCATTCATGAAGACCACCACACTTCAAATCCACAATCTTTGATGGCTGCCTTAGTACTGAGTAAGAAAAATTCTGAGAAGCTTCACTAACCATCATACAATTCATATGTTGCTTGCAATTGCTGCTTTTTATTGCTTGATATTTGCAAAGTACCAAGTGTTCTGCACCAGCAAGTAAAGGCAGGAAAAAAAGTTTCCTGTCACAAAGAGACTGCTATTTAGATACACTGTGTACTGACAAAGAAGAGTGCAAAGGGAAGTAAAGAGCAAGCAGAGTAACTGAATGATGCATTTAAGCATACATTTTGTTATCTCTGTGGGGTTTTACGTTTGTTTTCTTCTTGACTTACTGAATTCAGTATTCATACTTTTCAATCATTCATTAGCTAAACAGTTCTCTTGTGGTTTGTCTAGATTAGGAAATGAAGACTGGGACAAGCTAAAACTAGGAAAAAGGTGGATATTTTGTTAAGTGGAGGCAGTTTATATCACTTTTGGAACACCTTTTGCTACTTACTCATTAGAATTTACCAGAGAGCTGCCTGGTGGGGGCTACACTCCACTAAATTTATCCTTAACACCAGACAGGGAAGCCTTTACAGGCAAGATGATGATTTGCTGCAGACATTGCAAGCTGGCCAGCCAAAACTCAGCCAACCAAATCATTGGGATTTGGAACACAGAAAGATCATAGACACAATCTCTCTAACCATCTTGACAGATCATTGAAAATGGGAGATCTTCGTAACTTCTAATGGACTGGGAGATGCTATTCTGTGAGAAGGCATAATGGAATGGATTAATGGAAGGATTTATTTTTTTCCCTTCCCATAAAGAGTCAAGGAAAAGTTGGTACAATGCATTTCACATGACTTTAGACCTCTTCAAGGAAGGTGTCCACACTTGAACCACTTCCTCAGATGCCTGGTTTTCCCCATTGAGTAGGAATCCATACAACCTATTTTAAACAGCTATCTTGGGAAAGTTATTTGGAAAAGTGCCTGCTTTTCACTGCTGGCCATAAAGGAAGCACTGAATGGCCAGCCCAGACGAGGACATCTGGAGTGTTGTTATTAATACCTAATTACAACATGTTTATTTAGGATCCATCTAATGTCTCAATCAATACTCTATGTCAAAAATGCCAAATCCTTTCCAGGGGAGGTATCTGTCTCTTATTTAGTAAGTATCCACAAGGAACCTGGTGATGGTGAGATGTGTGAAATATATGATGCTAGGAAAACAGGTAAAATTAAACACACACAAAACATTTAGAAAATTCCAAGTATTTATAATGAGTGAATTTACAGACAGATTTTACATAGTACTATCCTCATTTAAAGGAAGTTAACAGTAAAAGAAAGAGGTTGAGCTTGCAGAGGTAAGATGATGTAACCGTTTTCCAGATAGGTATTTACAAAGCCAATTTTATGCCATTTTATCACAACAGTGCAACTAAAACTTCTCCTTATCAAGGTGAGCAAAAACTGCTTGCTACAAGACACTTTTCTTCAATGCGAAAAGAAAAAAAAAAATCTATTAGGGAATCTTAAGGGGATATCATTAACTAGCCAATAAATTTGTGCTTGTGACTGTAGGTATTATAATCTCTTGGGATGATAATCGCTTGTGTGCTTGTCCCTTACCGGGAACAAAAATATCCCAACCCACCAATTTGACTTTAGTTGGTTTTATCTACCCCATTACTGTAATATTATTGTTAGCAAAATTAAAGTTTGAGTTCCAAAAATATAACCACAGTGTACATTCAGGGTCTCCAAAAGCAGACTGAGATCCTGTTAGTCAATGTTATTCCTTCCCATTGGAGCAGAACACTGAATAATCTTTATGTCCTCAGAAATGTCAGCTCAGGTTCAGCTCTGACTTTTAAACACCAATGATGCCCAAGCTACCTTTTAATTCAAGCTACATTACATTCAAGAAGTGAGAAGTTTTGAGGGCAATACCAGTGATTTAGATACAACTTAAAATGGAACACGATGAAGTCACCTACGTTTATATTCGATGCTGATGTAAAACACAGCATGTAACATCTCCAGTTGCTACACATAAATCTATCTGGACATTTGGTGGAATTTCCTGGCCATACTTTGTTTCAGGGGCCAATTGTAACTGGCAAGGTGATTATTATCTTATATGAAGAGGTCCTTAAATAGTGCATTAGACTGTGTAAGTGGAATAAATAAATAAATCTTCTGCATTCTTAGATTTATATTTAGGATAACCGTGTCCTTTCAACTATCCTTGCAACATTTTGTTTTAGCTACACCCAGAAGAAAATCAGGAATCACAGCTATTAAGAAACTCTTATCCAAGAGGTTTGAGATTTCTTCTCAGAGAATCAGTTTAATTAAATGTGGGGGATTTTTTTTTAATCTCGTTTCATAACACTTTGTTTTTTATGAAGAGGAAAAAAATAACTTGCAAAACAAGTATCCCACATTCTGAAAGCTCTTTCTGGAACATATGGTCTTATCCTTCAGAAATTATGAGTTCTCTTGACACAGGCTGTGACAATCAAGTTGCATATGAAGAACTGCTATATTATAATTATTCAGTTATGCCAGGCTTTTCAACAAAACTTCCCCAGAAGTTCCTGTCACTCAATTTTGAATGTGAATTCAGAGATTTGAAGCCTTAATGAGCCTTGATTGAGTTAAGTAAAGGCCCCACCCAGCCTGTGAAGGCAATCTCTGCTTGCTCTGCTGGGTGTCTTGGCAATAGTTAGCCTTAGGCGATGAATACCAAGTCTCGGGCAACTTCCAGAGAATTCAGAAAGCTTCAACCTAGAAACAAAAGTCTCCCATGAAAATGGCATCAACACACTCTCATCTCCTGGGAACAGATGGATCCATCACATAAAGCTTTGTGAAATGAGAAACGAGCCAGGCTGTAAGCACAGTGCCATACAAACTCGGCTTGCATTTCTTCAACACCTTCCTATAAAAAGTCTCATTATTGACATTATGTTAATACATTTCACAGGGTCACCTGATAGTCTCTTAACTTAATAATGGAGCAAATTCAGTGGGTGTATTAGCTGATGCCCATGCGAGTTGCATTTTAATTGTGAATCTGAATTTAGTCTGGATAGAATTTCCATCTCTTCCAGATCAGTTCTGTACAATTGCAAACCCTGTACTTCATAAAGAGCTATGCCCAGTCACTTTTCAGTTAAGTGCACAATTTATGATTTTGTCAGCTCTCTCTTTGCTGCTCCTTTTCTACAATCCAAAGATTTATCTCCCAAAGATTCATAGGGAAAAAAAATTACAGTGATAAGCTCTGACAGCTCACTTCAGCAAGGCAAACAGAGCTACATAAAGCCTGTATATCACCCTACAGTTTAAGGCTGGGTACATTCAGAATATGCCTCTGTTCATAGCCTATGTCCTGGTCCATGGACTGTTGCTGCAGAAAATGGCAAACTTTTCAGCCACCAACCAGACATCACTGCAGCAAGCGGGATTCACAGATGGGAGATCTTCATGGGTCAGCAGCCTCCAAACCTCCCGCTCCACAGGATGCAAGTAGATCCTCTAAACACACCAAGGAGATTAGCACAGAAATAATTCCAGCCTGTGGCCAAATACTCATTCTGGGGCCCTGCCAGACTTTCCACTCAGCCAATCCATTTTTAAAGACAGCGTCTTATTAGTGCCTTACAGTTCCTGAATTACTTTGCTGAGTCTTTCTAATGAGACAGCAATCTGTCCAAGGGTGTTAAGAGAAGTAAATGATAGACCTTTACTTTCTGATTTGATTACACAGGTGTATTCAAAGGTTAGGGGGATGGCAGCAGAATAGAGCACAGTAAAATTTACACGGAGCAGTTGTAAGCTACAATACATGCAGGAACAGTCTTGTGAATACAAGTTTTTTTGGCTTTGCAGAGAATAATCTTTTCTTCTACCTTCCCTATCAGGTAATAGCCACAGTGTACTCACTTTCCCTTTGGAGTGAACCCCAGTATAACTTTCAGCCCTATATTATAGATCTTTCTGTATTCGTACCTAATCAAAACAAATTCAAAACATTTTTATGAGCCATTTTCCTACCATTTTACTGGCCTCTAATTAAATTTGTTTGGAAAGTTGCAATTTTAAAATGCATTTTGCTAGTTCTGCTTCCCAACATGCAAACAATATCCAGAAATGACAGCTGCTTAGTCCAAGAAAGATGATGAAATATATGTCACTAGCCAAAATGTAGTCATTAACATCTAATGCTCAAAGCCACACAACACATTCTTACTTAGCAGTAGTCTTCAGCTCATCAGCCTGTCTTGGCTGGTTTGCCAAAAGATACCATGCAGCAGGACATGCATCACTATGGTTCCCCATTCCCCATGTTATTTGTTTCAATAAAATGAGAATTGTAAACCCAGTCTCACTAAAATGATGGCAAAGACAACAGTGAAACTTTCCCCCCTTAACTTCCCCTGTCTCCAGTGTGGACTTTTCCATAGGAATCCTGTTTTGTGGGTACCCTTCAAGACAGCAGTGAAAACACACAGGAATGATTCCTCTCACTCTAGTATGGATCTGTAAAGGACTGTGGGATGAATCCCTTCACCTGAGAAGGTGGGAAACTGTTTCAAAGGCAAGTGGAATTAACACAAACACCATGCAAGTCATGCAAGAGGGGAACCACATGGAAACTCAACATATTTCCAATGGAAATGAGGCTACTTATATTTTCACTTCCCTATCAAAATTTAAGATTTTACATTTCAATTTTTGATCAAATTAATTTCCCATTGGTTTGTTTCCTTGTTTGTTTTTTTTTTTTTTCTGTGAACACTTTACACAGAAAAAGTCAGAAACATTAATTCATAGATCAGCTGACAAGCAAAAAACCCCACATCTTCAACAGCAAACATTTTATTTAATGTACTACAGCAAGGATACACTGAAACGGAGAAGCTTCTACTAGAGGACCATATGCAGGAACTTATGTTTGGTTAGGGTTGATATGGTCCTGACACCTTCACCACGGGTTCTACCTCCATGGGTTATGCATTTTGGTCTTACCCATGAGGCATCACAGTTAAGGCAGCACAGCCTGCCTGAGTGTTGCTGCTTGGAGAGATGCTCAGGAACCATGAAAGAGCTTTGCAGTCCTCCAATTGCCTCCCTGAGGCACAGCATGCCTCTAAGTTCCTTTGGTCTGTGGATGTCATGGTTTATGAAAAACAGACTGTAACCATCATGTGTCTGTTCTCCTTTTACTGCTGGTCATGGGAGCGCAAGTCACAGGTTATAGTATTAATTCATACAACATCTGCCCAGATCTAAGAGATTCACACAACCTCTAGAAGAAAGAAACCACTGGAAAACAGAAAACTCTCTGTGCCTCATCCGTTTGATGCCCTCCATCAATCCAGAAATACTTAGATGATAACATATTGCGTGCAGTCACAAAAGAACATACTTTAAATTATAGTCTTGTTTACAAATTTGTAAAAAAAGCTAAGAAGTGATAATACTTCCCTTCATGCTTACTTCTGGAACAGCTGCTGTCACTGTTGCAGACCATCTGCAGAGAGCAAGGTAACTTAGCAAATACCTCCAAAATCCCTCTGCTTAACAAGTAGGTGAGGAGTGATAATCAAAACCAGAGCTGCAACAAGAGATTCTTGTGCTTCTCTGTTCCCACACTTCTATCTCTTAAGACTAACTTCAAATTTTTGTTGGTGAATTGAACCTTGGTTGGCTGAAGCGGAACCACTGAAATTAACATTGCCAAGAACTGTCCTACCACTTATCAAAGCATTTCCATAAGCACCAGAGGGATGCAGTCTAGCTCAATCACTCTTTTTATTCTTTAAAACATACTTGGCTTTATTTTTAAATACAAAGATCAGGCATTTTCTCTGTCTGATGATTGCTCTCAGAAGATCCAAATTCACTGCTTGGCTTATTATTGAGCTTTTCTGAGTTTAGAAACAAGGTTCATCCTCTGGATTTTGTTGCAGGGCAAGACATGCTGATGACTTCATGGGAAATTCAGTGCAAATGAGCTCAAGGAAAGGAAAGGGCTGGGATGTGTAGAAAAGTGCTTGTTGTATGGGCAGCAGGAGGCAGTTCTGCACGTAGGAGGTGAGAGAAGGCTGCACGCTGGGAGTGGGAGAAGGCTACAAAGAAAGTCATCTCTGAGAGAGGGGAGTGAGGAACATAAGGAATATCACTGTGTGTGGGATGAGATGAGAACAGAGATGTAGGTTTTTAGAGAACTTTAAAACAATTATAGGTTTTTACCATGGGAGGTTCTGTTTGACTAGATCAGAGCTTCCTTGTTACGTGCCTAGAATTGAAGCTTTCTTTGAAAGAGCTTGTTAACATTATTTCATACTTCCAATTAACATTTTATTTAAATGCTTTAAGATAGTTTCTAGATATATTAAAGACTTACTGATGAAATCTTGAATATAATTTACATATTTAAGTCACATTTGCATTCAATAATAAGACAGCTTTCCATTAGGGAACATGCCATCAGTAAGTCCCTTTACTAGCGTCTTGCTGAACTTCCTTAGCTGCAGTGTTCACTTCAGATTCAAAAGGCTATGGATTTAGCAGAAAGAAAGAAGACAGTGATATCATCAATGATCAGGTATCTTTTCCAAATTTCAGCCTGATGCATTGCAGAGTAGATTATTCAGCCACCACTTGGACTTCAGGAGTTTTATAAAATGCACAAGTCTATTTTTTTCAGTTAATATTCTTTTCTGTGAAAAAGAAGGGTAGAAAGTATTCATATCCTTTCTACAAATAAAGCAGAAAGTGTCAGCATCTTTCCACAGTTCATCCACGTGCTTCCCTGAGGATTTTTTCATTATAAAATTATCTTAGTTATCAAGTCTCAGCACCATAAAGCGCATATGGGATACGTGATAAAAGCTGGTTTTCCCCCCTCCTCAGTCAGGAAATACCAGTAAGAGAGATGGTTGGTTGAAGCAGAGGTTTTTTGTTTTTTTTTTTTTAGGAAGCACATTTTGAGAATTTCTGCATGTGAGAAGACTAAAAAACATGGTGAGAGAAGCATAAGATGACTGATGCATTACATGGCTGAAAGCAGCAGCCCACTGGTGAGCCATTGCCTGGGTACTATTGGACACAGGAAAACCATAAGCAACTATCTCTAGTTACTCTGAGAGGTTCTGAGATAGGTAGAATAATATCTAAGATAGGTTTGGTTCAAGTTTTGCCATTTTGTTTTGTGTATCTTTTTGATTTGGGCAGTTTGATTTTTCTTATACTAGACTTAGTGCTTTATCATAAGATTTATAGAGATCATAATTCTTATAAGATTCTAGAAGGTCAGAAGACACCAGCTGTGATGCAGGCAGAATACAGGGAATCATGAAAATAAAAACACCAAAACCACCAAAAAGTGATTTGGCACTTTTTTTTTTTTTTTCCCTTTCTGTGAACTCCAAACATAATTCTTTAAATCTGTGCCTTTCCTCACAAAATGAAGTTAACTCAAAGTTGAATTTACAAAAGGGAACGTGTTTGCAGTTCATACAAAGAAAGTATCACTGCTGAAAGCCAGAAAAAAACCTGCACATCTGTCTGTTGGAAAGGCATCATGAGTTATAAAAACCCTAAAGAATATAGAAAACAAGGATATAAAGCATCTCCTTATTTCTGCAAAAAGAGGTTTGAGAAGAGAAGAGGCTGAGAAGATTTTCCCACAGATATTTCTATAGCTGCCTCTTCTCGACTTTGCCAGCCTGTCTGTCAAATCTGCTGCTAGATAATACCAGGTGAAGAGATGAACCACTGGCTTACTCCTGAACAACGACTCTTATACTGCTGTAAAGATAAACAACTCCTGTCACAGGTTTTCTATTATTCATCACCCACTACCAAGGCCCCACTGGCATTCCACAGGTTAATAAAATATCACCTATATAAGATTAAAATTTGACAACCTGTGCTAGAATAGCAAGCCAAACTTAACCACCAGATTTTCAACATCTGCCTGAGCTCTGCGTTTTTTTCAAATAGGTGAATATCTCAAAATGTCTGTTATGTCCCTGGCACTGTGAGACAAATTCATGATGGGAATTTATTTCCCATCTATGTCACAGTACTTGATGGAGCTGCTGGAGAAAGTCAATCACTCACAAGATAGGATGGAAGGCAGAAGGGATGAGGTAGAGTTTCTTGCTGTCTTACTTTAGCTATACAGCACTACAAGAAAGTACAACTGACAAAGTTTTTTCTCAGTCCTCAATGTAACCTTTTATTTATTTAAATTTTTAAAAATCACCTCAACTACTTGCCATTCATCAGAGTCACTGTTTTTACAGAAAAATTTCAAGCAATCAATCTAAAACCCCTGCATTAATTCTAAGAGTGGAGAAGTACAGAGAGTGGAGAAGTACAGGGGTTGCTGCATGAGTTCATGCATAGCTCAGCCAAATCGATATCTCCTTTAAACCACATCACACTTTTTCACCTTGCAAGTTTCAAAACAGAAGATATAAGTTGGTGCTATAACAGAGTGTTTTTCTTATATGATTTCTTTTCCCATTTCTGCACGTGCAGTCTAATCCTGAGGGATACTGCAGGGTTTTTTTCCTGCTTCAGCTACTGAACTGTTATTTCCACAGGCATTCTCCGTAACACAGAGGAAAAGCACCATCACTGCACCATTTCTATAAGAGAAAGCTAACATGAAATGCCAATTAAAAGTTTCTGCTTCTGTATACTCACAGTGGAGCAAATGCTTTCTTTGTAAGTAGGAGCTAGCTGTCAAACACACAGCTCAGGACACAAAGTGTGCTCTGAATGGGTCATGGGGGTGAAATCAATAAATAAAGTACCTTCATCATTAATCATTTTCTGAATTTTTAAATCAGACAGAACATTTACAAGTTGTATGTCATTCCTTGCCACTTTTCTCCTTGTCGTTGCACCACTCAGCACACAGGTCATGCTTTGGCTGCACAAGTTTCTGCTGATGCCAAGGCCGTCTGCTGCACCAAGCCCAGAGCTCCTCTGAGGTCAGAGGTGCAATATCTATTCTGTTATTAGAGAAATTACTCAACACAATTTCGCAGTTCAGCAAAACAGTCTTATTGCTTGTATGCACTGTGAGTGCATGTCTTAACAAGCACTTAAAGTTTTTCTACTTCTGTTCCTTTGTGGAAACATTCATCTTTAACAGCTTTAGGAATGTTAGTGAGCATGGTTTCTTTTTCTATTTAACTTTAATAAGGGATTACTACATTGCATATAATAAGGTTTCTAAAGAGCTGGGCTTCCCATCTCTGCTATAAATTCAGAAACAAAAAAGTGAATTCTATGCTTTAGATAAAAAATGAAGAAAGTAACAGGTGGCTTTTTAGTACCATGATTACTTTTATTATTACATTCTGAATATTCAATGTTAGCAGCAGTCATCTCATCTTGTGGATGCCTTTCCAAATTCAATTGCTTTTCCCAAGCTATCTCTGTTTATTTCTGCAGGGGCAGGACCAAGGAAAAGCAAAGCTATTTCTGCAATATTTTATTTTATTTATTCTCAATGAAAATGAGAAGGTCTTTCTTTATAGCTGCACAGCCTGTAATGTCAACTCCAAGCAATCAGCTATAAAAAATCCCTTACCGTCACTTCGCAGGTTTAAAATAAAAATAAAAATAAAAAGTAGAAAGAGAAAGAAATCAATTCATGGTGTCAGAGACTATCTGGAGTGATATTGTCCCCAGTCATTGATACAGAATGAGAACATCTGGGGACTCAATTACTCATGACATGAATAATAATATCTCACTTTTGTTAAATGAAAGTCTAGGTGCAGGAAGTTTACTTCACCATACAATCCTGGGATGAAAGATACCAGCAGCTGAGACAAGCCACAGTCTCTGGCATCCATGAGCATACGAGTGCAGGTGCATCTGTATCCCCAGCACAAAATCATCATAAAGAAAATAATTTTTTAAAATCTAGTTAAAAGCTCCAAGCCCTAGTGAATTTGCTAAATGTCACAGCCCCCTTTTAAGAACTTGAATTAAAGCCTGGTTCAGAAAGCATGCTTGTCCTTTGAACCAAAGTCAGTGGGACCTCCAGTTGTCCTTTACTTCTGATTAACGTGAACTGTGTATCTCAACAGTGCTAGAAGCCATTTAGGCCCTTATTTTAAGCTTCTACTTTATGACTCTGTGTTTCAAGAGGATGTTACCAAACCCAAGTTTCTATGTGTATGTTCCTCTTTCTTGATCAAGTAGAGCTGTCTGTATTCTTAGAGACAAAGCTGGGATCAAATCAGATGATATTCATTTCACAGCAATGAGTAAGCAGCAACACTCATGCTAAAATTGCACTGACTTGTACAATCACTTTGATATCAGCAGGACTGTTCTCCAAAATAAGCATGTGAACCATTGTGAGATTAGCATCTGAAAGTTTAGAAGTTAAATAATCAGGAAAGGGCTGGAAGTTAGTTCTCTATGGTTTGTGGGTTTTTGTCATGTGAAACCTAGTATCTTGTTTTCCCTACTTCTTTCTTCAGGGACTTTCATTAACATTAGATTATGGGAAAAACGCAGAATTTGCATTCACTCTACACCAAAAGCTTTAAAAATTCTAAAGGTCTGAATGAAAAATACTTTCCATTATAGGCCAGCTAAGACAAGTGCTGTGCTGGCACTTTTCTGTTGTAGAAGTGCTGCGTGGGGCACAACTTGCCAAATGCATTGGGAGGACATACAGAGAAAGTGGGGTAGGTCCTCAGTGGCTCCAAACCAGCAAAACATCATCACCAGTAAGAGAGTTACAACACCACTAAGGGACACTACTCCAAACATATCAGTTTGGGGCTCACAGTCATCTTCTGCTGACCACGGGAAAACCTCAGGGGCTGCCTGTTTCTAAAGGAAAGTCACAGATGGGAAATTTTGTGTCGTCTCACAAGAGGAATCTCAAGTCACCACCCTCAAAAAATAAAAAACAGTCACCAATTCCTGTTTGCAGGTCTTGTGTTTATGTAATGTATCTAGTCCCACTGTGATCATTGTCTTTTAATAATGTGCAACATTTATGGACTCCAGTAAAAATGTTTTTAATATAATGTAAACGAAGTATAAACTGTTAACCTTGAACATGGGGGAATGCATTAATTTCTTCTTCTTTTTTTAAATTTCTTTTTAGTTTTTTTTCTTCCATTTATTTATTTATTTATTAAACCTCTTTATATAATTTACTAAGAATTGCCTAAAACTTCCTTGTAATTGATAGAAAAACTTTTGGAATCATTCAAAGAGTTAAAGTTTTTAATGTTAGAATAGCTATTATTCATCAATAAGAGCATTTCTCAAAAGGCAGAGAACACTAAGCTTGAGTCTCTACTGTCCTATGTGTACCAGTGTGGGGTTTCCAAACACTATCCCAACCAGTAGCAAGGATGCTATACAAAAAAATCCTGTATATCAGCAGTTAATTTCTAACTATTTATAAAGCAAATGATATAGCATTCTGTATTGTATAATACATATATCATATAAGCCTTGCCTATGCTCTAGCACAGGTAATAAAAGAAAACTTCTCAACTCTGCCATGATAACAAAACTCTCCTTGACTTCAGTTGCCAGTCTGCTTCTCCAGAAGCTGATGTGTATACGTCTTTTACCTCACTGTTTCTGGTATGAAAGCTCCAGAAGCTTACATGTATGCAGCCTTTTTTTCTTCTCCAATGCACATTTACATCTGAAGTTATTCCAAGAAGTTTCATCCTGTGCACTGACTTTCTACATAACATTGTTCCGAAACAATGCTTAAGCAAAGGATACACACAATGACTAACTTAGAGCAAAAATATTTCAATAGAGCTGTGAAATAGAGTGAGGAGGGGGAAAAAAACCCTTGTATTTTAAGTTGATTTGCTCTTTTTTACATTGGAATGGCCTCTCAAAATCCATCTGTAATTATCACTTTATTTATCTTCATTCAACCTGCTGTTCAAAAACTCCCTTTTGTGCAAACCTAAGAAATACTCTTCCTCCATCAGTCAAATGTTCTCTGCAGACCAATGTAAATGTAACCTAAACCAGTAAGGTATTGCAGTGCTATTAAATGGAACAGATAATGAACCTAAATAACTGCTCAATCTTATTAGTGTAGCCCTCATATACCTGCTATTTTTCTTCAAACCCTGCTGCTTAGCATTCATACTGCCTGATTTGAGACTAAAATTAGATTATAGAAATGCGTGCTTTTTACAAGAGGTCTTTTATTTGTTCCATAAAGCATTTAGCACTCTTTAGGCACTGTATAAATAAAAATAATCACAATCTTGGAATTCACCTTCAGAAATGGAAATGAAGAGATCTAAGTCCTTTTATTTCTGCAGCACATTATCCTCATTGTGCACGTTTGGATAGCAATGCTTTGTAAGACAAGTTAAAAAGATGCTTGAAAGTCTGGTAAAGGTGAATATCAGGAACAAAAAAAAAAAAAAAAGAAGGAATCATGTCTATAGTTTTGGAGTTTTATTACAGAGAATAAAAATAAAAACCCTGTCAGACTTTCAAGATAAAGCTCTGCTGTCAAATTCATTAATGTTTGTGGGAGATGCTAGCAACTGCTGGTGAAAAATGGTTGTGGCTTCAAAACACAGGCCATAGAATAAAATCGCTTTTGCTCATTTTAAGAATACAAGGATATGTATAATTAGGAGCCATTTCATGACAATGAACCACAATTTCTGAGGACTCTGCACTACAAGAAGAGTTACTGCCTTTGAGAAGAGTTACTGCCTTCTGGGTCAGAGCCATATCAAGTCTAACAATCATTTCTGTCTGACTTTCCTCCTGCCTTCCCAGGGTCTATATTTAGAAGTTAAGCACCAAATATTGGAAGTTTTTTTGAGGTTAAGCATGCCAATGTCCTCAAAACTCCAGTAGGCACCAGCTTACGTCACCTGGCACCTTAGCACTTATAAATCTCAGGCTGCTAGGACTTACCTTAAATTAAAGCTATCATCAGGTGAAACATCTAGCATATGCTGTTCCCAGAGGCTCCATTTTCAGGCAGTGAAGACAGACAGACAATTTCCCATGGTTATTCACCCTGTCCTCAAATGAGGCACCTATTTCTTTTAATTTCTCTCCTGCTTCTTTACAATGAGGACTTATGTGATAGTTACATTTAGGCAATGTGAATCCTGTTATTGGTATCTTCGTAATTTTTAAATGCAAGTCATCTGTAAGCACATATGGATAATTACGTCTGTGCTCCTTAGGCTCCTCTTAAGATGTAAAAATATCTCTTCAGGAAGGGATTGGATTGCACATAAGTGTGTTTTAAGATTAACATTAACTATAAAAAACATATTTCAAAATGGATGCAAAATAACAACAATAAAAAAATGCCAACAGCTACTAGAAGGAATAACTCCATTTTAGTTATATTGAAGCTTTACTTGTAAAAATAAAAATGTGAATAGTGAAGAGACAATTTGTTTATTACAGCCTCAATAAACCGATACACTTGCACTAACATCAAACTTGTTACTATCCCACTACCCCAAATAATTACTGTAGTTTATATTGCAGCACCTCAGAAAGACCAAAAAACATTAGGGCTTTCCTATACAGAATCACTGAATCAACCAAGTTGGAAGAGACCTCCAAGATCATCAAGTTCAACTGATCACCCAACCCTATCGAATCAACTAGACCATGGCACTAAGTGCCTCATCCAGTCTTTTCTTAAACACCTCCAGGGACGACAACCCCACCACCTCCCTGGGCATCCCACACAAAGGATAAAAGAAAGTCTTATTTGCAGTACAGAAAAAGGGCTGAAAGGTTAGATGAAATTGGTGTTTAGAAATAAGCATTGAAGACATAGAGAAAAGTCAAACATAACCCTTTTTTTCTTTTTGAGTGATTAGTTAAATTCGAGTCTCAGTTTAATGATTTTCTTCAGAAAGTAGCTTTGATCTAAATTATGGAAAACCTGCTCTTTAAGGCAATTGACTCGAGAAACCTAAATAATGAGGTCTGGAATTTTTTGTTTTCTTTTTAATGATGTGGTTTCAGAAAAGATACAAAATTATATCATTTCCAAAGACTATCTCTGGTTAGCTGCATACAGTTTGACATTCAAGAGATATTAATGTTATCAGCTACCACTGCCTGCCACTTGGGATGAACAACATTTTCTT
The DNA here is from genome assembly GCF_027791375.1 of Indicator indicator. Taxonomy (NCBI): domain Eukaryota; kingdom Metazoa; phylum Chordata; class Aves; order Piciformes; family Indicatoridae; genus Indicator; species Indicator indicator. The sequence continues at coordinate 16,104,614 of NC_072012.1, read as the reverse complement.
GACCTATGATTTATATGCCTCTAAATGAAAGTGATTTTTAAGAAGGGATGTGGAGGTGGAAAGCAGAGTTTCTCCACTAGAAGAGAGGGTTACAAATGGACAAATCCCTGCTTTATTTAGTGGAAAATAAACCATCAGTAAATATTCATAGAATCATAGAATAGTTTGTTTTGAAGTGACGTTAAAGGTCATCTAGTTCCAAACCTCACTATATCAAGGTAAGGAAAACTCAGTTGTAGATTGACAGAAACATACGTACAGTGTAGGTGGATGGGTGTTCAAGCCTGGCATGACTGGCAAAGCAGCATTGGTGACATGAGAGGATATCCACATTACAAGAAACATGAGGGATGAAAGGCATAACCCTCTGAGTGAGAGAAATTACATGGCAGAATACCTCAATGGGAAGGGAAAGAGAGGAGCACACACAGAAGCTAAGCTCATTTCTTGCCGCTCATGCAAAACCATTTAAGACAGCAGTTGAGATGTCAAGCGGGTCTTTTAGTCCATAACCCTATTACCGTAAGGAAAAAAAATCCTTTTCATTTTATAGTAATTAAAATGCTCATAGATGTTTTATTAACTCGCTCCACAGAGCCACATAGATTTTATAATTCATCCAGGCACTTACAAGTAGTTACTCGGGTTAGGCTGTCAAGATAGAAATGATTCAAAACTTGTGTACTTAGCTCCTTGGAAGACATATCATTCTCTAACACAATGGTATTAGAAAGACTGCTGACAGTTAGTGATCAAGAGATTTCATTTGGCTTGTCATATGGTGGGTTGTCAATTCTTCTTTTCCCTTTAGATAAAAGCTTCATTGCATCAGATTTAAATAATGGCGAAGTTACAGGTTAACATTTTTCAGAAGTAACAAAGTTACTTCAGTACTTAAAATTTTATTTTCAAAATGCTGTAGACATGCAAGAACACAAGCCTTTCCAGTAAAGGGGTCTTAGACTTGTTAAAAGAAATTTATGGAAGGGTGGAGAATAAAACTCCAACTTGCAGAGGCTTTAGATTTTTACCCTACACCAAACCACTTGCTTAAAATATATGAAGTTTGCAAATTATTACAATTGTAAGACAACCTAAAGATGTAAATGTCCATTTTGAACATACCTGATCATTTTCACATCAACATATCCATGCCATTATATTATATTGTAGTTTTCCTCCCATTCCTCTAAAAAAAAATTCTGAATGACAATTTTAAGATGGCCTTTAATTCAAACCACAGTTTTTCCTGAGTTATGCTCATGATTTAAACCAGGGCTGTAGAGATTTTTCCACAAATGTAGAGATTTTTTTCTATGGAAATTATTCTCTTGATTTTTTTTTTTTTTGAGTAAATAAGAACAGCTGTGAGGAGTAAGTGACCATTTAAACCTTACCCTCCCTTTCTACTGCACAAAAGTGGAAAAGTAGCCCAGATTTAACATTTATTATCATTACTAACCTAGTATTAAGTAAATAAATAACCCATGTGCTTAGCCTATATTTAAAATATTTGTTCTTCTTTAAATATAAAGCAACTTTCACAGAAACAAACACAAGCGGCTAGAGACCGAAATAATTCCTTTGATCCTGAAGCTGAGTATTTTCTCGTTTAAGCTCCAAACATCACCTCCTTCCTGCCCATAGGGCTTTGCACTGTGATGGAGCACTCCAGCTCACTAATTTACTGCTCCTGGTTTCACTTGGATTCTGGTCTATGAAAAGATGGTTACAGGCCGAGGTACCACAAAATTTTAGGAGCTTATCTTCATGTGTTAATTGTTCTGTAGCATATTTAAATGGTGGATTTCTCAGGTTAACCTCTATTTCTTCTGATACTTTGGTTTGGTCTGTTATCACACATCCTGTCTATGTAATGTCGAGAGCAAATACAGTTTGAAATAGGACTGCCACAGCAGCTATAGAACATCTAAAAGGAATAAAAAAATAGGCCAGACCTTTATTAAATTTTAAAGTATGCCTTCACTACACTCTTGTAAAGATCCAAATAGGGTATTCCAATCTCTAGAGATCACCAGTATAATTTCTTTATCATGTTCCATTTAAAATTTAATTATGTAGTCTACAACAAGAAGTATCTGAGTACTCTAAATAGGTCATGCAATGAACAACTTAATATTAGAAAGTTTTCCTTGTGAAGATCTGTTCTTTGATGTGCTGCTGCACACAGAAAGCCTTTCTTCGAGAAAAAACAATATACATTCATTGATATAATAGTGTCATTTAATATAAAAATTGTAAAGCTCCTTTATCATATTTTAAGTTTAATTATTCAATTCTTTCTCTAGCCTGAGCTTCTCAAAATCATCAGAAATAACCAGTAAATCAGAACTGACGCAATATAATCGTACTGAAGTTTTTTGTATCTTTCTACAGGCAAGGTTAATCTATTAGCCTTCCTTCTAAATGACATCTACCAACTCAGATTTTTCTACTTTTTCCTATCAATGATGCATATTCTTCAGTAGCATGAAGGTAATTCCTTCTTCCTCTTAAGTATGATCATTAGAGAACAATCAGCAAGCCTTAATGGAAAATGACTATACTAGAAAGTCATCATTTTTCAAGACACTTTGTTATATTTGCCTTTTAAAAAATGCACATGCATAACCTCTAGTGGTTACTATAAGAGAAGAAAAATGTTAAAACCATTTTATTTTGTAACTTCTGATTATTTACAGGGCTTTCTGGCTTCAAATTCCTAAATCCTCCTCTTTTAATTCAACTATGTAAATTTCCAGAGGGTTTTTTGAGAATTTTTTTTCAGAAGGTGTTTGTTTTTTGACAACCAAAAATTAGTGCCCCCAGTGCCTAAACCTTCCTAACATGAAATGTTCCAAGTACAAACATATTTGCTCACGTTTCTACTGCCTGCCAGAATACTCCTTTCACTAGGTTTATGAATGTCTGGAAAGAATTTGGTAAATCCTGGCCATAAGTATAGCCATGAGTCATTATTGCCTTGAGAAAAGGCATCATGTTTGCTTGCACAAATGAGAGGTTTCTAGTATCAGAGAGGGCTTTTTCTATCCCATCAGGTAAAATACAGGAAGCACAGCGACTATGGCAAAACAGTCATTAGTTCCATCATTTCAAGGCACACACATAAAATTTTATATGCTATAGAGTAGTCACAGGGTGAAGGTGGAAGAAGATGTGATGGTGGTGGGAAAGTTAGACTGTTTCATTCTTATGAATTAATAATAACAAAATTTTTCACTTGAAGTTTGAAAAAAAGAACAAAAAAATATTACCTTAATACATCACAACATAAGATTAAAACCCCTAAGGAACAGCTTGTTTAGAGAAATGCAAGACCTGGTGAATCCCTTAGAAGACTTGAGGACTAACCAGCAAGGGCATAGCCATGAACATTTGTTTCAAATCAAGACAAGATCATTTGGTTTAATATTGATAACATGATTAAAAAGCCTTGTGCACACTGCTTGTACGATCTGATTTTTCCTTGTGATATCTTGCCTCAGTTGAAATTAAAGTCTTGTGCTAATAATTCAAAAACCCCACATTTAGGCAATCATTAATGGCAAGTTTGAAACAGGGTGTTTATTCAAGCAGCTATGTATGTAATTTTAACTTTAATTTAAAGCAGAATTTTTTTCTGCAGTACCGAGTCTTCATGATTCCAGGATATTAGTCACATAATACCTAATCAATTAGGGAATGCAGTCAAACTGGACATATTTTACAACTAAAGCCAGTAGAAGACAGCTAGAGCATTATTGGCAATCCTAGTCAAGGAGATAACTACTCTGCCAAAGAAGAGTACTTTGTATGAAGAATTGTCATTCTTTTGCAATGAATGTGAATAAAATCTTTTGTGTGTCAGGTAGGCTGATTGTTGGTTAGCTCTGCGAAGACTTGGTAAAATTTCACCAAAATATTTGCTTGCACGATTAAGTATATTAATTACCAGTAAGTCATAAAAAAGACAGAGATCTAATAAACTAACAACTGATATCAGTCACACAAGTTTATGCCCCCAGAACAAAGCCATACATTTCAGAGGTGGGGAAAAAAATAAAAAGTCATCACATGCAGTGAAAAATCTACATTTTTTTCAGCTTATCAATACAGACAAGATAACTAATATATACTACACACACCATAAAGACAGGTAGATATTTTTGTCTGCCTTAGAAGCAGAAATAGCATACTTAAAGAAAAATTACTTTCCTGTTGAAATCATTTTCACATTATATATTGGGTAAACTACAACACTGGTATTGATCACAGGAAAACAAACCCCTCCAAAACCCTATTCAAACCCACTGTACTGGTAGCAGAAGATGCAAGGGGATGAGAGCACCATTTTATTGCTCACCAGGTCTCTCTGCTAAGTGTCGTTACCGTATCAGCTTTTGTTTGTTTGTTTGTTTGTTTGTTTCCCTTCTTTTCACCCTTGTCTCTATCTGCATGATTACATCATTTTATTGCATCCTGTGACAACATGTAGGCAGGTCTCACTTAAGAAGCCTCCCTTGCAACCTGTGAGTCTTGTCTAGTTTTATTACTTTATGAAAAGCTTTCTCAGTATAGAAATATTTGGTCTAAGCTGCTTTCCTGCTTTCCAAATGAAAATGCCTTAGGATCACAGTGTTTTTTCCTCCTACCTCTAAGTTTCCCCTCCCCTCATCCCTCAGGTGAAATTTGAAGCAAAAGCCAAACCACCTGAAATGGGTATAATTGCACAGCTGGAAGAAAGCCACATCAGAATTTTTCTCATCAGGTTCACAACTGTGCTAAACCTCAAAGCAACTTCAACGTAGCACTTTAAGCTGTGTAGTTTTGGTAGTGTCAGTGTGTTACAATCATTTTTCTGTCTTTGGCATGCAGTGTGTGTTCTCTCTGCACCCCTAGTTCATAGTATCTCAGTAGTTCTCCTTAGGACAAGGGTCATGTTCTGGCTGAAAAGGTCATGTTTCTTTCAGCACCTTCCAGACATTGATACACAGATGCAGTCTAGAGTAACGGTGCTTACCTTGGTAATGTTCCAGATAACTCTGTGGCAGTCTCTCTGAAAGACACAAAGTGAAGAAAAATTGGTTTGTGTTTAAAGAAGCTCTAAAGTTTTAAAGATGTTTTTATACTGCTTAAATTTTACAGGAGTGCAGACACATATCCAGCTTTATACATAAATGCCTCATCTGCATGATTGTATACACAAAAATGCAAAAAAAAATCCAACCCAGATGATGGGGTGTGATCTAAAGAATAACGTTCTCAATGGATCAATTACTCATTTTTTAAGCATAAAATTATCACTATTTCAAATGCCAACACTGTATGATCCTACATAGCCAAAACATATCACTAGGCCAATATTCCAGTGGAAAAAGTTCCCTTTTCTCAGTGCTGCACTAAAAGTAAAGCAGACAGATTTGTAACCACATCATACACTGAAAACAAAAACATGTTCATGTTAAATGCTCCTGTATTGGGCTTTAACAACAGTTATTTTCCAAATAGGTGATTTTTCATTCTGTTTACTTGCTTGAATCTGTTTCGTGGGCTTCTAATTTCTTTGAGGGAAACTGTGAGGTAGTAAAAATGGGCCAATGTAATAGGCATGTCACATTAAAGTAGAATTAAATAACCATTACCTATATACACAGTCCTTAAAATACATCCCAGATCTACCAGCACTGCATGTCCTTGCTCTTGTGCCCAGTATGTTTGCTTAGTCCTTATCCAAATATCAGGAAAGCAGCTGCATATCTCTATTTCTTCTTTCTCTTTCATGTATAAATTCTTAAAAAAAAACCCCAGCAAGCTGGCATAATGAGGGTGATTCTTCTACACTTGACCAGAGGTCCATCTCGTTTCACATTTCACTTGTCCAGTTATTATATCTCTGTCCTAGGATTAACTTTGTTGCATGGAAGATAACTGGTTAGTTGGTACCCTGTTTGCTTCCATTGAGATCCAAATTGGAAAATATTTCTCATCTGTACTTTCGAAGCTGTGGCATGGAACAATCCTCAACATAATGCTCTCTTCTCCTTTTCTCCTTGTTTACAGCTGAGGGACAGAAAGTTCTTCCATCCACTTTTACATACACAGGGGATGCTGGTGGTAAAGACACTTCTCCACATCTTCCTTGCCTTACTAATTCTCAAATCTAGTGATCTCTAAGTATGGAGTTAATCCTATGCATTTTTCTTGAGAGGTCATAAAACCTATAAATACAGGCTGAAGCCCCAAGCTTATTTGTTTACAAATTCAAAAGAAAAAAAAAATTTAAAGACTTGTAGAGCTTTACTGTGTTCTGAAGCCTTTTTGGTTTTGTTTTTGTTTTTGTTGTTGTTTTTTGTTTTTTTTTTTTTTAAATGGAGCAACTACAGAGTTATTGCATTAAACCCAAAAGAATTCAGATCTCCTCCTTAGTCCTAGATCCCCCACTATATAAACTATGAGCAGCTACAAAAGTCTTGGTTTTTTAATTTTTCTTTTTTTAATTGAACACCCCATAGTGACACCCAGTCTTTTGTTTTGTCGTGGTTACAGTAGCCATGTAGAGTCCATTACAGTGTCAGGGAAGATAAAATGGTCTGTCTAAACATGCATGGCTTTGCATTTTCATTGAGTTCCTATCTTCAAGCTCTGCAGTTTACTGGTCACAGAAGGTTGCCTTAAACCTCCCAGTGTTTTGCTTCAGAAGGCACAGAACTGAACTGTGTTCAGTAGTTGCAAAGAGGAATAAGCTCAAAACTATTTTTTGCACACATCATTCAAGAACAGACCAGCAAACGCTTAAGCCCTCTCAGAAAAGCCAGTTCCCACCCCAGCAAAGGCAGACAGGTATGCATTTAGCAGGTTCTATGATGAGCAAAGTCCATGATGTAAATGACATCAAAGGTGAGAGCCAGGAGCAAGAGGAAGAAAAAGTAAAGAGATAAGAAAATGAAATTAGAGTGGAGCTGTGCAGACTGGGTTCCTATGGTGTAATTTGGTACAGCTGTACATTTTAGATATTTTATTTTCATTAAACTCCTGCAAATTGGTATCATACCACCTTATTTTTGAAGCCCTACTCATAACTTATACAGTTCAAAGAATTAATGCGATATTTTGTGTAGCCTGTCAAAGAACTACATCACTACATCGTTCCAACAGTCAGGAAATTTTTTCTCTTTAATTACTAATCTCAGGCATCATCTTGCATTGAAATTTTTTTTTTTTTTTTTGGGCATTTCTTTGTTTCTTCTTCTAAAGGGACTCCCCTGCCTTTAGCTACCTATTATCTCTCTAATAACAGAGTAGCACAAACCTTATTGCTTTAGGGTCTGGGAGCATGTTTTATAAAATAGCAGTTGCTCATCCAGCTTAAACAGACAACCAGGCAAATCACAGGTGGGTATTGCAGGAAACATCAAGGGGCAGAAGCAGCTCAATTTAGAAGAGGATGTTAAACTAGAAACACACTGTCAGCTTCTGAGTAGAGCAGTAAGTGATTGGTGCATCTAAATTTCTAAAGATTTTCATTTCTGTTAAATAACCTTCTGTACAAGAGATGGTGGCCTTACGAAAACAATTATTGAGTAGTCAATATGGTGGTAAAAAAATCTGAATGTGATCAGAATGTTAACCAAAGACACTGCAGGCCTTTAGCATATACATTTTTAACGTAATTAGTTGTGTTTTAAACAAAAATAGTAAGGTAATGATTTTTGAAATACAGATAAAACTCAAGTAAAACTCTAAACCTCACAAGTGAAAGAGAAGCAACAGTACTTCCCAACTATCCAAAGATTTCACTGTCATCAACTCAGTAAACATCTAAACCATTAAAAAAAAATCCCTTTAGATCATTAAACTAAAAATACTATTTTCCTAGAAAACAAACATGATTATCCCTGCAATGTCACTGTACATGAACTACTAAAGGTAGTTAATGTCCACTGTAAGTGTCCTATAAATATCAGGAATTGAAACATTGCTCTATAAATAAATTTCATGGGAGTTTAAAAAAGAAAATCTTATGGAGCAAATTACTCATCAAGAAAGCCCTTAAAGTTTATTTAAAGGTAATGGATACTTATTCTGCAGCATTCTGCAGCATTTCAAGAAACTGAAGCTAGACTTATACAACCAATTATCAGATCCCTAGTACTCCCAAATAACACATGCAATAAACATAACCTATAATTTACTGTATCTACAGAAGAAAAATATTTTTTCTTGGATAAAACCAAAAGAAAGATAATACTCAACAGGAAAATAAATATAAGACCACATCTTTTCATATTTTGCCTATGTTATGAAAGAATGACCTTGAAAAAGAATAGAAACCTAGATGCTTTGTCAGGGCTGCCCTGAATTCCACTGGAATCCATGCCAGTGCAAATGGGGTAAGGCTGTGCACAACAATGCTAAGGACAGAAGAGGACAAGGCTAAAGACCCTGGAAAAGCTGTTAGATGGAGGGTGACATTACTAAGTGCAGTCGCAGCACTTCAAGGAAGGTCATGTATGACTTCCTAGCATTTTGTGTTCAGCTGTGCAGGATGGATCTGGAGCAGCATGGTCTGTACGTATGGAAGATGAAGGTGCTGTTGAAACCAAGAGGGTGCCGGGTGGGAGGTCTGCATCCCAAAATGCTACCTTGTTGCATGTGGTCTTCCAAAAAAATTCACACTATGGGTTTACAAATTGTTCACTAGACCTATGATGAGCTTTGATCTGATGAAGGGGCTCTGTACCCTACATAGCTATTCTCAAATTCCAGAAGGCCAGTGTGGGTGAACCAAGCACCACATGCACATTTTGTCATTTCTCTCTACAGGATGAGAAATTCTACTGTAGGATCAGAGTAGGAAGTGTACCAAAGCAGAAAAGTATAAATATTTTAGTAAAAAGCTTGTAGTGAAGTGGAAGTAGGAAGATCTGCACTAAGGTCAGCAAACAGACTTTACTGCCTATTAATTTTGTTTAAGTAAAGTTGTTCAGGAAAACTCTTCAGAACCTTTGGAAAATGTTGTGTTTGTATTAAATGTTTTGTTCACTGAGAAATCATATGGTGCTTGTCTCGCAGAGGCTGACTGGCAGCTGTTGTTACCCACTATGTGCAGGGTTTGGCACAATGCAGTTCTGAGGCTTAATTGTAATGTTTTGGTCAAGTTTAATAACCTGCACTGTACTTTTGCACACTGAGGCATAAGAGTCAGGGCAGGGCTTTAGAGAGCAACTGAGGTAATCCTGTGTATATTTTGCTAGATGCATGCCAGGAAACTTACCAAGTACTGAGTTCAAATGATGCAAGTCAAGACTATGCTTAGAAACATTTTTATCTTCTGCAGGATCACGACCCTTAGTGATTTGGAAAGCCTTATATCCCATCAAGAACAATTTTTGTTATGAAAAAGAAAGCATATGGATTCAAGTTAAGCAATCTGTCAGGGTGCTGGGGAAGACGCAAAAGGAAAGGCAGCAACACATTCCTGCAACTGTGTCATCGTTCTTCCTTTTTCCTTCTCACACTTTGGAGAGAGGATAAAGCTCGCCTACAACACAGGAGGCACATGAGGATAAGGACATAAGGATAAGGGGCGAAGCTGAAGGAGGAATCTCTGTGGTGTGGTATTAAGAAAACAGCATGAATACAAGCAGAAAATCCCCAAGATATAAAACACAGGAGTCTTCCAACTTGTGAAGAGAAGTGTCCAAAATCTGAGGCCATACTTGTAGGCATCAGAGCCAGCAGACATTGTTTCAGCCAGAAGGATTACAAGGTTCTGTCTTCTCTAGAACAAGGGATCATGACCCATTTAATTCATTGGGATGTGTAACAGCAGTTGATTCTGCCACCTGTGCTCATTTTCCATGAAACACAAAAAATCCCCAAATGTTAGTCTGGCATTTCTGGTTTGGGTGACTCTTTCAGCCCTTTACTAAACAGGATCCTATGCCTGGCACAAGCATTAATCATACAGGAAAATTCATATTTGTGACCAAAACCAAGTACAAGTTGAAGAGAAATGAGGTATTTGAGAAATATCCAGAAATATCCAGAAATGGCCTTAAGCGGATCTGCTGACTGTGCTGATAAGGTGTGTGTAACAAATTACAACCATGTTGATAACTAGGAATTGCTATCTTGAAATACTTCCAAACATTCCATAACTGTGAAGTTACTCTTCATTTTGCTGCATGGGCAAATCTGGTTTGCCAGAACAAACAATGCACCTGATGATTTTGACCACTCTTCTCTGGCTTTGCCCACATGAAGACAAGGAGCAGACACTGTCTACACTCAGCCACACAAGAAAATCAGGGTAGAGAGGGGTCCAAAATACACTGCTGAGCAAAACGTTTCGGCTACAGCATTATGGCTCCTGAAACCACCAACTCAAAGGGATACATCCCATTATTTTAAATGGATTTTAACCAGACCATCAATAAACAGCTTTTTAAATTGCAGGAGTCTGTGGTTGCACATGTGCTCACTGCTACTGCATAGACATGCATCAGTGATGTGCCAAGAGAAAAGACTAATTGTCAGTGTAAAGCAGAAGTAAAGAAAAGTTTACAAAGGGAAATGAAGGATTTTCCACTTAAAGCAGGGCAGAACAACTGAAGAGGAACATTAAATTAGCTTTAAAAGGAAGGATGTACCACAAAGAACATAATTACTTAGTTGGAATTTCACCAAGACTTGGGAGTCAATGCCTCTACTCTTGCAGAAAAGTGCCATGGGATTTTTAATGACCACAAATGGTCAGGACATTGATTTCACATTTCAGTTGAAAAATTGCACCCCCAAAGACACATTGTTGTCTCTGCTCTTCCTAAAATCACATGGGGGACTATGTCTGATTGAGTAGGAAGAATTTATAGCATGTATTGAAATACCATTGTGAAACACAAAATATTTCATTGGTCCTAAATTGGATAGTTTCTCAGCTTTGTTAGAATGCAGCAAAATAAACAAGCTACATCTGGATAATATATGGGGCTTAAACTTTCACTAATTCAGTGGATTTCACAGAGGTTTTGTTTTCTCTGTATCACATTCTTTTAGCTTATCTTTTTTTTTTTACTGTGACCAGTAGGGATCAAAATAGTCAAAAGCAATTCCAACTTTTAAAGAAATTAACATATTTTAAAAAATTAAGAAAAAAAAACCTGATACTTTTGTAAGTATTTTCTCTTTCACACAATAACCAGCAAATAAATACATTGCAGTTTTAAAACTTCACACAGAGATTAGCTAGCTAACAACAATCATACATTCACAGCAGAAAAACTGCATAAACACTGTCTGAATGTGCTATTTAAGTGCAAGCTAAATATTCTTTTTTTAGGAAGTGATGTAACAAGTTCATATGTAAAAATCTATTTCTATACAAGCTGACATTCTGCAAGATTAGCTGACTGAGATAGAGGGCATGAGCAAACATGTTTGGTTTTTTCTCTCATGATTATTTTTAAAAGCTGTATTTTTCACTATTCTAAATTTGTTACTTCTGAATTTTTCATTCCTCCTTAGGTAAGGAGAAAAGAAAAAAAAAAATCTCAGTGTGGTCAGTGATAAATGCCTGCCACCAAAACTGTATAGGTCCAGTGTACATCCAGTGGACAAGTAATGCCCCAAGTTAAACATGTCCTTGTCAGTATAACTATATTGCAAAAAAATCTAAGTTTCCATTTAACACCACTCCAACATCTTTGAAGGCAGCAGTATTACAACTTACAAGTTAAAGTGTAACTTAGGCCAAAGCCCCTCTCCTTGAAATTTGTCTACAAATCCCAGCTAGGATCTTGGACTCTTGTCTAATTACCCACCAAGGATGTCAGATGAAAGCTCCTCTCTCTTACATGTTCTGCTCTGGTATTAAAGAGCAAGATAAAAATGAATAAGTGGAAGAAAAGCAGTAGTGTACCCATTTCACAGATTGATAATAGGGGCACAGATAAGATGCAATTTAGCCAGGGTCATTAGGAAGAAATGCAGGGCATATAGGAGACATGAAGAAAGATCCAGCTTTAGTGTTCTGCTCCAAGAGCAGACTTTGCCATCGTAGACATGCAGATACAGTTGTTGCAGCATAGCGACCGCTGTTGCTGTGTGTTTCCTCAGAGCAGGGCTACATTTTGGAATGCAGAAATACAGGAAGGAAGCACCACAGGTACTGAATTTGGCTCTCTTGAGCACAGCAAGCAGCAGGATTAACATGCAGCAGAATCCACAAAGGTACCAACTCCTACATCCTCACCCTGTTATTACAGGGAGAAAAAGAAGTGATGCACAAGCTCTCACCTCAGGGAGTTGTATAAGCCCAGTGGGAGAAAAATACCCTCTGTCTTTCCCCAAAATGAGAAAACAGATCACCAAAACCAGAGAAGACATTCCTCCCCATATGCTCATTAAAACTACTGTAATGTTTACTGTAGTGGTAAAATACTGAAACAGGCTGCCCTGGGCAGCCTGATCTGGTTGGAGTTTCCTTGCTGACTGCAGGGGCATTGGACAAGATGACCTTTGAGAGTCCCTTCTAATCCAATGCAATCTGTAACCTCCCTAGGTAGAAAACTTTGCTTGCTTGCTATTTGCTTGCCTTTCACTACATCAAGTTGCTCAAAGCCCCATCCAATCTGGCCTTGAACTCTTCCATGGTAGGGAGGCATCCACAACTTCTCTGGGCAACCTGTTCCAGTGTCTCACCACCCTTGCAGTGTCCCACCACCCTAATATCTAATTTAAATCTATTCTCTTTCATTTTGAAACTGTTACCCCTCACCCTATCACTACACTCCCCAATAAAGAATCCTTCTCCATCTTTCCTGTAGGCCCCTTTAAGGTACTAAGAGGCTGCTATAAGCTCTCCCTAGAGCTTTCTTTTCCCTAGTCTAAACAACCCTAAGAAGTCATATAATCACAAGGATGCCTAAAAGATATGAATAAACTCACAGAAATTATCAAAGTACTGTAGACAATGATGGCCTACGTTCTTTCTCTAGTTTCTAGGAAGTGGTATAGGGCTGCAATAAATATCTTCTGACATTTGAGAGTGTTGTATTTGTGTAGGGTGCAGCGTGGAGTTATATGTACCGTCTACACAAAAGTCTTTTATGATGTAGCAGCTGCTGGTTGGGTCAAAAATTGATGTCTTCAGTGATGAATTACAGAAAGAAAAAGCCACCCTAACTGTTTTCCATTGAATGCCCACACCTCACTCTTCCCCCCACTCCAGTTTCACACGGTAACAGTTCAAAACGTTGGTGTTCCCTGGAGTTGGATGTTTTCACTAATATACATGGACTTGAAGCCACCCCCCCGAAAAACCTAGAGGCGTTATTTAAACTTATTTCTGAGAACAAAATCTTGATTCTCCACCAAGGAATGCCAAGCTTGGAAATGACATCTCGTCCTGGTCCCAAAATACTTTTATTGCATTGGAAAAACTTGAATACTTCAGCTATTATGTATTCAAATAGTTAGTAATTTTCTTACCCTATGCGGGCTTGTCAGAGACACGCATTTGGGAACCTCTGAAGTTTTGTGAAACTGAGGGACTTCTGGAACAAATTGAGATCCTAAAATATAGTCATCTTAGAAGTACTAATATGAGTTAGAAAGGGGATGGCCTTGCTTGCCAAATTCAATAAATGTGTTTTCTACAGAAACTGCACTGGCAGCCACCAGGCAAAACCAAACGAACTAACAAACAAACAAAACCTGAAACCAACACCCCCAACCCTCCTACCCCCCCTGCAGAAAACCCCACAGATTTTCTGGCTTTGGGGTCTATATATTTCTAGTTTTGTGAGCAGAGAACTCTCATTTTATTTTTCCTCTCAGAAAGCAGCAAATACGAGAAATTTCACAAGGTCAGATCTTGCAAAAGTGTCATGCAGTAAGAGGAGTTCTGGGCATCACCACATGTCCTACTGCTGGCAGATGCAAACTTCTGTATCTACAATTTCAGCAATGGAAACAGAAATCTGCTTTGATAATTGCTGCAGCTACCTTAACCCATTACCCCATTACCAAGGAAGCATTTGACAATTTTGGAAAAGCCACTTTTTATTTCTCAGAGGTTTCAACAGATGGATACAGAAAGTCCTGAAAACAGCTCATCTCTACCTGAGAGACCAGTGTTGCCAGCCTCTCCTTCAGACATCTGCCCATATTGTCTTTTAATCCACCTGCTGAAATAGTTACTGCCTGTCTTTCTACTGACTAGCCAAGGATGAAATCACTGCTTAGCTCCTTGTGATCCAAAACCCGATGATTTCAGTTTGAAACATGGCATGGAATAGAGAAAACGTGGAAAGGACTCTGTGAACAAGCCTGCCAGACATCAGACTGTCCCCCGTTAGTTGCAGTTCAAAATAGTCCTTATACTATTTCCATCAATACTACAGTACCTTCTGAGTATCTCAGTACAAATCACAACAGATGTTGGACACAATTATTTCTTCACTCTTGTTCACTTGGTGTTCATTTGTCGTTTCTTGCCTTTTTTTTTGTTTCCCCAGAACAGTTTAAAAAATACAGTCAGGCACTGTTCTTGCTAGTCCTCTACCACTGCCCAAAATTAACGGGACAGGAGAATAAAGGAGATAAAGACCTAATTCACTGCCTTATTTCTGACCTTAAAAGGATAAGTTGAGTGTATTTTTGACAGCCCTAAGCAGAGAGAATAAATCTGCTGAGCTGGTCACCTCGGGAAGCTGAAGTACAAAAGTACCACTGTTCTCTAACGAGTTCATTAATGTTACTGAGCAATATATTGATGGTGTCACAAAATTATTATTTAAAGTGTTTTAAGGTGTAAGTTACCAATGATATAAATCTGCAAGCAAGTCCTTTTCTCCCCAACCACATTCAAACCAAAAGATGTTAAGATACTTCTTTAATGGCAAAAACTATTAGGTTGCAATATATAGCAGGTACATCTATTAATCATCAGACCATTTATGTTCTGTAATTCTACCACAGTTAAATAACATGGACTACTAAGTACCTGAATCCAGCTATTAGCAAGCATTCCTGCTCATTAAAACTCACTTATTTAGACTTTAGCAATGGTAAATGTAACCAGCCCTGGAGGAGTGTCACAGTGCTTGGAAATGGCACATTAAGCTTCATTTACCCAGCTAAGCTCATTGGCAGAGGGGGAAGGGAAAAGTAGAGTGACAGTCCAGAAGCTCGGAAGCTTTTTGAAGCTGCATTAAGAAAATGACAAATCTTACAAAGAAAACCATAAAGCTTCCTCAAGTACAACAGTTCTGCGAGGAGCTATTTATCATAGTTTGTTGAAAAGACTCCTACATTTAATACTATTGGACTAAGAGAGCTGATTATTAAATGTAATTACAGAAGTAGCAGAGAAATAATAGTTTATTGCAGAGCATAAGCAACACTGTATTAACAAAGAGGAGTGGGGAACATGTTTGGCATTTGGAATAGTATCATTAGCTTTCCTGGGAATGCATGCACAAATGTATACACATTTAATTCTACATTAGCTTCCACTAACCAGAATTATCCTTCAAGAATTTCTGACTGGGGTCAGTGTATTCATTTGTACTCGGAATGGGAAAACAGTAGCCAAAGTGGATTGATATTTGGGTTTTAGCTTTTATTCCTTTTCTACTTAACACAGATTTATTAAAAAACACCCACGACCTGCTGTCAATAAACACTGCTCACATTTTTTTATTAGCAACCCTGTAATAGATACTTTTTTGCTACAGTGCTGCCATTTGAAGCAAACATTTTCTTTAAAACATGCCAGTATTCAGGAGTTTCTCCATGCAGCAGACCTTCAGAAACAAGTTTTGATTCCTTATTGCTATGTGCAAGGATGAGTTTAACTTCTATTATACCTACATCTATCTTTGCATGCTTGCTTGCTGTTTATCTACCCGTCTATTTTACCTTCTATTTTTGCCATGAGTGATTTCACTCAGTTTATTGATGCTGTTTTTCACTTTCATAAATCTGCCACTCACTTCTTGTGCATCAGTGTCCCTTTGGTAAAAACCCTTTTTTTAAAAAAAAAACCAACCAAACCAAACCACATGATTCTTTTGTAAAATCTTCTGTACTGTTTTGGGGTAGGTATATATACTTTTCCCAAACTATAAAGCCAAGCAAATTTAGAAGTACAGCTTCTTACAAGCAGGACTATAGTTTGTGTCAACAAGTGGGGCAAAAACGCAACACTCTCCTAGTAGTCTAAAAGATCCCTTCTGGTTCATGAAGTTTAGGTTGAATCAGTTCTGCTGCTGGTCCAAGATTGAAACATTTTGAAAAAACATATTTTGGATGGAAGGTATGCAGTGACAGATGGATTTTATTTATTTTTGAGTAAAAGGAACAGCTTAAAATGTGTTGGGAACATCAGAGAGGATCCTGGCACATCAAGACAAAGACTGGATGTATCTGAAGTACTCAAAGAATGCAGAAATTACCATCATAAGAATAGGCACACATTCATCAATAATATGGTGCACATTGACCTTCATTCTTTCAGTAATGAATTGTAGAAAATATAATTGGTAGTTCTGAAGCTTGACAGCCTCTTAAGCATCTGTGTTCCTTCTTTAAGTTACTATGTAACATCTTCATATTTTGTAGGCAAAATTGCACTAAAATACATGAGCTGAGTGCACACAGCTGAAAAAAAAGTTAGACTGTAAATCAAGTGCAAAAGAAGAAATCAGAGTCTACGTTTAGGTTTTCACATCCTTAGATTTTGTTCAAAGCAACATTTTCACATGGGCTAAAGACTCACGGGTTACATTTTCAAGGGATTTGAATAAAAAAACTCAACTTGTGGATAGATTACTAACAAAGATTTTCTGCCATGCTGCAAACTCTTTGGGGGTTCAGTGCTGATTATATTGGGATGCTTAAAAAAATAAAAATTAAAAATAAAATTCCACCAGCCATCTATCTGCATTAGTAGGCACATAAGGGCATATGAGAAAATCCCTTCTGGTTGCATCACATCATCGGTGCAAAGAAAACAAGTTTTCCTTTTGAAGGTTTTTGACTCATTTGGAACAGATAAATCACTACAGCAGCACTTTCCAAGTGACAATTATAAGAATAGCTGTAAAAATACAATAAACTCAACATGGATGGAAACCAAAGCAGGAGACCTAAATTATACATAACTGTATTCATAAAACTACACCTTTGCTCAAAGTTGCTCTGTATACTACACATACTCCAGGATCGCTTAATCTGCTGCTGTTGTGCTGCATATTGCAGTCATGTGCAATTACAGTTAGCTATAATTAAGAACAATTACAGCTTTTATTTCTCCACTTGTTCTTTAAAAAGCACAGTTGTAATAAAACTTTTTCCCCTCTATTTTTTTTTTAAAGGTGAATATAATTATACATCCCTATAACATCTCCAATAATTAGTTTGACTCAAGTTTCTTCAGGAACAATTTTCATTTTAAACTGTCAGATCTGCCATCTATAGTCAATAGAACACATTGTAAAAAATTCTGTCATTAACCTTGTTTCACCTCATAAATCTGCAAAAGAACTTGAAGAAATTGAAAAATTCATTGCTGAAACATTCAAAGGCCAAATTCAACTAACACCCCTTCCCCAGCAATACCTTCTTAATCACACTGAAACGTTATTATTATTATTATTATTATTATTATAGCTAACTATAACAATAATAAATTAAAGCTGGATATAATAGATATTTGGCATCTCTCTATTTTATAGGCTACTTTCCAGTCCTATTCTCATAAAAGAATCTCTCTACTGTATCTTTGTTTAGAATCTACCCGATTACTAACCATGCAGACTGCAGGGAAAAGTAATTAAGTTTAATAGAAGCCACCCTCATTTTTGAAGCTGCCCTCAATTTAAGCCATAGAAAGAGAGTAATTAAATTTAATGTGTGCCACAGCTTTTAAATTAAGATATGGGATGTAAAATTCTCTCACTCTGTAATGCATCTTTTCCAAACACTGCAAAATAAATGTTGTGATGCAACAACATAGCAAACTACAACAACCAAGTCATGTCAAGCTTTCTTTTTCTATAGGTCACTACTTCCAAGGGGTGAGGCCTTTGTGTAAGTTAAGAACAGTGTAATATAAACCATAGCCTCGTGTAGGGTTACTGAGCTGTTTCCATACCTGTCCTTTGCCCATGTAATCTGCTTTGATTAAGTTTAGAAGAAGCTCTTGTGATAGGGTCCATCATTTACATGTCTTGAACAAATGTAACAGGTCTCTGACTATGGCCACAAATCTCTATAGCACAGATATTATTCATGAAATGCATTTCAAGACACAACCACAAATCTCCCATTTATGTCTTGAGTCTTCTTTAAGACATCAGGAAAAACAAACAAATCCCACCAACCAACCAACCAAAAAAAAAAAAAAAACCACAACAAACAAACAAAAAAAAACAAACCCAAGCCAAACCCCAGTGAAATTACCCAAGGCTCCATTAGTTTTCCAAGCTGTTGTCTTAACTACTATTACACATAAATACAAATTACAAACCAAGGATGATCAAAATATTTTACTCTTGCAAAGCTGAGCTTAATGAATGAGGATATCTCAGACAGAAAGAGAAACATTTCCCTTTTCCAGCTCTGTAGGCTCTCTCTATATGTATAAACTCTTCCTTACAGAGAAACAGAAATTTCGTCAACTGATTTCAAATAAATGGGGAATTTGAACACTTGAATTACATTGCAAAAGGAAAGATGACTACCACTATTTGTTCAGGAGAAGGTTAAATTGAGATACTAAACTCACAGTTGGTTCACACAAGCACTGACAGCATACTTCCCAGCAGCCTCCTCTCCTGAACACAGATTTTTGCCTACTATTAGGACAGTACAAAAATTCTGCACTAAGACCAAGACCAGACACAGAGAGACAAAATATGGGACAGAGTTTCAGAGGCTTTTCAGTCCCAAAACAAGACAGTGAAAAAAGGAGAAAGAAAGAAAGAAAGGAGAAAGGAGAAGGAAAGAAAACCTGCCATGTGCTTCCCCGGGAGAGGGGTTGAATATTCGTTTTGAAAAGCACAAAGAACTGATGTCTGTATTCCAGATGCACACCTTATATTGCAGGAACCTGAATGTACAGAAACAAGATTCAGAAACATTTAATCTGGCTTTCATTTCCTTACGAAATTATTGAAAGTGAACACTCGTAATAGTAAACAAGAGGCAACCAGTGTTTCACATCTCTCTATCTCCCTGACAAAGCTCACCATCATATATACAGCAGTTCAGGGTCCATTCAATAGGCATATTGACACTTCAAATCTTGAAGTCACTGCTAATAGAAGATGCAAGCAATTTGGGAAAGATACTGCATTTATAGTTATCTTTAGTCTTATGAAAGAAAGATTTGTTTATGCATATCATGCATAAATCCAATGCAAAACATTGGATTTTTTTAGTTTTTAAGTAGCAAAATAGGGACAAAATTGCTGCTTAAATTCTAATTTTTACTCAATTATACTTTAAAGTGATCATAGCAGATGCTGGAAGTAAAGTGATGTGATTTTTCTGTATTTATAACTAAGCTGCAAACCATTTCAAAATTTACGAAAGAAGAAATCTGTCTACTAATGCCAGGAGAAGAATAAGCTCAAATGCTATTTATTGCACACGGTGGCTCTTAATAGTTGGCACAAGGAAAGGAGAAACGTCTTTATAACTACACTATCATGGCAACTTGCATTGCAAATATCACATCACAAAACAGGAAGGAAAAAGAAAAAACAAGATTTGTGGAGAGTGTTAACATGAGGACATGTGCTCCCAGTACCCAGAAGGGATGTAAACCAAAACGCTGTGGTCTCTTTCCTCCCCGCCTCTAATCCAAAATCCCTCTTACCATCCAAACCACCTGCTGTTCATGCCTTCTGCTTCCTCTTAGAAAGCAGTATCCTTTCCTCACACATTTCCCAACCAATACTTTGACCCTTCTGCTCTTGGTGACCAACAAGATGAGCCCCACTGTTTCCTAATACACCATCATGCTTTCTCCCAGAGGCTTTGGCAGAAACTGGTTGTGGACCAGCTGGCCAGAACCTTAGGGGAAGAACTCCACAAAGTAAAATCTTCAGAAGCCTCTCCCATCAATTCCGACCCACAGTGATTCATAGCCTTATGATACAACCTTCATTACCAGCAGCAAAGCTAGAAGGGTTTATAGCATAAGTCTTACGAAAAGCGACTGAGGGAACTGGGGTTGTCTAAGCCTAGAGAAGAGGTGACAGTGAGAATAAACTTTTCACTGTCTGCAACTGCCTGAAAGGAGGTTGTAGTGAGGTGGAAGTTGATCTTTTCTTCCATGTAACAAACAAGAGGAAACAGCCTCAAGGGAGGATTATGTTGGATATTAGGAAAAATTTCTTCACTAAAAAGTGTGTAAAAATCCTGGATTAGGCTACTGAAGGAAGTGGTGGAGTCGCCATCCTTAGAGGTATGTAAAAGTTTTGTAAATGTGGTGCTGAGGATGTGGTTTAGTGGTGACTTGACAGTACTGGGTTAATGCTTGGACCTGATAATCTTAAAAGTCTCTTCCAACCATGACTCATCTCATCCCATCTTAGGAGGCTGTGGGTCTTGTAGGGTCCTGTCTCGATTGCCAAGTGGTCCAAGTGTTGATGGGATGAAATTCATCCTGCGATGCAGCAAGGCTCCACCAGGGCTCCAGCATATGCCACTCAACTGGTTAAAAATTGAAACAGAACTAGTGGGAAATTTTTGAACAAATGCTTCAAGATTATGGAGTACACGTTACAGCTGTAACCACCCACAGTTCTCTCCTACAGAGCAGAAATACTGAAAGCAAAATCCATTCACTGCAGAAGTTGAAAAAGAACATAAAATGCAGCAGTAGGTATGAAATTAAAGCCTATGGGTATTTCCTGCAAGAACTTCTGCAAAAAAAGAAATAAAAAAGGGGAGTCTGCAAGACACCATGGAACAAGAAAACATGGCCTTGGTTTATGAGTTCACAAGAAGTGCCAGGACTAGGTCCCTTCCAATGCCTAACATCCTGTCATCCTGTGACTAGTGCTCAGGCCTGAACTAATTATTATGTTCATCGTTCATTTCTCACTCATGAAGGAAATTATATTTTATGGTAAGAAGGTGCCATAGTGGGTGGGATGAGAAGGACAGCCTCTTTCTGTTATTAAAAATAACTAAACTAGACAAAACCCCAGACAACCTCAGTTTAAAAACTTCCCAAGTCCCTGATGACAGCAGAGAGAAGAACGAGAATTCAATGTGCCATTCAGCAGAGTAAAGGGCTGAGCATTCTGAAATGCTCTTGGAAGAGAAAAGGAAAGATAAAACAAAAGCAAAACTACATGCTTTCCATCATGGAACTAATTTTTTTTGTGTTCACTACTTGCAATGATCATTCAGATCTATGGATCAAAAAAGTCCTACTGATAGCAATGTGCATGGTCAATCAGCAGGATATTCTGTTTCAAATTGGAGATCTGAGGTAGTTTCTTTGATTATTTTTCAAAAGTGCGACAGAATTTTCCACTTCCCCCAGTGCCAATCATGTTCAGGTAAATGCTACAGCTTCTACAAGTGCAAAGTAAAGACAGTTATAACCTGGCTAACCTACCTCATCATTATAATGCCTGGCACAGCTCATTTGTCCATGGGAAGGAAATTTGCTGCTATTACATTCATTTGAGTAAGGAAATACTCATCTTTAGATGCTATAAGCATACCAACTGCTCTGCTCAAAGAAAGTAAAAATAGAGATGTCTATTTGTCCCTCTAGGAAGGAATACTGTGGTATAGGTGGAAGAACATATTGTCACCTTAGTCGGTAATACCACATGGGCAAACAGCTTCCAACAGCATGGTGATGCAGGTGTTTAGGAAAACTGAGGTTTTAATATCTCTGGTACCAGCTGCTCACAGAGACCCCACTCACTGCAAAAGGGAAAACGTAGGACCAGTGAAAGAAAGTGTTAAAGGGTCTTAATACACAGACCTTAGGGGGTACTGTTTTTTGAACTGGTATTAGGGACTTCATACCTATGAGATTCAACTTAAGTCATTGCACCTCCAAGGCAGGTGGAAATTGGGTGCAACTACAAGAGCTGTAAACAAATCAATGGCAAAGTGAAAAATACTGAGAAGAATAAAGATAGCTATCAGCAGAAGTCCTTTAAAAGCAGTTCTCAAACGTAGAAACCTCTAACCCTCCTGTCCAGACCAGAGATATCTGCAACAGCTTACTTCCAGCTGGGGATCCTTTATTAGTGAGAACTCCCCCTAGTTCACTATATTTTATATATATATAAAAATATAGATTTTAAAATATATTTATATATATATTTTTAATATATTTATATTTATATATATATATATATATATATATATATATATATATATAAAATATTCTTCTTGAGCCAGAAGCAACTGGTTTTGTTGCATTTACAGACAGCATAGAGCACAGCCAGAGCAGTCTAAGTATCGAAACAGAGAAAATCCAAGAATGCTTCAATAAAAGAAAAATACCCTTTTTGAAGTTTTACCCCATTTAAAATTCTTCCTTGTTTAAGTTTAAAACTTTATAGCAGAGGCAGAAAGAGTTTTCTCAGATAGACAGAGATCTCCATGTTTTCCCCCAGCTGAATCCTTGAGTAGGGGGATTATTGGAGTAGTTCTGCCATCCTACCAAGAGATGCAAAGCTTTCTTGGATATTATTAGTTTATGAAAGTATGGGGAAGGCTTTTGACATACGGAGGCCACAGGAGGTGTGGAGTGAACTGACATATTTAAACAACTGGGACATATCAGATGAATGAGCTGTAACCACCTGAAATCCTTACAAAGCCCTGATATTTAAGAGTGAAATATAAGCTAAGAGACAAATCCCACAAACAAAAACCCCACTTCTTTTTCATTGAAATTTGACCTTTCTATTTCCTGAAATTTATGTCAACTTAAATCTTGTCAGCCTGACCCCAATCTGTCCTATTCCCTGAATCCACGTAGCTCTTTGCAGTAGCCATCCCCACCCCGAGGCTACAATCTCGTCAGATCTCATAAGTGAAACAGGGCCAGGTCTGGCCAGGACTGTGGGAGACACCTCTGAGGGAACCCCAGATGCCTCAGGAAATCCTTGTTGGTGACTGTTAAGTTACAGTCCTTGAGTCAAAACTGAATTCACACCCCACAGTGACATTAAGGTTATTAGGCATCTAAAAACTTTGTATTTTACATAGAGAGAACTAGAAATTTCCTCACGTGCACAACAGTGACAGTTATAGTGACAGCTGACAATCTGAGTTCTCCCCTCATACTCCAATGCTATGAACATGCATGTGACTTAACCATTAAAAACAAACAAACAAACAAATGATAAAACTCAGCAAACATTGATATTCTGATGTTCTCATTGTTTCCTTTCTACTGCTAAGGTTTATCTCCATACTTCTGCATCTTTTCCTGGCAGAAGTCTCAGTGGCCCATCCTTATTTTACTGCCAGTAATATGTCTTTTAAGCTTCTATTTTTAATATCTCCTAATGTGTTTTACTCCCAGTATTCAGTTCACAGTCACCTCCTTTTGCTTTTCACTCCCCCTTTACATCATCTTTTCAGCTTGCTTTATTTTGGCAATTCTGTTCTCTCTGTATACCCTTGCCTCCAGAAATATAGTCACCTCTTTCACTTCCTCTATTACCAATTAATAAAATTAAAACACAAATATTTTATCCATTACACAGATGTATTTATTTTTTTTAGTATGAAGCTTGTTTCATAAAGCCAGTTTCCCCCTCTGCCCCAAACCATGTAGAACAGTGTACCTGGAGTATACATAACTCAGTGCACCCAGTTAACCAATATATTACAATATTGAACTATAGATATTTGTCACTTCAATCACTTCAAATATGCTCATATTTGTATTTATGTGACACAGACTGCTTAGATTGAAGTTATTTTGACCTAGACTCTACCTTCCCTCCTATGCAGCAAGGGATAAATACAGAAAATAAGACTAATCACAAAGCTGGTACATGAGGAGTGGTCAGTAATTTTACATGAGACCTTCCATTATTGATTTAACACAGGCATTAGTTATGCTTTTAATGGTCCTAACTTTTCAGTGCTGTTTACCCAAAAGGTTCTCACTTTACTGACTTAGGGTGGGTTAGAAAGATTAAACTGCCTAGTGTAATAAGTCTTGTACATTCAAAAGGGCTCTACAGTAGAAAAAAGAAAAAAAATAAAAAACACTGGAAAAAGATCAGTTTTCAAAGTGGGTGATGTAAATCATAAATTCCCGTACTTCATTTTAAAGTGCCTTCTCCTGCAGCAAAAGCACGGGTACATCTTGTTGAGTTGTATAAAGTCAGCACATGTGAATGGTAGCTTTTTTAGCTATCACAGTTTAAGCTCTACTTGCTAGGTTTCTAATCACAGGCTTTCTGATGTTTTCTTTGGCTATTATGTGAGATGCATTTAGAGAGATCTCAAAGAACAGTTGGATCACGACAGATATAGTACATGCGTTCTCTGAAATTTCATTATGTATAGATTTAACACCTCCAAACAGGAGCCATCTCACACAACAGCAGCCAGAAGTAGAGAGCAACAAAAAAAAGCAAATCCACAGATTTCAGCCTAAAAATCTTCCTTGGCTTAGATTTGTTTTTAGAGTCGAATTCACACACACGACAAATTTAGACCTTTTCAATTTTTTTTTTAAACAAGCTGTAGATCATTCTTTTTGCCATTATTTCCCTCAAATTAATGGATGCTTTTTA
The DNA here is from genome assembly GCF_027791375.1 of Indicator indicator. Taxonomy (NCBI): domain Eukaryota; kingdom Metazoa; phylum Chordata; class Aves; order Piciformes; family Indicatoridae; genus Indicator; species Indicator indicator. The sequence continues at coordinate 16,079,805 of NC_072012.1, read as the reverse complement.
TCCAATGAATATGAACTGAAGAGACACACAAAAGCAGATCATGCCTTCAACACCCTGCTGTGTTTTCATTGAGCAAATCACCTAGAAGTTCATAAAACTTCCACTTTTGCTCTGCCGCGTGGCTGCACGAGCTGAGAAATAACTTATCGAATAGCAATATTAGCATTCACAGGCAGCTCCAGAAATTACATATACACACAGAGGGTTATTTAACTGCATGTCCTTTCATTTCCCCTGGATAAAATCACTACCAAGCTACAAAGAAATGTAATTAATCGGCACTGCAAACACATGCAGGCACACAAAGGCGACTCCAGCCTGCCTGACCAGCTCCCAAGCTCAACCACCTTAACTGCACAGACCATTTAAACAGGGCCGTTTCCTTGCCCTCCCTGGCTCTGAAGTCCATCCAGAAATACATGAATCTGAATTTAGTTTTCTGACTGCTTCTTTTTGTTCAACGTAATGTTACTGCAGCTCACAATCATTTTGTCTCACCCCGCAGTGAGCTCAGACAGAGAATTATGCCATATCTGCTCCTAATGATTCAGCTAAATGTAGAGGTGGGAGAAGAATGAGGGGTTTGGTGAGTGGCAGAACTGAAGGGGCCTCGTTACCCATTGATTTATGTCTCAAAGTTGCCCTCCCACATGAATATTTTAATACCTAATAACATTTGATCTCCTGACTTTCTCTTGTAGAAACAACTTTTTATTTGCTGTGATGCCCACTATTTTCTTGAAATTGGCAGAAATGAAATACATCTGAGACCTCTGTTCCTGTCAAATTTGGTTAAAATGTATTCGCTGGCATAAAAAGCCACAGAGAAAAGAGGAGAAAAAACAGGGGCTGACAGACAATTCAACTATGCAATCTTTGTTTCTTGAGCAAAACAGGGGAAGAAAAAAGAAAAAAGGAGAAAAGGAAAAGGAGAAAAGAAAAAAAAGAAAAAGGAGAAAAGAAAAAGCAACAGCAGCCTAAACCCTGGGTCCCACAACATAACAACCACACATCACAGTTTTCCTGTGGTCACTCATTTACAGCAAACCCTTCATTGCAAGGGACAAAGAATGTGGAATATCTTGCAGGCAATGATGACAACAAACTAAACCTCAATAGAAGAAAGAGGGTCAAAAGCAAACCCAGATTTCAAATCCCACAGAAATATCCAAAACTCTTCCATGGCTGACAGCTGACATGCTTTAGATCACAGTTTATGATCTATGCTCCAGGCAAGCTATGAAGAGTATATCATCAAATAAAAATTGTAAGCAGCTACTGCAGGTTAACTGTGAGCTCTGCACACCCAAAATTTTACCCATGGTGCTCCAGAGTTCTGAACAATTGCAGCCAGCAAAACCCCCACTGATTGTTCTTAATTTCTGTTCGCTTGTTCTGGAAATGACAGTCAGATATGCTGGAAAGTCACCTGTGCTCCAGAAAAGCAATTAAGCACGTGGTTAACTTTGACATGTGGTGAACACAAATGATGGGGGAAAAAATAAAAACACTTGTGCACTTAAAAACTCCCGGTGTGTTAGTCTTGCTGCTGCCTCTGGGCCTTTGTGAAGGAAGAAAACCCCACCACTTTAAATTCTAATTTTTTCTATGAATATGCAGCTGGTTACTTCGAGTTCTGCCATAAAACTTGATATTCTTATACCAAAAAAAATGGACTCCAGGACTCCACACTGCTTTATTCCCTGCATGCAGTTTAATCAGAGGATCCACTCTGTGCATGGAGGTACTGTATGAAACCTCCCACCAGCAGGAAGACTCAAGCACAGATTTTTGGATCACACTGGATTGGCAGGACTGCAAGAAAGCTTTGCTGATGTTATAGAACAAAAGAGAAAAAAACCTCATTATTTGAAATCCAGGCTAGATCAGAAAAAGGCTAAAGAATTTACTCCAAATTTCAAAAAGCTTTGCCTAACAGGCTTCGGCTTCATATGCCTGGGCTGGGCCAGGACATGCCATCTGCTTCCCAGCAGCACTCGCTGAAGTCCGTGGGAGTTCTGCCTCCAAAGTGACAGCATGATGTGACCCATTGTCCTCTACAAAGCTAGTGCCTACACTTTTAATGGATGCTGTTTTAGGCAGGCATTTGAGATAAAACAAAAAAACCCCAACAAAACAAAACAAACAAAAAACCCAAACCAAACCCAAACCATATCAAACCCACAAGAAAACAAAAGAGAAGGAAAAAAAAACCCCAAACCACAACAACTGCACTGCTGGGGATTTGATTAGCATTCAGAGTTTCCAGAGATGAAAGATTATGCCCATTACCCCGCAGCAATTTGGACCTATCCCCACATGAGCTCTACGTTACCATCTCTTGTGTCTGCTTCACCTTAGTGGGTGCAACCCTCACTTCCATTTACTAATAGAGGGGAAAATTTGATTAGGATATGTTAGTAAACAGACAGATTTAAGATGTGCATCTCTATGATCACGCTGCAAATTTCGTAAATAATTTACAAGTGCTTAATCTGGCTAGAAAATTTCCAGGCAATGTATTTTATACTTTAATTTCCAGGTAAATCTCTCAGGAAGGGAAGGTGAGTGCAAAGAAACATATACCTAGCCAATATAAATATGTATACTATTCTTCTATTAGATCAATTTCTGAGTCTACTTGAACAGTGTAAATTATTTCAGCAAGGTATATAACATTGCAACATACATTATGGGATTTCCTGTATACTTACAGCCAGCCTCAAGACAAAATGTTCTGTATGTTCCTGGTTAGTTTGAAGTTAAACTTTTAAAATTTAATTATTTATTCTTTATTATATTCATTACTGCTTCCCATCAGTGCAGCTGACATCAGCTGTTGCGTTACACACACCAGCAGACAGGCTCCTACCTCTTATAGACTGCTGCCTACATACCACAACAGTTTATTATTCTCAGTGTGCCAAGTGCCAGTTAAATCAATAGTTCAAAAGCCTTGTTCAAGTCAAATGGACTTTACGAAGTACTGCACTGCAATAAACACATGCAGGCAGAATGTTTCCCCAATTGCTTACATGACACAACTCTTACTGCATAAAGTAATACAACCACCACATTTTTCTTGCTATGCAGAGTCCCAGTTAAGTCAAGAATGAAATTATCCTATTAATCACAGATGAATGGGATATACTGACAATGACATACAGTAAATAGTGATAAAAGAGAAATATAGTGACAAAAATCCTCACAGAGATCACTCCTAATGTGTCAGGCACTGCAGTAATTTGGACCAGTCTCCATTTCTTACTCAGCAAAATTTCCTCACATAATTGGTTTTATAGGTTCCAGATAGTTTAAAGAGCCATCAAGACAAAAATTTTCTACTAAATTGCAATGAAAGTAATAAATGTGTTTCTCCTATGCCTAGGAGGACCATTGAGTTTCCTCTGTATCACCACTAACGGTCCTAGTTGACACAAACCGTGCTGCCCACTTGCACAATGTTTAACTAAACTAAGACTAGGAACAGGGATACTCAGCACTAGGCTAAGTGCTCATAGGAACAGAATGAAGGAGCCAGGCAGAAAGATGACACTTCTGATACAATCAGCAATTTAGTCAGTAGAGCTTATTTATACAGAGATGATGGAAAGTCTTAAAATTGTGCCCTAAATCTTTTTACATCATTGTCAGAGTTCAATCTAGGTGCCAGGCCAGCTAAATGTTTAAAGTAAAACAGATCACTCAGATCCTTAAAACTCAAGGATTTGCTCAAATCTATTCAGGCTTTACTAAAATTCCATGCAAAATAAGAAGAATAATTCCATAGGGCAATTTATCCTTGTTTCTTCTTTTTTGATCTAGTAGAAATAGTCAGTCAAAAATAGAACAATGAATCCAGCTCTCTTAGAAAAGGTAGCAAAAGAGTTATCAGCCAAGGATGGTATTGTAAGTACCAGCCTGCCCACTTTCTATCAATCAGATACAACTGGCAGAGCAATAAAGAGAGAGTGAGATAAGGAGGAAACACCTGTCAAGCAACATCCCAGACAGACAAGAAAGAAAGAAAACAGTCTGGGCAAAGAACAGAATAACAAATAAAAAATTACCAGCAAGTAATTTTCCCAGTGTAGTACATTCCTTTTCTCCCATTCTATGAACAGAAAGCAGTCAGATAGCAAACTTGATACCTGGGCTATTTGAGGCAACTTCTGACTGAAAGAATTTTTTAGTTATAGATCGTGTTGTGAGGAGCGATGCTTTGACAGCTTTGAAGGCAGTTTCCCAGCACTTGAGCCACTTGAAAGACTCACGACACTTCATATGTACAACTTACACCTTAGATAGCCACAGCCAAGCTGATATGTGCAAACCACAGTGGTCTTCCCACTGGAGAGAAAAAAAACAAAACAAACAAAATAGAAACCAAGCTTCAAGGCTTATTTCACTCTTATGGTCACTCACAGAATGGTAAAGCTTGGAAGGGACCTCTGTAAATCACCTAGTTCAACCTCCCTGCTAAAGCAGGTTCATCTAAATCAGGTTGCACAGGAATATGACCAGGCAGATTCCAGACCTCTTCAGGGAAGGAGACTTCACAATATCTCTGGAGAGCATGTTCCAGTGCTTTGCCACCCTCACAGGAAAGAGGTTTTTCCTCATGTTCAGATGGAACTTCTGGTGTTCCACTTTGTGTCTACTGACCTTTGTACTGTTGCTGGGCACCAGTGAAAAAAGTCTGCCCCCATCCTCTTGACTTTCACCCTTTAGACATTTATAGGCATTGATAAGATTCCTGCTCAGACTTCTCCAGACCTCTCTACCAGGTTGTTGTATATAATCATAGAATGAGCAGGCTATTGAATGTCAATATTAGTTTTTATACAGTTTCTTGGAGATTAGAAGAAATAGAGATTGAGTTGCCCAAATACAGAGATTAAATGCTGAGTAAGTAAAAATAGGTAAGCTTATGAAAAGATAAATTGTGACAGAGAGCTACACAAGCTTCCAAATGATTAGCACTAATGCTCTTTGTGTTATCAAGCTCATGTTACTCAAGTTTATTTATTTGCATAAGACGGCACAAATGACTGACGTTGCCACAGCATAGGAAAGTTGAGTCTGATAAATTCAGAGAACTGTGCTTCTTACCTTTTTTTCCTTTTCATAATTTTTCAGGATGTGCTTTGGTTGGTTTGGAGTTTTTGTTACTGTTATTTTATTTTGTTAAAGAAAATATAAGCCCCGTGAAGAAGAAGAATAGCAAGCTAGTAACAGCAGATGAAGGGAAGGCTGAAGTTCTCAACTGTTTCACCTCAGTCTTCACTGGCAACCTCTCTCACACATGTCCCAAGCTAAATGACCACAAGATTGGGAGCAGTGGCACAAAATCCTTCCCACTGTAGGTGAAGACAAGGTCTGTGAACACCTTGTGAACCTGAACATGAACAGCTCTAAGAGACCTGATGAAATGCATCCTAGAGTCCTGAGGAAATCAGGTGATACAGTTGCCAAGGACTCTCCTTGATATTTCAAAAGTTCTGGCAGTCAGGTGAAGTCCCTGGTGAGTGAAAGAAAGGAAATACTACATCTGTTTTACAAAAGGCAGAAAGGAGGAGCCCAAGCACTACTGACCTGTCAGCCTCATCTCTGTGCCTGGGAAGATCATGGAACAAATCCTCCTAGAAGCTCTGAGAAGGCACATGGGGTACTGTGTCCAGCCTTGTGCCCCTCAACACGAGGTTGTGGACCTGATGAAGAGGGTCCAGACAAGGGCCAGAAAAATGATCAGAGGGCTGGAGCATCCCCTCCTATGAAGACAGGCTGAGAGAGTTGGGATTGCCCAGCCTGGGCAAGAGAAGAGTCTGGGGAGACCTTATAGCAGCTTATAGTACCTGAAGGGGGCCTAGAGGAAAGGTGGAGAGGGACTGTTTAAAGTGGCATGGAGTGCTAGGACAGGGACAATTGTTTTAAACTAGAGAAGGGTAGATTTAGGCTGGACATTAGGAAGAAGTCCTTTACTAGGAGGGCGGTGGAACACTGAAACGGGTTTCTTAGAAAACATTCTAGATCAGGTTGCCTGGGGCTCTGAGCAACCTGAACTAGTTGGAGACACCCCTGCTTACTGCAGGTTGTTGGACTAGATTACCTTTAAAGGTCCCTTCCAGCCCAATGCAGTCTGTGATTTTATGATTCCTTGCAGTGTATTCCTTCAATCACTGGTTCTGCTTTAAACCAGGATAAACTACACAGGAAAAAAATGAAATACTAAAATCAGTCCCAAATAAAACATAATTCTGCCCTGTCCATTCCTGAGTTGTTTCCAAATTTGCTTTGGATTAGGACACAATTATGCTGGAATCTCTTTTGAGTATCATAGACCACTTATACATATAAATATATTAAATGAGAATGAATTGCAGAGAGGTTCTATTTTTCATTTGCAGTTTATAAGGAAACAAAGAATACAAAGCATTTTAATTTCAATATGGCAAACCAAACCTTAAAGTACACCTGAAGTTCATCTGTCAGCTCACCCATAGTGTAATTCCAAAGACAAAACCCACAAGCTAGAGTTGAGTAAGATTTTGTGCTTACCCAGGTAGAAGTAGTAAAACTCTCAAATCTATGTTTTGGAAAGATGGGATACAGGATTATCAGCTCCCTCACCTTTATTGCAATTTCCATGGCAGCACTTTTCTTAGCAAGATGCTTTTTTTGTTTGTTTTACAAATAAATTTCTAAGTTTTGCTTTAATGGAGAGAGAAAAAAAAAAAAAAACCAACAAACCCCAATCCAACAAACCAAACTAACAACTTGTACACCTTCAAGCATTTCAAAGACCATCCTCCTACTTTCTTCTGAGAACCCATAATGTTTTCATAAAGGTCTCTTAAGTATCTGGTTACCTGTGCTTGAATGGATGAATTCCTGTGCTCATCTAGATAATGCCTGCTTTAATCATCTCTGTTTTTGTTGTGCCATTGCCTGGGTAAAAAGATGTTTCTGCTGGACCTTGAAGGAAACATGGCAGCTGGTTTTCAATGTGACAGTATCATAGGGTGTGCCCATGGCTGTGAAGCCTGGATGTGAGCCATGAGGCACCTGGACCCCTGCTTGCTGCAGTACAGGTGCTGCTTGCAGGAACTAAACACTTCCAGCATGTATTTGCTGATTGCTTAAGAGTTGGGGCATGCAGTAAACCACCAATTGTACCTTAAAACACTCATTCCTCAGAGCTTATTGGATATAGATTGCTGCAGTGTTTTCCACGTCCTCAATTTGCATCTTCTGACGTGTTTCCCCTCAAAGACAGCAGCTAGGTAATAAAGCATCGGTTTAGATCTCCTCCTTGTCTCGCTCAAACCCCTCACCTCTTTCTTTCTCAGAGGAGAAAAAGGAATGCAATATGGCAGCTAAGAAATGCCTGTGTCCATGATTCCTTTCCCTGGTATTTGGCTGCGTTATGGGAAGTGACAGTATTTATTTTCCATTAGAAGGAAGTGCATTGCTGTGCACGGACAGAATTAATTGCTTTCAATGGATTACCTAAAGGCTGACCACCTGTGGGTACAATCAGCATTGTTTTCTTCTCTTGATGTAAACAAGAAAGTAATTGAAAGCCTAATGTGAACCCAGCCAGTAAGAAAAAAAAAAAAAAGAGAAAACAAGAAAGACCAGGCCTGCAGCAGCACACTTAGCTTGTCTTATTCTCTCCAGTTGCTAGAGATAAGGAATAACATGTTTCAAAACAAAGACGACATTTTCTTGCAAATTGGGGTGGTCTCAGTTACTGGTTAGGACTCATGGTCTTGAAACACTCTGAATAAGGCCAGCATCCTCTTACCCACAAAGTTGTGTTTAACCACAGGCAAGCTTAAAACAAACAAACAAAAAACTTTAAAGCTCAACCCAGACTCTTGCTCACTCACTACTCAGGCAGGCTTACTGGATACTCATGCTTGCACTAAGAAAGGTAAGTTCACAAACTTTGGAAAACTTTTATCAAGATTTTACTAAGGAAATTACATTAAGGCACTGATGAATTGTAAATTATATAGAGGTTGCTGTGGGACATTAGTTGTGAAACCCTTGAACGAGGTGACAAACATGAGACTGAATGGTTGGTAAGATATGAAACCCAGCTCTGTTTCCTTCCTGGCTCCAGTCACAACCTATTGTTCAGTCAAATTAAATGGCTAATTTAAATGACTGCTTCATGTCATAACCTAAGAGAATAAAACTCGTTTATAAAGGAAACACAGATTTTGCACAATCCCCCAGAAGTACTTACTGACAAGCATTATTTGTTCAGTCAAGGAACTTACCATGTATAGGTACACAATTTTGGTACTGCCATCCCATCTGCTGGACAGTAAATTTTCAGTGCAATAAGAGAACTATGAAAAAATTCTCACATGGAGATTTCTTGGGAAAAAGTCAATGTGTCTGGATATGCAGATAATATGTGAACACAGATTGCATAACAATAAAGATACCAAACTACTCTTCTTTTATTGACTCATAAGTAAACCAGATGGATAGGATCTTGCAACATCTTCAGTTTTGGATGCTCTTCTTAAGCCTTTCCTACATTAACAATGTCAGCTTCCAAAAAACAGGCTATTGGCTCATGGTTCAAAGTTTTGTAATACAGCAACTTCAGTGAGAAAACACTGAAGATAAATTAACATCTAACTGGACAATATTAATTTGTCTTCATTACAGTTTAGACTATCCAAACTGAAGGAGTGCTTTCTACTGGCAGTTAAGTCCAAATACACTACTGCAGTGTAGACATGGTGGGAAGAGGGTGTTTTACCTTGAAAGGAACATATTGAGATGTGAAGGACCCTCCCAAGGATGATCTTTCCCACAGGAAAGATAAACACACAGTGTCTTCACATTTATGCAGTCCAGGGGCAAAAGAGAATTTTTGCACCACCAAAGTAAGTTCTAACACAACACACTCTAGTCAGCACTGAGACAGCTAGAGAGAGCCCAGAGAACAAGAAGAGAACAATCTAAGTTTCAAATACTATGACCAAACAGAAGAAAAAGAAGGAAGAACTGAAGTTGCTGGGATGATCTGGAGAGTAGATGACTGGGGAAATGTCAACATCTTCAAAAGCTACAGATAGGATTCTCTTTCTTTCAAATACAGAAAAGGCTGCTGCACACAAGAGGGCAATAATAAATTCTCCATGTCCAGAGTGAGAGGAACTCAGAATTCACACTAGGTGTATTTAAAAGTAGATGTCCAACTTGCGTATTACAAGTGTCATAGGTAAGCATGAATGTCAGATCAGAGTAAACATGAACGTTCCTTATACTCCCTTATTTAAGAGTATGTCTCTAGCTCTAGTTCCTATGTAAAAGAATGAAGTAAAATCCTAGAGTTCAAGGAAAGGCTGTTGTACTACGAAAAGAGGAATAGCAGCATTGCAAGAAGATAGTGTTTAGGTTTGGTGGTTTAGTAGATGTAAGGAGGCATCTACTATGTAGACAGACTGCAAGAAGGGAAAAAGTAATTGCTCATCTGCAGCTCAAAAATGTTCAAGTTTTATAGGGCATGATTCAGAAAGATGAAAAGTTACAGTAGTAACCAATACCATTTGGATCATGATTGTATGGTCATTTTTTCTCATTAGAAAACTAACATACCTTGGAGCTGAATCTCTACAAATGTGCAAACAAACTCTTTACAAACTTCATAGATCAAATCGTAGCTTAAGAGGAGTAGCAGGAGGAAAGCTTGGTGTCCAAATGAGAAGACTGTAATATGCTGCCACATACACAAGACAAACACTGGTCCACAACAAAAAGGTTCTTCACCTATAATTAAGGTGGCCTGATCATTAATTTGTAAGATAGATGAATGCAGAGACTGATCTGAAAAACATATTCATGGATACTGAAGTAGTAACGATGGACAGGACAGCTTTGTTATTGCACATGCTATGGGAAGTCCATACATCCTATTTGACCCAGTATGGTTGTTCACAGTTCCATCCAATACTGCTCTCCTGCCAGCATTAATCTTTTGCTAGTTATTTTCCCTGAGCTGATTGATTCACTCAATGACAGATCCTTAAGCTAAACCAGAATCAAACTGAAATCATCTGCTTCTTATATTTGAACAGTTGTACATTCCAGTTTTGCTGGGGAAAGAGGAGAGAAGAAAAATTCCACTGTCTTCTGCTAAAGGTAAGACACTTACAGATAAGAATCACCTTCAACAAGCATGGTTAAGTCCCTTACACTTTCTGGAAAACAATCTAGTGACAGGTCAGTGAATCAATTTTTACTTTGCGGAGGTCAATACTGAGCAGTGTAGGATTCGTATAGGCAATCAGGTAGTTGATTAGATGCAGTGGTGATCACAAATGCTTAAGCTATTTACCTTTGAGTGACTGCTTAAAGAGAGCTGGCAACACTCTCTTGTTGGAAGGAATCATAGGGCAATAATTTTAAGAATAATTTTCTGACATCCTGCACTCAGAACTTTGAATAAAACTGTTATATATATTTTATATTTGAATGCCAAGATGAAACAGATTTTCATTCCTCTCTGGACCAGGAATTCAGAGAGAGGTAATATTTTAATAGACTGATGTGATTAGAAGAAAAAGAAATGGTCAAAGTCTGAGGTATAATTTATATGAATATATTCAAAGTTTACCTCCCCTATATCCCTATAGAGTAGTAAGGTTATAGGCATCTCAGTTTAACAAAGTGAACTATTGCTTCGGTGCAAATAGCACCCTCTGAAACAGCCCTGTGCTGCAGCTGCACTCAAAAACAGGCAAACTGAGGCACAGGAAATTAAATTATTCTGCACAGATCACAAATGCTATTGTGACATTTGACATGGAAACCTGACCTTGAGTGCTGGTCTAGGAACAAGAGCCAAGAACTTAAGAAGTGTTTGGTAAGGCTCTCAGCATGCAGGCGCTTGCACGAAAGGACCTCTTCACCTTCAGGGGAGAATTACGGTTTTAGCTAATGCCTGTGTCCAATTTCTGCTGAAGTCAGTTACACACAAATAAATCACCCTTTTAGTTCCACACAGAGACTAGAGTTTAAAATTAAAAAAAGAAAAAAAAAAGCATGTTGATGGAAGGAAGAAGAGGAGACAAAGGCCATCCTGTAGCACTGGAAAACAGAACAATTAAGTTTTACAAGCTTCTTTTTCCCCTGCACCTCCCCCATGATTAATGACCATGCTTTACTTTCCTTAAGGAGTGGGCCCAAGGCTTGTGTATCAGTTTTTACAATCTGTTTTTAATGTGGAAAGATAATAGCTGTGCAAAATGGAGCAGGCTGTATAAAAATTCTCTCTGCAAATGTGATTACACATAAAACCCATAAAAATTGTACAAAGCAATAGATGAACCAAAACTGAACAGCTGTAGTTTTTCATTATTTTGGAACTGAGCAGAAAGAGTGTATGTATACAGAATGACTTCATTTTTTGTAATCTTCTGTACTTAATTGAATTATACATCTGCTGGGAATTTAAAATTTCAGAAGGAGTATCACATTTCTGCTAAATTGAATTCTATATTGCTGAAATGAAGAACCGCCTGTGAAATATTAGCAATAAGGTTGATATATTTCAATAAAGCTCTAGAAGTATAGTTCAAAATAATGTGGCACATTTTATATATATATATAAAAGTTATTACAACTAAGATCATGGGTAATCTCAAGACATTTTTAGCCCAGAGGACAAATTAAATAAAATATCATGCCTTTTATGTTTACTTTAGGGATGACTTTAGACAAATAAATTAATGATTTAACCACTTCCATGACTGCTGCAGAGCCATTTCTTGCACTGGTCTAGCCTGTCTCGTGAAATGTTTTTACTTCTGAAGAAGCCAAAAAAAATAAACCAAGCCACCACAAAGTGCTCCAGTTGAACTCTCCAGATGGAGAGTTCAGTATGATCTAGGAGCAAATGTACTTGAGCAATTCTCAACTAGTAGAGCACATGGATGAAAATGAAAGGATGGACTTTACAGACTGCATACAATTTTGGATATGGCATTAAGTGCCATCACAAAAATCTTTTTTGGCACATGTATTGAGTTATCTTACAGTGTGAAGAAGTCATCTTAAACCCACTTAGTTTTATTTCAGAGAAACATAATGGGGAAAAAAAGAGAACACAGAATAAAACTGCAGTGAGAGATTAACCACATACTTCAAGTGACAGAAATAATCTCCTGGATGCATTTGAATCAAATGCTACATCTGTTGGTGAAACAGGCCCTGGTCCCTGGTGGCTTTCCATCACTGCCGGCCCCTTTGGTAATGCAAAGACATCAAAGCTACTATTTTTCATGCAATCTTGATGAACCAGACTGGTCTGAGCTATGGCAGGGTTACTTAAAATCCTGTTCCTGACCAGTTCAATCCTGCAAGAACATTCGGACTGAGGAATTACCTCCCTCCTGTGATTTCAGTGGAAGCACCCCATGGTGTTGTAGGCTACAGGGAAAGCATCCTCAGCATAGGAACCTCTGTGCCTGGCGCTAAAGTGCTGACCCTTTGGGGCAGTTCAGGACATGGTCTGATTCAACAAGTAGAGAAGACACACATCATGTAAACTGAAGATCTTGTCATCTCAATGGGTGTCAATAAACTCAGCTCCTACCCTGTGTTCTGCTGTGTGCAGACCCCATGAATGTGTAGGAAACTGGGTCAAAACCAAAACACCACCCCCACCAAATGCTAGATTATCTGCAGTGCGTCAGTATGGCTGCTACAAACAGCCGAATTGCAACACGTTTTATTAAACACCCTGGCCAAAACCCAGTTCTCTTATCATGTAGTGTGTTTAAATAGAAGATGTCACTAAAAGAGTTGTGTTTACTTGAAGAAAAGGCAAACAAGTAATGCAAAACGTTGCCAACACTATTGTTAATCATGCCAATTTTTTTTTAAAGGGTCAAAAATCTTGCTAGATACTCTCTGAAAACACATATACACCAAACAGAAGAAATTGTTATTGCAACAGAACAACTTAATTAATAAACATTGATTGTGCTCATTGACTGCTGCAAATTGTATTAAATATTAACAACAACATTTTGTATATTTTATATTACTCATGAAAGTTTTATACCTTTGCCCTACAGCAGCCATAGATTTTATGTAAGCTTGCAACAAAAGCGACAAACTATTAAGCAGTACAGAGCACTGATTCTATAAATATTATGATATATAGATACAATGCCTTTACTTGTATCTATGCATACAAGGAGGTTATTTTCAAAACTAACTTATTTCAAGTCAGCAGCTGCTGCCTTGCGATGGCTGTGCAACAATGGAGTCCTTGGACACATATATCATGTCTGCAACATCAGCTCTGGCTTCACTTTGTGTTGTCTGCTGTTTTTATTGGTCAGAGTTCTGGCAGGTTACTTGTGTGACAGCTACATATCTGGTTATGCATTGGGGTCAATCTCCTTTTGGTTACTTTGTAGGAGGATACTGCACTTTGCTTGGGCAGTGGGCAACCACAAATGGGACACATGGACTGCTGAAAGACTATGGACCACCCATTCAAAACAATAGAGTGTCTTCAGTGAGCTTCAAAGGCAGATAATATTTAAGAAAATGTCACCATTTTGGACACTGTCTCTCTGTTTCTGTATTTTTCATTCAAAAGCACTTAAAGGATTTCTGCAAACAGCAGTATTCACACAATGCATCTGCCTCTGAAGAGGACAGTAACAGCTGTTTGACCATGTACAACCATGTGAGATAAAAAAAGTTTACAACAGCAAGAGTAGAAAAAGACTGTATCTAATTCAGACTGCATGGGAACTGAGATAGGAAAATAATTACCCATCCTGGAACATCACCAGGACATTGCAAACTTGAGTGTGTGTGTGTCACTGTGTTAGACACCCACCATCTTACTGAAATAAAGAGGAATTTACTGATGTGATCAAACCTTCAAGCATTCACATCCTGGAGACTGACAGCTGAATGGAGTGTTCTTGTTTCTATTATCTTAACCTTTTTTAATGGCAGTAACTGGAAAAGTTGTGCTGTCAACATGATTTTTAGCATCTACATTTCCAAAGGAGTAGTGTTAAAGGAGAAACAGTGGCATTCAGGTTTTATTAATCATTCTGGAAAAGCAATTTAGGAGATGGGACATCTGCAGATGACAATACCACATTTAACACTCTCTTCAGAAATGGAAGATTTCTCTCCTCTCTTTTCCCTTCAGCATTTCTCACTTCTACAAAATGATTTCTCTCTTAATGTGTATGCTTTAAAATTATTTTTTAAAAATCCAATAGAAACTAAAGAATTCACAACATACTAACCTGGATCAATTAAAGTTTTATCTAATGAGTGCAGATCAGAGTCAAAAGCATTTTCTTTAAGTGATATAAAAACTTAAACATCAGACATGATAGATCCTAAAAGGCTCAGGTAAGCAGTCAGGAGGTATCGCTGACTTTTTATCTTGGATTTAAGTCAGATGTAAGCTAGTCTCATGTTTTTCATAATAGTACTGATTCTCCAAAAAACAGTTTTAATGTGACATCCTCATTTGAGATGTGACAAACCTGTGCCTTGGTGATGAGGAGATGGTTCTGCAGAGCAGTTCCTTGAGCACTTCTGAAAGCCTGACTTTGGAACGAAGCAACCAGCTGGTTATTAACATCACAGCTCAAAAGGCTGTTGCCACGGCAAGCTGCAAGCCACACACACCTGATTTCACGTTTATGGTGACTAATTTGAGTTTTGATTTTCTTGCACTTCATTTCACAACCTGAACCTTAGATTAAAGCACATCTCAGCCCTATTGTCTATTACCATCAATATCATGGCAGAGACAATTACTCATCACCTTTCCATTTAGATGATATCATTTCACAAGATGACAGAGACTAAAACATCTCATACCATGCTCCACCCTGCAAAATAAAACCACCCCCCACCTCTCCCCACACACCCCTCCAGCCACTCCCCCCCACCCCACTCCCCAAAACATAAACCATGTGTCCATTTCTGGTACTGTATGTATGATTCATTATGTCTTTTACCTACTTCCACAAAAGTATTAGAAAATATATTACTCCCTACTGCTTCAAAACTGAAAGGGAACTGTTTCATATAAGCACATGTAGCAGACCAGAGGGCATGCTCATTCCTGGCAGAGAATTTGACAGGTTCAGTAAACTATTTATGTACCCATACTCAACACCTTCAGACACAGACAGTGAACCGAACAGATTCAACCATACTCCTGGCCTGTAAGTAAATTAAATCTGCATCTTGACCATGTTGCCTGGAAGAGGTTATTCAATTATTTACGGGGCAATAAGAGGTAACTGCACTTTACAGCAGTTTGTAGACAGCTACTCTACAGTTTTGAACAAAGAAAATATGGAGTGTAGTAGTCAGTATATATGATGAAGAAGAAAAAGAAAAAAAAGTCCTGCAAACTCAGGAGTATTTCTAACTATGTTTTTTTCCAAGGCTTCTCAAGTCCCTATGTTATATCTGTCCTTGTCATATATTCAACAGAACATGTAGCATCTGAAAGAGTTTATTACTGGAATACCAACTGATCTCAGAATTTGAAGTTCACCCAGGTTTATCTCTAAAGCAAACTTTTGGGGGCTCATATTATCTCCCAGTCTCCTCTTGCCTAACACTGATCTCCTTTTAAAGCTTTTAAGTATGGTTTTAGTTTTAAGTGTCAAGAAACACTGATATATGTAGTAGAAAGAAACTGACATCATGAGCAGGTCGGGAGCTTGAAAATTTGGCAGGAAAGTAATTTTAAATAGTCCTTTTGCCACCTGGACAAGCCTTTTGCTTTCTCAACATGCAATTTTCCTTAGAGCTTTGCTCTAAAACAGTGTTTATCATTGGAAGATGCTTTGGAAGACTGTTTGCATCAAAATTTTCAAGCAAATCTCTGCTATTGCTTTGCTTAGACAGGTAAGCTCCCACACAGAATCATAGAATGTTTGGGGTTGGAAGGGACCGTTAAAGATCATCTAGTCCAACTGCTCTTCAGTGAGCAGGGACGTCTTCAACTAGATCAGAGCCCTATGCTATCTGACCTTGAATATTTCTAGAGACAGAGCTTCTACCACCTCTATGGGCTTCACCAACACATTGCAAAAAATGCTTTCCTTAGATCCAGTCTTAATCTCCCCTCTTTTGGTTTAAAACCATTACCCCTTGTCCTTTTGCTACAGGCCCTGCTAAAAAGATTGTCCCCTGTACACACTCAAATCAACATGCCTTTACAGTGGCCAGCTGGAACCGGCCACACAGGGATTTGCAAAGTGCTTTGAAGAATTAACACGCTGGTATGGAATGCAAGAATTACTCATGTATTAGAGCAATGGAAACTGTGAAAGCCCAAAGCCACAAGAGGAGCTGAAGGTCCCTGCTGGCTTTCAGCCCAGGATTCAGGGCAGGGAACCGAATCACATTAAACACAATTAGCACTGCTCTCACTGACAAGCAGAGGCTCCTTTTACTTACTGAGGGTTGCTGTTGAACAGCAAGTTGCAAGCAAATTAGAGGTTCAGACCCGGCTTTGGATTTTGCTAATGAGATGTATCCATTGTTTTGTGTGGCCACTAGCTGGTCAACACAATGCTGTACACATCGGCTAGTCTGTACAGCTGAGAGCCTGCCTATGCTTGGCTCTCACCAGCTAGCTCTGCAGTGAGCCATTATGGACTTTGGCTTTCTTACCTTCAATTTTGCAGCTTTAGATGCCTAAAAGTGTCACTGCCTGTTGTGAACTTTCTCTCTAATTCTGATCACAGCAGATTCTGAGCCCTGCATGTCAAGTCACCTGTATAGCCCATGTCAAGTCTCTGTGTAGTGCATTTAATTAAGGGGCATTGTGTGAAAGTAAGAGCTGGAAAAAAATAAGCTGAATTTGCCCTAATTGCACATCAAAATAAAAAATTATTCTCATTGAAAGAAATCAGTGTAAAAGCCCTTTCTCTGAAGAGTGAACATGAGGCTAAATCTTTGGCCTCATTTATTTCAATCAGGAAGAGAAATGATTGTTAAACAAAGTTCCCAAAGTTCAATTTTTTCACTTTCAGATAATAACATTTTCTCATTGCTAGATGAAGTCCTGCAGAGGGCTTGCAATTTTCCAAATTACATTTCTTAGGAGGTTTATTTGTCATTCACAAAAAATTATCACTGGCTAGAAACTGTTGGTTTACTATTTAAGAAAAGGTTTTGGGAATTCCAGGGTGGGATAGGTCCTGTATTCTTGCTGACCATACAGGAAGCATCACCTCTTTTGCAGCACTACACCTTTAAATATCTAAATCCTCATGTACTTGGTCTTTCTAGGTATATCAGTGACACCTAAAGAGTTTTTCAGAATTTGAAACAGCGTTTCAAAGATTTTAAACAGCACACATTTTCCTTACATTAGTAAAATATTCACTATCCTCCTAGATCATGTAGGTGTCCCTCTCCTATCAGTAGAAAATGTTTTCTATTTGGTTTCACATGAAAGCATCAATTCTAAGGACCATCTCAAAACTAACTGCAATGAAGAATCCCTAAGCAGTTCTCATCATGACCAACTGATGGCAATTTTGCCCAACTCCAGTTGTTCAAGTTTGTAGTAACAGTCCTTGGTTAAACCAATTCTGTTTGGAGCAACATATAGAGTTATAAAGTCAAGATTTACAGCTCTGAAAAAAGAAAACAGAAGTTTTACATAGTGTGCTCTGTACCCTAATCACAAAGGCTGTCAAAGCTAAAACATGTGGTGAAGGCTTTAATATCAACTGTCATTTTGCCTCCTCAAAATTGTAACAATATTAGGTTAAAGCATCTAAAGACCTTGATGTGCTTTATTTGTAAAAACTAAAACCATGCAACAGTTAGTGAAATAATCAATTAAAACCAGGTCTCATCATACCTTTTCTTCCAGTGTATGATAAGTGAAACCATTTAAGTAACATTCTACACTGATAAAAATAATGTGGTTTATTTAATAAGATATTCCTACTACTCAGGCAGGGTCCTCTTGTGCGAGACATTCTTCAATTCTCAATTTAGACTATTTGGATATAATATTGGAAATAAGTGCTGAAAATGCAGTAATGGATTGCACATGGAAGATAAAAGACTATGTGCAGTAACTAGATTTGAACTCACTATCTTTGAAATAAGATTGCTTTATCTGCCTGGATTCACAGGACTTGGTTAAGAGCTGAGTGGGCTTACAGGTGTTAAACTAGCCACTGGCAGGCTATCATGGCTTCTTCAAAAGAGAGGAAATATTTTTCTACTTCTCAGCAGGAGCTGTATGCATGAAAAATTTCATGCAAATTGGATTTATCTGACTTTACTTTTCTTCTTCAGTGAAGATGTGAAAAGATGATGATTAAGCAAGCAGTTTCCTCCTACATTTTCATTCCAAATTGTTTCCACAGGCTCAAGTCTCAAATGGCATGTGCCTTTTTTGGCTGGTCTAATGTTGTAGTAAGTAGATCTGTGTATCCCTCTCCACTCCCTGAAAGACTAAAATTAGGTTTCAGGGCTTGAGATTGTCTGGATGACTTAGATTCCATTTCCTTTTTTTTTTTTTTTTTATTTTTTGGCATAGATAACTGTGGTAATACTGTTTTCTAGGATGGACTTGCTACTTTGAGTTTCTAAGACTCATCACAGAGCTGAAAGTGAACCTTTACATTGAGTCCAAACCAGACAAGTTTAGAGAGAAAAATGACACTTGCCTTCAGATCGTTTCGGGCCTACCACTACAATTCCAGTTTAGAAAGAGGGCAAAAAGAAGCAGCCTCTCAAATTGCAACACAGTTTAAACTATTTGGCCTGTGGCCTGTTCATAGATGCTCAATGTTACAAATGCAGCCACACTGGACAGCTCTGACAAACAGAGTCTGCAAGCCTGCTAATGTCTGTCTCTACAAACAACCTAAATGTTTTGCTTACCCAATACATCAACACTAATGAAAACAGACCTAAAAAGTAAAAAACAATCTAATAAGGAATCTAATTTTCCTTCCTTAAACATGCATAACTCTCTCTGAACAGAAAATAAGCTTCAGGTAAACAGCAAAAATGGATTTGTGATTTACAAATGTTACATGTACTCTGCTTTTTAACTCTTCCTCCTGCCCTGCACAGAGCAAGATTTTGTACTAAAAATCCTGTTGTCTTGAAGAACATAACAGAATATTACAAATGTGTGGATTTTTACAACTGAGCTGTGAACACTTCAGTCTAGGAAATGAGAGCATGTTACTTAATATTAAAATGTAAGGACTTAAGACCAACTCTACTCCTCACTTTCATTTTAAAGCATCATACACAGTCTCCACTGCCAGAAGCTATGTTCCTTACTCACTAATGTGCTTTGCATATAGGTAGTACAGTATCTGGTTAACTGGACTCTTTCTATACCCAGCTCACATTCCTTGGAAAATTTTATAGCCTTTCAGCTACAAAAATCCCTCCTGAAACACAACTTCGGAGATAGGAACTATTAATTGGAAGATGTTAGCAGCTTCCTATCCTACATATATTTACTTATTTTAAAGACATTAAACCCCCTACTTGTGCTGAAAGTGCTTCCAAGTGACAAATATGATTAATCTTTGTTGACTCTTGCCTTTTGCTTTTCAATAATTTCCATACGCTCACTGCAGTTTATTTTAATTAGATCATAATATGGACTGAATGTAGCTGGTTTTGACTGGATTTTCTGAGTCTAGCTGTTTATACAAGATTTTCTAGAAGGAGATACCCCATTTATATTTCTCTCTACTATTTCTCCTGAAGGACCTTTAAGCAAAACAAAACAAAACAAACCCAAAACCAACAAAAACCCCACACCAAAGTAAATATCTAATTTTAAAAAAGGTTTGGCAGAACACATAACCACCAAATCAACCTCTTTGTATTAAGTTGTCTTCAGGGAATGGATTTTTGTGACTATGAGTTACTGTTTTTAATATAAAAACATAATTGTGTTAGTTATTTGTACAAAGAAATTTAGCTTGATACATGGTTTCATTCAATCCAAGTACAGTGCCCCTCATTTCTAAAAGCCTTGTGTTCCTACCTTGTTAATAGAACTGGCATAACCATGGAAAACAAAACAAAACAATCCCCCTACCCCACTGTGTTCACATTTGTAAAACACACAGAGAACTGGACTCAGCAATATTGTGGAGGACAAATGGATTTTTGACTCTTTTTACTCTAGTCATGCAGTTAAGACCACATCAGGAGGAGTGCTTTCATCTTTGCAATGCCCAAACCCACATGAATGCTAGTGAGTTATATCCTCATAATATTTGAAGTTATTTATCATCCTGTTCCTCTAATGCTGAACAGAGTTCCCCTAGATATTAAAAATTTTCTCCAGGGTCATGCAGGATGCTTATTGCCAACCTGGATAAGATCCTTGATTCCACGGACTTGAAGCCCTATGTCTTGACCTTGTTTGATCTATTTATTAACTATGTGCCTTTGTCACTTTATCAGGCAGATAAGCAATTGAGTTCTAGCCCTTATAATGTGAGGAACCCAAAGTAATTTTTAAACAAATTAAATCAGTCAACCTTATTTGTCTGTTGCTATTATGTTTGTTCCAGAGGAGTCATGAAAGCTGGAAACTCTTGAAAGAAGGTTTGAGATATCCTTCTTCTCCAATGTTAACCATTGTGTCAGACTGGTTAAGAAGAATACACAAGAACCCCTTAGCAGTCACATAAAAATCAATTGCATGGCAATGCCTGATTTTCACTCATCAGAAATACGGAAATCAATTTTAAAAAATAAATCACACTTACAGTATGCTGCATGTCAATAATTTATGTAAACAAGCTTGAGTCTTCTTGGTTAGGGTATTTGGGAGAGTTTTCTTTGTCACAAAGAGGTTTCTTTTACTTGTCTGTACTTGCTCTGCATCAAGTGAAATGTTAAATCCAAACAGTGGCATTGCCAGAGATTGATATTAGTTTAGTTTAATTCTGATACTCTTAGAAGTCTCAGTGACTAAAGAAAATCGTTCCTGTATAGCTGATTTCCCGTGTTCTGCTTCACAAAGTTATAATCCATCATCTCTATAGAACAGACTTTAGACATCAGAGTGTTTTAGTCATTGTGGTGGTTTTTGTAGTTTATTTGTTTTTAAACATAACCGTCAGGAACAATTGCTGCCAGCGATCCAAAGAAAGAGAAAAACCCTCAGATTTTGGATGCCCCAGGCAGCAGCCACATTCAAAGTCAGTATTTGAACCAGATGCTTTCTTTAGATTAAAGAAGTTTGATTTAGTTCTTGTTCAGGCTTCAGATAGGTGCTGCAAAGTTACTCTCAATTTTTTTTTTTTTGTTTTTTTTTGGAGTTTCATTCTGTGCTGGAATCAGCTTTATTTAACTTTCACTGGGCAAAAATTAGATGCATCATTTCTAATTAATTTTCTCTTTCTTTCCATGGCAGACCACGGCACTTGCAGAAAGAACAAGTTGGGTTCACTTAACACTTTCATGTCTAACTTAGGGCAATAAGAGGCATCCAAGAAAGTGCTATTCATTTATTTAGACTTTTAAATTCTTTTCCAAGTAGTGGAGATGATGCAATACTTTTGATTGCCATTTAACAATAGCCAAAACAACGTTAGCCACAAGGCTAAGCAAATTTGAAGTAATGTGAACATCTTTTCAATTGTTCTTTGTCTGAATAGCTGCTTAATACAGCAGAACTGCAGTTACAGTTGGAATTCTGCTCCTACATTTTTTTCACCATGACCCATTTGGTCTAAATGCTTTGAGCTTTCACGCTCTGGGATCTTTGGATTCCCACACTTAATCACTTGTAACTTCACAAAAGTTGGAAATAATTGTGTTTGGTGGAGGGTGGGTAACTTCTGACAGAGGACCTGCAGGCCCAGCAAAATGGTGTTGTGATCACTCTTCATTTCTTTCTTTCTTATCATTTACAAAGTCAGTTTTCACTGAAAAGAGCACAGACACCTGTCTACTCAGCCACTGCAGAAGCCAGCAAAAATAGCCTGCATAACTACAAAGAAGCCCTGGCTTTATTTTAAGCTCAAATTTGAACTGGAAATTACTAATAGAGTCCATCCCTGGTACACCATGGGCAAGCAGCAAAGAAATGTCAATGTTCGCAAGCAGCTAAAAGCCCTGGCTTTTAGCCATCCTTGGTGTCTCTTCTGAGTTTGGGAAACCCTTTTTTTTTTTTTTTTTTTTTTTTTTTTTAATTAAGTACCTCCAGGACAGGACCGAGATATCACATTTCACAGGGTATTATATGCAGCATGAGTTTTCCATACCCAGTCTCTGCAAAATTTTCTCAGGTCTATCAGCTTGTGAAACCTCTGCTGGCTAAACCTCTCTAGCTGTTTTGGCTTGTGCTGGATGAAGAGGAAGATGGCTGCAATTAAACCACTTTTTGTTACTAGTCTACCCAGGCACCAAAACACAAATGAATACTATTTAAAAAACAAACAAAAAACTACTGTTAGACTCTTAATGTTTTGATCCAAAATATTTCATAACTCTTACTGACTAAATCATATCTTCATATCTCTCTAATAATTTCTTCCACAAGTGCTTAGCATTTATACTGCTTCCTCATCTACTGGGAAGACAAGCACAACACACAGTACTTGCTGCAGTTACCTCTACACATCATTTTGTGAAGTTTCTCTATAACCAAGACCTGCCTTCAGTGAAGCCCTCTAAGCAATCTGAAATGCAGCAGTCCCATTAAATTATTTTCAGGGTCTGTTCTACCAGAATGATTTCCTGGCAGCAACCAATACAACAGCAATGTCTCATTTTCTGCAGGTTTTGACACTGACAGCTGGAATCAAGTCACCTCCAGCAGGCTGGATCCCAAACAGCTCCAAAGTATGAGCAGGATCTACAGGAGTTCATGCCCATGCCAAAAAGGAGGCAAAGCAAGGAACTCACTGAGCTAACACCTTGGTGGCACTGCAGCATTGGGGTCAAAACACACACATACCTAAAGACATAAAAGCTACCTCCTTACTGGTGAACTACTTCTCATGGGTGCACAGGTGCCAATGGGCTGTGTATGGGCAGCCGTTGTAGTACGGCAGGAGGGGACATCTTGGCTGTGGTAAGTCCATCCTATGTGACAGCTATGTCACTTCTGTGCTGCATGCATCTCTTACACCTGCTCACACTTGTTGACACACTTGCCAAAACAGAGTATTTGAAGGGGTAAGAAAAGGAAGAGGATGAGTGCTGTACAGACAGGGCTGCCAAATTGACATGTTGCGTGGCAGCAGGGGTTAGAGAAGTCTTTCACTGTGCATGTCCCAAGGATAAATAGAAGAACATATATGTGGTACAACAGCTGACACCTATTGCATCTGCATGCCTGACTGAGAACGGCACAAAGTGTCAGAGGTAGAGGTCATCTGGCACCAAAGAACAAATAAGGAGCCAAAAGCACCCAGTTGAAGCCTGTTTGATTTCTTATCAACATCAGAAGAGCAGCCAAGTGGATAACATCATTTCCCCGAAGACATTCTTCTCTGTGTATGACCTGCAGTGGGTGACACACAACTCTGCTAAAGCTGGCAATTTGTTCTCACAGTGTCCTGTGCATTTTCCCTGCCAGTTACTAACCCTTGTTATTTGTAGGACAGCAGCTTCCCTTAGTTCTTGTGCTTTTATTAAGTGATCAACACAAGTAGTGTATTTTAGATGGAGAAGGCAATTGCTATGGATTCCCCAGGTTTGTGCCTTTGAGAAACATGACTGTCTGTGAAGTTTTCCCCAAAATATATCACATTGACCTTGTCTTTTGATTAATTTTTCAAGACCAAGCAATATGTGCCCCTTTAAAAGGGGATAATCCAATTGTGGGGTTGATATTAAGACATTCAGATTCATTTTTCACTGGGGGGTAAATTCCTTAATTTCTCCATAAAAATTGAAACAAAAGGAAAAACTTAAAAAAAAAATTTACAAATTTCTGGGCCTAGCATGCTCAAATTGTAACAGACCAAAAATTAAAACAACAATAAGTAATTTACTATCTTCTCCCCCACAAGCTTGGCAGAAGGCCTTTTTACTGTGCCACCCAGATGATGGGAAAAATAAAACTAAATTAAAGTAGCTTTTCCTCTTTCCTCCCCTAGCCAAACATTTTCAGAAAAATAGTTTTTATAGATTGCTACTCTTTACCTAGTAGTATCCCTACAGATAGCAAAATCTATCTCTAGGTTAAATAATAATTAAAAAAGAAAAGACAACCCCTAAATTCAGTCTTTCAAGGCACAAGCAAAAATCATACTTCTGTGCCACAGACTTTGTTATTATTATAGAATAATATGATTCTCTCTATATAATTATATAATGTTATGTAGAAACATAACTCAATGATTAAAACAGAAGTTCTACAATAAGAAACCCACCTGACTGAAGAAGTGTATGTTAGCACAGTGACTCCATGTTATTCACCCTTGTGGATGAAGGGAGTCTGGGGCTGAGCTACAAAAGTCCACATATTAAAGAAATAGTAACAGCAAGAAATAGGAATAGCAATAGGAATATGTTTGAGATGCCAAAATCTACAGGCCTAAGATGAGAACCACATCTGATTGTTTTGATTGATGAACAAAACTAATTACAGGAAAGTCTTCATCCATTGTGATTTTAATGGAAAAGTAAAAATATGTAAGGGAAACAACAAAAAAGGAAAAGACAGTTGCTACATGATACATACCAAGTAGTGGCTAAACCATGACTGGATGGAGTAAAGGCAGCTGGGATTTTAAATCATTTATATTTATTAGATCATATATTGCTAAGATTACTCACTCATGGGAAGGAGAGCTGAGAGATGTAATAATGCCAGTGATGATTAAAAACAAAAATCCAGCTTGACATTGAGAACCCAGGCTGAACATGCAGAGCTGTCAGTTAAAACAGGAACCTGGTATTCCCTTACATATTCAGATTCCTGTAATAGCACAATAAGAATTTTGAGTCATACTACTTCATAGCTTCAAAAGCCTCAAGTTACTTTATTTTCCAGACAGTAATACTGTACCATCACAGAATTTTTAGTGCATGTGCAAACTACAAGGTATTCCTTCAGTGCAGCTAATCATAAAATATTGAAATGAGATATTTCATTTGACCATTCCTTAAGAGGTAACTCCTTCACATCCTGAAGAACAAATAGTCTAATTAGGTCTGTAATCCAGAAGTCCCCTTTATGAATCCAAAATGCAAATTTGAAAGCAAAGCTATGTTTCCTATGGGATTCCCTCCAGCACAATACAAAGTATTACACTGAAAGAAAATCCACAATTTTTCTATTTTTGATAGCGTTTTCCTTCCTGTACTGCAGATGTTAAATAAAGTCGTTCAGAATTTGAATTAAAAACAGATTAAAATTAAGCCTATCCTTCTTGAAAAAAAAACAAAACAAAAAACAACCAAACAGAAAAGACCACACCAAGTTCTCATCCTGTTTTCAGAACATTAAGAAGAAGAGATCAAATAAAAAGAGCTTTTTACCTGAGATGTACTTAACAGAGTGATTTTACATAGAAAGAAAATTAGTTTTACTCAATGATTTAATTCAAGCATACATGCACAATGTATTGCAGGAAACTGCAGTCTTCAGATATCTGATACACCTATAGAAATTCCCCCAAATCCAAAGCCCTAGTTGGGATAGAATAAACATGTACTGTGTTGTACTGACATCACAGAATCTCAGAATCACAGAATGTTAGGGGATGGATGGGACCTCAAAAGATCATCTAGTCCAACCCCCCTGCCAGAACAGGATCACCTAGAGTCGATCACACAGGAACGTATCCAGGTGGATTCTGAATGTCTCCAGAGAAGGAGACTCCACAACCCACTTGAGCAACCTGTTTCAGTGTTCCATCACCCTCACAGTGAAAAAACTTTTCCCTCATGTTTACATGGAACTTCCTATGCCTCAACTTCCCATTGCCCCTTGTCCTTTCATTGGGCATCACCAAGAAAAACCTGACTCCATCTTTTTGGCACTCATCGTTTACATATTTATAAACATTAATGAGGTCATCTCTTAGTCTCCTCTTCTCCAAGCTGAAGAGACCTGGCTCCCTCAGTCTCTCCTCATAATGAAGATACTCCACTCCCTTAATCATTTTTGTGGCTCCACTGGACTCTTTGAAACAGTTCTCTGTCCTTCTGTTCCCTCATCCAGGTCGTTGACAAATGTATTGAATAGTACTGGTCCCAGTACTGACTCCTGAGGGACTCCACTAGATACAGGCCTTCAACTAGACTCCATCCTTCCTTCAACCAGTTCCCATCCACCTCACTAGCCAATCATCCAGACCACACTTAGTCAGTTTAGCTGCAGGGATGCTGTGAGAGACGGAGTCAAATGCTTTACTAAAATCAAGATAAATCACATCCAAATCAAGATAAACCATCATCTATCCACCTGGTCATGTTCTCATAAAAGGCTATCAGGTTGGTCAAACATGACTTCCACTTGGTAAAAACCATGTTGACTGCTCCTAGTGACCCTCTTGTCCTTCATATGCCTATGGACAGCACTGAGGATAAGTTGTGTGATGTCCAAAAAGCTCTGAATATTTACCCTAAAATATTCATAATTAGCTACAAAGTTTGTCTTTAAAAGATGCCAGCAAAAAGACAAAAAGGTTGGTATTATTTAAATTTTGATTTAACAATGTGTAGCTTGGCACCAAAACTCATTCTGATTTTACTTCAGTAGCACACAGCTTTCTATCAGATCCTTTTCTAATCTTACTTCAATAAAATATGCTTGACATCAAGATCCATATACACTGCTTTCAATACTGCCTATAAACACGTCTCTCTGCTTTGCTTTAAATGGAACCTCAGGGTACAAAGCAATACAACACAAAAATAATTGTGCTATTTTATGGTTGTGAAAGCCATGCAACTTTAAAAGCACAGCTCAACAAATTGGAATGATAAAAACATCTTTATTACATACAACTTTAAGATATATATGTATTTTTAAATTCATGTCCTCATGATGAAAGAGCTAATGAAGAGATGAAAGGAAAATAGAGGTTATTTTCAGAGAATTAAAATGCTCAGCACAGCCCAGAGACAGCAATAACATAAAAATGTATGTCTAGGGACTTAGTAAATTCACCTAAACAGGCTGGCATCTGCATGAATGGAAACACAATTGCTTTTAATATCAAGCCGTCAGCCTGTTGTGTTTTATAACGACAAAGGAAATTCAAACAAAACAAGAGAGTTGCTTTGTAATTGCAGGGAAAGCACAGGCAAATGCTGCCTCCATTTTATTCAGTGCAAAATTGCTGGAGTTTGCGTTCCACAGAAGCCTTTTCCATTCTAAAGAAATTCAAGTATTAATTACAAAATTAATTGATAGTCAAAAAGACAAAAAACCCTCCACAACCTATGATGGACCTTTGAACAAATTGCCAGTAAGAAGCATTTGTTCTATACACTGCCCATGGTCAGAAGCTTAGCGTTACTAATCCTTTTCGTCCAAACACCTCTTTTCAATCATTCCGTTACTAGAGGTAAAACCAAAGTCCATGGCCCTGGAGGAGAGGGCTTAGCTGGAAAGCATCAGCTAGCAGAGGAAGGGTAACTCTGTGTTTATTGCAGCAGGTTTTTCTCCACAAGACCTGGATTACCGTTTTCATTTTTGACACAGGATTTCCGTGTCACCTTGGGCAAGGCACCTAATTATACCCATTCATATCACAGTAACAAGTAGCCCTTTCTCTTTTACCTCCTCCAGCCATACACTCTCACAGAAGAGTGTGTGTTAAAGCACACATATAGGTTGCTAAGCACAACGAATCCTGTGTCCACCTCCAACCCCCAACACCATGTTTTTGGTCAGTATTTCACATCTGAGCGTGCACTCAGGGTCATTCAGGACAACTGATGAAATATAAACTTCTTTCAGTGTTTTTCTTGTTTTATTTTATTTTTTTTTTTTTTTAGTAGTAGTTTGGTAGAATGAAGAAAGCTAAATCAAAAAGAATAAACTATTCCTGTGAAAATTTCAGCCACAATGTTTGGCCACTGGTCTCAGTTCTGGCACTCACAGATTAGGTGGATAACGTCAGTCCTCCTTCTGTCTCCTATGGGTGACATTGTTATAACCTTGGTCCAGCATCAGCATCTCTCTGATACCCACCACGCTCCCTTCACATGCTCCCTCATTCACTTCTCCCAGTGTGCAAGCATATTACATATACTGTCAGTTCCACTAAGTAAGGATAGCTAAGACACTTTGAAAAGAAAGAATCAGAATCTCACAAAATCACATATGATGCAGGACGACAATCCTTCTTTCCCTGCTTTGGACTAGAATTAGACACAACCAAGCTCCAGACTCTATCATCTTTCACAACCCACTCAAGTCCAACAGATGTAATTATGTGCAAATTGTCTGTGATTTTTAAGAGGGGCAAGTTTCTGA
The DNA here is from genome assembly GCF_027791375.1 of Indicator indicator. Lineage (NCBI taxonomy): Eukaryota > Metazoa > Chordata > Aves > Piciformes > Indicatoridae > Indicator > Indicator indicator. The sequence goes on along the minus strand of NC_072012.1, from coordinate 16,051,310 downwards.
CTATGTAATCATCCTTGGAAGCACAACTGAGATGCTTTTGCATCTAGCATATCCCAGAGCTGTTGGAACAACCTGTCCTGCATCTTCACAGATCCTGCCCCATTTATCAATAATTTGCAGAGTTTCCCTTATCCCACTTGGGACCAAACTGTTCAAGAAGCACTGATCAAATGGAGACACGATAAAAGAAGTGACTCTGCCTCTTTTACCACAATCCTCTGTACTGTTTAAGTTGAAACAACTCAGATTTTCCATCACACTTTTTTATTCTTTTTCTTTTTTTCTTTCCCCCCCCCCTTTTTTTCCAAGAGAAAGCAGTAAGAGAATCATTGTTTTGGCCTCAAGGCATTCATCAAGCCCTCTCATTTCTTTCTTGAGTTCAGCAGAGTAGCCACTTTATCTGGTGTGTGATTGGATAGATTTTTTTTCCCCAGGAAGATACTTCATTTTAGAGTATATGGAAGGTATATTGCACATACAAACCAGGGGAATAGACTAGCGAGGCACTAAATCTATCTGCTAAAGAACATTTATTCAAAGACAACCACAAGGCTCAGTCTAATTGACAATTTCTGCTTGGGGCCCATGATTAAAATATGAAGACTGATGCAGGTAAGAACAGGAAGGAACCAGCACCGCCACTGGCACGAGCTTGCACAATAGCTGTCATGACCAGCAGTTATCACAATTTGCTTTCAGCATCTAGTATTAATCACAATGTGATGAAAAAAGCCTTCAACTCAACAGCAGAACAGAGCCCAAGGGGAAAAAGGGGTTAGGGAGAGTGCAAACAGGGGGTTTGTAATAAGTATCTTCTGGAATGCATGTTGGCTATCCCAAATATGCAGGTGTAAATTTCTGGGTTTCACAACACGTCAGGCACACTAATCCATAAACTGTTTCTATTACTGTTTTGTATAACCTCATCAATTCAGTGAGATTCTTCAGAAAGATTTTTTTTTCCCTTTGTGTCATCTCAGTATAAAGAAGAAACTGCACAGAAGAGTTGAGTCTATTTCTGTTTCTGAAGAGTTTGCTATCAATTAACCCTGACAGATGATAACTGTTCTATGCATTTGGAAAGACTTGTTGAGCAAAGCATTTTGTGAACCCATCAGTTGAGACAGTAAATATTTGTATTTTTTTTTATCCAGCAATCAGTAGAGAGGAAAAGTGATACATTCATTGCGTTAATACAAGAAGATTCAAACACTTCACACCTGCACCAACTTCATGCATGAGTGGGAAATATCCTTGTATGCAGTGCATTGTTTCTCATGTGCATTTCTGAGTGGTGCAACCTGGTGCAAATGTTGGTGCCCCTCCACTTTGATAGTGTGTTTACTTGGACACCATCTCTGTCAAAACCCTTTTACAGGTAAACAGCTCCAGCACAGCTACTAAAGATACACCTTGTCCTTCCATCCTTCATGAGCTGAGTCTAACTCATTTAGATCCTAATGTACCAACCTTACTTGAAAATAGATACAGTATATTAATTTCATTATATATTTTTATATTTTTTTCTTTTTTTTATTATTTTAAGCACTGAAAACAGAACCTTGACAAACTGCACAAGTATTTGCTGATGTTTCTGGCAGATTTTGAAAGTCATGCTGAATTTAGTGGGGCCATTGTCTGCTCAGGCATCTCTCTAAAAATCACTGTAAATTAAATTGTTCTTGTGTTTGTGTCTTCATTTGACAGAAAGAAATTACAGCCAGGCATTTGGGCAGCAATTACACAACTATAAATCTCTAAGACAGAGGCTTGCATAAAGGGAAAAATCCCAACCAATATTTCACTAGAACAGTGCTTGTGGTTGCAGAGAGGCTTCACTTGACCTGTTCCAAAAGGTCTTTGTTATTAGACAGACATATTTACGTATTTTAAAATCTAACCTTAGCCGTAGTAGCCTCAGAGCAAACGGTGGTTTGATTTAAAGGCAATAACAGTTTGAGAGTTAGGTGTCTCAGTCATCAGAGGAATTTAACTACAGTCTCTTCCAACTCCATGTACCTGAAACTATAACAATTTGTGACTGTCCTTTATATAAGACAGTTTGAGAGCTCCCTGTGTATGACTGGAGAAAAAATGATTGTGTGCCTATGCTGTCTTTACAAGATTGATCTTTTTCCTCTGCTTGGCCTAATACAGCTGTCCTAAAGGATGAAATTTAGGGGTATGACCTCTGGGTTCTAATTTCCATTAATATTTGGAGAAAAAGATGAATTAAAGATGGTGAAGAGCTGGGGGCATGACAACAGAGACTTCTCTAACTTTCCACACCATTGGTGATGAAAGCTATGAGGATGGATACCTAAGACAGGAATTTCAAAACACCTCAGAAAATCAGTTAGAAAATGGTTTATTAGCTTTTTGTAGAAAGATATGCAAATTATAACTATCCCTGTCATCCTTTGTTCCAGCTGCAAGATACAGAATATGCATTTGCACCTACGTTTCTATATATTTCCTATGTCAATTTAAGCTGCTTAAAATAGTTTATCACTTCCTTCACTTCTAATAAGGGCTCACTTTTTGGAAGGTGAAGATATCTTATTTATTCAGTTTTTTCCTTAAAATAGGTTTGCTGCAAACTGTATACACAAATAACTTGTATCTAAAAGACTCTTAATAAAAGCATGGAAAGATTATGTCTGTACTCACTAACAGATGCAACTACCTTCATTCATATACATTTTTAAGGCGAAACCAATTATGACTTAATTCCCTTCTCTGAGGACCCTCTTTCCATAGCTACCAGCCCTTGACAGATTATTTGAGGAAAAAGGAGAGTGGGATAGTTTGTTCCCAAGAGTAGTAAAGAAAGATAGAAAGTGATTAGAGTGAGGTTTGAGAGTTCAAAGCAAAACATATTATTTAATTATATATAATTTATATTCGAAGATTTAATTTGGAATGTGTGTGATGAATCCTACCCATTTTTCATGGTACCATTTAATTCAAAATGTTTCAAGCTTATTTGTGCTTTTTGGAAGTGGACTTGCATTGAAATGGCAACCACAATCTCCTCTGAAAATACATATGATTTCATTGTTGCTTAGAGTCTCACAATCTACTATAAATAACATTTATGGAATTAGTATAATTCCAGTTCATCTTTGTGCCTGTATATCATGTGTATGTATATATACACATATGCATGAAATGTGTAAATCTAGGAGTCAGAATTTGTTTTGTGCTTTGGAAAGTGCTCCATACCAAAGACATTCAATTTTACCTTACTTGATCACTCCATGTATCACATTTAAGCTACATCAAAATGTATCAACATCCTGGGTCTGGGAAAGTTGGGTAGGATGTTGCGTTGGTCCATGTTGTGTCACTGCTTCCAGTTAATTATCCAGGGCATCACTACTCAAGGTCTCAAGGTATGCCCCAATGGTCATCTCTACTTATGTTCCTCATCTCCAGGACTTGCTTCACTTTCCAGATTTTTAACTCTAGTTATTATCTTTATTTTCTTTCTAAGCCTTCTTATCCTCCTCCTCATCTCTAAGTCCTACTTTTTTTTCTAGGAACCCTCTTTTTAGCCTCCTCCTCTTTTGGGTCCCCAAACTTCCCATTTACCAATCAAAATAGTTTGTGTGCAGAAGAACAGCAAGTGATCAGCCTGTTAATTTACGCATCAGTGTCATCTCTCTTTAGTTAAGACTTAGCACATGATTTTTTTTTTTTTTTTTTTTTTTGGTCCAGGTGTTCAGAGAATTTACAGCCAGCCTGTTACTAATTGTAGAGAGGGATCAGTGGGCTTTTATGCTTGACAGTTCAAAAGTTCAAATTTGGAAATTCACCCTTCTGCATCCCTATGGCAGTATTTTTTTTTTTTTGGCTGCAACTGTCATAAAACATGCATTAACTCATCTCCTGCAAATGCTTTGCTCTATAGTCACATCATGAAGCAGAATGATGAAAATCTATTTTGTATATGAATACAACACTTGTTTACTGATTACATGTATGTTGACAAGATTACTATTCTCTGCTATTTTTATTAAGAGGTGTAAGTCAGGCACTAATCTACTGATTTATGCGATTCAGCCATATACATTAATTCTCCCTCTCCTAGTCTCTCTCGGATAACCTGTTGCATTGCTGCTACATTTCATAAAAATCCCTACCAGGCAGCAAACATAATTCATAGATATATCCCTCCCCTCCAAAATACCAAACACATTTAATCATGCCCACAAATATTAGCTTTAGCCTTATGTAAGCCTCAAACGAGCACACAAATCTTACTATCGCTATTTGAAGTCTAAAGCGCTGGCAAGATTCCCAAGCAAGCCACTGTAATTTTGGAGAACACGAGGAAATTCAAGCAAAGCAGTAAAACTCAGCCCGCCCCAAACAAGCAAATATGTTCCTTTGCCAAACAAAAGTTCACAGCGAGGTTAAACAGTATTAGAAACAAGCGAGATACACAGACAAGAAGCGGTGAGAGAGGTTCAAATCCTAGTGAAAACATTCCTCCCCAAACATGAGGCTTGTTTCTGTTTTGAAATGATCATATGGAACTTAATCATCAACACTCTTTGAAGTAAAGAACAGTTAAAGGTGGTTAGTACCTTGAAGGAGATCCTATAACAGGGATGGCTTAAAAAACTTCCCAACATAAGTGTTAGGTTTTATACTGTGCAGTTTGGAAAGAAAGTCCCAGTGCTTGGGGTAATTTCAGTTAGGAGCTCAAATTCCAGAAAACGAGAGTGTTGAGGGTTTTTTAAGCACTAGCCATCACTTTTCCTGTCTCAGTCAGCACCAGTGGGCCAGAGGATCGTTTGAAAACTTGGCTATGGACCTCTAATTTTTAGGTTGTTTCTTTAAAACAAACACTTCAGCCTAACAATCTCCAGGACAAACACAGCTAAACAAAAAGGATCTCCACCCAGCACGCAATGATTATTAAGCCTTTGGTTTGGCTTAAGAGTCGTCTTTGACAAACAAAAACACAAATACATTGTCTTCACGTGTAATCTGAGGACAGGCAGCTAAGATTGATTACTACTGGCATGAAGTCTTAGAAATAACAGATTTTAAACCAGCAAGCCATGAGGCATGAGAACATAAAAGAATTACACTATTTTAAATGACTTGTAATCTCTCCCTGAAGCACACTATCAGAAACCTTTGCAAGCTGATGTCTTCTGTATATGTTGGGCAGGAGTTTTACTTATTATTTACTTATTATTATTTACTTATTTTTACTTATTTAAATGTATATAAATATGCATTTAAGAGGAACATGAAAATTTAGCCGAGAAACATGACTGATGCTTCCATTTTGAGTTAAGAAACATTTATATAAAAAATAGTTCAGTTTAAGTGGGAAATTACACAGTTGAAGCAGAAGCGAAAATTTGGTTTGAAGCTCATGTGGAATTTAGAAGAGTAATTTCCGTTACCTTGTGAGGGCAGAAATCTTCATGTGGTTCCAGTTTCAGAAACTCGTGGACTGACGATCACAAAAGAAATGTAGGTCTGAAAGCAAGTCCTTTGTGCAATAATCTTAGAGTAGAGGTAAAGAAAACTCCACTATATGTTTTTGTATATAAAATATCCCAAATCTGTGCATTTTTATCTTCTGACTGAACAAAAGGTTGTTAAGTTTAACAGTCTTAGTGCCTTTCCCCTGTGTTTTTATAAACTAGAAATCTCCACCCATCCAATCATTTTTTCCAAGAGCCAAGGAAATTTATATGGAAAGTGGCAGCACTGGATTAATTATTTTAACTCCTAGAGATTTCCCAGTGCCAGGATGATGAACAATGTATTTCTCTACAATGCATGTATCAAACTCATAATAATGGACCTTAGGTTCTTGTTTCCCTCCCCACCGACATCACTGCAGAGAAAATTGAAGTTGATGGTTTTCATTGTTGTGCTTTCAAATAAAAATATAAATGAGAAACTGAAGGCTTGAGAGGGAGGGGGAAAAAAAAAAAAGAAAAAAGAAGGATACTCCCCAAATTTTCCCAACCTTACCAATTATAGTTGTGTAATGGTTTGATCCTGATTGAAGGCAAGAGTTGTGCTTGTCCTACAGAAGTGAGGAGGGAAAGTTCAAAATTGGTTCTTTGTAAAGAAAGAACATAAAGATGAAAAGTAGCAGGAGCTGATCTGGCTAATTAAAGTTCACTCCTGCAATTTGATTCAGTTCACCACAAGCTTAAGAACAACTCCAAGGTTCAACTCAGGTTTTGATGCTCGTGTAACCAAACCCCTCAAATATGACATTTACAGACCTAAGTTCACTACTGTTGATTTCAAAGTAAAGTGAATATGATAGCTGCTTCCGATCCTCTTCAGAAAGCAGATGAGTAAGTAGAGTCACATATAAATGTTACTTTAATCTCTCCCACCTGTTTTGAACTCCTTGCCCAGCTTATGTGATGCTTGGCAAGGAAGAGGTAATATAAAAAATATTAAAATTGTCCTAAGCCTCCAGAAAATAGGCACTCTCAGGTACACCACTTCAGACAAGGACGCTTTTAATCCTCACCACCAAAAGAAACCCACATAAAAAGCAAAAACCAAACCAAACCAAGCATGAAAACCCCCAACCACCAACCAAAACCCCATTAAAAAAAAATACAACCCCCCGCCCCCAAAAAAACCCCAACCCAACAAAAAAACTTCAAAACAAAATAATCCCCACCTGAAAACAAATAAAACAGAGGAAAAAAAAGAAAAAAAACACCAACAAAACCAACCAACCCCCCCCAAACCAACCCCAAACCAAGCCACACCCAAAAAAAAAAAAAATCCAAACGAAACCACCCCTAAAAACACTGAAGCCACCAGAAATATTAAAAAAAAAAAAGAAAACAGGGCAGGACCCACGCTCCTCTTTCTCATAGCTGAATCAGCATCTGATTCAGCAGGAAGATACAAACCAAGCTATATATACACAACCCCCAAACAAATGAAACAGATTTCAAGGGTTCCAGCTCTTACAGACTAAGTTTTTCATCCCTAATATGGAAAGATCATGTAGGAGAAAAATAACTTTCAATCCCCAATGAACAAATATTTTCTAAATACAAATAAAAAACTTGGTGAACGTGCAGGTCCTTTCATGCAAAAGTAGAATTAAACAAAGATCAAAGCTGGTCCAGACTACATTACAGCACATTAAGCACCCGATGCTGATCTCCATCTATATGTATTTTCAGGTGCACTATCCAGCTTCAGTAAGTTTGAATTACAACATACAAAAAATCTTATCATCTTTAAATATTCAGGACCTTGTCTTTTCTGGTCTATCTAATGTAATCCTTTACCTCAGGTACACATCTGAATTTATCTTTGATCACCATTTCATTGAGCTCCCAGGAATTAAATGAGAATCTTGTTACATTAAAATTAAGTTGTTTGTAATCAACCATCCACAAGCTGTTGGTATGGCTAGCTGCCACACAAATCAAGGTTAAACCAGGCCAGACTCACAGATGAAATATAACTAATATGACATTATTCTTTCAGACATTTGGTTAGACTGACAAATTTATAACTCTGTCATTTACACAATGTCCCCATGACATGTGGCAGTACAGCTATTGTACAGAGATTTCTGTTGTGCGAAGGAGGGGGAGGAAGCCTACATTTGCCTAACCCAGATCTTTCCCACAACAATTTCAGAATGCATGCTGGCTTGCTGGAGTATACAGTTTACCTATCTGTAGGACACGATGGTCAAATAGGGGTAATTATTTTAATGCAACTCAAAATTACCCTGTGGACCTCATTGGTCCAGAAAGTGGTTAAGATAGCATATATAATACTGTTAAATAAAAGTATATGCCTTAGTAACACAAGGCTTGAAAGATTTATTCTTTTGACTCATGAAGTTCATCAAGAAATGAAATGCTGTTAGATTTGAGTATTAGGAAAAGATTCAATTAGTCAGATTTTAAACACTCTGGTATAACATGGGAATTGTCTCATAGGATCAGTCAGGAGTTTGTTTTCTATGACCTTACATCCTCAAGAGGTATGAAAAGCCTACATGGTTAGGGGTGTGTTGCCAAATAAGGGAAGATTCTTCTCAGCCTCAGATAGTATCTGGCCAAAGTGTGAGGACTTACATCTTTCCCCATCCATTTTAATCCCATCTAATTGTAGATGTTCTCATCATCCATAAAAATAATTTCTTTCCAATTCTAAGCATTTGGCCTCCAAGGTATCCACTGGCACAGTATGTTGCAAGCTAATTGTCATGTGTGTTACTGGTTTCAAATATCTCAGAAGACTTTTTTTTCCCTTTTGTGTTATGACATAATTCAAACAACAAAAGCCCTAAATCACAATTTCTGAGAAGTGCTTGTAACCCTGTACAACTCTTTGCCTCTGTAATTAAACACTCCTCATAAGGAAGTCCTAAAGTTATTAAATAACTTTTGCTGGAACCCCTCAGTTAAAGCATATTTTTAATTGTCTTTCTGAAGGAACTAAAAGTTTGCTGTTTCTACTGAGAAGATACAAAGATACCATATATAGGTAACTTCTCATTCCAAATTATCACTTTTAAGAAACCGTCATACACACTGATTATACAGCTTCAGAAAACAAAAATGTCCAGCTCTTTGCACTTGAGCTAGTTCTGCTTTCCCATCCTATTTTAACTGTGCAGACTTGTGCAAATTTCCTGGGTGGTCTGACTGCTGTTGTGTATTATAAGAACAAATGGGAGGAAGTGATGTTGCAACATGGAGCTCAACATCGTTTCACATCCAAATCATAATCTCACTTGTACACATGCCTCAATTTCATCAAAGGAGCTTGTTTTCCTCATGTTGCTATAGACTGTTTTCATAATATCTGCTTAAATTTAATCCACAACCTGAATTGCAAATACATGATGTACAATCAACCCTGCAATAACTTGCAGAGAGCTTAATGGAAAAACAAGGCAATGATTAGTACAGTCAGATTAATCCAGGTATGCAGTACATGTGAGATAGATTTCTGTAAATTGCAGGTCATTTTGTTTAAAGATTATTTTATTTTTTCTTAAACATGGCCTAATGCCATGTTTGGTTAATTCTGGAAATTAACCAAAGTATTTTCCTAGGATGTTTCTGCTATGATGTTTGCTCAGTAAACAACTTTATTATAATTATTTTTCCTACTGTTAAAGATGACTTCTTATCTGCATGTAAATGGGGTGAAGTTGCAGCTCCTGGAGTAGGACCTGCAGTTTCATCCATGCATGTTCTTCTTCTTGTCTTTACTCAGCCACAACAATGTGAATAACATCATTTTCTTTGCAGTGGATGAAACTCTTTGTGCTATTTTGTCACTGCAAGATTAATTGCCTGTTTTTATTGTTGGTCATTCTGTCCTGCATGGTTGTAAAGTATATACAGATAAGACAGACAAAAAAGGAAGTAACATGCAATTACCACATTTCAAACTCATAAAATCGGAAAAATTCAGATCATAGCTTACTATAGAAAATATTGCTAGAAAGGGCAATTTGCAATTAGAAGACCTCTTAATAAGATAACAATATGTTTTTTCTCTGGGGTGTGGAGATAAAGAACTGAGATTTTTTAAAAATTCTTCTTATGAGAAGAATGAGAGTAAAGATGTAAGAGAAGACCTTAAATTCCACATAAAATAGCCAGATAGTCAGCTTTGAGTCATCATGTAACAACATTCTGCAGCTGCACTTTTCTAAGACTTGTGTGTGTGATGTAAGCTCTCATTAACTGTAGATTTTAATGAATCCCATGGCAAACAGAGCAGCTTGCTCCCACAGATATAGCTGCAGCTCTCAGTGAACAGCAGGGAGATCTGAACTCCATCTAAGAGCAATCCCAGAATTATATGTGAAAACCACATTGTTCTAGGTTAAAATTACAAAGTACTTTTGTAGGAATTAAAAAAAAAAAAAAAACAAAACCAACTAAAATAGAAAAATCCCTTTGCAAAAAATCAGGAAATTCCAGTTCAAACTGGTCACTGAAAGACCCAGTTCAATACAGCAGACTTGGTTTCTCCTATTACCAATTTCCAATGATTTAAAGTTACTATGCAACTTACATAGTTTACACAGCTTGTCTGCAATCTAGGTTTGCTAATAGATTATGCTAAATTTATTAGTCTAGTTAAATGCTGACTAAAGAGCAAAGACCTAGGTCAGGTGTTATTTTTTCCTATATATAAAAGAAATTATAAAATGAAATCCTAAATGTAACTTAATTCCCAAGACATTTTTCAAGTCCAGACTTCAGAGTAAAACTGGGCAAATAAGCTGCAATTAATTAACACAGTAAATGCTCTAACCAAGACATTTTGTCTCATATTGGATCCAGAAACTTTTTGTATGGGGAAAAAAAAAACCAACAAAATCAAAACATGTCAAGTCTTCTATAAAACACATGGGGTCCAATTCCCAGTTACTCTAAATCAGTAGATCTTGTTCAATGGAGCTTTGTCAGTTTGTGTCAGCTGGAAATCTGACCCCAGAAGTCACATAACAGACCCTGCCTATTAATTTCTGTTGAATTCAATGAATATTTACTTCAGTGTTTAAATACTTTTCTCTCCATCACCCTCTTAGAGATGTTTAATACCTATCTTTCTCTTCCAAACCCATAATTCTTGCCAAGATACCTAATTTTTTATTTATTTTTTTTTTAACAGCATGGCTGGCTGAAACTTGACCCCAGTCAAGAATATCTTTCACCTTTTGGTAAGGTCAGGTTTTCCAATAAGAAGGAAGTCCAAGGGCTGCAGGGACACACACCAGACTCAGCAGTGCGAGCTACTAGTGAGATTGAGATTCTTCCCTAAAATCACAACAGGGCAGAAATGATGTCCAGATGAAGTGCCAAGCTAGTGAACATTTGCAGCAGCTCTACTGACAGGGTATGTGAAAATTAAGGCTCAAATACGTAACAGATCATGGACTAAGTACATATTTCTTTGAGAATGGAATGCCCACCACTTCAAAGGATGACTTGAAGTCCTTTAGATAATCACAGAATCGCAGAAACATTCAGGTTGGAAAAGACCCCCAGGTTCACCAAGTTCAACCGATAACCCTAAGTTATCCAAACCATATCCCTAAGTACCACATCCAAACGACCTTTAAACACATCCAGGGTTGGTGATTCAACCAACTCCCTGGGTAGTCCATTCCAATGCCTGACCATTCTTTCCATGAAAATTTTTCTCCTGATGTCCAGTCTAAGCCTCCCCAGTCGCAGCTTGAAATTGTTCCCTCTTGTTCAGTCGCTAATTAGCTGTGAGAAGAGACCAGCACCACCATCTCCACAATGTCTTTTCAGGTAATAATATATCACCATTTTCATTGGTATCTGGAAACCAAGAATCCTACTTAAAAAATTGTTTTTAAACTAAAGAAAAAGCCCTAGTATTTTCTCCCTTTTAATACGAAGATTTCTCTAGTACCTTACAAATTCTTAGATGGAATATGCTTAATTGAATCACTCAAAGGTCATACCAAGATTTCCAACTCCAACTAAATTCTTCATTGATATACTGATTTAATACACAAATGTAGTCTGCAGTTCAGGTATGTCAGGCTGAGAATCAGTCTTATGCTACTGAAGACTCTCATAAAGTTACCTGAACAAATAAACAAATTTTTAAATGATAAAAATTTTCTGTATAAACCATTTCTTGAAGATAGCCAGCTACAGACAATTTAACTTGACATTTGAAAAAGAAAAGAGAGAAAAAAATCTATCACAACTGACATCACAGGTTTTTCCCATAGTCTGAGATTCACATGTTCAGCAAAAGAGAGGGACAGGACAATTACTGTGATAACCACTGGAACCTTCCCACATTTCTACCTTTAGATAATATTCAGTTTTAAAACTCAGGAAAAAACAAAAGTACAACAAAAAGCTAGTATCTGCAGAAGAACTGGAGTCCAGTAACAAAGTGGTTGCCTAACATCAGCTTAGGACAAAAATCAAGAACAGGTATCCAACAATGAATAAGCAGAATGAACTCTATACTCAAGGGATGTATGAACTTCCCCTGATGAGGAATAAAAAACTGAGGAACTTATTAAACTTGTGATGAAACATGAGGAAACACACAATAAAAAACCAAAACCCTGACCCCTGACCCTCCCAAAAAACCCAGTATCTGAGAAATGAAATTAGTGTAAGATTTTTTTGTGTTTGTTGGTTGTGGTGTGTTGTTAAGGTTTTTTTTTGTTTTGTTTTGTTTTGTTTTGGTTTGGTTTGGTTTTGGTTTTGTTATGGAAAAATGCAACCAGTAGAAGAATTTTCAGCTGCTCATATGGAAGAGATTGGATGGTGATGTGTACGTTATGTTAAGAATTTTTTAGTGCCACATAGCATTTTTCAGGAATGTTAGAGCTTCTCAAGTCTGACAAGACAGTGATACCCACCAGACAACAATCAGTTAGAGTGTTTTCCTTACAGGTTAGAATTTCAGTTCCTGCTCAGTTCAAGCAAAGTAAAATCTTTTGGATGTTGCTGTAAAGGTCCAGCAAGAGAGATTGCAAATCTCTCTGGTTTCACCTTCCTTTGCTCTATTCTTTGAACAACACCTTGAGACTAGCAGGAGTGCAAGAGATCTCTAATGAATCTCCTCAAGTAAAACAAAGCCAGTTATACAGACAATGCTGTAACAATGACTCCTGGAATAATAACTGCTAGAGGAGTTTCATTGCCCTGATGACATTCCTCCACAGGAACAGAGGGGTACACATTGCCCTGATGACACCCCTCCACTGAACAGAGGGGTACTCGGATACTACTGGGAAACTGTCATGTGCTACAGGTATCACTGAATGAAGGTGATTAAATGCATCTGAGTGAAGATGCATGCATGTCAACTGGGGAAGACATTAGGAAAATGAAGGAGAGCAAGAAATGAATGAGTCAATGAAAAGAATTATTCACGTGTGCAGCTCTCAGACATGCAGAGTGGCTGTGCAGAGAAAGAACTGCATATCAAAGGAAAGACTAAAACTGCAGAGGGATAAGTTTATAATTTTTTATTATTGAACAGAAGCATTGCAAACAAAACAAAACCCCCAAACATCTAAAATGAAGAAAATTAAGAAAGTACCTGTCTTACAAGGAAAGAATATGAGACCATGGTCTGTTTAGCCTGCAGAAGAGAAGACTAAGACCTTATCAATGCTTGTCAATATCTAAACAGCAGGTGTCAAGAGAATGGGGCCACACTTTTGTCAGTGGTGCTCAGTGACAGGACAAGGGGCAACAGGCACAAACTGAAACACAAGAAGTTGAATCTGAACACAAGGAGAAACTTCTTTGAAGGTGACAGAGCACTGAAACAGCTCCTCAGAGAGGTTGTGGAGATACTCAAAACCCACATGGACACGTGCTCTAGGTAAACCTGCCTTAGGAGGGAGGTTGGACTAGATGGTCTAGAGAGGTCCCTTTCAATTCCTACCATTCTGTGAAAACCAAATTTCCAAGATAAGTAATTTGACATTAGACAAAGCTCAGCCAGACTTTTCAGCTCTGTGTTCAGGCTTTCACCAGCTTCAGCCTAACAACTTCTTAGATAAAGCTGGTGCATGTGAGGTATTTGAGTGGCTTGTCTGTGGAACTGCCCTGCAAAGGCAAAAATACTGAAGAAAAGGTTTCAGCAACTGCACAAGGAATTACTTGTTCTAAAAGAGTTAAATTCTAATTTCAGTTAAGTAAATTGTTTTTATGAGAACAGACGTGGAAAAGCCCAGCTGACAGTTGAGCCCTCACTCTTGTAGACTCCATACAGACAGAGCCCTACATCCTTACAACCATGAAAAGTTTATAGCCAAAGTGGATAAGACAAGCATTAACAACTCCATTTTACTTCTGAGAAGTGAAGCACACAGAAGTTAAAAAACTCATCCAAAGTAACACTGGGAAAAGCTCAAAATTACAACCTTGTCTTTGAAGGCACAATATAACACTACCACTGCCTGGTTACCTTTTTATGGTCAATTTCCTCCTTATTTCAGTTCCACTGACTGTGAAACTAGACAAAGCTTAAAGTTTGCAATAGATTAGTTATGAAAAAGCTGCAGAGATCTACAGAAGCACATTAGGACATAGACGAAAGCCAGTATGACTAAGTATGACACGCAGGAAAGGATAATCCTCATTTTAAGTGCATTCTTCAACATATGAATCTATGTAACTGGATGTCACTAATCACCAGTAAGGAACGAAATGTTGGGGTATAATAGATGCCCCACAAACAACACAACCTCCTCCTCCCCTCAAAGGAAAGAAACTCAAACTCACTGTCTCAAGGTCTTATCAGGGGAAAAAAAAAAGATCTGCCATATATCCCAGAACTTGGATGCAAGATAAATTCACACAAAAAAGAGCCCTTTCAATGCCTTACTCTGATAGAATAGATGCAACCAGTGTGTCAAAACATAGAATTTCTTTGCTGCAAGTTGTCGAGGATTCAAAGATAAAACTGAGAAAACCAATCCAATGCAGGAAACATTCATCAAGAAAGTGGGAGAACTGGTGGCATAGGAAATCCCTGAACTGAATCACTGGTGGCTGGGAAAGGGTCATTACACACCATCTTAGACTCTTGCTTGGCATCTGTGTTGCTGGTGCAGTAATTTTATAAGTTTTAAGGGTTAGGGCAATTTCATAGAATCATTTCAGGTAGAAAGGTCCTCTGAGATGATGAAGTCCAACTGTATTTAAACAATTAGGCAAAAGAACATAGCAGCAATGACAAGTAAACCTCTTTGTGAGAGAGCATTCATTTGAATTGGATGGTTAAATCCTCCATTAAGCACCTGGAAGATTTAACAACTCCTGTCCAAAGGAACAAGATGTAATAAGCTTGTATACAGGCTTGATATGAAAAGTGGATTGTTTTTAGTAAAACAGTGAAGAATAACCTTTTATTGAAGAGAATTATACTGAATTTTAATCAGGGAAAATAAAGATGCAAGAATAAATCTGCAGAGGCTTAAAGGACTAGATGACTGACTTAGCTGTCAACAATGGATGCAGGAGAGTGTTACAATGTAATCTGCTGTTTTCTGTTATCATTACTTTTTTCAATCATGCCATATATCCTGCCTTTTTAAAGGGAAAAAAAAAGCCAAACAAAAACACCTGCCAGTACTGTCCTCTGCAAAGTGCAAAGCAGATACTGATACAAAAGGTGGAAAAGTGATTAAAATCTTATACTTTGATATAGCTGGCCCTAATTTTTCATCCTAGTATTACCTGAGTGATTGTAGTTACATGTTCAAACTGAAAACTGATGAATCCAGTTGATGTTTAGTTGGTCATATTTTATATCTAAGAGCTTAGTAACAACCATCACCCCCCTGCTGATACTCATCTGTGTCATGACTTGGGATTTATTTGACCTTCAGTAACACCCTGAACATCCAACATCTCTGACACAAACTATATTTTTGGAGAGGTTAACTGGAAAACCAGCTCTCAATTGTGTTTTCAGCTATTACAAGACACTCCCCCACCTTTTCATGTCCCACTCCTTCCCCTTTTATTTATTTTTTTAAAAAATTATCTTAAAGGAGCATATTGTGGCAATTATGGAGAAATTTGTGTTCTCCACTGACATCTGAGATTCCATTACCTGTGTTGCATGGTGGCAGTGGAGTCCAGCATCATGTCCCTGGGCCAGATTTTCAGTGCTTGTTTTCTCTTCACTTTTTGAATAGCAGGTGTAGACAACATTGTTTGGGTCCTCAGAGTACAGCACACATGAAACAATATTTTTTTTCCCTCCAGTTCGATGTTGGGGGCCCAGGTACTTAATTGGTCTGTTTAGTTTTCGAACACAATACCAGATTCCTTATCTTAAGCTTTGCTAAGATGGGAAGGCAAAAGCTATAACAGGAACAAGATTTGCATCACTACAATGGTCTTGGTTTATTGTTCTGTGCCAACGATGGCCTTTGAGGTGTTTCGTGTACTTTCCTTCCCCAACTGAAACGTGTTGAAGCCATTTAACTTATCTTAATTCACAGGCAATCACAGGAGCAGGATAGGATGGTGTGGAGATAGGACTATTTGCCCCAAAATAGCTCATAATACAAATACCAACAAGGCTGAAATTGTTCCTCTTGGACTGACTTGCCAAGCATGAAAAACACTTTTTTCCTGAAAAGCCAAATGATTTACAGGCTGTTTGGATGGTGTCTGTGGTGGAAAAAGGCATTTTGGAGAGAACATTTGAATTGCTACATCCTCTCAACACATGATGTGTTCCAAACAAGATGTTCCCAACTCCACTAGCCAAGTTGTACAGGCCAGTTCAATAGGAGACTTGTGAAATTCAAGTCATCTGTATGTACAGCAGTACAGCAAGATTTACTGCTTCCCAGACTGTAAATTGACCGCTCCACTCTTTGCTTGGATTTCACCTTGAGGTTGTGAAGTCAAGTTAAAAACCTTTTTTTTTTTTTTTTTTTTCCCTAGCAATAAGCCCTAGGAAGGTTACATACTCCTTCAGAGAGGAATGCAAAGGGGTACAAGGTCTTCCCTATGCAGGTAACTCATGTGATTTATAGTTCTGCATTCAGCCTTGTGGGAGTCAAATTAAGGGATAACAGCAACAGAAGAGACATGGCCTGGAGGGATTCTTTCTTATTTTTCTCATTTTTGCACCTCTCCTTTGACAGTCTAGTTCTCTGCTTTTGCTCATTTAGGAGCTCAGAGCACAGGCTCTTGCTTCTGAGAGAGCGACCAAAGCTGTCCCCATCATGTATGAGGGACAAAATCATATCTGGTACAGCAGAAGTTTTGAATAGGGATTAGAGACAGCTCTGGAGTCACAGTAACTGATATTAGCCTCTTTTATGCACTTGAGGGGCTAGATCCCAACTCTTGTATAATTTTGGAGACAAGTAAAAAGGATTTCTCTGTCTGCAGAGGGCTGGGAACAGACACAGACACCATTTGTGGGTAGGGCTCTGAAGGATTTTTAAAAAGTCTGAAGTTTTGCCAACTTCTCCCGGCTCCAAGGAGTACAACAGACACGGCACTTATTCTAGTCACACTATGAAAAGTGAGAAGGCATCTGTAAGGGAAGATCAGGCAGCAGTGTATTAATGTCAAAGCATAGATCTTATGCTGGGAATTTATCTGAAAGAAGACAACAGAAGTCAAAATAAATCCATGAGCTTCACAGATTATTTTCCAATAATTTTATTATTCATAAAACTATCAAAAAGTCCAGTGAAAAAGTAGGTTTTGTTCTGCACATTAAACTGTGTTTAGAATCCATGAGTTCCTCCCTCCTTGCTGTAACATGAAACGGATGGATGTTGAGACTTGCCAGAAAATAGTGTAACTGTCACTGTCACACCAGAGACACACAAAGAAACATGGAGGCCTGATGTAATATTATACATACACACTGTATTGCCATTTATTTAACACCCCTGCTAGCTCTCCCACTTGCTGGGTGAAGTCCAGCAAAATCTTCTGCCATGCTCCAGCGTCACCTCTCCCACCTGTCAGGCTCCACCACCAGCCATTGCCTTGTCTGTTGTCATATTATACCTTTTTCTTTATTATTCCTTTATTCACAGGGAAGAGGATGTGCTTCCAGGAGATTTGGAGAGCCCTGGGAATTAATAGGCCTCAATGAAGTTATCCTCCCACGTTTATAAGATCTGCATCCTTCAGCCTTTTCCTAGATAAGCAGGTCTCAAACTGTGAGTGAGTCACAGAATAAATCATTAGAGGTGCACAAGGAAAACAAAATTGAGAGTTTTCCACCTTAGGACACTACTCTTGAGTGGAGTGCAGCATTTAAAACTCAAATGAAAAACAGTAGCAAAGATTTGCTTTGTGCCACCTAAGAGAAACACACAGAAACACTACTCTATTTCTTATAATCTGTGAGCTCCCTTGGTACATGGAGGGGAGACACTAAAAATGGTAAGCTTAAGGGCATCAAAAAGCCCAGAAATCAGCTTGCAGTAGAGGAACTAATATTTATAAGAAAAGGTAGAAATGTCATTGAAATTTAATGTTGCTATCCATGAACTGCATGTTGACTCCTGCCTTTTTCCACCTCTTAACCCTCTACTTTCTGCAGTTTGCACAATGTCATGCCTGTGCAGAGCTCTGCTATAATCACACACCGTAACTACATGAAGAGATGCCCAGTAAAACTGACTTAATCATATCTAACCTACTTGTTGTCCATACAGTTGTAATTTCCAGATTCACAGGCAAAGTTGGGAAACTTCAGTCATGCTGTAGGTGAAAAGTGTCAGGGAGCTATTTCTTCTGCAATAATGTAAACATGTAATTTTTGTAAGAAAACAGGTTTCTTTGAGAGAACTCCTGCTCATATCTTCTCAGCTTTCAAGTCCACTGCGTTTTCCCTCAACTCAGCAAAACCCAGGCATCACCTGACTTGACTCAGCAGAGCAACCAGAAGTCTCACAGAGATAGAGAAACTTTTAAAACAACTTCTAGGATAACTTTTCTGGAGCGTACGCGTTGCAAGACAACACATAGGGAGCTCTGCAAAAGCACTTTACTGGCATTCATAGGTGATGACTCACCGAAGTCACCCTGGCTCTGCTTCCTTGTAGCATGACCACCCGCCCCAGATGCCAGTCACAGCCCTGTGCTCACCCATCCCTCACTGCACGACATGCGAGATAACGTCCACGCTGAGGTTCTAAAGGAAAGTCAAATAGAAACTCACGATTCTATGCTGACAGTCCTAAATGACTTTAAAAAATAATGCCGAGTCTCATATCCTTAGACAAGGATAAAGGACCTCATTCCACATCCCTACACACAGCCTCAGAAGATGGTTAAAGAAATTTAAACTCCTGAAAAAAAGAAAGTTCAGCACTCTGTAAATAGGAGGTTAAAAAAAAAAAAAAGCCTAGTTGTATAAACTACACTCTATAGTTTGACTTTTGAAGGCTTGTTTTTCCTCTTTCAGCTCAGGACACATTAAATTCCTTAAAACATCGTAGCAAGAAACTAAAGCACAGCCTAAAACACTGTTGCTATTATTATAATATCATAAAAATATCACAATTCACACAGACCCTTATAATCTTCGATTTACCACTTTGAAAACCAAAAGAAATAAACAAAAAACCACCACTGTGCTTGGTGCAGCTTTACATGTTTTGCTTTAGAGATGAAGGAAATAAAGTTTGTATTTAACTAATTGTATAATTTCATCATCTACATTTCCAGATGGTTCTGATGGTTTATAGTGAAGTTTCTGCAAACCATCGTACAAACTTTTTACGTGTCTGGATTCTCCACAGGGAAAGCCAGGCACTTACAGCAGCATTAAACACAGACGTTTAACAATGTGGGATTGAAGCATCTCCAGCAGGCATTAACATGATTTTTTTTTCCCATATCCTTCTTTTTAGCAGTTCAAGTTACCATTTTTCACTATTCAAAGAGGGAAAAAATAGAAGAGCTGAAGATAAAAATCAGTAGCTTTTAAGCATCAAACACATGTCTTAGAGGGAGTGCAAACCGTGGAAGTTCTAACAACAAAATGAAACAAGCACACTTGTCCCCCCTCCTCACCCCAAGACTAATTTTCCCCTCCTCGATCAACTTTCATGCTGATTTTTTTGCTCCTCTGAAGTTTTTCCACCCATTCGCCTCCAGAGTACAGCTAGGAAAGCTGAGTTAATCCTCCAGTTTCAACTGGTGTGAACCTTTACTATTAACTTGCATTTACAGAGCAATTTCTCCTTAAAAAGAAAAAGAAAGAAAAAAAATTCTCACTGCACTGTAACACCAATAAGTATATTTTTAAAATCTCCCTCGGGTCTCTCTAAACATCTGCTTAAAGGTTTGCTGTATCTTTAAAGGGCTCTAATTACCAAGAACTCCTCTTTTACTTAAGCCCAGGGCTCACATTTCGATTATAACTCAAGTCCCAGTTAATTTAGGGCTAAACCGAAAATGCCTGTACCAAACAGAAGAAAACATAGGCCTACCTTAAAACTTTCCAGCTTTTCAGAGGGTCCAAGTCAGAGATTATAGACACCATTGTAGAAATAATAACAATAAAATATATATTAAAAAAAATAAAACAGAAACAAAACAAAACAAAACAAAAAAAACCCTGACCAAAACAAACAAAAAACCCCAACCAAAAACACGTCAGGGAATCCTAACCACCAAAGCAGCAAGTACTCTACTCAGTGTGGGAATGACAACAAACCCAGTACAGCTCTTCCTCCTTCTCAAGCTGATAAGCACTTGTCCCAGCTTCTCTCCACCCCCAAAATCAATCTTGTGCTATATTGCTTCACAGTCCCAGTTTCATTTCTTCACCACTACCTTTTAAAGCCCTTGTAATCTGCTCCAACTGATCAAATTTGACCTTTTTGTAGCCCACTTTATTCCAAGCACAGTCCTCAGTTAAATCTCTCTTTATTAACACCGTCCTTCTTGGCTTTCTTTTGGAACAAACACAGCTCAAGCTTGAAGCCTCCAGTCTTTGCCAGCAATCATTTACAGATTACTGCAAGCTGCAGTCTTCTCCTTTTGGGTATTTTCCTCTGCCTCTGAGGTTCGCTTTTATATTATTTTCTGAAGGTTGTTTGGTGTCTCCCTTTCCCTGTGCTGTGCAGGTTGGACACTTTTAAAGGAGGGACTTTCTCATACAACTCCTCTCCCACCCTCCCTCCTCCCTCCCCTCCACCTTGTCAGACAGATGCAAACATTAAAAACAATTCACAACCTTTTGAGTACAGAAACATCTTTCTCCTCCCTTTATTTTTTTTTTTTTTGTAATCTATCACATGGTATAAGCTTAAGCTGTGACTGAAAGCAGCCTGATTTAGAGCAAGTCTGCTATTATAGTGCTATAAAAAGCTTAATGCAAAGACAGATGTAACCCTTTGGGTGTTTGAAAGTGGAAACGTGCCTATATAATTCCATTAAATCCATTTCTTCTTCTTGTTGATGATTGAACAAACAAACAAACAAAAAATAGTAAAGCATCCTTTAGATCACTATGGTGACCTGAAAAGTGGTATAACTGTTGCTAGTGTGTGTTTCTTTAGGAAAATGTAGATGATTGCCTTCTTCCACATTTCTGTAGCAGTTTCTGACATTGATTTCTCTGCATTTAAATATTTCTCTTCTGCATTTTTTTCTCCTTGAAATGTTTTCTATTCATTGTGTGAATGACTATACCTTTTGCTTGAGCTCCACCATTTCATTGACATTGCTAGAAACTCACAAGCTATTTATTTTTTTTTTTTAAGAACAAAATTGTACATTATGAAATATTCAGTCAGAATCAAACTACCTCAAGGGACAGATACTTCTACTTTGCTATTTATACCACAGTCATATGCTCCTAGTTTTTCTCTGCTGCTGGTTCTCAAAAAAAAAAGTTAGGATCAGCCCTTGTATGATAAAAAGCAGCAGTAACATGATGGTCACATAGTGATTTGGTAGCGTATGACATCACAGAGTCATGGAAACCAAACAAAGGGTATAATAGGCATAATGAACTTCTAAGGCTGCTTTAAGTCTTCCACCACCTCCTCCTTTGGCAAGATAAAACTAGAGCTATGTCAAAACTGTTTCCAGGCCTCCCTTGTAAACTTCAGGCTGGTTTTGAGTAACCTGAACCTCTGCTTGCTGGTGTCCCCATAATACAGAGGCAGCACACTCTTGCCTTTGCCAGAAAGTGACATCGAGTCTTTCCACTGCTCCCAAAAGATTCTGTGACCATTTTGTCTGCCAGTCAGCAGACAGTAGTTGGAAAGAAACAACCACTTTTAAACTACCTTGGTGAAAACTACTTTCTTTATTCAAAGGCCAGCATGTCATCAACCCCTGATTTAGGAGATATGTTCACTGAGTTCTTTCACAATTCTTTTTTCCTGCCTCACCCAATGAATCTCCTGGCTCAACTTTTGGGACAGCATAATTTGATCAGTTGCTAAAATGCAAGACAGGTGTCAAGTTCAGAGACCTAGGGTCCAATAGCTTTGCTTTATCTGCAAGGGGTGTGTCAAAGATAAGCACATTGGAGACTGCTGATGGTGAGATTGCAGGTGCAGATTTAGGGGAGGAGAGTAGAGGAACAGCTGGGGAATTACAGGTGCTCCATCTCTGGCTTGGCAGGCTATG
This sequence comes from Indicator indicator, assembly GCF_027791375.1. Lineage (NCBI taxonomy): Eukaryota > Metazoa > Chordata > Aves > Piciformes > Indicatoridae > Indicator > Indicator indicator. The sequence goes on along the minus strand of NC_072012.1, from coordinate 16,029,153 downwards.
TGCCACAGGGTGTTTCTCAACTGATACACATAAACGCTGAACATTTCTTCGGAGATAAGGCTTGTATCTGGAAAATTTGGGGCCATATATTTATTTACCTACAGTTAGTTTCTTGCCATGTAAAATGGAACTCATTAATCCCTCATTTAAGTTGTGGAGCATATTAAGTGGTTACAGTACACTGCTTTTTCTCTTTCCTCTCTACTGTTACATTTGCTGGGTTTAGCGCTACATTCATATTGATGATCAGGTTTAAACTGAGAAAGACCTCAAGCTTAGCCTGCAAATAAAATAAATAAATAAATAAATATTTTTTGTCTCTGGAAGGAAAGCCAAGTCTCCATTTTGTTGGACCTGGCTGGCATTTTGCCAGCTTTTCCTAGAACACTGAAGAAAGTAAGCTTTCTAAAAATAAACTGAGAAGATTAGCTTCAGTGCAAAGAAAACTGTGATAGACAATGGATTTTCCAAAACAGTCTCACTTATTTCATACAGCATGTAGCTATAGTAGGAGAAAACAAATAAAACAAAAATAAATCCACAGAAAAATTATTTTAACTCATGTGCTTGGAGAACAGCACTCCAGCCCATTTTAGCTAAATGTTTTTTCTGTTGCGGTTAAGGACTTTGTCTTCAAAACTTCTATTTGTGTGCTTGAAGTGCAGAAATTTCTTATGATCTTTGGCTTGTTTTTCAAGAAACAACAGGCACATCTGTGAAATATTACTTAAGCAAATTTATTACAGTTAGCCAGAAGGTAACAACCCCCAAAATTTCCTCTACCTGCTGAAATCCAGCCTACTGTATAAGTGGTGTCTCTCACGCTATGACATGTCTCACTAGCAAGAGCTTAGAAGTTCTCAGCTAACGCAGTAACAAAGTACAAGCTTTCCAAGATTTTGAGTCATTTTAAAGTAAACATATGTATATACTTTTGAAAACAGTATTAGTCTACACACAATAGAATCTCTAAGCAATGCCGTCATCCTTAGTTTAGACAGCTGTGGAATCAAAAATGTTCCAGATCAGCTAGCTACAAACAGTTGAAGGTCAAGTATAGGACAAAGCATTTTAAAAAAGCTACTGAGCATTAGACAGACGGTTTTATGTCATGAGATATTTTTTTCCCAGCTGTTTCTTTACTAGATACCTATTGGACTGAGGACTTAGTCTTGGGCAGGAAAATAAACAAAGTATAGTAAGCATTTTGAGTTGATTATTTAATCTTCTTTCAAGGGTGTTATCTCATTCAAAATATTTTAGGAGCCAAGGAAGTCTGCCAAAGCGCAATCGTTTTTAGTCAGGATGCCCAATATCCTGGTTATTAGACAATAATAGAGAAATAAATAACCTTCTGACATCTTCCCAACACCTATTTTGCATCCTTCTTTCACACAAAACAATGTCAAGTTATTTGTGAGAAATCCTGATCTTTCACTAGGAAAACCTCACTCTCCCTGTAGAGCCTGTTTTTAAACAAAAGCTTATCTATTAAAGAAGGCCTCCAACTTCAAGGCTGTTATTGTGGGCTGATAAAGGCTCTTCTTCACACTGTCTCATACTGTCCCTCCCCACTAGCAATCCCACCCCCCTGCCTCGCCTCCCAGTGTCTAATGCCTTTCCTTTTAAGCAATGAAGTGACTAATTGAAAATGCATTCCAGTGCTTTACAAGCAGCTTTTCCTTTCCTACTGACAGTCAAATGTTTTAAAGTTGGCAAAATGCTGGTTTAAATGAGAACTTGGGCACTTGTTTGTGACCTAGATGTGTGAAAAAAATCTGGTTGATTTAAATAATTCTTAAAAAAAATTAAAAAAGGCCACTTCTAGAACTGCAATGAGTAAATCCAAGTATTACAGATATTTCTCTCCTTGTGAAATACATGATCTGTGAGACAAGAAATTGTAAGTTCTAAGTTGAAGAAATGCACAAGGTTGTGTACCAGTGCTTGGACACAAGCAGAGGAAAAAGCAGTTGCAAACAGGCATAAATCCAAATGACAATTGCCCTTTGGGGAAGAGTACTGTAATCCAAACACCCTGGAGACAGTAACCGCTGATTCACGGCCAGTCAATGACCAACCAGTCTGGGATTCAGCACATCTTATCACACACAACAATTTAGTAGTTGGCTTCATCTAGCAGCTGCAGAGATTTAAAAGTTTTGTTTCTTTTCTAAACAGCAGGCCTGGTTGTACAAAGCTGCAATTTAACAGTTAATTATTGATGTTAAATTACACAAATGTGTTTCATACTTATTGACTTCTCACTTTTACAAAGCAGAGACAAACTTTCAAGAGGTTTATGTATATATATATATACTGATTGTGATTTTAATGGATTTTCAAGTGCTTTGAGGTTTTGCTTGTGACAACTGCTACAATAAAAAGCCTTATGAACAAAGATGTGTTTTGTGCCTATTCACCTAGCAGAAAATTACTATTACGACATACTTTATTACGAGAGTGATGCTTTCCAGACTCTGAATGACAGGTTTCCCCAAACTCCTATCATCCTAATTGTTTTTCAGGTGTTTCTGGTTTACTTGAAATAGCATACAAGACAAACATTTCGGTCCTTTGCTAAATTTCTCTTTACTGGCTGGCAGGAGGGTTTCTTCATTCTGCAGCATTGGCAAGAGTGAGAATATTTCTGCAGTCCAAGACAAGTCTTGCCCTTCCTCACCAAAAGGAAAGAATGAAAGAAAATAAAAGGTCCTTGTGTTTGCCAGACATATTCAAAAAGAGCTACTTGCACACCCCAATCTGCTTATTTCATTCCATTCGGGAGAGTCATGGGTCAAATTTGGTGGAGAGGAAAATAAGAGCCATTAACTGTTTTAACACTGCAGCAGACTGAAAAGCCAAAGCTGACACTGTCTTTTAATTTCCATTCTTTTGGTGTCAGGTCATACAGTGAACACCAAAAGGTCTTTATGAATCCTTATGAAAAGGTTATTGTTCAGGCTGCCTCCATAACATAGTCCAGAAAACAAAAACGTCGGTAACGACCTTAATAAGTGCTTTGTTGAGAAGGCCATGTTTTCACATGGACCCCAGCTGCATTTAGACAGTCTGAATGCTACCTCATGCATGTTCAATTATACATCTAAGAATAATTATATTACACTGAATGCATACTGTAAAATGTTTAGGAAATTATTTCCAGAGAGACAAAAGAAAATTAGTGGCTCCATATCCATATATGTCTTTAATAGATTCTTTAAATATTTACCATTGGTTTTCTACCCATCATGGAACAGAGAATATCTAGAGAATGTAATTTCCAGAGAGCAGGGTGATTATTGGTAAGGGACTAGATATTCAGTTAATTCCTCTCAATGTCTTTCTTCTTGACATTGAGAAAACTGTTTTTTTTATCTGTGCCCTACTTTCCCCTCTGGGAGGAACAGATACCACCCTAGCAATCTACAGAGTAGAACACTAGGAACTTAACAGAAGACACAAATATTGGCAGTTTCATGAAATTCCTTCCTTTCCAAGATCGTTTTAAGTCTAAATCAACTCAAATACTGGTTTGTCATTCAGTGTAAAAGAACATGATCTGTTGAGACAGATGGCTTCTACCACTTCACAAATTTAAGAGTTGTAAGGAATCCCTATAGCTTTAAAAATAGCCACTTATACAATAGATTTTAAAATGAAAATAATTTAAAAACTCCAAAGCCCTAGAGGGAAATAAGGGAAAAATAGCTAACGGGAATAATCATGAAATTAAGAAAATGGTAATAAATCTCCATTAAAGAGATTAATCTTTACAATCAGGTGCATGATTTTAGAAGTACTAACCACAAACGCCTGCTTTGCATTTGGAGTTTATGTGCTTTAAACAGAGAGAAAGAGAGTAGGTCCCGCATGACAGTGTGCTTTGCCATAGACCTAAACACGATGACATGCAAGTAGGGAATGCTTTAGATGCCAGAGCAATCATGTACATATTTCATACAAAGGCACGGAGAAGCATGCTTTTAGCCTGTGTATGAATTGTACCAGCACAGGCTGAGTTCACATCTGACGCTGGTCAGGATTTGAGATTTGCAGAACTCACTAGAAGTAACATTGTTTCATCTTCGTTTCATATTACAAAGGCAAGGGGAGCTGACAAAATGGGGAGACTACTTTTGCCATAACAGCTGGCAGGTGATTTTTATAGGCACAAAAAACAATTAAGTGTCCAGATTCTGGGCATGTAACTCCCCCGGAGCCTTTGTTTAGAAGTGCTTATCCGCTTGCATAGGCATAAGCATCTACAAATCCATGTACAGGTGTGTGTGTGTCTTTCTAAACGAAGCACTGTGGAGCATACTGAAATAATCTGTTGCTCTCCTGAGGGAAAAACCCCACATGTTATCCTTGTGAAAACAATACTGGAGAGAGTTTCATAACAGTGTTACTTCATTGACAGAAAGCTGGAATTAAATTCAGTTCTAAAACACAAGAGTTGTCTAAAAAGGTCCTTTTCCTAATTCAGGAGAAATCAGAGAAAACTTTTCTCCCCTCTTTAATTCTTGAGTGCAATTATTTGCCTTTATTATCTAAAGAAACACCTTTTGTGAAAAAGCAGAACCACATTTTTTCTATTTCTGAGGACTACTCATTTAAAAAAACAAACACATAAGCATTCATTCATTCCCATGTTGGCTATTCCATTACTTCCTACATCTCTTCATGAAAGTTTTATACCTTTCAAAGCATTAATAGCTACCGTAGCCTAGATGACATTATTTATATACACAGGTCATATTCACACATACAGTTTGTTTACAAAAGATCCTTTCCTTCTGTTCAAAAATATTCAAAATCTCGTGTCACACTTTTCTTCTTGCTGACCGCATTTACAAAAGCCCAAGAACGTTTGTGATTTTTTTCTGAGACAAGGTCTAGGCTGTGATTCCAATAAAGACAAGCACAGGTCCCCATGTTGAAAATAAAACATTTTTATTACTTTCTAAACCTCGGGCATAAACATTCATTGCCTCATCTGACAAAATCCAACCAATAAAGACTGTAAAAAGAGTTAGATTAATAGAACCAGCTTTCTAGAACATTGCACTGCCCTCTAGACACTGGATGTCTTGAAAATTGCATATTGCGTCATTTGGCCCATAGAGGAGCAAGGAAAATATCCTTTTCATAGATTTATAAAATGGTTAGTTTGGAAGGGACCTTAAAAATCATCCAGTTCCAGCCTTCCTGCCATGGGCAAGGATATCTTCCACTAGATCAGGTTGCTCAAGGCCTCATCCAGCCTGGCCTTGAACACCTCCAGGGAGAGGGCTTTAACAACCTCCCTGGGCAACCTGTTCCAGTGTCTCACCACCCTCACTCTAAAGAATTTCTTCCTAATCTCCAGTCTAAATCTGACCTCCTCAAGCTTCAATCTATTCCTTCTTGTCCTGTCACTACAAGCCTTTGTAAAAAGGCTCTCCCCAGCGTTCTTGTAGGCCCCCTTCAGGTACTGGAAGGATGCTATAAGGTTTCCTCAGAGTCATCTTTTCTCCAGGCTGAACAGCCTCTACTCTCTCAGCCTGTCCCCATAGTGGAAGTGCTTCAGCCCTCTGATCATTTTCATGGTCCTCCTCTGGACCTACTGCAGCAGTTTGATACCCCTCTTATACTGGGGACAATGGAACTGGACTCCCTACGCTAGGTAGGGTCTCACAAGAGCAGAGTAGAGGGTCAGAATCACCTCCCTTGTCCTGCTGGTCACACCGCTTTTGATACAGCCCATGAGACAGTTGGCCTTCCAGGCTGCAAGTGCACATTGCTGGCTCATGTTGAGTTTTCCCTCAGCTGACACCCCCAAGTCCTCCTCAAGACTGCTCTTGAGCCACTCCTCACCCAGCCTATATTTGTGCTGGTGATTTCACCTCTTCATTTCCCGTGTGCCTTAGCAAAGCTGTCAGGAGGATCTGCTCCACCAGGCACAAAGGTGAGACTGACTCGTCTATAGTTTCTGGGGTCTTCCTTTTTTTTACTTTTTTGAAGATGGGGGTTATGTTTCCTCTTCTCCAGTCAGCAGGGACTTCACCAGATTGCCATGGCGTTTCAAATATGACAGACAGTGGTTTGGCAACCTCATCTGCCAGGTCCCTCAGGACCTCATTGGATCTCATTGGCCCCCATAGACTAGTGCACCTTCAGATTCTTTAGATGGTTTTGAGCCTGCTCTTCGCTTAAAGTGGTCAGATCTTCATTTTCCCATTCACCACCTCTGTTTTCTGGAGCTTGGGTAGTAGTTAGAGCCCTTGCCAGTAAACACCAAGGCAAAACAGTTGCTGAGCACCTCAGCCTTCTCTGTATCTGTTGTGACCAGGTCTCCATTCTCCTTTTGGAGATGTCCCACATCTTCCCTAGCTGCCTTTTTGTCCTTGATGTACCTGAAAAAATTCTTCTTATTCCCCTTTATGTCCCTAGTCAAGGTTAATTCTTGTTTTTTCTTATCTGGGTATTCAATATTTAATTCTTATTTTGATATTCAATCTTCAATTCTTATAATTTTTCAGGTATTGAACTGTTACAGCCTATGTGAATCCATGCTTCTGTGGAAGCTGCAGGGTCTAACATGGCTTGGATTTGTTGCTAATAACTCCTGAAGTGTCCTTGGGAAACTTTATTTGTCAGATTCCTGCTGTATAGATCGCTAGATTGTCCCATCTTGGATTTCACTGCTCCCCCTGTCTGACAGAATTTTTAGATGACTGAACTACAAATTGTTTGTTCCATGTCACCCAGGAAGGAAGACTCTGTCTGAGGAATTCAAGAGGGGAAAATGATGCTGTTTTTCATAACAGTTTCTTTGAACACTTTGTATTTGTCTCTTCAGTTTGTAACTTGTCTGCAAATGTAAAGTTCAGCTGCTGCTAATAATTTCTTATCCAGTAGTTTGAGAAAGCTTTTTCCTCTTGCAGAAATAAGTGTCTACTCACTTACAAGGCTGCTTTTGCATAACCCCAAGACTTCCTTTCCCATTTTTGTTTTAGGTACCAGCTCCTTAGAAAGTAAAGAGAACATCAGGGAATCATGGAATCATAGGATCACAGAACTGCTTTGGTTGGAAAAGACCTCTGAGGTCATTGAGTCCAACTCCCAACTTATCACCAGCATGGCCATTAAACCATGTTCCAAAGTGCCGTGTCTACATATTTTTTGAACACCTCCAGAGATGGTGAATCCACCACCTCCCTGGGCAGCCTGTTCCTGTGCCTGATCACACTTTCAGTAAAGAAATTTTTCTTAATATCCAATCTAAACTTCCCCTGGCACAACTTGAGACCATTTCCTCACTTTCTATCACATGACACTAGGGAGAAGAGACCAACAGCCACCTCATTACAAGCTTCTTTCGGGTAGTAGAGAGCAATGAGGTCTCCCCCCCACTTCCTCTTCTCCAGACTGAACAATCCCAGTTTCCTCAGCTATCCCTCGTAAGACTTGTGCTCCAGAAACTTCACTAGCTTTGTTGTCCTGTTCTGAACATGCTACAGCACCAAAATGTCCTTCTTGAAGTCTCACCAATGCTGAGTACAAGGGTATGATGCCTTCCCCGTTCCTGCTTGTCATGCTATTCCTGATACAGGCCAGGATGCTGTTGGCCTTTTTGTCCACCTGAGCACAATGCTGGCTCATATTCACATGGCTGTCAAGCAGCAACCCCAGGTTCTTTCTGCTGAACTGATCATAAAAAAGCCTGTATTTCCTTGATATGGTTTTCCCTTGGTGACTATTCCTAATGATTTTCTTGGCTTCAATGTGCCTAGAAATGATTTCCAGGATTAGTTTTTCCATCATATTCCCAAGGATTGAAGTGAAGCTGAATGCCCTGTGTTTCCACAGTTGCTCCTCTTTGTCCTTTGTAAGGGTAGAAGTGACGCTTGCTTTCATTCTTTGGGATCTTTTCCCAATCACCATCATCAAGCAAAGATTATCAAGAGCATCCTTGCAATGACATCTGCTAGCTGCCTCAGTGCATCCCAACAGGCCCATGGATGCACTGTTCAGGTTGATATTCTGTGACCTGAACTGCTTCCACCAACAGTAGATATCCCTAGCTCCAGCCTTTTCCCCTGATCTCTGGGATTCCTTAAGGCTGGTTTTGCTAGTCCAGACTGGTGCAAAGAAGGTATTCAGTACCTCAAGCCTTTTCTACATTCTGTGTAATGAAGTCTCTTTCCTCACCAAGCAATATGCCTACGTTTTCCCTAGTCTTCCTTTTATCATCTATATACTTACAAAAGCTCTTGTTGTCTTTGACATCCTTGCCCAGATTCAACACTATTTGGGCTTCAACTTTCCTAACTCCATCCCTGAATGAATGGACAAAGTTTTCATATTCCTCTCAGGTTACCAGTTCTTTTTTCTACACTATGTAGGCTTCCTTTTAATTTCTGAGGTTTGGTCATGAGCTCCTTGTTCATCCATGTTGGTCTTTTGACATTTTTACCTGACTTCTAGTATATTGGGATTGATGGAACTCTCTCGATCTTGAATATGAACAATCTTTCTCAGGATGCTCTTATTTCCAGGGCTTCATCCCGACTTTAAAAATGCTAAAGTACGCTCTCCTGAAGCCTAAGGCTTTGAGCTAGCTTTTCACTCTCCTCCATGCCCTCAAGACCCTGAATTGCACTCAAAGATAGTTTCGAGACAACTTTCTTCTCAAATTATTGCTGCTGCATCTAAAATTCATGTTCATTTCATCATGTCAATAGTGAGTTCAGGCTTCACGTTGACATTACTGATGACAAAAATGGGGCTAATACTTCTTCCAAAATACAATTTGCCATCTGAGGCCTGCTTTGAGATGTTAACTTGCCCGTGTTGAATCCAGTTAACCTCTGCTCTGCTGGTAATGAATAGCCATAATCTTCCCTAGACTGTTAAGAGAAACACCTATTGCACACCTCTGTCTTTCCTGCAGAGGTATTACAACTTTATCTCCTGATAGTTACGACCTACCTCTAGAGTTCACATAGAGAAGGTGATATGAAACTGTTTTAAAATAAACTATTTTAAAATGCAGCCCATCACAGAGGAGCAATGTCACATTTTATCCTCATCCTTATGTGCTGAAAGTTACCCAGCTGCTGCTGAAGCAAATTCCTACTTCCCAGTTCTCATCTGGCCACCATTCCCAGCTCTCAGATGTGACAACAAATTTAGCAAAACCACCTGAACTGGTACGTCTGACACAGTTCAGACTGTGTCTGAACAATGCAACTGCTGTGGAAAGTTATCTTGACCTAGGCGACAGGACAGCTCTTGGATACCTGGGATGAAAAACACTTCAGCATTAATATACCACAGATTCTTTAGTTTATACTTCAACTGCAACTTCATCAACCATTGAGCTTGGCAGAAAGGAGAGCTTTACTAAGATCAATGAAGTGTTGTGGATCATGATTTATTCTGGAGCTCTGCTTGAGGGAGGAGAAATGGAAGGTGTTCTCCCCTTTCCAAGCACTGCTTGTGGATTTATTGAGATCTGTCATCCAAAGCTGAGACAAAATTCAGTGTGCATAGATATGATTTGAAAGACTGCCAAAGGCTTTAGAAATAAGAACATAAATTGAAGCTGCAGTTGAAACTATCTCCAGCAAATATAATTAAAACAACCTAGTGAATGAAAAATACATTGGATTTTTAGAAAGTATATGATTTTCAATAATACAAGAAAAGCTGTCCTTAAGGCAGGAATTCCCAAATAAAAGAGTGATATAAGAACCATTTTCAAGTGAATAGGCTATCTCAGAGACAAAAACTGTTACTGGCTTTCTAGCAACAATATCATATGTAGTGATAAATGTCCACAGTCCCCTGAGCTATAGCACTGCTCTTTGCTCCTGGTATACTTTCAGCTTCTCCCACTTGGCCTTAGTCCTTGCAGCCACCCCTCAACCCTGCTGCTATGACTCTGACTTTTCTATTGCAACTCTACATATTTAATAACTATTTCCCTATTTCCCCTTCCCTCCCCCCCCCATTTTCATTTGCTGCATCATCTCTGTATATCTGTAACTGATATCTATATCAATGAGATGACATAAGCTTTCAACTTCTGTCCTCTCTGTGGAATTATGACAATCTGATAAACTATGAATAAAGAACTTTCCATTTTCCAATCAGTTTCATTCAGAATTTTCTTGCTTTGGAAAATTACATCTTTTAAAGCACCAGTACATGTATAACTAGCAGGGATGCACTCGTTTTGCTATGTTGAATGTAATCATGTCGCAATCATTCATCCTTAGGCAACCACTAATTTGAAGTCTAGTGACAAATTTGTCTTTATCCAACATAATGAAGTCTGGAACAGACTTTGTTTGCATTGACCACAATATAATTTATGTTTGAAACTACTTTCCCTAAAAAAAACCAAACAAGTCGTCATTGACATTTTGCTACCAACTGCATGGGTACAGTAGCCATGTTTGAAGGAACTGAAATCTCACGTCACAGTTTGATTCCCTTCTATGCATTACTGACTGCTGCTTATGTAATAATGCTTTTTATTCTAAGATTTGATTTGTGTCTCTTGTTTGAAGTAGTTGAGAGAAGATGGATCTGTAAATTACAGATTAATTACAGCATCGATTGATGTGTGCTCTCAATCCTGCTAACACAGACGAGGTGGTGGTTTTAGTACTGAGTACTGCCTCTTCTATGGTCCATGACCTTTTGAACTTGCACAGAGCTCCACAACACGAAGACACTGGGCATCCATCCATCTATCCATCCATCCATCCATTCATCCATCCATCCATCCATCCATCCACCCACGCACCCATCCATTAATTTCACATAATATCATACTTTATTTATAGCAAGTTTATATATAGCAAGTCCTCTTTTTGAGCAAACTGGTGTGACCTCAAGGCTATTCCAGCTTTGACCACAAAGTTTGACTAGAGACCTCCTGATGTCCTTTCCAGCCCCAGTCATCCTGTGATTCTAAAATCTTTTCCTCTCATATTTTCTTTTTTCCCACTCCACATGTTTTAGACAGGTTACAGGCAGAGTTACTAAATCTCTTTATTCAAATCACCAGTCATTCAACAAGATAACTGCATCAGATTTTTCTATATAAATTCCCAGTTCCGCTGATTTTAATTCATAGAACTTGCCCTTACATGTAAACAATAAGGAAAGGTATTTATTTCGTATTCTTTGCTGAAAAGGTTCAATTTTGAGTTTGGACTTCCTGGACCTTCAGGGTGTCCTACTAAACAAACTAATTTAAAGCCCTCTTGGCTACTCCAACTGTTATTTGACTGAAACATTAGTATTGTGATGTATGGTTCAACAGCTGAGGGTCAGGCTGTGCTAACACAGACAGCTTTCAACCAGCCCTGAGCACAGGTATGACCAGCTGTCTAGTGGGGAATGGGAGAATAACAAACTCCAATGGGTCTCAGTAGGTTATGTTTTTCACAAACCTGGAAAAAACCTGGTCTTTTTCCAACATGCCAAAAGCATTGACATTTCTACTATATTGTTACTGTAGCCAGGCAGCGTCATTCCTTTCCTTACAGCTTAGATTTAATAGGGGGCAACATCTGCTCCCACGTATCCTTCCAGGCCTCAAGGAGGAAGAGGCAGTGATGAGATTATTAAAAAACCAAACAAACTAAAAAACAATGGTATAAGCCACATGTTGGGATCTTCTGAGGACTATATCGCAGCTGAAACCCAGGGATCTGGGGGATGAGTCATTTAAGCCAGACACAAACTTTCCCCACCACCTCCCCACCTCATATGAAAGGAAAGAGGGTATGAGCCAGACCATCTGGACAACTCTGTAGGAGCAGAGGCCTGTAGAGAGGATTGGGCCACCTGCAATGCTTAGAAGAAAACAAAGCAAATCAGCTTGCCCTGCAGACCTTCCTTGAGCATGCTCATCATCAGCTAATTTTTTACCAATAAGCATTTACAATGATTAACCCTCGTTTCTACTCTCCAAATTGGAAAGAATATTAATATTTTAAAAACAGGGGAAAAAAAAGATAGAAAAGAGATTATGAGGGAGATGACACTGATAGAGAAGATGAATGACCATGAGGATGACATTAAACTAAAGCTTTGACAGTATTTTAGAGCCATTTGCCATCGAAGCAAAATTTGCCACAGAATGCGCAGCACTGGTTGGAAAGTGTTACAAGGATTCAGAGTGTTCTACTGTTGTCACACAGCCTTACTATATTCACAGAGGGTTTAGAAGTTAGATTTGAAATTAAAATTCATAGAAGAGGCAACTGAACAAACAGGATAATATGTTACCAGAAAATGTAGATTTACAGAGCTTGTGAATTTGTATGAAAATCCCAAGACAATTTCCTTATTGATCAGATTTCTATTGCTATACAAATCTTCCCTCATTCAGATTACTGAAAAGCAGTCAAAATTAAGACTTTTTATCCTTTTCCTACCAGACTAGAAAATTTCCAGCTCTTACAGCTTCCCCAATTATCACTTTCCATTAGCCCCATTACCTAACCTTTTTTTTCCCTGGGATGATTTCAGCATTTTTGAGTATTGAATCACCCAGCAATAAAACATACAATGGAGAGAAACTGACAATTGTTACATAGTTCTGCTATTTATTCAGGAAAGTATGACCCTGTCTCCTACCAGATATACCCTAAAAAGCCAAAAGCTGGCTTAAAATTTCTGTTAGTGCTACAACACCTGTTACCACAAGAAACAGCATATTCCCTTTCAATATTGTATTACCTACAGACTGTTAAGGAAATATTTATTCTGGCTGACACAGTTAAGATAAGAACTGTTGGCTAAGACTACAAAGTACTCTGTACAGTTCCACAAAGCTTAACTAGTTACAGAATTTCATATTGATTTCAAGTACATGCATGCGAGCAAAGCACTATTAATTTTACTTTTTTTTTTTACGTTCAAGCATTATAAAAAGTGTATGTATGGTTTTTGGGGTAATTGCAATGAAATGTGACAATCATCACTGTTTCCTACTGCTGGATTGTTGCAGAAAGTGGCTATGCTCACTTATACTGCTGGAAAATAAAATAACTCACACATAGCTTTGGAATTTCCTCAATTTAAAAAATTAAGTAGGAAAATTACTATACAAATTAAAAATACTTGAATTACCTCTGAATGAACACAAAAGGATTTTAAGGTATTAGAAAGCTTGTGAGTTATAAACAAAAGGAATATAGAGGTCAGGACAATCATCTTTAGATTAAATGACTGTCATAGGAACACATTTATCAGAGAAAACATTATCAGTTCTATATAACTAGTTTTCCTTCTAACATATGTGTTAAATTATGAACTAAACTGGGTCCCTGCTGTTCTGTATACCAATACAAGTTCTGATATGTGTCACGATAGAGGAATATTTCTGTCATCTCTAATTAGGCAGAAATACAGGAAATGTAGAAGAGATGTAGACAGAACAGAAAAGCCTTACTGAAAAGTTGGGCAGTGGTACAACTCCAAATCTTAATTAGTTTATTGATTAACTCTATGAAGAGGATGCTCTGTTAACAAAAAGGATGTTACGCATTTTGCGTCTATTGCAGTGCTGCAGTAATTCCAGCAATCTTAGTATTTAGATTTATGTACTTGTCTCTACAGTCCATTTGTCTAAACAAGTAGCTCAGAGGATTTAGCTAACCCCCATCTGGTTACTTTAAAAAAGTAAAAGCAGAAGTATAAAAATATCGAAGAGAAATAAAAATCATTTTAACTGCTGTCCATCTGTCAATTTTGATGATGGAAATACAAAGTTTGTACAAAACCTATCCAGGGTTTGTACAAAAACCAAAATTGCGATGAAAAACTTTTAAGGAAATCCTCCACAACACAGCTTGGCTAAGAGTTAGGCTGAAGTTTGGCTAACTTTGGCACTGCAGGAATCTAGCTCATAGTTTAGCAAGAAGATAAGCACTTTTTCTCGAGAGTGTTTGGGTTTGCAGAAATGCATAATTACTGCCTTGTGGTGCTGGGTCGAAGATTGGAGCAGATGATCTTGAAGGTCTTTTCAACCAAAGATATTCTGTGAATCTCTGTAAACCAACATGAGAATAAAACTCCTAATGAACACTAGGCCACCTTTCTTCTGGGTTAGAGACTAAGAATGAACAAGGAGATTTCTAAATTATCTCTTTCTGCAACTGATATGACATTAATCTAAATTTTTAAAACTCTCATACATTGTCAGAAATATTTTCTTTTGGTTAACAAGTTTATTAACTAAAAGCATAAAGTATTCATTTGAAAGAAGGAAAGAGAAAAAAACCTATTTTAAGTTGAATTATGCAGCTCAGACTTGCATATTCTGTTAAGAGACTTTGATCCTGAGACCACCAATGCTGCCACATTTATTGCAATATATTTTCTAAGTTAGTCTAAAACCTTTCCACAGCAGATCTGGAATGATCATGGTTTGCAGTTTTCTTATTCTTCCCTTTTTTTCTTTTGTTCTTCCCACTTCTCACTTTTGTTTTGTTTCACTTTGAATACTTCACAGTGTTTGTATTTGAAAGCTGGCCTATTTTCCCTCGCAAAGCAGCAAATTCAGTTTGTGGTTTAAATGCTAAATCAGCATGTGTCAAACTTGTTAAACCTTTTTTATGCCAGGCCTTGAAGGACCTGATAAAATAAAGCTGTAAAGATATACATTTTAATAAAACATTATTCATGCACTGTTAGTCCACAAAATATTCTCGTACACTGTATAGAAATGAAAAGCAACATTTCTCTGGCCTAAAGCTAACTTTTTATGACTCCCTTGGTAATTTTCCATTCTTTAACACTATTTTATTTATGTATTTATTTATTTATTTTACAATAAGCTTTCAGGAAAGAGATGACATTTTTCTTGACACATTTGCATTTGTTTTATGTATTTCTTTATCCCTGACTGACCCTCCCCCTCCCCTCCCTCCCTCTCCCCCCAACCTTTTACATCATCTATAGAAAATGCAATGGTGATATTGAAATCAGACAGGATAAATGCTGGAAGCAATATCTGCTGATCAGACCTCACAGACAGCAGCTCTTTTGAAAGTGGAACTGTGGCTGTGTGGTTCAGGCACTGGCCTGGGTGTCACAAGATCTGGGTTTGCTTCTTTATCCTGCCTGACCCCCCCTCAGTGATATCAGCTCTTTGCTCAACAGAAATAAAAATATTTGCATTCTCCTATTCTTTTGTCTGTTTAAATGATAGGTAGCTTGAGAATCCTACTGTCTTTTATAGTGCTAGTAGAGTGTACAGTACAGTGCAGTTATTTCACCTGATGCTTTTAGATACACTATGAGGCAAAAATATGCACCAAGGACCTAAGTATGCCACCCTAACATGACTCTGCCCTGCCTACCAGTCTGAGAAAGAAACGACTGAGACAAGTAGGACTCCAGTGCTGGCTTGTAGGAAAAGCAAAACCTTTGTGTGCTTAAATACTGAAGCATGAGGTTTTTATGCCACTCTACTCTGGTGGGTCCTCGCCAGGAGTACTATGTGCAATTCTAGAGTCCTCAGTGCAAGAAAGACATGTCTTAGAGGAGGCCACAAAAGCGAGAAGAGGATTGGAATACCTCTCCCATGAGGAAAGGCTGAGAGAGTTGGAGTAGTTCAGCCTGGAGAAGAGAAAGCTCTGGGAAGATCATAGAAAACCACAGGACTGCAGAAGATAATTAACTTTGATACAGGGTGACAAAGTATTGTTTTCTTTTATTATGTTAAAAAAAATGGGATGCATGAAGAAAGAGGCAGAACTGCTGTTGGGAATGTAATTTAGCTCCTCCACTGGTAGCACAAAGCAACTTATTCTTTCTTTTCTCCTCATGCCTGTATTTTTTCCTGTCTTGAAGGAGTCCCACTGTTCTACCCTGCCTCCCACACCTGTTCTCTTTGTCTGCTGAGATACAAAGTAAAAAAATAAACGCTCAAGGCACAAAAACTCGTGTAGTTTGGCTCACAATACTCAGAAGCTGATGAAATGAGATTTTTTTCTAATGAAAATTTGAGTTCCTCCTTCAGCAGATGAACTGCTGAAATAATCATAGAATCATAGGATTGTTTTGGTTGGATAAGACCTCTAAGATCATTGAGTCCAACCGTCACCATAACATCAGCATGGCCATTAAACCATGTCCAAAAGTGCCATGTCTACACGATTTTTGAACATCTCCAGGGATAGTGTCTCTACCACATCCCTGGGCAGCCTATTCCAACGTCTGACAGCAGTTTCAGTAAAGAAATTTTTCCTAATGTGGAATTTAAACCTCCCCTGGCACAATTTGAGGCCATTTCCTCTCTTTCTGTCACATGAGAGTAGGCAGAAGAGATCAACCTGCACCTCACTACTAGCTCCTTTCGGGCAGTTGTAGAGAGCAAAAAAGCCTCCCCTAAGCTTCTTCTCCAGACTAAACAGTCCTGGTTCCCTCAGTTGCTCTTCATAAGATTTATTCTCCAGGTCCTTCACCTGCTTCATTGCCCTTCTCTGGACATACTCCAGACAACAACTCAATGTTGTTGCAGTGAGGCACCTAAAACTACTCCCAGTATTTGAGGTGCAGTCTCTCCAGTGCTGAGTGCAGGGGTAAGATCACTTCCCTACTCCTGCTGACCCCAGTCTGTGGTGTTGCATGGGGTCGTTGTGACCCAAGTGCAGGACCTGGCACTTGGCCTTATTAAATCTCATGGCCCATTGGCCTCCCCAGATCTGTCTGCAGAGCCTTCCTACCTTTAAGCAGGTAACATTCCCACACAATTTGGTGTTGTCTGCAAACTTACTGAGGGCGCATTCAATTCCCTCATCCAGATCATTGATAAAGATGTTAAACACAACTGGCCCCAAAATTGAGCTCTGGGGAACACCAACTGGATTAAACTCCATTCACCACCACTCTTTGGGCCTGGTCATCCAGTCCATTTCTAACACAGCAAAGTGTCCACCTGTCCAAGCCATGAGCAGCCAGTTTCTCCACAAATTTTTTCTACTGAAAGGATGCAGATGGAAAATTTCTAACAAGCTCTGAAAACAAATTAATTCCTTATTTTGCTAAACATCCTTTGTACTATAGCTATACAATTCACAAGCAAAAAGAATCATAAAAGGAAAGACTAATCAATTTCCTATAACCCTACAAATGAAGCTGCTATCACCTTTGCTGCTGCTCAGAAAAATCTCAACAGGTCATAATGTTCTACTGTGTGTCTTAGATCTGAAGGAGCAAGGGGATTCACATTCGTTTAAAGACACTGCAGTACTGCCTCCATAAATCCCTTCAATGGGACAAGATGTAGGCCTAGCACGATGAGATAAAGGTAATGTCCTACACTGAATTTTCAAGCTTCATTCTAAATAGCCATTGATTTTGTAGGTATATATCAGATTTTTATGTTCTTCTGGATATCATCACGTACAATTTCATCCTTTATTTTAAAAAGAGCAGCAATTGTCCGGGAACACCCAGAATACATCCTACAACATCCATCTACTCTGTTTTAGGATCTTGTTGTAATGTAATAAAGCACTTTTATTTCATATGAACCATGATTTATACTGAAGTTAATGTCTTAAGTGCAACACATCCACACTGGATAATGTTATCACAGCCCATATTTCTTCTTTAAGAGTTAACCTACTATTCAACTTGCTTTTGCAATGAATGTTTGCATAATGTAAAACAGCCACTTTGATACTAATAGAAATAAATGGCTGAAAGAGCACAAAAAATTGAGAGTCTTTGCTTACTATTTAAATTCTTTCAAATAGCAGGGTTGTATAAAATTTTAATACATTCTCACTGCAACAGTCAGATGTTAAAATGGTCCAAGGATTAGAAAATCACTTAAAAATGTAATTAATACAGTGACACAATTCTCAGTGGTCTGTAAGACACGATGCATTTAGTGTAGGAAATAAAACATAACATAGGACAGTCATCCACGTGCATTATACATCTAATCCACTAAAATATTTACATAGATTTACTGTATTTGCCTTCCAAACTTTGGATTTTCTGGCCTGGATATTGAAGAGTGATGCTTAATTTAATTTTACTGGTACTTTGCTGTCGGTGAGGTTTTTTTAGTTAATTTATTTGGAAAATTCCAGTTTTTAAATCAACAGTGATAAATGTGGCAATTAAATGTGTAAAAATATATCTTAAGACACCTCACCCTCACCTCCTTTATTCACAGCTTTTAGAATCTCAAATTGGAAGACACTGGAGGATGGTGTTTAGTTCAATCTCCTGCTCAGTCAGTCAGGTCTACTTTTCCATGGACAGTGTCTTTGTTTTGGTGTCCAAATGTTCATACTGACATTTGGTTAAAGGTTCAAAACAAGGAAGATGCCCTTGCTCTCAAGAGCTAGCAGCATCCTGAGCACATATGTTCATTTGAAATGATGGTCTGTTTCTTAGGGCTTCAGTTCCTGAAGCCATTATTCTGTCTCTGACTGCTTCATGAAATTTTTGCCATGAGATGATATTGTTTTGCTCATTTTAGAGGAACTCAGTTTTCAAGGATTTAAAAATTGTGAGCACTGCTAAAAGTTTGACAGTTGCCTGAAGATACTTTACATAAAGATTGAGATGCTACCAGAGTAAATACACCAAAACCTTAAGGTCAGGGTAACAAATCTTTTGTGAGTGATCTGAATCATGCTATATAATCGTTGGATCTCCTATTTTCAGTCCCATGCACTGGTCTTCACATGGTCTTAACATTTTCCATACCTTTATGATCCAGTTTCCGAGTTCAGTGAGGAAGAGGAGCATCAAAATACTGAAAAAGTGATTACTACAGTCTTCCTAACTCTCAAGAAAGAGTATTATGAGTACAAGGAAGACACTATGCCACTAAGTTTAAAAATCACACTGCAGAATTTCATAATGTTGATAAAGATGAAGCCTCTTCAAACTTTATAGAAACCAAGTCTTTAATCATAGGAGGTCAAACAATCAGGTCAAATAATCTTCCTAAAGAGATCATGGTCAGAGTGATGAAAAATACGAAGCAGGTTATTGAAAGACTAGGTCTGAGAACACACTCAGAAGCCTAATAATTCCTTTTGACTGGACAATGTAGAGATATAAAAGAATGATACATTAGACAATTGACAAGTCAGCAAAAAGGAAGAAAATTAATCATGGAAAAGAAGCTAGAAAATAGATAGTGATTGGGAAATCCCAAATAATTGCATAATTAGAACTACTTTCTGGGACTTACTACCTCAGTGTTGTAAGTGTGGTGACAAAACAATAGGGTGTTAGTAAGGAACAAAATTAAAAGGAAATAGACACAGCTATTTGTAGACTATATAGACGCAGCTATATAGACACAGGTACTTTACATGATGGAGTTAGTATTACATAGCAAAGCAGAGATAGATGTGGTACTCAGGGGTCTCGCAGATCAGTAGGAGCAATCCAGCTGAGATCTGGACCACTGTGGTCACACCTCTGCACTGCTGCTGCTACCCAAATCTATTAAAAGTTTGAGGAGCCTGGTCTGACCTCACTGCTGCCCCTGCTGTGTGCAGGAGCTTGAATGGATAAAATTTCTTCTATTCTGAATTAAATATAAGCCTGTGATCTTTGAATCCCAAGAAAAAATTGTCTTAGACGTAACTGACATAAGATTGCAACACATATAAATGAACTGAAAATCCATTCAGAGTTGCACCTAAAGGAAGGACAGGAGAGAGGAGTGAGGTAGACCCAAGAGTGGCCTCTTTTCCTCTTTCTAACCATTTACATGCTTTCCTGAAGGCCTTAATTATAATATGTTCAATTCAACACTAATTCTTTATGAGCTGCTGTGCAATGGGCAAACAATACTTTCCACTATGGTGTCGGGGTCAATGATACGGATAATTAGCTAGCAACATGGTTCAATACATTAATTCTCTCTGAAGCAGTAGTAAGACATATTTTGACTCTTGGTAACCTTGCTGGAGATGTGCAACCTTGTAATGAATGTGGATGCAATAACCTGCCTAAGTATATCTACTTGAGATAAGGTGTTTTCTTAAGTGATGATGATGAATGCTGCTCTTTTAGGGAACCAGAGAGTGTCATTAAACTAGCTAATATTTTGCTGCCCTCCCGTGTAGAGCAAGTATTGCTAAAGGGCAGCAGTGCTGTGAAATCCTTATAGGATGGAGCAGGGAATAAAGCAAAGAGAAAACAGGATGATAAAAGTAGATAAAGGGCCTAAGGTGAATTCAGGACTAATACACAGTACATTGAGTTGTTTTGTTTGCTCACTTTTTTCCCTTCCTCAGTAAAAGAAGTTCAATAGTTATATTTTTTCAGCAGCCAAACCTCCCTCAAATCTCCCCACACTCCTGAGTCACAAACAGAGTTCATCATCTATCAATAAAAGCATTTCAGATCTCTCTAGACCTGGAGTCACCAGGCAGAGTTATTAGTTCTTCTACAGCTTATTCCAAGGTGCCAGAGTTCAAAATGAAAATGTACAGATTGCTGTTAGCCATGCCCGAGCTAGAGAACTGTACAGATCTATCCCTGCATCAGTTTCTGCATCTATATGAACACAAACAAGCACATGCAAGGATATTAAACTGAGAATAAACATCTGTGCTAAAGCAGTTTTGTCTGTGACAGGCCTTAAAAATCTAGAGGGCAAATTCTCTGCTGATGTAATTAGCACAATGTTGTTAAACTCCACGGACCTGTACCAGTTTAGAGACACATGAGATTTGACCCCATTACTTTATTTAGTGACACTTATGGCAATTTCAAATTGTCAAGTCTGCAGTGCTGTATTCCAACAAGTAACATCTTTAAACTCTGGTAATAACTTTTCCTTCTCTAAACATTTTGCAAGCAGTTGTGTTTTCTTTATGATGAAACCTAAACCATCAAAAATGTGATTTTTCAGTTTTCTGTACAGCAGTTTATATCCTGAAGAACACTGACATGGTTTAGAGACTCTGAGGCACAATTATCCACTTTACAAAGGTAACTGCAGCTGAGAGAAATACAGTGATAATTTCATATTGACACGAGACAAATAAATTTAGAGAGGAAATACAAACAATTTTTTCTCCTTGACATTCTAAGCTTAAATGACCAAGAAAATCTCCTAGCATTGTGTTATATTTTGTGAATTTAGAAGAAAGGATTTGTTCTCCGATGACTTGGAATAAAACATTCCTTGTGAGGAATCACTGGCATCTTGCTACACATAAGTTGTTTTTTTTTGACTTGTGATCATGGTAAAGCCTTCTGGTAACACCTAGACTAATTTAAAAGATAGAGTAGGCTCATATCTGATGCTATGCTTCATTAGAAAAGAGTTCCTAGTTGCAAGGGAGCAAATTACAATAGATTACATGTCTGCAAGGGAAGAATGGCCCAGCGTAGACTCCGATGGCAAATAATGATGAACAGTCACTAACTGAGGGGAAGGAAAGCTTTTTATTGTACACAGAGATGAAGCAGTCTTATGGAGCTCAAAACACACTGCCTACTTATGAGTGTTTCTTTATTGTTCTTCTGTCATATACACCCCTGTCTCCAAGCTGGACTACTCTAAATGACAGGTAACTTTAAAAAATGGACTATCCTTTCTTCCATTTTGAATGGCATGAATGATGTTGCATGCTCCTGGGATTTTGAATTATAAGATGGAATACACCCTAGTATGTAATTGGGGGGGGGGGGGGGGGGGGGGGGGGGTTGAGGGGTGGTTTAAAGCTTTGTATTACTCCCCTCCAACCAATCTAGTTGTTCAGTTCCACTATAATAAAGACATAATACAAACTTGGACTTCTGTATCTCTGCTGAAGAATGACCCAAATTCATATAATCATCCATGTTAAAAAGAATAATAAAATTATCTGTCTTTATCCAGCAGCATTAGGAGCATTAGTGTGGACTCCTTTTTTTTTATGCTCAGTTTTACCTTCAAGGAGGTCTGAATAGACCCTTCATATGTTTATGAACAAAGTCACCTAGATCTTCTAGTTTGCTCACTAGTCAAGCCAACAGAGTAAGTATTTCAAGATGTCTTTGCTATCATTCTTCTCATTTACTACTGTCAAAAATTCCTCTGAATAAACTTTAACTAGAGAAAATGTTCTGTCATCTGCCAATGTCCTCCTTATTCTATTGTGCACATCATTAGCAAATGCATTCAGCTCTGCAGCTCTGAATTGTGAACCTTTATGATCCGTCATGTTAATGTTTTGGAGAAATAAAGAAAGACTGAGTAGAAGTAACATAAAGGGGTCATTCTTTTACCCCAGGCAGGATCAGCTCTCTCTGAACTATTCTTAACATATGTTTATCTAAAACTGCTCTTAAGACCTCCAGTGATGGAGGCTCACAATCTTCTCAGGCAATATATTTCTTATTTGTTCTTACCATTAATAGGTTCTAGTGTCTAACATAAATACCCCTTTCTGCAAATTAGATCACATTTCTTGTCACATACAAAATGGGCATGTGGAACAACTCAATCTATTCCCCCTTTCAGCAACCTTTTGTATATTTGAAGACTACTAATCCTGTCCCTCCTTAGTCTTTTCTCTTAAGGAAGCAATCTCAACTCTTTGATTTCTAAAAGGTTTGGTTTCTGCACCCTTAATCACTGTGCTCAGCCTTTAGCTGACCCAAATATTTCTTGAAATGCAAACTGCAGAGGAAACACCATGCTTGAGCTATGGATTCATTCATACCAAATAGAGCAGAAAGATTATGTCATATATCTTGGAGAGATTACATCCCATAATAGCATTTGGCTTTTCTGCAAAAGTGTTACTTTGCTGATAATATTAATTTCAAGGATCCTCTCTTATCTTACTTTCCATCAATGTTCTTTTTCCGTGGAGCTGCTGATTAGCCAGTTGTTCCCTGAAGTCATCTTAGATGTTTCAGGCTGTTTCTACAAATTGTCAAGCTCATTCTTAATTCTCACCCTCCCAAGTGGCTGGACCCTTTTTCCAGTTACTCGACATCTTCTGACCTAATAAATACACTTTATTTATTCTCTATGCCTTGAGTATAAGTTTCCAGCTAAATATCTGCACATCTTATAGTAGTTTAATGTAGCCATATTTTCCCTTCCATAGCATGGTGGTTTTAGGTGAATCATTGTCAGAAACCTCACTGAACTCAAGACATATGGCATCTACTGCTTCCGCCCTATCTATAAGACCTGCTACCATGTCATAGGAAGAACTAAAGTTAGTTTAACAAGATTTGTTTCTAACTGTATTTGGCCTGCACAGATGGAGTTAATTTTCCCCACAGCAACCCTCATAGTGATGTGCTTTGTATTTGTAGCTAGAAAAAGGCATTGATAACGTACCAGTGTTTTGGCTGCTGCTGAAGATTGGTCCACAGCATCAAGGCATTCCCTCCAACATTTCCTCCTCACCAGTAAGCTGGGTGGGTAGCAAGATTTTGCTAGTGGACATAGGTAAGACAGCTGACCTACAGTGACCAAAGAGATATTCCATGCCACATAACTTCTACTCAGCAATAAAGGCTGGGTGGGAGGAGGGGCAGTGGCAGAGGGCAAATGTTATTACAACATTTGTCTTCCAGAGTAACTGCTATGCATACTGAAGACCTGCTTCCTAGAAAGTGACCGAACATCACCTGCAGATGGGATGTAGAGAATAAATGTTTTGGTTTTCTTTACTTCCACATGTGACCTTTGCTTTTGCTTTATTAAACTTCCTTTATCTTGATAGACTTTTTCCATCTTATTTTCTCTACTCCATGTCCCACTGAGGAGTGAAGTAAGAGACCAGATTTGCAGGCAGGGTCAACCCACCACACTGACAAGTCCATGATGGCTCTCACTCATCTTTTTGTTATCTTCTAGGGGTTTACAAAATGCTTGCCTGGTTATTTTCTACAGGATTTTTCTAGGAATTGAAGTAAAGCTGACAAATCTATACTCCTTTCTCACATTTTTAGAGATAGTCTCAATAATTGCACTTTTCCAGTATTCTAGACCACCACCCCCATAAGCTCCCTGAGATAACCAATGACAGCTCTAAGATTGTCCTGACAGCTCTTTTTCTTACTTTGGGTTGAATTTTGTGAGGCTCAATGACCATGAAAACATGTAACTAACATAACTACTCGTCTTAATTTCAGTTGTTCTCATTTGCTCATGCCTTTAATTGCTTTAGCCATTTTATCACATCAATCTCTTTGGTGAGGCAGTAGACAACATGCCTCATTTTGGAGTTTACGTCCCTAAGTTTCCCACTTCATTTGTTAGCAGAAACATTATTTTCTTACTCATTTTGAATTGCCTCCCTTTCTAACAGTATACCCTTGTACTGGATTCTGTCTTTGACCTCGATATTTCTGATACAGCCCATGATTACTAAGTTGTTTTTATTTTTTTTCCTCATGAGGTATCTAAAAAAAGTGTTTGAAAAAGCCAAATGAGTTGTTTCAGTTGTGTTTACAGTAATCTTGTGCACTGACGTTAAAAACACTCATCTGCCACGTTTAAAGAGTTAATGCATTTCATGCATTGATATATTCCTACCTAATATCAAAAGGCATTTCTGATCACACAGATCTTCAAATATTTATTTATATTTACTTTTAATAAGCACCATAAAACCTGCTTCAGCAAACAACAATTTAATTGCATCATTGCGTTTGATCAGAGGAACATCCTGTTCATAATAAAGCCTCCTCCATAAATAAACATAGAAAATACAAATTAAACTTTCATGTTAAAATGCATCCAACTTAATGTCTCAATTCTATTTTTACATGTTGTGAATTGAATTTTCCTCTGGAATAATGTGTACACTGAAATGTTGCTATGCATATTTACATGCTCATATAAATTCCACTAATACATTGCCTAAGTTGGGATTTGCCCCCATTTCAGCCTTCAGCATAACTACAGTGATGTATTTTAGCAAAGCTGATGAGACAGCTGAAAACTGGAAGAAAACATAAATAAAACAGAGTTCAATTTTGCTTATAAAATGGACATTCTTATTCAATCCAAGTTTTGCATGAACATGTCAGTCCAAATTACCTAATTTTAAGTTGTTGACATTTTTATCACCAAAGCATTGAAGAATTTTTAGCATGCACTAAGCACTTATCAATTGTAACAGTTGATATTAAAACATTTTACAAGTTGTGCTCTCTAAACTGCACAGATTATGCAGGAAAGCCTGAA
Source organism: Indicator indicator (assembly GCF_027791375.1). Classification (NCBI taxonomy): domain Eukaryota; kingdom Metazoa; phylum Chordata; class Aves; order Piciformes; family Indicatoridae; genus Indicator; species Indicator indicator. Next base: position 16,003,949 of record NC_072012.1, on the reverse strand, counting down.
CAACACAAATCTACAGTTTCCAATAGCTGTTAATGAGGTAGAGTGAATACAGGAGTGGGACACTAAACCAATCAGTGCTACTGAACATTGGTGAGTAGAAACCACTATAGTAGCTCCTAAACTGTGCAGTGATCCATGTCTTCTAATTCTGGAAGATAGTTATGTTAAATTGATTTGAAAATAAGTAGATGAAATCATTATGCCTACATTTATAGCTAAGCTGATGGAAATCAGATGGATTTTAGTGTTGTGACGCACCTCTGAAATTGATACTGAAGATCCCAATAGAGACTTTACAGCCTGCTTTCTGTCCACCCAATAAACTGTGATTATTGGATCTTGATGACATCTGCTCTGAGTCTGTATTAAAATGAGTTAAAATAAACCTACAGGAAAAGAATGTTGAGGCAATTTGAATATGGAGGAAGCTGCAGAGCTTGTTGTCACTGAGATACATGGTCCAAGGAAGGAGTGTTACAGAGCTGTAGGTATATATTGGAAACCAAAGTTTTTCAAAGTGTGAACTCAAACCCACATCAGGTGTTGCTAAGGATTGATCCCAGAAAATACATTTATTTTAAAAAAATCATTCTGAGAAGAAAGCAAAACACTGAGTATATGACAAAAGCAGGAAAATGGAATGTACTAAGTAATAAAGGTGTGCCCTTGTGGTTAACGCTCTGAGGCTAGTTTAGTTCTGAGACACTAAAATATCCTGGCCTCCCTGCATAGCAAAGAAATTTATTTTCCAAGTCATACTTTTAAGTCTTCCCTTGACATATCTGGCCAGAAAGAATGAATGTTTTGAATTTTAGAGCTTGCAATTTAAGTTTTGATTTCTTATAATATAAGCAATAATTAAGATCTTTTGTGCAAACAGTTTTCCTGTTTCCAATAGACAGTTCACAACCGAGGACTGTGACTAGCAAACAGAAGAGAAATTAGGCTGTGGCTCTGATAGAGATATAGCAGAAGTGGCTTTTCAAACAATCTACAGTTTCTTTCCTCATATCCTTCTCCTTCCCATAGTAGCAATGCTTGATTGAGCAGATGCACCTTTCTCCAAAGTCTGCTTTGGTTTGGATCACACAAAAGAACATCTTAGTCCAGATGACTTTCTCCTTCTGATATTCCTTTGGTATGATTCATGTTGAAATTAATGGAATACTGCATTTTTTTTCCTGTAATATCTACAGTGCTAGTGCCCATCATACCTGTCAAGTAAGCCTAGCAAGAGAATTAATTTGCAGTTCTATAGCTGTTGAATGACAAGGTTTTGCAGATGTTCACATTGAGGAGCCACTGAAGTAGGGTGTATATCAGAAACTGCACTGAGATGAATCAACTGTTTTCCAAATTATCAGAATTGTTGAGCTAATCTTCTCTCTATTCAATAACAATACACATTTTTCAATAGGATGACACACAGAAACTTATTGATTTAACCACATGCATCAGGCAGCATCTACCTCATTAACAGTTTGGTGTAACAGATATAAAGTCCCTAGAACAGAACATGTTCACAGGGTAAATATCTCCCATTTTGAAAATAAATATCTTAGCATTGGCTCAGCATTTATTTAACAGTGGGAAACTCCTGTTCTGTAACAATGTTCCATTTCATTGACAGTATCTCCTAATGATAAGTGGAGACAAGTTAACCTCAGAAGGTTCAGGGGTTTGATTTTCATAGAGATAAACATGTCAAAACTTTGAAAGCATATGAGGTATTATTCCAACTTTGGATGTTATTCTTATTTTCCAATAAGTGCTTGTCTTTCTTGGTCCTAGCCTCCTAAAAAATCTCCCCCCAGGTAATCTTTCTGTCCCTGTTTCTTACTAGAATATGTGGCTGGTGTGGCTCTGTGAGGTCCTGAGCAGGTTCTGGTTTTGCTGAGGCCACTGCATTTCCTTGAGTTTTCAAGTGTAATGATAAATAAGATCACAAAAGGATTTTCTCTGAATAACCCTCAGTCCAAGGCCAGAGTACTGCCATTTCCTGCAGCACACATGGCTGGTAACATTCACAGATGGCACAGGGTTGATGCCTTGGTTTCAGGCATTTAGCATAAATGAGTTATTTAGGATCCTTTTGTAACTACCAGAAAGATTCAGCTGATGCTGGAAGGGACTCCAATTTACCTGACCTTGATGGAGTTTGTCTGGAAAGGTTTTGTCCTGGTTCTCACATTTTCTTTTCAGATTGGTTCATCTACCCTTTGTGTTCTCCAGGAGACTCATTACAGTTCAGGAGTTTGACAGCCTTGAAACTGTCTGCCAGTCCAATACCTATAGATAGAATATTTATCCTCCTTTCTCTAGCTAATGCCTTAACCTTTGTTCTTTCCTCTGTCACAATACCTTTGCAGACTGTATATCCTTTTGCTTATGAACAAATTCAAGAAGTTTCTTCTCTACTGCATTTTTCTCTGTTTTATTTCAAATCTCATACTTTATACCACCCATTTCAAGTCTCTGCATCACTTTTGGCCAGATCCTCACTCAGAATTTACTCATTATTTCTATCACAAATTAGAAGTAATAAAATTTAAGCAAGGTTATTGATTTAGAATGCCTCAATTCTTAGGATTCCCACTTGTGAAATATAAAAATTGCTTAGTACTTCTCATCCTGACCAGCAAATCTCTCATAATCTGAAACTGGCTACCCCAGTCAGTGGGAAGCATTAAAATTACACAGATCTCTTGGGAAAGTTAGTCTATACAACATCTTCTTACTGTTCACTTTGTTCTGTAAGTTTCTCTCCTGCACACTTTAAGGATGCATGCATTAATCAAAACAAACAGCTACTGTATGGGGCACACTGACATAATAGATCTACTTAACTCCAATTAAACCAAGCAGTGGGCAACATAACCTCTCTTTGACAGTGTTGCAGCATTGTATACAAATGATGGGAGGCAGGTTTGCTGCTGACATTCTTTTGTGTTGGACACTTAACACCACTTCAGAGAATAGAATCCTTTTACAGTGTTGTAGGGAAAAAAAAGAAGTAAGAAAAATGCCTAAATCTTGATGCAAAGATCCCTAAATAAAAGTCTTTATCATAAAAATCAAGGATGTGTTCAAAAACAAGTGTTGCTCTCTAATATTTGTGATGCATACCTATAAATTTACAGCAATATTGCCAAGTCCTGTGATTTAATGTGAGTCATATGAAAATAGATAAAGCTCATCTTTTATTAAAACTATGAATTTTCAAGTCCATCACACCTTGAAGAAAAGTATGAAAATGTGACTCAAGTGTGCCCTATAGACTCAAAAAACAGCTTTGTCTTTAAGTCTAATGATCAATAGGCTTCAGCCCAATGCATACGACTATGTATGTATATATTACATATTCATACTGGAATATATATCTATAAGAATGGCACATTATTGGTCTGGTGCATGACCTGAGCATTGCCAAAATTGTCACCATGCCACAGACTGGTAATATCCTATTATTTCTTATTTAAGCAGTTATTTTTTTCTGTTACCCCACCTCCACCTCTTGTGCTTACTGTGAAATGTGGTCTCTTTCAGCAATAAAGATTCATACACCTGTGGTTATTTTGTCATTTATATGCAGTTCTCTCATAGCTTGCTTTAATTTCTGTTTTAGGGAGTGTTCTGTTTACTACACTGCAATGATTTTTGAATTAAGCTCAGCAAAAACTGTTACTGCATCAACTATGTCTTTGAATATCTGAATATATTTGTTTGCTTAAGCATTGGCTTAGTCAGACAGCGCTGAGGATTTGTTTTTAAGTACAATGTTTGCATTTGACAACTGACTTTTCTCTTGGTAGATTCTAATTACTTGTAAAGCACTAGAAAAATGCTTACAATTGTATATATTGATTTTTTTTTTTTAAATAAGGAAGCAGTATTTTAAGAAATAAAACAAGAATTAGTACTTTAAACACCAGTACTCAATCAGCAAACCCAGTTGGAAGTAATGGAACTATAATTTTGAAATGATGCCTATAAAATAGAGATTCAGAATTGTTTGGTGTGGTATAAGTCTTAACTGAAATACTTCAGATCCCATGTTATACACGTAATGAAATTCTTAGTTGCAATGCCCTGCAGAACATATTGAGAAAACAGTAACAGCAGTAACAAAATAAAAAATAATGTTTTCAATATGGAAAGAATACCAACTAGTTTTCTGTGTCTGCAGGTTTGTACTTGTTCCTTTGGTTCCTCCCTACTTGACGACAACCCAAATGAACTTCTATTGTTTGGATGCAGTGATTGTGAAGACTAGAGTGTAAAAGCAAGGTATAAAGTGCTTGCAATGGAATGAAGCTCTTGAGTATGAAACCTTTGCTATTCCTCATATTGATACTGCCTTTACAGTAGTTAGCATAACAGTATTTGCTTTGATTTTTTTAATGCACATACTATTTTTTGTATAAGTACATATTGTTTTTACTGATACTTTAAAATTCTGATCTTAACCAAGAACATGCAACAGAAAGCATATAAATGGCCCAATAGTAAGAATATAAAAAGGCTTCTTGCTCTTTACTTTCTAAAAATGTACATAAGCATTCCACCCCCAAATTTCAGAAATAAAGAGAAGAGAGAAAGTTCCAAACAACAACTTGCATCAAACAAAAAGACAAATTACACTGAGATGTTACGAAAAGCTGGAACAAAAAAACAGTGCTGCTGTCTCTGCCTCAAAACCCAACAGCTTGATTTTCCTATAAACACTAATCATGGATATATTAGATTATTACATTGGAAGCAGAGGTTTTTGGAATAGTTTATCCTGGTCCCACAATTCCTTAAATGCTTCTTTTGAACCATTCTTTTTAGGGTAACCAGAGTCTGAAATGTCAAAGACTCTTCGATTTTTGAGAGCTTTCATAGAGTATTAAGAAGGTATGAAAAAAATACTGAAAGCTTGCTGAAAGCAAATTCTGTGAGGTATATCACACAGACAAATGGAGTTTGCAATCCTTTCTGTAAAATGAAGGGAAAATATGTAGGGGTTTGTTTGTTTGTTTCTGGGTATTTTTGTTTGTTTGTTTGCTTATTTTAAGTACTGCAGAAAACATGCCACAGATTCCTACAGATATTCAGAGAAATGATGCCTGTCATTTCTGTAGGTTTCAGTGACATCTGGTAGTTTTTAACAAAAAGGATATGGCACCTTTTATAGACCCTGAGTCCAAATAGGAATAAAAAGGGATTTAGTGACTCTGCGACCCATAGCAACGAACATCAAACAGCATCCCGTCATTTCAGTCAGCATGTATGACACCTTAACCAATTCTAGTCTAACTAATGATGGATGAAGAGACAGACAGGTGACAATGTCATGCTCTTTCACTTTATCACAGGGGTTACAAAGCAACTGTCATGCACAGACAAACTTTCTGACTAATGCTACCATTGTGTATTTGCATTTCCATTCCACACAAGTCAAATTTGTTTTACTTCATGAAAATTATTCTGATTGTATATTCTGCTGAAGCACATGTTCTTGAAACAGCAGATATCTCTAATCTGAAATAATTAAAGGTACAAAGACCTGAAGTGGAAATATCCACTGAATGAATGAAAGCTGGACATGACAGAAAAAATATCACTTCTACTTAAATTTATCATGACTGTCACTTTCAATTATTATATTTACTTGTTTTTTTATAGGGGTATTTACATTTTATTCAAATGCTTCACACCCTCTTTTAAGGAACTGAATACTGTTAAAATCAATGAGACTGAAGGACACTGAAGGGATGTTACCTTCCTTCAGGATTAGCTCTTAGGTCTAAGAAATACTAAAGAAAAAGTGCTTTAGCTTCACTGAATTGTTGGCACTGGACAGGTGGATCATATAGTCTTGTGGTCTCTCTGAAATCTTGTTTTCTCCTCTACCAGTGGGATTTCTCATATTTATCTGGACCCTATTTAGTGAGAGGCAAGACTCATCCTGGATCACTGTAGTACAAGTCATAATTGACTATGAGTTGTGAAGCATAACATTTTGTACTCAAAGGTGAGTCATTACTGCATTGTGTTATCACGCAAAAACGCTGTCCAAGATAAAAATCCCTCATACAAGGCACATACACTAAAGCAGAGCCCTTTCACTGAAGTTTACAACCAACGTGGGGCAGATCAGAACTGGCAAAAAGGTATGTAAATTTAATATTGGATGAAACCCATGTTGTGCTGATGACAGATCTTTGGATGGAGACTGTCTTCTTCAATCCGAAAAGCTCATCCTCTATTCCTTAATATGACTTGAGTCGAAGTGAAACATTATCTTAGATAACTAAACTGTAAGTAAGGAGCTGTACATTGCATACACAGGGACATTTAGACTCTTGTTGCATACATATTTGTCCCTGCAAATGCCCTGTTCAATGTTAAGTTCAACTATTAGGTTTCTTGGAAACTGTAGCCATATTTTTTGTATTCTCTTATGTTTAATCCCAGTCTATCTGAAATCTACAATGTTAAACCATGTTCACTTAAGCTATCATAAAAGAGATGTATGGTTTATATTTTTGTCCTAGAACCAACAAACCCATTTTAATATAAAGCTGCCTTTATTAAGTACCTTTATAAATATTAGGAGAATTGAGTTGCTGAATCTCCCAATCTTTTTAAAAATCTCAGTGCTAGCTGCATTACCTGAAAAAAAAACCATCAGGAACAGCAGCTTTTAGACTGGTTTTGCATTTCCAGTTCAACTTTCAGAAATTAAAAGCTTCTACCCTTTGACACAGTTCATAAAAAGGTCTTTAAAGGCTATTTCTAAAGAAGACTTGCAGTTTAACCTACACAGAGGTACTGGGATTTAGAGAGTCTAATTGATAAGATTAGTACTTCTCTTTAGCTATCAATGTTAAGACAATTAAAACAGGAAATAGTGGAAAAAGAATAAGGTAGAAGATCCAGTGAATAACCACTTAAGCTTATCTACCAGTTTTTCTACTATATATTTTTCTATCCACATCTTTTCTGAACAAAAGGCTAGACATAACCAACAGAGAGTTAAGTCATTTGTATCCTAAGCTATAACACATCACAGGAAAGTGCAAATGGCATGCTTTGGGTACAAGACATGTCTGCAGGTAATAGGTGGACAAAATGAAATAAGAGTCTTGCTGATGGGAAGGTGAGATCTATTAGAGTCTCAAGAGCTTCCTCAGGGTGGTGGGAGATCTGTAGCTTTGATAATTTAAATCAGACCAAACATTTTAACAGAGAATATATTTCAGTGATATATAAGACATCATTTGCAACATGTCTAATACACTAGGATTTTGTAAAGCCAATGTAAAGTAGTATGTGAGAGAAACTAAATAAAAAACCTACCTGGAAACAAGTTTATACAGAATCACAAGAATCACAGAATCTCAGGATCATAGAATCCTACCCACTTTTAGGTAGTTGTAGAGAGTGGTAAGGTCTCCCCTCAGCTTCCTCTTCTCCAGACTGAACAACCCCAGCTCCTTCAGCTGCTCCTTGTAGGACATATGCTCTGTGCCCTTCACGAGCCTTATTGCCCTTCACGAGCCTTATTGCCCTTCTCTGAATACACACCAGCACCTCAATGTCCTTATTATAGTAACGGGCCCAGAAATGAACACAATATTTGAGGTGTGGCCTCATCAGTGTCAAGTACAGGGGGATCATCACCTCCCTGTTCCTGTTGGCCGTCAGTGTTTCTAATATAAGCCAGGATGCCACTGGCCTTCTTGGTCCCCTGGGCACACTGTTGACTATCAACCAATAGCTCCAGGTCCCTTTCCAAGTTGCAGCTTTTCAACCACATGTCTCCCAGTCTGTATTTTGTCATGCAGTAGTTGAAGTGCAGGACTTGGCCCTTGGTCTTGTTGAACCTCATACAAGTAACCTTGGCCCATCAGTCTAACCTGTCTAGATCCCACTGTAAAACGTCCCTACTCTGAACACAACCGCTCAGCTTGGTGTCATCTGCAGGTCCCAATTCAACAAAGCACTAGAAAATTATACCCCTGTCCTCCTCCCATCAAATTTACAGGGCTGTCCTGTGACTATAACACTGCGTTAGCTCTTGGTGACCTTCCTATATATCCTTGTGCCGTCCCAAGTCTCATCTGTGAAAGGATGTTGGACCTTGATAAAGCAGCAATGAAGCTTGAACATACTCTGGCAGAAATATGAACAACAATTCACATTTAACTATATGGTCATGAAGTAATACAGAGAGTTGTAAAACTCACAATTTATTCTGCATTTTCCTCCTCATTATAGTAAAGTATTTGCTGAAATGCATTTGTTGTTTCACACCTCTGGAGAAGCTCTAATATTTCTTTTGAGATCAAAGTGGACCCAAATTGTGAAGCTAGGCAAAGCCAGCTGATCTCTTCAATACCTGGACAGATCATATTGAGAGTCCACAGTTTTGTTTTTTTTTCACCGAAACCTGAACTTCTGTAAAGTTCTGTTTTTCTGATACCAATAATCCTCTCAAGAATACAGGAGAAGTTCAAAACCTTGGGAAACGTCATTGAGGTAAATTTGTGTACAGTTAAATTTATTTAAAAATAACTCAGGCTTATTTCACATACTGAACTTCACACATTATGAATAGTCCTACTGAAGTCAATGGCATGACTCACAACATCTTGTTCCATTGATAACTTCTATAGGAAAGGGACTGGTAATAGGATCTCTGTTTCCTTGGAGATCACATGCTTTGGAACCACTCAAGCAGTATCACAGACTTCTGCCTGCAATACCTTAATCATTTCCATAGAAAACACTTAATATATTAAGATATCACAAGAAGGATGAAGTCTTTATATAACCAATAAATAACAGATTATTAATATCCAACCATTTTGGTTTTATGGGACTAAGGTTGAAGCAGAGAAAAAGGGACCAAGAAGCTATTATTGGATCTTGAATTTTTTCATTCTTGAAAAGATTTTAACTTCAGATTTCAAAATAGTGTAGCATTTATAATCAGCAGAACATACAGAAGATACTGTATTCATCTGGAGAAATAAAAACGCATGTAAGCGTCCTTTGAGAAACATTTCATTATTAGTCTGAAGGAAAATTAATTTTATTAATATCAGATGCGATCAGGTGAGAGGAAACATATAATTTCTTGGTTTTCTTTGGGCACAGCCATATTATTAAACACACCAGAGAAATCCCCAGTGAACCATTGTCTGAAGGAAGCTTTATGTTGGCTTTCCAGAATTACATCCCTGACAGAACTTAGGTGACTCAGAGAGTCTCATCAATCAGTGTAAGTTTTCTCACAGTTCCCATTGTTGTGGGATATGGGAATCATAGTGGAGTTTAAGTACTTCCAATTCATGAGAATTCAGACTCCTATATGGCTACAAACTTAACAGATGCCCAAGGACTGTGCAGAATTCGAATGACCTCCCTCAAAAAACAGCAGATGTAATTGGAGCCCAGTGTGAAAAGGGTGACTTATTCACCACTGCCTTTTGTCTGCAGTGTTTAGATTCGAAGGCACGACCAAGGAAGATGTCCCACTGAGGCCAGCTGTCTGGATTTGTGCCAACAATTTACATTTACTTATACTGCTTATGGGAGAAAGGGCTGATACAATCTGTTATGCAAAATGTGTAGTTATATCACAGAAGTTATTATTTACTATGTATTAATAAACACTTTTTGAAACTTTTTCCTATTTTCCAGATTGTGACTGAAAAACTAAAAATTTACCATCTTTCTTACCCCCTGCCCAAATCTGCAAATTTTACCAAATAGGTACATTCCACTTTACTGAAAAGAGCTTTCCATCAAAAGACAATTTCAAAATGTTTAAACTGCTCTACTTAAACTCTACCAGGAATTCTAAAAAGCCTGCCTTACAGCTGCAGAAAACTGCATTAATGAACACTTGGGTGCTGCAGTCCTTTTCACACACACTCCTGTATCCTCAGCAAAATGAGAGGAAGTTTGTGTTTTGTCATTTGTGCCTGTGTTTATCCACAAATTTCATTCCCTGATCATGAGAAAATGCAGTTTGAAATTAGTGCTAGTTGCTGGACATCTTTGACCAGATGTTAAAAACATTCTCCAACTAAAGGTCAGCTTGGGCTTCAGTACCCAGTGGCCAGTGCCCGGTGATGAAAATGGGAGATGATACACCACCCAGACTCCACTGATCCTTGCTTCAGTGAGCCACAGGTGGTGTCTAGACATTTTACATAGCTTGAAAAATACATTTTGTCTCTAACTGGATGGATTATGAGACATAATGGCAGATACCATAGAATTGTTGAGGAAAGGACCTCTGGAGGTCCTCTATATGCCTCATTTTATTTCTTTTGTGTTGGGCCCAGTTTTGTTCCATATCTTCATTAATGACCTGGATGAGGGGATTGAGTATATCCTCACCAAGTTCACTGATGTTACAAAACTAGAGGGAGCTGACACCCCATTGGGCTGTGCTGCCATGCCATGAGATCTGGACAAGCTGGAGAGTTGGGTGAAGACAAACCTCATGAAGTTCAATAAGGACAAGTGCAGGGTCCCGCATCTGGGAAGGAATAATAGCAGGCACCAGAATGGGTTAGTGGTTGCCCTACTGGAAAGCAGCTCCATGGAGAAAGACCTTGAAGTCCTGGTGGACCTCAAGTTCTCCATGGGACAGCAATGTGCCCTTGTGGCCAAGAGGGCCAGTGGTATCCCGGGGTACCTCAAGAAAAGTGTGTTCAGCAGGTCCAGGGAGGTTCTCCCCCCATTCTACTCTGCCTTGGTGAGACCACACCTGGAGTATTGTTTCCAGTTTTGGGCTCCCCAATTCAAGAGAGAAAGAGATCTGCTAGAGAGTATCCAACAGAGGGCCATGAGGATGATTAGGAGACTTGAGCATCTTCCCTATGAAGAGAGACTGAGAGACCTGAGGCTGTTTAGTCTTGAGAAGACTGAGAGGGGATATGATCAATATCTATAAATATCTGAGGGGTGAATGTTAAGTGGTTGGGGCCAATCTCTTTTTGGTGGTGCACATTAATAAGACAAGGAACAATGGATGCAAACTTCTACATAGCAGATTTCACCTCAACATGAGGAGCAATTTTACAGTGAGGGTGACAGAGCACAGAACAGGCTGCCCAGAGAGTCTCCTCCTCTGGAGACTTTCAAAGCCTGCCTTGATGCATTCCTGTGAGGACTGCAATCCTGCTTTTGGCAGGGGTTTGGACGCAATGATCTCTTCCAACCTCTAACGTTCTGTGATCTGTGATTTTATTTGAGTTTGGCCAGAAGCTCCTTGTCCATCCATACTGGCCTCCTGGCCTTTCTGCTCACTTTTCCCCTTAAACTAGGACTATCAGACTCTGTCAATTTTGAGTCCATTTCTGTGTTAGGCCTAATTTTTTTTTTTCTGTAGGATATTGGTCATAGTAGTTACAGAAGTATTTTGTCTCAGTTTGGTGAAGCAGTGTCCTGACAGTTTGGGAAAGGGCACAGCAGAACTAACCCAAATTAGCAGGTACAAAAAATAGTCCAAATTGGCTAACATGAGAGGGATGTTATTTTCCATCAATTCAGGAGACAAGGTAATTTTTTCTTTATCCAAATGCTGTAGATAATTTTTGTTTGTGCAGATAAAAAAATGTGATTGGAAAGTTCAATATGAATACCCAGAGCATTCTTGTTTCTGAGGCATCTAGAGACAAAGTGAACATCCTTCTAATCGTGCCCTGGAAAGAGAAAAGCGATTAAATATGACTCCAGCACAATTCTGGGAATAAAGTTATGTCAGGCTCACAAATAGCTCCAGGAGCAGTTAATGGGGATCTCAGCAGAATCCTAGGCAAGTCCAGGTTACATCAGAACATGTTTCTGTCATACTGATGCACTTTGGAGAAACTTGGCACAAAGAAATTAGGAAAAGGATAAAAATATATAACTATTTTCATCAAGCAGGTATTTCTCAGCAGTCCTGATTTCCAGACTGTTGGACTTGCACATGGAAAACAAGACATTCAATAAAGCACTGTTATGTAAGTGCAGCTCTTTGAGAGCACTCCATATAGAGTATAAATTCTACAGGCGGAGTATTTTAAGGGCTTGGAAACTGTAGAAGATGGATATGGACGCTTTCTAAATCCATATAGCTCTGGAAACAGAAATAAAGAGAAGTACCAGTAGAAGAAACATTAAGAGGTGAGAGGCAAGGTTTATAGGGCAAGGTAATATCTTTTATTAGAGTAACTGGTAGTGTCAGAATAAAACAATCTTTCCAGGACAAAAGTCACTTAAAGCTTGTCTGTTTCTTTTAACTTCTATTTGTTTGTCTTGGAAAAGGCATTACTTCTACCTACAAGTCCTGTCTCTCTTCTGTGCTCAGACAATCACTTAAAAGAATATATTTCACTTCATTTAAGTGCTCTTGAATAATGAAAGCTGTGTTCCCTGCTGCCCAGAGTAAGAGTTTACACTTAGTGCACTGTGGGTATTTGTTCGAATAGGACTGGGATCTGCCCTTTAAAGGGCAGTGGAGAAAATGGAGGGTCAAAATGAATTTACAAAACCTTATTTTTCAGAATTAGTTTATCTGCCTCCAGGCAAACAGACATTTTTCCATACCTCCACTCATCTTTTCAAGGTAATACTCCTCATGAGAGAAGGCCAAAGAAACTAACCCTGAGTATCTTTCACCCAGTGAAACTCAAAGCACTATGTAGAGATTAATTCATCAAGTTCAGTTGTCCCTAGCAGCCTTATAAGTGTTTTGCAAGTGGCACTATGGTAACAGAAGTGCTGAAACTCATATTTCAAAGACTGTTACACAAGAGCAACAGAGTACACAAGAGTATATTCTTAGAATCATAGAATCACTTTAATTGTAAGCAAACTTTAAGATCATCAAGTCCAACCATTAATCCCTCACTGCCAAGTCCACCACTACACATGTCAGCAACACATTTACCAGGGACAGTAACTCCATCACTTCCCTGGGCAGCCTGTTAAAGTGCTTGACAATTTGTTCTGTGAAGAAAATATGTCTCAATTAATTCTCCTAAGGTGTGGGAAAAATCAGATCAAATTTCTCATAAGAAATGGGAAACGTTTCGTATTAGTAATTTACATGCATTTATTTTCTGCGATTGTTGCACCAGCTGTCATGCTTCAGAAGGCGGGGTTACAGTACAAAGACTGAAAAGCCACTAAGTGGTGGTCTCTGCGATTGGCACATATTTCATTTGCCTTTTCACTGATATCCAGCAACGTCCACATCTGAGCTAATCATCAGAGACCCTCCACATAGTTAATGGTGAGGAACAGGCTTTTTTTAGATTGTAAGTAAAATGAATCTATTTCAAAGATTTATTTTCAGAAGAGTTAAACTGTGCCGAAGAAGCATCTTCTACTTTGTTGTATTTAAGGGTGGCAAATAGCGGGGGTGAATAGCTGAGATGCTTTCTATACATGGTAGATGCCTACATTGATCAGATGAAACCTATCTTCTACTGCCAGACTACATCAGCCCATCAAGGAATGATTTCTTCTTTACAGCTCAATCCCTTTTCATGTGCTCTGTCTGTGGTATTCAAATGTTTTAGGCACACTGTGTCATCCCGCTGAAAACCTCATGAATGTTATCTTTTATTTATACCCTCAGAATTGCTGCTGATTATATTATGGCAATGTCTTGAAGGCTTAAACAAGATCAGGGCCGTCTCTTTCAGTCAATGCCCAAGCAGAGTTGCTGCATCAAAGGCAGGGATCTGTTGTCTCTGAGCTCAGAATACACCCTCATTTCACACTCTGGTAAGACCCAAATATTTGTGAAACCCCCTCCCCATATCTGCTGCCCTAGTTTCCACAGGGAGGAGAGTTTGGTGTGTGGCTCAGACAGAAGCCATAACACACACCAGTCGGGACCCCAAGATAGGTAAACGCAGATCACAACGTTGATATGACACAACATTGTTGTGCACATCAACTCCGATGTGGTTGTCAATGAGACTGTGCCCAGGAGAGAAAATAAGCTAAATTATTAGATTATGTCACCCTGCTGTTTGTGAATAGGAAAAGATGAGGCACAAAGAGACTGTTCACCCTGCAAACTAATAGAAGAGTGAAGTAGAAGTCATCTCTTAACCTGCAAGGCATTCTTTGAATGTATAGATGTTTTATTGTGTAGTCTTAGACACCTTGCCCACAATGGTATAGCAGCTGCAAGACAAAGCTGTAACCCAGGAATTATGACATAGAGTTTTAGCTGAGACTTGAGAGCTGTAAAATCTGCAAATCTGCAGGGAAAGGGTCTAAAACATACCAAATGCATTTGATGCCTGCATTTGCTTTGAGTGCTGAAAGTTGGAGCAGAAAAAAAGTACTTCAGTAAGAGTCTTTTAAAAAAAACGCAAAAAGCCTATACCTTGAACACCTATGCTGGTGTGCTAAAATGTGGAGTTCAGAACTGTAGCACGATCTATTGGGCACAGACATGAATGACTCTTGATATTTGATTGTTTTATTAGTTCCATCTGAGCCAACCTTCCTTGGATTTTACAAATTTAAGGACTTGCCAGCATGCTTGCCTGTTAAATAAAGGGCACAGATAAGGTCTCTGAACATCTGGTCCAAATACTTAATCATCTTGTTGCATGAAAGCTGGTATTTTTATCTTGTACCCTGATTGGGTCTGCATAATTTTTTTCCACAAATTGGTATTTAAACCTCAAAACCTTTAGCTAACTACATCTGTCATTGATATTTTATTGTTTAATTTCTTTTTATAGAGCCAAATTACATCTCTCCCACATACAGCCTGCACTTTACATGTCTAATTTGTCGACATGTTCTATAATGATAATTTCATTGATTTAGAAAGTGACATTATGAGCAACATATGTTCAGTTTAGCAGTAAACCTTGTTAAAGCAATAATGTCCCATTCTTCCCTCCACCCTCCCCAAATTCAAATATAACCCACATTAGGAGGCAGCTGAGTCATTTAACTGCTCTGATTCTTGTAAATATAGAAACCTGCTAGCTGTATAGCTTTACACTTCGGCTGCATATATTTGCTACTTTGGGTTGCTAGGAAAGGACAGTGCAGAGATTAATTATGCTATAGTACTTTGTCTAGAAGCATGATATGTGTTAATTACCTTTGGAAAAGACACTCAGAAGGCAAAAATTCTCCCTTAAAAAAAAGAGCAACCAAACAAAAAAATCCAACAAAACCAGGACATTCACATAAAAAGGATATAATTGAGGAACATCAATTCATAGACAATAATGAGAAGATGTCCTATTACTTTCTCCCAATTATCCTTAATATAATCATGAAGAAACAGACCTATTTTCATAGTACTTGTGAAACAGCTGAGTAATAAAAAGGAATTATTTTATAGACTCCAGAGCTAGTCAAATGCTTTGCCATCTGTACTGGTGTAAGGCCTTTCCCCAAAGTGTTTAAAAACTGACTACATTTTGATCTGGTAAAAACAGAGTTTAGTGGTTTCAGGATTAGTCTGAAACTTTACACTGGAATCTCTGCTCAGTTTTTGCAGAGACATGTTACAAACACGTTACAAATCACTACAAAAACCACTGAAGCATGTAATGCAATTTACTAAAGAAGGCATAAATCTCTTCTGAAAAATGGAAGTAAAAGGAAAAATAATAAACAAGAAGTTAAATCTTGTTTCTGTTTTTGAAAGGAAATCCACATTAAAAACTGCTAGAGAAAACAATTATTAAAGTGTAGTTGTCTGAGAAGATGTCTGTGTCAGCAGACTCATCAACAGAGATGGTATTTTCTCCATGTTGTGAACATGCTTGACCTCCACAGATCACTTTTACCCTGACGTCCAGTGTCAGGAACAGATGATTCCTCTTTTGACCATCCTACTCACTCTGTCACAGGCATAGAAAGAAAAGACACAACAAAAAAAATACCATGTTGATTTTCTACATACATATTGCCTTCAAGGGATTTTGTAAGGATCAAATTTCATATTTACTTTATAGGTGAAATTCTCTTTATATATTTATGAGAGCTTCGTCTGTGTGCCCATATTTCTCACTTTAACTGGGTTGTTATTAAGTGGAATAGACATGACTGTACTTCATTCACCATCTGGAGTAGCATTGTAAGTTTTCTGCTAAGATTTTCATATCTCCTCACATCACATTTGAATAAACCAGTTGCACATATACAGGAAAATATTTCTCCACATGTGATTTTTGAGGCTTTATTCATGCTAATGAAATTTCAAATACATCAGATCATTGCACTTTGATGCTTTCTTCTTTCTCTCTCTTTCTTTCTTTCTTTCTTTCTTTCTTTCTTTCTTTCTTTCTTTCTTTCTTTCTTTCTTTCTTTCTTTCTTTCTTTCTTTCTTTCTTTCTTTCTTTCTTTCTTTCTTTCTTTCTTTCTTTCTTTCTTTCTTTCTTTCTTTCTTTCTTTCTTTCTTTCTTCTTTTCATTCACTGTCTTCCAGTTTTTCTGTCTTTCTGATTCTTTGTCCTTTTTCTTTTTTGTAATTAAATAAAATATGTCTAAAGAAATGTGGTTGTCTGATTTTTTTATCTTCTTTTAATTTTTTTTTCTTTAAATAGTGCCAACTGTATATGTGCTATACCTGTTTCTGCCAAGAGCAATCTACAGATTGTAGAATAAATCACACATTTCTTTTCACATTTCCTCTGAAAAAATGTTTTGTCAGCCTGGAATGAAGATAAAAAATATTTCTCCACCATGAAAAAATTGACTTTCATTATGTTCATATTAGAGAAGAAAAAGTGGGCTTACTCTATGTTAGTTACAACAAAGGTAGCCAGTGATTTTCACACTGAACATGTCAGTCTGCTAACTTTCATGGAGATGGATAATGTTCCTCTTTGTAAATTCATCTCAAATTAGTTGCCCATGTTAGCAGATTTGGATAAAGAATCTCTCTTTTTTCTTAAGTAAATGCGAGGCCTTTGAGAGCAAACCATTTTTCTCTTAGTGTATTTAATTCCAGAAAGAAGAACAAAATAACTTATCTGAAAGAGAAAACCATTTCTATCTACATTCCTATATATTTTTAATATTAGATCCCAATAAGCGGGATTAAGTCCTTCCCTGAGGCGTGGTATACTGCAGTATTAGCGACACATTTACATCGATAATGCCCCCAACTTTTCTGTGATATTGTTCTTATTCTTAAACCTTACCATACAAGAAGCTGAACTCACATTGGCTGTAGATGTTGCGCTTAGGGACATAGTTTAGCAGTGGACTTGCCTGTGCTAGATGGACTCATGATCTTAGAGATCTTTTCCAAGCTAGATGATTCTATAATTCTATGTTCCTAAGTCACAAAATCTATCATCAGTGGAACTCCTTGTTTAACGTGTTTCACAGTACATATAAAAACTATTTAATGGACTTACTGTTTATTTGGTGAAGTTGTCTAAATGGGATATCTATTCATTACCCTTTGAAGAATATGCCTGTAAGTCTCCATCACAGATCTTCAAAGCGTTCATATGATGGAGTTCTAGAGGCGACTCTTGGGAACCCAAGTTTAAGAAATCCTCCTCCACTTCAAGAGTAGGTGTGATTTTCTTTTTTTTTTTTTCTGTCTCTGATGGAGTCCACCCCCTCTGTGTCTACAGCTATCTTTTTGCTAGAGAAGACTTATCCTGGAGGTTTTGAGAAGTACTTTTGAATAGCTAATTTTTTTTTTGCCTTTGGAATAGCCACACCACAAAGAACGATTTCAGCTCCTACTTTGTTTTTAAAGTGCATGAGTGAATTAAGTAACATGTTTTATTGAAAGGCAAAATAGTCATAGTTGAAGTGTGTGGGTTTAATTTGTTTGGCAAGTTGCATATCTGTAGCTGAGGTCTATCATAGTTATGAGATATTCTCTGTATGCCTGCACATGTGTTTGTGAAGAAGCCCTTTAAAAAAATTGGCAGGACACAAACAGTAAATCTGCACCGCCTTTCATTGTTCAAAATTTTTCTGTGATAGAATTGTAATATTAGTTCAGCAACTCTTCCAGTTTCAAAACCTTTGCCAATTTTTCATGTTGTATAATGGGAATACTTAAAGGCTAATATCTTTATAGATAACTTTCATTTGAAGTTCTTGTGCCTTATAAAACAGCATTGTCAGCAAGATGTGTAATGGTTGCAATGTGTTTAAATAGGTTGTAATGGTTGCAACGTGTTTAAATAGGTTCAGCCCTCCATGAAACATTTCAAACAAAGCATGTTTTTATTAAAAAGTTTACTAAACAAATGGACCTCTTTTCCCTGAGATTTTAGCCAAATTCCTCTGTAATCGTTAGTTTAAATCATCTGATCTGAATGCTTTTAACTGAAAATCTACAATCAGATCAACTTGAACTTTGTTTTACCAAGTCTTTCCAGCTACATTCATTTAAGACCAGATTATGTAACAGACTACTAAGAAAAAATGAAGCAATTAAAAAAAGTTATAGATGTTTGGGTATTTGATATTATTATTTTTATCCCTTATCCAGTTCTGGCTGGTCTGAGGATGATGTCTGATTGAGTCCTTCTGCTGCAGGACTGAGTCTTGCACATGAAATTTCCCACAGGTCACTTGAAGGTACAAATGGAGTTTCAACATTCAGCTGACATTTCAGCATCAAGACTAGACCCAGTGCCTGGTCGTGTCTGAGGTTATGGACATGCATAGAATTGCAAGTTCTTACAAATTGTCTTTTATTTAGATATCCATAAAGATCATCTGATGAAAAGCATTTTCCTGCCTTTCAACAGTGCCTAGGTCCAAAGAAGGACACAAAAATAGATTTTCACTTCTTAAATCCTTTGCTCTCTTTATCCTCTGGTGTTGACTGGAACAGTTTCTCTAACCTGTGTCTGGCTGCAATAAGACTCTCATGGTAGCAGCAGACTTCCATTAATTTATCTGCACATCACATTTCTCTGTAGTCTTTTGTCCTTCTAATATGGAAGAATTCCTTTCCTGGCCATAAAAAAGACCTGAAAGGCATAAAGAAGTTATCTGTGTGCATAAAAGGAGAAGAAAAATCATTGTAGGATGCTGATTTAAAGTCAAAACTTTAACATAAAAACATTAATCAGAGTCTGCAAATAACAGCTTATATATATATGTATATATATATATATACACACAGATAAAAATGTATGTGTAATTTTTATATGTATACACATACACACACATTTTTCTTTCCCCTAAACAATTACTGGGCATTTGATGCTTGTGTTTAGATTTAACTTCCAAGTTATTTTAATGTAAATTAACACAAATAAATGATATTAAGTACAAGCAAACACAAAATTAATATTTTAGTAGTTGTGAACTTCTGAGACTGGCCTACACCTGCTTCAGTCCTTCTGAATGGAAGCTTTATTTTACAGCATTATCAAGTGAAGAAAGTCAGGTTTCAAATTTCATGGCTTCTATTTATTTCAGATTTTCCCCTTGTGCTCTCTGAGTTGCTACAAAACATAAAACTGAGATCCAGCAGGCGTGACCATGAGCAGCTAGATTCTTATTCTAGCCATTCAACTGGCCTATGGCCAATAATAATAGTAGTTTAGTTAATTTGTTTGTCTTGCATTAATTGATTCATTATGTACACCTAAATTCAGTGTCTAGAAAAACAGTCCTCTTAGATGAAGTGTCCCAGTACCCTACACAGCCAGGACAGAAGTAGTACCTTTACATGCCTCTTCCTCATGTGGTGAAGGGCTATTTCACCCTGGAGCTGTGTCTTTTTGCATTGAAGTGTAATTTCAGCTTTGGCCCTGCTTTTGCTTGAGCATGGCTCTGCAGCATGAACAGCTTTATTTTTACAGCTAGAGAAGAAATAGCAAGGAGCCTTCTGGTTCTTATGGAAGGGAAACTTAGTCACCAGATGAACCACAGCCGAAGTAACTGCAGAAATCAACACTCAGAAAGAAAGCTGACTGTGTCACCATCCTGACAGTGCTTTCAATCTATAGGTTAATGTTCAGCATGGGCATGATGCATGCCGCAGGATGTGAGCATAAACCATAGCATATATCCACATCTACAGCATGCAGAGGAAAATCTCCTGGTAATTCTCTCTTTGAAGCTTCAATAACACTCAGGCTGTGATGAGGCAGAAAATCCCACTGTGAAGTAGGGAACTGCATACTGGATGCATAGGGGTTTCCCATATGCACACACTGCATATGGGTTTCTCCAATATGGCTTCAAAGAGATCCCCCTGGAAGTTAGTAATATTATATCATGGAATCATAGGATGATTTGATTTGGAAGGAATCTTAAAAATCATCTAGTTACAACTTCCCTGCCACAGACAGGGACACCTTTCATTAGACCAGGTTGCTGAGAGCTCCATCCAACTTGGCTTTGAACAAGGAGGTGGTATTAAAAAATTCTCTGGGCAACCCGTTCCAGTGCCTCACTACTCACACTACCAGTTAAGAATTTCCTCTTAATATCTGGTGTAAATCTACCCTCTATCAATTTAAACCCATCACCTCTTGTTCTATCGCTATGGTCCCTGATAAAGAATCCTTCCCAATCTTTCCTGTAGACCCACTTTAGGTGTCCACAGAGCCTTCTCCTCTCTAGGCTTAAACAATCAAATTTCTCTTGGCTTGGCTTCACAAGAGAAGTGCTCCAATGTTATAATTTTGGTGACCCTCCTCTGGACTGTCTCAAACATATCCATGTCCTTCTTGTGTTGGGAGCTCCTGATCTGGATGAAGTACTCAGACAGGTAGGGCCTCATGAGAGCAGAGTAGAGGGACAAAACCTCCTCCCTTGGCCTGTTGGCCATGCATCTTCTAATGCAGCCCAGAACACAATTGTCTTTTTGGGCTGCAAGTTCACATTACTGGCTCATACTCATATGTATATGAATACATATACATATATTAATGAGCCTTCAGTTTCCATGAAGATTGTTGTCAAATTTGGGATAAGATTTTGCTACACAGAGAGCATTTCTGACATGGGCATCCCTTCTTTGAACCACCCAGCTCCCTCCAAGGCTGGATCTACATGAAGAGCTGATGACGGGGTGAGAATATGGTGGATGTGAGATGAGTGCTCTGCTCCTGTCAGCTTTCACTTCAATGCTACCCTCTGCTTTTTCTATTTGCTTTCCTCATGTTTCCTCTGCATTGAAGCACACAATGAGTTTGTTTTCTACAGTTTAATGTGCTCGTTTATTAACCTTGTTGACTACCTTAATTTCGCAGCACACCCAAAAGATGCTTTGAACATCAGGATGGATTTATACTTGTAGAAGATGGCAACAAAACCTACTGTTATTCTCTGTAATACTGAAATCTCTATAGACATCCAGTCCTCCTGCTCAAAATACGGACATACTTATATTCCTCATACATATTGTATATATCTGCAGTTATCTAAATCCTTGGATGTCTCTAGAATTAAACAGTTATTTTGCATTATAATTCATGTACATTATACTTTATATTTGCTGTGCAAATTAAAGTCTCAAACCAATGTGAGGCTACAGCATACCAGGATATCAATGTTTTCTTCATATCCCGGTGGAATATGTTGCAAAACATTTGACTGTCTTCCAAATAAATAGGGAGAAGTGCATGATAAATGATATATTTACCTGCATATCCATAAGGTAGAAAGACACCATGGCATGAATTTTATCTATGGGTGCCCTACAACCCATAATAAGAATTGGTTATGTGCTTGCTGATAAGGGACAAAGACTTGAAAGTGATTTACCAGACAAATTTATTCATGAGTTTGAGACACTGTTTAGTCAAAGTAGGCAGATTCGTTCTTGCTCTCTTCCATCTTCCCAAATCTATCAGTCAGTCATTTAATAATTCCTGCTGCTTTTATGAAGAGTTTCCCAGCATTTTCCTGGCATTGTGCAGCCCAGGAGGGAAAGCACTCTCCACATTGCAGCATTTGCACAGCACAGTTGGTACAATTCAGTATTGTTTATGTATTCAATGTTAAGTTTAGTGCATAAACAGTCTGAAATATGGTGGCAAGGCTATATGCAGATTGCCTAAGATCCTGCAAATAGTTAGACATGTGGAAGCTTTGAAGATTTGCTTTGATCAGCACTTTAATACTGATGTTCATAAAAGAAATGCTTCTAGAATCTGGATTAAGTAACTTCAAGCATTAGAGAAGGGAATAGTTACAGTATTTACAGATAATGCTCTATGAAGCTATTGCATATATTAAGAAGTATTTAGGGATTTTATTTTCATTGATGGTAGAGATTATTGAATTATGACTTGGCAAGCACAGCCTGATTTTGGCATTTTTATTTTCTGTACAGTAATTTATGGTATGTCTAGGGTCTGAGACTGGGACCTTCATAAATCAGGAAAAGAAACATCAATGTGAAATGAATAGAAGCCATTAAAAGTAATACAAGCACAAGATAGATCATTAATGATATAAAATCCTGTATAAGTAGCAAAAGATAACTTCAATGCACTGCATAAACGTGTTTTAAAACTTTGGCTACGCTTTTTGAGAGTGATGTGTTTGTGATGAATTTCCTGAGCACAATTTTACTTTATACCATTCTCCTTCTGTCCCTTTCACCCCTCAAATTTAGTGGACTTGTAACACCTAGAGAGGGACAGCAGCTATTTGCAACAGTCAAGTCATATCTCAGCATATGAGAGAATTTCTTTTCAGAGGTGTGAAGCTTGATCAATGTATGTTTCTGAATATTTTGGGATAGGAATAAATGAAATCAAACTATTTCATCACTCTTAACATGTGAGCCAAATCATATTTATCTGAATCTTATATTTTGCATACATTTCACTCATCTTGCATATGAGTTCAAAATCATGCATACCATGAGAACATTGTTTAGGGTGTGTTTTGCCATCAATATAGAAAGGCTGAAGGCTGCTAACGAGGACAGTTTTCCTTCCCATGGGAAATTGATGTGTTCCCACCACCTACCTGGCTCTGGACAAACAAGGTCTGTGGGTAAATTTTTTTAAAAATTAACCTTAAAAAGAGAGTTTTCCAAGTTTTCGTCAAGGAGAGAGGGGAAGCATATGAGGAATGGTCCCTTGTGGTGACAACCCTGGCTTAGGTATCAAGACACAGCAAAAGTTAGGAGTGGACAAACACCTGAATTGCCTCATAGCTCTGTAACCCAGCAGTTGTAGCAAACATACAAAAACCCCCAGCCCAGTCACGGGTACACTTTCCAGTGATATGCAGAACCAAAGAGGGAGACAATTTCTACTCCTGTTAATTTCAAAATATGAGTCAAAGCATAGTTTCCAATTTTGATATTTTCACAATCATGATATTCTGGCAAAGAATGAAAGCAGTTTTCTCTCCTGTAGTTCAGTCATATTAACAAGAGACAAAACTAAGAAATTAATCTCATCATTTTAGCTGTTAAAATATTTGGTGTTTCTTTGAGGTAACTGCCTCGGCTTCCCCTGTAGTCAGTAGAGAGAGATAAACAACTTCAGAAGAAAATCATTTCATCTGTATCAGATGTGTCCTAGTGAGGGATCAGCTGTCCCTGTGGAAAGCTTAGATTGCTCGTTTACTCCACATGCAAACTTCTAGATGGTTGAAGTGACGTTAAACGAATCCTAACTGAGTGACTATACAGGGGAATTAATGAAGGTGTGTAAGCACAAAGTTCTGACAAATGCTCAAAGAATACTGAAAGATTAAAGAGGCAGGTTTAAAATATGCATTAGACTTTCAGTTATGGGAGACTTAGGTGTTACGTGCAGCAGAAGCTGTGAGAAATGTATGAGAGAAACTGATGTTTTATAAAGTTGATCATGCATTTTAACAAGCTGCAAATCACCACTGTTGACAATGTTGTTAAAAAGTATTTTCAGCTCTGTATTTATTTGCATTACACAATTTCTTTTTTAAACTATAAAAAAATAAGTAGAAAAGTATCTTCTAAAGAATCAAAAGCTCTGCTGTTTTGGGTAAGAAAGTTCAATCAATTGGCAGATAAAGTAAAAGGAATTGTAGTGGAAATAGGACACTTCAGTCAAGTTTCTTATAAACTTTTAACTTTTCTAGAGCTTTACCTTCTGACAGACACAGACACCATTATCCTTTGAGGGCTTGATCTAGAACAGGAATTTTATTGTTCACTATACATAAGCAAGAAAATGCAATTATCTGGAGTACTTTTAGACCTAGAGCACCAACAGCATAGATGTTATCTTAACTATTTTTTAAAAAAATATTTTTAAAACTAATTTTTCATGTCTGCTAGCAAGAATTTTAAGAATTGCAAGAGTTACTAAACAGTCTCATGAAAATAAGATTTGTTATCTTGCTGATGTAGATAACACCAGGGAAAGGAAATGTCACAATGTAAAACATAGATTTTGAGATCTTTTTCAGCAGTTTCAGGGAAATAAGAGGACTGTTATAAGAAGCAATGACTGAGGATGAGAAAATACTGTCCCTTGCATAGGAAGAAAATGTTCTGCCCGCAATTACAAAGAAGCTCAAAGGTTTTTTGGTATCCACTTTGACATGCTCAGTTAGATGGAACGTGATCAAAGGCATAAAAATAACTGGATCAACAGCAATGAGTAACTAATGAACTGTGATACCATAGAAGCCAAAATATCCTTAGGGAAAATAGTCAACAATTAATTATAAATTAATGCATCATGCTCATTAGATGCAGTGGTGATTCACAGTTAAGATTCTGATGCTGTAATTTCTCATTTACACTCAACAGTATCCTACCACCTGTGACCACTCAACCTCAGGAATTTATTTTCTCAGACCTTTGAGGCTTATTGGGATTTACAGATCATACAGCTTGGTGGAGATGTGTAAGGGGCCTTCTTTGTAAGACAGAACACCAGAATGGCTGAATTTAGTAGGCAGCCTGTTTCTCTGTGTTGAGCCTGAGGTAATATTTATGTTATTAGGAGACAAGAGTCTTCTAAAAAAGTCTTTAGTAAGGAAATGGAACAGAAAGTTGGGCATGCAGTCCTTAAAAATCTGTATTATTTAGTATGGAATACCCTTTGTCTATTAGATCCAGGATTTTGGCTGATTTCCCAAAGGCTGTGCTGTAGGAAGGCACAGGAAGAGGTCTGCTAGTCAGGGATGTGAAGCAGACTAGCCAGT
Source organism: Indicator indicator (assembly GCF_027791375.1). Taxonomy (NCBI): domain Eukaryota; kingdom Metazoa; phylum Chordata; class Aves; order Piciformes; family Indicatoridae; genus Indicator; species Indicator indicator. The sequence goes on along the minus strand of NC_072012.1, from coordinate 15,978,813 downwards.
ACACTTGAAGCCATAGAATTATAGAATCGTAGAATCATAGAATTGTCTGGCTTAGAAGGGACCTCCAAAGGTCATCTAATCCAAACCCCTCTGCAGTAATCAAGAGCATCCTCAACTAGATCAGGTTGCCTAGAGCCCTGCTGAGCCTCACTTTGAATATCTCCAGGGATGGGGCCCCAATCACCTCCTCGGGCAACCTGCTCCAGTGTTTCACTACCCTCATGGTGAAGAACCTGTTCCAACATCCAATCTAAACTTACCCTTCTCTAGTTTGAAGCCATTGCCCCTCATCCTATCGCTACAGGCCTTTGTAAACAGTCTCTCTCCATCCTTCTGTAGGTCCCCCTTCAGGTATTGGAAGGCTGCTATTGTGTCTGCCTGGAGCCTGCTCTATTCCAGGCTGAACAGCTTCCTCAGTCTGTCTTTGTAGCAGAGGTGCTGCAACCCCCTGATCATTTTCGTCTTCTGGACCAGCTCCATAGCTGTATGTCCTTCCTGTATTGAGAGCTCCAGACCTGGACACAGCACTCCAGGTGAGGTCTTCCCAGAGCAGAGTAAAGTGACAGAATTACATCTCTGTCAGCACTTCTTTTGATGCAGCCCAAGATGTGACTGGCCTTCTGGGCTGCAAGCTCACACTGCCTGCTCATGTCCAGCTTCTTGTCCATCATCACCCCCAAGTCCTTTTCCTCAGGGCTGCTTTCTAACACCTCATCCCCCAGTCTGTATTGATAGCGAGGACTGTTCTGGCCCAGGTGCAGAACCCTGCACTTGCTCTTGTTGAACCTCATGAGGTTCACCTGGTCCCACCTTTCTATCTTGTTCAGACCCCTCTGGATGACATCGCTTCCCTCCGGCATATCGACATCAGCACTCAGCTTGGTGTCATCTGCAAACTTGTTGATGGTTCCCTCGATCCTGCTGTTTATATTGTTGATACAAACATTAAAGAGTACAGGTCCCAGTACAGACCTCTGAGGGACACCACTTGTCACTGCTCTCTATCTGGACTTCAAGCCATTGAGCACTACCCTCTGGATGTGATCATGCAGCAAATTCCTTATCCACTGAACCATCCACCCATCAAATCTGTATCTCTCCAACTTGGCAAGTAGGATGTTGTGGGGGGACCATGTCAAAGGCCTTGAGAAGTCCAGTGGCTTGCTGATTTCTACTACTGACACAGAAGCTGTGTTAATTTCCCATCCTAACCGGTGTCAATGGATGAGGCTTTTTCATAAATAGGTGCTGCTTACTTCCTATCACCTCCTGACTGTGTCTCAGACAGGGTAGTCATCAGAGGTGTGATTATATTAATTATATATATATATATATATATATATATATATAGAGAGAGAGAGAGAGAGAGAGAGAGAGAGAGAGAGAGAGAGAGAAAGAAAGAGAGACAGGGAGAGAGAGAGAGAGTATTCTTTTTGTCTCCAGAGCAAAATACAAGACCTCTATGCCTCTCTCATTGCCATAATCTCCTTCTGGTACCAATCACTCTAGATTGTTATGCAGGTCTGTCAGACTATACCCAGCACACCTGAAGTCAGTGGCTTCCTGAATCAGCACCTCATCTTTGCATTTCTCTCTCTAAAATTAGGACAATTGCAGTGCTCCTGTTCAACACTACTGGCTTTTCCTACCTATGTCATATATTCCCCATGGAAAGAATTTTCTTATGTCAGTATAGTACTCAATACCATATTTGCCTCCAGGTTAGGTGTACTACCAATGTTAGTATTATGTTTATTGACTTAATAAATCAGTATTGTCTGAGGCAATGAAATAAATGAATGGTATGTAATTTCCCAGATGGATTCTTTCTTAATTTGTGTTTTAACATAACTAATTCTACAATGACAAATAACCATAAGAAAAGTTTGTTCAAAGCTCTATCCTACATTTCCACTGTCCTTCAAAAAATGACAGATCCAAAGGAAGAACAACATTATTCCTAAGATATCTGTCCAAATATTTAGACGGTCCATGGCAGTCCCATTGCACCTGATTTGCTCCATTTTTCTACACTGAAAGGTGATTGCTAATTGTAGAGCAAGGACCTTTAGTTTTTTATCCAGGAATTAATAACAATAATTGCTAAGTATCAGTTGGGAGAAAAATGGTGTAGATAGAGCACATGAAGCCCATACTCAAGTGTCAGAGCATAACTACTAAAAGAAATAATTCTACAAAGTTATAAATGGATAAAATGACTTAAAGTAAAAAATCTAATATTGGATCTGACACAAATCTGTTTCCATTGTAAGTGCAAAAGAACAAAAACCCCAAATCCCTAAACACTTATTTACCCATGGAACGTCCTATCTACTTCTAAGGATATTTTTTTAGCTAGGTTTCAGAAAGAGCATTTTTAACAACCTCAATATGAGTCCTTGAAGACCTGGTGTCTCACTGAGGGTCAAAGGTACTTAAGCATCTTCAGTTATCTGGGATGTCCATCTCAACACAGTTTATAGATCCTATCTGAATTCCTGAATTTCCCATATATGCATTATCTTCATAGAACTGCAAAATTGTTTAGGCTGGAAAAGACCTATAAGATCATAGAGTTCAACCATCTAACACTACAAAGTTCACTTAGAAGCTATTTCCTTGAACTGGTACCACATCCACATATCTTTTAAATACCTCCATGTATGATGGTTCATCCACTTCCTCCATGCTTACATCTCATTTTCAGCCTCAAGTTTCACTCCCATATAGGCTGATTTTTCACTGTATTTACAGTATGTAGGTTTTATTTTCCATGACTATAGCTAGATCTCTTATCTGTATTTGTGTTTCTGTTACACCACTTTTTTCAGGACATATTTTTCTTCAGTCTTCATTGGCAAGTCCTTCAACCACTCTGTCCAAGTCACAGAAGGCAAAGACAGGTTCTGGCAGAATGAATACGCATCCGCTGATGGAGAAGTTCAGGTTCAAGACCATCTAAAGACCCTGAAGGTGCACAGGTCCATGGGGCCTCGTGAGATACATCTGTGAATCCTGAGGGAACTGGTGGATGAACTGAGAATTTGTGGCACTCCAGTGAAGTTCCCACTGACTGGAGAAAAGGAAAATATAACCTCTGGTTTTGAAAAGGGAAAAAAGGAAGACCAGAAGAGCTACAGGCCTGTCAGTCTCACATTTATGCCCAGTAAGATCATGAAACAAATCATCCAGAAAACTCTGAGAAGGCATATAGAAAATAAGGAGCTGACTGCACCTAATAAATTTGGTGACCTTCTGTGACAGGTTAAAATGTTGGTGGATAAGGGAAGAGCAACTGATGTCATCTACCTGGAGTTAAGCAAAACAGAAGTTAAAATATTTAAAATACTTAACGTATTTTAAAATGGTTACAAAAAACTTGCCATGTGCTAATACAGCTATTCAGTGTGCCAACAAATACAGCCTCATTATTTCCTCGTATTCCACTATTTAACTGTTGACTATTTTTATTTTTTAAACTGTACAGTTTCTTGGGGGCATCAAATGTCTTTTTGTTCTCTGTGATTTACTTACTGACAAGTAGTCTGCATTGAATGTTCCATTTGTTTTCATTTTCTGATATCTTTACCTTCAAGTTTACATAAAGCACACCAGAAAAGTAAATTATTAATTCTGTTTTAGGGCCAGTGGGGAGAACTTCTACATTTGTATTACTTTCCACTCAAACAGGACACCCATGAGTACAGAATTAGATATAATGCAGTGGAATCAGCCTGACCAGAATATCTACTTATGAAATGGAAAACAGTCCACTGGGCCACTGAATCCAATCTACTCATCATAGGCACCCACACCATATAATCCCTTTCAGAAACTATTTAATACTCCTTCTTAAAACCAGCCAGATTCCCTATTTCCTGAATTGTTCTTACTGGAAGAGTAAGTTTTCAGAACCTTGCTCACCAGAGAATTAGAAAACTTTATCTAATTTCCAGCCTCAATTTATTCATGGGCAATTTATAGCTATTTGTTCTTGGACCAATATTGTTCTTTAGTTTAAGCTGTTCTTCTCCCTGGTGTGTACCCATCTGATAAGTTTATAGAGAGCAATCACATCCCGTCTTCATCTGTGTTTTGCAAAGCCAGAACAAGCCAAACTCTTTTTGTGTCCTTCTGCAAGGGAAACACTCTGCTTCTGTGCTCATCCTAGCAGCCTCTGCTTGTGTCTGTTCATATTTGGAAGCACGTTCCTCATGCAGGAAAGATCAGTGCTGCATTTTATTTTCCTGCTGAGGTCTTAACAGCATGGCAAGTAGTATGAATAACTGAAACACTTCTCACATCCTTTTTCACAGTTGCATTCAACCACTCTAATAATCCTGTAATCCATCTATAACCTCTTTCCAATCCCATTGTTCTTTCACTGTATTACTTTGTCTCTTTTTAGTTGACTTTCCTTTCAGTTTCTGTATTAATTTCTCACTTTTTTTCCCATCAGGAGTAATGATTTTCCATATATAACCAGAGGAAATGGTTGTGGAGCTCCAAATATCTTGCCACTGATAATACTGTACTTTTATATTCTGTTCCTCTTCCTTCAGAAATTATTATTTTCTACAAAATAGGTTCTAAAGAATTACATAATTTCAAATATATAGTTTTCCAAGTTCTATAAGTCAATTATGGAATTAATTTATAGCTAGTTTCTACGTATATGTTACTTACCTGGCTTAGCAAGTTTCTCGTGTATGATTGTACGTGTGGTTACTATTAGACTTGTGAGTTGCTAACTATAACCAAGTGACCCCTCAGCTGGGGATTTGTTTCCCACCTTTAGTAGTTACAACTATTAATTTTCAGATCTTCTATTCAGATCTGGATGGAGATCTGAGCCACCTGGTCCAGTCTTGTGGTTAATTCTACTTTGAATGGCAGGTTAAACTAGACACACAGTGAAGTTTCTACACACTAGAATTATTTTAGGATAAGGCAAGGTATACACCCTCTCTTTATTTTTATTTTTTCTGTCTCCTGTTTTTGTCCTCATGTTAAGACCATCATATATTTTATAACCCTGGGAGGATGGACTGCACAGGAGAGCTCTCAACAGATGGAAGCGTAAAGTAAGCCTTAAACTCTCCAGAGAGTGGAGCATATCGGAAGAATATCACAAACATTGATGCCAGTGTCCAGAGACCTGTACTACAAACTTTTTGGCTCTGCTCAACTTGTTTGAGCCATTCAGCACAAACCTTCCAAATAGCAGGATGTCTGGTTGGTGGGTTTTACTAGTCCATAAATTACTTCAGAATTCCCAAACCACTTATTTTCATTCTGATGTTAGATTGTTAAACTAATTCTGGGAAAGTTAAGAAGCAAACATCAAGTTAATATTAATTCTTCTACTTGAAATTAGGTTAACTCCTGGGTACAGAAGAGGAGTTAAAAAAGGTGATCCCAATGATGCAGTTGAGCACAGAGATTAAGTGAGTTGGTGACAAGGCCAGTGAGCACATACATCCTTTTATATGGGATCCAGATAGACCTCAAGGTCCTGGGTAGTTTGCTTTATGTAAGAACTTTTTATTTATAAAGAGTTTTGTCAGATCTGTTTGGCAACATCTCAGGCTGTTACCTGCTCTTCAAACAAAGCAAATAATCTCAAATATTTTTTTTTCCTTTTGTCAACCTTTATAATGGACAATGTCAAAATAATTTTGCTAAGTGTTTCAGCTGGTTCAGTCACAGACAGTGCACCTGGAGCAGTCAGGATCAAGGAAAGACATACAGATGATTAAAAAAGGGCAAAAATCTATCTACTTTTAATTTATTTTATAACTCTACATTACTAAATCAATACAAGAGGGACTTAATTTCTCCACTAACCTTGTATAATGAAGATTGAAATTTAATAAACATGTAAGAAAGCTGCCTTACCATGAACTAAGAGACTTCAAAATATGACATTTAGTTCATTATTTATTAACTTATCCCACAGGAACATGACAGAGGGAATGCAGATTATCCATATTAGAAGCTGTTTCATCTTTAAGAGATAATGGAGACCCTATTTCCTTCACACAAGATTTATATTTTAAAAAGGAAATGAGATCTAAGATGCAAAATTTATGCTACTCTTGACTTTTTTTTTCTTTTCTTTTTTTTTTTTTTTTTCCCCAATGGAAGGTAGAAAGAGTATTTCCTTACAGACTACACGTACTTAGCATCATGTGCTTTGAATGTACATGTTTATAAAAATCAGAATTTCCTATTCAGGAAAAAATGTGATGAAACAAAATCAATAGAACAGTGCCCCTCAGATATTAAAGGATGATGAAAATCCACAGTTAAAAAGATAGAGGCTGAACACAATGTGCCAAAACATCCATTTACCAAAATTGAGAGAATAACAGATAGAAAATTTTTCTCTGGACAGACAGGTGCAGTATGGATATACCTATTTCTCCTCAATGTATTTAATTTTCATTTCTCAGTTTAAAAGAATTGTAAGACACACACTATTAAGAATCATAGCCTATGGGCCACAACCATAAAGCAGAATAATTTCTACTCATTCTGGGATGACTCACAATTTGTGTAGCTTAACTGGGGTCGGGATCTGGTGCACACATATAATTTCCATATCTGTAATGCTTTTTTTCCAAATTACTGATTCTGGCCTGCAAGCTGAGCCCAAGTGACAACCCTTAAGCCTATTGGGACTACCTCTGAAATCTGCAGAGTTTCAACAAAGAGCCAAAATGATTCTGCTGACGTGCATTAGCCTGCAACTAGCAGCCTAGACTTGTTAACATATTTGGAAGTGATTCTGTGATTTTGTTCAAGTAGACATGGAATCTCAAACAAAACGTATTTTGTATCATTAAAATACAACCTGTCATTGGAAGTAATTTCATATGCACATATGTACTAGATTTTCTTCTTACTAAATAAAGACAATTCAATAAACTACTTTAATGATATGGTCCATAAATATACTTGACTTACCTTTTCTCATTTACAATGAAAATGAGACAGCAAATTAAAGGTACAATTGTAAGAAAAATTTACAATGGCAGGACATGAATTACTTTAATACCTTACAAACTAAGCCAGTGGTACTTCGCAATTCATGAACAAATTTTCTATTACTACAGAGTCATGCTTTTATTGACTGGTATAAAAAACCCATTTGTATCTTTTTTCATCCTGCTGTGTTTCTATTTTATTGGAAGTGTCCTGTAACAGGTATAACATCAGCTCAGATTACCAAAAAATCTATAAAATAGCTTCCTGCTACTACCTTTGGTGCAGATTGAAAGAATACATTATGATCCCACTGAGTAAATGATAAAAGCTGTTATTCACAGGCAAACATGATTTATCCTCACCTGTTCAAAATTCTGAACATACTCACTTTATTATTAAATTATGAAAACATTTCACTCACATTGATTAGGAACACAGATGCATTATTAAAGAGAGGCTATTAGAAAACATGTGTTCAAAATTTACGTTCTGGGTTTTGTGATTCATGGCAGGACCACAAATATTTCATACAAATGGGCACAGACAGATACATCTTCATGAATGTTCTTCCACAGCACCAGAAATACATGTTAATATTTTCTATTAATTACAAACTGGAAAACAATATTGCCTTGTTCAACTTAAGCCTTTACTCCATGCATCTTGTACATTAAATACAAATAAAATTGCAATAGCAATTTGAGTTTTAAAAGATTATTATATCTATTCCTTTACTATAGATAATTTTAAATGTTTGTTTGTTTCCCCCCAAAGGATTATAAGGCATCCCTTTTAAAGGGTATAGTTTTATTATTTTCCAGTTCTATGCCAGGCTATATTAAGACTAGTTACCATCTCCGGAACTAATTTCTCTGTACTGCAGTGAAGTACTTGTTCAGCATCTAAAATATTTTTTAAAAAACATAGAATTGCTTGGGTTGGAAAAGACTTCCAAGATCATTGAGTCCAACCTTCAGCCTAAGACTGCCATTGCCACTATACCATGTCCTGAAGCGCCATGTCCACATCTACGCAGCTCTTAAACCCCTCCAGGGATGGGGACTCCACCACCTCCCTGGGCAGCCTGTTCCAGTCCCTGACCACTCTTGCAGTGAAATTTTCTTCCTAGTGTCCAGAAGCTTCTCTCAAGCCTGCAGGATTTTCCCCCTAAATTGCCACCTCCACTCTATGCTTGGGAGGTGCCTCTCTGGACTCCAGCTCTGCCTTTTGGAGATGCTGCTGCTGGCCAAACTCTTCACCTTCTGGCCCAGAGCATCTTTCAGAAATCTCTCTAGTCTGGTAGAAAATACATGAACACAAATGGGACCTCTTGATTTTAGTATAATATAGGACAGCTAAAATTATGAAAGGTACTTAATTTTAGACAAATTTTGTTCTTAATAAAATCAACAGACAAAATCTGAAAGGCCTGAAAATCTCACCATGAATACCAATTAGTCAGAAGATGACAGCATATTTTTCTGGCCCTCTACTTAGCAAATACAAAAGGTGGTCTATTTGCAATAATGACTTTGTACAGAGAATTGGACTAAGTATTTGGATTATATCTGCATGATATTGCTTTCAAAGAAGCTCAGAGCTGAAGGATTCATACAAAGTGTCAGTATGTGTATGCGTGCAGACACTGATTTCTTATATTAGAAATGGAAGCATGTGGAAAAATCATCTCCCTGTATGCTGAATAATTCATGTCTTCCATGCCTTCTCCTGGTTCCCTTCACACTAATGACTGGTTTAATGCTGATGTACATCAATTTAAAATGTAACAATGTAGCTTTGCATTGCTTGCAAGTCCAGATTGCTTGAAAAAGCAATATGAATACACGGAGGCTTCAGATCTTTGCAACTAGCAGTGACAGGGGTCCATACCACTGCCTGGACAAATGGTACATCATTAATTGTGAATTCTCTCTGGTTTTATTGAGCACAACTTTTTAACATTGCATTGATTTTGAAGGAAAAGTTGTGAACTATATTTTTAGCAATTTCTTCTACATAGGAGGTGCTCAGAAGCTGGCTCTTGTATTCACCTTAACTCTGTATCTTCTACCTGGTTTGCATCTATAATAACAACATTTTGTGTCTCTTCTTCTAAAAGCCAACTATTAAAATTCTTTCTAGGCACCTAATGTAGGTAAAATCCTGAAGTTCCTAATGCTCAGTGCCAAAACTATACCTACCTCTCTGTAATCCTTACAAAATTCACCTGACAAACTCTGCTGACCATCTTTTTTTTTTGGTGTGAAGGTTTCTAAATTGGTTTTATAACATCCCTGGAAGTTACGTGTTAACAGTCTCTTCATAAATGTAAGACAAAAACCTTCTCTAGTTCAACTTCTAAAAGGCAGAAACATCGCTCATCATTTAAAGGCTCATCTTTGTTATATAAAATCCTAAATAAATTCATTTCTATCAACAGAGATGTATTAGATTTAGAATGATTTTATGGACCATAATAACTTCCTTAATTTATTGTGCCTTTGGTACTATATGAAGAGAACACTAAAAGTCATACTTAATGTTTGGAGCTAGACTTAATCTCTGAAAATGGCTGGAAATCTACTCTTGTTTATTTCAATTATTATAGTTTATTGCTTTTAGGTTCGTTTGATTCACCTGGCATTGAATAAAGAGGTCTGGCAAGATGTCTGCTATTTCTACAACAAAAATGTGTTTTAGTTTCAGTTTGGTGAAGTGAATGTCACAGCAATCCTGCACAAGACTGCTATTGAAGGGGTACTATAACAGATGCAAGTCTCTTCATCTTTAGCAGAGTGACATTTTGACTTCATTTAACCTATTTCATTTTCATTCAGAAAGATCATTTTTCAAACCTTCTACTAGAAAACAAAACAAACCAAAAACTACATAGGCCGATGCAAGTCACTGTATGTGTTGGTTTAAAAAGTTTTTGATTCATTAAGCACATCATACAGCTACAAAGAAATTATCCCTCCCTTTTTTTTCTGCCTTTGCCATTGTGGTTGTGTGATGCACTTTTCAGTTCATCATGCCCCCTCCCTATAACAGTAATAGTCACAGAATCACAGAATGGTAGAGGAGGACTGGTGAAAGGCACAAGGAATCTGAATTTTTTCATGTAAAGAAAGGTTAAGGGGAAGAGAAGACACATAACATTCCCCTCATAATAATGAACTGGCAATTCATATCTAAGGTCAATAGTAAGTAGGGTGCTGAACTACGTATTGTCTTGTTGTCATTCATATATTTTTATACGGCAGGAAAATTACAACTTTTAAGCTGGAGCAGTGCAGAAGGAAATGAGTTATTCTTACTGGTCTCTATTTTCTGTATTATCTTTGGACTTCTGTGGGAGAGCAGGAGTACTCTTCCAGTTTGCTGAAAATTATTCGGTTATTATTTTCCCTCATGTTAGAGAAGTTACTGTTCTCTAACAACATTGTAAATCTTAAAAAGCATGGTCTCTGTCTTTTGTAATACCGTCATGACAAGGAAAATTCTTGTCTTGCTGCTACATAGAAGATTATTGCATGAGTGCAATATTTCACATTCCACAGGAATGACAATAAGTTCTTTGACTTCAAAAGAAACTTTTGGAGCCAAATATTCAGCCAATGCAAATCTGGCACAACATACTTCAATGAAACATGGTGGTTTATACTAGTTGAGGATCTTTTCTTTCTCAAAAGTGAATCCTTTCAGGGTTATGTAACTCAGCAAATCCAGTTGTGTTTATTGCCAATGACAAAACTGAAGTATCTGTACACTACTCTATTTAAAAATCTCAACAGAAAAAGTGAGTAACCACAGCTCTGTATACTTGAAGGAGACAGAAGTCAGACAGAAGAAATGAAGCATACGTGAAAAAAAAACAGCAAAACCACTTTGCTGAAATGAAAAGTTAAGCACACCTCATATATTGTCATATTTAAGTGGCAGTAATTTTGACGATTTTTATCGTTTCTGTAAATTGACAGTGCTCCAAAGACAAGATTCTGATCCTGACTATAATATCAGCTAGTGGAAAGCCTTTTTTCCATGCATGGGTATATATAAAGTTTGGTAAAGTTGATAAATTCAACGGATTCAAGTAGAAGTTACGATTTTCAGTGCCAGGTTTGAAACAAAGGAGCACAGGTATTCGGAAAACATGTCAAAATGAGCATGTAAGAACAGTGGTATGGTTGAAGCTGGTGAAGAGGGGTTTCTTCTAATTTGGTTAATATTTTTGAATGGGGAAGCTCCAGGCTATTATGACTCTATGTTCTAACCCAGGCAGCAATCACAGAATCACAGAATCAACCATGTTGGAAAAGACCCCAGAGATCATCAAGTCCAACTTATTACCCAAGACCACCTGACAATCCCAGACTACAGAAGTACTTTGGGACATCTGAACAAAACTGTCATGAAAACTTAAGTTGGTATTTCTAGAAGTACATCCCCGGTAAAAGGAAGACTGCTACTGAATGTGGTAAGGGGTTGTCTTTGCCTTTATCTTCACTGGTAAAATCAGCCTTCAGGAATTCTAGGTCCCTGAGACTACAGGGAAGGTGGAGTGAGAAAAGCTTGACCTTTGTGCTTCACTAACCAGAAAGCCTTCTACAGTGAAATGACTAACCCAGTGAGGAGAAGTAGACATTGTTTATCTCAGCTTCAGTAAGGCTTCCCCATAACATGCTCATAAACAAAATGATGAAGTACAGGCTAGATTAGAGGACAAGGAGGTAGAGTGCCGACTAGCTGAACTGTCAGGTTCATGGGTTATGATCCAGAACACAAAGTTCAGCTGGAGGCCAGCCACTTATAGGGAACCTCAAGGTTAATATTGCAGGCAGTAGTGTGTATCACTTTAATTAATGACCTGGGACATAGTGCACCCTCAACAAGTTTGCAGGTAATACAAAGCTGAGAGTAGTGATGGATACACTAGATAGTTATGTTACTATTCAGAGGAATCTCAACAGACTGGAGAAATGGGCTAATATGGACCTTGTGGAGGTTATGAAGGGAAATATAAAAGCCAGCACATGAGGAAGAATAATTCCAGATACTAGTACCTGATGAAATTCCTGATTGGAAAACATCTTGGAAAAGAAGGACTCATGGGCCTGTTTGTGACTCCAAGTTGACCTCAAACCAGAGGTGCACTCTCATGGCAAATGAGGCCACACATAGGCAGAGCACATCCAGAAGGTCAAGGGAGGTCGTCCTTCTGCTTTGATCAGCCCTGGTGAGACACTTCTAGAGTTTTGTGCACAGATTTGTGTTTCCCAATACAAGAGAGGCATAGATATACTGAAGAAAGTCCAACAAAGGGCCACAAAGATGCTTGAGGGAGTGAAGCACCTGCTGAACAGGGAGAGGACAAGGTAGCTAGAATTGTTTAGAGAGCAGAAATCTCAGGGAGATGTCATCAGTGTGTGTAAATAGTCAATGGAGAGGAACTAGACCTTTCTCAGTCGTGCCCAGTGACAGAGCAAGGGGCCATGGGCCTGCAGTGAAATACAGGATATTCCATTTAAACTTTTTTACTGTGAGGGTCACCAGATACTGGAACAGGTTGCCCAGACAGGTTGTGGAGTCTCCATCCCTGGAACATGTCTGTACATAATCTTGGACAATTTATACTATTTGATTCTGCTTTGAATAGGGTATTTGAACTAGATGATCTCCAGAGCTCTCTTCCAACATCAACTATCTGGTGATTCTGTGGTACAAAATATTTTACTGTGAGGAAAATAATTTAATTTTTTTTAATCTCCAGTTTGTTTCCTTCTTGCTAATGTTTTGTTATCTCAAAGATTTTTGTGTTTCAGAATGTCCTGCGTAAAATCTGTGGGACTAATTCAAGGTTTCAAAACCACATAAATACAACAACTTTCCTGTTTAAAAGGATAAAAAACACATGGCCCATTACCAAACAATTTCTCTAATAGATAAATTCAATCAAAATTTTTAAAAAGTTAACAAAGTTCAGAATGACAATATCAATTCATGGAGAATCAGAAACTGTAGAAAGCAAAAGACTTTATGCAAGTTTAATTTATTAGATCATGGCAAGTTTAATCTATTAGATCATGTTTTGCAGCCACAGCAAATTTACATAAGGTTTAGTCAGATTTGGTCAAAGTTAAATTAGACATGCATTCTGTTTCTTGGTTAAAATTCTTCAGATGCATCCTCCTAAACTAGTATAAGTAGCAATAATAAAAAAATCAGTACAAGCTGAAGCCTGCAGCTTATATCCCATTATGAACTACACTTCCGATTTTCTAAACTAATTGTTAAATTTAGACTTTGTAATTAGCACTGCACAACATTTGCCATTGGAATCAACTGTATCACTTGCTGTCAAGGTGACATTTCAAGCTCAATTACATTTTGTATGTCCTGGACTGGTAGCTCTAATACATTCTGAGGAAATAACACCTAGAAATGGGCCAAATGCAAATTGTCATTACAAGGTTCAGAATTAGAAATGGCCTTTTTTCTTTTTCTTTTTTTCTTTTTTCTGTTTCAGTTTTGGGTGAAAATGCAATCTTTTTAGATACAAAGGGTATCTTATCAGAGCAGTATGAATTTTTTATCTCAGATATGTGGAAATAAAATGTAAACAATTATTGTATAGAGTTCTACTGTTTGAGAATTGTATCTAACAACTTTAGAATTTCCATGAGCCTTCATTAGCAATTACATTGGAGCCCTTATTAGCAAGTGCATGAACAAAGCCAAGAGATACTACATGGAGTTGCTTTGTAGCATGATAAAGTATGAGTCTGAGAACTTCAAAAGATAGTTTCAACAAATAGTCAAACCTGCATAGAAACTCACAGCTGGATTTCATGTTGTGTTTACTTAGTAGAGCCTATCCTTAGGAAGTTTTCTTTCTGCAGCTGTATAAAGACTAAAATTCAAAGCCACTTACTCCTGATAGCCTATTCAGAATTACAAAGTTGAACTGAACTCGTTTGCTTTCAAGACACGTGTATTTGTATCTACTTGCTTAATAGATTCACAATGGGAAAGAGTCCTCTGCAGATGTTGAGGTATAGACACCAATACACATCATACATGTGACACTGCTCTCAACTGTACCCTTTTAAGCTGAGTTTAGAACAAAGTAGAACATAGATGGAAGTGTTTGTTGTTGGTCTATACAAGGAACAGAACTGTACTTTAGACAAAGAATGGCTATGGGATTCCATTTTTGTTTTGATGAGAAGCTGGAAGCACTTGAAATTATCATTCACTAGAACCTCTTCCACAATAAAGGACAATGAGTGATAATGCTCATCCTAGGACTTGTTTATGTTTTGTTTTCAACCTCTTGCATCCACTTTCTCTTAGTTGTGTCAGAATAGTCACAATGCCCATGGCTCTAAACAGAATGCTTTTCAATACCTACACTTTCCCCAGCTTTTATTCCTTACTGAAGAAGAAAACTATAACTTGGAAGCTTTGACATTCTCTTCCAAATTGTTTGCTGACTTAAAAACCCTGTTCTCTCACAAGGGAAAGAAGCTGTATGACCTTATGGATAACATCTTTTCCCTTTGTCCTCATCTATTTGTTGTTATCCCTATAACCTAGAACTTTTCCAGGATCTGAACCCTAGAAGCACTTTTTCAGTAAGTAGGATGGGATGTAGGTTCCTAACATCCAATCAATTAAAATGTCAATTAAGTACTCAAACACCACGTGTGCTCTCCAAAGCATAATCAGCATGTTGGAGATCTGAGCACTAGAAATACTGATGGTGCTTCACATATGATGTGTTATTTTAATATTAAAGGTTTATTCAAGAGAAATATTCTGTACAGTGTGTTCAAAATTTATTTCCATTTTTTTTACTATTGTGCAACACAGGTTATTTTTTCCCCCTGAATTAAAACAGTAAATAAATGATGCATGTAATGCAATCAAAAACTAATTTACTGCTATTCTGAGATGTATTCTGAAATGTTACTGAGTTATGTCTGGTTCTGTTCAATCCTTGTTAATTTGACCAGATAAAGATGCTTAGCATAACAAGTTTTGGAGGGTTCATCTCACCTAATCTCAGACATCTACTGTCAGTATCTACACTCTACCTAATATTTTTAGGCTGAATTTGCAGTTATAGGGAAAATAGGCATAATCACAATGCAATTCATATATAGCAGTACATTACAGGAGATGAATCATGCTTTACAAAAAAATGTCTTTTTTTTTCCCTTGGCTCTAAAGAGAATTGAGGATGATTGTCCCAAGAGGCCTGTGATTAGTCTAACAATTCATTCCAAGATTTTTTTAAAGAACCACCTTACCTAAGAAGAATGTAGTTGCTCTCTACAACTACCTAAAAGGAGGTTGTAGTCAGGTGGTGGTTGGGCTCAAATTGTGCAAGTGGAGGTCTAGGTTGGACATTAGGAAAAAAAAATCTTTACCAAAGGAGTGATCAGGCATCGGAATAGACTGCCCAGGGATGTGGTGGTGTCACCATCCCTGGAGGTATTAAAAAATGTGTAGACATGGCACTTTGGGACACGATTTAATGGATATGGTACTGTTAGGTTGACAGTTGGACTTGATCTTAAAGGTCTTTTCCAATCAAAACAATTCTATGATTTTATGAAAGAGAAGGCTAGAGTGTGGTTAGGGAGCACTCACAGGTATTTAGTGAGCAAAACATGAATGGGAAGTTGTAGTTTTTGAAGTGCATCAGAGGTCTACTATAAAGCATTTTGCTGAAAACTAAGTAGTTACCTAAGTTAGGGGCTTAATCTCTTGAAATCATTAAACAGTTAAAGAAGGGAAGCAGCCTGTTTCAGAAATGGATTTGGGTCCAGAACTTTGATATAAACCTGCAAGTTAAATAGGCAAGACCTCTCTCTGGAAACATTTCTCTATTGACTGTATGAAGAATATTTTGGCATAACTTGAAAACGGGTTCAAATTAAATGTCTAATCTACTGATCTGAATTCCACTCCTAAAGTGTATGATGAAAACACTCTACTGGTTTTGTCATGAGTAGAGACTGTTATCACTAGGGTCTTTACATCTAGGAATCAAATACACATTTATAGTCTAATCAATCTATTGGAGTATGGACCATTCTTTGCCAAAGTTAGGCTGTATAGGAGAAAGCATTTGTGTCTTTGTACTGTATTATACTGCATGTACCTGCACATTCCAGCTTAATCGTTCTATTATATGTTACTATTATTGGTCCTACAGGGACCTATAATCTGTTATAGGGATACAAATCAGAACATCTACAGAGGCCTTGCACATAAAGCAGAAGAGTGTAGCCTAGATGTGTGGAAGATCTGATGGAGACAATTGAGTGAATTGGCAGAATTCTGCTATAAATGTAAGTAAAATCCAACAAGGTTTGTTATAAAACTACTTGTTTGCTCTTTTATACAGTACACATCAGGAATTTCAGACTAGATATTAAATTCTATTTGAATAATGCTGTTTGGCCAGAAGATTTTTAATACTTCAAACCTGCAGTCAGCAAAGAATCTATCACATCCATAGGGAAGTTGTGATGGTTAATTATGCACTGAGTATTTTTTCTACCTCTGATTTTTTTAAGCTTTGTCTTCCATTGCCTGGATCTTGTTATATATTTTTCTGCTAAATTAAAGAGTCAATGATTGTTCGAAATTCTTCCCTCTGCCAGTATTAGACTCTGATCAAGCCAGTTAACTTATTAAGTGAAATCACTTGAGATTTTCTGTCTTTAATGTACAAGCTTGTTCTAGGCACTGAGCACCTGTTATTCAAATCAACAAAAAATCTTGCAACAATATGAGTTTGTGTACTATCAACATAAAGTGGGATAAGAATAAAAGGAATTTTTCCTGGAAGTCCATCTTCTTTTTTCTGAATAAAAGAAAATGTATGTCATAAAATAAAAATCACAGTGCTGACAATAAGTTACACAGGAAAGTTTACTCTGTGTGTTAGCTAATGGAAAGAAAGTCAAATTTTGCAGCAGAACAACACAGGAAAAAAAATATTTTCTATTCATGAATACTAGAACATGTCCAGAGAAGGGCAACGAGGATGGTGAGAGGTCTCAAGCACAAGCCCTATGAGGAGAGGTTAAGGGAGCTGGGGTTGTTTAGCCTGGGGAGACCTTATTGCTCTCTAGAACTACTTGAAAGGAGGTTGTAGGCAGGTGGGGGTTGGTCTCTTCTCCCAAGTAACGAGTGGCAGAACAAGAGGACACAGTCTCAAGCTGTGCCAGGGGAAGTTTAGGCTCAAGGTAAGGAGAAAGTTTTTCACAGAAAGAGTAATTGGCCAGTAGAATGGGCTGCCCAGGGAGGTGGTGGAGTCACCATCCCCGAAGGTGTTCAAAAAAAGACTGGATGTGGCACTTGGAGCCATGTTTTAGTTGTCATGAAGTGTTAGGTATTAGGTAATAGGTTGAACTTGATGATCTTTGAGGTCTTTTCCAACCTGGTTGATTTTGTGATTCTGTCCTCTTCCAACTTAGGATACAATTCTTACACCAACGAGTAAAACGTCCCTGAGCACTGTGTATTTCTTAGAAGTGATATCGCAAGATAATGGTGTGCATAAAGGAAAGTTACAACATTGAGAAAAAAATTTATAAAAGACACTTTTTTTCCCCCAATCTGATGTCCAATATCCACTTTAGAAAAAAGCTGCAAATAGAAGAATGATTCAGGGAAACTCAGGTTTGGAGTACCTTCAAGATCTTCTGATAGATACAACGAACTTATGTTCAAAAACCTAAAATTGGTACCCTAAAAGTAGTGGAATAGCGTGTATCCCCGAGTTATTAAAGCTAGAACAGGCAAACACATGAAAATATGTAGCTGCCATTGTCCTGCTACCATTAGTAATGTTTTTCATAGCTTGGGTTTACAGGGCAGCAGTATGCTATTTTAAATCTTAAAATGAGTCCAGATAGATTTTATTTATAACCAGTCAAAACTTATTATGGCATGAAGGTTTGAGTTACGTGTTTTAATTAGAGTTTTATAAGTGTGGGTTTTTTTGTTTTTTTTTTTTTCAATTTGTGCCTGTCATCACTGGAATGAAAAAATGAGAGTGCTGAGGTTACTAAGAGATACTGCAAATCGAAGACAAACAATTATATCTGAAGAGCACATCAGCACAGAGTGAGAACATTGTTTGGAATCTCAGCAGGGTGATAGATGTCAAGTGCAGGTTTTCCAATGGCTGCATCCAGAGCCCACAGAAATCAGTGGGAATCTTCAGTAAGTGCTGCTTTGTGGGGGGGTGGCTATTGGAAATGGCCATGAAAAAGTAAAAAAAACCAAACCAAAACATATGGAATCATTTAATGCCTCATATCTTATAATCCAGAATTTATGACATGGTGAGATAAGCCATAGAATAGGGCTCAAAATACTTCAAAATTCTGAGCCAGTTGAATTTTGGCATTCATGAGCCACGTAGCACTCCTTCATAAAGTTTTCCAGTGTATGTTTGGATCAATAGCAAAAACTCATTTTAACCTGGAAAACATGTTGGCATTATGGTAATAATATGCCTCTATGAGCATCTGTGTAGTGATTTGGCTCCTGGAAAGGGAAGGTTGGTAGTGAGCAGCCTCAAATGACTGACCTCATTTTGACATGCACATTACAAGCCATCATTGAATTTAATTGTAATTAAGTGCCAGGCCTTCCAACAAGCTGTTCTGAGATTGTTAGGTTGGAGTCCAGAATGAATAACTTTAGTATCGCTAATTCTGACAGTTTCACAGATTTTTGAACAACTAACATGATTTGTAGGAAATGCAGAACTGTAAACAGGTAATCACACACACTGGACTTCCCCTATTATGACAGACAAAGCGATTTGTCCAGAGAGAAATGTGAGACAAGGTCTATGAGGAAAATATGGATGGTCAGAAGATAGACTTACAAGGTTTCATGGGTTCATTCTGCTTCAGTATTTGATTTAAGCCTGTTTCTGTATCAAGCAGATATACTAAAAAATTGTAACATCTGGATTTAATAGTCAACAATATTTTCAAGACTGTTTATTTTTTTTTCCCCCAATCCCTGAATTTCTTTGGTACTATTCCTGGATGGGGAAAGCAGCAACATTAATACATAATATGACTTGAAACTTCTGTTGAAAAACAGTTGGAATCTAGATAATACACCTAGAAGCTCTTTCTAGATACTTTGTAACTGGAGAAAGACAGATGAGTGATTCTTCTTCCTCAGAAGAACAAAAATGTATGTTTACAGAATCTGTGAACAAGATCGCAGGAAATCTGAGGCACAACAGAGCGGCTTAAATAAGACCATCAGTATTCATTATACTGTTCTGCATTTATCAGTGCAAGATAAAATGTGTTCAGTTTAAAATTACAAAGTTGCTTCTCCACTTTGCATTGGCATAGGACAAACCTGGAGTGCCTGGTGTAAGAAGGTGGTGCTAATTCTTTTATTCTATGAGAATGTGACTCTGGGCTCACAAATAACACTGGATACAGATGTGTGGGCAAATGAATCAAACTCAAATGGTCACATTTGGCTCCAGATTTAGAATTTAAATGTTAAAAATGTAGAAGTAATTCAGATAGATGCATAAGTTCCCATTACACCCAGGTAAGAAGCAGTCAGCAGTGTTGGTGCAACTCACATTGAGTGCCGATAGCTTTTTGAATAGCTGTAACTGGATGAAAAGTGCATCCTAAAAGCAAAATCTTAATCGCACACCGAATCCTAATCGAAAGTTTGCCGCAAAATGGAATGCATCATTTATCTTAGTCTTTTCACTGTAGACAGACAAGACTATTACTACCACTACTGTTGTAAAACTGGGGAGCAGGGGATGTGTCTTCCATGTAAAATTTATTTATATTCTGTAGCAAACCACTGGGTGGAAGCTGTTGTGGTAAAACAAGTTTGGCCTCAACACAGAGCTAGAGTACAGTTTATCTGTTAGAAATACTGTCATATTTCCATTTCATCACTGATGCTGAACCTAAAGCATCTATCTTTAGGTGCTTTAGGTTCTTTAGACCTATCAGGCCTACCTTTGCCCCTAATTGGATAGTGTTTTTCAGATCTGGGTTTGTCCTATGTTTTTGTATTATGCCTACCATAAGCCCATGAGTTCACAATGATCTGCAGTAATAAAAAGTATGATTAGAAAAAGTAGGCAGAAGAGGGATTTTAATGTCAAGAGATATTTTGATCAAAAGCTGTGTTGTATTGGTGCTCAAAGTCTGGTCTTATGAAAATTATAACATTTTAATGTAATAAGCTATATTAACAACAAAAATAAATATATCAGGTAAACATCTATTTCATAAATCATGGCTGAATTATGATAATATAGAGTTGAGAAAATGCTGTTTATTCTTCTTAAAAATCTGGCCATACTCTATGCACTTGCAAGGATCTCAAGAAGGAAATGATGGAAAGCTCCACTGACCTCAAATAACTCAATTGTTTTTCCTTTTCTAATCAAATATATTCATAGTGAGGAAACAAAAAGGCATCGTTCAGTAGGCAGTGTGTTTGTGAAAGCATGAAATGTGGCACTTCACTTTTATTGTAACATTAAAGATTAAAAACATTTATTACCTGTTATTCTTCTATTAATCGTTTTGTGTAGAGAAAAATAAGAGTTGCACCCTTAATGCATAAAAAAAAATCACAATGTGCATTCATAGTTGAGAGCAAAGGGTTGGGGCTATGAAAATTATGCAAATGATAAATTCCAGTGAAAGAACTTTCAAACCCTTAGGGTCTTCAAACAGTATTAATTCAAGAAATTAGATACAAAATTTAACTTTTTCATGCTAATAATGATTTCATAAGGAAAAACTCGTTAGTAAAGGTGACAAATATGAAGTTCTATTGAACATTTAAATTCAGGAATCTTAGTATGTGCCCCTGGGATATATTTACACAGGCAATGACTCTCTGATGTTATAAAGTAATTTATTTGAGAAAGTCTCCATTCATGAGTTTACATAAGAACAATATCAGGTTTACAAAGGCTTGTGTTGTCAGTTTAACAAACACCTAATTCACAATGACTTTTGCTTAAGATTTTCATTAAGTTGTTCAATATTGTTTGATCATTTAATGTCATCTTCATAAGATCATAATTTCCCCTATATGAAAAGAGGAAATTAAAAGGAAAAATAAATTAAAAAGAGTAAACTAAACTTAAATTCAAATTGGCTTCACCACAAAAGATAAGAGAGCAATGCCAGCACTTGTGATTTTACTTTGCTCAGGTACAAACTATTCACATTTCCAACTTGTGTTTTTGCTGTAGTATATTTCTGAGCCAGCAACATCAAAAATAATCAGGAATGTTGTGTATGGTTTACTTGCTCAGGACTGATCTCTGATGTGACAGTATCAGTTTCTGACAGCATCAGTTAAAGGGGCCATCAATTAGATATGCACAGAAATGAAAACACCTTAGGTCTCTTCATTTCTGTGCCTACTTAGGCTGTAGTTTATGGCCTCCAGCCAGTGTTGCAGGCAATGAGAAGATATAAGTAAAGACGACAATTCCTGCATCAAGGACCAGACTGGATATGACACAGAGAAGAAGCACAAGATCCTTTGGTGCTGAAAACAGAGCTGATCAAAACTGTCAACAGAATATCACAGTATCACAGTATATCAGAGGTTGGAAGGGACCTCAAGAGATCATCAGGTCCAAACCCCCTGCCAGAGCAGGATATTTATCTTATCGAAAATGCTGGTTCATCAATACAAACTATTTCCCAGGAAATGTGCTGATTTTGCTCCACTTTCTAATGAAATACAGGCAAGTCTTAAAAATCATCATTGTCTGCTGACTCAGTCAGTCACCATTGTTCCACAGATATCTCCATGTTCCCCAAGCTCCATCATAGGGCTATGCTGGAGGAGGTTTATTTATTTTTATTTTTTATTTTTATTTTTATCAAGAAGGTTGGAAGAGACCTCAAGGATCATCGAGTCCAACCTGTCACCCTACACCTCATGCCTATCTAAACCATGGCACCAAGTGCCATGTCCAATCCCCTCTTGAACACCTCCAGGGATGGTGACTCCACCACCTCCCTGGGCAGCCCATTCCAATGGCCAACCACTCTCTCTGTGAAGAACTTTCTCCTCACCTCCAGCCTAAACCTCCCCTGGCGCAGCTTGAGACTGTGTCCTCTTGTTCTGGTGCTGGTTGCCTGTGATTCAATGTGTTTGAAATCACAGCTGGCTCCTGTTACAACCTGCCTCCAGCACTTTTCTCCTTCTCTGGACGATTCAGGAGGAGAATCATCAACAAGTTTCATGTGCTCAGATTCTTTCCGTCGTTGTCTCTCCTAACCATTCAGGCTAAAACTGTAACACATGGCACTTTCTATTTTCATGGGAGGAGTCCAAACTGTGTTCCAGGGCTCGTCTCTATCCCTTCCCATCGCACATGTCCTAAGACAGATGAAACTTAAAAGACAATCTGTCTATGTGTTAAATATTTTGCTCTGAGGAAGCATGAAATCATTGTCTACGCGTAACCTTAGGCCAAAAAAAAAAAAAAAATCAAATCAAAGCCAATATTACAGCAACAGTTAACTTGTGTCACATTTGACTGGACTATGATCTGCCTGGAGGGTCTGATTCAGGCATGAGAAGGCAAAAATCCT
The DNA here is from genome assembly GCF_027791375.1 of Indicator indicator. Lineage (NCBI taxonomy): Eukaryota > Metazoa > Chordata > Aves > Piciformes > Indicatoridae > Indicator > Indicator indicator. The sequence goes on along the minus strand of NC_072012.1, from coordinate 15,956,164 downwards.
TTTTGTGGCAACATCTCCCATGAGAAATGAATATATGACTTACAAATAAAACATACAGAATTACACAATTATTATCTTGACTGAAACCTATCTTTCCACAGACCTAGAAGATTTTGAAATTTTCACTTTTTGTGTTTTGCAGGCAAGAAGAGATTGTTATATTTACTGAAATGTGGCAGTCAGTTGCAACTGCATTGGCTTCTCTGACAAAGTAGTTATCTGATGTTTTAAGGATTTCTGAAATGCAGAAAGGCTTTATATAAATATGAGGTCCATTAGTAAGTAGAATAGTCACAGGATAGTAGTGAGGCCAGAAAGGTAATAATCTTGGAAAGAATTGTCTTGCAAGGTAGGAGCTCTCAAGCAGAAATCACAAGGTGCTTATTGGAAAACTGAGAATTTAGTAGGCGAGAAATGATACAAAAGTAGGCAAGCGTTCAAAAGCAAAGAGTGGTGGTGCTATTCAACACTACCCAAAAATCTTGACATCACACATATTACAAACCCAAACTCATGCCCTATACTCAGGTACTAGAGCATATTCAGGGTTTAGCTCTACCTCCCAGAATAATCTCACACATCTAGTAGACTGGCAACATAGCATTAGTAACAGAACCCTGGAATCACTGCAACTGGTGACTGCAAAAGGACACAAAAAATAAAAGGGAAAGATATTTCATATGTTGAAATTATGCAGTTGATGTACTAGAGCAGTATTAGGTTATAATTTGGCTGAGTAAGGGAAGGAAGGCAGTTAGGGATGTTTTCCAGATAGAGACATGTGAGAGAAGAGGGATTTGGCAGGATAATCTTTGAAAGGAAATGAATAAGGAAAAAATGTCTGGAATCAAAAAGTTTTAGTATAGGTAGTGCTGAGAAATAGGTTACTTTTCGTCAAGAAAAATTACCATTCTTATGATTAGTTGCCTGGGTGCTGAAAAATAGAAGCAGAAAGCAGGAAACAAAGACAAAATGGATAAATGCTTTTAAATATCTAAAGAACAGGAGTCAATCGGATGGACCTAGTTTCCTTTGAGTTGTGCCCAGTGGCATGACAAGGGGTAGTGGTCACAAGCAGGAACACAGGACATTCCACATAAATGCGAGGGAAAAGGTCTTTCCTTTGAGGGTAATGGAACACTGGAATAGGCTGTTGAGAGAGGCTGAGGATTCTGCTTCTCAGAAGAGATTTCAGACCCCTCTGAATATTGTGATCCTGGGCAACCCACTCTAGGTGATCCTGCTTTAGTAGAGGGTTTGAACTAGATGATCCCCAGACATCAGTTTCAACCTCTGTTATTCTGTGTAGTATTTGTGTAATAAAAGCCATCCATACATTTAGGGCTATTGTCTTTATTACCCCAGAAATTCCATTGAAGGTTTTTCTGTTAAAGCACTAGGTTTGTATGTGATCACATTCTTATGCTAGCCTAATTGGACTGTAATGAGCTCCTTCTCAAACTCAAGATGGTAGGATTCATTCAAGTGGAGGACACTGAAGCATAGTGGCTGACACCTCTCTGTCCCAAACAACTCTTCTTCAGAGGTTCCTCATTATAAGGTGGAATTTGATTACCCAAACCTGAGACTGGATAGCTGAAGGAAGATTGTTTCCATTTTTCCCTTGTTTCATGGAAGAGAAGAAGGTGGTGTAAAAGTGTCTAGAAGACTGAGTCTTCCTCATGAAACTGTCAATTTTTTTTATAGTATTGTCTTTCCATATGACACTGAGACATTCACAGATCACAGGACAAGGAGGAAGCAGCACAATTCATGTTAATGAGGTAAAACTACAGAAGAAGATGGAATAATTTGTCAGTAAACATTGGATTGGGTCCATATGAAGCCTGTGCAATAGTATCTTCATGGTGCCTGGGTCTGCTCCTGAAGTGATAAGATGAGGGGCAATGGTATTAAATCAGAGAAGAGTAGATTTATGTTTGATGTTAGGAAAAAGTTCTTTACAATGATTGTGGTTGAGTGCTGCAACAGGTTGCCCAGAGATATGGTTGAAACCCATCCCTGGAGATATTCAAGATGAGGCTCAGTGGGACTCTGGGAAACCTGATGTAGTTGAATATGTCCCTGTTCACTGCAGGGGAGTTGGACTAGATGACCTTCGGATTTTCAAACCCAGATGATTCTATGATTCTGTGTTGACCCCTTGGTGTCAGCTGTTGCCAAAAACATGTAAGAAGGTTCACCACTGGGGTTCTCATGTTCCCAGATAAAATTAAGCATTTCCTACACCCTTCATAGGTGTGTGTCTTGACTCCCTATAAGCTTGTTTAGTTCCTTTTTTAAGCCACTGCTTGCTTCAGTGACATCCTTGTTAAAGGCAGTTAAGAAAGAAATAGTACTGTAATTGAATCTTCCACAGCAGTAAATTTTACTGTTTGATACAGAATGTAATCATGCAATATACAGTTGGATAATTATGTAAAACTCCGATTTTTTTAATAGCTGCACAGAGTGTTTTTCTACTGTTTGTTAGTAGTTTTGCAAATTGCCCAGAAAGATAAAGAAAATGTATTTCTTTTCCTTAAAGGTAAGACAAACAGGACTTACATAAAATTTCTCTACCTTCAGATAAAACAAAAACCATTAGACACACATAGAAGGGATATGAAACTACATGTGATCTTTCCTAACTAAATTGCTAGTTGCTTAAGTATTGAATAAAAATCCAAACAATTAATATCATATATCTGTAGTAAAGGACTTGAAATTTAATTTTGATTATATAGTAGACATTTTTAAGTCCTAAAACTGGTATTGTTTATTCTTGACCTCTGGAGTCTGACAAAGTTTGGTCTTGCAAGATGGTTTGCATTAGAGGGAGAAAGTCATTGATGTGGATCAGGGACATTTTTAATACTAATTTGATTCTTTCTTTAGAATCACAGCATCATTATGTACATATAAGCTCGTTTCCAGAACATAAAAGGGTAAGATTAATACCCTTTTTTCTTTTATTTTTCCCCCTTTCTTTCTCAAAAGCCTGCCATTTGAGCTTTTTACTCAAAAAAAGTTCCTTGTTTATACTTCTTAGAAACAGAATGTCACTATATACAGCAAAAAGACAATGCAGGAAAAAATATCCCTCAGACAACTTGACTTTCACATAATTTCTCAAAGAACCCAATAAAAAGTGCTGCTTTGCTTGAAATGACCACAGGTCTGTAATTTTATCATTTGGAAACCCAAAGTAAAGAAATCGAGTTTATCCATTGGATGAATTTATCAAATATTTATCTGCAATATTCATCCTGGATATTGTTAGACCAGTCTCCCTTTCTGGATTGATCAATCTATGTGTCTGTATATGTATGTATGTATGTATGCATGTATGTATGTATGCATGCATGTATGTATGTATGCATGCATCTATCTATCTATCTATCTGTCTATCTATCTATCTATCTAACTACCTATACACAGACACACACACAGCTCCTACGAACAGTATCGCAATTTCCATGTGAATTAGGAAAGAACAAAGAGAGTTACAGTGGCATGTGTTCACAGAAATGTGATGCTAGCTAGGTTATTATAGCACCTTATATAAGGAGATTAACCATGAGTTATAGCAGCTAATGAAAAAGACAAAGCTTGCTTAACATATCTCAGCACTAAGTATCTCCTGCATTAATTGTCTCCAAAGTCTGTTCCATTTGTTATCTAACAAGGTACGCTCCATTATTTTTTTTTATCCAGTTCATTGCTTGATTCTATCTGTCCTTTCAAAATTAGCTTGTCTAATCAGAAACCACTTTTGCTGGCAGTTCACTTCACATAAAAAGGAGGAATTCTTGTTTACTGAGAAAGTAATTGGATTATAATTTTGAATAGAAAGAAATATGAATTGTAATAAATTATTTCTTAAAAATTACATGGGAGCATAAAAACCAGCAAACCCAAAACAAATTAAAAACTCTAATGAATGAAAAGGCTATAAATAGAACATGAAACTGGAAAGAATAATTTATTGTTTTAACTTACCCACTCCTGGTTATTGTGTTGAAAAAAGCTGAATATCTAAGGAAAGAAGAAAAGATTTATGTATTTACTAAACAATGGTCAAGTAAATGTTTATATTAGCTGCCATTTTTCTTCTAGCTTATCAGCCCTTGTAAACAGTAATTAAATCTTTCTTACAGAGAGAAAAAATGTAATTTAACCACAGTCTGGGAGTCCACAATTCCATTTCAGTTATTGATTAAATGCTATTGATAAAGTTTTCATGACCTCAGGTAGACTCTATTAAAAGTTGTGCACATTATCTTGTTGAATGCATCTGTATATTTTTAAGTGAAGGTGAGAGAACACAGAAATTGTATTAAAACCCCATATATTTTATTGCTTCTCAGCACTTCAACACATGTAATACTAAAGGATTTTTTTTACCAGTGAGATCACATTTTCTTAATACTCTTCACATTTTTTTTTCAGATAAAACAAGGAAAGCAACAAGTTTTAAATACATGAGAACTAACTGAAAGGAATTATGAAATTGCCTAGAAGAAAATAAAACAGCTAGAATATGCAAAAGCAATATAGATAATAGTCTAGAAACTGGAAACAAGATCAGATAAAAATGATAATCTTATATTATAAATTTGTTATAATCTTGTATTATAGAGAATAGAGAAATGGAATATTTAATACAAAATTCTGAAATCTAGAGAAACCTTAACTCTTACCTCTTCTGCTGATTAACAACTTGAGCTCTTTCTATTTATAGACCTAATAAAGAAAAATACAAAATACAATTAAATACAGTAAATGTTGGGAGAAATATAGTTATAGATGTGTAGTGATTTAGCATGATTTTATTTATCTGAAAATCATTCAGAATTTCTTTGGTTTTCAATTGCAGTTATGATAGCAGTTCAGGCCTTGATCCTCAAATTACATGTCTGGGGCCTGAAGTAATAACAACCTGGGATTAAAAGGGTTCAGTTCTTATCTCCATTACCAAACAGGTTGTTTATAATGCAGCTTATTCAGTGAGTATACTCAAATTTAGTGCAGAAAATTTGATAAAGTTAATCACAAAAAGTTAATCACTGTATTGGCTTAGAATAAAGATGAAAACAAAATGCACCTGTCTCAGCAAAGGTAGGATTTAAATGCCAGATTATCCATATAAGTGTGTCAGTAGGAGAAATTTCATGCATGACAGATACTAGAATGGGCATTAAATGTATTCATTTAATCATTAACATTTCCATGAAGCATATTATTAAAAGTATATGTACAGTGTCACATACAAACTTTACAACTTCAAAAGGTCTGTTTTTGTATGCAAAATCAGGTTTATGATAAACAGTTAAGAATTTTCTTAATAATCACTTGATGTGTCTACTTGAAATTTAGAAAGTTTAACATGTTACCAGTACCATAAAACTCTAAAAGCCATGTGGAAGACATGGTGGTAATCAAAGATAGACAGCAAGGCTTCACTGAGGGCAAGTCCTGCCTGCCTAACCAAGTGGTTTTCTATGATGGAATGACTACAACAGTGGACAAAGGATGACCTATGAATGTCATCAATCAGGATTTCTGCAAGGCCTTTGACATGGCACCCCACACATTCTACTTGCCAAATTGGGGAGATACAGATTTGATTGGTGGATGGTTCAGTGGGTAAAGAATTGGCTGGATGGTTGCATCCAGAGGGTAGTGCTCAATGGCTTGAAGTCCAAATGGAGACTGGTGGCAAGTGGTGTCTCTCAGGGGTTTGTGCTGGGACCAGTACTGTTTAATATTTTTATCAATGATATAGACAGTGGGATTGAGTGCATCATCAGCAAGTTTGTGGATGACACCAAGATAAGTGGTGCTGTTGATATGCTAGAAGGATGGAGATGTCATCCAGAAGGACCTGGGTAAACTGGAGAGGTGGGCCCAAGTGAACCTCATGATGTTCATCAAGACCAAGTGGAGGCTCCTGCTCCTGGGCTGGAACAATCCTCACTATCAATAGAGACTGGGGGATGATGTGATAGAAAGCAGCCCTGTGAAAAAGGACTTAGGGGTTCTGGTGGATGAGAAACTGGACAAGAGCCAACAGTGCGTTCTTTGAGCCCAGAAAGCCAATTGCATCCTAGGCTGCATCAAAAGAAGTGTGGCAGGCAGGCCAAGAAAGGTAATTCTACCACTTTACTGTGCTCTAATAAGATCTCACCTGGACTACTGTGTCCAGCTCTGGTGCCCTCAACACAAGAAGGATGTGGACATGATGGAGCAGGTCCAGAGGAGGGCCACAAAGATGATCAGGGGGCTGAAACACCTCTCCTGTGAGCACAGGCTGAAGGAACTGGGGTTGTTCTGCCTGGAGAGGACTCTGGGGAGACCTGAGTGGCCTTCCACTACCAGAAAGGGGCCTACAAGAAAGCTGGAAAAGAACTGTTTGCAAAGGCCTGTAGTGATAGGATGAGAGGCAGTGGTTTAAAGTTAGAGAAGAATAGACCTAGACTGGATATTAGGAGGAGGATCTTTACCATGATGATAGTGAAACACTGGAACAGGTTGTCCAGGGAGGCAGTTGAGGCCCCATCCTTGGAGATATTCAAGGTCAGGCTCAACAGGGCTCTGGGTCTACTTGCTGCAGGGGGATTGTACTAGATGACCCTTGGAAGCCCCTGACAACCCGAACCATTATATGATTATAAATTACCAGAATGAATTTATTTCTTGTGGTCACCATTGTTTATGTAGCTACTGAGGACCATAACTGTAATCCAGGTATTAAGCAGACCTTGCCCATCCAAACTGCAAGGAAAAAAAATATTGATGTACAGAGTGATATGTATGGTTACTATTCCTCTGGTGACTGGAGCAGTGTCTCATTGCAGAAAACAATATTATTCCATCTGAGAAATGAAGTTTTGATTAAACCTAAGCCAATGGCTGCTTAAGGATAGTTATTACTTATATAAGGTAGGGGATGATTAGAATTTAGATAGGAGAGACACAGAAAACCACAAAATACAAAATATTTAAAACAGATTATTTCCGTTTGTTCATCTAAATAGTGTTGCATCTGCTCATAAGAAACCCCAAGAAGTAGTCAAGGTAAACCATGACCCGTCTCACAAACTTTCGGAGTTTTGCTCTGTGCGTTAAAGTGATCCAACCTGAAAATGTTAAAATGAAGTCTGGAAGTTGCAAGGATTTTGTTAGTGAACAGGTAATATTAACCTCAAAATTACTAGCATATAAAGTTCTGTGTAACGTGTTGTGGGTCTTTTTTTGGTTTGGACTTGTTTTGGGTTTTTTTGTTTTGTTTTGTTTTGTTTTGTTTTGCGTGTGTGTCTAGGTACAGAAAATGAAACCAAATATGTTTGGTTTGACACTAAAGTTCTCAAGCAGTTTATTCGCTTTGGTTTTAGTAGTTTGATTGGTATCTAGGATAATGACCTTGTAACAATTTAATTCTTTCAAGCCAGCTCTCTAACAGTGCTTCATCTTCTATCCCTGCTGTTCAAGTTCCATTCAGGTTTGGTCCTGAGATCACTTATGTACAACATACCTACCTGTCACAGTAGGTATTTAAGCAGAAGATAAGCACGTGTTAGGAACCAAGCCAAATCCTATTCATCCTGAATAAGCTGTTAAAGAAGTGAGATGGTAAGCTGCTTCTGGTGTGATGAGTTTGAGTTGTTTACTCCTTTATCAATTAAACAAACCAAAAAGATTTTTTTTTTGTCTCCTACTGATTGTTCACATTGTGTATATCCATTTCTGACCTCTTCCATTCTCTGTCTGCTGTGTCCTGTTATCTAATATAAGACCCATCCTCTTCATTGCCTGCCTACAAAGAACCAGACTGTCAAATGAACTCTTCAATACCAGCATAAGGGAGGTTAAACTAAGCTAAGTAAAACCACCATGCAACAACTGAGAACTGCTTCTTTTGGTGCAGTTCAAGTCTTGACCGGCTCACATCAGAAATCAGATGAAAGCATAATTCATCTTATTAAAACACTTTTAGTTAATTTTTTTTAAACCAGACAATATCAGGCTCTGAGATTTCCTCAAAAAGTTTATTTCCTTCTCCTGAATGGAGAAATTGAAAAGAAATTAATTTAATTTGTGACTCACACTTTGAACATTCCACCTATGATTCTGAACTGTTTGAATCTTTTAAATAAATAATAAACCCATCTTAATTTTGCTTAACTGTGCAGAGCATGTGTATTAGTAATGATCAATGAACATGAGATAAAGAAGCATTACAGGTCCACAACTAAGTCATCTGACTTTCCTGTTTGTTTTATGCTTCCATTTCTGCCTTTAATAGGAAAATTCCTGGGTTTGGATCAGCCTTCATAGTTCAGACAGATAAAGTCAGGCTTTGTTTAGAACTAGATGAAGCCACTTGTCTATAAAGAAAAAAAAAAACCATCACGTTATTATCAAATATATATTTTCCAATAATGAATTAGGAGCTTTAAAACTTATAAAACTATGAGTTATAGCCTACCTCCATCGAGCCTCTACCTCACTAGTAAACTTTGCAATATTCTCATTCCCATCTCTCCCTCCTCAACAATTTATTCTTGTTCCAGGTAAGCTTTAAGTGATTCTTCGGTGGCACTAAAAGCTACATGCAATTCAGGGACATAACTGGTTAACTAGCTTCTGCTACAGATACTCCAGCATAATATTTTTTGTGCTGACACCTTATTCATTGGCGATTGAAATCCCTTTCCTTTCCCTTTCATGAAGAGTTCCTTCATGTAAGATTCATCATAACATCAGCATAGTGATGATTACTCTGAGATATTCTATTACTTTTCTTGGCTATCACACCTTTGCACTGCTTGCAAATCTTTGATACCATTATTAAATTATGTAATTCATACAGCTCCAGACAAAAAAATAGGGTAGAAAGAATCTCTGGAAGTCATCTGGTCCGGTGTTCTCATGTTGCTTACCGTAAATTAAGATTCTTTGATAAGCTTCTACTAAATTTGACACTATGTGCATTTGTCATCTCTTGTAAATGCAAATTAAAACATGCTAAGCTACCCTGATGGTGATTTAAAATTATTTGCATTGTTTCACGAACAGGACAAGAGGGGAGCATGCAGAAGGTCAGATATCATGGGTCATCTAGCAAAAAGTATGTCAGCTGAGCGCAGTTGTTCAGGCACTGGCAGTCAGGTAAGCATGTCCATAGCAAGCACCTAGGGAATTTGAAGATGAGTTCTCAGGCTAGACACAAGCAACTTCATAGTGCTAATAATGCATAGCTGTTAAAGGTCAAATGACTAGAATTATCGTGACACAGTCCTTAAGTGATTGAATTTGGTTAATTAACAATTTCAGCACCTTGTGAGAAGTATAAAATATGCTGTGCTATTTGGCATTGTACTTGAACAGGAAATGGCTTATTCACCCTCTAGTCCTTATTAAATGGAGTATATGTTGGATACAATTGCTATTATTAATTATATGGCTTTATTGAGAACTTCATTTTCTAAGCTGACACTTCAGTGTATTTTCTATGCTTACACACCAATAAAAATAGGTGAAATGCAGAAAATGAAAGTGTTTTTATTACTGATTTAAAACTGTACTTTTTTGTGCATAAAATAAATTGTCACCCAGATACGAAAGTGAGAAACAGAAATGTATAAGGCTATGTCACATTCAAATCATACAAACTGGAGTCTCTAAACCAGATTTTTTTTGCCCATAACTGAAGAGCTGAAGAGCAAAATTTCAGTAAGACTGGTACATGGAAGTAGTTTAGTAGCCATGCATGTCTATGAATAGGTTGATTTAAATGCCTGAGAAATAAATGACTTTTCAAATATCTGGCTGACAGCTTTGGGTTCAGAAGCACAAACTAAGATGAGCAGGAAACTTCATACTGAGAAATAAATCTGTCTGGGAACTGGTGTTTTGAGGAAATGAATCTACATTCTAGAAAGACTGCTTTTTAAAAACTGTTCTGATCTTCCCGTGATTTGGTGACATACATTTATCCTTGGTATTCTGGTGGATTTGGATCTAATGTATGTGTTCTCACGTGATACCTCCTGAAGTCTAATTTGCATGAAGTGTAGCCTGCATAAGGTACTTAAAAGATTTGTCAACAGGAGGACTATTACTGCTGAAGGAATATTCAAAAGGCTTAGACTTTCGTGCAGTGTATTCTGTGAAAGCAGACTTACATGCTCATAAAACTGAAGTACATCTTTCCAGTGTGTATTTGCAATAAGAACTATGTTGTACCACTTTCTAGTTTTGTTTAGTCATGTACATATAATGGTGTGTTATACACATTGTCCACCCCTGTTGCTTTCTGAACCCACTCAATGTCCTTAAACCTTGGAGGGAAAAAAAATCCCAAGACTAGTTTCTGTTACCTTTGTTTTTATATTTTGAACTGGTGTCTCTCAGGTGGTTATGTGATAACTCATCTGAAAAATAAACAATTAGCTTATTGAATGAAGCTCTAAGTAGTTAATTATTGGCCTGTATCCTATCATAAGACCATATTGGCCTTGACTGGATATAGAAAACAGCATAGATGTAAGAATTCATTTATCTACTTATTCATTCAAGGCTAGAGCAGTGGTACAAAAGTCAACACAGGTTATTGCTATGAAGATATGAAGCAATAAAAATATGTTGGTTTAAAAGTGAATCAGTTGCTAATGCATAGTACAGAGCACAGAAAACCAAAAGAGGCAAAATCATTGTAAATGAACACTATTTTTCATTAACTTTGTCACATGTGAACTCAGCAAAGTTTGAACTTTACAGTCATTTTAGGGCATTCAACAAATAATGCAAAAAATTTCCTTGACTTCAGTAGAGTCCCTATTGTATTAGTAAGTGAGCTCTCCAGTGGCCAAAATAGTATCTGTAAATTCCCACGAATTTTAAGGCAAAATGTGGCAGCCTGGCATGATTAAAAGCTCTAAATTCTCAAAGAGCAACATGATTAAGCAGGACTACAGTCTTGAGTGGCACTGCACTGGTTTAATTTGCCAGTATTGTTATTTTCCAAGGTAATATTTGATTTACAAGAAAAATGCTTTTAAGTTGCACAGTAAGTCCTACAATGTATCCACAAGTATAAAATCCTCAAATTGCCTTCATTCATCAAATGCTAAAGCCTTACCTGAGACTATTCAACAGCAGAGCAGGAATCTAATGATGGCAGTAGGAAGGAGGGAGGTTAGATTTATAGAAGTTTTAGAGGCTATACGTCTTGTCTCTCCTCTGTTGTCCCTCTCCTGACTCCCTTTAATTCAGTGCTTTGACCACAGTAATGCAGTTAAGCTTCAGAATATGACACAGATAGCTCATAAGTCCAGTCACCATGATATTATTGAAACCTCTCTTGTGTTAGTAATTTGAATTGATTTTAAATTCCAAATTATTAGTGAAGCCCATGAAATATTGAGCTTTAATGTTAACCCTACTTTCCCTTTATGTTACACTTTCCCTCCCAAACTTTTATTGTTTTTCCTGTGCTTATACCTTATTTGTCTCCATTTTTATTTTTTGCTGCATATAGGTAAGGTTCAAACACAGAAAATGAAGGTATTTTTTAACAGAAATAATAACGAATGCAGCCTCAGTTAGAAGTAAATGTGATCAACACTTTCCGAGTAGGTGATTACCTAAATGCTTTCTATTTTTGCTTACTTAATTACAAATCCCAGTTATCAAATACTATCAGTCAACAAATTTTGTGGCAGTCATACATAGATTGTGATCATGGAACTCTCATAGTGCATGTCAGACTATCATTTAAGTCACTGTTGCACAACTGCTAAGTGCAAGTATCTGATTGTCCTAGATAAACTAAGTATTGTTTTTTGTAGTTAACTTAATTTTGTAAAAAACCTCAAGTACAGCCAAGGTTTTGTCTACCATTTGTTTCAAGAATCTTGATCAGATCCTTAAATCAGAGCCAAATATGAACAAAACCACTAAATTCTTGGGCAGTAAATCCTCAGTGATTTGCATTACTCAAAGATAGGACATGCTGGAACAGCTTCATAACATTCTTTTTCCTTCCTTCTCCTCATGTGCAACATATTGCAATAATCAATTAACATGATGGAATATTCCCGTGCTGAGACCTTCTTGTAAACCCCATATGGTCAGAATTTGTTCTTAATAGCTCTATTTTTTTTTAATTAAAAAAGAAATAAAAAAAATATTTTAAAGCTGAATTCATCCTGTGCATTAGTGATGATGGAAAAATAAACCTGTGATTTCAGAAGTGATCCAGCCTTTTGGTACTGAGTCTAAGTATTTTGAAGAAGTGTGTTACTCAGAGAGGTCTGAAAGTCATTTATCTGTGTTTAAACCACCAAACCGGACAAGCAGATATAGAGGTGACCAGATTCATAACTTATATTTTAAAACATGGAACTTATTATACCATTTTAGAACAAACATAAGCAAAGCTGTTGATCTCTTGATCTTATTTAAATATTTTATCCCTGCCTGTCTTATTACACCTTTATTTGCTTTTGTAACTCAGAGGACGTTGATCTCACTGTAACAAAGCAGGAAATTCTGGCCTATAACCTGAGTAATACCAAGTAGATGGTGGTCCACAGAAAGGACAGTAGCTGATCTTCCATCTCTTTCTGCTTTTAGTTGCTCTCTGCTGGGGTTTGGAAGCATTGCAAAAAGTCATAACTAAAATTCCTTTCATAATGCTTATAAATTTGGAAGCCACCAAAGAATCCCTAGAGGTCCACAGCTCTGCAGCCAGTAACACCAAAGCCCATGATGACCAAACTCAACCAAAATTCTCCTTATCATTACTTCCCTAGGAAGGGTTTTAGGAACTGAATTTTATGTACCTAGTTCACATTGATCTCATAATAAAATTTATTACAAGCAGATTGAAAAACTTCCATTTTTTTTCTTGTTTTAAGGCATGATAACAAATTAACCTTCCACATTCCTCAATTTTTCCTATATCTGGCAAGCAAATATGATGCAATCCGTACTGTTCTTTCTAAATAGACATGGGGAGAAGGAGAAATTGCTTGGTCCATGTATATTCCAGCAGAGGGTGGCAGTACACTGCCACACTCCCACAGTAAATTTGTACAGTAATATTTATTGCTTATGTCGTCAAGAGAAGAATTCACCATGCAGATGGATATGTTTTGGGGGCAAGATGGGAACTGAACTGGTAGAGTAATCCCCAAATCACTTTACTGACCTTGCTCAATCCACTCAACCTCCATCTCCCTTTCATCTGAAATATTTTTCTTCAATAATTGCCATAAACTGAGGGCTACAAACCATTAGAATACTCCTGACGAGAATAATCTGGGAGAATGAATACTGGGATACCTGCAAATGGGTATCTCTGCTGATTAACTAATAATACCCATTCCTCACTCCAGATTTGCTACTTTGGTAGAAAAGCATTCTTAAAAATTTGAAATTTCTTGTTGTCACTTCTGTAGAATTTGGCTTTGTCTGATGCTTTCTGAGACTTCCTTTATTCTTACTCTGTTGATTTTTTTCCCTTTTCTTCTTTCCCCTTTTCCTTTCTTCCTATTTCAAAGTAGGAAGCAGATAGGAAATTATACATTAGCAAGCAAAAAAGGAAGAGTGCTTCCCCCCCCCTTTGTTAATCTTTTGTAATTTTCTGGTTGACATAAAAAGTAGGTATTGGCATGCTTATTTTAAATTACTGCAGAGGAAGTATTTTAACACATTGTCAAACTTTAGACCTTTGTCATTTGAAGCTACATATTTTTCGGATGTGAAAAAATATTTCAGTACAAGAAAAAAGCCATGCATGATAGATAGACTTCTCTTTCCTTATGCAAATACTGAAAAGCTATTTGTATACAGAGCATGAATTCTTTAATACTCTTTTATTTTCCCTCAAGAATTTAAACCAAAGGATTATGGAGGTCAAAAGAAACTTGAAGAACAAAAGCCATTCATGATCAAGCTCTCAATATAGACTTACAGTAGTAAAAACTTTTGAATGACATTTTTATAATAGTAATCTAAGTAGCTTATGTTAACTTCTCTAGTAACCAAAGCCAAGCATAGTTTTCATGCATTCTTTTAGATGACATTCGTTATTTAAAATATGTGAAATATAAAAACAGTGTTCTGATACATCTTTCTATTAAGAGGAAAGAAGTTGGAAATGATGCCAGGAATCTACATGAGGAGTGACATGTCTTCTCAAAAAAAAAGCTATTTTCAAAGAATTAAGGGAATTAAATACTTTTACTCCAAAATATTGTAATTAATAATCCTTTCCTACTACCTTTATAGATTTTAAGGTGTTTCAGATCCTTAACAGTATCCCATATGTCATAAGTAGATCTAGACTGGGATCCTTGTATTTATTCATATAACTAACTCACTGTGGAGCCATTAGATGTTGAATACCTAACTATATCTGAGGAAATAGAACTTGTGCTCGTTTACCCATCAGGCAATTTTCAGGGCCAAGAACTGGGTTCAGTTCTTCTGCAGGACTTTGTATTAGCTAGTGTCCTCTTGAAAAGATTTGGGGAAGTCTCTAGAAACCTTCCACATTATCAAATCCTAAAATATCCAGAAAGTACTGCAACTTACAATGGAGAGATTTTTGTCTAAGGGTGAGTTAGAAGCATCAGGGCTTCCAGACAGTCAATTGTCAATTATTCAATTTTCTTTTGTAATCAGTTCTCCAGTTTTCTGGTAAGTTTTCCAAAATGTGAGAATATTTCAGATGTGTTTTCTCACCCACAAGTAGCTTCCTCTATAACTCCTTGTAACAATTCCTACAGGTGTTGACATGTTTTTTAACAGGGTTTTTAACTAGTAATTTACTAACACAAAGTGTCAATATATGGAAAAAAATCATTAGAATAATCAGGCCATCCAAAGCATTGTTTAATTACTTTTAGGATTATTTTAGCTAGGGAAAGAGCTGTCTTTAAAAGTCACTGCCACTTTTTGGCTAATGTTGTAGGGACTATGGACTAAGATGTGTTAATCACTGAGCTTTCTGCTAGCAAAAAACAAGAGCTGATTTCCCCCATGGGAGTGGAAAGATGCCACAGATAGATGAGCCATACTCTTTGATCCTTCATCTCTCGGCTGTGTGCATGAGGCTGCAGCAAGCCCTGGTAGATGAGGAGCATTCATGGAGTTCATTGGAAGAAATGTCTTCTGGCTATTGACATCCTTCAAACATTTGACAGAAAAAGGGCCGTATCTCAAAAGATATTTATACAACATATTTGTCAAGCTGGAAACATATTTGCTCTCCATAGTAATTTTGCCCCACGACACTGATAGATTTTATTAGGCCAATGCACCATTCATAATAAGTCATTGGATGAATGTCCTGGAGGATGATCTGCAGCAGGTCCAACTTCTTCCCATCAGGAGGTATATCCTGGGAAGGCAAATGTCACAGGCTGCATCTACAAGTATGCCTACTAACAGATGAACACATCTCAGACACTTTCCCAGTTCCCTCTTTTGTTGAAAGGCAGCAGAGAGGAGCTGAAAGTAGCAACTACATAAGAGGCTTTGCAGTAGAACAGAGGGGATAACATGTGCAAGATGCAGTAGTAGCAGGAGGATATTATTATATCTATATATGGTGTAAGAAAGGTACAGGGGTCCTCAATGAGGGAACAGGGTGTTCAGTGGTGATATTCTGGAGCCCTGAATAGACCAACTATACATTTGATTAAAAAAAAAATAAAGTGAAATGTTATTCATCAATAAACCAGACTGTAAGAGAAAAAGGAATTGTTTAGGACATTTGTTTTAATGAAGTAACTGGGAAAGAGGAAGAGCATCTTCAGGAGGACCAGCTTCTCTCAGAGTAGAATAGATTTAAAATTTATTTCTCTGATATAACTCTGAAAATCCATGATTGAAAACTCTAGTCTTGAGAAGTTACAATACATCATATGAAAAAGGTGAGTCAACATATGTTTCAATTACAGGGTTCTCAAGAGTACACAGGTGGTGTAATAAGTAAGGTCATGCTCTTTCCACAGCAGTACCCCTGTTATTTCTGCAGTTGCTGTGAATGGGAAACAGTAATACTTATGACTGTGAAAAGACCAAAGTTCAGAGAAGATTGATCTAATGTTCTAAAAGGTAAATAGAAAAAGATTTGTTATCTAACAAATGCCTATGGTATTTATACTGTCTGGTGTGTCTCTGTGTGGTGGTTGTCCAGGCTGTGGGGATAATCAATATATACAATAGCTGGTAGTAATGACATATCCTCCCTGGCCACACCTCCAAGGACATTATTAATTGAAACAAGAGGCATTTAACCCCAGGAGGGAGGGAGGGAGGGAGTTCGTTCGTTCTAGAGTGGCTTGTGAAAAGATCAACTAATTGGATCGGTTCCCAGTATGACCACTCACCAAACCTGCTAGATTGTGCCCTAAACTGGGAGTGCGTGAAGCAGATTTTTTTCCATCTTTGTCATCATTTATCTGTACCGTGCTTGTTAAACTATTGCCCTCATCTTTCCACATCTGTATTCCAATTCTCCATCTTTTTCCCCCCACCTTGTTTTGTCTATGTAGACTAAAAGCATAAAAGCTTTGACTAGCTCTTGTCTCTTTCTGCCTCTGTGGCTTTGGCCTAAGCACTAGTGTTCAGAGCCCTGACTATCTACTTCCATTAGGAAGGAAAAATGATTGTAAGTTCAGGTGCTTCTTTGATTTCTTCAGCTTTGAAGTGCAAACTGCTCCTGTGCTTTCTTCATGATGTAATTTCATAGTGGGCTTCTGGAACATGACTATTTCTTCAGTGGACAAGACACATGGAGAAACTACTCTCAGATTTGCCATAGACCA